>NC_051063.1:24305781-25716445 GCF_004664715.2 Peromyscus leucopus | reverse complement strand
AAAGTCACACGCTATTTTTCTTTTTAAAGGAAAGTGATTACTAGGGAAGAGAAACTCTGGATTTTAGTTGCATCTACTAAAATTTGCTAACTTGTTCATTACCTGAAAGAATGTCCCACCCCATTCACCAAATAAATGGAAAACAATGATTTTTTTCTTTTATAAAACATGCTTCTGTGGTGTACAACAGATATCTTTAAAATGTAGTAATTACTAATTACTCGGGATCAAAGTCTGTAATAATTCCGTCAGCACTGGCCGGATGATGGGTGCACAGATACGGGAGAAACAAAGATGAATACAGTTGCAGTTTCCAAACTCAACTGGGAGCGTGAGGCAGCAGTTGAGCAGCTGCAGAAGCCGCTTCAGAGCCCCGAAAGATGATATTTGGGTGCTCAACACGCAATATTTAACTGGAGCCGATGAAATAAAATCCAGACTTTAAACTGTTCACAATCAATGCGCGGCCTTTCAATTTTCCATAAACACTTGGCATATCATGATAGGCTCATCCAGCTTCCCCTCCATTTGTTTTAGTCCACAATTTCCAGTAAAGTTATGTGCTACTCAAACTCGGAATTGCTATCATTGCTGTTGCCCTGTTGGTCATTCTTATTAGTGAAGGTCTCGACCTCAGTACTTGACAGTGAGGAGTGATGCACACACATGCGCCTTCTCTCATGACCACATCCAGGCGTGCAGAGCGGAAAAGAAGGAAATGGCGAAATGAAAGATAGGTTTCTTTAGGTTCTTTAGGTTGTCGAAAGGCAATTTAATATTTATGAAATCTCTCTCTCTCACACACACACACACACACACATTCTCTCTCTCTCTCTCTCTCTCTCTCTCTCTCTCTCTCTCTCTCTCTCTCTCTCTCTCAGGATCCAGTTACAAGCACTGCGTCATCCTCGAGAGATCACATGGTAATTGTTGCTATTTCAAGGATCAAGTGTCATAAAGCACCCCATCCCACTCCCTTCTTTTGGTACCATATAGCCTAGAAGAGTGACTGTGTGATGGAGTGAGCACAGGCTCTCTGGTCCAACCCTCCGTAGAAACCAGGCTCTCGGTGGGGTGGCGCGCTCGCTACTCTCACCAAGCGACTGGGAAAGGGGGACGAGGGAGGGGGGGTCTCAGGGGAGGAAGGGCGACTCTAATTGGTTTCTCAATGAAAGATAATCACCTATTCCCCAGAGACGCTAGGGATTAGCACTCTGCCTCTCCTCTGCTTCCTTTTAGACGCCTCATCCTCCCCTCGGAGCTTCTAGTCCATTCAGCAGAAGCGATCGCAGGAGCGGGGCCGCACTCAGTGCTCCGGGCTGAGCGCCCCAGACCCTGGTCGCTGCGCTCCTCTGCCGTCCCCGTCGCCCGCGCGCCGCGGGAGGAAAAGTTTCGAGAGAGGGGATCTGGCTTCACCATAAAAAAAAAATGAGCGAACTGGAGGAAGACTTTGCGAAGATCCTCATGCTCAAGGAGGAGAGGATCAAAGAGCTGGAGAAGCGGCTGTCAGAGAAGGAGGAAGAAATCCAGGAGCTGAAGAGGAAGCTCCACAAATGCCAGTCGGTGCTGCCGGTGCCCTCCACCCACATCGGCCCGCGGACCACCCGGGCACAGGGCATCTCCGCGGAGCCGCAGACTTACAGGTCCTTCCACGACCTGCGCCAGGCGTTCCGGAAGTTCACCAAATCCGAGAGGTAGGCGCAGGGCGTCGCGGGGCAGGGGCCACTCTCTCCCGGCGCCCGTGGGGACTGCGCTCGGGGCCGGGGAAGGGGGTGGGGTGGGGGCTGCGGCTCCGGGCTAGCGCAGGGCGCCCCCTGCTCGCCGTGGCGGTCCGGGAAGGGGAAGTGTTTATTTTTGTTTCTGCGCATCACGTGCTGTGGTTGTCTCCGGCGGGCTGGGAAAGGCGAGCTCTTCGCGGAGACGCGCCCCTGTGGCGTGGGGGTGGGGAGAAGGACCTCGGAAAGTTTGCTACCCTGCGCTCGACGGCGCGGGCTGCTGCCTCTCCTCGGGGCGTCCACACAGGGACTGAACCCTGACCGTCCTCGGGCCTGGAGAATTTCCCAGAGGCCATCCCTGGACCCAGGCCTCGGAGTGACCTGAGGCTGGCTGAGGTCGAGTTCAGTTTAGGGACAGAGTCTGTCGGGATACAGTGAGCTTTGCCAAGAGGGCTCTGGCCGGGTTGGTGCGAACCGGGGGCTGGGCTCCACCCCATAGATCCAGCCTCCGGCAAGGGATTGGGAGGGAAGGGTTATTCACAGGGTCACTTTCAGGGGAGCCGTGATGTCATCAAGAGAAGGCCCAAGAAACCCCACCTCTGGGTACTCATTAGCTCTACTTCTGCCGCTTCCACAAGTGCCACTCTTTGTCGCCCTGAGCTTGGTGGAGGTTGGGTCACCTTGCACGTGGGGCAGGTTAGGGACAACTGCTCAACCCAGTACAAGGGGGACAGAGCGTCTGTTTGCTTCAATTTCAACCCCTTCTTGGAAAAGTTGGGGTAGGGAGCGAAGGCGAGTGCTTTCTCTGGGCGCCACCTCGCTTCTCCCTTTTCTTCCTCCCTGGCATTTTTAAGAGCCAAATTCTTCCATTTCAAAGTTGTGTGGCTTCTTCGGGGGTGTTCAGAGGAGGCTGGGTGGATTTGGGCCACAGTAGGAAGATTTTGCACTCCATGCCGCCGCCTTCGCGGAGAAGGCTGATCGATCGGTTGCAGCGTTAAAGCCCTGTGGACATTAGGGAGAGGAAGCGCAGACTCCAAAGCCCATTACTGGCTTTTAGTCTCTGGAAGTGCAGGGCCGAAAGTGCCTTTCTCAGGATATTGAATATTCCATTAGGCGTGCCTTCATGCCCGCCTACCTCTTACCCTTTCCCTCTCTTAGATCACTTGGTGTCTGACTTTGGGGCCCTCGAGGGACTACTACACACACCCCCCCACACACACAGACACACTTAGCCCTCTTGCTTTGAGGCTAGCTCTTCTAAAGAGCAAGACTTACCATAGGTCCCCTCTGGGCCAGTTGCAAGGCCCCCCAGGGTTCTGCACCTCCACTGTACTGTACCGAATCCCTAGGGTATTGATCACAACGTGGGCAGGCAAAACGGACAACGCGGGGGGGGGGGGGGCTCCCAAGCTGTCAGAAGACCCAGAGCTGGGAGTGGGCGGGAATAACCAAACAGGAATCCCCTGAAGGGAAGAATACCACTTGCAGGCTCTTCTGAACACGGATCTCAGACAGCTATCAGATACACCGAGTCACCTTCCACGTTTGAAGTGACTGCTGGTACCTTTTGGCTCAGCCTGCCTTGGAAGTTCCTATTGCCCTGAACGAGGCCACGCCCCTCCCACTTGGGCTGAAACTGCAGAGTTAGTCTTTGGCCTGGCCCTAGGTTGGGAAGCTGCTGCAGTCTTGCCTCCGCCGCCTGGCTGTGCATTCCGCGGCCGCTGCCCTGCCCGGCGCTCGCTCAGCAGCTGGAATCAATCTGCCCACCTCCTTAAGAAGCCACTTCATCAGCGGTCACCAGGCAGCTGCTTGCCTCCCAGGGCTGCCGGTTGGAGCTTTATCGCATTTTTGAAATTTCAGATTTCGTGTCTGGGCTGTGCCTCTCTAAGAGCAGAGAGGAAATTCTCACCGGGGTCTGGAGAGGACGGGAGAAAACCCGCTTTCCCAGAGCCTGCCTGCTCTCCAGGCGCCAGCTTACAGAGACTCCCCCCCCCCGTCCCCCCCCCGCTCCCCCTGGCACGCATTCTCAAAGAATGTGAAGTTTTTGTATTTATGCAGAGGAAATGGCTTACATCTCGTATAAAATATCTCCCCTTTTGACCCCTCCCCCACTCCCTCCCCAGCGTTTTCTTATTGAAGTAGGAACTTTCATCTCAAGAGTGCCTCATGTATAATAGAGATTAGGGGCACATTTATTTGTGTCTTGAACAAGTGTCTGGAGTACTTTCTACTTCCTCTCTGTCCTGATTTACACTGAACCGAGATAAACGTTTTCCCACTTGTGCGTACTTTCAAGTTTTCAAAAGGAAGCATGCAGTTTATTTTCAGTAAGGTGACTCATTAGCATTTAAAGAATTTTGACAGGTATAATATATGGGCATAATATCCATTGGAATTAGGCACTCACTTAAAGAGACAGTACTAAATTTTCAACTGCAAGACACTCCTTGGTTTAGCTAAGGGGATAAACACTTAGAAAGGCATTTCTAAACTATGAGGGTTAATATCAAACAATATGCTTTCAGAATAAAAGAATACTTCCTGTATCTTAGGTGTTTGGGTTTAGGAAGCAGATAGTCCATCTCCAGTGACATACTGTGACTGAAACAGAATGCTTTATCGCAAAGCTAATGTTCAATTATCATTTGAATTATAGCTCTTAGTAATGAGGTTCATTTCAATGTTATTAGGATACTCCAGCTTTATACTAAAAAGAAAATAATTTAGTTTGAATTAGGATGTTTTTGGGAGGGAGAACTACAAGAAGATTTTCCTATAAATTTATGCTTTAGAGAGAGTCTGTAATCTAAAAATAATTTACGTAGTAGGTGGCAAAACATATCTTAAGCTTTTATTGTAGTGGAAGGAAATGGGAGAAATTATCTACTGCTGTAATCAACTCCATCCAATTATCCATATTTCCATGTGTCCACAGAGGATATAATGCTTGTTCCCCATTAAGAATGATCCAAGTATCTAAGGAATGCTTAGATGAAAATTATACCAGGGAAGAGGAAGATCTAAGCTCTCAAGCATAAGTATCAAGTGTACAGTCTGATGATCATGTTTAAAAAGAAAACATCTGACTTATTGCAGTTCTCATCTACAGACCCCTTAAGAAACGCTCTGTGGGGATCAAGCGATTAGCATTGAAAACTGCAGGCTCTTTCAGATGGTGGCGACGATATTTTAAATTTATGTTTTAAATACTTTCTTCTTGCCAAAGAACTCCAAGTATTTCCCATAGATTCCTCTGAACTGGATTCCCTTTATGCATAGATTTCACATCCAGAATTTCCAATTTCTCTCAATCTTTTTCCCGAAATTTTCATACACTTATAAGTTCCTTATTTTGGCTGCCTCATTAACTAGTATATACTCAGGGGACTACACACAAGTTTTAAATTAGCTTGAACATGGGCTAGAATCAATATTAACTCGTTCCCAGAATAAGAGCAGACAGTATTCTAAAGTGGCTGGAGCTATTTTTGTCTTGAATCCTTTGCTTCCTATGATGCCAGTTGATCAGCTGGAACTCAAACTTCCATGGGACAAAGATGCCTTGGACCGGATGTCCCAGAAAACCCTTGCCTTTTGCATCTCCGATCCAACTCAGTTGTAATTTGGCCTGGTTTTGGTCTAAACAGCTTCAGTAAAGTGTGTTCTGGCTGTAATCTGGGCCTAACAGCAGTTACTTTCCCATTGTTCATACTGCAAACACAGAGTTGTGAAACAATGAAAGAACAACAATAAAGACAGCTACTTTTCCTGTCTCAACACTGTGCTAGGAACAGTGCCTCCTGCAGCAGGTCACTGTTCCCCCATGACATACCCAAAGGATGCCTGCGTGGCTCAGGGAAGGAATATGAGGCTTCAGACCTAGGGACTTGCTTATAAACTCCCAGCTCAGTGCACCACAACCAGTTACAAACCCAAACCTTTTAGTTCTCAGAGTCCGCATCAGAGATGTACTGTGGAGCCACACACCAGGCCTGGTTCAATCTCAGTAACCAGTGAGCGGTTTCTCACTGGGTGGAAAGGACCTACCATGAGCTAAATTGACCTCATTAGAAAGGGACCAGTGGACTCTTACAGCCATCTTATGGACCTTGCATAGGCCTGTTTAGCTGGGAAGTCCACAGGCAGCCCTGCTCTTGTAGGATGGTTACTTAGCAATCTATCACCTTCCTCTTCTCCTGGCTTCTGTAGCTCAGTGTCATATTCCAGGCAGGGATGATGAATAATAACATTGTGAAAGGCATTAGAATTGCTTTTGCCTCCTTTGGACTCTCTTTGCATTTACTAGGTGGGGGAAGGGTGGCATGTGCTAATCCTTTCACATCTTAACATACCTATAATCAAAGTGAATGATCAATATATTAACTTTTGAATATCTTTCTGATTAACATTGTAATAGTCTCACAACAGCTTTGGGGTAAGAACATTGATTTAGTTGACTCAGATGGACAGTATTTTGGGCAGGAATTTAAGAGAAGGCAAGCAAATGGCATGGGGCAAGATTTTTCGGCAGGACAGCTGATGAACACCCTTATATCTTGCCACATGCCATTGAAAAGGACAGGTCTGAAGATTAGCATGTCACATGGACTTTCAGCCCAAACTGTGCGTGGGAGGGTGGTTCCCTGGTTTAGTGGTGAGAAAACTGAGCAATTCCTCGTGGATGTGCTTTTGAAAGCATCTCAGAAATAGAAACAGAAGGACAATGCAGGTTTCTTGGTTGTGCATCTGTACCAGAGATGCTAAATTGATATCTGTGGCATGTTATTAATTTGTATTTGTTTAAGAGACATTTCTTTGAGCTCAGCTCTGGAACCAAGAGTATTTTCCAGGTGGACTGCTGTGGCAGGAGTTTCTGTACATTTGAATCACTAATATAAACAGAGGTCAAATACTTAGATTCAATCATGTATCCATTAGAAATTTGACCCTCACAAAGCAATTTTCACCAGACCTGAAAAATAAAAAAAAAAAAGATGTCCTTTCCTCTTCCTCCTTCCTGACTGAGGCCCGTTTCCTAGTGGGCTCTTGACATTGCTGTGCAGAGACTCTGAGAATGCACTGCATCTTTTCTTTTGATAAGATTTTCAGGTGATTTCACAGCTGCACAGGGTATGAATAATTATTTTTCTTTCCCATTGAGAATTTTCTTATCAGGGTTCATAGCCAGACATTATCAAGGTTTCTTGTAGGTTTTGGAAGTTACTGTGAGCTCTGAGATAAACCAGGGACAGCATATCCTGTTTCACAAAAGTGAAAGTTCAGAAGCTTGGGAATTGTCAGAAAGGAATATTGACCTTGACTCTAGCTTTGCTGGTGTGTTGTGCTGTTCGTTCACTGATGAGAAAAGGAGAAAAAGAAAAGAAAAGAAAATGAAAAGCACATATGCACACATACAGACACACACACACATGTATCTATATACACATAGATGTACCGAGTACATTTACATGCAGACATATACCAAATTACCATTTGATTCCATTTCTGATTTACATTTAATGTAGTAGTTGTTGTTATAAAGCTTGTCTAGGTTATCTCAAATAAGTTCTTATAGAAAAGATGGCTTCCTTTTTACATCTGTTGTTATACAGCAGTTCATGGTATCTTGTAGATTCTCAAATGCTTCTGCATGCTGTTGGGCATGTATTCCTATGCTGTCCCCCAGCACCAGACACAAGAATCAGTGCTTGTCACCCTTCCTTTACTCTGTGCTCTATTTTCTCACCCGTCTTTGTTCTTGACTCTTCCTGAGTTGTGGGACTCTCTTTTGGATCTGTGTTTCTAGTTTCTGCTTGACATCTTTGAGTCCTACCAGGCTTATCTGCCTGCAAAAGTCTCAGAACAGAGACATAAAGAGTACTTGTTCAAAAGATTACTGTACTTTAAAACCTGTTTATGTCCTCAGATCTGTGCGTGTGTGCACATGTGTGTATGTGTAATTTGAGTTTCATAAATTTTAAAAATAATTATTCATAGTGAAGATTCACAAGGCCTTAAAATACCTGTTCAATGAGAAACTAGTATGTCTTTAAAATCTTTTAAGTGGATTTAGGAGAGATGACTGGTAGAACTCTCCTTCTTGTTTTAATATTTTCATTCTGGAACAACAGATTCCTTTTGTGGAATGGTTTGTCTTCCCCACAGAAACTACTAGAGATTATGCACAGAGCACAAACTTTGGTACATCCTATGCTTAATGCATTATAAGCATTTTTATATCATTTTTGTGGGTGAATAGAATAGAAACCTATACTGTCTTAGGAAAGCACACAATATATAATTCATATTGACTAAAAAGTTTCAAAATTATATCTGAAATTTGTCTGGTCCAAAGCACTGGTTGTATGTTCATTCTTTCCTTGGTGCATATTTATTTGATTTATTCTCGGGAATTCATCATTAGTAGTTAATTTGTTATCCCGGTATTTAATTTGGGTTGATTTTATTTATGAGTATGACACATTGATGTCAAGGTGGCTAAGTATCTGTTCTGATTTTGTACTGGTGTTGATTTGAAAGACAAGCAAAGCAGCCCAATGTAAGGCATGTAATAGATACTGTGATTACCTTAGTAGAAATTAGCTTGGCTTTTGAAATTGTCCTAGAAATGCTGCAACTACAGGTACTAAATTCTCCATTACACTTGTTGCAAATTAAGACTCTCTTTTGTATAGAGTCAAATTTAGCCAGTGCTTCAAAATATATTTTAAGATCCTGGGTTTGTCTTCCTTCGAGCACTCAGACCTCAAAATGCTACAAAAATACTGTTATAAAACCCTTCAGTATTCCTAAAAGTATTTGTATGTTTGCCTTTCACAAATATTCCTGGGTCTGTTTATTCAACGATATGGTGCTATGATTGTCTAACAAGCAACTCGAAAGCCTTTGGGTAAATGTTAGTGTTTTTCCTGATGCCTCTCATTGCCCGCACAGTGTGGATGAAACTCATTTCATGTATTACACAGTCACCAAAGGACTTGTTTACGTGCGCCAGAAATTCCGAAAATAGAAAATTCTTTTATATCTTAGGCTGTAAACCCTTGTGTAGAAACCAGGTCTGTTTACAGGAAAAATTCCAGCGAAATAAAACCCACAATTTACCATGCTTCTCTCTCCCACGAACTACTTTTCAGAGAAAAGGTATATCTTGAATATATTAAAAAGTAGTGAAAGAACCTTGTGTCTCCCAGGGTAAAAACACTTCATGTTCAGTGACAAAACCTTTTAGAGAGTAAAATGGCTCTAAAATCCTCACCCTGGCATCCTCTCCTACCACAGCAGGTCTCAATTGTGGTGTCACAACAAAATGGTATGTATTTCATTGATTATAAGGTTAAAATGAATAAATGACAGCTTTTTAAAAAAAATCAAAATTCATGAATTATTTGTTTCTTAAAAAACAAGGCTGAGTGCATTCCCAGGCATTTCCCTAGGGAAAGCCATTCACTCGAATTCCAATTGGCTTCCTAGATGGGGAGGCTTACAAATGTATGGCAGGAAATTACACATAATCCACAGATGGTCTTGTCTTTTCATGGGAGTATGTTGCACATGGGGATATCATCTGTCTTGTGAGTCACCGTAGGAAAGAAAAATGTCTAAGAGCCCCTCATCTGATCAAGGCTTCTGGAAAGTCAGCTTCTTGACTGTGTGACTCGCTAAGCTTCTTATTTATAAACAAAGGCGTTACATTCCCTAGGCTCAATTTAGCACTTACATTTCAGAGCAGTGTCCACAAGATGTGTTGTTCATATTATCAGTGATGCAGGAACGTTTCTAAATGTGTACAAGCAAACTTACTTTATGTTAATAGTTAGAATTTAATCAATACTGGGAGAAAGCATTTGACTAATGCATGGAACCCCTGTTGTGGAGCTACATTGCTTAAAATAAACTGAGTTTTGAGGCTTGACAGATTTTTTTTTTTTTTAAAGTAGAGAAGTGCAGATTGTGTATAGCATAGATATGGCCCCATAGAGATTTAGGAAATGTTATTTTAAAGTCTTTTTTTTCCCCACAAGAAATGAAACATTTTCATATTTGTTGTTTTGCTTGCTCATACTATATTTTAGAGGACTCTGTCTAATTGTATTCTCTCTGTACCCATCTTTAGATATTTGACATAGTTGTCTTTCAATAGTGTCAGAGTAATCGAACCGAGGACACAGAATTAGAATTGTTAGCTTTTTATGAAATATACTCTTTAAGTCAGTTTAGTTAAGTTACATTAACATGACCCAAGAAAAACATTTGAGTTCCCTTCAGATTTATAACTTTTACTCTACGGCTGATCATAAAAATCCCAGAAATCATAACGGGGGGTGGACGCCTATTTCCCCCTAGCCTGGGTCTGGGGATCTGGCTTTCTGGTTTGGATCCACAGTGCTGGGTCTATTCCTCCAGGACTTGCTTTTGTTTGGGAGGGTGGGTAAGCTTGGATATTTACGGTGAAAAAGGAGATGTGTTAGATGCAGGAAAAGAAATGTGAAAAGTCCATTCTTTATTCTGGAGAATGCTTCTGGTCATCTGCTCACCCACATAAGAAAGGGAAGCCTTCAGGTTTCAGTGGAAGGACCTCTTTAAAAGCTGTGAAACAGAAACAAAGGTAAGAAAAGGCCCGGGAAAGGGAAAGGATAATAAAAGAGCTATTTCAACTCTCGCCACAAGATGGCAGCAGAAGTATACTATTTAATAGTTGGAGCCCACCAGCTGTGTATAAGGATCTTGAGGTGAATATTAAAATGTATTCTCTAGGACATAACTTTCTTAATAATAGGTCTCAAGTTTGGAAAATGTGTGACAGATCACATATTGACCTCTGTTTTTCCAATCAGTAGTGATTTGAGGGAATGTGTTTAAAACGCTGAGTGAATTGTTCTCCAGTGTTTGTCTTGAAGACGAGACAAACAGAACAGCTTGCACGGAGAGTTCTTTGAACATTAATGACACCTTGAGGAAATGTCTAACCCCCTACCCCTATGAGGCGACCCCTGGGTTCATATTTCATGGAGAGTGGAAATGGGGAGAAATAATGGGCAATTAAGACTGGTCTAAAATATATGGATATGTGAGGAGATAAATAGACCCCCATTTCTCAACACACACACACACACACACACACACACACACACACACACACACACACACACACCTCATGGAAAAGCAAAGAGAAAGCTATTATAAGAAAACTTAGATCATTTAATAGGCAATTCAAATCCATGTGTCCATCTCGATAATTCTATAATATAATTAAATAACAATATACTAAACAGTTTGAGGTCTTCAGTTAGTGTGATTTTTATATATGCAGGTGTTTAAATATTTCAAAAAAAAAAGAAACAAAATATTTTGTGAGATGTCCTAAGTATAAAATGCTTCTCAGTCTGGGGCATAAAAGAACTGAGGATCATTTTGCCTGCCTGCCACTGCAGGATGCATTGTGGGTCATGTCTAGCGGTCTGTAAGTTTTTGAATCAATATTCCCTTGGAAAAGCGTCATTCAGCCTTCAGCCTTCCTGTAAAAGGCTATTTCATTCACTCCATGACCTCTTGTCATGTGAACCCCCCAGGGGCCTGGATGTGATGTAGTCTTGCTGTGGGCTGGCATTTTTTGTGATTTAGGCTCGAGAGAATTAGGAGAAATGTGCCTTTTTTTTTTTTTTTTTTTTTTTTTTTGGTCTGTCTTAGTGAGAATCAATAATAGTCAAAGGAGGTTGTACTGTTGGTAAAAACAATTCTATTTAGAATTAATGCTTCTATTTAGTCTTTTAAATTGATCTCCTTCCTCAGTACTGTGTTGGATGATTTTAAACATCCAGCAATAATAATAATTATAATAAAAACCCAAAACTTTAAAACGATGCACATTTTGATGCCCTAATTGACAACAAACTGCCCTTGTAAAAAGTGTTTTAGAGTTAGGTGAAAAATTCATATGCAACTGTCAATATATCAGAATGTTCCTTAGGTCAGTAGTTTATATTGTTTTTAGGGTAGTGACAGAAAAACTTTGAACAAGCCCGTGCTTGCAAAGAGAATGAAGTGTGGATCCAATGTAGGGCTTTCTTCCTGGTGTGGGCAGGGTCTAGCAGACATTACCCAGCCTTCTGTACCCAGCTAAGCAAGCAGTGAACAGTCATTTACACCCCCCACCCCCCACCCCGATCTTTCATTTTGTTATCTCTGCAAAGCAAATTCCTGAAGTAAACCAGCAGGGGTTGAGGTATCCTGCCTTGAAAGTGTCTGGTTATCTGTCTTCAGGATAATGGGGAGGCAGTGTACTTAGGATAAGGCAGGCCGGCAACACTGTGGCCATTCAGATACTAAAGGAATTACAGGACAGATGACATCCCTTTTGTGTAGTGCTGTGTCATACTTACCATTCTAAGAATCTCAGCACGCCTTCGCGATAACTAAGGGTAAAGGCTACAACCTCAAATCTGTTGGTTATAATCTTTGGATTTGTCTGTTTTCTTGCTTGCTTCAATTGTACAAACAATGCATGCTGGTTGTCAGACGTTAGAAATGTACACAGTTAATCTCCTTAGTCTTTCCTGCTTGTCCTACAGTAGAGAGCCACTGTTGAACTTAAATGTGTTTATGCAAACCTTTATATATAGAGAGAACTCTCTGGTTTGCAGTTGTGGTTTGTTTGTTTGTTTGTTTCTCTAAAGCAGAATCATTCCTTTGTAAACTATTCCTTTTGTGATTAATTATAGTATCTAGGCTTTTTGCCAGATCAGTCTATATCAATCTTTCTAATACCCATATAATATCCCTCCTATCCACATACCTCACCCCAGTTGACACCCTCTGATTATTTTGCTGTTGTTGATGATGGTGTAAGCAGTAGCGGTGAAGGAACTAATACTCTTGTAGACAGCTTTTGAAAGGCCATTTATTTATAGATGGGATGAAGGCCAGAAGTGAGAGTGGCAAGGAAGTAAGAAAGTGTACATTTTCAGCTCAACTCCTTAAATTCATGTGAGAATATGTATACTTGATGTGTGAGAGAAACGATCTATATCTTTGTCTATTCAAAAGAAATAGGCATGATGGTAGCAGCATCAGCAAATTTAACCTTTACACATTAGGACAGTTTTCTAAAAAGACATCAATTATTTAACCACTGTAGAAACATGGGGAAGGTCTGACATATTTTTCTACTTGAGTTATAGTTACAAGAACACATTTCTCTTGAAGCAACACTTACATGTCCCTTTGCTTTTCAGATTCATAAATCCATATTGTGTTGATGCATTCCTGCGTGTTTTTATAAATTCAGAAAGAATCCAAAGTCCCTAAGACACGACTTTGAAAGTAAGGCTGAAATTGTGCAAATCTGCTGCTCTTTTAACAAAGGCGTTCTGCAGGAAGCACAGGGATTTGTTTTTCTTTGTATCAGAATAAAATTGTGATACTTGAAGGACTCTAAGGAACTTGCTCTCCCACTTGGGAAAATAACAAATTCCAACTCTCAGCTACTTTTTTTTTGAAGACTGGTGGGAAGATTTGGACATATATGGTATTGGAGTCACAGAGTGGAGTTTACTTTTTATAGGCTAGCATTAGTGTTTCCTCTCTCTCTCTCTCTCTCTCTCTCTCTCTCTCTCTCTCTCTCTCTCTCTCTCTCTCTCTCTCTGACTCTCTCTCCCTCCCTCCCTTCCTCTCTGTCATTGTTGAGATATTGAACTAGATTTGCTGAAAGGTGTGTTTGCTAGCATTTATTTGTATCTCAATCCAATAATATTAAAGATAATCAACGATAAGCTTCAATTTCCCATCACATTTATTTTTATTTATTTATTTATTTATTTATTTATTTATTTATTTATTTATTTATTTTGTGTGTCATGTGTCAGCACGCATGTGCCATGGTGCACATGTGCAGGGCAGGGGAAGAGGACAGTTTTCAGGAGTTTGTTCTCCTCTTCTATCATTTGAGTCCCAGCGTTAGAGCTCAGGCTGACAGTCTTGGAGACAAGTGCCATTAGCCATCACCCACTGAGTCTTCTCCCATGCCCAATCCTAAGACTAAATGGAGAAAGAAACTTTGGAAGGGTAGACAGAGGAGAAAATTTAACTCAGCCTGACCTAGGAATAAACAGTGATCAATAAACTAATGGTCTTGATGTTCATAAACTTGAGGAATTCTCTCACATACAGATTGTGTGATTTTACACAAATTACTTCGTCTCCTTGAGGTTCATTTTGTCACCTTCGTATCTAAGCTTGTTTCCTCTAAGCTTTGTACGCAAATGCTGCACCAGGGCTGTTTGAGGGCTGCTGGAAGATGACGGGCATAAAGCTCTCCGTGAAATCTCTAGCAGTTTTGTAATAAAACCTTCACAGGGACTGAGGTTTCCCAACAAGTGCCTTCTAGAAGCTCCTGCTTGGAAAGGATTTTAGGAAATCTTTTTTTTTTATTAACAAAACAAAATAGTTCTAACAAACAAATCAAAGACCCAGAGGTTCTGAAAGATTCTGAATTTGCTAACCACAGATGCTTGTGAGCGACTGGAACTGGAGTTACACCTGAGTCCCTTATGTAGCATATACCACCCCCTTTAGAATGTGTCTTAAATGTAAACAGTGACTGGAACAAGCAACAGGGGGTGTGAGTAAAATGAAACAGGACAAGTAGAAATGGCAAGGCTAGGTGCTGTAACCATGTTCTATTCACATGTAAACCCTAACATATGACACAAATGACATGGACTGTTGATCTATCACCCAGGTGGACCCCCTCCACCCCCAACCCCACTGCCGAGATGAAGAAGATTCTTCATCTGGGTTTCTTAGGGAAGCTGCTTCTTGAAGATGCCAGGCTTAAGGAAAGCATCACCACACATTGTTCATGAGGGGTAATGAATGGAAAGACAGGGACTCTGAGTGGACCACTTGGGGCAGATTCAGGAAAGGACATGGGAGTGTTGGAAGGGTTGCTGTCAGTGGGTGTCCTGCAGAGCTGGGACCTGGCTATGGCTACACTGTGGACAGTTGTACAAGGCCTTTCCTGCTTGGTTCCTTATTTTTCAGCTCTGTCCTCCTGCCCTCTCACTTTCTCCGTACGCACATGCCTTGCTTTGCCGTTTGCATTGCATCCTTGGAGAGAGGACTGAGGGGCCTTGCAGACATCCCCATAGCACAGTGGATCCCTGTCTCCATATCTGACAGCCGCGAGGAAGAATGCTGTCCCTGAACATTCCTGGGTGAATCCATATCTCTAGTTCACATTAAGCTGTGCCCGTGGGAGTTCCCAGAGCCTGTTTGCTGTTAGAGACTTGTTTTTAGTTTGTTTGTTTTTTAAATTATATTTGAGTTTTTCCATGTGAACAAGTATTATTCTAGATTTTATTTCTCCCAGGTCAGTCTGGTCAGTTAATACATAGAAAGACATATGAAGCATTTTGGAGATCAAGAGATGTTCTGTGCTCTGTCTCATGTTGTCATACAAACACACACACACACACACACACACACACACACACACACACACACACACACATTGGAAGCCTCAGCCTCCTAAGCTGTTAAGAAACCTTCCATGGCTGTTGACAGGCTCCAATGAACTCATGCATGTGAAGGATTTAGCTCAGTGACTTGTACAGTGTCGTCATTCAGGAAATGCAGCTCTCACTGTTACTGTTTGCTCTCTCCGACCTCATTGGTCAGATATGTAAGGTGCTTTTAACTCTGTGCCAGGAATGGACCCATGTGTATTCTTTCCATATTTCTCAGCCCACACTTGGATCTACTTCTGCTCACTGGAATACTTCTGACCCTGTTTTAGAAGTCATTTTGGGAGTCACAGATGGCTCTCTGGCATTGGCCATATTTAGGACTTACTTGATTTTCATTCCCATCCATGGAAGAGTTTGTTTCTCTGCACACATTTCACACTCCCTCCCTCTCTCTCAACATAGCTTCTTACAAACTTGTCATTCTAGGAAAGAATTCTAGAGGCTCACAGATAAGTGGACAGACTTAGCTTATCTGTTAGGACCTGCTCTGTGGCTATGGGCTCTCTGAGCTGAATCAACATGGCGTTTCAAGTTTAATTTGCTGGAATGATTCAGCATCTGCATGGTTGGACTTTTGAAGACAACTAGCTTGCAAAATCGTAACCAGTTAGTGTCGTTCGTTCCTTCCTTCCTTTCCTTCCCTCCTTCCCTTCCCTTTCCTTTCCCTCCCTCCCCTTCCCTTCCCTTTCCTTTCCCTCCCTCCCCTTTCCTGCCCTTTCCTTTCCTTTCCTTTCCTTTCCTTTCCTTTTCCTTTCCTTTCCTTTCCTTTCCTTTTCTTTCCTTTCCTTTCCTTTCCTTTCCTTTCCTTTCCTTTTCCCTTTCCTTTCCCTTTCCCTTCCCTTCCCTTCCCCTTCCTCCTTCCCTTCCCTTCCCTTCCCTTCCCCCCCCCCCCCCCCCCCCCCTTCCCTTCCCCTTCCCTTCCCTTCCCTTCCCCCCCCCCCCCCCCCCCCCCCCCCCCCCCCCCCCCCCCCTCCCCCCTCTAGCTAGCTTACATTATTCATATTGCTAGCTTACATTATTCATATTGCTCAATGTCTTCAAGCTAGCTTCTCCTCTGTAAAATGGGATAAGAGCCCCTCCCCCACCGTCCAAACTGGTACTGTGCTATGAACCCAGAGTAAGCATGAAGTAAATGATAGCCACTACTCTTGCAGTTTTCATGCTTATGTGATAGACCAAGGACGCAGGTTTGCTCCCAAGTCGGAGAAATGATTCGGAAGGAATTTTTAGTTGAGATAATACGGGAACATAAGAGATAATACAGGAATATAAGAACTACTAATGAAGGATTAAGAATGTGCTCTGAGAAGGTGCTTATTTATCTGCATTAATTTGGTTTTGTCCACAATCCTGTGCCACCCAGCTGTGTTTCCATTATTTACTGCCATTCTATGTGCTCTGTGCACATGAGCCAACAGAGTTCAAATACATGACATTCTAACACTCAATGGAACAAGAATGCCAGGCTCTTGGGCTCTACCACTGTATTACATCATAATCCACAGCAGGTGCACAGGGAGAAATGGAGGAAAGTAGGCAGGGTGAAGACCTCCTGACATTTCTAAAATTGTAGTGCACATGAAACTACTTATGGCATCCAAAGTCCCAGGGCCCATTTCCAATGAGAAATTCAGAACCCCCGAAATGTGTTCCTGACCTCCTTGAGGGACACATCTGTGGGAATGTCCAGAAAGGTGTGTGTCTATAAGTACTATTTCCTGGGGCTAGGGAAGCTAATGAGCATAAATTAGGGAGCTTGAAATAAAAGAAATTTGTGCTTTCATAGTTCTGGGGACAAGTATTTCAAATTCAGAGAAGACTGTTGGGGAGGCTCCTTTCTCACTTACAGGGGTTACTGGTGGTCTCTGGCCTGCTGTGACTTGTGCCTATACCACTCCATTGTCAGCCTTCACTTCCGCACAATTGGCCTCTATAGTGGCTGTGTCTTTATTTCTTACTTATCATGAGAGCACAGCCATAGCATTGTATTCATTACATCGGTGAAAGCTCTGTTTCCAAATCAGTTCCATGTTACAACTGAACCTTAGGCAACCAGTATTTAATGCACTACACAGTACAGTATATATTGTCTCCCATCAAACCCCCAGTGCAAAGCTCTGAGTGAATTCTTACATCTGCTGGGTTCCCTGGAAAGGAGATGGGATGAGGAGGCTGAAGGAGGCATGTCCACATTGATGATGGAAGGTTTGTAGAGACTGTATTTCCTTGGAGGGCATTTCCACCAGCCATTTCCCGACTCCCCTCAACTTCTTGACTCTCAAAAGATATGGTGTTAACTGATAGTCAATTGGTGCTGATGAGGCCAAAATTTGGGTTAGAGTGAGAAGCGACTGATAGTTTTCATTGGTCTACAGTGAAGTTTTCTATCTTAGGAGGAAAGAAACATAATTTCAATGCTTTGGTTCCTTATGCTTTTGGTAAATTGTTTCTTCATGGTTACCAGGAACACTTGGAAGAGACCTTAAGCAGTGTCAAAATAAATACTAATTGAGAAAAACTCTAAGTGTTTAAGTCAGTTAAAGTTGCACATTCTCAAAAACCAAAGTTATACTTAGGTGTAAATAGTTTTGGTGGAGTTATTTTATGTACTTAAAAGTAGAATTTAAGTACTTAACCCACTTTCACCCCAAACTAAGACACACCCACACTTTATTACCTAACCACAGAGTTTTGTTAATCCAGCCAGTTCTATTACACTACACCCCAAGACCATAAGTCTCTTAATCATTTAAGAGAAGTTTAACAATATGAACTAGTTAAATGGTAAAATTGGTAGTTTATTTGTATATAAAGTAAGTTATATAATGAAGTCCAGATGTCATTTGAAAATGTAATTAAAATTGTGATAGTATGTATATATTTGGGGGAAGTATATTAAATTAATTAATCACTTATTTTAATAGTACTGGGGATTAAATCCAGGGCCTAGCACTCTGCAACTGAGCTACACCATTTTTTTGTTGTTTTGTTTTGAGACAAGAGGTCACTAAGTTCCCCAGGTAGGCCTTGAACTTGTGATCCTTCTATCACAGCTTCTGGAGAAGCTGGGATGATAGGCCTATGCTACCAGATCCAGCTAATTCTTTCTGTATGTGCATGTATGGTTGTGTATGTGTTGTGTTGGAATTGCTCATGTGTGTGTGAAGGATAAAAGTCCTTTAGTGTTCTCCACTTTTTTTTGGGGGGGGCAGGCCTCTCATTTACTCAGAATGCACTGTTTCAGCTAAAATGTCTGGCTCCTGATCACTTTGGATCTCCCTGTCTCTGCCTCCCCAGTGCTGATTACCTTCATGCCTTTTTGTGCATGGAATGTGGTTGAGGAGGACCAGACTCAGGCCCTCAGGCTTGTGAAGCACATGCTTTAACCACTGAACCACCTCTCCAACACATCACTAAATAGTAATACTAGTCAAGATGTGCCTAAAGGCCTGGGTTTCCAAGAAGAGCTTTGCTCTCCATGATGACAGAAAGTATTTATAATGAACCGTCCAGTATGGTCTCATTGAAGTTCTTGGCTAAGAAGACTCTGTCAGAGCATGTGCTACCATTGTCCGTGTGTTGTCTTTGTTCACTCTGTCTGTCTGCTATCCATTTTTTGTTTTTTTAACATTGCCATTTCATTGCTGTAAAGATCTTAGGAATAATTTAACTAGCTGTTTTATTTTATAAAAACTTTACTGGAAATGCCCAGATGTCTGTATGAGTGAGGGGGGGCATCAGCAAAGGGTAGCTCCCATCAGAAATGGTTATTGGCCCTCATGTTGTGGGAATTTTCATGGGCTTTCTTTTGTGCCAAGTTGTGTTAAGGTAGTTTCAAAGGCAGATGTGGAATTCCAGGGAGTAAGTGCAGAGCAGTGAATTCTTCTCCCCAGCATGTCTTTGGCTCTGGTTCATATTGGCTTAATGCCACTTATTTGGGTGCTGATATAAAGGGCATCTCTCTTACATTTGCAGAAGGCCAGATGCTGTGAGGGTTGGATATTATTATTATTTTTTTTTTTCGAGACTTTTTGTGTTTTTTTTGGATATTTAGCAGGCTGGCTCGCTCACAGAGATGCGTCTGTCGGTGCTGGATAGGCGTGCGATGCGGTAGGTTGGATATTATTTTGGGAAAAAAGAATTGAGATTCCAAAAGGTCATGATTGGCAAGAGCAGTGGTTTACAGCCCAATACACGCAGCACATAATTTCCAGTGGGTAACTTATTTGCACATATAATTGTTTAAATGTGTATATGGGTACCTAGTACTCTAAGTATAGTGTAGTAAGAAAGTAATGGGAAATGGCACATAATAAAACAGCACATGTTATAATGTTGCAGGTTGCAGATTATCATCAGAAAAGAAGCAGGCAGTATGTTGAACTGAAGACAGAAAATGCCTGTTTCTTTTGCTGATGTCATTTTATGCAACGCCGAACAGAGATTTTGAAACTCACCTTGAGTCTTGGCCACTATGGTATTGGCTATTGGTGCTATCCTTGCCAAGTGGCACCATTTTCTAAAGTAGTTACCAATTATTTGTAAAGTTTCTAACAGAGTAAAGTACTTATGTATCTCAATTTACATGGTTTTTGCATTCCCAGAAAATTTAAGGCAATTTAAGCCCATGCAAAAATAAACACATCAGTTACACGTAAAATGGATTTAAGTTCTAGGCTTAGATGGTTGTGTATAAGTTTCCTCCTGCCTGAATGCCCCTAGGGTATTTGAAGTTGTGTAGATTGTGGAATAATTCGTTAGTGTATGGAATTCTGTGGATTTTAGGACAAAGCTATCCAAAAGACAGCCTCAATCTTATAAATTCCCACAAGGGGGCAGTGCAGCCCCCATTGAAAGTCATTGGGTAAATTTATAACCTGGGAACTGGACATTTATAGGTGAGAAAATTTGTTGTGTGTGTGTGTGTGTGTGTGTGTGTGTGTGTGTGTGTGTGTGTGTGTGTGTTGTCTTGGGCATTGTGGAATGTTTGTCAGCATCTTGGATTCTACCCATGAAATGTCAGTAACCAAAACGTCTCTAGACACTACCAATTATTCCTGGGGTCCCAGACAAATCCACCCACAACTGAGACCACTGAGCTGAATGCAGATATTTTAAGTGATGAATTAATAAATAAACAAAAATTTCTATATGAGACTCGCAGAAAACTTTGTAATTAGAAACAATCTCATAGAAGCATCTAAAAAGCATGTAGGAGCAAACCTGTGAGCCATCTGTAAATCAGTTAGGAAGCACAGTTACTAAAAGTTGCTGCTCTTCACTGATTCCACCAATACATGAAAGTATTTAAATGTCTGTGTTTATTTTGTTTTTAATCCAGTTTTATCTGATAAAGCATTTGTGCCCATTTCAAGAAAAGTACAAGATACACGAGTATTTCCCTCTGATTAGTCAGGGGAACACTGACAGCCAGAGTATTTCTATATTTGAGCAAAGGTATTTCATGGCTTCTGCATGGTTTCTGGAGACAGATGGTTGTAATAGGATTGAGAGAGAGAGAGAGAGAGAGAGAGAGAGAGAGAGAGAGAGAGAGAGAGAGAGAGAGAGAGAATGTTTCCCATAGGCCTTGCACCATTTGTCTGCACACACAGTGGCAGAGAAGTTAACATTCAGAATTAAAGCACACACTGACAGCATATTTGAGAGCCCATTCACTCATTCAGCAAGTAGTTACTTACCTTGTGTCTTCTACTTTGTGCCAATAATTATTCTGGATGTTGAAGGTGTGGTGGTCCCAAGCATATAGAACCTCTGCTGTCGTGATAAAGAAAAGCAATAAATGAGGAAACACACTACAAAGTACAGTCGTCAAACTGTGATGGATTCTAGAATGAAAACAAAATGTAATGGAGGAAAATAAAAGGGGCATGGAAGGGCCTATTTTACAAGTGATAGTTGGGGGTAGTCAGTTTGCTGTGACTTCTTGCAACTAAATCTAAGGGTGAGAAATCACACCAAGGGTGATTCTAACTCCAAGAAGAGTCTCGTAGAATGAGTGTGTGCTAAGGACTGCATAGAAGAGATATTGTGTGTTGGAGAAACTGCAGGAATGTGGCTCTCTGGGAACTCAGCCAGAGAGAGTAGAATACATCTAGTCTTTAAAACTCTATAGAGTCCACCTCATAGGGAGGCAGTGAAGCTAAGCATAACCAAGATCATGTTTCAAGGATCTAGAGGACCTGGGTTCAACTAATTACCTTTAAATTTTTCTTTTGCTTGCACAATGAATACTGAAAGCAAATGTCTCTTAAAGTGATTTTGAGAATCCAAATCATTACATATGAAAAGTGTAAGAACTGGACTCAGCTTTGTGGATGTTAGCTGCTTCCTACTGCTCATCACTGGCTGTGGAGAACTCATTCAAGAGTTTGGATTTGATCCTAAGAAGATTAAGCCACAGAAGGACTTCCTGGCTTTAGAAAAAACCTAAACCAGAATCAATGTGAACCCAAGAAGAAAACAGGTATAATTATTTATCTTCAATTGTTGAATATAACATCACTAACAAATGGATTCAATTATAAATGCTAAACGTTTTGTTCCCTCCAAATCCTCCTTTTGGATGACTTGAGTGGTTGACAAAAACATGGAGAAGCTACTCAATGGTTGAGCAATATTCGTTTAAATCATCTTAGTTAATGGCTCTCACCTGTGCAGGGAGCGTTCCTCGGATAATGACAAAAACTTGAGTCTTGTAGCATGCATGTTTGGATCATCAAAACAAAAAGGGCACTTTAGATATCTAAGCACTGTGGAACCGTGAAGAACCATTATTTTCTTTTGGCTGTGCACATGGAAAATCTGCGCTATTGAGGTTCTTTAGGGTTACAAGCTAGGTACTGCAGCCTCCATTCCTCCTGGGTGCTTTGAGCTTTGCTCTGGAGTTCTCTGCACCATTATCTGATGGAAGTGGCCAGGGATTTAGGCCTATTGATCCCTGTTGATGGAGCAAAATGTTCCTCCTTCCAGGAGACACTGCTGTGAGCTACTTGCTTCTCTTTCATTCTGTGCATGCCCCGGAGGCCACTATCACTTTCTTATCATGTCAGCCAGTGGAAGCTGATGCTGTCTTTATTTTTATGAACTAGTTGTCTGCAGTAGCCTGGTGGGAAGGATAATCATCCCTTAAAGTAGTAATGATAGTAATCAAATCCAGCTGTACATAATAGGGCTTTTGTAGGGAAAAAATTATCTCCAGAAAAAAAAATTCCAGACTTTGAATCTCTGTTGACTCTGCCTGTCAGTGATGAGGCGAGAGATGTTCAGATGACACCCGGTCACTTTGCTCTTATCCCCATACTAAGAAGGGCAGTGGAGGCTAACGACCCGAAGGCCTGGGAAAGTTGGTGTGTGACCTCAGACTTGCTCCTTTGATCCTGGAGTTCTGACTCTGAGGCTTACATGTGATCCCGAGTTAAAAATAAACAAAGCCTGGGCTGGAATAGTTGGCTCTTTGGCTTCCTGTTTTTCAAGTAACTTAGAGCAAGGCTGATGCTCCTATTTCTTAGCACGGAGCAAACGTGTCTTTGATGACCATTTGATAGACACCCTCAGAAATTCACCACCGTGTGTATTAAATATAGTGCCAGAACATTTCTAACTCACCCAAGAAAGATCACACCCATATTGCAGCAGAAAAGAGTCTTTGGGATACATTAAATTTCTTTTCGAATGAAAAAATGCTTTCATTGCTTCTTTTCTTGGGAAAGTTTTTAAGTCTAATAATGTCTTCCTTGTGAGAAAATGTCCAGATTGCAATTAAACCGTTCTCCCAGGCACACAGGCAGCTGTGCATTGCTACTCACTGTGTCTTCATCAAATATTGATTTAATACCTACTCCATGGAAGACAGTGTCTGTATTCAGAGACTATAACATATTGAGCATTTTATTTTTTTGTTAATTACCCATTCCAATCACAGTTTTGTAAATGGAGCTCCTCGTTAACTCCGAACTCAAGCAGGCATCCCTAGACCCCAAGCTCAGTTTTATTTTGGGTCACAATAGTTCAGTAAATCATGAAATTAATATCTCCTATATCCTGAGCACTCTGTCATGTCTTGGGGAAACCATGCTCAGCCAGGAACAGCTGTTGAAGAGCTCATATATGTGGCTAGAGGAAACTCTCTTGAGTCTTTTAGGGGCACTGATAAATATTGTGACTGAAGCATGCTGGGAAAAGAGGGGAGAAGACTGAATCAGGGAGAGCTTCAATGACAGGAAGGAGAGACCAACATGTGGTACCTTGGGGTAGATGTTCTTGGGAGACCAATGCATGACACATGTGTCTTCACATGTGCTTGTAGGATGTCAAGAGTCCAGAAAACAGTTTACTACAACCCAGAAGTCACTGAACAGACATGTTTAACAGAATGCATTGTGTTTCTCAAGTGGTCAGGAGCCTAAGTTGGGAGGTGAATGAGTATGAGTCCCTTTCCTTTCTGTTTTTTGTTCAAAGACTACAGTATTAACATGGTGGAAGATAAGAAATATTTTCCTATTGTGTTTTATTTGAAAATTTTAAAAACCTTTTCTTTCTTGGTCCTCTTCTCTGACAGTGGCTCCTTCTTGCTTTTTCTCCTTTGTACCATGATTGAGTCTTTAATACTATGATTGAGCAAAATTACCATTTTTTGACAGAAATACTGTACATATTTCAGGCTAGAATGGCTAAATACAACACCACTTCAAGCCTCATCATTTTTTGTAATAAATTTAGAATGTTATGTTACTTCTCCACTGTTATGACTACCATCTCCCAAAGCTGTTTGAAGCCAACTGGCAACAGACTTTGTCAGTATTTGCATATTATACCTCTATAAGCTATTACAGTCTTAAATGGTTTTGTTTTATTAGTACTAACTACAGATTAGTAAGGAAGGCAGTGTTATACCCCCTTTACATATGAGAAAATTGAGACTCAGTCTGCTCAAATGAACCCACCTATTATTCTTTCTGCTATTTAGATAAGCCTGCCTGTGCCCTAAGAACGAGCTTTTCTATGCATTCCTATTGTATCACTGAGTTCCCTTTCCCCCAGAGAAACACTGGGGATTCAATACCATCTTTTAGGAAATCTTCCTTTATCATCATCATCATCATCATCATCATCATCATCATCATTGTTCTTCTTCTTCTTCTTTCTCTTCTTATTTTTACTGTTTCTAGGCTAGGTTCTGCTTGCAAGCAGCTTGAGAAGTGTCATGGTTTTGTTGTACTCAAATCCCCTATCCAAGACCTTTCTCAGGATTTTTCCATAGTCATTTTTATTGAATGAAAAAAGTTAAATAATTCAAGCCATGTTATAATTCAAGTGAGATAATATATGTAAAAGAGACTTATCAATGAACTGCAGCATGAGATACTCTTAGTGAAATCATTAGGAGCACAATGTTTCACTAACACAGGGTTTCAAACTTTCTGAGTTCGTCTTCCAGTCCAAAGGGCTTATTATCAGAATGACACCATTTTAAAACAGTTACACTATCCGCTGCTACTTCCTGGAGACATGAGTCTGCGACGACCCTTTACAGTCTTTTTATTGGGAATGTTACCATTTTTCAGTAGGGTTGGAAAAGCCTCACTTGCTTATTTTCTTGTTAGTGTTTAATATAGACCTGTCCTGCTCACTGTCTGTCAAGCATTGTTTAGAATATTTTCTGTGTCTCAAGTCATTTGGTTTCTATAACAAGCGTGGGAGATGGGTGCTGTGATTAACTGTGTGGGCAACTCTCCTTGTGTCTCCCTCACCGTTGAAGGGTATTTTCTCTGGCTGTAGAATTCTAGCTTGTGTTCTTTTTCCCCCTTCTTACTTTATAGATACTAGTTTACTGTTTCTGCCTTGCACTGTTTTTGACACAAAGTCTGTGACAAGTTTTATGTTTTTCAACTGCATGAAATACCTTCTCTTTGCTTGAAAGATTTTGATCTCCTCATGGATTTTCAGTACTTTGGCTGGGATAGCTTTAGAGTGACTCAGTGACTCTGTGGGATCAGGATTCAAGTTCAAATATTTCTCTAGAGCCTAAACCCTTAACCATTGAGTATATTACTCTTAAAGGGTAAAAATATGGTTTTTGTTTTTTAAATAAGCACATAGAAGCTGAAGAACATGAGCTTGGGTTTCCTGAGTCCCAAGTCACTGTGCTCAGTTCCTTAACACTGAGGATGTGGTCAGAACTTTCTATAATTCACTTATTTTTGAGAATTTAATATATGAGTAGTATATTTATAAAATTTCCCTCTTCTCTCCTACCACCAACACCTCCATTGTCCCCCTTACTCTATCTCAAATTCATGGACTCTTATTCTTTAATTGTTATTGTTACACATATACACAAATTTATAAATACAACCTGCTGAGTCCCTTTAGTGTTACTAATATGCATCTGTATTTAGAGCTGACCATTTGGTTTTGGATAACCTATCAAGAGGATTATCACTGGAGAAGACCGATTTTTCTTCTCTTAGCAACCATTGTTTGCAGCTCTTCACCCAGGGGTGGGGCCTTGTGAGATTGTCCTCATCCGTGTTGTCATGCATCTGGTGTTGTTATTGTTCTATCTTTTAGGCTACCATATTGTTGGATTTTTATGGGAACAGCTTCCTGTTGATATAGACGATAAACTCTCACAACCAACTTTCTATCCCTCTGTCTCCTACAGTGTGTCCACTCCCTCTTCTGAAATGTAGCCTGAGTCTTGGGTGTACAGGTTGTGTTATAGACGTATCTACCGGGATGGGCACCCCATGGTTAGTTGTTCTCTGCATTTTGGCCAGTTGTGGCTTTCTGTAGTGGTCTCTGTCTGCTACAAAAAGAAGCTTTTTGATGAGGAGTAAGATCTACACTCATCTGTGGGTATGAGGCTACATATTTGAAATGTAGAAATCGTACTGGTTTAGGGAAGTGGCAGTTGTGGGTTCTCTTCTAGTATCCATAGCCTCACCAGCCATAGGTAGTTGAGTAAGTTTACATGCAAGGCATGAACTTCTTCCTGTTGAGTGGGCCACAAGCACAATTGAATAGCTATTGGTTACCCCCAAGACGTAAGTGCCTCTACTATCGCACCTTTAGGGATATCTTGCTATGCTGGTCATTGTGGGTCACAGACATCACAGGTGGGTAGGACATTTGATTGCTTCTCTCTCACTGAAGGTAACAGAGCATCTTCTGGTCCTATGAAAGCTAGTTCTCGGAGAGAAGGCTTCTGGGTCAGATCCAGGTTGATGCTTCCATGTCCTCTTTCAAGTGTCTTCAACAGTAGGGACTTTCGATTTTTGGGGGAGCAACCAAGGGCAATGGCAATAGCCTAGATAGTTTTGCTTGTTTCCACCCAACCAACAGCTAGAATGGAGGTTTCCCATGTCTGGGATGGGGGTTTTTGTTACGTAGTTTTCAGCTTTTGGGGAGAGCGTTGTCACCCATGTGGCTTAACTTTATTTAAACTTTCTATATCCCCATATATATGGAATTTTAAGTAAACATAAAATAATATGATTCTCTCTAGATTTTTCAAACTTTCTTAGTGCTATTTATACCCTCCCCTCTTCTTCCCTCTGTATTCCCCTCCCCACCAGGAAATTTCCCCAACCATGATTTCCCATGTTCCTCCTTATAGCAACTGTACCCGACTATTTCCCTCTCTAGAGCTCCTGCTCTCCTCTCCTTGTCCCCTTTTTACTTTCCTAGAAATGACCAACAATTTAGCAAAGTGGTGGTATACAAAATCAGCTTAACAAAAATCATTAGCCTTTTTATATACCAACAACAAATACACTGAGAGAGATCATAGAAACACTCCCATTCCCATGTATGTATGTATGTATGTATATATGTATGTATGTATGTATAATAATAAACATAACCAAGGAGGTGAAAGATCTCTACTATGAAAACAAAATCTTTGAAGAAAGAGACTAAGGTGGATACTAGAAGAAGAAAAAATATCCCTTGCTCATGAAGTAGTAGAATTAATATTGTGAAAATGACCATTCTTCCTAAAGCAATGTACAGATTCAGTGCAATCCCAATCAAAATCCCTATCTCATTCTTCACTGAAATAGAAAAAAAAATCTAAAGTTCCTATGGAATCACAAATGACCCAAAGCAATCTGGGGCAAAAGAGCAAAGCTGGGGGAATTACCATTCCAGACCTCAAGATCTATTACAGAGTGTGAGTAATAAAAACAACATTGTGTGGGCACAGAAGAAGCATGGAGGCAGTGGAGCAATAGAGGACTCAAACATGCACTACAGCCATCTGATATTAGACAGACGTGTCAAAATAACTCACTGGCAAAAAAAAAAAAACAAAAAAACAAAAACAACACATTAAACAAATGGTGCTAGGAAAACTGGACATCCACATGTAGAAGAATGAAGTAAAACATGTAACTCTCTCTTGTACAAACATCAACTCCAGGTGAATTAAAGACCAGTGTGAGGCCTGAATACTGACTCTGTAACAACAGCAGCAGCAGAACGGGCAGCAGGTCCGCAGTGGATGTGATCGTAGGAAAAGTACTTTCGGACTAGACTCCAAGGTCAACATTTGGCAAGTGGGACCTTGTAAATCCAGAAAGCTTATTTATGTATAGCAAATGTGGAGTGAGGTGGAAGCTCACATAGTGATAGAGGATTAATACCCAGAATATATAAAGGACTCAAAAAATAGTCAAGGTATAAAGGGACCTACTTAAAAATGGGCTGTGGATCTGAATACAGTTCTCAACAAAATAAATAAAAATGGCTTAGAAATATCTCAAAAGGTGTTCATCACTCTTAACAATTAGGGGATTGCAAATTAAAACAAGTCTGAGATTTCATCCTACCCCAGTCAGGATGGCCAAAATCAAGAAAACAATTGACAATGAATACTGGTGAAAGGCATTGCAAACTGGTGCAGCACTGTGGAAGTCAGTGTGGAGAATCCTTAAAAAGCTAAATATAGACCCACCGTATGGCTCATCCTACTCCTCAGATACTCAGCTGTGTTCACTGCTGATCTATTCACAATAGTCAGGAAATGGAAACACCCCACTTGCCCTTCGGCTGATGAATGGACAATGGAAAGACAGTACCCATGCAATACTACTCAGCTCTAAAGAAAGATAAAACCATGACACTTTCAGGTAAATGGATGGAACCAGGACTTTATCTAAAATACTCATTGTGGTAACCCAGATACAGAAAAACAAACTGTATTGTTCTCTCTTATTTGTGTATCCGAGCTCCAAATATTTAGATGTGACAATAGTACCTCAGATACCAGACCTGACTTTTCCTAAAACTGTTTTTAATATATATTTTCAAAATTCAGGGAAATGAATTCCAATTTGCTGTTCCTGTGGCCACTAACTAATAAAGCTCTATAAAGAATTTCAGTTAATAATTGTAATCCATACAGTAGATGGGGATACAAATCTAAATCTACTAAGACATTTGTCTGACATTAAATCAGTTTAAGTTGCTGATCTGGTTTTCTCTTCCACATCAGAAATTGTGATTGGTTATTATGATTTATTTGATTACCCACATAGGGAAAAAATACAGTGGAACCTAGGAAACATGTTTTATGGCATGACACACCATTAAATAATGATATTTAAATATTTCAAAATGGAGCGTTGATGGTGAACATGGTGAAATTGGGAATTAATGGTCTAGAAACTTTACTTCCTTGTCATTTAGGCTGTAAAGTTAAAAGGTTGTGTAATTATGGATTTATTTCATTATTGTATTTACCAGCAGGAGGCAAGAGTTAAATGCCCAGAAACAGAACTTATTCAATGAGTCTTTCACCTCACAAGTTGTGGTTATCACTATTTAATATCCACCAATTTCATGTTACATACGTGAATATTTATTGACTCCACATATGAGATAAAACATGTGGTTTTTGTCTTTCTGAATCTCGGTTACATTGCTTAATTTGATAATCTCCAGCCCTCCTCTCCCCATTGTGGTAATTTTGTTCTTCTTGAGGTTTAAATAAAATGGTAACAAATATAAGTGGTCCATTTTCTTTATCTGTACATCTGCTGGTGCACTTGTAAGCTGGTTTGGTATCTTTGCTGTTGTGAATAGTGTATCAAAGAACATGGATGGGCAATTGTCTCTGTACACTAACTTACATACCTTTGTGTGTATACCAAGGTGTGGCACAGTTGTATTGTATGCTAGTTCTATTTTTTTAAAGTATTTTGAGAAACCTATATTCTGTTTTCTATAGTGACTGTACCAGTTTACATTCCCACCACAGTGAATAGAGTTCTATTTTTTTCTATAGCATCACCAGAATTTTCTGTTTGATTTCTTCATAGTTGCCCTTCTGTCTGGAGTGAGATGGAATCTTAATGTAGTTCTGATTTTAATTTCTCTATAGCTAATAATATTAAGCATTTTTATACACTGTTTGGCCATTTGTATTTCTCCAATGAGAACTGTCCAGTTCATCAATTGATTTTTTAAATAGGAAAAAGATTGTACTTTTACAACATAGTGCAAGGAAATAAGAATATTCAGATGCAAAATAACAAAATGAGCTTCTTATTAAATGACACACAGAAAAACTAACTTAAAATAGATCAAAGAACTGAATGTAAGACCCATCACCATGCAATAACTAAATAAACAAAAACAAAAACACAAAACCATGGATTCAAAGCCTCCTAATTTCCTAATATTGGGGTTGGTAATGATTTCTTAGTTATGCCATCAAATACCTAAGAATTAAAAGAAAAAGTGATAAATTAAACTTAATGAAAGTTTAAAAAAAGATGCAAACAGCAGATAAGAACAACAGAGTACACAGACAAGCCACAGAATGAGAGAAAATATTTGCAAATCATATGTTACTACCCAATGTATGTAGAGGACTCTTAAAACAGCAATGAAAGCCAATGTAAATGGGAAAAGAACTTGGACAGACATATTTAATATGTATAATTGACATACCTATGTGAAGATGTTCAACATCACATCGCTCACAAGTACAGAAACATAATGCCAGATAATAATGAGATACCATCATAACCCATGAGGATGGCTAATGACAAAACCACCACCACCACTACCACAACAACAATAACACAGACAAAAATTTGGTAAGAATTATTGAAGAAATTGAAGGACTTGCCTACTTCCAGGAAGAGGAATAGACTATGGTACAGAAACTGTGAAAAACAGGTAGGTAGCACCTCAAAATAAACTTGCTATGTTACCTAGCAGTTCCTTTTCTGGTTTTAATACAAGATAACCAACACAACTGACCAACTGACAGCAGGGTCTCTAAGGGAGATCTGCTCAGAGCATATCAACAAATATATCCATTTTCTCATTGTTTTTAAGTTCCTCTTGTATGCTAGGCTCTGTTTTTGATATTCAGAACACACAAGTGACTAAAATAAGTACTACCACTGCCCTCATAGCCTATAGAATAGGGTAATTGTTATAATGGTGACATTTCTACCAACTGTGAAAATACCAAAAAAAAAAAAAAAAAAAAAAAAACACTGAAATTTAATTAATAGCTCTCAGCACCTCGGAGTGAATCCTGTTCTCAGAATAGCTCAAAGGTGTCTCTTGGCAATATTAACAGCCTTTTCAAAGATTCTCCTAATTGGAAGACACTGAGATTCTGCCTCCTGGATTGACCCCAGTTTCAGACTACTTTAGTTACTAGGATTGTCCACAACTTCATGTACAAAGGCTAGGTTCTTATGGGATTACCCTTAGGGAGTCTGGACATATATAAAGCATCAGAACAAAGAAATATCCCTAAGGAGATCAGATGATTTATCTGAACTTTCCTCCATATTAATTTTCTGCATCTCTCTGAACCAATATTATTATCAGTATACAAGTTAGATGAGCCTTCGCATAACTAAGTGTTATCAGGTCTTTCTGTATAGTTTTGAATTATGAGATTGAAATGAACAGAGTAATTGGTTTGTAGTTAAGGTTTGAGCTGTCATTTCATTATTACCAATAGGCAATATACTCTGGATCATCCAGTGTATACTATCCAATAAAACTCTTTCTCAATTTAAGTGCCATAAAACATAAAAGATTATAAACATGACAAGAGAGCAGATCCTAAAGATTTCAAATATAAAACCAAGATAATTGTTAAAAAAAGGTTGACTTTTCCAACCGTGGACAGCCAACTGGAATTATGAGCAAAACATACCAACAAACTTGTAAGATGATAATAAAATGAGAAAAGAAAATCCCAGTATTGGGGGGCATAACCAAACTGGTTTTCTCTACAGGAGGATTTTTTTGAAGGACCTCACTTTCTTTATACATTTCCATAGATTTTGAAACTTTCCTCCCAAGTGTAGAATAGGTGCCACCACGTTTATTCTGTGTAGTAGCCTTTCTTGTTGGACTATCTTTGGATTGCCAGCCTCCAAACACTGACATAGAAAGAAGAAATTAGAGTTCAGAACCATCTAATGAGAACAAAGTTACTTTAGAGTTGGAGCTTCCAAAGGGAGTCTAACAAAGTAGAAAAATCCCAGAGAGCAAGGTCCACCTGAGAAACTATACCTCCTTCACAATTTGCCAGAGAGTAACCTTACCCTTGGCTCCTATAGAAAACCCCATCATATTTTTTAGAGCTTGATGCAAAGTCTAGGAGCTGCCCTATTTAATTGGTCAGTGTGTCTCTTCATCACTGTTTTATCTTCAGTTACTAATTCTGACCCACTTTCCCGAAAGAGGAGAGAAATCCTTGCCAGATTACTCATTGTTTTGGCTGGAGAAGGTTTTCATCTTCACTACATGCTGCAGATTCTATGGCATAGGGAAAACACAATGATTTCTTATTCTCCTTATCTAACTTCCTATTATCCATAATTGAAAATACAAAGCCTGTTTCATCTAGTAAGAATCTTGGTTCACAAATGCAGATGTGCCCTAATAATTTAAGTATTTCAGCATTTGAACAGCTCTTCTGTTGGGTAGCTAGTTATATATTAGCCAACTTAGAGGACATTGAGGCTGGACCCCCTCCCTCATACCCAGCCTGTAAACTGAGGACTCTAATTACTGGTAAGAAGAGCAGTTCTTAAGTCATAGCTCTGGTCTTCAGAGGAGAACTGGCATCCACAACTTCTCATCAGGTCAGCAATGATGAACCATCTAAACCTGGTTCCAGAAACCCTACTGTAGGGCAAGAGGTTTTCTGATGGATAAAGATATAACATTGGCTTTTCTTGTAGGAGTCAAACTAAAAAAGCCTGTCAACCACAAGGATAAACCAAAGTCCCCCAGGAAAAGCTGTCTGTCCTAAAGACTTATATATACTGTAGATGTCATTGTCCTTTTGGCTAGTGTTTACTCTCGACCCTCCAGAGTGTGCTTTTACTCTGCGATAAACTCTTGCCTTCTACCATATGCTCTCTGAATTCCTTTGTTGGAAGGCACAGAAACAGGAGCCAGAGTGATATCCCGGCTGCACTCCCTTTTATTTGTTTGTTTTGTTTGTTTATTGTGTGTGCATGTGGGATACTTGCAAGAGTACACGTATCGGGGCCCGGAAGGGGACACAGGTGTCTTCCTCTATCACTCTCCCCCTGATTACCCTGAGATAACATCTCTCACTGATCTGAAGCCCACTGTATCTGTTAGGCTGCTTGGCTAGAGGACTTGCTTCTAGAACCCTCCAATGCTGGGTTTATAAACACGGGGAGCCATGCCCAGCTTTCTGTGTGGGTTAAGGAAGATTCAAATCCAGGTCGTTATGCTAGCCCATGAAGAGCTTTACCCACTGTCTCACCTCTCTGGTGTGCTACAAGTCTAAAAAGGATACTAAACACAGAAAAATTGTCTAAACTGAACGTGGCCCACCTCCAAATGCAGCCAGAACACTATACTTTTAATGTGTGTTGTCAATATACAGCCTTTATATAGAAACATAAAGAAAGCTGCAGCCCTTCCCACAGGGACATACACAAATGCAGTAAAGCACTAAAAAGGCCAGACTTACAAAAGCAGAGATGAATTTCAGAAAACTGGAAGAATTTGTGACCTATGCCCCAATATCATCCTGTAGTCTCTTTGTCACAGGATAAGTTCACAGAGATAGTTTTCAGTAAACTGTACCCTATGTCTTTTAATCACTACACAGAAGGCAGATTAAAAATAAAAAAACAAATAATGTACAACCTGGGGATTTTCTCAGGGTCTTCAATTTTTACTGCGTTTCATAGTTGTGTCTGATTTGAATGGAAGCCAGAGTTCTTCTCTGGTTCCTAGCAGACTGTCTTTAGAGTTTAGATAACCCTGGTGTGCTCTGAGGAAAACAAACAAAGAAGTAAGTCACATAGCACAAAACAGTTTCCACTCTTAAAATTTTGCCAAGAACATTCAGAACTGGCAGAGCTTCCGATATCTCAAAGATTTCCAGGAAACATCACGTACTTTCAGCATTATATTTGGAGTGGTGAAACATTTTCGGCGTTTTAATTGACACTGTCATTTTCACTGCATTAGGATAAGAGATGGCATTAAAATTTTAACAGTCCTGTTCTCAGACACAGCCTCCCTGTCAGAACTCCTTGTGTCCAAGCAGCTGGATCTCTCAGCATGCTGCATCTGAATCCACACATAGACGAAAGGCTGCTAAAGGTCGGCCTCTGGTGGTCACAGTCCATGACTCACAACACATGGTGATTGCATGAACCATCAATAGGCTTTCTTACGGAGGCTCACGCTATAGCTAGTCATACGAAGTCACCTTTGTTGGAGGTCAAAGTTAACTAGAACATACTTTTTATTGCCTTTCCATGTATACACCACAGGTGAGAACTGTGCCTTGCCCATGACATGACATGTATTTAACTGGTACTAAGTTCTACGTATTTGATTTAAATTTAATTTATTTAACTCTTGTGATGACTTTATGATAGAGCACTTGTGTGTGGTGTGCATCCATCTGTGCACAAGTATTTGCATGTATGTGGTCGTGTTCAGGTGTGCGTGCGTGTGTGCGTGTGTGCGTGTGTGCGTGCGTGCGTGTGTGTGTGTGTGTGTGTGTGTGTGTGTGTGTGTGTGTGCATGTGTTTGTGTTGTGGCCTCAAGGTAACATCTTGTGCTTCCCTCGGTTGCTTTCCACTTGTTTTTCTGAAGCAGGATCGTTTGCTGAACTAGGAACTTGTAGATTGGGCTAGCCCAGCTAGCCAGCTTGCTCTTGTCTCCACCTTCTGGGCAAGCCCACTCAGCTTCTCTGTGGATTCTCATACCTGCTGGGTAAGCATTCTATCCACTGAGCCCTCTCACCAGCCCCGGCACAGACCCTTTAGAAACAGCAGTTCAGGTTGAGAGATGAAGTGATCTGAAAAAGAAGACTATACGGCCATCAACACTACTGATATCCTGCCACGGGGCTGCCATCAGACACCTAGATAATGGAGCTTTCTGGAAGGGTATAGGCTGAGCCTCTCCCCTCTCCCCTCTCCCTCATAAACTTGCTTCATAGAACTGTTATTCCTCTTTACTGTACGAGGAAATCTCTTGCAGACACCATATTTCCTTCAGTTATGGGAATGACTCCTTTTTATTTTTTTTCCTTTTTTTTAAATTTTATTTTATTTTATTTTACAATACTATTCAGTTCTACATAATAGCCACAGATTCCCTTGTTCTCTCCCTTCCTGCCCCCCTCCCCTTCCCCCCAGCCCACCCCCTATTCCCACCATCTCCAGATCAAGGTCTCCCCAAGGACTGGGATCGACCTGATAGACTCAGTCCAGGCAGGTCCAGTCCTCTCCTACCAGATTGAGCCAAGCATCCCTGTATAAGTCCCAGGTTTCAAACAGCCAACTCATGCACTGAGCACAGGACCTGGTACCACTGCTTAGATGCCTCCCAAACAGATCAAGCCAATCGACTGTCTCACCTATTCAGAGGGCCTGATCCAGTTGGGGGCCCCTCAGCCTTTGGTTCATAGTTCATGTGTTTCCATTCATTTGGTTATTTGTCCCTGTGCTTTATCCAACCTTGATTTCAACAATTCTCGCTCATATAAACCCTCCTCTTTCTCACTAATTAGACTCCCAGCACTCCACCCGGGGCCTAGCCTTGGATGTCTGCATCCAGATTCCTCAGTCCTTGGATGGGGTTTCTGGCACAACTATTAGGGTGTTTGGCCATCCCATCACCAGAGTAGGTCAGTCCTGGCTATCTCTCCACCATTGCCAGCAGTCTTTTGTGGGGGTATCTTTGTGGATTTCTGTGGGCCTCTTTAGCTCTTTGTTTCTTCCTTTTCTCATGTGGTCTTCATTTACCATGGTCTCCTATTCCTTGTTCTCCCTCTCTTTTCTTGATCCAGCTAGGATCTCCCACTCTCTTTTCCTCGACCCTTGCCCTTCATTGCTCCCACTCATGTCCAGGCTGTTCATGTAGATCTCATCCATTTCTCCGTGTCTTTCTTGGGTCCCATTTTCTAGGTAGCCTCACTGGTGATGTGAGTAGCAGTCCAGTCATCCTCGTTCCACATCTAGCATCCTCCTATGAGTGAGTACATACCATATTTGTCTTTCTGAATCTGGGTTACCTCACTCAGGATGATTTTTTCTAGATCCATCCATTTGCCTGCAAACCTCATGATGTCATTGTTTTTCTCTGCTGAGTAGTATTCCATTGTGTATATGTGCCACAATTTATTTATCCATTCTTCAGTTGAAGGGCATCTAGGTTGTTTCCAGGTTTTGGCTATTACAAACAATGCTGATATGAACATAGCTGAGCAAGTGCTCTTGTGGTATGATTGAGCATTTCTTGGGTATATGCCCAGGAGTAGTATAGCTGGATCTTGGGGAGATTGATTCCCAATTTTCCAAGAAAGTGCCATATTGATTTCCAAAGTGGTTGTACAAGCTTGCATTCCCACCAGCAGTGGAGGAGAGTTCCCCTAGTTCCACATCCTCTCCAGCATAAAGTGTCTTCAGTGTTTTTGATCTTAGCCATTCTGACAGGCGTAAGGTGGTATCTCAGAGTTGTTTTGATTTGCATTTCCCTGATGATTAGGGATGTTGAGCAATTCCTTAAATGTCTTTCAGCCATTTGAGTTTCCTCTGTTGAGAATTCTCTGTTTAGTTCTAAAGCCCATTTCTCAATTGGACTGTTGGTCGTTTTGATGTCTAATTTCTTGAGTTCCTTATATATTCTGGATATCAGTTCTCTGTCACATGTGGGGTTGGTGAAGATCTTTTCCCATTCTGTAGGCTGTCGCTTTGCCTTGTTGACCATATCCTTTGCTCCACAAAAGCTTCTCAGTTTCAAGAGGTCCCATTGATTGATTGTTTCTCTCAGTGTCTGTGCTACTGGTGTTATATTTAGGAAGTGATCTCCTATGCCAATGTGTTCAAGACTCCTTCCTACTTTCTCTTCTAGCAGGTTCAGAGTAGCTGGATTTATGTTGAGGTCCTTGATCCACTTGGACTTAAGTTTTGTGCAGCCTTCTACATGTTGATATCCAATTATGCCAGCACCATTTGTTGAAGATGTTTTCTTTTTTCCATTGTACCCTTTTGGCTTCTTTGTCAAAAATTATATATTCATAGGTGTGTGGGTTAATGTCAGGGTCTTCAATTCGATTCCATTGGTCCACATGTCGGTTTTTATGCCAATACCAAGCTGTTTTTATTATTGTAGCTCTATAGTAGAGCTTGAAGTCAGGGACTGTGATGCCTCCAGATGTTGTTTTATTATACAGGATTCTTTTGGCTATCCTGGGTTTTTTGTTTTTCCATATGAAGTTGAGCATTATTCTTTCCAGGTCTGTGAAGAATTGTGTTGGTATTTTGATGGGGATTGCATTGAATCTGTAGATTGCTTTTGGTAAGATTGCCATTTTTACTATGTTAACCCTGCCTATCCATGAGCATGGGAGATCTTTCCATTTTCTGACATCTTCAATTTCTTTTTTCAGGGACTTAAAGTTCTTGTCATATAGGTCCTTCACTTGCTTGGTTCGTGTTACCCCAAGGTATTTTATGTCAGGGAATGACTCCTTTTTAAATATTTAAGATTTCCCAACAAGTTTAAAATGTCCCCATTTTCCCATTTCTTGCTCTGTCTGGCCTTGGAATGTTTGGCTCTTTCTTTTGCTTAGTCACAGTTCCCTCTATTCAGTCACTACTCTGTTGGATCAGGGTAAAGATGTTTCCTGACTAGTGTGGTGTCATGTGAGTTCAGATTAACACGGACAACCAAAGCTGACTCTATTTGGGACAGTTGTCCAGAATCCAGAGGCACCTTGGTGGGAAGTTCTTTAAGTGTCCCTCTTAATAGTGGGGTGGGAGGCATCCCTGATGCTGAATCTCCACCTCTGTTATCTCCAGACCCTGTGCTAGTATTTCTTTACCTTGACACATGATCTTGACTGACTCCAAGTTTGACTCCCAGAAAGCACACTCATGTCCCACTGTCAACAGCAGAACAAACAGATCTCAGTTCAGCCACCTTTCTTCTGCCGTCTGGCCCAAACTGCTAAAAGCACGGCTGTTGTTGACTTTTCAGGCATCTTGAATTCTTTAAACAACAGAAAATATGGATAAAGATTTTTTTCTGATTCTCAGTTGCCTTCAGTTATGGCATGTGACCTCTGGAATCAGTATTGGAGGCCCTACCCTTTTCCCCCTGTGCATTTTAGGCTGTGGCCTTATGTAGAAATAGCTTGATTGAAGGTGAAAGTGATTCAACTAAGATGGGGTCATACTGAAGCAAGGTGGGCCCTTTATTCCTAACATCATTTGTATTCTTATGAAAAGGAAGAAATCTAGACACAGACTTCACATGGACAGACTTTTATGTGAGCATGAAAATGGGGTTTGGGATGACATGGTTATGCCCAAGATTGACACCCAAACCCCAGAAGTTGGAGGAGATTCATAGGACAGATTCTCCCCTGTCCCCACCTACATCCCTGAGAATACTTTGAACTTGGACTTTAAGCATTCTGAACTGTGGCAACAGGTTTTTTAAGCCACCCAGTCAATATGCTTTGTTACACCAATCTTAGATAATGAATATAGAAGGCAATGAATAGCCTCTGCTCTTCCACCATGTCCACAGGGCTGGAAAGGATGCAGAATGGCAAATAACTTCTCTTCAAGCTCTCTAAATGTATCTCCTCAGATCATCTACAGCAGTGATTCTCAACCTGTGGGTCTTGACCCCTTTGGCAAACCTCTCTCTCCAAAAATACTTACATTGCGATTCATAACAGTAGGAAAATTACAGTTATGAAGTAGCAACGGAAGTAATTTTATGGTTGGGGGTCACCTCAACATGAAGAACTGTATTCAAGGGTCACAGCATTAGGAAGGTTGAGAAGCACTGCTCTAGAGGTAGATGAACAACCAAAACTGGCAGAATAGATTTTAAAATCGGTCCCATCATCAGCCCCAGCAGATGGTCTAGCACTTACCCTTTGAGTGCAAGGCTGCATTCAAGTGAACATCACTCAGTGAGTTTCTTCATTAGTGGGGATGAATATACCAAGTCACAGCTTTGAATCATGCTATGGTCTTGGTGCCTTTAAACAATCTTTAAAAATTTTTATGCATATGAGTCCTTTGCCTGCCTGTATATCTCTTCAGCTTGGGCATACAGTGCCCACAGAGGCCAGAAGAGGGTGTTATATACCCTGGAACGGGAGTTACAGACAAGTTATAAACTGCCCTGGGAGCACTGGGACTCAAAGTTGGGTCCTCTGGAAGAGCAACCAGTGATATTAACCTCTGAGCCATCTCTACAGGGTCTATCTGATATCTTTTTATCTTCCCAGATCAAACAAACTAACTGTGAGTAACTTAATGACCATCTTTCACTATCTTAAAGTGCAGCTCATCCTAGCAGTAGCTGCCAGTGTGTTCAAGAGCATCTGCGAGACTTCACTTATTTAATGCCTATGTGTGATAGAAGCCAGGCTGGACATTTATATGCACCACCTTCCTTGTTTATTATAACTAACAAAGTATTAATATTTCCTATTGGAACAAGGCAAGGAAGGACTCTGAAATGGTTTAAAAGCCATTTTTAATAAGATGGTGCTAAACTCAGTTTCAAATCCACATCTGTCTGGATCTACATCTCTGACTCAAGATTGGCTATATAAATTGTGGGGTCCAATACAGGAGAAAAATCTGGAGATCTTTGTTTAAAATTTATGAATAGTTTCAATACAATAGTCATAAAACATGTTGTGTGCCTGCAAAGTCCACCCTCTGACTTGTCCACAGTACTCTGAGGAAATAAGTAATAAATTTGAATGCCTGACAAGATCTCTTAACAGGTTTTTATTTTAAAAAGATTTATTAATTAATATTTTGCCTACTTATATGCAAATGTACTACATACATGCAGTGCCCAAGGAGGCCAGAAAAGGGCATCAGATAGCCCCTGGAACTAGAGTTACAGACAGCTGTGAACTGCCCTGTGAGAACTGTGAATCTAACACAGATCTTCAAAAGAACAGCAAGTGCTTCTAACCATTGAGCCTTCTTACCCCTTTTAGGATCTTTTTGCTCCTTTGTGTTTTAAGGTAATAATAAAGTGATATCTATAGAATTGTACTTCTTAAAGGTATATTGATCTTAAAAAAGATTTTTAGTATTATTTGTGTGTGTGTGTGTGTGTGTGTGTGTGTTGTTGTTGTTGTTGTTCATGTAAAAAGAGGGAATTGGATTCACTGGAGCTTCACTTACAGGAAGCTGTGAGCTTCATATCTTGGCAAGGGTGCTCAGAATTGAACTTAGGTCCTATGGAAGAGAATTAAGCACTCTGGACCATCTCTCTAGCCCCCTAGCATTCTTTTTTTTTTTTTTTTTTAAAGATTGGTGTCCCAAGGGTTTTGAGTGATTGAGTATGTCCTTTGTGTTCTTGCTGATAGGGTAATGGGAAGTTTGGGAGTCAAATTATTACATAATTTATTTGGGAACTTTTATTCTTGCCCCTTTTGAAGCTGTTCACTCATTTTGTTAATATTAGGCTCATTTTTTTTAGAGAGATCTAAAATGCATCAAAACCGCGTAGAAATCCAAATGATCACATTAAGAATATTGTTACTAAATACTGCTTTTTTTCAATATTTTCTAAAGATTCAAGCAAATAAGATCTAAAATATAGAAAGAATCCTAATTTGTATTTAATCTAAGGGTTTTCAGTAAGATGGGAAGATAATCTTTAAGTTTTCAGGAACCATTATATCACCCAGTTCAAAACGGTCCCACACCTAGTGCAAAATGGTTAATTATTGCCAGGGTATTTTGCTCTTTCTTGGGCTCTTATATGCAATTTAGGAATGGAACTCCTTAATTATTCTCATTGTCAGCCATTCACTCTGAAAAACATCGAACTGAAAAGCATCGATCCCCTGGTTGAAATCAACTATACACAGTTGATTTCTCTCTGGTAGATACTGCGAGACAAAGGCTAGGCTTTTATCACAGGTAAACACACACCAAGGAAAGGCTGAGGGAGTCAAGATGATAGGTCTTTTCTCTTGTGAGGCAGTTTTATTTCACTGACCTTATTTCTGTTATTCAAAACTAGAAAGATGAAATTGATGAATATTTGAAAAAGACAAATAGCTGGGGTTCCCATATTCCTCCTTTCAAATATAGGGGGGCTCTTTTTAAACATCAGATATGCTTATTTATTAAAATATAGCCAGTCCAAAGGAAAATATCTTTGAGGAAGTCCCAACTTATTTTTCTCCTCACCTGCAGGAATGAAACCAGACAGAGAAAGCATAAGGAGATTATCCTCCTCCCTCTTCCTCTTCCCTCCTCCTCTTCCTCGCCCTCCTTCTATTCTTAATCCAGTGACTTAGGTGAAAAACCAGGGCCATGGCAAAGTTGGGTGATACTGTTTCCCCTTGTGCCTGCTTGCATGTGAGTCTGCCAGGAACTATCTGTTGATCGGATTTGGCTGTGTTTTCAATAAAAGCCTAGAATTTTAACAAATAAGGAGCTTGGCAGGATGATAGGGAAACAACAGCAAAATTACAATAATCTGCTTAATCTTATTGCTGGAAGCAGACTCAGGAGGGGAGTTGGGGAAACAGAAAGAGCAAGAACGATTCAGATGTTGGAAAGGAAAAGGCAGAGTGGGAAGACAAAGGGTTGAGATACGAAGTAAAAAAACTGTCAGGGATGTACCATGCTCTGCTGCCTCCCCATGGGAGACCTTACTTTCTTGTAGGAGGGAATGGGGGGTCCATGCGTGCGGGAAGGCTGAAGGAGTGGGTGGAGGGAGGAGGGAGGACGGAGGAGGGGGATCTGTGATTGGTATGTGAAATGAATAATAAAGTTTCTTAATAACAAAAAAAAAAAAATACTGTCAGGGAGGAACACCAGAGCTCCTTAGACTTAAGCTTGCTGGCAACAGGGGGGAACTGCAGTTCACTGTAGGCCTGGCAAAAATAGGCAAGATCATTGAAAAGTGGTCTAATTTTTGTTTCTTATTTTTACTGCTATCTCCAGTTCTATATGAGTTTGTTATGTGACATCAACTTGTATATTAACAAGCCTCCTTATTTAGTCTGTCCTATCAAATTTAATTGGGCTTCCAAGCCCCCTAGGTATTGTTCTATGTACTTACTTTGAATGTACAATTTATTTACCAGTCATCAATAGATGATCGGCAGCTATCTTCATGTAAAACTCAGGAAAACATGCTATCTCCCCCTCTCTTCTGGCAGCACACTGGGAAAGGAAAGATATCAAATAGAGTCATTTTGCTCTTTCAAACTTAAGGTCCTTTATTAGATCTGTCGAGTATGGTTACCAAAAAGCATAAGCTGCCACTGTCATTTTACTTTGGACAAATTTTCTTCAAAAGAATGGCTAGAAAAAAAAATGAAGCTTCAACCTTTCTGACAATAATTCAATGAGAGGGGGTGATGAAGGTTATGGGATTGTGCCAACATGTATCACCCAGCATGATCACACATGTATTATTCATCTGGCATCATTGAGATGAAGTCATTACAACCAAGGACTGTACCATCAGATCAACATCTGAGGCTTTGGAAAGAGGCCTTGGCTCACTGGTGTGTGGTTGAGAAAGGTCTTCAGCACCCAGTATTCAACAACCAATGTCATTAACCTATCACTGTTTTGAAAGAAATCAGCTCCGCAATGTCATAGATATTTAACTTGTGCTCCCTTACTGGCTATATTATTAGAGAGGCATCAGAATGTGCTTACTGGAATCAGCTTCTGGGGAGCAAAGCACTACAAATAACTGTAGACCGGGTTGTTGGTCCCCACTGTAGCATGGACAAGTGTGGCTCTGGATGAGTTTTTGAACTTGTTCTTTGTCTGTTTATTTGAAATAAGCCTCCCCTTCCATTTTCTAAATTCTCTTGTCTATCAAGTGGAGAGGCTTTGGTGCAATGTCTAACATACAGAGATGCAGGATATGAGTGCTGGGCTCTGCTACATGGTGGTTATGTAATTTGAAGCAAATAATGGAACTTTTCATGTGTACAATGAAGACATTGATGAATGTGATAATATCTCCTACACCAGTTTTGAGGATTAAATAAGATGATGCCTCCCAAATAGTTAATGCTTTTATACTTAGTGTATTTAATGGACTGTTTTCCATGGTGTCTCCTCCATCAGAGTAAATACTTGACTACTAATTGTTGGGTACACAGTAATTGAATGCTGCATTTATATAATTTATATTTAAATCAAAGCAATAACCATATACACCATTGTCTTCCATACTTCCATACTTCCATTGTAATGAAAAATCTTAGAATAAGTTACCCACAAATTATTTCCCTCCAAGTATTCTAGTTTTCAAAAATAATAACACTTTTTTTTCTTTTCTGTATTTGAAAATATTCTGAGGGACTAAACACATGGATGCTGTCTTTTTCCTTTTCACCTGCCACTGTAAGGAATCATATGGTTCAAAATGACATCATAGACCAAAGAAGACATTGGTACAAAAGATCAGATATTTTTCTCCTCAAAGACCACTGGACCTTTAAATTTTGCTTAGGTTCTTTATGACACAAGATATTTCCTTGTGCAATTTATTTTCCATAATCAACGAAAGAAACATGTGCAAATTTCAATTAGACTTTCCCATGTCTCCATTCTGTCTATTGTATACAATTTGAATCTCTTTTGGAGAAAAAGTCTGATTGCTAACCTCATCCCTACATATTAGTCATGGAAGCTCACTGGACTCTATTTACATTTTCAAAAGTATTCATTGATGAACTTTATACATTTCCTCTTCAGAATTTCTAAGTATGTCTAACAAGCTTTTAGCTGGTAGATTGGAACCAAAGCTTATTGGAATTAATTCCCTAGAGCACTGGTATCTGGAGGGAAATTTATTCTGCTTGAAAATGCATCATCTCTAATTGCTAATTTTGTGTCAAAGTTGATTTACTTAACTAAGTTGAAAGTTTCTTCAGGACAAGCTTCGTTTCATAAACTTTGGCCATAGACCAAGGCTCTAGCAGAAAGAGAATGCAGATTTTCAATGAATACCATAAGATATTCACAAACCAAGAGCCTCCAGAGATAGTGTTTATTTTGTAGTGATGTTAGGCAGAAAAATGTGCACTTTGGGACCTTAAGTATCCTATGTTTTCAGTATTTTTTTTTTAAAAATTGGACAATAATGCCAGGATACTTGTTTAGAACTCTGTGGTAAACAGATTAGAAAACAATATAGGTTATTATTCTTATGAAATATTTCTCTCAAACCTGGTTAAATGTTTAATGAGAAAAACATAAAAGTTGGTGGGCTTCCCTGATGTAGAGTGGGGAAACTGGGTTCTCATGAGAAATTGTTGAACTGTTCAGTGTGTGCTGAGAACACTCAAGCATCCCGAAGCAGCTCCAGTGTCCGTGGGTCTGAGGAGAGCTGGAGGATGCAGGGGTCCTGTTCTACCTGTTGTCTGTAGTTCTCTTCTGACATTCTTCTAGCTGCTGCTCCTTGGCATCACCCTATGCTGGTGTTTGCTGTTGATATTCTCAGCTCTGCTTCCTCTCCTGAGCCTCTGCTGACAACACTCACTTGCCATCATCTTCTTGCTCAGATTTTTAGCATCTTGATTTTTAATATAGTATTTTTATTAATTCTTTGGGAATTTCATTTGATGTCTTTTGATCATATTCACCACTCTTCTTCAACCTTAGAACACATTTCTATATTTTCAATCTAATAATTTTTTATTTCCATCAAGAGCAAAAGTAAATAGATATGTTCCATGTAATCCATAGCACAAGTCCTTAGGGTGTGTGTGTGTGTGTGTGTGTGTGTGTGTGTGTGTGTGTGTGTGTGTAGGTAGGTAGGTATATACGTGTGTGTCCAATCTGATGTGTCTTATTTACATCCCATCTCCAACTTCTCCGTTTTCTTCTCCTGTCCCATAACTTCTTCCACATATCATTCCATGTTCATGACCATCAAAGCTCTTGTTCTCACCCGTCTAGAGTTCTCAACTTCTTGCTTATAGCTCTCCACAGGACATCTCCTTTTGCACCTGCTGTTCTTGCTTAAAATGTTCAGAGCTCACTCCATAAATCCTTATAAAAGGGGGACCCCATGAAAAATGTTAATGTTTCTGACACTGGCACCTTTCGTGGTCATTAAAATAATAAGCAGCAGATATGCACGAAGCATTGAGTGCACCAGCCCTCACCCTAATGTGTTTTGCTAAGTAAAGTGGGATATAAGGAAGAAAGACAATTTCTGAGTTCTCAGCTAGTGATTCATGGGATTTGAGATCATTCTCACTCCAAGATGTGTGACCTTTTCCTCACTGCTTTGGTTTTTCCTTTTTGTTAGATGAGAGAAATTAACCCATCTCTCAAAAGGCCAATAAAGCCTTGGAGATGAATAATCAGACCATAGGAAGTTGTTAGACGTGTGTTGTGGCTACTACACAGCTGTCTGCACACATTTCAGAGTGAGAATTGTTTAAATCCCAGCTCTCATGCAGGTAGGGCCTTAAATTTTAGTAAGGAAAGTTCCAGCAGAAAAAATTCATCATACGGAAAGCAACACTGGCAGACAGAGGAAAATCCATTTTATACTAATGTAATTGAGTACAGGGAACAAGGAAGAAAACTCATGCCCTAAATCATTATAGGTAAACATTCCATCCTATCACACCTTCAGTGACGCTATCATTTCAAGTTCATTCCTTTGTTTTTATACCTCCTACTATTGCTGTCCATTTTGATTTAAATCTTTTGAAACTCCCCTATTCTTCACCTTACCTTGGCTATTGTGGAGGGAATAGCATTGCTTCACACCAGAGGGAATGAAAAGCTTCTACACAATGATTGCAATTCAAATGGAAGAAAAGAAATAGGATTATTAATGAGGAGATTGTGTAAGAAATCACATTTAATTGACTTTAAATATATTTATTATGTGGCAAGCATTCTTTGTGGACTTAGAGTTTATGACCCATCATATATTTCCATAGCCTCCAATTGCTTTCTCACCTAGGTTTGAGAATGTGCTCGTTTCCCTCCCTGTTTCTGAGCAGCGGTGAAGTTGAAAGTACATCAGGACAGGGATTAATGGAAATGAGTTGATATCATTATTCCACAGGCAATGAATAATAAGTAGTTTGTTGGTGATTTATGTTAATCTAAATACGAGACAGACAGAAAATTATCGTGTGCTTCATAGTCTGCCCCAGCAATGCTTTCATATCTGGAAACATATAATTACCCATATGTCTTCTTTTAAATTAAACCCTAATTTGTACAGTCAGTCAATGGCAATTTGGTTTTGCCCATAATTCATTAAGTTGATTTGCTATGATGTCCCAATAAATTGTAGCTCAAATTAAAAAAAATCTAAATATTGTACATAATAAATAAGATAATTTCTGGATTTATAAATTTTTTCTAAGCAACTAAATATAAAAATTATATTACTATATCTACCTATACTTCTTTAAGATTGATATAAAATTGCCGTACAAGATACAGATTGAAATCACTAGTTATTTAGACCTTTCCTCACCATGTGTTTGTTTTTAGAAAAAAAATATGTCTTTAAAAGTAATCTCATGGTGAGAATGCAGAGTTGCAGAAATGACCCTGTTCTCCAGGGCATTCATTCATCAGTGATTGATCCATTTCTCATGTGTCCCAGTTGAGACTCCCTTCAGGACATTGCTCAAGCACTCTGTGATTGTTTGTGCTTCATGGTGGGAACAGAACAGAGATGGCAAGTATAATGATAAAAGAGAAACAGCAAAGTATAATGATCAGGAGCTTGGGTTCTGTGTTTAGAGGTGTGAGTTTGAATCCTGACTTCCTCATCTGTGGGCAGGGCGACTGTATGCCCTGCTTGCCAGGCCTCAGTTTCTTTTGCATCTATAGGTCAGGAATAATAATGTTTGTTGATTCATAGAGTTGTTTGATAATTATGTGAGAAGAGTGCTTGATAGATACTATTGCATTGTAACTGACAGGTTGCTTTCGTGATAATGCTAGCCTGGGAGCAGGCAGGAACTTTCAATACTGTTAGTTCATAACTTGTCACCTGCCTGTCTTCACCACATTGCTTGACTGCTCATGAACAAGAGGGCGCCCCTTAAGCTTCAGAGCCTTAGCACTCAGTACCATTCCTTATGCTTAACAGACATTGATGAATGTGAGTTGCTCAGGAAAATTTCTAAAATGAACGTGTGTGTGTGTGTGTGTGTGTGTGTGTGTGTGTGTGTGTGTGTGTGTGCATGTCTGTTTTAGGGTATGGGCACATTGTCGCAGGTGTCTCAGAGGGCCAGGTTCCCTTGGAGCTGAAGTTACAGGCAACTCTGAGCTTCCCAATGATGTGAGTATTGGGAACTGAACTCCAGTCCTCTGAAAGGGCAGAGTGTGCTCTCTTATCCACTGAACCATTTCTCTAGCCCCTCTAAGATATATTTTAAACTAAATATACCTTTAACACGTTGCAAACTTACTGCATGGCATGCTTTGTGTATACTATTTTGAAACAACAGACAAATTTTATAAATAAACTCATTTACAACCAAGCTATCTAGCACTTACCATTCATATTTTTTATTATTTTTGTACATACATATCTTTTTGTATAACAAAACAATATTTGCACTGCAAACTTTTTGGTAGTCTTTTTCATAGGATAATATACATAATTCATACCTGTTCATGTAATTCATTAGTTTTCTGAAATATCTTTTAAAATAAAATAATACATATTGAGCATTCTTAATTTGGAAATCCAAGTTGTTCCAAACTTAACACTTTTGGGATGCAGCCATGATATTCAAACTTTTATGTATTTTTTGGAGCCATTTGGTTTTGGATTCTTGGATTATGGATGCTCAACCATCACCCATTCCTGGCCCCCAATAACTAGATCAGAAGCACTTCTAATGTTAGCCATTTATAATAATGGTAACCAACCTGTATGAGTCATCTTATGTTTATTCCTTTTTTATTAAATATTTTTATTTTATAATTAATTTAATTTTACTTATCAACCACAGATTCCTCTGTCCTCCCTCCTCCCACCCCTCAGCCTTCCCCCTCAATCCACTCCCCATTCCCACCTCCTCCAAGGCAAGGACTCCCCTGGGGAGTCAGCCCAGCCAGGTAGATTCAGTTGAGGCAGGTCTAGTCCCCTCCTCCCTGCACCAAGGCTGAGCAAAGTGTCTCAGTATAGGCTCTAGGTTCCAAAAAATCAGCTTAGGCACCAAGAACAGGTGCTGGTCCCACTGCCTGTGGGCCTCCTAAACAGTTGAAGCTAAACAACTGTCTCACTTATCCAGAGGGTTCCTGTCCAGTTCCATGGGGGCTCCTCAGCTATTGCTTCACAGTTCATGTGTTTCTGCTAGTTTGGTTATTTGTCCCTGTGCTTTTTCCAATTATTCTTGAACCTTTAGGCTATATTCCAATTCATGCTTCTACCTCAAAATCACAGCTGTGGACACTGGCATGTTCTGGATGACCCCTCAACCTCTTCCCGTGAGCTCTTTGCTCACCGCAGTTGTTACTACTCTGTAGCACCCACCTGCATAGACTTATCTACTTCTTTGTTTAGCTCCTTCTCACACTCCTCGTCCCATGAACAACACACAGGTCCTCGTTTCACCACTGCACCTTGAGTTTACAGGTCTGTTTGGCTCAGATACAGTGCTCTGTGCATTCCTTGGCTGAGTCAAAGGTATTCCTGTCATTCGCAGAGTACAGCTAGTGTACTGAGAACATTGAGGAGTCAACTGGGACTGCTAGGACAGGAAAGGACAGTCTTGGAGAGGGACTAAGAAAAGCTCTCAGTTGACTCATCTTTTCCCTTCATTTTTTTCCCAACAAGGGCTTCATTTCTTCTTTGTGACCTTTAGAATCAAATTCTTGGAAGCAGTGGGAAGAAACACAGAACCTCTGGTTGTTTTATGAGGTGATTAAGTACTGGGTGTGTGTCCTCTTATCGGGGACTTCTGAATTATATTCAAGAATCCAGTTCCAAGCTTGCCACATGTTGAAAGAAATTTCTAATCTACGTCTGGCATTCGATAGCAAGGAAGGGGAAATAAAATTTATGGAGTGCCAGGTGTGTGTGAGGGATCTTTCTGCACTATTTTAATCTCTCTAGAAACCAGAGAAATCAAGAGAAATCAAGGGAGGAGGGGTCTAATTAACCTGAGGCCCCTCCCTCCCATCTCAATATTAGGAAAAGGAATTTTCTGGGAAATGAGGAAATGACTTTCAGTTACAAGTTTAACAGGGAGTCAGTTTCTAGGATTGCTTAGGTATGTTTTGGATGGGTCTGACTTGTGATTAATTTAGAATGTAGAAGATAAAGCATTAATACTGGGGCCTGGAGAGACGGCTGAGCAGGTAAGATCACGTGCTGGACTTGCAGAGGATGGGAGCTCAGGTCCCAGCACCCACCCACAGGGACTCACAACTACGGCTAACTCAGGCTCCAGGAGCTCTGACAACCTTTTTTGGACTCCTGAAGTCATACATGTACATGCCCACCCAACCCTACACGTATACGTGTATTTAAAAGTAAAATAAATCTTTAAAAACAAAAAAACCCATTAATGTATAGAAATAAATCCATTTAAAGCCATTTATAAAAAGTTTAAAGTACATCTAGACTAAAATATTTTCATTGATGTTATAAATTATGTTCAAAAGAAATAAATTAAAATAAATGTAGCAGCACTTTAACGTTAATGAAGTAACTTCCTGTTTTGTGTTTTTACCTTTTCCTTTGTTGGGGAGGCGTCAGGTTCTCCCTTTGTAGCATAGTCTGGATTTGAACTACTAAAGTGCTAAGATGTCAGAATGAGTCACTAAGACTAGCACTCCCTAGCATTGGGATACCTATTTTTTTTTTTTTTTTGGTTTGTTTGTTTTTGTTTTTCAAGACAGGGATTCTCTGTGTAGTTTTGGTGCCTGTCCTGGATCTCGCTCTGTAGACCAGGTTGGCCTCGAACTCACAGAGACCCACCTGGCTCTGCCTCCTGTGTGCTGGCATTAAACGCATGCGCCACCACCTTAACACTAATTTCTTTTTGGTTTGGTCAGAAATATATGAACATAAAGAAATTACAAGTGTTGACTTCAGACTTCACTTTTTTGTAATTTAAAAGTTGTTTATTATATTTTTATTTATTTATTTTACAACCTAACTGCAGTTTCCCCTCTCTCCTCTCCTCTCATTGCCTCCTCCTCCCTCTGCCCCCCCCCACTCTATCCACTCCTCTTCTGCTTTTCAGAAAGGGGTAGGCCTCCCATGGGTATAAAAAAGCATAGCATATCAAGTTGAGATAAGACTAAGTACCTCCCCTGTATTAAGACTGTGCAAGGCAATCCAGTATGAGAAATAGGTTTTCAAGAACCAGCCAAAGCCGTAGGGACAGCTCCTGCTCCCATTGTTAGGAGTCCCATAAGTAGGCCAAGCTACACAACTGTCACATAGATGTACAGGGCCTAGACAGGTCCCATGCAGGCTCCCTGGTTGTTAGTTCAGACTCTGTGAGTTCCTATGAGTCAAGTTAGTTGTTTGTGTGGCTTTTCTTGTGATGTCCTTACCCCTCTGGCTCCTACAATTCTTCCTTCCTCTCTTCAGCAGGATTCCTGGAGCTTGGGCTAATGTTTGCCTATGGATCTCTGCATCTGTTTCCATCGGTGACTAGATGAGGACTCTCTAATGAATTTCATACATGAACATAGTATATTTTGGTCATATCCATCCCTCAACTATTCTAGGACCCTCCCTCGTGCCCACCCATGCCCTTTTCTTTTCTTCTCTCTTCCTCATTTTCTTCCCCCTCCTCTGTTTTATAAGCTACTGAGATTAGTTACTGCTGAACTACATGGGTGTAGGGTCATCCACTGAAACATGAGCAACCCACCAGGAGCTACACCCTGAAGAAAACTGATTCTGTCTCTTCCAATAGCCATCAACTGTCAGTGGCTCCTCAACTAGAGATGGAGCATTATAGGCCCTCACTGCTCCATGCTGCAATGTTGATGGGATTGATCTTGTGCACCCAACATGACTGCTAGGAGTCGATGAGTACCAAGACCCTGTCACGTCCTGAAGTTACTGTTCTGTGACAGTCCTTCCTGATCTTTGGATCTTATGCTCTTTCTGTCCCCTCTTCTTTAAAGACCCTTATCTCAAATTTCAGACCAGGAAAAACTTCATGTATGTATGTATGTATGTATGTATGTATGTATATGTGTAAATATATATGCATATGTGTGTGTGTGTGTGTGTGTGTGTGTATGTTGTATTTTTGTCTAACAAGTTATCAACTGGCACCATGGAATATCAGGCCTACTTCTTCTTAGAGGCTTTAACAAAGATTGGGGGAAACTGCTAAATTTGGAGGTATAATTGCAGACACACAATTACAAATTATCTCAATTCTCAGGCCACTAGCTTGTGGTATTCAGTACTGTCCTCCATAAGTATTCTAGTTCACTTTGCCAGCATTTTCTTGTCCTACACATTTCTAGAGCACGTTTTTAAATATGTAAGAGAGATGAGAAGCATTGATAGTATTACTAGAGTTTTGTGTATGTCCTGGCCCCTGGTCCAGCTGGTGGGTGTTGAGTTGGAATAGCACCAAGAGAATTACTGGACAGTATGGTGATGGGGTGGGAGAATTTCTTACACAATTACTCTTGAGTACCCTCCCCTCTTCTAAAGTCATAACTCTGGAAAAACTCCCGAGTTGTTTTATCTCAAGGAGAATCTTTGGAAGCGGGACTGAGTTTGAGTCTCTGCATGTTACATCAGTGTTTTGAAGGAGTCTCAAAAGCCAAATGTCTGGAGGCAGATTTAGCTGACTTGCTTCCAAAGAAACACTTGAGAAAATTATTAGTCCATTCTATGACATTTTAGTGCATTTACTTAGTGGCAAGAGAAGTGTGTTATTTTTAAATAGAGACATTTTTACTATTGGAAGAAAACTATCTCTTAAAATACTTTTCATATATTTACTTTTACTCAGTTTTTATTTCTTGGTATAATAAGTGGTAAAAATACACAGCAGTGACTAGGTATACTAGAATATATAGCAATCACACCAAAATATATTAGAAATCTGAACACTCAGACTGACTATTATTATCAGGTAATATTTTATTTCCTCTGTATGCATGTGTCCCTACTCTCATTTTTTAATTACTGTGGTGAAATATTTTAAAATTATAAATCAACACAGTGTGGAATTGTTTTTAATTTTCATGTTTTTTTACCTTGTCTATGTTCACATATTTACACAGTTGTATTAATAATCTCTATAAAACTTGGTGTTTCTCCTTTTTAAACTTAATAGTGCACCATAAAAATTTCTAAATTATTATATAATTTATAGTTATAAAGGATTCATAATTTCCATTAAACCAATATGCCAGAGTTGAGTAAATCATTTCCCTGTGGAATAATATATTTATGATTTAATGAATTATTTTAAATCACCAAAAATTTATAGTTTAATTTCTTTCACATTGAAGGCTTGAATGAGTCTCCATGATGTTAAAATGTTGCAAGCACCACACGGCCACATAAGCCCTGAAATGACTCTAGTACTGGGGGGCAATGTATGGAAATGCAGACACTCAGCTTCAACTTACTGGCAGTTAGGAGAAACACCAGGATCTATGTCCAGTCTAAGAAATGCAACTTCCAAAGCCAGCAAGTTTGCAGAATAAAAGATCATGGGAAAATAAATACCTGTCCAAGTGTAGTTATAAATCACAAAGGGAGCTTGGTTAGATTGAGATCTAAAGTCTGGGCTTCACCTTTGCCAGTAGTGGGTTTAATCACTGATGAATGGATCAAGTCTGTTTCAGATATTTTGTTGGGTTGCCTTAAGGGCTGTATTTCATCAATGAAATCTGATGACAGAAGTTTCCAACATGAAACTCCAGCCCCTCTAGTTCTGCATCACGTGGTGAGAAGCTGCACTCTGAGGAGAGTCTGAGAAGACCATGTTGGCACACTGTTGAATCATTTTGTGATTGATGGTGTCAGATGCAAGTTTTCAGTGGACTTCAAAGAAAGCTCAGGATAGTAAGAGGCTGAAAATCAGGCTTTTGTCAAGGAATGGGAGTTAAATCTTTCCTGGGGGAAAAGGAAGATTTTAACGTTGGCAGCACATATCCAGTCTGTGGATTTGAGCTATCATGTTGGTAAAAAGACCAGAGGTCTTAAGCAGCTGCAGCTGCAAGGTTCATTACACACCGAGAGCCTGTCAAACTGGCAGAAGGAGAATTTTTAAAAAGGTTTCTGCATTCAACCTGTGGGACTCTGGTCAGTCAAAGCCCATGGGTGCAGTACTTGTGCCAGACCTGGCTGACAGGGCAAGCCACTATTAGGCAGGGTAGGGTCTTTGTAGACACCAGGAATAGGGTTTCTAGGAATGTTAAATGCTCTTTCTGTTGGGTGATTTGTGCTTCTGGTTGGCAGCTCTCATCCTGGAGCATGCTCGGAGTATGCTTTCCTTGGAAATGTCAGCTGCTGCCTCATCAGACAGATGCTCCTGGGATGAGTCAGGTATTCAGAACTCAATGAGAAATATCAATGTTCTTTTCCTGACATTTTTGATGGCATGAGACAGCAAGGTGATATTGTTTCTAAGAAACTGGACATGATATTTAAGTGCAGAAAACAGTGAAAGGAAAAAAAAAGTTTTCTCCTGTGGAGTGTGAGATGTGTCCTTCTGGTGGACACTTGATCTTTTAGCTGGGATTATCTGAGGGTGACAGCCTGAGGGTCTGTGATCGGGAATATGCACATACACAATAAGAGAAAAATGGAGTCTGAGCATAAAGGACTGGGCTTCATTTCATCCCAACCTTTGCATTTATGTTCATCTTAAGGCCAGTTAGTGAAACTCTGTAATGCTGTTTCCTTATCTGTATTCATGGGGTTCTTGAGAAGGGCAAATGAGGCAAGTTTTACAGACTATCTAGATATCCACTGTCTGGTCCATGCTATGAAAACTATGATGTCAATCTACTGGATTGGATTAGGAGATGGGCAGCTTGGGTCCGTTTTCTAGAAAGATGGCTGGGAGGGATGCACTATTGTCTTAATTTACTAAATCAATTTTATAGATTTATTTGTTGTGAACATCTCAAAAGAGTAGAATAGCATTTTAGAGTTAACAGATTTCACACAAAATATCCATTATAATTTTCTGAAAGAAAAGAAAAGGGGATATTGATAGCAGATGTGGCAAGTGTTTTAGTACCTGAGACATTGCTCTTTTAGAAAAGGTCTCATGGTTTCCAGTTTCCCTCCATTTTCACCATCCTCAATCACGTCTGGGACCAAATGTCATATAGCACTATCTCCTCTAGGTTTGTTCATATTGTTGTAGCTAGAAGATGTCCCGTTAAAGGAAGTGGTATTTTATCGTTTTTTAGACTCTTCTCTTTACTCAACTGTCCACCTATGAGCATTTGGACTGCTTCCACATGCTTCATTGTAGATTCACAATGCAGTGAAAGTGAATATGTAGCAATTACTTTGAGATCCTAATTTCTACCCAGACATAAGATGTATATGTGGCATATATGGAGTATACACATGTGTGCAAGTGCACTTGCCTGTGTGTGCATGTTGAAGGCTAAAGGTCTATGCCCATTGTCTTCCTTACTCATTCTCTACCTCGTATTTTGAGACAGTATCTTTTGCTGAATCCTGAACTTGATGATTCAGTTAAAGGCCAGTGATCCTCTGATATCCTCCTGCCTCTGGTCCCTGCTCCCACCACACTAGGGTTGCAGACTGTGGTGGTCTGTAACAGAATTTGGGGTCTGGGGGTTACCAAATTCAAGTCTTCATGCCTGTACAGCAAGTATTTTACTCACTGAACCATCATCTTGCCTATGATTGGTGCTTTTGTTGTACCTTTTTTTCTTTTTCTTTTGAGAGATCCCATCCCATTTTTCATACTGGCTCTAGAAATTTATATTTCTACCAACAGTATAAAGGGTAAAAAATTTACACTTCTACCAACAGTATAAAACTTTCTTCAAATGCTTGCTAACATATGTTCTCTTTTAAATGATAGCCATTTTAATAGGGATGAAATTTTCCTTTGAATTTCCCTTCCAATTAGTGGTATTGAGCATATTTCTCATGTACTTATTGGTCATTTATCTTCCTCGGAGCAAGGTCTCTTTGAGTCCTTCATACACTTTAAAATTTGTGTTTTTTTTTTTCTGCCCTGTGAGAGTTCCTTATATGTTTTAGACATTAACTTCTCACCAGATGTCTGGTTTGCAAACATTTTTCCTATTTCAGTGGCTTGCTGTTTCACCCGTTGATTGTTTTCTATATTAGGCAGAGGTTCTTTTTTCAAGCAATTCTACTCGTCTGTTTCCACTGTTTGTCCCCTGTTTTTAATGTCCCATCCAAGAAAGCATCACCAAGGCCATTGTTACAGTTTTCTCTTATATATTCTTCTAAGGTATACTGCCTGAGCTCTTTGTCAACTTGGCACAAACCTAGATATCCTTGAGAAGAGGAGATCACAACTGAGGAATTGCCTCCATCAGATAGTCCTTTGGATATGTTTGTGAAGGTGCGTTCTCGATGAGTAATGGATGTGAGAGGGCCCAGCCCACCATGGGCAGTGCCCTGCCGGGACAGGTGGTCCTGGGAGATCTAAGAAAGCAAGCTGAGAAAGCCATGGGAGCAAGTCTCAAGCAGCACCCCTCCCTGGCCTCTGCTATGCCACTTGCCTCTGCTTCTGCTTGAGTTTCTGCCCTGACTTCCCTTCATGACACACCATAAGCAGCCATACGATGAAATAAACCATTTCCCCCCTAAGCTGCTTTTGGTCATGGTGTTCATCACAAGGGAAAGCAAACAAGGACAGAATGCTTTCATTGTTTTATGTTTTATATTTAAGACTTTAGTCCATCTTGTTTTGATTTTTGTCTACAGCATGAGGCCATAATCTGTTAGGATGCCTAGTTTTCATAGCACCATTTATTGAAGTGGGTGCCTTCCTGTTGTATATTCTTAAGGCACTTGTCAAAGATTAGTTGATTATTTCATTGAAAATATTCTCTCCACCTTCATACACAAAATCATATTGTCATTGTTTAATTATCACAGACCTTAGTTTTTAATATGTATTGTTTCCAGTTTTAAGAGGATCTAAGTTTCATGTGAGCCTCTCAGTCTAAATAAAGTAAGAATGTCTTTCCTTTATAATTCCTCAGAATCAATCAGCCCTTGACATTTTACGTGAAAAACATACACTACTTAATTTACACTGTGACTTTGCAGTTTTGTAAATAAATTAGTACATTCCCAAGGGCTAAGAGAAATCCATCTAGGGATGAGCTGACCACAAATAAGACTGATACTGACTCACACAAGTAAATTTAATGATATGAAAACATTTGCTAAGAGAAAACCATTACCTAAATGAGTTACTATATCGGTAAGAAAGACAAGTAGAGATCTTAGTGAATTATGCTGGCTTGAAGTATGTTTTGGGGAATGGTTTATAGCAAGTACATATGGATTTAATAATACAATAAAAATAAAAGACAACAAGTCCATCTCATAAAAATTATATTCTTCCTAAAAACATTTCAATGAATAGATTTAGATTTCTTTCACCAGCGTTTGACCGCCAATGGTCAGTGTAGAGGTCCAGGCATTTTATTTTATTTTTTCAGCACCAAAGGTAATAAATCAAATATAAAAATTTGGCCATAGAGAGTATTTTTGGAAAATTAAACTTCTCTTGGCAAGAATCTACTTGAGAATTTTCTTATTAATAAACAAAGTGTGCTGGATTACATTGTGCAGACTTTCCCATGGACAGCGCCCAGTTTGAATATTCGTTTCTTGAACACATAAACAGATGTGCACAAATTCTTCTTTTTTGCCATTTTCTTTACTCAGAAGCTTTCCATAGAAAGCTTTCCAAATAAAGCACTGAATTCAGAAAAATTTATTTAGAATGCAAATGCACCCATTTGTCTTGATTCACCCAACCTTAGTCCCATTTCACACTCCACAGTCCACATTGCAAAGGTGTAATGCACACATAGCTCCGTCTAGTGCAAATAATAACAGTGACCCAAATGCTAGAGAATAGTTCTCTTTAAAAATCAGTTGTATCACCGAATACTTAATTGATCTATGTTCAATTTAGAGGTCTCTACCTGTGCTGAGAGCTTGATCACCGGTCCAGAGAATTTTCCAGTTTTTTTTTTTTCTCATCTTGTTTTGCAAAGGTAGATGACATTCCAGTCTTTCAGGCTGACAGACTTTGGATGACTTGTATGAATAACTTGTAGATTGTGTTTAAAATGGTAAAAATGCCACTTTTGTTTAATTATTCTCTGCCACATCCTAAAGCCAGCTCCTGATTCCAGATAGTAATTACTGTGTCCTCATAATACTAGGTATGTGCTATTAGAGGTATGAACATAAAAGGTTGGTGGCCCATCATGTGATTGTAAGACACATATGTTGGGACTGGATTTATTCTGGAAAATTGGGGAGTGTGGTTCGGTACGGTTAGCTTCTTCTAGTAATCTTCATGCGTGCAAGAGCCATTTCTGTGGTATCCTGGGCCATTCCTATCTTTAGAATTATGTCCTTCATCTACTACCCCCAACCCCAACAGCTGTCACCAATATGCCCATGTAGAGACTTTTCATGTAGTAACACCCCCTCCAGCTATCACCAATATGCCCATGTAGAGACTTTCCATGTAGTAATGTCCCACAAGTTAGCACCAATATGCCCATGTAGAGACTTTCCATGTAGAAAAACCCTTCAGCTATCATCAATATGCCCATTTAGAGACTTTCCATGTAGTAACACTCTCCCCCAAGCTATCACCAATATGCCCATGTAGAGACTTCCCACATAGTAACCCCCAGCTATCTCCAATATGCTCATGTAGAGACTTTCCATATAGTAACACCCTCCAGCTATCACCAATATGCCCATGTAGAGACTTTCCATGTAATAACACTCTGTTAAGGCTTCAACTTTTGCAAATAACAAAAAAAGTCACTTTATTTTACAAAGGAAGCACTGACATCTTGTTGCCTTAAAACCAGAGGAATTTATAGAAAGGATAAACTATCCTATAATGTACTTTAAGTATTATAATCAGAGAACCACACAGCATGATGGTGTTCAGGATTTTTTAAGCTTCTGAATAGATTGAGACATTGTAGAACTGAAATTTAGGAAAGCCGATGGTTTGTAGTTTTCTGGATTGACAGCTGGCTGTTCTCAGCCTCCCAGTGAAATGGTTATCTATAACTGCTGCTCCAGTGTGCTTTGTTTTAGCTGGAGTCCAACTTGCAGGTTCCCAAACTGAGAGCACTACACTGATGTAACTAAGTAGCACTTTTTATCAGAAGAATACACCTGAAACCAGAAATGTTTTTCATAGAAATGTTCTTTTTTGTCTACTTGGAAACACTTTTCTGTTTCCTTTTGAGCTATAGCTTTTTACCAAGTTTTCTCTCTGAGATACTTCCTTATGTTAGACTAAACCAAACACACACACACACACACACACACACACACACACACACACACCACGTATCTTTACTAAGTTTTCATAGAAAAAATGCTCACAGAGAATTCTGGCTTGCAGAACACATTCCTGTTTTGTTTTTGAAATACAGTCACATAGAAGGCATCTGAGTGCCTCCTCCCTGAGCACTGGTTTTCATGGTACCAAAAGGTGCAATGCAAGGTTCCAAAGAACAGAAGAAACCAACAGTGCTAATCAACTTTGATGCCTATGAACCACAACAAAAACCATCATGGCATCATAATTCTAAGGATGCAAAAGTGGCACACATACATTGGCAGTAACCAACAACTCTCTAATTGGACTGAAGACCCTCTCAACAAGAGGGAAATCATGCATGGTACTGGAAACCTAGCCAACTACCCACAACTAGTGCAGTCATGGATCTTAGAGTAGAATGTACAATCACCTCTTTACTAAACTGAAATAATCCTTAACTGTGTGCTTAATATTTGTCCTTACACCCACAGATAAATGTCGTCCTCACCCCTCGTCAAGGAAACTTCCCTTTGCAACAGACAGAGACCATTACAGAAAAATCACAACCAATCAAAATGCAGAGTTGTGGAGCCCAGTCCCAGTGGATATATTTAAAAAACACTCCAGCACCTATGGCTCAGGGAACATTGAGGGAGAGGAGGCAGAAAGAATAAAAGCCAGACGACCAGGGAGCTTGCTGTGAGAAGCTACACTCATAAAGTCTCACCAACATAACTGGGGGCCAAGCATTCAAACATCCGAGTCCCTGGGAGCCAATCTCGTTTAAATCATCACATATACCACTGTAATTCCTTCAGGGCATTGTATGCACTGCAATTTTATCAAGGTAGAACTGTCGTGGGCTAGTCTCTTAAGGTAGTGATAGATTGATAGTCAACAACCAGGAACTCTTTAAAAGTTCTCCATTTTTGATTTTTAAAACATTCCAAAGGAGATAATTTACAAATTTCATTTTCTTCCCCAAATCCCTTGCTTTTTACACACAAAAACTGTTACTCTCCTCTCCCCATCCCATTTCCATTCCCATTTTGGTGACATTTCCACTCACATGTCTTCTTTCCTTTCTTCCTTTTTTTTCCTCTTAATTTTGTGCCACATAAGGGCCAACTCATGGTCCAGTAAAAGCCCTTTCCTGAAAAGCTGGTGGGGTGGGAAGCCTGAGCTGACTAGCTCAGGTGTCAGATAGTTAGCACCCAGAGCGCTCTAACTGAGCACAGCTTTGTGGAAGACAAAAGGAGAGGCCTGGAGTCTAGAGTATGGAGACAGGCTACAGAGCTTATGAAGGGCAGCAGTTGTCCAGCCGGGGCTAGGCAGGATGTAATGGAAAGAGAAGCCAAGGACTGATTCTTGTCAGGAAGAGATAAATTTCTTTAAAAGCTTCAGAGGATCCAGGTGCTTGGTCTCTGTTTACATTTCACACACACAGCAGTTTGCGAAATGATTACTTGCAAAATGTTCCCTTTCGGGAACAATTAAAGTAGATATTGAGGAGTGAGTATTCTCAAGAGTTATCTCTGGTTATCTTTTCTCTTTTCCACCCCAATCTCATAGCTTGATTACACATTCAGTACTGTGCCCTCTTCCAGACTTCTCTTTGACTTCACTCTGTAATCTCCAGTTCATTTGATACCATGCAAGGGGATTAATTTTCCTAAAACACATCTTTGGTCATGGGCACTTTTCTTCAGGATTTAGAATCCACTCTAGCCCTGACTGTATACAGTCTATGCCAGCCAGTTTGCTAACCCAGCATTTCTGCTTGTCTTCCAAGCTATCTCGTATCCACTCCCTTCTCTGCTCTCTGTAGCACCCTGCCTAATCAAAATGAACCTCTGATTCCATGTCTGTTTGCTTTACACATTAAAAAAAATATGCTTCCAAACTCTCTAAAATCTTTCTCTTCTGCATCCTCAGATCTTATTTTATCTTTTTGCAATAAAGCCAAATAGAATCTTTTTCTATTTTACCCCAGTTCTAAAACATAATTTCAACAAAAGTTCTTTTTCTTTCTCATTTGTTAAAAAAACACAAAAATTAAACCCAACTTATACAAATTTAGTATACAAACTTTTCTTACTAAAACACTTAATATATAATGAATCAAGATTCTTTTGAAGTATAGAATAAACAACACACAAACACACACAGGGAGTGTGTGCACATCACAGAGCATTTTAATTCTATATTATTTTGAGAGTAGGATATATGCTTAATTAATTTTTTATTTTCAGTATCTCACAGTTGAATGTGCAGAATAAATATTTTATGGTAGGTCGGATTTGAAGCCTTTAATCATTATGGCATGTCCAAAGATGAAAAATAATATTCAGTAGTTTTTGACAGTCGTCATTTGATAAAACAAATGAGACTTTTCTTTTAAGTTTTCTTAGTAACCTATAAAATATCTGATAAAAAATCATAAGTGAAAAATATTCTAATTAGTTAACATTTAAATACAGCCAAAACTTGGGTTAAGAAACAGAACTTTTGCACACCCAGAAGCCCTCTGCTATCATTGTCTGATGGCCAGCTTCATTTTCCTTTTGTGAGTTTGTTGTTATCATTATTTGTGGCAATATTCACTTGCTTGTCATTTGCCTTTATTGCATAGATGTCTATGTCTGTTTTCATGTTGATGGACATTTGTGTTGTTCCCATTCCATCGAGGATATTATGAATCTTACTGTTTCAATCATCTTCACACACATTGTTTGGCGACAATATTTTCTTTAGTATGTCCTTTGGATTTGAGTAAAGATGTCTGCATATTAAATTTAAGTATATATTACCTCCTAAGAGTTCTCAAGGGGGTTATTCTAACTATACCTCTTCTTGTCAGGCACACAGTTTCATTGTTAATAAGCCAATATTTGCTGTGAACTTTTCATTGTTAGCCATTTTGACAAGTGTGTAAATTGTGGTTTTAGTTTATATTTCCCTAATGATTAGAGGAATGAATGATTTTTCATGTTTATAGACTAAGTTTCATCTTTTATGAAATATCTCTTCAAGTATTCTGCTGAGTGATCTACAAGATTGCCTTAGGTCTGAGTTTGGAGATTTCCACATATATTCTTTATTTAATAAGCTTTTTGCAGATTGAACATATGTAAAACTGTCTTTTCCTACTTTGAACTTTGCCTTTTGACTCCTTGTATTACTGTAATGCTTTCTTATCTTTCAAAATATACATTATTTTTAGAACAGTTTTACATTAAAAAATAACTACAGCCGGGCGGTGGTGGCGGCACGCCTTTAATCCCAGCACTTGGGAGGCAGAGCCAGGCGGATCTCTGTGAGTTCGAGGCCAGCCTGGGCTAACAAGTGAGTCCCAGGAAAGGCACAAAGCTACACAGAGAAACCCTGTCTCGAAAAACCAAAAAAACAAAAAACAAAAAACTACAAATTACAGAGATTTCTCATATGCCTTCAAATTGCATATGAGCAAGCCTCCCACAATACTAACATTTCCCTCCAAAAATATTTTAATGAGTGTATTTATTAAATCCACTGACATATTCTCACAACCTCAAATCTGTAGGCTACAATACAGTTGAACTTGGTGCTGTATGTCCTATGTACAACGATATACATTCACCCTGACTGGCTTTCCCCACTTAGGATGAATGCCATTTGTTTCTTGCCTCAGATGTCTTTACCCACTCAAAGTTAGTGAACATACTCCCCTGTGTTATGTCTCAAAAGATTTACTATTTTGTCTTTCATATTTAGATCTATAAGTCACATGAATTGAATTTGTAGTTGACATGAAGGACCCAAGATTTATTTTTTAAAATCTATATATTTAGTTGATGAAGCACTGTTTATTGAAAAGATTTTATTTATGTAGTGTCACGTTGGTTGTAAATCAAATGGCATGTGTATGTATAGTTCAGATCTCTCTAATGTAGTGATAGATTTACCACTACTTCTGTTTGCATGTTCTTGGCACAGAAATATGATTTTAAAACTTTAAAGTGTTAGCTCTGCATCTACTCACCTTGCCAAACAAATTCACTTAATGGTTTATTTATAGCTCTAGGTATACAATTATGTAATATTTTCTAATATTTAAGCCTTTTTATTTTTCTTATTTTGTATTGGAACTCAGAACCTTAATTAAAATGATGAACAGAAATGGTACTATTGTGGGAATCTATTTCCTTTTGTTATGCCAAATTTATTTGTGAAAATATGCATTTTACCATGAAGTGTAGGGTTTTTTTCAGATTGTGTGCCTGTGCGTTTTTATCTTTCATAATGATCCAATTTTTAAAGAATCTGAAATGATGAGTAGACTCTGTATATTATTGTGTGTCCATTTAGATAAACATTATTACTGATTTCCTGTTTAATTCTTCTACAAGACATCATCTCAGTCCTTTAAAGTCTGTTGATGCCAGTTTTATGGCTTAACATATGACCAATTTTAATTACAATTGCCTATGCGGTATGTAGAAAGTGGAATATTCTACACTTTGGGATTGCAAAGTTTAAGTTTGGCCATCTGTTATGTACATGGCTTGAATTGACTGGACCCTGGATACTTTTCTGTCTGTTAGCTTCATCAGTTACTCCAAGAGTTTAATTACAATGAGATGATAGATGCGTCTGTTTATTCCTAGCAATACAAAACTTTGCTTTATATTTTGAGGCTGTTATTCAGCCTATCTAATGTATAATTAAAATGATTTTTTCATCAAACCAATACATGTGTTATTCTGAAATCTCTCTTTTTACCTTTAGCAAGGATTATTTTTCCCTTAAATTCCTCCTTGTGGCTGTAGAGCCACCCCAGCTTTCTTTGGGTTTGTAGTTGGTTATGCCTCCCCTGCTTTTAACTCCAGATCTTCCTATTTCCTTAAAATTCTCTCTTGGATGATGTATATGGTATTAAGTTTTCCTTCAATCAGCTTTTGTCTAGTATTGCATCTATTTACAGTAGTTTTACCAATACACTTGACTTGGATGTAGTGTACTGATTGTTTTCTATTTGTGTTTCCTGGTTTTAATGTTTTTTTTTTCTTTCTTATTTTCTTCTTTTTGAGTTAGTCATCTGTTTTGAACACTCAGCTCTCCTTTCATCTGTCATTACTTATTCTTTATGTTTTTTAGTTGGTTACCGGGAGACACAATTATATAGTACATTACAAAATTAATAAATATATAAACAAAATAGAGATTTTTTTATTATCTAGAGAGTTCAATGAGCAAGTAGCACTCCCTATTGTTTCTTATATTACTGTTATAAAGTGTTACTACTATCTTGTGCACTGATAGCGTGTACAGAGTTAACTCCTAGCTGTTTTTCTATGATACTTATTTTTTTTTTCCTTAAATCACACACTTTCTTATATGCCAATTATCTTCCTACCCAAGGAATGCCCTTTAGTGTCTGTTAGTGTGGTTGGGTTGCTGACAAATTCTCTGAATTTACTTTGGGGAAATGTGTTTGATTTTGTTATCAAAGCACAGTCTTGTCACGTGCCGGTCGTTTCAGTCCTGCCAGCTCTTTGAGGGCACTCGTCCACTGCCTCACAGCTTTCATTCTTTTCCTGAAAAAAGCTAGCTACCATTTGTTGTTGCTTCACTGAAGTTAATGGGTATTTTAACCCGTCTGTTAGGAGTTTTTATTATTTTTGATAGTAATCTGTATTACTTTGGTGTCTCTGTCTGTCTGTATTTCTGTATCTGTCTCTATCCCTCTCTCTAGCCCTGTCCTTCTTTCTCTCTCTCCCTCTCTAACCCCTGTGTGTGTGTGTGTGTGTGTGTGTGTGTGTGTTTGTGTGTACATGTGTGTGTGTTGTATTTACAGTACTAGTGGCTTACAGTGTTTGATCTGGGCTTGTAATTTTTAATATGTTTTGGAACATCCCTAGTAGTGACTCCTTCAGATGTTGCTTTCTCCCTGTTCTCTTCTGTCCAGTTATTTTGGGACTCCAATTATACATAGGTTAGCCATTTCCCATGGCATTACCTTTCATAGTTCTTTTTTGAATCCTGTTTCTGAAGTATTTTTACTATTTCTATTTAAATATTTATTTTTGAGCTAAGATCTCATTGTGTAGCTAAGGCTAGCCTGGAATCCACTATGTAGGCCAGGTTGTCCTCAACTCATGGCAATCCTCCTGCCTCAGCCTCCTGCATGTTGGGACTATAGGAGTGTAGCACCACAGGGTCCCTGCTCTCCATTTAGTACAGTCATTTGCCTTGGACTGCCCTTGTAATTTACCTATCCAGTTTTCTTCTGCTGAACTTTATAACAGTTACTGTTCTTTTACCAGTTCTAAAATTTTCATTTTTTTCATAATTTTCCATTATCCATAAATTTTTAATCTCACCCTTCAAACATATTTTTCACAATGACTTTAAAACTTAGACAATTCTGGCCTCAGTTCCTCTGGCACTACTTGTATTGGGATTTTTTGTTTTGTTTTGTTTGGGTTCTGATAATGAAGTTGAATGTGTGACTGGTTTGATTGAACCTTGCCTGCTTGTGAAAAACCCCAGGGATGGGTTGACTCTAGACACTGTGCCTTTTTTTCCGGAGGGCCTACTCTTTCTCTTAACAGTGGAAGAGTGGGATGCCTCACCTTGATCCAAGTATGAACTGAGCAGATATCGAGAGGTCTAGAGATGCCAGGCTAATAGGGACAGGAGTTTTAGGGGCTAACATTTACGACTCTTAAGGCCTTGGAGCTATTATTTGTCCCTGTAGGTCCATGACACTTTTAGGGACTGTGCTCAGCATCTTAGTTTATCAGATCCTAATATGTATGCAGCTATTACTAGTTTTCTGAGTGTTTTGAAAGGGCAAATGGTACCCAACAGGAACTTTGCACACTCAGCTCACCTTTCAAGACCCACCCCCCTTCTCTGAGATATCGGCCCCTGAATGCCTTGCTATTTCTGAGTATTCCAGTGCCTCACTTTGACTCATTGTACATCTTTTGTTTTTTCTTGGTGTGTTGGGGGGTTCATTAACATAAACCTATTATTAGAAAAAACTTGATAAGCAAATCTGAATATTTATTTTGAATGAAAAAAATCTCTAATTGAAATGAGAGAGGGGTTAAGAAAAATGCAAATAGTCTATTATCCTTTACTCAGCTATTTTAAGTATTGAGAAAAATAAATGGAACCAAAACCCCAACTTTCTAAAATGTCAATGCATAGTTTTAGAGACTAATCACTTTTTTTCCTGCTATTTAACTTGAAAAAAGTGGGCAAACTTAATAAAGTATTACAAACACATTCAATTTTTTGACTTGAATGATTTGAGACTTTTCCATGTTTGGATTAATGTTTAAAAGGTTATTAGCGTCATCAGTCAGGCTGTAAGGTAACTGGTGCTTTGAGCTATATTGCCTAGTCATTTCAAAAACCAGTTTTGCACAACTAACTATGTAAATGGCATTTTTTTATTGTGTCACTGAAAAAAATTTAGGAACTGTATCTTAAGTTTTTAGAATATTCCAATTAATGTCAAAAGAAAACTGTTGTGATTTGCCTATTACTTGTTTGATATACATGTTCAACAAATATGCAGGGCTTTACTTCATGTGGGATGGAAAATTTGGACAGTAGAGGGTGCAATTGTACCTTTAGTTGTGTGTTTGGCTTTTAGAAATTAGTTATCTAATGGCTAGCAAAAATGTGAAGAATTTACTGTTTACTATATACTGTTTGTGGAAGTGTATTTAAAAATGAACCATGTAAATAAACATACATTTTAAAAATCATGTAATACTTTAATTTTGTACTTTAAAAATGGCATATCTTAACTAGAAATGAAAAAAATAAAAATAAAGTGTGTTCTCTATGTAGGAAAGTATACATGTGATATACCTATAAGATAATTTTCTTTTGTAGCAAGTAAATATTATTATTCATATGTATTTTCCCTCTTTTCAAATTACTTTCAAAAAGAATATGCATATTGATAGCTATATCAGTCAAAAGGCCCCCTGCTAAAGGATACGATGCTAAGAGGTTCTTATATTCAACTGCTTGTTTCCACTAAGGTCTTTTCAATGATCCAGGAGTTTCTTACACTTGCAAGTCAAAAATTGTCATTTCCACTTAAACACTAAGGAAAATATATACATTTGCTTTTAAACTTCATTTATAGAGACATGCGGGGTTCAAGTGCCAAAGCCTTTGCAGCTTGTCCCCAGATTTCTCTCTCATAGGTAAGAGTCTTGTTTCTCTTGTAGGAAAAGCTTGCATTTAGTTTATTTTTTAATTATTGACAAATGTTGCTTTCTTCCCACAAAATCTATATTCAATATAATAAAGTTGAAGCATTTTATGAACCTCTTTCTCACTTTTAAAAATGAACAGAAAACTTTTGACCTAAGAAATGCTGCTTGTTTAACATTAGCAAAGCATATAATTGTTCTTTGATTAAATTGAACGGTTATTTAACGCAGTGTTACAGCTTTAGAGTTATCACCAGCACTCAAAGGCATCAATGTTCAGTTAATAATGGTGTTAACATTATTATTTTATTGGAAGGAACAAATCTGATATTTTACAGAGAGAAATAAACGGTGAAGAAACAGAGAAAGGCCGCCAGTTGAGGTGGCCCATGCCATGCTAAAAAGTGGGGAGAGGAATTGTGCATTTTTTCTTTTTATTGAAAATAGGTTTTTTTTTTCTTATACAATACATCCATACCAGTTTCCCCTCCTTCTACTCCTCCTAACTCTGCACTCACACCTCCTCTCTCCCCTGTATTTTAAAAACCAATGGGGAATGAAAAAATATTTGGAGGGAGACATTGGCTTACTTAGAATCTTTCTTCATTCTGAACTTCCAAAGGTGTTATAAATGAAGTGATGCCTAGGACACTTGAATGGTTATTGATCACCGAAGTAACTAGTCTGTTAACAGAAAGACCCTGCTTCCCAAACAGTATCATATGATGTGCCAGGTTTTGGAAAGTGGTACATATCAAAAAGGACTGCTCCAATGAGTCTGACTCCTACATAAACTTTGAGGGAGGAGCTGGAACTGTGGAATAAATAACGTTGGTATTGCTCAATGGCTATGCCATGGAAGCATCAGCTGATCATGAAGGCAGTGTGTCATTAACCTAACAAGAAATACGTGATCATGGGATCCAAAGTATGATGGAGAGTTGTCATGTAAGAAATGGTTGGATATGAAGAAGCATTATTTTCTAGAAAATTTCCAAGACGATGGGAAGAAACCACAGTTATACACATATCTCTGTTGTTCAACAATTGATGTCTGAGCTTTTTATTCTGGAAAAGAGAAACACATTATTAAATTAAGATCCTAATAGATGTGGTTTATTATGCATAGAAAGACTTAAACTAAGCCTTTAATATATGCTATTTATTATGCATTTCACTATTTAACAGAAGAATGTCCCTTTACCCACCTTTCTTGATAGAGATGGAATTTCATAATAGCTTAATGGCAGTACGATACCTATACTCCTGTTTTTCTCTCGTGAAATTGGCTGTGGTTATCTACTGGACAAATTGTGGTTGTAATAGGAGATTCCAGTACTTGGTGGTGCTTGTGGGATCAGGACTTTATGCTCTGATCTCAAATACGGCTGTGCATGCAGAGGCCTTAAGGAATCTCTCAGGCAGGGGAGGTGCTTAGAGCTTGTATTAAGTTGTCTGGCCTTCCTTTAGACAGTAGAGTATCATGGAATATACTAGGGTTCAATACACTTTGAAAAATGTTTTACTTTTACAAACTTTATTATAAGAAAAGTTACTCATAAATAAAAACATTACACACTCAAATTATCAAGACCCAAAGTTTATGCAACTCAACGAACTTTTATACAGTCTGCCTAGGAATGCAACCTGTGAAGCTTCACATTATACCTGAAATATTCATTTACTGTGTCCTTTTTGGTGTATCACTTTGAACATCATTTTTATATATTTAAAAATAATTCTTTAAGAATATTAATGACTCACTATTAGAAATATGATTGCAGGGAATCAGTAAGTCATAATGTGAGTTCTAGGAGTTCTTGGTGCCTTCAGAGAACTTATAGGGTGCTACAGTCCATTTCCTGAACATTTGAAACAAACTTGATATTTTTTGGTAATAATTATCTTCTATATTTCAATGACTTTAAAGACTTTTAAAGGGCAGAAGGTTGAGCTGTATCTAAAGAGGAATAAAAAGTCGTTTGGATGGCTACTCTCTGTAAATATCATTGCCCAAGAGGGTGAATAATTTGTGTGCTTCTGCCTCCTTTGTCCATCAACTTTTACCAGAATGTAGAATAGTCAGGAGAGGGATGTTTTTTTTTTTTTTTTTTTTTCCACAGTGTGGTGGGTGTGCCTGTGAGGTGCATTCTGGGACACAGACACAGATATACACTGCATCCTTTATAGTCATCCCAAAGTAGCACAAAAAGCTCCCTGTAATTTAGAAAACTAAGTAGACATTTCAAAGACTTCTTTTTTTTTAATTAAGAAAGTTTTTGCTCATTTTACATACCAATCACAGATCCCCCTCTTACCTCCTCTGCCTATCCAGCCTCTCCCCTCACCATCACCATCACCATATTCCCTTCTACAAGAAGGTAAGGCCTCCCATGGCAAGTCAGCAGAGCCTGGTACATTCAGTAGAGGTAGGTCTAAGCCCCTCCCCCTGCCTCAAGGCTGTGCAAGGGGTCCCACCACAGGTAGTGGGCTCCATAAAGCCTGCTCATGCACCTGGGATGGATCCTGATCCTACTGCATGGGGGCCCCTTAAGCATAAGCTGCACAACTATCTTGCTTATGTGGAGAAGCTAGCTAACAAGGAGGATCCAAAGAGAGATCGTCCTGGAAAGGGGAAATAGATGAGATCTCCATGAGTAAACTGGGGATTAGGGTTGGCAATGGAGGGTAGGAGACGTGGAGATGAGAACATAAGGGAACGGGATGGTCAAGGACTTTATAAAAAACTATATTTTATTTTCTGTAGTAGATGGAAGTGGTCTAAATTTTCCTTGACAACTTTTATTTATTAAGAGATATAAGGTAGGATTTTCATGTGAACCAAATCAAGCTTCTGTGTATAGTAATGCTAGAATGGCCAAGTAAATGATCAGCACAACTTAACAAATATTGCATCAACTGCAATCTATTCCAAGACTTCACAAATAGGAATATATGAAATTCAAAGGCTTCTGTGAAGCCAAAGAAACAATCACAGAGTGAAGACACCACTTACAGAATAGTAAAAAGAAATCATTGTCCACAACACATTAGACAGATAAGTAGGATATATAAAGAACTGCAAAAAATGTTACACCAAAACCATTATTCAGTCAATAAATGAGTTTCTGAGCACACAGACAATTCACAGAAGAAATATAAATTTCTAATAAGTACTTGAAAACTGTTCATTGTTCTCAGGTATCAGAGAAATGCAAATCAAAACTGTCTGAAGAGTCTTATGTCATCCAGAATGACTAACATAAAACAAAGCAAAAACAGGGAGTACAGGCATATGAGAAAGAGGCCTACCTATTGACTGTTGGTGCGAGTGTAAATGTGTGCAACCACTGTGGAAATAACTATAGAAGGTTCTCAAAAAACTCAAAATAGAACTATTACATGGTCCAGCTATACCACCACTCAGTATATACTCAAAGTTTTCTAAGACATCATAGCACACAGTTATTCAAACATCCATGTCTATAGCTGTGCCTTTCACAATAGCAAGCTTAGATGCCTGTTAACAGATTAGGTAAAATAAGAGTAGTGTTGCATTAACAGAATGAATAAGCAAATGCAGTACATAAACATAATTGAATTTTATGGAGCCAGAAAGAAAAATTAAATCATGAAACTGTGAATCATGTAGAGTAAAATAAGCCAGATTAAGAAAGAGAAATACTACATTTTTCTTATGTGGAACCTACTATATATATATATTTGAAATACATATACTTGTGTGTGTGTGTGAGAGAGATAGATAGATAGAGGGGGGAATGAAATTAGGAAGCAGATCATAGAGAGAGGGAAGAGATCTTAAGGTAGGTGGTAGAAATAGAGTAATGGAATACATGTGACAGGAAATCAGAAAGCTGGACTACCGCAGAAAAGACAGAACCAGCTGCAGAGGGACAGTCAGCATGAGGGACAGTACTAAGTGAAGGGAATGGGTGAGAACAAAATATAATGAATTATACATATTTATAAAATTGCCATAATGAGCTGGGCAGTGGCCCATGCCTTTAATCCCAGCACTCGGGAGGCAGAGGCAGGTAGATGTCTGTGAGTTCGATGTCAGCCTGGTCTACAGAGCGAGATCCAGGACAGGCACCAAACTACACAGAGAAACCCTATCTCAAAAAACCAAAAGAAAAAATGCAATAATGAAATTCATCACTTTGTATGGTAACCTAAAAAAATTAATAAATAAATATGATGTAAGACTATATTTTGCTTTCATATTGCACCAGAAGATGGTGCTTAGTCACCCATATAACACTAATGATAATTTAGGGGTACCAAAATCAGTAATACAGTTAAGAAAGAAACACCTTAAGTTTAAATGTGCTAAAATAATGTACAGAAATACATAAATAAGATAGTTTTTGTAAAAATTTTAAGAAAGAACATCTTTAATGAGTGTGTCACAGGCTGTTCAGCTGAAGAAATATCATATTTAAGCCTGCTACAGTGGCCCATGCCTGTAATCTTAGCACTGAGAAGGTCGGGGCAGGAGAACCCATGTGTGAGGGCAGTATTGTCTATTTAGTGGGTTCCAGGTCAGCCTATTTCAAATAATATTTAAAGTGCTCATTATTTTGAATTTCACCAAGATCATCACTAAGATTTTTTTGCAAGAAGTGGGAATAAAAGTGTAATTAAATACAATTCACTACTTTCTTTAAAAATAAAAAATAAAACCTTCACTGTGCTGGGAATTGGTGAACAAGTTTCAGAGTTGACTCAGGTGATTTTTCTCAATTCCTTGCCTTTGGGTTTCTCCAGAATACAAACTAGGATGGTGACTTTAACAATCTTGATGTTAATTCTAGATAAATATCCTATGATAAACACCATTAGTAAAGACTGAAGACACCCTCTTTTCTTCAAAATGGAGGGGAACAGTGGGGTGTCCAATCACCGTGGCTGCGGCTGCCATTTTTGATTTAATCATAAGGAAGTGTCTAGCCAAGATCAGACTGACACTGAATTCTGGATCCTCCTGCTTCTATCTCCTGGTTTTCTGACTGTTCATGTGACAGTATGAGTGTGTTGCCTGTGTGTGGACTTAAAATTCAGTAAATGAAACCATAGAGTGAATACAGGATACCGTTGAATTGAGCACAGCCTGCCTTCTGAGAGGATCCTCCTGTTGCCCATAGAGTTAGGTTCTTATCAGTGCAAAGTTGAAAATACACACATTTCTTGGAGTTTTATATTTCCCTAGAAAGCAGCATTACTTTTATCAGTCCATGAGTAGTGTTTTGAAGCTTCACCTATCATTATCTCCACTTAAAATGGGTGGGCAGTCAACATCGAGGTGTTCCCAAGGAAGATTGAATTTTGACTGCATTATGTTCTATGGAAAACTTGGATGAATTTTCCACATTAACTCCCTAAGTCTGATCTTTGAGGAAAAACATTCTTACATAATGGCATGAATCAAGACAGACACTGAACATACTGCAAAAATACAAAAGAGTTTAGAAGTCTTGATTTTACGTTTATTCTTTTGGCACACTGCAGCTAGGTAATACATATTTGCAGTATTCTTCATGTGTGAGAGGAAGTGTACACAGGGGCCTGTGCTCCTGGCTGTGTGTATGCTTGTTGTGTAGCTGTATGTGCTTGCATATGGAGGCCAGAATCCGACAAGGGGTGCCTTCCTCTGTTGTCCTCCCCCTTATTTTTTAAGACACCGTGTCTCAATGAACCTAAGGCTCACAGACTGGGTAAAGATTGTACAAGACCAATTGGCTAGCAGGCCCCAGGAGTCTTTCTGTCTCCACCTCCCCAATGCAGGGATGACTGGCCTACAAGCTTTCCATGGCATTGGATACAGAGCTGGGGATCCAAACTCAGCTCTCCATGCTGAGAAAGTCTGGAAAGTACTTTAATAACTGAGTCATGTTTCCAACCCTGATCTTAGTAGATGTTTACACATTTGTCTTGTACATCTGAGACAGTGATATTTAAAGCATTCTTCATGTACCAGATTAAATGTCTGTACTTTGCCAAAATGAAGTTTTCAAGATACCAAACGAGACAAGAAAATAATTATTGAGTATTGAATATTTTCTAAATGTGTTGTTAGGGAAGGTAACTGGTAATTTTATAGTTGGTTAAGATATGTTGCAAATTTACACATCTCATGAGATCTAGCCTGGGGCTTTCACCCTGTTCCAAGAGTGATGCTCTTGTGTCAGATATCTATCTTGGCTCTGAAATGAAATGACATCCATTTATTTTAGCAGCTTAGTGCTTCCTTTGCTTCTCAGTAGCAAGATGAAGTTATGAACTTGCATCTGAGATGACTGTATGAAAGTCACAGTATAAAAGTTTCCTTAATCTGAAGTGAAGGGACACTTGCCTGCCTGCTAAGTTAATGAGACTGAAAATAGCTTTGGACTTTCCTCCTAAGCATGTTTTGTCTGCAACTGTTCTTCCTCCAGTCCCTTCACAATTACAGAAAATTCTCTCTTGGCTTAATTCAGTCATTTTACTTACTGATTCAATATGAATTCACTGGTCTATTTTATTTCCTATTGTCCATCTTCAGTACTTTCCCACCTTAACAATGGCAATGGGTTCACTAGTAAAAAGCCGGTTTTCTTTACTTTAAATTTAGACTGACAAAATATTAGAAGAATAGCCGATTCCTACCAACCTTTAAGGACTATTTAAAACAAAAGCTATGACAAAGCGAAAATACTAACCACAGAGTTATGCTCTCCTAGGTCACATGATATCAAGCCTGCTCTCTTAAAATTTAAAATCACAAAATACATTTACTCATCATCATGACATAATTTAGACTTATATCATACAGTGAAAACCAAAGAAGTTTTCCTTTGTTTTCAAATTCCAGACATGCTACTTTTTGAGATTCTGGGACAATAAACCAGTACCACAGGGATTCTCAGAGTTTTTAAAATTGTATTATTTTAAACATATTTCTAACAGCCTCTACACTCATAATTTGAATAGCTGAAAGTCTTGTTTAAAGAATAAACAGACAACTTCAACTAGTACTTACAAAGAACTACATCCCCAGGGATATTTGATGAAACACATAATTTAAGGTTCAGATTTTCCAGTAAGATAAAAAGTCCTCATGGAATCACACATGGGCACTGCCCATTAAGGGCTAACAGCAAGTATTTTAGAATATTTTGTGGAAAATCTTGATGCCTTAAATGAGGAAAGTACGTAGATTTCATATCTCAGAACCACTGAAGTGGAACTGAGAGAGTGCCATTCATTAATCGTGAGTGGGAGATATTTGGATGTTTCATGCTCACGTGAAGCTTGCTGGACTTAATGTGAGGTAAGAAGAGGCGGGGAGAGATGGCTCAGGGGTGTAGAGCACTTGCTGCTCTTGCAGAGGATTTGGGCTGCTTCTCGGTTCCTACATGGTGGCTCACCACCATCATCACAGCCTCAGTTCCAGGGGATCTGATGCCGTTTTCAGACCTTTGTGGGCTTTGTGCATGCATGTGACTCTTATACATGCAGGTAAAACACTCATGCACAGAAAAATGTAAAATAAACAAAATTTGAAAAATTATAAAATGTATTTCTGTGAATGAAGCCTTTTTTTTTTTTTTTAAGATCATTTCACTATGCAGCCCAGGCTAGTTCTGAACAAAAGATCTGGTATCTTATCCAAGTGCTGGGATTACAAGATGTACCTGGCTTAATAAAGTATTTTAAATGATGTTTTATGCATTTAAAATTTACATTTGTGAAGAATACCATATTTTTTTTTAAAAACGTCTCCTTCTGGCATTAGAAATGTAGAGCTTACTAATGAGTACATAAAGAACATTTATTCCGTAAGTGCCTGGATTTTAATGAAGACTGCTCTAGCCTAAGGTCCAATGATAACTTATGACCATTTTGTGCCATTGACTCTGAGGATACATTTCAGCTGATATCGGGCACGACATTAATTCAGTATTAAGCACATGAGCAATTTTAGTGCACTACACTATAGCTTTCCAAGTCACTGGAGGAAGATTTTTTTTTTTTATCATCAATGGTTTTTTTTTTCTTTTCTTTTCCATGCAGAACTTACCACTTGAAGTAACATGACTTTAAAACAGTCCAACCATTAGAATTGTTGCTTATAGCCTTTTAAATGTATACTTAAAATTTTATTTCAATTTTAATTTCATTTTATTTTATGCCTCTCTCTCTCTCTCTCTCTCTCTCTCTCTGTGTGTGTGTGTGTGTGTGTGTGTGTGTGTGTGTGTGTGTGTGTACTGTGTATGTGCCTGGTACCCAGGGAAAATAGAAAAGGGCATCAGATGATTGCAAGCCAGCCACTAGGTGGATGCTAAAAATTGAACCCATATACCCTGGATGAGCAGCCACTGAACTTAACCTCTGGGTCATCTCCCTAGCCCCTAGATGTAGATTCTTCATAATCAAATATCCCTCCCCAAATTCAATCATAAGACTAATTTAATTCTGTGAGTGAATAAAATACTAAGTGCTCAAATTATTGTGCTTAATTCATAGGAAACCAATGTTAATTATTTCTATAAAAGCAATAAGCCAGAGACACCTATACAGCTCACAACCACCTGTAACTCTAGCTTCATGGGAGTGGGCAACCTCTTCTGACCACTGAGAATCCCTGTATTTGTGTGTGCACATTAACAGGCACACACACACAAATGAACATTATTTTAAAATATATATTTTTAAAAGTTTACCATGGGTGCAGAGTAAAAATAAGTTGTCTGCTGAAAAATAATTTCAGGATCTTGGTTTTTCAAATAAAATTTATTTCCAGGATTGGTCAAGAACCATACCCCCCCCCAAAAAAAAAACCTTCATGTCTTGCAATCTAAACAACCAGTCAAAAACATGCTAGTAAAAAATATTTAAAAACACTTATTTCAGGGCCAGTGAGGTGTGTTCATGGGTAAAGGCACATGCTCAACCTAGGAACCGAGTTCAAACCCCCAGGACTCATGTAGTGGAAGGAGAGAAATGATATGTACGAGCTGTCTGTCACTTGGCCATCACATGTGCACCATGGTATGTGCAACCCCTCAAAAGTGTGTAATATTTATGCTGATTTTATTCTATAAAGAGAAAAATCCCAGGAGTCTAAGTTTTGCACAAAGTTATAAAGTCTTGGGAGAAATTCATATTCTCTGTAATAATGACTAATATAACAATATATTCAAAGTGTAAGTAAATTGTAATCTTCAGCTCTTTTCAACTGTGCACTTTCTTCGTGTTTGTCGCAGCAGATCCCCGATTCTTAAAGTCAGACTCATCATGGAACACTTTGAATTTTAAGCATTTTATTCTAAATGAGACAGCGACAGGCATTAATGTTATAGTTCGTGGGTAGTTTTCTCATTTAAGAAAAGTTCACAGTTTAGTATTGAAAAGCCTCACTTTGATAAAAATCCTGAATACTTATGGCTTAAGTGCTATTTTAAACATACTTTTTGTGGGGTAAGGAACAATTTTATTACTTTTTTCCTCCCTTCTTTTCCTTGCAGACAAGATTTTTACAAGCAAGGCAGTATGTTCTATCTTCTTCAGGGAGACATCGAGTAACCTCATTTAAGCCTTGAGAGGCTAAAACAAAGTTTCTTATCCATTGCTTGTGGTACATTTTTAGATGTAAACTCTTTGCTTTAGAGGCCCCAAAATAAATCTATAAGAAATATTTTCCCAGGGAAGTAGAGAGTTCCCACAGGTTAACTCAAATTTTGGCCCTTTGCCTGGGAAGAGGAAATTGTCCCAGAAGAAGGCCATCAGTCATATGGAGTCACAGTACTTCCGCTCAGCTGACTTTTAAGGAAAACAGCAGTAACTCAGAACTTTTATTTACTGCTATCTTTTGAAAACGTTTCATGACCTGTGCACTTTTTATATCACAGTCTGAAGCAAATGTACTTCAAAGCTTCCTGTTGGAAAGAGCGAACATGAAGTCATCTGTAGAGAGAATTAGATCATAGTCTTTATGAAAAATGTGTAGGGTTGCATATTCTTTTCATTTGCACCTCTCATTACCAAGGAACATACTTGAAATTAAGAAAGAAAGAGAGGAAGAAAGAGAAAGAAAGAAAGGGATAAAGAAAGAAAGAACGTGTTAATGTACCAGAGTCTAGGCTTTCTTTTTCCTGACTTTTTAAAGCTCAGATACACAAAGCTGTGCGTTTAAGAAAATAAGTGAGTATCTTTTTTATTTTTGCGATAGATTTGTGTCATTGACTAATCTGAGATTCCAGGCAGTAGTTGTGTGCTGCAACTTAGTTTTAATGGATTTTCCATCTATTCTGTGTAAGTGTTAAAGGTGAACAAATAGAATACAGAGAATTATAACACAGAGTGTGGAAGAACAGTAAATTAAAGCTCCTAATTAAAAAAAAAACCCAATAAATTTGGAAGAGCTGATGAAGGTTTAGATAACTATTAGACACTTACGTAAGCATTAGGTAAATATTTTGGGCGTTCTAAGTAAGTGTTCCCAAGATGAGAGACCAACTCTTGTACTGAAAGAATGCTACCTCCGTGCCAGCATTTTAGCCCACACTGAGAGGTCCCTGCTGGCGAAGTGGTTGGTTAGAGTGAGTGAGTGAGTGAGTGTGAGTGTGTGTGTGTGTGTGTGTGTGTGTGTGTGTGTGTGTGTGTGTGTGTAGTGGGTGGTACAGTGCAATTATAGCTTCTGTAGTTTTCCCATCGTTTTTCAATTTTACCTCGTCTCCAAAGTTGGCAAAGATTCTCCATTAACTGCTGGGCTGTCACGGAAGTAACATTTAACAGGTCTATGGTTCCCTTTCAGTAAGAATGTTTTGGAATTCCGCTGTGATTTTTAAGCCCCCACCCACTTCACCAAACCCAGCAAATGGAAGAAGCCAGGCCTCTAGTGAACCATTCTGTAACTGATGCTAGCACAAATGGGAGGGACCAGGGAGCACCTGAGAGGCCTTCTGTGGCCCAAAATCGTTTGGGGTTTGTCCTTTGCCCCTAGAAGAATTCATTGATCTGAGTTTGGCCGGTGAAGAAGAGGAGAGCCTAGGAGAGTGGGAGGCTTGGGTGGGGGAAGTCAGATACCCCATCCCTAACCTTCCCCCAAAGGTATCTAGATGCCTAGGGAATCCCTCCCAAGCACCGCAGCTCTCACCTTCTGAGAGTCAAGTTTCTTTACAAGCATTAGACACCTGTGTGAGGCGCTCCCTGTGGGAAAGGTGGCGTAGGGGACGCCAGAGCTCCATCCACACCGCTTTCCTCTGTGAGGCTGCGGTTACAATCCCTCCAGAAGTCAGAGCTGTTAGCATGCACACTCTGCTCTTTTCCTTGGTCGACAGGAACCTAGCCCCACGTTCTGGAGACGGAGCCCGCTGACGCCTCTCCAGTTCGCTGCAGGTCCTCTCCCTCCCACCTCTCCACCTCCAAAGTAGCGCTCCAGCCTCGCTCCGCCCGCACAGCCCCAGCGCCCCCGAGCTTTATCAGGCTCCCCACACACATCGCTGGCTTCCTTTGGCACCCGGCGCTTGTGACCCTAGAGGAGCAGCCGCCTCTTCCTAGCCCAGTCCCCCTCCTCTCGCCCGCGGGTCACCGCGCCTCCAGGCTCTGCTGCCCCAGGCACCGCGGCGCCCACCGCCTTTCAGGTTCATCCTGGGCTGGACCTGTTTTGCTCATCCCTAAACCCGGAGAAGTGGAATCTGCACACTGAAACTCTCGGTGGCTGGAGCGGCGGACTGGGCATGCTCAGAAGCCAGGTTTGGCTTTGGTCTCAAGTCGAAGGAAGCTTTTGCACTCGCGAGGCAGCGGCGACTTTAGGGAAAGTTGATCCGAGAAGGGAGGAAGCCCCAAGACGCGGAGCAGCGGCAGGAAGGAGCCCCCGGCAGCCCGGAGGAGCATGGGCACCCTGCGGGATTTACAGTACGCGCTCCAGGAGAAGATCGAGGAGCTGAGGCAGCGGGATGCTCTCATCGATGAGCTGGAGCTGGAGTTGGATCAGAAGGACGAACTGATCCAGAAGCTGCAGAACGAACTGGACAAGTACCGCTCGGTGATCCGGCCCGCCACCCAGCAGGCGCAGAAGCAGAGCGCCAGCACCTTGCAGGGTGAACCGCGCACCAAGCGCCAGGCGATCTCCGCGGAGCCCACCGCCTTCGACATCCAGGATCTCAGCCACGTGACCCTGCCTTCTACCCCAAGAGCCCACAGTAAGCAGGGTTACGCGCCTGGGTCCGTGTGGCGCCCTGGCGGTGGGGAGCTGCGGGTCTCTGTATTGTCTGTCGGCCCCTGCCCCTCCCGCTTGCCATGTCTGTCCTCATCCTCAGAAATGTCTCATTTTCACGGCACTTCTTGAGGGGCTGTGCACGTTTCTCAGGGCCAGACTCCCTGCACATCCGTTGCCTCGGTGTCTTTGTCAGATGCCAAGGTATTTTTAAAATATGCATATACGTTCATAGATGCCACCTACTGTACATAAGAGTTTGGACGCGCCCCAGGTGTGTGTCTGACCGTGTGTGTGTGAGAGACTGTTGAATGGGGAAATCAGAACCCCGTCTCCCCCAAAGCCCCAGCCAAGCTGGCCAGCCGGAAAATCCTAACTGCAGGCTCATCAGACTGAAATGAAATGCGTTGATGTTACCCTGACTTTCCACGCTCTTGTGGCTCTCCTGGATTTTTCTACATGCCGCCAGCACTTCATGCTGGTACCGTTCAAATGTTCTGTCACCATCAAAGCGCAAAAGAATAAGTCAATATACATATAAAACAGAAGGTTTTTTTTTTTTTTTAAATTTCCCGAGTTGGATGACATTTACAACCCATAAATGGAAGCCTAGTCTGTTGATTCTTTAAAAAAAAAATGTTTTCATAATATCCGAGAATGTTACTTGTTTTCCTAAAAGAATTCTCACATGATTACTAATGAACATTTCCCTAGAGGGTTCGTGTATTTTCAGGGACAGTGTGGTTAAGCACACCACGTTATGGCCCGTGTGGACCATGCTGTGCCTCACACTCAGGTCTAAAGTCACTCTGCTGCTGCTCTAGCATGTTAGAGAGCAGTGTAGTTCTGATGTCAGTGGGATTCATAACTTGGATGGGAACACTGAATGAAACTTGTTACACAACACGCAACCCCAGAGTCCATATGGAGAGCAAGCAGCAGGGACAGGACGCTAACAGAACCAGAACACCATCTGAATGGCATTTTAATTAATAGTAATGACATAATTGGTAAAGCAGAGGATTCTGTTGTCCTCCTCTTAACTACATAACACGGCTGGATGACACGTGTTACATAATGGCCGAAGGTCCCCGGGAAACCTTTACTTCATAAACACAGGGAATTCATGAGGAGAAAGTGCATGCTTGCTTATCTCCATTTATATTTCTCAGATGGGAGGGGTCACGAGTATGCACTACGTACACTGTTTGAAAACTTACAAGCCCATTCCATGCATATTGGCTCTCATGAATCATTTGCCGGCTTAGCTGAAGGAGTTTGAATTCTGTGGAGTGGGGGAGAGTTGATAGAGACAACTATTTCTGAGATTCCGACCTTGCCAAGTTACCATGATAGATCAGCAGATTTCAATTTGTCTTAGAAACCTGAGTGATCTGAATCCATTGGAGCTTTCTTTGGTAAATTAATTTGCAGTCACTGGCATGTTCGCCTATTTCCGCTAACAAGGTACATGGCCATCTCCCCTGGGCCAAGTTTTGCAGAAAATATAACTCAGAGACAGCTCTTTGTATCTTAACCAGTGTATAGGATAGTCATTTTAGTATCTGCAGGACTTTGGAGTAACCCAGAACAAACTCAGCTCTTATAAAAAGACCATTTTTAATAGGCTTTTAGATGCAATATGATCAACCCAGCTGATAACTCCAGTTAAGCATTCTATTTGAGAAAGTCTAAAGAAATCCAGGCATCAGGAATGTACTGTAGAATGTGGTACATTTAGAAGGCTCTTGACACAGGACACTGGTGTTTTGATAAAAGTCCACAGTGGAAAATAAAATTAACAAAGCGCATGCTTTGTAGTATCCCTGCAGGACAAACACTGAGTCTGTTGAACATGCTTTGCACTCTGGTACCTATTTGATAACTTTAAGGACTCAGTTGTTAAGGTGGTATTGCCATGTGAGTTCTGTAATTCTGAAGGATTATATTGGAGAAAATGATAAAATGTCTTCCAAGTTTAAATAATTTTGGAAAAACATCTGTTCTTTTTTTCACACTTACATAAAGGAAACCAGAATAAAATTGCCTTGAGTGGTAGTGTACCTTCCTTGGGGAAAAGAAGTACATTGTATGCAAAATAGTTATTATTCTCGACCATTGGAGTACAAGGTAACTCCACATAGAACTATGAAAACATGCTACTCAAAAAACATTTGTTTTTTGCATTTCAATGTATTTTGTTGGAATCTTTTTATAATTCAGACTATCTGGCAACATGTGTTTATGTTTTTAATCTTTATTGCAACATAAATTTAATCACTTTCTTAAAGATTAAGGTTGAAGTGAAGAAACTATCTAAGTAGACTGGAGTTGATTTTCAGCTGCACATTCCTTTTAGTTTCTTGTTATCTTTCCAGTAGATGTAGTTAATGACCGATGTTCTGTTCAATTACCGGATGACTGGAAAATACCTTCTAGTGTTCCCTTACTGAGGTTGCCTTTTGAGAATTACAATATTTTAAAACTTCTTTTTTTTTCTTAGTAACTATTGATCATTTGAGGATAAAAAGCAGTATAAAATTTAAAGCAGCCCCATAACTTTTATCGTCTTAAGGGTTCTTCATTGGGATTTTTCTCTCTAAGGTGAGAATTGGAAGAAAGCCTCTGTTGGATTCCACCACAGGGGAGGACAATTCTGCTGCACCTTTGAGGTGGGGGAAGTGTGTGTGGGGGTGTTGGTCTTTCACAATCTGTATATATATAACCTTTAAACCCTTTTTAGGTTATTTATGAATGTGGTGGAAGAACTGATGTAGCAAATTGGAATCTGTATTATACTGCTGCCAAGGAACTGCTTAACAATATAAAACCACTAGATTCTATGTTCCAAAATACATCTAGCAAAAGCTCCCTAACAATGGAACAAACAAACCCAGTCATCCAGTCTGTGAGATCAGGATACCTGATGGGCCACATGAACTTTTAAAATCATTTTACTTAATGACATTGTGTTCCTAAAGATGCTCTCGCTGTCCCCAAATCTTCCCTGTTTGCTGTCACAGCCTTCCATGTCATTTCAGCTGGACTACCTCATCTTGAGTTCCTATCAAAACTTGTTAATGTCTGCGTGTTTTTGTAGAGCTGTTGCGTTTACCCCTGAGGTGGCCTCACTTCAGAGAATGATGACATGTTCTATTCTGTTTCACTTTGTGATTGTGAAATGCTTTGGAAGAATTGTAGATAAGAGAGAAATGTATTTTTCTATTTTTAGGTAGGAATCAAAATTTAAGTGATCCTATGTGATCTTCTAAACTTTGATATTATAGTCCAAGAGAAACAGTATCTTCCTAAATGGTATGTGTTTAATTCTGAAGGAAATCATGGAATTCTAGGGTGATTATACATAAGCTAATATTAAAACATAGATTTCTGTGAAGGTATTGAATTTCTAATAAGCCTTATAAGTTAGTTCAATACTTGTATGTGATACCTTCCACATGGAAAATCTTGTAAGGCACGTTAAGCCTTGCCATTACAGACTTAGCAAGGGACCCAACAATATTATACAAGTCAATATTTTAGAAACTTGTGTAAGGTGAAATGCAGAGCAGTTCACTCAAACAGTTGGAGGATTCTGTAGCTCCTAATGAACTGTGTGGTATCAGGAACTCCCCAAAAGTACACGTTGTTTGTATTATAGGACTGGAAAGACTGCCATGATTTAAATAAAGCACTTCACAGTGTGAAGGGAGGAGCGAGCGATGTGGGAGTTACAGCTCAAGCCATCAGCCGAGATAGGGCACATCCAGGGTGGCAACCAGAGGCTTTCCCAGAGCGGGAGTGCCATGGAGGGAACTAATGCTCAGTTTCTACTATATTATGTTATAAAGTGGATTAAGAGGAACTTATGCTTGCTTTTAGAATGGTCAAGAATTGTGTGTGTGTGTGTGTGTGTGTGTGTGTGTGTGTGTGTGTGTGTGTGTGTGTTTCAGCAGGGGTAGGTAGTAGTGAAGCTCTGAATATCAGAGTCTGGTTCTAACCTTCCACCACAACTATACTAACTAGATAAGAATATTTAACCTAACCAAAAAGCAGATGATGGAGATTCTTAAAGAAACCAAGGTCCACTCTTAAAGAAACCGAATACCTCTCCAAGTACCATTGAAAATAGTTTAGTTATATGCCATAGGCCAGCTCCTCAGATTCTTCACATGCCTGGGCAGACTAATAGAGATGAGAATGCAGTCTTGTTAGTTATTCAAATTCATCTCCCCTGCTTCTGTGGGGGAGCTAAATTCTGACCTAAGGTTATTATAATAGTTTCCAATTTAAGTTTGAACATGAATTTGACATTGCAGCCTATTCAGTGAAACAGAAGTTGTACAAAGGCTTTATAATATTATATGGGATCATGTTGCTAAATATCCTGTTAGGGTGTTTGGAAGTACAGTCAAGTTGCTTGCCCCAAAATGGGACTTATAATGAAAACACTAGGAAGCCTTAAATAGAGTAGCTCTAGGCACTGCCTGAGAATATAAATGACCATCTTTCTTGCTCTACTGGGGTACATTTCCAAGCTCTCACTATTTAGTGTTTCATTAAAGAGTTGGTTTGGATTTCTGTTAGGAAAGGGTAGAATAAGACACGTGATGCTTCCATTGTTGCTGTTTGCAGGTTATAAGGCATATGGGCACATTTTTTTTTCCTGTCTGCCTAGCAATGGAGGGTCTCCATGGTATCCTAGCAACCATATTTGAACACCAGGCTGCTGCTCTTTCTGCTATCTCTACCATAGGTGCTGCTGCCCATCCCAAGGAACTGGGATTGCTGCTAGCATCTCAGGCCCTCTGCCTTGAACCTTCCTGGCACTGAGAACACAAGACAATGTGACAAATACTCACGTGCTGAAAGCAGCACTTACCAGCACGCTCAACAGCTTATTATGCAATCACATCTGTGGCATTTCGAATCTTCATCTGAATTGTTGAGCTGGTGTGCTTTGACACCCCTCCTGTGACAGTCCCTCTCTACTTCCTCACACACAGCTTCCTGACACCACTCCCTGTCCAGTCCCTCTCATCATCATTCCTAGTAGTGATTGCCTTCCTTGCTATCTCCTGAAAGATTTTTCTTTTTTGAGAAATTAAATCTGTCCAGCCTGCGTGAACTCTCTAAGTACAGTTTTGTTGGTAAGATCAGAGGAACCCTCTCCTTCCCAAACTGACGTACAAATATAAACAATAGCACAAAAACTGCAGCTACACAAAGCAGATGTTTAGCACAAGGTGGGACTAAGCATAGCACACTCTCAGAAGTGTCTTGTTTGGGGATGGGATTTTTTGATCACACTTATTCATATTTAAAAAAAGCAGGAGAGCAGAGTGGGGAGAAGACGTTTTGGGATGTGGGGCAGAACAAGAGGAGTGTTGTTAAAGCTGTGCTGTATTTTCCAGGAAGTTTGAAAGTAGCCATATACTTTCTCGACACATAAATATGCCCCAGTACTAGAGCAGAACTTGCAAGAAAGGTAGTCCTTTGTGGACAAAAACTGACGAGGACCACATCTGAAAGCTTGCCCCCCTTGAGAAGCTATACTGAGATATTGTCAGAAAATCATTCAGATATTTCCCTTCAGACCAATGTCTATTTTGAATGCTTTATGTTTTCCCTTTGAAGCATCACTTAATCTAACATCAGGGAGGGATTGGTGGCCTGTCTGTAGGCTTCAGTGAGAAGAGGAAAGGGCAGTATGTCAGCATGTAGCTGTTCTGAAGTAGCAGGTCAAGAATGATTTTGCCCGTCATCATCATCATCGTCATTACCACCAACATCATCATCATTATTGTCATCACCACCACCACCACTACTACCCTGTTAATTTTCATGGGACACCAACTCTGTGACAGATATTTCTTCTGCTTAACTTGCATCACGTATTTTTTTCTGTGTGTGTGTGTGTGTGTGTGTGTGTGTGTGTGTGTGTAAAATGAATGAGTGTGCACATTGTGTGAGGATATGCTCACATCATAGGCATGTATGGAAGCCAGTTGTTGATGCTGTGTCTTCCTTAATTGCTACTCCTCATTGTTGCTGCTATTATTATTATTATTATTATTATTATTATTATTATTATTAGAAACAGAGTCTATCAATGGGCCTGTGGATCACTGTTGGGGCTATGCCATTTGTCTCTGCACCTGTTACTATAGTTACAGGCACAGCGAGGCTTTTAAGTGGATACTGGGATTCAAACTTAGGTCCTTATGCCTTCCCAGGAAGCACTTTATTCACTGAGCCATCTTCACCTCCCCTGCATCGTGGATTTCAACACCTCTGTCAGGAATGTTCTAGATTATTCCCATTTCCCGACCTGAGGAACAGAACACCTAGACTCCTAGAAAGTAAGGCTCCTGCTCAAGGGCATACACTTCGTAAAAAAACTGAACCAGAACTGGAGCGGCTGGAGTCTTTCTCAGCAATCACTAGGTTCTTACTCTGCTCCAAAGTCTACAGGGATTGGGTAACTGCAGAACCTAAGAATAACATATGGGCTGTTCTGGGGAAATTGTCTGTTCACCTATAATCAAAGAGGAAGCAGGAAAACCTTGGGAGAAGTCGAAGAAATTAGGTAGGACTTTTCCCCAAACATGACTGCACATTAGAATCACCTGGGGAACTTTAAAAATCACATCGCCTAAGCTTTACCACAAATGAACTAAAATCAGAGGTTTTCAAATGATTCCTATGATAGCTCCAATGTGAAACAAAACTTGGGAGCCACTGTGATGAGAAGATAACAGGACATGTTGTGTGTGTATGACTGTAAATAGAGGACCGGACTAGGTCTAGAGAATTGAGTACCTCTGTGGGCTTAAATCTTTATCATCTTGCAAAAGCAGTGATGAGTTTTCTTTCTTATTACATTGTAAGCATATAATGTCTTATTGTTTATTCTCCCAAGTATGCAGTGTTCTCCATAGTCCATTTCTTCTTAACCATGATTGTTCATTAGAAAACTGCTGAGGGAGATTTTGAACACATCTTTGCTGGGTGCCACTAGCAAGATTGATTCAGTCACTCTGGGGTTAGGCTTATGGAATAGTTGCATATTTTAGCCCAGAGATGACTCTCATCTTCATTTTGAGTTGAGAACCTCTTCACTAGCCCACCTGACTCCTCATGCTACAGATTACTCCCTATTCTTTGGGAGAGATGCTGCTCCCAGTGGAAGGAGGCATCTCCAGCTGTGTTAACCATCACAGCTGGAATTTCCCTTTCACTCTGATTCTGGGGATGCCTACTACAGTCCTGGCCACACAAAAGCATCAGCAGCTCCATTCAATTGGTAAGCCTGTTTCCTATTTCCAGCCAGCCACAAGTCCTGGCCAGCCATCGGATACATATTAGGGTTAGCCATCACCCTAAGTTTGTTTTCCACTTTTGCTGGGGGCAGCGATCATGTCTGCAGGAGAGACTATTTCCTCGAATTCCAGCTGATGCTATGAGATTTGAAATGGATGGAGGTGAAACAAAGACAAGCCCCTCTTGGAAGAGCAGGGCAGGGCTTGTAGCATTTCTCTGTCTGGTATGAGATGCCTCTGCAGCCAGCTAGCTTTTTTTTCCCCTTACAGATATTTTATCCTTTTAAGGCAAACAGCTTGAGCTCCGGCTGAGAAGTACTTTCCAAGGAGGTTTCAACGAAAGCAGAGCAAGCAAATCAACCTCTCAGCCCCCTTTCCAGACAGTTTGGTCTGAGAGAACAGATGTGGGCAACCTCTGGCAGATGAGAGTTCTCAGGTACCCCTGCAATGAGGGACCTTGAAGGATATAAGAATCCCTATCCCCGGGCTCTGACGTCACTGTTGTCCCTGTGGCTAGCTCTGCATTTCTTTCTTGCTTTTAGTTCCTAGTTGAAACTCCTGAAAGTGTTGGTAATGGTCTCCAATACGAGTCTGTTCACATCTGTAATTCAGACATTATCTTCTCAGGTGAGAATCAACCAGTATTTGGATTTATGTAAGCAATGAAAGTAGCTAATATAATTGCATTTTTTTTTTTTTGTAAAAACTTTCCCCTCACATCCAGGGTCCATGAGGAGGAGCTTCCATGTTTCTCTCCCCCTTTGTATAAATATAACAATGTACTCAGTGGACAGAAGGCATGTTAAACCAGAGTAGGTGGGATAAGGCTCCCCAGAGGCTTAGGGATATTAATTACACAAGAAAGTTAGTCATAAGGAAAGTGAACTAGGCCTAAATGGGAAGGACCAGAGGAATAAATAAGGAAATGATGCAGCACAACAGGGACACACAAACATGACTGCGGACATGTGTTCACTCACTGCTGTTAGCACTTGCAAGAAGCATGGAGAACACAGGTTGGCGCTGGGACCCTGTGAAAGTGAACGGGTCTGAGTTCTTTTTGATAACAAAGCTGGATCCACTTAGCAGAGCTGGTACCACTGCCAATTTAGTGCATCACTGGCATCAAAAACAGTACTGCCAGTGACCTCTGCCAGCCTATAGATCACAGATGAAGTGCAAGCATCATCACACTTGCTGCAAGACAGATGTAACTGATGAATTTATCCATAAATGCAGAGTTCTTTATGTGCGGCCAAAGCATAAGTAAGTAGTTTACATGTCCGTTCCCCCCTCCAAGGATTGCAGTGTTTCTAAAACAGATGTGAGGTTTTGATGTTAGAAACTTCAGTTTCATTTTCTCCCTTCCAGTCTATACCTGCTCTTTAGAAGCAACACCGTGTTTCTTCTTTTACACTAAACAATTGCATTATCTGCCATTCAGTTTAATTTGGTTAATCGCATTGGATGTCAATGATGACAAATTTGCCACCGCTAAGCAAAAAGATACTTTTGTTGTTTATGAAACAGATGTATTATGGCAATATCAAGATTTCACCAGATCTAGTGCAAGGAATAATGAGATTGTGTGAGGAGAAAAACATCTTCTGAATATACGATGCATCATCCTAATGGTCCAGCTTTATCAATAAATTATGGTTTTGACAGTGCTTCTAAGTCTGGACTAAGGGGGAAGGAAAAAGGACACTCACAACAAGAAAGAAAAGTGGGCATTCTTTGTTTTGTCCCTAGGGAGCTGTTGTTATAGATCAGTAAGAGGGTGGGTTGGCATACAGTACTGTGTCTGCAGGTGGCTGGCACACACACTGATAGGAAGCCACAACTACACACTGTGTCTGCCCAGGACACACATTCCTGAAGCATTAGTGACCAAACAACACACTTGTATATTTACAGTAAGAAAGAAAAGATGGCCTGGACTAGAGAAGTGTGCTGCTGGAACAGGGTACTTTAAGTGTCAGAAAGCGACAGGTACTATTTTGTTAAGCATGCAATGGCAACTCATTGTGCCAGTGGGAGGAGAGAAAATAAGGAAACATGCAAGCTAGAGCATGGGACTCAGTGTGAATCATGTTCCTCATCATGGATAATTGCTACTCTCTTATTTTGGAACTGTCTAACAATACCAAGGTTTCAAAAAGTAAGCTCAAAGACACATGGATAATTAAAAGAAGCTTTGGGCCTGGCAGATCCATTCACTGGAGTATGCCTTTTTTTTTTTTCAGCAATGGAGTCTACTTAGTAGAACATTTTTGGTTCTGACTGTTGGAGGAGTTTTTCTCCCAGAGCAGAAGGAAGGACACAAAATGACCGAATTGCTCAGAGTTGTCATTCATATAATGCCTGGCTTTGTAGAGGTGCAGAGTTGAGCCCCACTGATGTGGATGAGCAGATGAGAAGTGTGTCTTGGTATAGACCTTAAAAGCTTTAGAAATATTGTGAAAGAAACCATGCTAGGACTTCTAAAAATATTTACAGCCTTGATCAAAAAGTAGTCACTTTACTTTTCTTCAAAACAGCACTGCAATTTTTGTTGTTCTTCATAAAAGGAAAATATGACATAAAGAACATAATTGGTCTGAATCTGCCTTCTCTGTGTTTTAGCATAATTTAGCTTGGAGACCTCTGTTCTCCTACTGAATATAAAGGAAGCTGAGAGACTAAGCATTTGCTGGGTCACGGAACAGCAAATAGTATGGACTAAATGGCATAACTTTGAGATGGTCTTCCTGGAAAGTAAAACAACAGGTTAGCCATGAATGACCCTTTTGATAACTCGGGCTTCTGAATTCATTGTCTTTGCTTTTTGTTAGATTGGTTAGGAACCATCATGTTTCACTATTCATAGTTTTGACCTTTGTTAGGGAATACCTAGCATAAAAATCTACTTTCTTTTTGATAGCAAAAGGGTATAGTCCATATCCTTTAAAAATAATAGTTAAATTAAAAGAGGGAAAATTTAGTCACTTGGAAGCATTAGATATGGGCTTTTGAAGACTTGTTTACATATTTATGAATAATTGTAACATGATTTTTGAATATGCTAATATTTGAGGAATAGTTAATTATTTCCATCATAAGTTATATTCCATCTATAATATAATTGCAAGTATTTAAAGTAACCCAGATGAACATTCTACACATTAAGAAATGAAGAAATTAGAAAGGCCAAGTTTGGACTACTTTGAGAAAATAGCCAAGTGAGGTGTGCTGAAAAATGAAAAATGTTGAATCAACATCTTGCTGGGATGTTTATTCTAAAGTGCACAATAAAAACACTGCTCATCCCTGAGGAGGTGGCCCTTCTGGTATGGTACCTCCTGTGACTTGTCTTACCTTTGGGTCTAACTTCCAAGGTCCTGTGCCATGTAACTGTCTGCCACAGTAGGTGCTGGAGCAGTATTCCATCTTAGTGATGGCCAAGGGTTACTGCCAGAGTGATGGATGGAAAATGACTCAAGCATCCATTTCTTTGTTGTGGCAAGAGTAGATTTTTCAGCTAGATGGACTTAGAGGTTATTAAATAATATCTAGGTGAACTCTTGCTAGTGAATTTTTAAATCACTGATGACAGCTTTTCTCTCTGGCCCTTCTCTCCCATTCATAGTTCAGTCCATTGTTTTATCATCGTGAAGGGAAACAACACAATTTTCAAAACTACTCTTGTTCAAACACGGCTCCCCTTTCCTTTCCTTTTAAAGCAACCTGTGCCTGGCCCCGTTAAATTGATTTCATATTTTAAAGAAACAGCCCCCTAATCTGCTAGTGATTCATTTCCTTATTTTCTCCTCAGAATTTAGCATCTTCAGTTGAGTGTTATTAGAAACTTTATCAAGAACCTTCGGATTCTTCTCATTGAAAATACATGTCTCTGTGGATACATTTCTAGTTGCTTATTTGTTCAATCATCTGTCAAACTGTATTAAGGAACTAAAGACAGTAAGATCTATCCTGGATGCTTCTTATTTTCACCTAGAAACCATTTGATACCTAAACATTGGTGTTTTGAGAAGATATGCTTTAAAATACTGTCATCTCCAGGGGCTTTCCTAACATGGATTAGGCTGAACAGCTGAGCTGGAGTCATGTTTATAGTTCTTACTGCTTGGCTTTGCAGAGCTGCCCTTTTCTTCCTTAGGGCCATCAGGGTTTAAAGTTTATATTTTAGTTCCCATTTGGATCTCATGCATTCCCCACAATATGACAAATTCCACTGAAACAAGACTTGTTTCTCTTTTACTGTGCACTGTGTACTTTTGGAGTTCAAAATGGGGCTGGCACACAGCAAATTCTTTGTCAGATAATGAACAAGATAAGGTTTTTTTAGTGTTCTTGGTCCTCAGATACTTTAACTTTTTAAATCTAGAAAGTTGAAAATTATAACCTCAAGCCACTGGGGACCATAAAGCTTGTAGGCATATTAGCTTTAACCAGGAAAATGATTGACAGAGGTCTGAATTTGGATGCTTTGGCTAACCTTTGTGGAACACCAGTGCCCATCTCAGTTCCTGTCATTCTATGTGGCTAGCCCATGTTTGTACCATCCACCAGATCTCTGAAAGCATTTCAGTTCTTTTACAGACTGTGAAGGTTGTAAAGTCTTGAGATGCCCCTACTAATTTGAATCATCTGTGACTATAAATTATCTTTCCAAGTAAGCATGCTTGTCCTCTGGCTTATTAAATGCCTGTCTGAGGCTCTGCAGCACAAAACCTCCTAAACCGGTTAACCTAGAGAAGCAAGGGGATTGATTGCTAAGAAATACAAATAGGAAATTAATAGCAGCTACAGGAGAATCTTTTCAAATTCTTAATTCCCTTTTGCAGTCACAGCTAGCACTCTCACTAACAAAATCCTGTCAAGCTTAGAATAATAGCTTGCTAATTTTGACTATCCAAAGATTCTCAAAGATCTTAATATTATGAGATACTAGGGACTATCAAACTAATGATGAAATACTTTTTAATTAGGTGCTTGCTTCAATGTTAACCAAAATAAGACAGGAATTTTAAAGGTTGGTTTTGTTTGCATAACTTCTCTTAGCTCTTCAGGATAAAAAACTGGTAATACCCAGTCTTATTTTTTTTTAAAGCCTGTTTTTTAATCTCACTTGATCACATGTTTATGTGAATGTCTGAGGTCATATTTTTGGAAGACCCATGTGAGCATGTAGCTGTAGACTTTGTGAGTGATAAGAATGATATTTAATAACAACTTAAACTCATTGGTTATAAAATTAATATGCATATGGTTTAATTTATGTCCTATAATATCCCAGTGAATAAAAGATGACTGATCACTTTCAGTTCACAGACAAGGATATTAAAAAATCAAAGAGGTGAGACAATGTAATGTCCTAGCACAATAGTTCTTAACTGATTACGCTGTAAATCCAACAGTTGACCAGGCTCCTTTCAGCCCCTTCCACACCGTGTATATCCTTAATGCATGCATGCATTGCCTTGACAATTCTTTGAACCCTGTGGTTCAACAATGCACTTACGGAAATTACAAGCAGGTAGACTTGAAACACAGCAACTGTAGCAGATAGGAACATACTCTTTAATTCAACTGCTCTTTCACCACCAACTCCATCTGTGATACTGAGTTTGTCTCAGCCTCCTTCTCCTCGTTATGAATGAAGATTATAATGTACTAAGATGAGAGATAATATACATGTTGTCTTAACACAGTAGCCACACACAGTGGATTTCATAATCAGTTTCTCTTGAGTACAATAGTATTATTACTGCTGTCAATTCATGGATGTTGTTAACTGTTTTTCATAAAGGAGTAGGGAAGTCTCTAAATTAAGCTTCGAGGCATGAGATTTAAATACTGGTCTAGAAAGAGGAAGTTTTTGGAGTAGAGCCCAGGACAACTCAACTAGCTTTTTTGGGTGTGAATCAGAGGAAGATGGAATGACAGCAGGAATCCTGTGTGACTACTTCAGTTGAGGATTGACTACAGGCAAGAAAGATTGAATACAGGCAAGTTTGAAGTTCCATACCACTGCTGCTCATCTCATTCAGAAAATGATTCTAGGTCTACAGAGAGGTCAAAGATGGCTTGACTAAGGTTGAACTGTGACATGTATGTAAACTAATTTGTAAATTATAATGAAAAGTTACACTATCCTGAAGGAAAGCTCTGTGTGAAGATGAAGACTAATTAGTGATCATTATTTTTAGATACATTCATGAGAATTTATAATAATTTTGTTCTTTAACATTTGTTTAAACACCTAGGTCATTGCAAATATAGACTCTGTCTGTGCTGCTCTGGAGTAAGTTTTGAAGGACCCCTGCCTTAATGATTTGATTCCAATCCATCAAAAGTATTTAGAGCAAAATGGCTTTTCTATTTTCTGAAATATTTGCCTGGAAGTTATTCACTGATAATGGATTTCTATTTGAAAACCATTTATTCCCAACTCAAGTATTTACTGTCCAGATGGAGAAGCTCTCAGGCGCAGAACATAATCTTAGCTCATAAATGTTTTCTATTAATGACCTTGATTCTCCATCTCAAGATGTCTTTTCAAAAACAATATGATTGTGGGTAAAAGCAGTGATAACAACCCTGTTAGCCTGTGGAGGAATACATTAATGGTCTCGGATGGATTCTTGACAGTCATGATGATGAGCTGATAATGGAAAGCTTTAGAATAAAAATAAAAATACTAGTTCATTTTGAAATGTGTCATGTAGTGCAAGGAAGATAGATTATTTCCTACAGCTTTATTGAGATATAATTTACATACCATAAATTCACCCAGCATATTTGCACAGTGAAAGAATCTCTAGTAAATGTAGGGGACCATGCAGCTACCACCACAGTCCATTCAGTACGTACCTCCTAGAAGTACTTAGAGCTTGCCTACAATCTCTATCTTCATCCTCATCCCCAGGCAACCACTGATCTGCTTCCCATCTTTATCAGTTTGCCTTTTGAATGAGTTTCATATAAATTAGCATTATTTTGGAAATGATGCCAATTTACTTGAATGGCTATATATCTCAGATTTATGATTTATTCAGTGCAGTTTAAAATGATAAGGATGTAGTTGGGCCCCAGGCAGCTATAATTACATTAAACTCTAGATTCTATTAGGGCTAGAAGATTTGGCTGCTCTATTTTCTGATTGGTTTGGAATAATGCAGAGTTTGGGGATTTTAGTTTGTGACTATATCTGATGAGTCAATGTGTCAATGACTTGATTAACAGGCACAGCAATCCTGTTTTTAGGCATTAAGATGCATTTCGGGCTAATATTTGTGGTAGGTAGAGAATATTCACTCCATTTTAGAGACAACAAAAGGAAAGTATGACCAGATAGAGAGAGGTTAAGTAATTTGTTTGACGATACAATGCTGCCAGATCCCAAAGTCTGTGCTTGGGGCTGCTATAGTGAAATCTATTTATCTTGAGGTACTATAGTGAGCAGATGGTATGGCTTATACCATCTATAGGCGTCCATCAGTTTCTATTTCCTTCAACACTGGTGCATTAGAAAAGAGTTAATTTTAACTATGTGTCTGTGGATGTCTGTGTGGTGTATATGCATATGAGTACAGGTACTTGTGGAAAGCAGAAGAGGCTTTCAGACCTCTAGGAGCTGTTTTTAGAGGTGTCTGTGAACCACCTGACATGAGAGCTGGGAATTGTACTCAGGACTTCACTGAACCACATTTTCAGTCCCAATGTGGCTCTCGTCTTGAAGCTACCTTCCAGCTTGCCCTTTTGGTTCTGTGTATATTCTATTATGGAGAGTATAAAGGGGAAAAGGGAGTCAACTGTTTGGGATATTTACCAATCCCTGAGGTGAATATAGAAGTGATCATGGAACTGTTTGTGAAATGAGAGAGGCAAGGAGAGAAGAGAGCTTTGAATTACGAAGGGAATGAGCAAGCACGCACGGGAGAAATATAAGACAAAAGAACCCCAGCAAGCTTGAAGCAAGAGAGACAGTTCAGTTCTTCAGTTATGCCTGAGGTGGTGATTTCATGAATAAAGTCAGTTTTGATTAAAATTCTCTTTAGGGAAGAGCTGTTTTTAGGAGGAATCCTAATGGCTTCATGTACCAGTGAGGGCTGAAGGCAGATGAAGAGGTCTTTGGTCTCCAGAGCAGCTGGTCCTGACCCCAGTGGGACATGCCTCTAATTTAAGGTGGCTACAGCTGACTCCACTTTGTTTCATTAAAGATCTTGGCGGGTGCCAGTCAGACCTGCCTGCTGCAAAGGCTTCCGGGTTACAAGCCAGTTGGGGATGTTGCCAAAGCTGTTGCCTATTCAGCAGTGAAATAAGGTGGCACTGCCAGTGTTATTCCTTATTGTGCAGGTACCAGTTAGACAGAATGAAGAGTAATCTTATCTTGAGGATTAACTGGGGACTTAGAAAAGGGATTTCAGAGATAGAAGGTGACTAGCCGACTCTCCAGGGAGCCATCAAAAAAGGCTCCTAGGAGCTGCCTGAGGTAGCAGGTCTACGCTATTCATACCCACTCATGTGCTGGAAGAGATCTCTCAGGAAGCTATTGCCTGGTCTAGAATCCAGACAGCCTGAGTCCAGGTGCCCCAGCTAAGGGCAAACATGAGTGGAGGTAAAGTTGACAAGGCAGAACTGGTAACAATTTCTGTTTCCAACCAAGGGGCAGTGCTGGCCAAACTCAAGCCACAGGTGGCCAGGAGCCACCGGTGTCTACATTTGAGAGACTGCTGGATATGCCCAGTGTTAGACAGCTGCTGAGCTGTCCAACTTCTCCTCAGTGTTGCTGCTGCTCACAGCCTTTGTTTATCACTTAGATGAAACCTGGGATTGATCACCAACTCGCTGAGTACCAAAGGAGCCTCAACCCCTGTAAGTCATCACCTGGTTGCCCAAGTCCGGTGAATCCCAAAGGCAGATGCTTGAAGGCCCTTGCCCCACACGTGGAGCAGCTGAAAGATCTGGGGATTGAGGTTGTGTATACCCCTTCTTTGGGCTCCCTGGACCCACATACTAAATGACTGGAGGTTGACACTGCACTGGGCAGGATCGCTGGTGCCAGGATCCAGTGCCATGGCCCGAGCCTTGTGTGAGTGCTGCTCAAGTGTGAGGTCGTACCGTCAGGCATGGCAGAGCCAGTGAGTGGTGTCAGCAAAGAGTATCAGCTGGGTCTGAGCACCGGATTGACAGTGATATGGCCAACCTTAGAAAAAGAAACAAAAGCCATGAGAGTTAGGACCATAGCTGTAGTAATGTCTCAGGACCCCGAGTGTGACACTTGACTGAAGAACCAGCTCCTGGCTTCGGTCAGTGTAATCCTCTCAGTAAGAAAGTCTAAAAAGGAAAAGGGGTTCTCGGGGAGTGACAGCATATGGTTCCTTTTCTCTCTTCCCTGGGGACCTGGGGTCCCTGCTTCCTGCCTACTATAGCAGTCTCCATAAAGTCCTACTGTGCCTCTGATGGGCGGAGTTCACAGCCCTTCACCTCCTTCATCCCCAGGCACAGATTGCAACTTCTCTAGGGAGGAGGCCCTATGGGTCACATTTGTTACCACTTTTTGTTTTATGCGGCTTGTGTGTTCCGTTGCCCCCTTTCCCTGCCGTGCCTAGCTTTTCAGGCTGTCAGCCACCTGATGCTCTCTTTACTTGGCCAGTGAGTAGTTGGGTAACACTGATGGAGGCTGTTCTGTCTCCAGCGCAACCCACGGGTGTTTCTTTACAGATCTGCATGACTACTGCATACCTATGCCACATCCTATGGGTGTTATATGGAGAGCCCCCTTTATGGGGTGGAGGGCTCCTCCTTTACTCCAAGCCAATCTGCCATCATTGTAGCCTGGACACTTTCGTCCTAGGATCTTACCACACTAAATTGTTTCCTTTCTTCTCTCCTCCTCTCAGGCCCCAGAAATGCTGCTGCTTTCCAGACCCTAGAACCAAAGACCAACCCTTTCTGAAGATGGCTTTTTCTTAGCTCTGACCATCTGGGAAGGCTGTGGCAATTGAGGATTTGTGTTATCTTTAGTGAGTGGGGTGGGGGAGGCAGGGCAGTAGAGACTGTATAAAGATGGTATGTATGCATACCCCAGTATAAAACCGGGCACAGAAATAACTGAGAAGTTTACAAACATGCTCTAGAAAGAGGGCTTTCAGAAATAGTAAACTGTGCCAAATGTTTCCTGTAAACTGCACATTCAACCTTCAGTTGCACAAGCGGTTGAAAGTCATGAATTCCAGGAGCCAAATTCAGATTTCTTATTTAAATTAGAAGAAAAAAAAGCACGTGACTTTTGCATGTGGGGACCAGTTTTGATTAACATATAGGCCCATGGTAATTAGGGATTCAAAATTAAATAAACCCACGTATGTATGTATGTATGAATGAATGGTATAGAGCAGTTTCATTAAAAATCCACACAGGGCAACGAAGTTTTGGAAAACTCAAAATAATTAATTGTGCAGGATGATACTACTCCTGCATGTTTTATTTATTTGCATAACCCAGTGGGAATGGATTCTACATGCACAGAGACAAAATGATTGCGCTCATAGTGTGTGCCTTGGACCAGTGGTGTCAGAATCTGAGAACTGTTAAAATGGAGATTCTCAGCTTTTTCCACCAACACACCGGGTCAGAAACCACCCAGGAATGGGACATCGTTTCCAGGTCCCAACAAACTTCTGGGTGATTCGGACCCTCTCTGTGTTTGAGAACTCCTGGTACAAGGAGGGATGTTAGCAGGAATGGGGCCAGCTGGGTCATAATGCTGTGGAAGACAGGAAAGGCAGTGTCTGAAGCAAGGGAGCCGAGAGTCAGAGTGAGAAGCAGCCTGCTTGTGCTCATGCTGTGCTGGAGCCTGGAGTGTCCCTTCCTTCCACACAATGTGATCATGTCCTTTTTACATGCCCAAGAGGTCTTTCCTGTGCATACAAGATGGAAGTGGTCTTGCTTTTGGGACACCTGTGGCCCAGAAGTAGCTTAAGCCTAACATTGTTTTAGTAATTGATAGTAACTCTCTTGTTAATTATTATTTCTTGTATTAATTTTTCATGTACCTATGTGCATGAACATGTATACATCCACATACATCCCCATGCACCCTCCTCAAAAACAGTACATTTGAACAGGATCATTGGGTCATTTGTACCTCATACATCCACTATGCTGTCACGTTACAGGCACAGGCACACATTGTGGTACTTAGTTTCTTCCCTCCTCCCTCCCTCCTCCCTCCCTCCCTCCTCCCTCCCTCCCTCCCTAGTCCAGCTCTCACACTCAGGCAGCAAGCAATTCGCCCACTGAGCCGTCCCCGGCCCTTTGACGCCTCTGGTGAACAGTCCCCTCATGCTTTACACCACCACTTGGTTTCTCGTGTCTTGCAACCGTTTTTCTCGGAAATAACATTTCTTGCAGATGTAAAGGCAGTTTTCTAATAGTCTCTGTTTTCCCTTTTCAGGTTCCAAAATGTTTTGATGAAATGGTTTGGCTCTCCGGGTTTTTGTTATCAAGTCCTTAAGTGCCTGAAATGCACACTTCCTCAGGTTCAAGCCAGGGGCTCTGCTTACTTGGGCACAGCTAGAATAGATTTTGATTCCCTGTTTCTTTGGTTGCTTTTAGGAATAAAATAAGCAATTTCATTTAAAATTATTAGTTCCAGTTTTACTCCTGTCTTATTCACTGAGGGAAACCTTACAGTTAACTGCAATTTTAAATTATTTTAAGCACAACTACAAGGAAATTCTTTGACAGCATCCAAACATGCTTGGCTTTGCTGCCTTTAGTCAACCCCCTGTGTCACAAACGTGAGATACCTGAGGGAGGACAGTCCCAGTCAAAGAGAGTTCCTTAGTTCTCTGCCTTTGCACTTTTCAGGTTTATACATGTGCCCAACAATACACACAGGTGTCAGACACATTTTTAAAAATCAAGGCTCTAAAACAAACCAAGGAAATCCACATTTGAAGTAGAAACAGGATCCTTTGTTTTACTAAAAGCAGATGATTCCAGAAAAAAAGAAATTGAGGACTTTTGAGAGAGTCAAAGGATGTAGATGTAAACTTTAAATGTATTTCACCATTATTTCAGAAATGCAAATGCCATGTTATTAACCATGGTGAGTTTTATAATTTGTTTTTCCCTGGTTTTTCACGTTGCCTTGTCTGTAAGGGATTTGTATATGCAATTATTGTAATTGAGAGCAGATAACACAATATCTCATTTAGTAAACTTATTAATAGATTATTTTTATCTTCTTAATCATGATAATATTTAACACATTGGGTGTGGGTAAGATGGCTCAGTAAAGTTCAATGTATGTTAGAAACCTTTCTGTGGCTGTGATAAAATACCATGACCAAAAGCAACATATGGAAGGAAGGGTGTGTTCTGGGTGTATAGCTCCTGAGGGAGGGTTCCTGATGTCACGGCAACAGGTGGCCAAAGCCGGAGAGGTCACATCTCCATCCACATTCAGGAAGCCGAGAGGGAATTGGGAGTAAGGTAAGGCTATAAGCTCTCAAAGCTCACCACCAGTAAATACTTGCTCCAGTGAGATTCTACCTCCTAAAGTGCTGTAACCTTCCACATACCACACCAACTGGGAACCAAGTGTTCAAATACCCGAGTTCAACGGAGATGTCTCTCATTCAAACCACTACACCATATAAACATGAAGACATGAGTTCAGATCCCCAGCAATCACATAAAAGCCAGGCATAGTAGCATGGTTCTGTGACCCTAGCACAGAGAAGGCAGGAAACAGTCAGATCTCTGAAACTCATTGGCTAGACAATCTAATTAAATCAGTGAGCTCCAGATTTGGTGAGAGATACTGTCTCAAAAAAAAAAAAAAAAAAAAAAAAAGGTGGAGAACACAAGTATACATGCACACCCCCCAAACAAAATGAGTTATACAAACTGCTTAAATCTACTGTGATATTTCCATAGGATTGATCATGTGCCTCTACCCTTGTATTCTCACATCCCCCCATCTTTCCAAGTCCCTAGTAATCCCTCTTTAGTAGACCATTTAAAAATGTGTGTGTGTGTGTGTGTGTGTGTGTGTGTGTGAGAGAGAGAGAGAGAGAGAGAGAGAGAGAGAGAGAGAGAGAGAGAGAGAGAGAGAGAGAGAGAGAAGGGGAGGAACAGAAGGAGAGGGAGAGGGAGGGAGAAATGTGGAGGATACCATAAGAGGGCATCAGGTCTCCTGGAGCTGGAGTTACAGGTGGTTGTGAGCCTCCCAGCATGAGTTCTGGGAACTGAACTTGGGTCCTCTGGAAATGCAACAAGCACTGGTAACTGCTGAGCCATCTCTCCAGTTTCAGTAGGTCATTTTAAAAAAGGGAAATACAACAGCCTGAGAGGTAGAGCTAGAGGGGAGAAGGAGAATGGTTATAGAAGAAATGATGTAGACATAAAGTATTCTGTACAATTCCCAGTCCTCTAATCTTTAGGATACAGAAATGAACTCTTAGACCCTCTTCGTCCTTGGGCTTCTGTCTGAGGCTCTGCTCAGAGGCAACATGGCTCCTTCAGTACTCAAGATGAAGTTGCTGCTGGTCTTAAACTTGTGTGTGTGTGGGGGGGGGCGGCTGTCAGTAAAGCATGGTGTTTTCATGTTTGAACTCTGGAGTCAGAGAAACCCGAATTCAGATATGAATTTTGCTGCCAGTGGCATATTTCACTTTTTCCCATCTTTCATTTCTCATTGATAAGATGGAGTTGAGGGAGGGGCACCAAGGATTGCCCTGGGCAAGAACCTGATCTCTGGAAGCAAATCTCTTCATTGAAATCTCGTATTTTACCATTGTGTGCTTGCTGTATTACTTTAGACAGGTTGCTTTACATCTTTATGCCTTTGGTCTCCCATCTGTAAAACAGATGACCATCGTCTATGTTAGGAGAATGAAACTGTGTTTGTAGAGCACTTAGAACAGTGTTTGGCAGGCCAAAAGCATGCACCTGATGTTACACCTCTTCATCATTCCACCAGCCCCGGAGCTGTTAACTACAACTGGCATTGCCCACAGGGGATATCCAGCTGTGTTTGGAAGTGTTTAGTTTGTTACAATTGAGTGGTGGATACATGCCATGTATGTTAGTTAAAGGCCTACCATGCAAAAGAAACCACAACAAAGACTTGTCTGTCTCAAAATGTCAGTGTTACAGCCCTTTCAGTAGCTTAATTCCCTCAAGACAAGGAAGGAGTCTGCTCTCTCTGCCCTTTTCCACCCAGGGTCCCATAAGTCCCCTGGTACCTCTCCTGGATTGTCCTCTCCTGACAGTTTTCACTCTGGATGGAGTGTCACTGTTGCTAGGTCTGTACTTGGGTGTCCAAGTAGGTTGGTTTCCACATCTTAATGGTATATAATGCTGGCTAGGCATCTTATTTGTGACATACCAGTGACCAAGGTTTATCCTGGAGGAAGTCATAGAGACTGTAGCCTGATTTACTTTTTCTAATATCTCCAGGCTGGTGGTATCTGAGAGTTTGAGGCCCATCTGACCGACTAGTTCTCCACTCTACTTCCTTTGACTCATCTTTTATCTCCCTTCCATAGGGCTTTCCTTTCTGTTCAAAGCTTGCTTACTTTGTCTCGGCCCTGCACTGTCCACCTCCCGTGAGCAGCTTATCTCCCAGGAATGTTTGATCCAGCTTATCCCTTTGGTGGAAGCAGAACTTTGGTTGAGTTCTGCACTAATCCTTGGAAAGTTCACAGACGGCAGGGACAGAGACTACTGTCTTCTTCCTGAGGGCTGTTTGTCTCTCAACTTTTAATGCTTTGATTCTCTGTTGGATGCCAGCATGTGTCTTGAGAAAGTGCCTTGAGTTACCTCCTCATCATCTTCTCCCCAAGTGAGCTAGGATGAGGTCAGCTTTTGTTCATGATGTGAATTCTGTTCTTTAAAATGCTTTCAGGCATTTTGGCCTGAATTAAGCTCTCACTATTCTCCTTGCTGAACTTGGGTGAGTTTTCATCTTTCTGATACCAACTTCTACTTTTGTGCCTCAGATGTTTAAGCAGAGGCATATGCATGCCTGTGGCTGGGCTGTGTTTGAATGCAGCTCAGCCACTTTCTGCTTTGTGTATGTTTGCAGACAAATGACTTGCAGTCTCAGCTCTGGCTCCAACAAATGTGTGGCAACTGAACTTTTCTCACAGGATGGTTGCATTAAATGAGGCCCTTCCTCTAATTCCCTTGGAATGGCCTTTCCATTTATCCATCCTCTCACTTTCCCATGTCCCTGAGGTACTGAGTGGGTGAGAACCTGGAATTGGGAGTTTGTAGCAAAATGGAATTTGGAATGAGTCGCAAAAAGCCACACCTATTACAACCACACGAGTTGGACTTTAAATAGATTCAGGACTTTGGGTAATAGGGTCTCAGTTCCTTATTTGCCATCACTTTAATAGTAAGATTCAGGCAAGAACCTGTATGTACTATAGAATGAGGCTGTGTGCTGGAGAATGGAACATGCCCACATCACCAGGGTGGTTTCCTGTGTATGTGGTAGGAGGACACGGAGTGAGAAGACAGAGACCTGCAGCACCAGCCTCTCTCAGAGGTAGACATGTTCTGAGAAAGAGGGCATCATTATATGCTAAGACTGGGGCTTAACTTTTCAGGCATTTTGGAAACCAAACCAAGTAATTCAAACCCACCTTTACACTCTGGACTTTGTGACATCCCCAGTCTGTCCTCAAACACAACATTTAAAGAGTTCCCCTTGTGCTCCAGTGGCTCTTGCTGCTCATCTATGAGTACCCTTCTCCACTTTACACCTACCACCTACCCATGTGGAACTTCCCTTCGTTTCCTGGCTGTTTTAAATGCCTTCGGATGAAACTGGAAGAATCTAGAAGTTTCTGTCTCTCCAGGGCAAAACTTTCCAGTGACCAACATGTAAGGGAACAGATGGTCTGGCTTAGGCCCTCACAGAAGTGTTATCTTCCTTCTAAAGTTCTTGGTGTGAGGCACCATCAATGGGGTCTTACCTGTAGCTCCAGGCTGTGTGGCTTTTTTTTTCTTCTGCAGAATACTTCCTTAAGATGTTCACCATATAGGAGTCCTTATTTCTGGCACTTCTACCATGTATTCTGATCTAAAATGTCTCTTCACTGAGACATTCCCTGTATCTAAGCTTTCTGCAAACATGACTTCATATTCCTAAGATTATTCTTAAATGAGGGCCAGTTATGAAGAAGTCACTGGAGAAGTCATTACATTATAAAGTAAGAAAAAATATCTTTCTGGCATGTTTTAAGTGCTGGTAGTAAATTTTCTTTGCCTTAGATATTAGAACATCCATAATTATTTATTATAAACATGTCATTTTAATAAATAGCATGGCAACAATGTTGATATTTTTCCTTTGATTTAATAGTTGAAATAAATTAATTAGGATATGCTAAGACTTTACACAATGTCTATTATACTCTTCTCAGCCTTGTACAGAATATTTCAGCTACTAAATGCTACAGAAGTATATGCAGCCTCTCTTGGGATGCTGACTACAATCTATTCTCTTCAGACTCTGGGAAAATAGTGTTCCTAGCTCCAAACACTCACCCTGAGGGAAACAGCTTATTAATAATTGGTGCTAGATGACCTATATTAAGGTATTTTTAACCCAGTGCTGTGTGAAGTAAAGTTAGTGAGGAATTCATTTATATTGTAAAAATTTATATGCCCACTATGCATCACACACTCTGGTAGATAATACTCCAAATGAGGCTTTTATTAGAATATGCTCTTTTCTCTGGACATTTGGAAGGATATCCTTCTTGTCCCTAGAGTACTGACATTTTAAAAAACTTTTGTTTTGAAAACTTTGTACATGAGCTCTGTATCTTCATCGCTGCCCCATTTCCCCACTCAAACTCTTCCAATGCCCTCTAAATTCATGGTTTATTCTTTTATATATATATATATATATATATATATATATATCTGTGCAAATGCGCACGCACGCGCGCGCGCGCGCACACACACACACACACACACACACACACACACACACACACACTAATGAGTTCATTTAGTATTGTTCATATGTACACGTCCAGTAGATCAAGCATCCTATGCGGAGCTCATGCCTAGAGGCAACCAATCTCCTTCTCTCAGTCGCCATTGAACTCACGTAGCTCTTATCTAGGTTGTAGAAATGTGGCATTTTTCCTGTGTGTGTTGACCTGCCAGCTGGTGGTGTCCTTATGCTGGTTTTGTTTAGGCAACCGTATTATTGAGATTTTATGACATCCTAGTTCCTCTTGTTAGGACTAGGAAAGTCTGTCTAGCAATAGGCATCTTGGGCCTCTGGCTCTTAGAATCTTTCTGTCCTTCCTCTATGATTCTCTCCAAGCTTTATATGGAGGAGTTGTATTACAAATACATTAGCTGGGGTATTACTGGACCTCTAGACATGAGTTAATCCCAACACAGTAATAGTAGATGATTTCAGTACCCACCATTCTCCAATAAACAGTTCATCTTGGTAGTCTTACTGACATTTTTGCTGATTTGCTTACTGGAAGTGTAATTCCATTCACGCTGTTTGCTTCACCCTGAGTTCTTTCACTAACGAAACTTCTTGGATTTAGAAGAAAATTTAGCATATTTGATTGAATAATAAAACAGGGAAACATTAGGAGGTTATAGATACATGCCAAGCCTTTCAATAGGTAGATGCTCTAGACCATTGACATTTGTCAGGGAGTATTTTGGAAAAATTTCAAGGATCTGATGGATCAGATATGACAGTACCTTTACGAAATTATGCTCTGCTACCCAAATGAAGGCTCTGCGACCTGCTCACTGCCGACTTTGAATACTGCAGAGTATCTCTCACTCCTGTCAAATGCTACCATTCTTTACTAAATATGTTACATCTACTGAAGTGCCAATTTTCTCTTGGTCTCTTAGATCAGGTAGCCCATACTTAGCGTGTGTGTGTTCCCCTGAAGCAAAATACATTCTTTATTATAAGCCATATTCTAGCTACTAGTATATCAGTATGCTTTCAGTTCTGTGGGAGCAGTAAATGACACAGTAACTGGCAGAGGAAGATGAGATGGATATGATACTCATATCATGTTGAAAAATGGGATTCCTAAAAGAAGACAGAACCCCCCACCCTCATCCCTCTCCTATACCCCCATCCCAAAGGCTCATCTAAACCCAAGCATCCAGGCTCACGGCACTGTACACAAATGGTTCAGAGTTCAGTTTTTCTCAATTATGTGACGATTTTCACAGATACAAAATGTTTTTTATCCCAACATGAGCATAAGGTAGAGAGGTTTTAGCCGTGGGAAAGTTTAGGTTTTAGCCGTAGGGAAGTTTCTGACCGCTCATAGCCTGATCTACTCCCTGAGGCACAAAGGAAGTTTGAAAAACTCTCTTCTTGTTATGGACTAAACATTTGTGTCTCTCAGAATTTATATGTTGAAGCTCAAACCCTTGACATACCCAATGTGATTTTATTGGAAGGCAGGGCTTTTGAAGGATGTAAATAAGATTGCATGCAGCCAGCAAGTAATGGTCCTTGCCTCCCAGCTGATGACCAGAGTTTTGCCCCTAGAACCACTGTGATGGAAGAACTGACTCCTGCAGCTGTCCTCTGACCCACAAACCTGTGCTGTGGCTCAGGCATGCCCACATTCATGTGTATACACACACACACACAGACACACAGACACACACACAGACACACACACAAACACACACAGACACACACACACAGACACACACACAGACACACACACACAGACACACACACAGACACACACACACAGACACACACAGACACAGACATACACACACAGACACAGACACACAGACACACACAGACACACACACACACAGACACACACACACAGACACACACACTAAATGTAAATAGAAACATTTAAAAGGTTAAATAAGGTCACCAGAGTGGAGCCCTAATACAGTAAAATTAGCTTTCTTATATGGAAAGATAGCTTGTCTCCCTGCCTCCCACCGTGTGAAGTGAGAGTGAGAAGATGTCCATCAAGGTGGAAGCTGAGAGAAGGCCCCTCATTAGATACTGGCTTGGCTACCAAATTTATCTTGGACCTCTTACCTTCAGAACTATGCATATGAATGTAAGTTTATGTTGTTTGAATCACTCATTTGTGGGTTGTAAAATAACAGCCTGGGCACAGACACATAATTCCCTGAGATTGACTCCAGATTACCTTTTTATGATTCAAACAGTTTGTATTCTGCTTTCTGAAGTGAAAATCCTATCATTTTAGCATACTACATGATTTTCCTCCAAAAGTTACAGATAATAAACATTCAGTGGTCCCACAGAAGGAGGATGGGACTCCCACAGTGTTTCCCAGAGTCAGCCTATCCCAGCTCACAATGGTCGATTGTTACTGATGAGAGATAAAACAGATACACAGATTTCTGTTTCTTTCCAAATGTCACTGCAACAGCATTATTTTTCAGAAAAAATTCAATTCCACAAGGGCAAAGAAAACAGAATTGGAGATCACAGTGAGAATATTTTAGAAGCTGAAGAAGGATGTAAGAGAGAGACTTCTGACATATCAAACTGAAGGAAACTGAACAGAGGGGGAAGCTGAGAAGCAACTGGATTTTCAGTATTGAATTTCAGAAGCCAAGGGGACTCTGAACACTTTCTGCCTTGTAGTCTGAAGTAAACGTAGACCACAAAAAGGGCTTGGATTTTTTAATATCTGAGAAATAATAAGACCCTCTTTGGTGCTGAGAAATTGGCACTTACTTCACAACCAGTTATCAGAAATCATGATTACTGTTGTCATTATAGACTTTGTTATGTTTATGGTGTAGATACAGCCACCATGGAAACTTCCAGCCATCAGCATGATGACAGAGCAGAGTTGAGCAGACACATTAGTGAGACACCCTTCTGTAGTCTTGCCCCCTACTTACACAGTAATCTCAAAAACATTCTCTAATGCTATGGTATCAAGGGAAGCACTTCACTGTGCTGTGATCTTCGTGTTAACCATTAGTTGTATTTTTTAGGTTTACTCTTTTCATCACTGTGTTTAACAACTAACACAGTGAAGTTAAACTAAACAAAGCGAACGAAACACAGTTAGTTCCTGGAAACTAACAATATGCCGGTGTGAACTAAGATGAGCTGGACTTCTGAGTGAAGCCTATGACATAAGAAGGACACACATGCACAGAGGGTGGGAAAGGACTTCTTGTAGAGACAGAAAGAAGGCGGGGAAAGGAATTTTGGAAGCAAATCATTTATCTTAAAAGCTTCAGGGAGAGAAGAAAAACGCCTTACACATGAAATGTGGAGAGGATACTGCTGAAAATGAGGAGGGGTTTGTAGAACAGGGAGCCAGGCCTTGGCCAGGGGTGGGTGGGGGGAGAATATTATAGCAGAATGAAAATTCCAATGGAGAATTGAGGAAATAGTACAGAAAACTTGAACAAATGGCAGGGAATTGGAAAATTTAAAATTAGAAGTTCAAAGGCCCCATCTGGGAGATAACAATAGGAAGAGAAAAGATGTAAAGACTGGTTCAACCAAATTTTCTGGAGCTGGGGAACAGTTCTTTCCAGATTGAAAGTGCTCAATAGGAGACCTACATCATGGAAAATCAGACTGAGTAGTAAAGGTGTTTATTTTGACATTTTAGAGTACTGGTCATTCCATAAGGGCAAAGATTGCTATTCAAAAGGACAAGCAGCATGGTTGTGTTATGTTTCCCTGTAGTTAAAGAAGTTTCACAGTGCTTTCAAATTCTAAGAGCGTGAGGACTATCTCAGTTTGGTAAAGTGCTTACTGTACAAGCATGAAGAACCGAGTTTGATTCCCAGAACACACTTCAAAAGCCAGTGTGTAGCTTGTTCTTAGAAACCCAGCACTAGAAAGATAGAGAAAGGTAGATTCCTGGTGCCCACTGACCAGCCAGTGGGGCTCAAATAGGCATCCCCAGGACATTCAGAGGCCACCCTGTCTCAAAAAGCAAAATAGATAGTTGGGTATGGTGGCATATACCTTTAAAATCCCCTGCACTCTGAAAGCAGGTGAATTTCTGAGTTCAAGGCCAGTATGGTCTTTACAGTGAGTTCCATGACAGCCAGGGATATGTAGAGAGACCTGGTCCCTCAAAACAAACAAACAACAACTACAACAAACCCACAGAAATGAAAATCAAGGTAGATTGTTGCTGGAAAATGACAGCTGAGAAGTCAGGACAGAGTAAAACTGTACAATTACCAGATAGTGTAATAGCTGAAAAATACTTCAGATAGCCCAGGTGTCAGGACTTTGATCTTCTGTACCCCCTTTATCTGTATGATAATGGAGAGTGTGCTCAAGATGAGGGAGAGAGAGAAGAGATCATTATGATGGGAATTCCCAAGTGGATGGACACAGGCACCTCATGAGTACAGCTGAGGATCCATCCCCAGAGCCTTGGGTCTCCATTGCAGAAGACCAGTGCCTTTGGGAGGGATTTCCTATAGATCGACCTGATTGCACATTTGCCATAAGACATGTATAATGTAAAGAGAGGACATTTACATACCTGAGGGAGAGTCTGTTGTAGGTACTTAAGACAGAGAAATCAGGTAAGCGCTCGTACACGTGCGCACGAACAAACACACACACTAGTTTGTAAAAGTCAGGGGAAAAAAGGGAAGTGACTTTCCTGAAAAGGACAATTGCAGATACAGTGTAGCATGATGAAATGTGGCTGATTAGCATATGAATAGTTATCATTATTGTGGTGAGAACTCTTTATATGCACTCTCTTTAATTTTTCTTTCAGGAATACAGAACTTAGGGCAGAGCTGAGTGATACAGGGCTTGCTCAGCCTGGATAAGGCGCTGGGCTCTGTTCTCAGCACTAGAAAGGAAAAGAGTTGAGAAGAATCCAATATATTATTAACTGTAGTCACCCTTTTGTGGAACAGATTTCCTTGAGCTAACTCCTGGTAGAAATTTTGTGTCCTTTGATTAGCACATCTTCCTCTCCCTCTGCAGTAATTATTTGCAATTGTGTCAGTTCTGCAAGACTACAACCGTGCAGTGTGTCAACACAAGAAGTCAAATAGTCAGTCACGGTGTCGTACAATCCCAAGCAAACGCTGAAGACAATGAAGCAGGAATCAGGAGTTTGGCTGGCAACGTAGGCCTGGATTTGTGTCTTATTGGTACAGTGTTTGCCTCGCATTCAGGAGGACTTGATCCATAGCATCATGTCAGCTGGTGTGGTGCTGCACATCCATGCTTGGGAGGTGGAGGCAGGAAGATCAGGAGCTCAAGATTATCTTTTGGCCACAGAGTGAGTTCGGGGCCGGCCTGGCCTTGGTAAGACTCTGAATCCACCTCTCCCAGAAGAAAATGGAAGTATTTTAAAATAAAATAACAACAATGAATTGGAAGTTACAAAGTTACTTTAAAAAAAAAGCAACATGCAACACAGTTTTTAAAAGGATATTTCTTCAAGATATATACTGCATATATCTATAATGAAAAGTAGGAATATAGTTATCACAGCTTAAGTATTAAGGAACTCCATGACCACTAAATGTAGCAGTTTATAGTATTAGGAGGAAGAATTTCAAAGATGGAAAGTGTTTATGTATGTGTGTGTACACATGTACATACATAGTCAATTATAATATTTTATGTAATTTTCTAAAAATTTTAAATATTTCATGACTGAAAAGTTGAATGAGCACTGATGTTTAGGACACCGTCATCCTAAATCTGGAAATTTGCATCAAACTGGAATTCTAAATTTATCTTCCTTTTATATAGGAAATAACTTAAAGCCTTTGTTCTTGATTTGACAACATATGATTATTAGCCAATTAGTTTTTATGAAAATTTTAACTCAATTTTGTCTTTTTGTTTCTGCAAAGATCCATTGGAAGTTATGGACAGAGAGCTGGGGAGGTGACTCTGTGGATAGGAGGGTTCACTACTCAAGCAGGAGGACCCGAGTCTATGTTTCCAGCACCACAGCCAGGTGTCCATGAGGGCCTGTAGCCCCCCCGCATTGTAGGGGTTAGAGACAGGAGGATTGTTGTGGCTTAGTGACCAGTCAACTGCATCAAAACCTTGTAAGCTCCGATTTCAGTTATAAACTTCAACTCAAGGGAATAAGATGAAAAGTGACAACCGCAATGTCATCCTTGGACTTTCTCCCATAGAAACATACGTGCATGCACCCCACACATGCTTGCACACAAATGCACAAGTAAAAGAAATTATTGCTGAGACATACAAGACTTAGTTCTGCGGGATGTTTGTTTGACAGACAAAGGACAGCGAAGCAGATCAGTATCCAATCTGAAGTGAGAGCTGATTCAAACATGTTTATTGGCTTGACTTTATAGGAACCATGACAGCAGGACAGGAGAGAACAGTCATGCTCATGTTCTGTAAAATGATTTCCTCTGAGGAAAGGACTCGGTTCAAGGTCATGGCCAGGTTAAGACCCTGGAATTGGAGAAGTGTGTGGAGTCCCAGTTCATCCAGGTTAAATACTATTGAATTCTGGATCTCAGCTTTCCTCAAGCTACAACAATGCAGTACATTTGACAGGCCCGCCACAATTAAATTAGTTATCCCCACTAAAGCAGATGTCAGACTGTATCTGACACACAGAGAAAGCGAATTCTTAGCCAATGTTAGCATTACTGAAACTTTTGAAAAGATTAGAATTACGACTCAGGGGGATCCATCACTGGAGACAGGATGGAACAGTTTAGAGACACAGCTACACACAGCTTACAAGCCTGAGCATTGTTTTGCTGGAATGAAGAAGTCTAAGAAACTCCTCGTGAAATCTCAGCTTACAATTACAACTTAACTCAGCTTCACAGACAAACAACTTTCAAGAAATCAGTGCTTTTGCTGGAAGAGGAGAAATCTACGGCAATCATGCTTCAACTTGCACATGTATCTGGACTTCCCAGCTGCAGAAACCAGAAATGATAAAAAACAAACAAACAAACAAACAAACAAACAAACAACCCAGCTAAGACATCAGCAAAACAGAAGAAAACAATAAAACAATAGAAAAAATTAAAAATTACTTGGCTTCATTAAGAACAGCTTAGACTGGATGGTGCTGGGGTGAATGAAGAATAGGCTGCCTTAGTAACTATATGTGACATCAGTCTGCCTCCAGTGAGCCCTCTGCGCATTTGGGAAGGTATCTGTGAAGTGGGGAGAGCGTGTGGAATCTTCGTGTGGGATTTAAAGGCATGCTCTAGTTCCTTCTAAGGAAATAATATGGGGCATAGAAAGCCATAGGTGCTTTGGTGGACTCATGAACATTCAGCTTTGGAGAAGTACCAAGCTGGTGAGCCTGAGGCCTCCAGACATTTGGGGATGTAGAGCTGAGCCTGTTGTGGAGACCCTTGCATGCCACCAAAGGATTTATGGCTTTATTCAGTAGGCAGGTAAGGAGGAATCATATGATGCATTCACTTGGGAAGCTACACTGGTAGTTTTAGAGATTACGTTGGAGCTGTGTAGAGTAGTCTGAAGTTTGAGAGAGGTGTTGGGTAGGGAAGTTAGATAAAGAAAGTTAGCATGGAACTGGAGAAGTAGAGGTGGGAGATGACTGAGACAGGAAATGCGTTAGGCGGATGATGTTGACTGGGAATGAGAAGAGGAGGCTTGGGTCATGCACAGGCAGGCCTGAATTGCTTGCCCATTACTCCGTTCCCTCCAATAGTGCTGGATGTTCCCCAGAGACTCAGATCTGCACTAATGCTTCAAATTTATTTGTTGGATCCCAAGCATTAAAAAATATATATTTAGTCACTTTCTTTAAGTACTTTGTATGAGTATGTACCCACACCTGTGTATGTGTGTGTGTGCACATGTACCTGGAGGCCAGAGGTTGACATTAGGTGTCTCTCAATAGCTCTCACTTTTTAAATTTTTTATTTATTTTATGCGTGTGAATGCTTTGCCTGCATACATGTGCGTGTACCCCATATGTACTTGGTGCCTGTGGAGGTCAGAAGAAGACATCAGAGAATCTGGAACTGGAGTTACAGATAGTGTGAGCCATGATATGGGTGCTGGGATCTGAACCCAGGTCCTCTGCAAGAGCAATCAATGATTTAATTGCTGAGCCATCTGTCCAACTTTTCTTATGTTTTATTTGAGACAGGATCTTTCATTAAACCTGCAGCTTACCAATTCAGCTAGGTGGCCAGCCGCAAGACCCAACGATCCCCTGGGCTACCCTCCTAGCCATAGATTACAGGTGCATACTGCCACCTCTAGCTTTTACGTGTGTTCTGCGGATCCAAACTCAGGTCTCCATGCTTGTACAGCAAGCCCTTTACTAATGGAGCCATCTCCCCAGCTAGTCTTTGTGTACTTTTTAAACAGACCCTTTCAAAGCTGTCTGATTTAGGTAGAGCCCGAGAACACTAAATTCCGAATAGATGACGGAAAACTTCAGAGCCAGGAGCAGGTGGAGTTCTTCTTTGCTTCCACCCTGGAGCTCTTTCAGCTTCAGCCACATTCCTGTTAAGTGTGAGCAGCAGCAGGGGGTTCCTCTTCTCCTTTCATGCTGTCTTGCACTGCTTAGGGAGGCAAAGGAACCCTTGGCACTGCATTAAAGGCTGAAGTCACTGTTTGCCGCCGGAGGCCTGTGAGGTAGGTGCTGGGTTCAGTGTCATCCTGGTGCTCTCTCGGTGGCACAGGGAGGCCTTCCACCCAGTGATGCTCACATCTTCGCAGCCATTCCCACATTGGTGGTTTTGGCAGGAAAGTCTTCCATCGCCACTCCACCATGGGGTGAGTTCTGGCTTTTACAGTGAATATCTTTCAACCCTGTACTGGTTTCCTAGGAGACCATGCCTCAAGTACTGTCTAACCAAATTTTGTCATAGACACCAGTTATACAACTGCTCAGCAGGGAAAAAAAATGAGTTGAAAACAGATTTTTTTTTTTTTTAAATAAGTAGGTTGGTGGAATAGTATTGCTGCCTTTTCTAGTCAACAAAGGAGAAAAAAGGAAAAAACCCACAACCTCAAAATAGAGCCTTCCCTAAAAAAATGAAAATTAAATATAGTAAAGATCTTGCCAGGTTTTGTCTTCACCATGAGCTGCTGAGTCTGGATCCTCTCATTTGCTTTCTGTTAGATTCACAAGCACATGCACCAGGGATGTGGCAACCAAACTTTATGAAACTACTGTGACATACAAGGCTTGAGCCAGAGCTGGCTGTGTTGTGAACACATCGGAGATGATTAAATACCATGCAAATTTGTTTTGTCCACTTCTCGAATTTTCATTGCATGTTAGAGAAATGGGGGATGGCTGGATTGAAAGAGCTCCAAGCAGTATCTTAAACTTGCAGCTCCATTCAAGTCACCGATAAACATATTAATGTCTGCAACTCTGAGGTTGGTGTCAAGCCAGTAATTTCCATTTCCCCCAAATTCAAATGAATGCTCTCCTACCTTAAAATGTATATGGATTTTTTAAAAATGCTGTCAGCATATTATGATTTTATTAAGTATCTACTGGGTTGTGTTCAGGAAGAATTAGAATACAACCTTGCAACAGTTTTATGGGCTTCAGTAGGCTGCAGGAGAGCTTAATTTTGTTTTACTGGTTATCAAAATCCTTTATTAAATTGATGACTTGGAGCAATGATTTCAGACTTCTCTTCTGGCTTTCCACTTCTCTTGTAAGTCAGCAGGTGCTGATAGTCTTTGCTCTTCATAAAGTCAACTCTGATGGATAGGGCAGTATGGTATGATGAGCATTTTGCTTTAAGGAACATAGACATAGAGACTGACTTCAGTCACTAGTGAGGTTCAAAGAGTGTATGCTACTATCTCAAAGATACACAGCTAGTTGGTGTCACGAAGTCTCATGACCTTTAGCTACTAAGTTCCTGGTATATTTTGATGCCTTCCTATCTCTTCAAAGCTTTCCAGCAAAGCATAAACCTGGAGCAAACTCTTCAGGGTGTTAGCTGTAAAGAATAATTGTCCAGTGTAGTCAACAAGAGCTTCGTCTCCTCCCCTGCCCCTCCAAATTTTCACTGTTCCCTCAGGACGCCATAGTTCTTTAAGGAAAGAAAATTGTCACAGAAATATTCAATTAGTTTGTTGCTTTTATTAATGTTCATACATATATCCAGAGCGAGGGGACTTTTATAAGGAAGGTTGTATTTAAAATACAAAACAATTAAAGTGTACTGCTCGTATAACCAAATTACATTAGCATGTAAGAAAGAAAAACTGGCATGTAAGAAGGAAAAACTGTTTTACATACAACCCAGTCACAGTTGTGAGGATATTTTGCACATTCTATTTCAAAAAAGCTAAAAAAGAAAAAACAAAACAAAACAAAACTGAAAGCCTCAATAAATGTCTCATTTTTTGCCAAACATAATTTGATTTTATTGAAAGTAGCTATTTTGGTAGTAGCAGTTGGTGTGGCACCTATGGGCTTCACACTGAGAGAACAGGATGCATCTCGGAAGGTGGATTTCCAGAGAAGCCCTTCAGAAAGCCAGACCGCATATAATATATACCATAAACATATAGCCATGTATATTATCAAATCTGTATTATCTATCTATCTATCTATCTATCTATCTATCTATCTATCTATCTATCTATCTATCATCTATCTATCTATCTACCTATCTATCTATATCTGTCTATCTATCTTATATGTGACACCTATCTGTCATATAGGAAAATGCTTTTATCATTTTCAGTAAAATTGTGTCTCCTCCTTGCCTCACATTACAACTTAATTACTTGACTTTCTTGGCCCACATTAGAAGTGAATCTAGCATACTTTAATACTGACCAAGTTTCAGGCCTTCTTTGTTCATACACACTGCTGTTTCTCAACACTAAGTTCGTATTCTTGTCAAACTAATTTGAACACTGCATTGCACCAGAAAGCACAAGTTAGGTTAGATCTATGAAAAGACCGGAATGTTGGAGAGATCATGGGGGAAATTTCTCTGTTTCCCTTTCCCCCTCTGTCTCTCTGTCTCTCTCTCCCCACCTCCTTTCTCTTTCCCAATCTCAGTAGTGGACTTTCCCCACCCTCTGTGGTAATGACTAGAAATAGCCTCACTGATTTTTGCTGATAATGCCTTTCAATTATATGATTTCCTAAAGAGAAGCAGTCGACAATTTGTCAGACTGTTCAGTTGCCTTTTGCCCATGAGCATATGTGTGTGTGTGTGAGTGTGTGTGTGTGAGTGTGTGTGTGTGTGTGTGTGTGTGTGTGTGTGTGTGTGTAGTCTGAGAGAAGAAAGGAAGAGGGTGAGGAGGGAGAATAGGAAGACTGTAACTCCCCCTCTCATTCTTAGTGGCTGCAAAGTGTCTTTAAAAGAGTCTAATTCCTGAAAGTGATGAGTAGACAAGTGTGCTAAGTGGTTGTTAAATAGCTCAGTGGTTAAAGGCACTTGCTTCGAAGCCTGATTACTTGAGTTCAATTCCTGAGACCCATGTGAAAGAAGGAGAGAAACTACTCCTGCAAGTTGTTCCTGATCTCTACATGTATGCTCACACACATACACAACAAATAAAAATGTATTTTGAAAAGTGTTTAAATTATAAAAAAATTGTTTTCCCTAACAACAGGGGAAAAGATAACAACCCCCATATTGTACTGATGTACTCTTTCCATTAGAATACTAACTGAAATGGTCAGCATAAATGCCTATTGAGAATTTTTGTATTGTTTTATTTCTACAGTGACTTAAAGTCCAAGTAAGTGAACAATATAAACAATTATGATTTGTAAAGACTCATAACTATATATATATATATATATATATATATATATATATATATATATATTTCTGAAAATGTGTTGATTACCATAAGACTAATGGAAACTAAAACATATGTACAAAGCAAAATTCATGCACACTGACCCCAAAACTAAGAATGTTATCAGGTAACATCTGAGACCTTTAGTGGGGATTTCCCCAGTTTGCTGTAACATGCCTACCTGATGTACCCACCAATGGGTTTGAAAAGTGTGTTTATCTCTTTCTTTGTTCTTTCATTATGAAAACTTCATGAAACTGTTATGATGTTTCAACATGGTATTTAGTGCAGCCTACATCTGCGTTCCCAAGCTGTGGCCATTCCTATTTGTTGCAAGAATAAATACTTTCTTAGTTCTTTGAGGTTTGTTTTATTTATATTGACACATACTTGGCAAGTTGCAGGCCAATGAGAGACTCAGTATCAAAAAAGATGAATCAAAGGTGTGTGAAGAATAATCCCAGTATTTGTGAGGCAGATCCTGAGTTTGAGGCCATCCTGGTCTACAGAGCAAGTTTCTGGACAGACAGGGCTACACAAGGCAACCTTGTCCAAAAATCAATCAATCAATCAATCAATAAAAGGACTGTCACCCAAGGATGTTGCTCTTTTTTTTTTTTTTTTGGTTTTTCGAGACAGGGTTTCTCTGTGTAGCTTTGTGCCTTTCCTGGAACTCACTTGGTAGCCCAGGCTGGCCTCGAACTCACAGAGATCCGCCTGGCTCTGCCTCCCGAGTGCTGGGATTAAAGGCGTGCGCCACCAACGCCTGGCTGGAATCAAGGTATCTTATGTGTGAGAAAACTTGTAAGTACTACATATAATGAATTTTATGTGTGAGAAAACTTGTAATAATGAAAAAGCACAAAATCTGTCTTTAAAAAACAGTAATGACAGAAATATAGAGAGGAGCACCAGAGAAAAGGATAGCAAAGAAGATGGAGATTAGGGTATTGTGAATAAAGGTTCTGAGTCCCTATGTAGACTGGGTTCAAGGAGAAAACTGGAGGCAGGGGCCAGCGGATGCCATGGATGCTTGCATTCAGCAGGAGCAGGAAGGTTTTGTTGTCTTTTGTTTTCTCCTCCTGATTAATTTGTACCTTCTTGGGGGTTGTTGCCTCATCTTCTATTTTCAGGGAAAACGATATTTTACATTAGAAATTTAGAAATGGTAACCTAGGCATTGGCTATTTGCTTACTTTCTTTGAGGATGAAATGAAATAGCCAATATAAGATCAGCGAGCAGTGGAAGACTGCTAATTTTGCTGTGTATCAACAGCCATGATGACTGGCAGGGCTGGCAGCAAGCTTCTCTGAATGTTGTAGGCAGCCACACCATCTTGCCTCACATTTGAGAAATGGAACAAGGGGAACTGCCATGACTCTTGCCTCCCTCAGGAAGAGTAGAGTGTGATGACAGGTCCTTCAACAGCCTGAACTTTTCTTGTGGTCCTTCACATTACAACTTACTTGGTCTCTGTATAAAATAAAGTCGGCTAGTTCTGCATGGACATTGGAGTAAGTATGGGATGAGCAAGGTCCATGTACCCATGAGACTAGAAGTCATATCACTGTGGCACTGAAAGCAGCATCATGGATCAGCCCCAGTAGAGTCAAGGTGAGAGCTGTCTGGGATTTGGCCTTACTTTATAGGACAGGTTGCAGTTGTACATGTGAACCTAAGGCAATAACATCTGCCTATTTCTATAGTGATGCTTGGAGGTTTCTTCATCTCTGCTCTAACTTCTGTGCCAGATGGGAAGCCACCTGGAGTTAACAATGACTTTATCTCTAGCAAGCATTGCCTTAAGGCTCCATGGAGGCTCTTTGCAAGATGGCTTGGTGATGTTGGAAGAGGGAACATTGTTCTAAATGGCATTTGAGTTTCTTCCCAGCCTGAAGATTCTTTAAGATTCCAAGTTCCATTAAAACTATTTCAGGACACAGTTAGGATTACAGCAGTAGTTTTTAGGTCAGTGTTTTGTAGCTTTTGGCCAAAGGCCATTCAGAGGTTAACAGAGCAAAGGGAAGAGGATATAATGGGGTTTAAAAAAAATTAAAACAGAAAAACAGTAGGGTAAACTGTGGGACAGTAGGAACTTTGAAGGGTAAATTCCAGGGGGTAGATTTTCAGACCATATAGTGCCATGCTCTTTTAGTTATATAGTATAATATAAATCAGGCTTTAGCATGCACACACACACACACACACACACACACACACACACACACACACACCACACACACACAATCAAAATGGCTTCTATTAACTAATGCTTGGATTTAGCAAGTTTCTACAATAACTTGAGTTCTCAAAGAAACATTAACTCCCTTTATTGTTAGAGCAGAAAGCTTACATTGAATGTTTTCATCTATATTAAGCAGAGTGCTGAATGTTTAGCACAAGGTTTCCTCCATGATTTTTACCCTAACCCCATGAGGTGAGTATTACTGTTTTCAAATAAGTGTATGAAGGCTGAGCCAAGTAGGGAACTTTGCCTGAAGGCAGTATCTTTGCTGAAACATTGATCTAACTTCTGCATCTGCTCTATGCATTCCATTATTGTTGCCGTTACTCCTGCAAAATATTTGTTTTCATCTGTGTGGGAGGGGGCATGTTCATTGTGCTTCTTTTTTTTCATTCAATACATTTTTTCTTTCATTTTTCTTTATTAAGAAATTTTCTACTCACTCCACATACTATCCACAGATCCCCTCCTCCCTTCTTCCCCCCCCCCCAGCTCTCTTTCCCAAGCCACCCTGCATCCCCACATCCCCCAAATCAAGGTCTCCCATGGGGAGTCAGCAGAGCCCAGCACACTGAGCCTAGGCAGGTCCAAGCCCCTTCCCACTGCACCAAGGCTGTACAAGGTGTCACACCACAGGCACCAGGATCCAGAAGCCTGTTCATTGTGCTTCTTTATGGTTGAGCTTGCCTTAACGTTAACACATCCTTGCTTGAGTGAATTAAGTGAATTGAAGGAAAAGAAACAGCACTTGGTTCTGAATGTTAAGCTTCAGGTTTATTTTATGCACTGATTTCTCATTTACTGGAGTGTGACTGTTAACTTCTTAGATTAAAAAGAAAGAAAGAAAAAAACCACATGAAATCTTAAGCATGGGTTGCATTGGCCAGTAATTATAGGCCTTAGAAGAAGTTTTCATTGTTTCCTCCTCTTCCCATGTCTTAAGCTGGTGTTATATTGCAGTGAAGAGACACCATGACCATAACAGCTTTTATAAAGGAACACATTTAATTGGGGCTTGCTTACAGTTTCAGAGGTTTAGGCCATCATAGTCATGGTGGGAAGCATGGCAGGCAGACATGGTGCTGGAGAAGTGGCTTAGGAATTCTACATCTGTATCTGCAGGCACTAGGAAGGACAAGGGCCACTGGGCCTGGCTTGAGCTTCTGAAACCCTAAAGCCTGCCCCCAGTGATACACTTTCTCCAACAAGGCCATACCCCCTAATCCTTTTCAAGTAGTGCCACCAAGCATTCAAATAACTGAGCTATGTGGGTCATTCCTATCCAAGCCACTACACCTCAAATATTCATTCTTATCTTTCCTCCCTTTCTTTCTCCCCTGCATCACACACACACACACACACACACACACACACACACACACACACACACACCTTCACATTGTCTCTATTTGAAAAGTATTTTATCTTCTAGATGTTCATTTGCAGATCACAGAATCTGCATTATTTTTTAGCATGTCAGTCATGCCATCCTTAGTCATCAGCATGCTTCACTTTTGCCCCTCTGTACCTCACAAAAACTTAAATTTTGAGTGAGTACAGGGCAAATGAAAGAAGATATCTATAACTGTTAATTAGCTACCTTGCAATCTCTCACTCCTTTGGCCTAGGCCCTATTAAAACATTTTTATACATTTTAATTCAATACTTAAGACATCTTTCTGATCATCTAGAATCACCAATTAAATTTTAAGAAAATCTGAAGTATAAAAGTGTATTTCAGGCTCATGACACAGATATGTGAACAGTTAAATGTGCACATCCAAATGGATCCATGATTCCATCTCAGAAAAGTCATATTTTGATAAAGAATATCTTCACAAAACAAAAACATATACAGGCACTCTCTAAATGACTCAGCTCATTTCCTGTTTTGATTCTGGACATTATTCAAGATGATCTCTCTAGAGGATATTAACATTCATGGCCTAAAAATACAGCAATTTTAATCTCATCAGCAAGCAAACCTCTTCACTTCACAGTAAGATCATGTTGATATACTTTAAAATATAATCGCATTTAGAATCACGTTTGGATTTCTTTAAATTTTTAAATACTATTTTTTGATTTATAAAAGTAATTGAGTTAGGTTTTCATTAGTACTCTAGAAAAATTGCATTCATCTATTAGGATGTTAGCTTTCATTTGCAAATAGGAAATTACTCTTTGCTCTAATGAGAGGAGGAGGTTATCATGAATGTGGACATGGTCTCAAGTGTTAGCAGGATATTCATATAGTATATACTACAACTTTCCTTTTGAAGTTGTCCATTCATATTTATAATCATTTGGGAAATTTATTGAAAGTCTTTTTTGAGTCTTAGAAGACAAAAAACTGTCTTATAAAAGTTTATTTTGGAAAAGAATAGAATAGTTTGTTTACAAGGTGGGAACAGTTGAGATGCAGCTGAGCATCGGGGGGCATGGGGATGGCAAAGGGCAACAGGTCATTCCTCATCTTACATTTACTTCTCTAGAGAAAATGTCCATGAACTGAGTATTGATGACCTATGCAAGTATTAGAAAGGATGAAGTTGTCAGGGTAAGGAAGGAGTGAGGGATGTCAGGATTTTCTGATATTGCTAAAGTCGCACCAAACATTGATACCCCCTATTTAGAGGAGAAAAATATACATTAAGTATTGCTTAAAATCCTAATATAAATTTCTTTACAGATAATTCTAAGTCTAATGTATATTTCCCTCTATTCTTTAATAGAACACATTCAGATTACTCTAACTCTGGCTTTCCTGGTCCCTGTTTGAGAGCAGCTTGCCATCTCTGTCCTCCTCAGGAATTTCTTGAGCACCCACAGAGGCTCTAGCATTTCAAGGTTTGCAGTACCCATAAAGAATTATGTGATTTAGGCCTCTGCAGTGAACTCAGCCAGGTAGAATCTCCAGTAAATTGCTACTATTCATTTCATTTAGCACGTATGCTACATATGCACTGAATATCCTTTAGTCATTTTGCAAAGATGATTTAATAAAACCAAAAGGCACCATATTAATTTCCTGTGGCTGCTGTAACAAAATACCTCAATTTTAGTGGCTTCTGGCAGTACATTTTTTTGTTGTTCAGTTTTATTCATCAGGACTCTGACAAGGGTCTCATTACGGTAAAATTGAGGTGCTAGTAGGGTTGCTTTCCTTTCTAGAAGATGGATGTGGAGGAATATCATTTCCAGTTTGCAGAGTCTGCTAACACTCTTTAGATTACCCTTTTATGTCTCTGAAGCCATGGGTGCCTATCAGTTTTCCCTATATTGCTTGACTCAGTGTGGTGTTCTGCCCTCCATTGATGACAAGGATCTGTGGGCCTACAGTGAACCCACATGAATATCTGAAGCAGTCTTCTCAACTCAGAGTTCATTCTCTTAATTACATCCTCAGCTCCCTTTTTCATATAATGGGATATATGCTCATAGCATGGAGAGTTTTTACTAATACCTGAAAAGAGGTTGAGATTGAAGAAATGATTATATACATTTTTGCTCTTGAATTGCATTCTAATTTGGGGCCCATGATTTCTTTTTCTTTCTATACACTTTGGATTATTAAAGAAATATGCAAACTACCTATAATTAGAGAACTACAGTGTGATGTTAACTAGAAATAATAATAAATAATATTTATTTAATACTATATTCAGAGATGATCAATTTTTAGGCCTTACCTTACTTTATCCTCCTAACTCTTTGAAGAAGTTATTGTTTTCATTGAGAATTTAAAAATCTAAAAAATAATCCCAAGGCCAGCTAGCTAGTAAGTGACTATCATAAGCAAGAGCAGGCATGATGTGGCAAAAAGCTGGTTGACATAAGTCTCAGAGGACTAGGATATTTACTTCCTAATGTCAGCATCACCCAAGAGCAAGTTATCGACAATGGTGTGCATTAAAAGTCCATTGGACTCAGGAACTGCACAATGATATACTCCACTATTCTCTCAGCTGGTATGTTTAATGTGTGTGATAATATGGTCCTAATGCCCCAGGATAAGGAACTCTGCTATGCTTAGTGTTCTTCATGTTGATGAGTGTTGGCAGTCATCTTAAGAGCAGGTCCTCACCACTGCCAGACCTCTGTTTCCAATAATACACCCTCCAGTAGTCTTAATAGTGGGTCCTCACCATTGCCAGCCCTCTGCTTCCTGTGTTACATATACCTGCTCTGCCGTCTGCTGCACCTCTAGCATCATCTCCACACTAAACATTTGGCAGAAAGTTTAGAAACATCTGTTGTCTTAGCCGAAGAACAGACCAGTTTTCCCTCTCCGATGAGGATATGAGGATAGTACTTTACAGTTCATACCTTACCTTCCTCCAGAGTCACTTTGGGCTAAGGCCAGAGAGCTGAATCCTTTGAACCTTACCATGTCACATAGATATCAAAGGAGAAAGCTGTTGTGGAAGGCATATTGTAGGTGAACTGTAGTCTGACTCTCCCCTGGACACTGAAAAGGCACCCACCACACTGCAATGTCATATGCAGGTGATTTTACATGACCTCAACAGGTTGTTATTTAAACACCAGTTCTAGCCCTGACTTTTCCATGTCAGAGCTGGCTGGTGCTAGGCAGAGTCCTTGATATGTTTGAGAAGAGCAAAAATTAACATGGCTGAGTTGATTCTTTCAGGATACAAATATGATCATGATGTGGCTTTGGGTATCTAAGGTTAAGGATGCCCCAGTTTCCTAAAGGGAAACCTCACAATTCAAGAAATTGATTCATAGAAATTAAAACTAGCTATATGTGGTTCCTTATTAAACATCTTGTTTCACTTCTGAGAAAACAAAAAAAAAGTAAAAGGAAGGAAAAAATGAAAAGGGGGAAAAAGAAGAAAGAAAATGATCAAAGAAAAGGAAGAAAGAATAAATAAACATATTGACATGAGGAATCTGATCTATTACTCAAAGCTCTCATAGTCTGCTTGACTGCTTACAGCTACGTCATGCCTTCACACTGGGCATGAACAATTGCATGGACTGTTTTTGTAAGACAGAGTTCCTGTGGTTTGAAAAGGCAGCAGGTATCTGCATCTCTGTTTCCCAATATGCAATGTCTTTTTTAAAAAATCAACTGTGACTTCAGGCTTGCACTGGCCTGCTGTCTTGATAGATGCTCAACCATAGCATTGTCCTGCTTTCTGACAACTTCCAATCAAGTCTCCGCGGTCTTAGAGCCTACTCAAAACCATCCATTAATAGTTTTTGTCTGTTAATAGATCCCCCCTAAAACTCTTGTGCTAACTTATCTTACATTTGCTCCCTGCAATAAATAACAAACCTAATTAGTTCTATATGACTACTACTTGATAGCTTGTAGGCATTGACTATTCCAAAAACTACTTTTATCTCTAACAGAGAGATGAGGTAATCATATAAAATCATAAAGTTCTGCAACAAGACGGTGTAGCTTTGTTTTTTAAGAACTTATTTTAACTACAATATATGGTACACAAAGCAGCAAGAATACAAGGGATTATAATGAAAAACATTTTGTTTTGTACTCTTTCCATCCTTAATCCCAAGAGGAGACACAAGATGGGGGTCATTCTATTGATTTTGTTCTGAAGCTTGACTGCATGTTAATTTCTATGAAAATGCCCCTGTTCTCTGGTGATCCCTCTTTCAGTGTGTTCTCTCAAGCTCTGCCAACGCAATACCTTCCTGACTTCCTCTACTGTAGACTAATTTGAATATTAATGTTATTTTAAGTGCTGTGCTCATTTCTGTTTGTGTGTTTCTTACTCCTTCCCTTTAATTTCATAGATACAATATTTGATTGCCTGGTCATTTTCAGAAGACTTCACTCACATTTGTCAGATAGGTTCTAATATTGTAGGAATGGAGACAGCTGTTATTATTTTGATTCACAAATCCCAACATGCTAGAAGATTTTTAAAAATCAACTTATAGTTCCAGAGTAGAATCCTGTATGAAGATTTTGTGTAGAAATGATTTTAAAGTGTAAAATTCAGTTTTCAATGAATGATATTATAGCTTCAGTTGGTAGAAACAGAATAAACTGAACCCTGATTATAATGTTCTAGTTTGTTTACATAAAGAAATGGGGGAAATTCCTAAGACCTCAATCACAGATGAGGATAATGTGTTCTTCAGTGATTATTCTAGATTGTATTCTTTATGTTTTTTGACTTCTATGGTGAAAGGGCTCCCAGTCACCCACCCCCTGGCGATTCATGGCTCCAACACTAATACATGTCTGACCTGCACTGTCCTGAGCATGTTACATGCTTTAACTCACTTAATTCTTTTTTTTTTAATTTTTTTAAATTTTATTTTACAATACTATTCAGTTCTACATAACAGCCACAGATTCCCTTGTTCTCTCCCTTCCTGCCCCCCTCCCCTTCCCCCCCCCACCTCCCATTCCCACCTCCTCCAGATCAAGGTCTCCCCCAAGGACTGGGATCAGCCTGATAGACTCAGTCCAGGCAGGTCTAGTCCCCTCCTCCCAGATTGAGCCAAGCGTCCCTGCATAAGTCCCAGGTTTCAAACAGCTAACTCATGCAATGAGCCCAGGACCTGGTACCACTGCCTAGATGCTTCCCAAAGAGATCAAGCCAATCGATTGTCTCACCTATTCAGAGGGCCTGATCCAGTTGGGGGCCCCTCAGCCTTTGGTTAACTTACTTAATTCTTACATCAACCATATGAATAAAGCATATACTTCTGATTAGCCTTTAAATATTGCATTTCATTTTTTCTTTTAAGAAAGAGATATTACCTGAAACAAAAACACACTTCTCTATATACATAAATCCTGTCTTAATTAAATTATATTTAAATGTTATTTTACTTATAGCAGCTTGTTTTCACTTAAGTGTTGAAACTGTAAAGCCATTCTGTTTGGACAGCAACATTCCTAGTTAAGTTATCTTAATATTTTAAAAATAGTTTGCCTCTTTTGGTATGAGGGGTCTTAAGAAAACCTTCCCAACTTTCATGTCTGCTCTTGCTATAACTTACTTCACACCTGTAGCTTGGTTTTGCCAGCTAATGATGTGCAAGCATTTCCCTTATGATTTTCAAAGTACAAGGAAAAATGTGGAAAATTTGTGGCAGAAACAGGGCCCTTAGACTGAATATACTTAAGCTGAAGTTCCTCTTGTCTGCCTACATTTAACAGGAGGGGACATGAGCCTCCTTTCCATGGACTTAGGTTCCTGGTGTCTGATACATAGTTATATATAAAATCCTGAAGTTACTATGGAAATATATTACACATTCTCTATAATTGAAATTAAATACTTGGTAATTACAAATTAGATTTTATTGCATTTTTAATAAGAGAGAATAAGACAAAATGTTTAAGGAAAAAGAACAGTAAATATTCAATATTCATGTCCCAAGCTTAATGCTAATGGACATTGATTTAGCAGCAAAGATTTTAATTTGATGAAAGCTTATGCCAAATTGATGAAAATACATATATTTTAATGACAACCTCTTCTAGTTTCTGGTAATGGCCTGTAGTCAGGCAGCCTGCCTCCCACTCCCAGTGAGCCTCTGCTTTGCCTCCTGGCTGTCTGGAGAGTGTCTGAATATTCCAGGTGCTTTCCTGCTGCAGCTGCAGCTGCTGGAGCATGTCTGTGAGCTCCTTGTGGCTTCTGATGAGCTTTCATACGAAGCATCATTTCCTCATCTTTACCACCACCTCCATGTTTAAAAAGCAGAGGACATAGTGAAAGATACAAATAGTACTGTTCAACTATGTGCCTGTGAAGTTTGGTTGAGGTAACGCATCTCTTTCATTTACAGTTGCACTACGGAGAAGGGCCTCCAGGAAAGTCCATAAATAGCTGCAAAAGGACAGTTCATAAGCCAGATCTGGACAACAGACACACCTTATTTTATCAGCTAGTTATTTCAAAAGTTTTAATTTAAAGTCTTTTAGTGGCCAAATTGTCATTCTTTTGATTTAGCCTATGTTTACCCTTTTTGGGATTATCTTTCTTGCTCTAATTTCAGGCTCCAATCCCATTGTGTTTTATGTGCAAAGAGCTTCCACGAGCCTTTCTATAGACCTATAGGCCCTTGTGTTTCCTATATTTGGCATGATGGCTAGAGAGACCCCATGTCAATGACTGTAAGCTAAGAAGCCTTTAAGAAGGGAGTGAGTTCCAAAGTGCATGTTCAAATAAGCCTCATTCTGGTGGCTTTTCTCCAATACTCTGACTCATAGAAAACCACTGGAAAATTGGAAACCTGGTTTGTTTAAAACTGAGTAAATCAGAACTTGTGTTCATGTAACTTAGTCACCAGCTCAATTGTTGTGCACAAATGTCAAAAGCCTGTGAGTCATTGCGAACTTCTTCTCTACTGTATTAGCTGTCTCAGACTCTTCTGACTTCCCTTTCTAAATATTTCCCCACTTTCCTGTCCATTCTCCATCCTTACACACCACATGTTAACTTGGACTTGATCCCTTTTTATTGCAAACATTCTTTCCTGTCTTCTAGGTGACATTTTGCCTAAGAGCCCCCATCACTCAGTAGCCTGCAGGCTGAAGAGAAAATTCCTTAGCCTGCCTCAAAGGTCCAGCATATCTCCTGTCTTTCACAATCTCCATATTTTGTTTCTTGGTTTGTGTACTACCCAACTGTTTATAGTTCCTTGAACACACCATTCTGTTTATGCTTTGTGCAGTTAGCTGAATCCTTTGCTAGAAATTTTCCTTAAAGGTTGTAGCTGTGAATGACCTCTTTTCCTGTAAGGCTTAAACCCCTCATTACTACTTTAAGATGTTTCCAATGGTTCTGCTAGGTCATGGGATTCAGGTGGATGCAGTGGAGGAAATACCACCGATGCCCATCTTCACAGTTTTCTCATCCTACATTTTTACTTTATCTATGGTGATAGCCAAGTGTGTACAAATATAATAGCATGGCACCACAGCTGCACCTCATGTTTTCCCTTTTGCATCTCACTCCGCTGCTATAATTCAATTGTCTACATGCATCTAGAAGAGCGTTAGAGTCAGACCTCCCAGGGAACTCAAGATCATTTGGAGATGGGTGCCAGTGTAGACTCACCTTTTTAGTGTCTTACAAAGAAAATTCTAGGATACATTTTATAAGGCTCCGTGGAGGGTCCTCTAAATCACACTTTGTCACAAAATTAATAATTCTATAAGGATTCATGGATATAAATTTCCTGTCTGTCCTTCCCTTTTTGCTTACTCTTCTGCTTATTGGGACCACTTCCCCAAAGAAACTGCCACCACACAGCCCCATTCTCCAGTTTGAATTTGCTTGGTCCCACAAAGAAGATACAAGAGCATGGATTTATTCAAAGAAACCACTTTGTGGATTTTCAGAATTTCATATATGTTCTTTTTAAAACTGAAGTCCTGGAGCACATATTTAAAAGAGTGGTTTAGTCAACAACAACAAAAAAAACTTAAAGACTTGAAGTTCTTGTCATATTGGTCTTTCACTTGTTTCAAGGATGGAAGTAGGAAAAAAATCATCCTGAGTGAGGTAATTTGGACCTAGAAAGACAAACATGGTATGTACTCACTCATAAGTGGATACTAGCTGCAAAGTAACCATGCTACAACCCACAGAGAGACTATACAACAAGGAGGGTCCAAAAGGGAATGGGATTCATGGATTTCCTTGGGAGGAGGAAATAAGAGATTTCCTGGGTAGACTTAGGGCTGGCAGGGATGGGAACATGAGGAATTGGGTTGGGGATACACGGAGGGGGAGAATAATGAAGGAGATGTCTTTATAGGATGGCATTTTCGGGTTAGGTAGAAACCTGGTGTCAAGGAAACCCCCACAAATCTACAAGGATGATCCAAACTAAGACTCCTAGCAATAGTGGAGAGGTGCCTGAACTGGCCATCTCCTGTAATCAAATTGGTGACTACCCCAATTGTCCTCAGAGAGCCTTCATTCAGTGACTGATGGAAACAGATGCAGAGATCCACAACCAATCACAGCTCAGCTCAAGGAATTCTGCTGGAGAGAGGGAAGAAGGATTGTATGAGCCAGGAGAGGTCAGGGTCATCACAAGGGAATCCACAGAAACAATTAAGCTGGGCTTAGAGGATCTCACAGACTCTGGACTGCCAGCTAGGGAGCCTGCATGGGACCAACCTAGGCCCTCTTCATATGCGTGACAGTTGCGTAGCTTGCTCTACTTCTGGGACTCCTAGTGGTGGGAGCAGGGCCTATCCCTGGGGCTTTGACTGGCTTCCAAGGACTTATTCCTCATATTGGGTTGCCTTGCCCAGCCTTAATACAAGGGGAGGAGCTTGGTTCTACATCAACTTGATATGCCATGCTTTGTTTACACCCATGGGAAGCCTGCCTCCTTCTGAGCAGAAACAGAGGAAGAGTAGATTGGGGGTGAGGGGAAAGAACGGGAGAAAAGGAGGAAAGTGAAATTGTGGTTGTGATGTAAAATGAATGAATAAATTTAATTAATAAAAAACTTTAAGGCAAGGTTGGGGATTTAACTCAGTGGCAGAGTGCTTGCCTAGCAAGTGCAAGGCCCTGGGTTCAGTCCTCAGCTCCGGAAAAAAACAAAACAAAACAACAAAACAACAACAACAACAACAACAACAACAAAAAACCTTTAAGGCATCAAAACTATATTGCATTCTATAGGGAAAGTAAATCAAAAGTAGAATTTATTAGAGGCAAAAGGGTTTATTTAAGAAAAGGTGTTAATATAGAGTTGAGCACTAGCATTATGGGAAAGAGAGAGGTGCATAGGAAAATAACAGTATACACCCAAGGGTAGGTGTGGGCTTGTCAAGAGAGAGTCTCCTGATATGATAGTTTTATCTTAAAATGTCAAATTTGAATTATGCATAAGTTTCAAATATTTTCTTTTAAGAGAAATGTGAGAAAAGCTGAAGATCATTGCCCTACACTGAAGGCTTTTAACTGTGGCCTGGCTCATGTTGGGAGGATCAGGCTTTCTGCAGTGCAAGGTGGTTGATGAACAAACCCATAAATGGTCCAAGTGCTGACACTAAGTGATTGTCCAGTGCCAACCCCTAAATGAGAAAGTCCCAGGAACACTGTAGAAGAGCGAGCTGGAAGAATGAAAGAACGGGGGTGGGGTGGGGGGGTGAGGGTGGTGGTGGTGGTGGTGGTGAAGAGATGGCTCATTGGGTAAGAGTGCTTGTGCTTTTTCAGAGGGACCAGAGTTTGGTTCCCAGGACACACATTTGGCAATTTCCTGCTGTCAGTAACTCCAGGAAGACCTGACACTTTCTTTTGGCTTATGCATGCATCCATATACAGGTGGCATACATGCCTATAGATATAAATAAACAACAAAATAAATCTTTAAAAAATGTGATAGCCAGAGTGTGGGAAAAGGTTTTATGAAATTCTGTCTTCTGGATGTGACATGATGAATGCACTCATGAGCTCATAGCAGCTGCGGTCAATTGCATGAGATTGGGCCCTTTAACACTCCATCAAGGATGAGGCCCTAAACCTCCCAAGGAGCTGTTGTCAGTCAGGTTGCTGAGAAGGCAGATGTCATTTTCTTCAGTGGTGAACCACCGGTAAGATATCTGTGCTCCAGTAAATAATCCCCTACTTTCATTCATATACATCTCCCTAGTTAAACTCAATGGGTCAAAAAAGGACATGGAGGTATGAAAGAGACTAGTTGGGAAGGAGGTGGTTTCAATAGGACTGGGGAGGGTTAAGAGAGGATAATAGAGGGTAGATATGATCTCATTATATTTATGTATGAAATGGAGAACAAATTATGTTGAATTAAAAACTGAATTAAATAAATAGGAGGGGAAAAAGAACAGAATGAAGCACTGTTATCTGTGGTAGTGTGAAATGAGTTGGAGGAGATCATGCTAAGCCATATAAGCCAGACACAGAAATACAAATAGAGTTTTAAAGTCAGTTTTAAAGTTAAAGGTGTTGATCTCATAGAAAACAGTAGAACAGTGGTCAGGAGGTGTTGGAAAAGATTGGAGTGGGAGAGATAGTGAGAATGATAATGGGTAAAGGATTTCAGTTTGCTTGGAGGGATTGGATGTAACATTCTTGTAGCATGATGGCATGTTTCCAAATTAACAGGAGGCTGAAGTGTCATGACAGGTAAAGATGATGTTCGAGGTGGAAAAGCAAATTGTCCTGTTATTGTCACTACACAGTGGATCATGTGTAGAATCGGCAATCTGTGCCTCATAGTTGTGCAGTTATGTTATCAGCTACCAAATCAAACTTTTGAAAAGTTTTCAAGTGAGTGTAATGGATGGGAGGAGAGAGACCCGTTGATCCAGACTCTTCCCTCTTCTTGGTATCCCACTGCCCACACAATCAGAGATGTGGTTAGATGGACTCTGATATCCACAGGCATCAGACAGGAGTTATTCTGAGTCAGGCATGTCAGGGAGGAACTGGACTGCATTTGAGAGTGCCAGCCCCTTCCAGGGGAAGCAGTACAGTGCCCATCACCACCTTCCTACCTTCAACCTGTTAGAAAATGGGACCAGAGATGCCAAATGTGCTAATGTGCCAAGAAAAGACAGAAATACTGTTTTATTTTTAAAGTGTGAAATTAGCTGACTCTTTAAAGAGTGGCCTAAGACATTACCTATTCTGGACCCTTTATTTCATTCTTTTAACATGCCCCTGCAGGCCACATGGAATATATCTATAAGTCAAATGACATCAATGGACCTGCTATTTTATAGTCATTGGCAACATTAGTGGAGAGTATTGGCCTCCACCCTCTATGATCTCTGGCACAGGGACAAGATGGCACCATTTTCTTGCTCACACTTGCACTGGGGACATAAGAGTTAAATGCTCTCAAAAATGGACTTCTTTAAGATTCTATGGAGATTTATCAAGGAAAACAGATAAAGCTGGCCAACAATATCCCTTGATAGCTTGCTTAAGTTATTTTTCTCAAATTTATACATTTTTTCTTGCCTCTTTGTTCTTGATGAGAGAGAAAATAATTTCTTTGTTTTTCTAGGGAAGCTAAGAGATTTTTATTAGAGAAAAATGAATCCTGACCTCCCTCAAATTATAAAGAACTTTACAAAATAGGTTTTGTTTATTTCTTTGAAGGTCCATTCAGAAATATGAAATAATTCTTGATACTTTTAATTTTACTTGAAGACATACTACATTACCTAGAAAAGAAGAGGTCTAAATGAAGTTAGAATTTTGATGGTGGAAATGGAACAAAAACAAATGCAATGCAGATGTTTATGATACAAAAGTTACCAGGAACATTGGTCATCATCCAAAAGTAATGAATGTTTAGCTGTTTATTGTTTGTAATAATAAGCGGTAGTTTGCAAGTGTTTTCAGTTATCTAACAAGTGGTGTTCACGTAGACATGGAAACCAGCTTCTACCCAGCCCTAAAGGCTGTCCAGTCTTGTATGCCTTGCCATAACTGGGCTTCCCAGATCCTTTCTTACCTCATGTCTGTGGTAGTCTTACAAGACATCATGCCATGCCTCTTTTTGTCCTTTGTCTGATGTTCCTGTATTTTGAGGATAGCTATTATCTATTTTGTATTTATTATTCTGAGCACCTTATTGCTCTTCTTGCTGTGGCACAACTGTCATAGCCCTAGAAGCAGGTATTATTTCCATTCTTATTATTTTGCAGGAGATAGGACTGGAGGCCATATGCAGCCTTGTGAACAATCAGTATAGAGGAGCAGGAAGGAGACAGAGACAGATCTTACCTGTCCTTCTGTAGCTACTCTGAAGGGCTGTGCCTGTATAAACATTTTCTGTTTGGCATTCAGAACATGAATGCACAGGGCTTTGATTTCTAAAACCTTGGCGCAGCTAAATAGGAAACAATATGGCTTAGTTCTTTATTTTCATGTCACTTTCAAGCTTTTAAATGCGATCTTAATATCAAAGAGAGGATATTAAACCTCACTCAAGTGAATTATAATGAACACTAATTCACAAACTAAAAAATATCTACTGTATGAGTGAGTAGATAAAATATATGTGATGTGCCTTTGGGAGAAAAAAAAACATTAAAAAGACAAACAATATAGGCCCAAACAACTTATAGTACATTGTTAAAACATTAACTCAACTCACCTAACTTGTTTCTCCAAAGCATTACCATCATAGCTCTTCATAATGAATTTTTTCCTGGGTCATACTTGACATAAAGCTCACTATGACTTTTATCTTCCAAACTCTTTCACTTAGAATCTAATTTACAATGTGCTTGTGAGAAAATACAAGTTAAGAACTCAAAAGGTCTCAAATATCCAAATTCAGAAATTTGAAAAATTAGTCAATTGGTTCCTAATCTTCCTTAATCATAAATCTCACTTGCCTTCCTGTTGCTTCCAAATGTAGAGGTTAAACCACTCTTTGTACTTTAAAGATATTAGGAACAGGAAGTTAAGGGCTTAATATCCCAGATAGAAAGCTTTGCAAATTGTCACCCCTTTTGCAGTTTAGAAAATCTGTGTGCATAGGTAGGCAGAAGAGAGACTAGACTTCAAATCCCTGTGTTCATACTTCAGCTATGACATCATGAACTCTGCTTCTGTTAGTGTCTTTGTTTTTACAACCTGGGGTTGGCTCTCTAGTGGTTTCTTGAAGCTTAGTTATCTTTTGATTTTTGGAATAATGTAGCAGTTCTTGTGACATTCAGACAACAGTCTAGAAAATGCCTTCGATGGATGCCCAGCTTGCTGTGTTACTGTAAACTGCACTAGACAGCAAGAGTGAGCACATACAGTTGTGCAATAACATCAAACAGCACAGCCACTTTCTGTGATTGTTCTTCTATTGTGTTCATTTTTTAAAAGATTTGGTTTTACTTTATGTATATGATATGATGTTTTGCCTATATAAATGTGTGTCTGCACCGTAAGCATGCTGGAGTCATCAGAGGCCAGAAGTGCCAGATTCCCTAGAATCAGAGTTATGGGCTGTTATGAGCTGACATGTGGGTGCTGGAAACCAAACCTGGGTCTTCTGCAAGAACAACAAATGTTGTTGAACCATCTCTAGCCCTCTGCTATCATATTCTTAATGGACTGTAAGGCTATAGGCTTCCTAAAGAGCTGTTTCTAAACAGAATTATGTATTTGAATTCCTTCCCATTTTATTAGATATTTAAATAACACCATAATTATATTTCTGTTAACTATACTTATGTCTAATTTAGCATCTGGAATAACATATCACTTCCCACAGTGTCTGTAATATTTGGTATAGAACCATCTCAAAATTCTGGTTAATATACTATCATAAATATACTGCTAATTATAAAAAGCATAATACTGCTAAACAAACTACTCTCTCTACACATAAACATGCACACACCACAAACACACACACACACACACACACACACACACACACGTGTGGTGGCACCCTTGGGAAGTGATGAAATGAAGGAACTGGAGAGAAAAACTAGATGTTAGTTACAATTTGAAAGCCTCATTCATTCATTTTCACAGTAAATATTTTCTTGCCAGACTTGAGTCTCCTGTCCATAGTGGGCTTATGGACTACTGGTAAGAGAGGGGATATTTAGCGAGATATTAGAAGTGTGAAGATTTTTTTAAACATAAAAGGAATTCTTTTAAAATTATATAAAATATTATTTTTGTGTATCTATTTGTATGTGGGTGTGGGGATAGTGCACTCATGACACAGAGCACATGTGCATGTCTGAGGATAGCTTTGTGGAGTCAGTTCTCTCCTTCCCCCTTTCATGTAGGTTCTGGGGATTGAACTCAGGTCTCCAGACCTGTGGTGCAAGCACCTTTACCCACTGAGCCATCTCACAAGCCCATTGAAGGAGTTTATGAGGACAGATAAAGGATGTTGTGGATGTGACTACAAGTGGAGCTAATTCATCTAGACTGAGGGAGTGAATCGACTGAGTAAATTTGGGAACACTTTCACGATGAAGGGGCATTTAACAGAAATCTGAAAAATAGGCAGATGACAAGCCAACCGAAGATTTGAGGAAACTGTTTTAGGCAGATGGAATAGCTTATTTGAAGTTCTTAAGGCATGAGAGGGCCCTTTTGGAGAGACTAAAAGCAGACTTGTACAGTTGTCATACAAGTCCAAAAAGGGAAATAGAAAATGGAGCATGCTGTAGACTAGACCTTGAATGGACTGGAAAGTCTCTTGCAAAGAGGGTGGCCTTATTTAAGGACACATGGATTTCATTTAAAGGTTTTAAAATGGAGTGGGAGAAGAAAGCAAAGAATGCAATCAAGGTTGTATAATGTTTGACTTTGAAATCACATAAGATTCATAAGAATTTGCAAAAATAGTATGGAGGGTGCTATGTGCCCTCACCCTGTTTTTCCCAGTGATAGAATCTTATGAAATCATAGGATAGTGTTGAAATCAATACATTTATGTTGGTGAATGTTATTAGCTAAGATGTAGATGTATTTGGATTTTACAGTTTTGACCTAGAAAATTGCTTTATTTTAATTTAAAATTTCAAAACAATGTATAGAAAGAACTGGGACCTTGGCTGGATGTATACATTCAGAATATTAGTTGGAGAGTAAAAAGCAAAGTCCAGTTGATAGATGAGTGTTTGTTTACCTAGATAGCTAGAGGGGCAAAAAACGATGGCTCAGTTGGTAAAGTGTTTACCATGGAAGCACGAAGACCTGAGTTTGGGTTCCCTAATGTAGAAAGATGGGCATGATGGTGTGTGGCTGTAATTCTATGTCTAGGGAAGTAGAGACAGGAGGACCCACAGAGCTCACTGGCTATCCACTCTTGCTGAATTGCTGAGCTCCAGGTTCGACGAGAGACTCTGCCCCAAAATACAAAGTGGAGAGTGGCAAAGAAAGATGTGGTGATATTGTGTCCCCCCCAATATATTTTGCACCCAAAAAAGCTTATCTGGGGTCAGAGAACAGAACTGCCACTAGACAGACATAGAAGTCAGAAAATGGTGGTGCACACACCTTTAATCCTAGCATTCAGGAAGCAGAGATCCGTCTGGATGTCTGTGAATTCAAAGCCACACTGGAAACAGCCAGGCATGGTGACACACACCTTTAATCCCAGGAAGTGGTGGCAGGAAGCAGAAATGTATATAAGACAAGAGGACCAGGAACTAGAGTCCTGTTCAGCTTTTAGCTTCTAGCAGCAGTTCAGCTGAGATCAATTTGGGTGAGGACTCAGAGGCTTTCAGTCTGAGGAAACAAGATCAGCTGAGGAATTGGCAAGGTGAGGTTGGGTGTGGCTTGTTCTGTTTCTCTGATCTTTCAGGGTTCACCCCAATATCTGGCTCCTGGGTTTGTTTTTATTAATAAGACCTTTTAAGTAAGATTCATGCTACAGAAAGACACCCAATACTGATCTCTGACCTTGAAATACAAGCACACATGTATGTTTATGCTCTCTCTTTCTTTCTCTCTCTCACACACACACGTACACATACATGTGTATACACGTACATGTGCATACATATACACCATACACATAAATAAAACCTAGATAACTAGAAATATTTAGAGGTAGAAATGCTCTATATCTTAATGATTAGATACTAGTATGGGGAAAGAAATAAATTAAAAGGAGATCTATCACTTGCTGGGCTCAGCAGCTGGGTCAGTCAGTGTTGCTTCTTCTAATTGAGAGTGAGACCTAGAAGATAAATAGGTTTATGGAAAATCAAGACATGCATTCATTGTGAGCACAGTGAGCTTCAGACAACTGTGTAGGTGATGTCCTTACTGCCTGAAACTCTAGAAAGATGGGGGGGGAGGGCATAAAGATTTAAGCAACATAAATATATAGGGAACAGTTTTTGTAAGATTTTCTAGGGAGGGTTTCAAATTAAAAGAGAAAAGATGTGTTGAGTAGAGTGCTAAGAAACATGGAGATTAAACAGCCACAGAGGCAGGTACAGAGCTAGAAGCCTTGTGGTTAGAGGTAGGAAGAAACACAGAGGGAAGGATAGATAAAGAGATAAATAGCAGAGAGATGAGAATTGAGCAAATGTGTGCCATGTTAGCTAAGAAAAGAATGTTTGGGAGAATAAATATCCTGATTATTTCTGTCTCTTTCCTGTGACTCCATGTATAGTCCTGATCCAAAAGCTTCCTGTGGTTCTGAGTATGCTGTCCTTTTGTTCTTAAAGTTTAGTATTTATATTATTGTAAGCTCAATTCACGATAAAGCATGATTTTTTCCATGACATTGTTGTACACCTTCCAGAACGTAACTTTTGATTGGGAACACTTGAATATTTTACTGGTTAGATTCTTGTCAACTTAGCACAAGCTACAGTCATCTGGGAAGAGGAGACCTCAACTGAGGAATTGCCTCCATCAGATTGGCATGTAGACAAGTCTGTGGGTACATTTTCTTGATGGATGATTGATGTGGAAGGGCCCATTCCACTGTGGGCACGACACCCTTGGGAAGGTGGCCCTGGGCTGTATAAGAAAGCAATCTGAGTGAGTCTGAGGAGCAAGCCTAAGTAAGCAGTGTTCATGTGTATCAAGGGTGATGACAGTTGTCTAGGAGACTTCTGAGTTTGTTCCCTCAATTCAAAAAATTCAATGACCAGAAAAGACAGACAACTAAACCACAGGAGATGGGGAGGGGTGTCGAAGAAAAACTTATTATATTTAGAATGTTAGAAACCTAAGACAAGTTTTATTTGACCACTGATTTGTTGGCCAGGGATAGTCACTGAATTGTTGGCCAGGGAGGGTCCAGAGCCTTTGAACAATATAAGCTTTTGGCATTCCTCCTTGTTGTCCATCAGAAGTAGATGATGAAACCCTACTGCAGATGAACAACTTTTTATAATGTACAGAATCACGCAGGGACTGAGCTGGAAACTTCCTCCTCCTGGTCAGCTACCGAAGTGTTGGAAGATGCTACTCAGGCTGCCATGGGTGAAAAGACATCTACTAAATTGGAAAGTCATCAAGGGGATTGCATTTTCTAGTTTACTGTGGCAGTAGTGTGATTTATGGTAGCTTTGCTATGGCAAGCTGTGTGTCAAATGTGGAATGGCAAATTCAAATGACCCCTTAAGAGCAATTGATATTAAAACATGAAGAAGAGAACACTACTGTGTAAGAGATGACTGTAAGCTTCCTGGGGGCTTTTGAAGGAATGATGCAAGAAATGGTTGACCACTGCTGTTATAAAAAGAAATGCATCTGGATTCTAGGCATGACTGGGATGAGCCTAAGTTGATATAGGGACTTTCAAAAGGAAAAGGGGTAATCCCACAGTCCATTAAGGACACTGGTAGTTGAACACGAGAGGATAAGATGTACCAGATTTAGTATAATTCAAAATTGGGTATGCAATTCCACAATAATAATCCATAATTCCAAATGAGCCTGAATTGAACATCACACACACAAACACACACACACACACACACACAAATGGAGTCCATTTTTTGTTGGCCAATAAATCCTGGGCATGCAGCCTGTCCTGGATTGTGGTTGATATAAATTGGAAAAAAAATGATTTCTCCTTTTTCAGAAGGTATCAGTTGCAACTTGCTTCTCGGGGAAGGGTAGGACCTTGTATCCACTTCCCCTTCTCCATCCTGAGATTTTGCTTTGTTTTTTTGAGACAGGGTTTCTCTGTGTAGCTTTGTGCCTTTCTTGGAACTTGCTCTGTAGACCAGGCTGCCCTCGAACTCACAGAGATCCGTCTGCCTCTGCCTCCTGAGTACTGGGATTAAAGGTGTGCACCACCACCGCCTGGTGCATCCTGAGATTTTTTGTCTGTTTTGAATTTGTGCAGGTCTTGTGCATGTTGTCACAGTCTCTGTGGGTTCATATGTGTATCAGCCCTGTAGTGTCTGGAAGACACTCTTTCCTTGAAGTCATCCATCACCTCTGGCTCTTACTATCTTTCCACCTCTTCTTCTGTACCCTGAGACTTAAGAGGAAGGGTTTAATAAAGGCATCCCATTTAGGGCTGAGTGCTTCAAAGCTTCTCTCTATATATTTTCTAGTTGTGGATATCTGTGTTAATTACCATATACTGCAAGAAGAAGCTTCTCTGATGAAGACTGAGTAATGCATTGATCTATGGGTATAGTAATATGTCATTAGGAGTTGTTGTATTGCTATATTCCTTTAGTAGAATAATCATAGTAGGTTTTTATCCAAAGACCACGACCTACCTAGTATCAAGTTCTTGGTCACTTTAGCAGCGTCAAGTCTGGGTTCCATCTCATAGAGTGGGTCTTAAATTCATTCAAAAAGTGGTTGATTGCTCTGATCACATTTGTGCCACTGTTGTACCAGTTTATTTTGTAGGCAGGTCAATATTATAGGTTTCAGGATTTAACTGGGTAATATTGAAGCAAAGTATAATCACTTTTATCTGATAGCATGTAGAGTACCTCCTAGAAGTATGAACACTAACTAGTCAATGGGGGCAAAACTCCTAGTTGAGAACCAGCTAAATTTCTTCATGTTCAATGATAGAAGTAATGATATTGCCTTTGGTCATCCAACTTTACTATTAGGTTGTGGAAGGTAACTAATAGCCTTATCAATAGCTTTTGATGTTGGGGGTTTCCTGAGACCCCTTTAGCCAATGACTCAACAAGTTGTAACTCATTTTTGCCATTGGGGGGTGGTTTGCTTTCTGATATAAAATGTCTAGTTGAGGCATTGTATCTCCCACTATATGGTGACTCTATTTAAATTCCTTACATATATTCCTAATGTATATATATGGAAGCTTCTACAGTACTAGGTCTCCATGTAGCTTTTCAAGAGGCCTTCAGTATCAGTTGTCTCTCCTTATATTCTCTCTTTTACCCTGCACTTCCCCTCCTCCACTCCTCACTTGCTCTTCTTCATCTAGCTTCCCTTTTGCCTCTCTACAACACTGTATTCTATTTCCCCTTCCGTGGACGATCTACTATTGATGTAACCAACCGTCTTATTAAATAAGAAACACAGAAACAATGTAAAAGAGAAAGCCGAGAGGTCAGAGCTCAGAGCTAAAATCTCACCCTTCTTCCTGCTGTCCCAGCTTCGTGAAAAGAGAGCTACTTCCTGTCGGTTCGTTTTTTTTATAGTATGTTGTTCTGCCTTCTCATTGGTTGTAAACCCAAACACATGACTGCCTCGTCACTGTCTGAATGTACAGCCCCCTAGGTCTTAAAGGCATATGTCTCCAATGCTGGCTGTATCCCTGAACACACAGAGATCTTATGGGATTAAAGGCGTGTGCCACCACCGCCACACTCTTGCTATGGCTCTAACAGCTCTGACCCCTGGACAACTTTATTTATTAACATACAATCAAAATAATATTTCAGTACAATTAGATTACCACCACAATCTACCTCTCCCCACAATCACTGCCTGGGTCCCTTATTAGCTACCTAGCCTTTATGCTTCTTTGCACTGAAGCACACATGGAAAACTTAAATGTTAACATCCATATGTATGAGAAGACATACAGCATTTGCTGTTTGGGGTCTCAATTATTAAAATTATTTACCTTTCATTTGTACATTTTCTACCCATCATGTTTTCAAAAGCGGTAGTGAAGGAGTTGACTTTTTAAATGGCTAACATCCCCCAGGAACACAAGGAATAAATAAGTGTGATGGTAACTTGAGGAGTCTAGAGTTCAAAGTAAAAGAAGGTATTCATTTTATTATGTGCAAAAACTGACATTTAGAACTCCAAAATATTATATTCGGCACAGAACTCTTAATGATCCTCATGGCACAGTCATTCCTCTGAATGGTGTCATTTACAACACAATTCTCAGCTTAGGAAATAAATGGAGGGGTGGGTAATGAGGCTTATATAGTGGTGAATGAGTCAAAGTATGATTAATATTGAGTCACTTTGATGTTCTCTATTGCCTGCCTTTCTCCCTGATGCCTTTTTTTTCTTTATCTGCAGTAAGTTGGCATGCGAATCAAATCTGCTAAACCAGTTTCTTGCATGAATTATTCTGTCAGGCTGCTAACAAATATATTTCCTCAACATTAAGGGAGACTTCTCACTGCCAAGATGGCGGTCTAATTTTGATTTAATTCTGGTTGATTGCCATTTTACTCTGATAAATGAGGAAGAAACTGGTTTTTTTAGATACTACTGGCACCACAATAGATGTTACAGGTTTTCCTATGTATCTATCTAGTTGTGTGTGTGTGTGCATGCACAATCCTCCTCTTTATAAAACACAAGAATGTAAGTCTTACCATCTTTCTTTTTGAGTTATTCTTTTTCCAATAAAATTTCAGTTTCTCTGAAACTTGTGTGCGTAAGGAAATCTAAGGAATAAACCCACAGGGATAAGCCTGGGGAAAGCAGTGTTAATTATTGCTAGACTAAAAGGCAGAGCTCATTTGTAATGAATGATTGATGTCAGAGCTAGCCAGACCAATGATATAAAGTTGTTCATATTAAAAATTATGGCTGTGGGGGCTGGAGAGATGACTCAGTGGTTAAAAGCCTGTACTGTTCCTGCAGAGGACCCAAGATAGGATTTCATAACCCATGTCAGGTGGCTCACAGCCACCTGTAACTCCTTCTTCGGGACATTTGATACCTCTGGCCTCTGAGGCACACTGCACTCACATAGTATCCTCCCTACACATAATTAAAAATGTTAAAAATAAATTTTTAAAAAATATGGCTCTTGTGGCAATCAAAAGGAACATCAGCCATTGTTACCTCCTTGAAATGTGTCTTTCCAGATGTATACTGCCCTAGGCCTATTTCAAGATCCTTGCTATTTCTAATCTTATATAGTTTAGAAATCTCCCTTCTTTCCCTTCGCCCCACTTCTGGGTTAGTTTGATCCCTGGGAGCCTGTCATGTCTTCAGGCCCAAGCCTTCTTGAGAAACGGCACCAATGCACATGCATTTACTCCAACTGGATGTTTAGGATGCCTCTCTCTCTGTCATTCTCATATCAATGGTGCCAGTCCTGTAGTGTTTACCTGCAAAATATTACTTTGAAGCTGTTCACATTTCCATATATTCCTTCTGTCACCCTTCAAATATAGCCCCTGAGCTTTGTAACTGTGGGCCACATCCCCACATAGGGCAATGTAACTGGATGTACAGGTCATGAAAAATGATAAACAGAAAAGGTCAATGAATTTACAATGATCAAAATTTAATTCAAAATCAAGTTCTTAATGAATCTGAGATGTTTCTGGCAGCACTCAGGCATGTTGCTTCATTTGACTTGGTTCTGAGCACACAGATGTACCCTCTATGCTGCAAAATCCCTTGTGCTATGCAAATCCAACAAATCCAAATGTCCAGGCTTTCATTTGATAATATATAAGATTTGAATTGCAGAATTTATACTTTTTAGTGTGCATTTTCTGCATTCATAGCAACATAATCATCTAATTATAGAAAACACAGATTTTTAGTATTTTTACTATCAATCCTAAGCATGTATCACGTTAGTATTTCTTTGGACTGTATGTTGTGCTAGTTCAGCTTTGATAGCTTCAGACAAACCAGAATCACTTGGGTGCAAACCTCAACTTATGAATTGCCTCCATCAGACTGGCCTGTGGGCATTTTTGGGGGACATTTTCTTCATTAATGATTGATGTGGGAAAGCCCAGCCTGCTGTGGATGATGTCCTCCCTGGATAGGTGGACCTGGATTATAAAACAAAGCCTAAAAGTCCACAGAAAGAAATATAAATAGCATTCCTCCATGGTCATGGCCTTAGTTCACACCTCCAGATTCCTGTCCTGCTTGTGTTCTGCCCTGAGGCTCTTCATTGATGGCCCATTCTCTAAGCCACGTAAGTCCCTTTCTTTCCAAGTTGATTTGGGTCAGTGTTTTATCACAGCCACAGAGAAGCAAACTTGGGACATATGTTGTTAGAATGTTTAATTTTAAAAATTAGTGCTTGAGTGGCCAACTTGAGTTTCATATAAATTGTTAAATGAGTTTTGGCTCAAGGTAAGAATATTATTTTCAATAGTTTCTGAAGTGACCTATAACATCTTTCTGCCATCTTGTACTATGTATTTATATGAAATGGCATTCTTAGCATTGATGATAATAATAAAATCAAAATATTGAGGAACTCTGAAAAATATTGATAATGCTCTGAATCCCAAAATGTCAAGTATTTAGCCAAGATCTATTTTTTTGTGCAAAAATAAACAAGCACTCTACCTCATTAGTATGCAAAATTGCTTTTGTCTTTGATAAACATTTGAGTTTTTTTAAAATAAATTTCTTCATGGTTTATTAGTGTTTAATTTATATACCTATTATGTATCTATATATTTACATACTATTATGTGTATCTGTATACCTAGGGTTGTGTGAAACTTCTGTGGCTAAAGAGGGAGATTAGGGGAAGAGTTTAAGACCTAGGTCACCATTGTATCTTGCTTAAAATAGTGTAGTGTCCTTTCTGAGTCTTCCTTCTGGTCTCCTTTCACATGACATCCTAGTTTATTGACTGAAATCCTCATGATCTCTTAAAAACATAAGTCACAGCATAGCATTGACTATCCTACTTTCATTCTCCTCAGAGATTCACGTTCCATCCAAAGTCTAATTCTTTCCAAAGAGCTTGCAGGTCCCTGTCTAAACCAGACTCTGCTCAAGTCTGCAAATTCATCTCCAGCTGCCTCCCCTCCTGCCCAAAAGCTTCTAGCTCAAACTCAAGGGCTGTTTTAAGACCCTAATATTGGCCCCCAAATAACCAGCTCCTTCTGGTTTATATATATTCCTTTAAGGCTTCTATATGGTGGCTTACTTTATCTTGAAACTTCTGCCTACATGTTTCATTTTCGTACTTGTTTTAATTTCAGACCTGAAATACACCTCCCTCTAACCTTCTGCATTATTCACCTTTATTTTTTAACCTTCCAGACATTTTCTATACATGTCTCTAGTGCTCACGTTGTATTTCTTTCCTTTTCTACTATCATCTTAGCTCCAAGAAAACAGGCATCTCCTTCCCCTTATTCCTGTGCAGATGGTACCTAGTACCATGTCTTATATGAGACATCCAAGGAATGCCTTGGTGATTGAATGAGTGGATAAAGACCAGAAGGTTCCGACTGAGCAGATGACTAAAAGGTTTACACACCTGAAGTAGTGTTTCCTATAAAAGGGTTGTGGGACGAAAATCTAAAGTTGTATTTGCTGTTTTTTTACTAACTGCTAAGACTCAGCGCTTTCTGCAAGGAGTTTTTATGTGTGTGGGTTGGGGGTGGAAGGATAAAGTGAATTAACATAGGTACTGAAACTCCTGATAGATTGTCCAACTCCAAGTGATTGGTCCTAAACACATGTACCCAGTAGTGACACTAAGTGGACTTAGGTTATGTGTGTGTTACTATTATGGTTATAGAAGGGGTTATAATTTGAGGGGAAATGGTAGGAGACATAGTCGGAACCGGTGGGGGAGGAGTGGAAATTACAGAAGTAAAACATCTGTATTAAGAATTTTCAGAAAAATATAAAAGCACCCAAGATGCTCTTTCCTACATATTACTCTCACTTAGACCTGGAATATCCCTGGGGGAAGTGCAGGGATTTCCATGTTCCCCACCCTATTCACATACCTCCATCCTGCCTCTAATCTCCTTCTTCCAGAAGCTGACAGCAAAGCAGAAGCTGTGACAGATCTGTGTGCAGAGTGCCATCCAGTAATTCCTGTACCTTTGTTTTCTTTTAATTGACAAATATTAATTTGTGATATACAAGGTGATGTTGTAATACATGAACAGACTATGAAATGGTCACATCAGAACCATTAGCATACGCAACCCCTCAAATAGTGATCATTTCTTCATTGTGAGAATATTCAAAATCCCCTTCTAACTGTGTTGAAATATATGCTCTACTGACCTCACTATGTAATCGTCTTCCAGAATTATGAGTAGAGTTCATTTCCCCAAAGTATATTTTTATTGGCAGCAACCTTAGTTCAGTCTTTAAATCTCTTCGTGGGAGGTTGTCGCTGCGTTTTAAATGCATCAATCACTACTGCCTGCATATACCTGCAGTAGCTGATATTTAGGCCTAGAAATGCTTTACTGAAAAGATAATAAATATTAACTACTTGCTTCTGAAAGGAACAAACCTTCAGAGGACAACATACTACATGATAAATAGGTAGTGAATGAAAGTTAGGAAATCACATTTATTTATCTTCACATTTCTCTGCCTCCCTAACCCTCTCTGACATCTCCAGTGAAAACTTAAGGTAGTTAATTCAGATTATAGTATCTAAATCATGACATGGAGACATACATCTAATATTATAAAATCAACATATTAGGTTCTACTATATGCAAAGTACTTAATGTTTATTACCATATCCAGATTCCTGAAATAAAATAATTTGATAGGTCATTAATTAAATGAGTTTAAAATGGTGAGTTTTATTATTTTGTTAATTTTTCTTAGACTTTTTTCCCTATAGACACAGTGGAAACTTCTATTTCTTTCATGAATTTTTTGTGGGGAGAACCTAGGACCTCCTATATAAGGGCAAGTGTTCTCCCACTGAGCTGTTCTTCCAGCTACCTAGGAGCTTGCTTTTTCTGTTGAATTAAAACACAAACATTCATCTTAATTCATGGTTACACTTCCATAGACTTTATTCCTCTGCCATCTCTGTATATAGAGGCCATCTGGGACAGAAGGTACAGAATGGGAAGGAAGAAAGTGAGAGAGGAAATGTAAGTATACTAGATCACAATCAGTTGACCCCCATTGCTAAGCTCAGGAGGTGTTGGTCCATAGAAGAGGTGAATCCCCCTGAATGAACCAACATGAATGTTTAAATTTACTTTCATTAATTTATTTTCTTTGTGTGCATATGCAGGCAAAAAGTCAGCATCAGGTGTCTGTTTTGTTTTATTTTCCAATGCAAGATTTCTCTGTGTAATAGCTCTGGCTGTCCTCAAACTCACTTTGTATACCAGGTTGGCCTCAAACTCACAGAGATCCTACTGCTTTGCCTCTGGAGTGCTGGGATTAAAGGTGTTTACCACCACCACCCAGCTTTTTAGCATCAGGTGTCTTTACAGTCTCCATCTTAATTTTGAGACAGGTCTCTCACTGACCTAGAGCTCATTATCACAGCTAGACTGGCTGAACGAGCAAGTCCTTGGGCCCCTCCTGACTTTGCTCCTCCAGAACTGTCATGACATGAATATGCCATCAACCTGGCTTTTTATGTGAGTACTGGGGATCTCAACTTCGATTTTGATGCTTGAACAGCAAACACATTACTGACTGAGCCATCTCCCCACCCCCATGTTCTGTGAAATCATTCCCAGGGAGACATGAGCAAATGTCTACTTACCCCAGATAGGGAATTGACAACAGACTGAAATGTGGATACCACCAAAGTCCAACTACGAGAACCTGTAGAGATTTTTGGGAAGTGTATAGGAATGTGGGTGAGGGGTTACTAAATGAACCAGAAATGACTCAGAGACAGGTGTGTCATCGAAAGCCCAGTCCAGCATGGGAACCAGCCCTTGCCCGCTGGAAACCTGGAGAGCACTGTCTAACTAGCAGGCAGCCAAAGAGTTGGGAGAATGTCTTCCTAGTTAGTTCCATTGGCCCGAGCCTCTTCCAGGCAGCTTGGCTGATCTGTATGCTTTCTTGGGAGCTTTCCTTGCCTCTCTGCCTTCCAGGTATCTGGTGGTCTGAGCCACTTTTAGGCATCTCAGCTTGTCAGTGTGTTTCTCAGAAGTCCTTACTGTTTATATATGCTTGGGAGTGGAGGGGTCTAGTATTTGGACAGTTTGACAGACTTTCTAAGTATTTGAGTTGTTTACTTTTTGAGCTTAAGGGGTTCCTCTGAAAGATGGAATCTTCCACCACCACCACCACCACCACCACCACCACCACCACCACCCCACTCAGAAGATCCCGTGTCTTAAAGAGCTTCCCTCTAAGATGGAAGATTTCATCTGGAGGAAATTGCTATGTAAAACTTTTTAAGCCACAGAATTATTGTCAAATGGGAGTGCTTTCCTACTTCTACTGCTACAGTGAATTTATTGTCCTTTATCCATGTGAATTTAAAGAATAAAAGGCTGATGTATATGAAAGAGAGGTATGGACAGTAAGACATAGAAACAAAGGAACAGAATGATAGAAAATGAATGAAGAGATGTAAACATGAATGTAAGAAACAAAGGTTTGTATTCTAGGTTGGTTGTCAATGATCTTGAACATCAACTCCCCAGGTCTTGCATTTCTTGGTGCTTGTATTTTCTTACATGCCAAGCAAGTATAATAGTCATATGTATTCTCCCTCCTGCTCAGCTTAAGGCATCATGGAATGAAAGGTCCTATGTAGGGCTGCTTGGAAAGCATAAAATAGTCTTTTCAGATGAAAGAGAATGTTATCCAAACACAATTGCTACCTTTGCAGATTTTTTGCATAATATTTACTTGTGGATTTTATAATTAGGGTAATTATTTGAAATTGGGAAATAAAATTTAGCTTTAGAATTAGAAGTTGAAGCATTTAGGGAAAGTGTGGTCTCAGAAGCCAAACAGATTAATCTTTAAATCCTGACTGTGCCTGTGACTTTCTAAGTAAGCATCATTGACCATGTTGAAAACGCTCTGAATTCCACTTTAATGAACTCAGAGAACCACAATGAAGCATAAATGAGGCAAAGAATTTTGCATATTGCAGAACACAAAGAAACTATTTAATTCATATCAATAGTGGTCCAGCTACTGCGACCGTGACAGTGACTTAGGTTGCTAGGCTGGGGCTGAATTTTTCCATTTGTTTTCAGAAGCTTAGGACCCACACAGCTTTTACAACTAGGACTGAGAATTAACTTTTTAGTTCTGTTTTCAATTTCCCTTTAGGACGATTCAAAGTCCCTCATGTATCAAAGCCTGATACCAAATAGTATTTGGAGAGAAAACAACCAGGTCTATCAAAGTTTTTGCTTCCTGAGACATGTCAGATAGTAGTAGAACCAGGTTAAGTTTGGTTTCAGTCGACTGAAATTAGATGACTTGAGTGAATTAACCAAGTTGTTATTTTCAGCCAAGGGAAAATGTACACACTGGAGTGTGAGGCAGGCAGAGCTAGCAGAGGATCATGTTATTTTTATGCTGTTAAATGCAAGCTCATTTAAATGGTATGGTAATTTATCCCAGAGACTAATTGTTTTTAAATGATTCATTTACTCTTTGATTATAGAAATCAAGGCATTACAGCAATTTAAATGACAATGTGTAGTGTGGTAAAGGTTTGAGGCACTTGGCCCTAATATCATAACATCCAACTAGGTCCTGAAGTTTTCTGAGATGGTGACTAACTTATTGAGTGTTCATAGTTTGATTGTGTTAACCATCCTGGAAACAAGTGGTTTCTAAAAGGCTTGTTATTTAACTCATTGAAAGTTCAAAAATGCTGTGTGATGTTGAATTGCAACTAGGCATATAAACTTAGGCCATGTGTCGTGTTCTTTTCAATCATTGCCCAGTTTTGTTGTGTGGGCATATGGACGTCAGTGATAGAGTTAATTCCTAATAGATGTAACTACATAGTTCTTAACATTCTTCAGTGTGATGAGTGTGGTTTTGCTTTTTCTCAAGAAAAGCACTTTACAGCACTTCTATGAAACCTAACATGCATTTTTCTGATACCAAAGAGGAAGCTTAGAGAACAAGAATTTGATCTGGGCTTTTTTGGTGATTGCTACATTTTAAGTTAGGTTTACTTCTGTGAATGACCAGATACGTGTATCCATATTTGCACAGATGAATGACTTGCATAGTTGAATGGGAGAATTTTAATACTGACTCTTTTGAAAACTAATAAACACCTACAAAGAATGGTGATTTTCCTGTCATTAATATAAGCCTCTATTATCTGCCAATAGCTAGCCTGTGATTTCAAGAGCTATTTATCATTGTTCTTAGTCAGTGATAATGAAGGGGAACCTTACTTTAAAAAGGAGAATGCTTATGTTATCATCTAAGTGACATTTTAGCAAATGAATATTTTATGGGCTAACCAGATTTCCCTATTATCAATTATTATTTCTAGAATTAATTCACTCTGATTTCATAATTTACGGCAATGGAACTAAATTTTCTGTTTTAGAGCTTGAGAAAAATAGAAAAAAGTTACAACATATACATTACCAAAAAATTTAATGTTATTAGTTACCTATGAAAAACACTACTGTTGTACATTTTATACTGTTGATGCCAATGTTTTATATTAAATACTCATTTTGCCTCTGAAGGCTAAAAAAGCTTTATATTTCCTCATGCATATTTTTGCTATAAGATTGGAAAATGCTAGCCGAATTGGTAGATGTGAACATTCTGACCTAAAGTCATTGTGGATGGGTTTTCAATTTCGAAGAAATACCAAAATTGTCCAATGGGATTAGCCAATTAAGTTTTACCTTTAAAAAAGTGTCAGCTGGTCCTATTAATTCTCAGCCATCTGGAACCTGTAGAGTGGACCCAAGAAGACTGTGCCAGAGAAAGGATACATTCTAAACAGGATCTTAACTAAGTGGCAGCCAGAGAACTATTTCAAGAGACTTTATTTATTTATTCTCTGAGAGGTGATTGCTCAAATATATCATAGCAGATAGATGGAGTTATCTTTCTGAAATGACTCACAGAATTAGAACTGCCAGGTGGTCTTGCAAGAACTGCATCTGGATGAAAAGGCTATGGATTGTCATGAGGGATAGGATTTGGGAGTTCCTAATTGTAGAGACCGTATTCTAGGCTGCAGTGAACTTCAATTGCATTGATCACTTTTCCTGATATCTGAGCCCAAAGCTGACCACTGAGGACTAAAGAGATGGATACATTTTTTTTTTCTTTAAATGGTTGATTATAGAAGTTTTGTGTTTGAAGTTTTGTGTTCAGTTATTAGATTGTTTTGGCTGGTTTCCATGCTTAGAGAGAACTTAATGGCTGCGACTATTTCAGTGCCTAGACATTCTTTCCACACTGAAGAATTAGATGTAATTCATACTCTGCTGGGGAAAGCTGCATGTGGCATCATTGTCATTGCCTTGGATATCACGGAGGGTACTCTGTCCTAAAAATGAGAGTGAAGATTTCAGGCCTCTGGAGATAGTTCTTAAAACCATAGAGAACATTTTATTTTGTTCTTGGCATGTGAGAATTGCCTGAAAGTCCTTTATTCAAGTTCCTATGGGAAAGGCCTAAAATGTCTGTTAAAAGCCTGGGCTTTGGATATCACTTCCTGACAAGATCAACTTGGAATTCCGTCTTAGGTAAGGTTACTTTTGCTGTGAGAAACACTATAACCAAAGCAACATGGGGAGGAAGGGTTTATTTGGCTTACACATCTACATCACAGTTCGTCTACATCACAGTTTGTTACTGAAGAAAGTCAGGCCAGAAACTCAAGCAGGGCAGGAATGTGGAGGCAGAAATTATGCAGAGGCCACTGAGAAGTACTACTTATTGGCTCAATCTTCATGGCTTGCTCAGCCTGCTTTCTTATAGACACAGGGCTATGAGCCTAGGAGTGGCCTCACCCACAATGAGCTTGGGCCCTCCCCCATCAATCACTAATTAAGATCAGGCCTAAAGCCTAATCTTATGTGGGTATTTTCTCAGTTGAGGCTCCCTCCTCTTCCATGGGTCTAGCTTGTGTCAAGTTGGCAGGAAACTAGCCAGACAAACTAGATCACACAGAGGCCCAAAATTTCCATCTTGCTGTAATGCAGAGATAGATTACTTGTGATATTTTAATTGACAGAGTGTCATTTGACAAAATCTGTGTGGAGGTATCAATGATAAGTCCTAGGTCTTCTATTGATCAGCATTTATCCATCTATCCATCCATCTATCTATCTATCTATCTATCTATCTATCTATCTATCTATCATCTATCTATCTCTGTCTCTCTATCTGTCTGTCTGTTTCTGCAGCATTGGAGATTAAAGCCAGGGTTTCATGAATGCTAGCACTCTAACTCTGAACTTCACTTACAGCCCCATAAATTTGTTCCATGCTAACACAGGTGCACATATGAAGCCTAGAGTAATTTTCTTCAGAGACTCGAGATTTAGTGATCTCCATCCAAAATGAGATTTGAGAAACATGTGTCCCTGGAATGTTTTGGCACTCTGTCCTGAGTACTTGGGGAATTTGCATGGTTGTCAGCGATGGTCTTGGAGCTCCTTGTTTTACCATTTCTGTATTCATATGATAGGTCAATACCACTCTATATGAGGAAAATGCCTTTGCTCAAATGAATTTACTCTAGATAAAATCTCTGCTATTTGGGGAAATATTTATAAATTAATGTATATGAGACTCAATAAGAAGGTACCACTAGCCTTCGTGAGGTCACAGTGAGAAAGATAGTTAAGCATGCAAACTTCTTGAAGACAACTTTTGCATCTTGTTTTAAACTCTGAAAAGAAGCAATGCAATTTTGGCCTGAAAACAAAGTTTCATGCACATAGGAATTTAAAAATAAGTCAGGCTGGGCGGTGGTAGCGCACGCCTTTAATCCCAGCACTCGGGAGGCAGAGCCAGGTGGATCTCTGCGAGTTTGAGGCCAGCCTGGGCAGCCAAGTGAGTTCCAGGAAAGGCGCAAAGCTACACAGAGAAAAACCTGTCTCGAAAAAACCAAAAAAAAAAAAAAAAAAAAAAAAAAGTCAGAACACCAGAAATCATGCAGTGGAAGGACTCTGCCTCAGCTGCCTCAGAAACAGGACTTTTAAGATCAAGACATCTTGAGATTCTTAATACCTTTTCATCTATCACCATCACTTTCTGAAGTGAAAATTCCTGCCATTAGTGCTCACAGGATGTCAAGAATATAAAAGCCAACCTCCTGAAGAGTCAGATCCCGGATGCCAATCATGGCCTGCGATCATTAATTAAATGGAAAATAGATTAGTTTTATTTTCCTCAAAGTAGCTACTGTTTATGTTTTACTTTTGAAATGATTTTTTTTTTTTTACTGAAAAATGCATGCCCATTCTAAACTTCAGAAATTGGGAAACTATAAATGTAGAAAATTAGAAAAAAAAACATAATTCTGTCACAAAAGGCCACAAAGTCAAAATTCTGTTGGTTTCCTCTTGATATTGTTTGAAGTCATGATTGGACAATTTGGTACATTCCTCACATTGCTGCTTCTGCAGTCATTGCTACTATCAAGTTTATCCCTCCCTGTTTACTGAACATAATTTTGTATCGTCATTAGGCTTTACATAGAAACCTGTTCCGTGTTTTTTTTTTTTTTTAATTCTTCTTCTTAAAAAATGGCATCTTCCAGATGACACAATGGAAATTTAGAAAAGTAAGGAACATTTTAGAGCCGGCCAGACTATCTATCTGAAGTCCTAACTATATGTAACTTCAAGGCCTATTATTTTTATGATATTCATTATACTTATATTTGCCGTAAAACAATTCTGCATAATGCTTTTTCACATAAAATATCACAGCTCTCTCTATGCCTCTAATATTATGCATGAATGTATTTTAATATTATTTTAAAAAATGAGATTAATATAACTACATCTCTCCCTTCTCTTCCCCCCCCCCAGGCCCCCAATATACCTCTCTTTGCTTCCTTCCAAATTCATTTTTAATTGCAGTACAGCCATCCATTTTCAGAGTTTTTCATAGAAATTAAGTTGTAAGTATTTTTAGTTTTATGTATGTCTCTTTAATGTTTAAACTCAGATCACTATGAAGCACACAGTGTGTGAAGATCAGGCCAGTTCGTCTCAGCCTAGATGAGAAGTCACACAGAGATGGAGGCCACAGCTGGTACTTCAGCAAGTAGTTCCTATTGCAGGCCATTTCTCTGAGAACCAGTGTGTGTTGTCAGAGTCAGTGTGAACAAAGGCCAGCTTGTGTTCACATTTTACAAATTCAAATCATTCAATATAAAATTCCAAGTGTGCTGCTCCACATGTCCTTTAATGAAAGTCCCGTAATGAAAGGATTCAGCTTTCATTAAACCCAGTTTCTGACTTATACTATAATTGTTTCCCTCTTGACAAGCTATTTCTTAGCACTGTTTTCTCTGTTTTTTATACCCATAGTAAGTGGTGTGGAACTTCTTATCCCTCAGTGAATAAAATTATCACACTTTTTTAAGTTCTGCAAACTTCTCTTATAACCACTGAATCCCAATTGCAAATTTTGTTTATATCTTTCCTACTGGCTATCTGTTTTTAAATCCAGTTCTAAATCATATGCTTTTTGAATATCTTGTTCAACATAGTTTCATCTGTCTTGTCAGTCTAAATGAAGATACTCATAGAAATAATGTTTTCTACAGAAAGAAGACATTCAGATGAAAGGTCATCACATTTCTGCCAGTTGTTTCAATGAGATAATTAAGAATCTACTTCTTAAAAAATCTTCAGCTAGACTATTTCTTGAGCACCCATAACACAAATGGCATTAGTAGTAGAAATATGGTGTACAGAAAAGAGCGAATTAAAAACATAAAGTCTAGTAGATGATGCATAGAAGATTATGAATTTTCTTTTATAATATATAGTATAATATTTATTTCTTTTATAATTTTGTAAACTTAGCATCTATTCTTAGATCAAATTATAAATTTTAATTTAATATTCATCTATTGTTTTTTCCACACAATCTTTGTAGAGTAACACATTTTGAAACTATATGCTTGTTGTTTGTGTGTTGATCATTTACTTAATTATAGTTTGCTTGGAGGAAAACTTCTTGTCCTCTTTCTGCTGTCACCATGCCTTGTGTTCATGCCTTTCAAGAAGATTCATCGGTTGTATGCCAGAGAACTACATGGCTCCACTGAGCCTGGAAAACTATGAAAGACTGGTCAGATGCATCAGTAATTCCTCCCTCTCTTGCCTTAGGTCAAAGGATCTTATAAAGGAGGCCATCCTTGACAATGACTTCATGAAGAACTTGGAGCTGTCCCAGATCCAGGAGATTGTGGATTGTATGTACCCTGTGGAATATGGCAAAGACAGCTGCATCATCAAGGAAGGAGATGTGGGATCACTGGTGTATGTCATGGAAGGTATGGTCAGTAACCTGCTCCTCTGCCACTCATTCCTTCCCAATCTTCTCAGCTTCACAAGGATTGCAATGTATTCTGTGGAACAATGCCTGTCTTCCTTCTTTCATGGGGAAACAGTTTGCAAGAAGCTGAAATACTACTAGGTACCGTGGTTGTCTAATTGTATGAAGTTTTGGTGTTTAGGATATTAATCTAAGGATTCCATATGTTTTAACAGCTGGCAAAAGTTGATAATTGTGAAAACAACACTCTTTGGTAACTGAATGAGACTGCACACAGTTATACTCCTGAGCATGCTGACATTATATCAATGATAACTCAAGATAATGGAAAGTCTTTTAGGTCAGATAATCAGTGTCTTCAACTCTACCTTAACATTTAATATGTGACTAGGTTTCCTGTTATGATTCTTTCGGATAAAGATGATATTTTCAGTCACTTGCATATATATCACAGAGACAATGAAGCCTGAATGGCATATTAGCTGTCTAATTAATAAGAGGGTTTCACGAAACCTTCAGAAACTGAGATATAAATTGTTTTTGATGAATAACTTAGCCATTAGCTATGTAGATACATTTTATGCCTAAGTAAATTTAATAATGATTATTTCTAATTTGAAATTTATAATGCTGTATTTTACCTTTGTGGAAAGAATGTGAGATGATTTCTGAACTGCCTGAGATGAAAGTGAGTCCAGAAATGCATGTGCTATAAACTATTTGGTTCATTAGGTATGGCCAGTGTTTAGTCCAGGGCATTCATGTTGAGTGATTCCTGACTCTTACAACCACTTTCTAGTTTATAGGTCATTAAGATAAAATGTGCACTGGGGCAAGTCATACTTCCTCTGAGGTTCAACAACCCAATTTGTAAAACAGGAGATCTTCATGGCAGCATCCAGAGATGTTGCTGATTACCACAACTGAAAAAGTTTGAAAAGGCTGTTGGATTTAATAGGTAAAGGTTAGGAATGTTTCTCATTAAGCTAAAAGCCCCAAATAGTGTTTTTAAACCAAAATATCATTATTATTAACATTGATAATATCTGTGGGTTTTTGCTCATTTTACAGGATTATAAGGAAGTTAAATAAGATAACTTATATGAATATTTGATGTAAAGAGTAACACATAATAAAGTAATAATGTCTTATTTGTTTCTATTAAGTACTTGAAAGTTATGTGTTTCTTTGTGCTTTACCTTTAAAATTTTTCTTTGTATTATTCTGGAATATTCAGTTTTTACATAGTAGTGTCTATCATCTTTTCCTTTAACATTTCACATTTTGCTTACATTATAAGCTTCTGCTCAAAGCTGAAAAGGTATAAATATTCAGTTATGGTTTCTTCTGATAATACCAAAGCACAGTAAGCAAAAATATAAATATTATGCACTTGGTAGAGAATTGTGGGGATAGGAATGAATTTACAGGGTAGGTATGTTGTGAGACAGTGAGCAGAAAATATAGGAAAAAACTGGAAGAAATTAATAGGGTCCAAGTACAGATTATGAAACTAGAGGCATTCTCCTAGAAATGATTAAAGTTAGGCCTCATATTAAATGTGCCAATGATTCGATTAGTCAGATGTTGTACTAGTAAGGTATCTATGTAGAGCATAGCTACTGTATAAAGCAAGCTGCACTTTCAGTTTGATTGTCTTCAAATTGTAACCATTAGCATTCCACTGCAGCAATAAAAATTCAAAACTTGTGGCTTAAGTTTTCCTTCATCTTGAATATTTCTTAAAAATTAGATTTCCATAAGACCTTACAAATAGAAAGAAAAAAAACATATTTTTTATCTCCTTCCTTTCAAAGTGTAAGTGTTTTACTTTTACATATATGATTTATTGAATGTCAAGAACAATGTCCACTATACTGATCATGCTTATTTAAGCACTTTTCATATATAAAGCTCATCTAATATTCAGAATGGTCATGCATAAAGTCTAAATTTATTGTCTGGTTTTATAGAAGAGGGACTGAGATTTAATGAGGATATATTATTTTCCAGGTCAATTCTGGTAGTTAGGCAATCTTGATTCAGCACTTAAGCACTTAACTATGAGGGTGTGTCAAGGCTCTATAGGGAAACAGAACAAACTATATATATATATATATATATAGTAACAAACTATATATATTGTATATAGTATATATACATACACACATATATGATAGCTATTATATATTGTTTATTTAGACATATATAGATAATTATATTTATATATGTATATTTGTGTGTGTGTGTGTGTGTGTGTATGTGTAGTGAGAAAGACGTTTATCTTGAAACGGGCTCATGTGGTGGTTGTCCAAAATGCTCAGGGCTGCAATGGCTGAAGGTTGTCTGCTGTAGAATTCCCTCTTCTGTGGTGATAGATCCTTCTTTTGTCTATTTAGGTCATCAGCTGATTGAAGACTTCCATTCACATTTTGTATGATATTAAGCCTAACTTAAAGTTTACTCCTAATATTACTCTAATCTATAGCATACCTTGAAAGAAGTATCTAGGATAACAATTAAGCATGCGTCTGGTATCCTTGGAAGCCAAGTGGATATCACAAATTCATCCTATGCCAACTTGGTATTGTAGTTGGTTATTTCTTTTTTCTGTTTTGGCTCTATATTCTTCAGGGGTCCTACCACCCAGCTCCCAAATAAATAAAGCAAAGTCTTATCTTTATAATGAACGCTTGGCCTTAGTTTGGCTTGTTTTTTGCTTGCTTTTCTTAAATTAAATTATACCATGTACCTTTTGCCTCTGAACTTTTACCTTTCTCTATTTCTGTATATCGTTTCTCTCCTTCTTATTCTGTATCTGACTGGGTGGCTGGCCCCTTCTTTTCTTGATCCTTCATTCTCACCTCCCAGCTTTCTCCTCCTATTTTTTTCTCTCTGCCTGACAAACCCGCCTATCCTTTCTCCTGCTTTGCTATTGGCCATTCAGCTCTTTATTAGACTAATCAAGTGTTTTTGACAGGCAAAGTAACACAACTTCACAGAGATAAACAAATGCAATGTAAAAGAATGCAACACATCTTTGCATCATTAAACAAATGTTCCACACCATAAACAAATGTAAGGCATCTTAAAATAATATTCCACAACATGGTATATCTAATACATAGCAGTATTTAATCTTCAAAGATAATGAGCATCAAGCTCATATTCTGACATAAGGAGCTACCCTATACAACTGTAAATGAATGAACTCTTTCCCCAGAAAAGGATCAAAGTCTGTAGTTAGAATTTTCTTTGGGCTGCAAACCAGCTCCCAAATAAAGATACAGAGATGTATTATTAATTATGAATGCTCCACCTTAGCTTAGGCTTGTCCCACTAGCTCTTTTATCTTAATTTAACCTGTTTCTATTCATCTACATTTTACCTCAGGGCGTTTTACCTTCCTTTCATTCTATGTGTCCTATTTTCCTGCTTCCTCCCTTTCTGTCTGTCTGGCCCCTGGCATCTCCCTGGTGTCTCTTTTTCTTTCTTCCTCCCCCCACTGCCTCCAGCCTAGATTCTTCCTCCTAATTATTGTCCCTGTCTGGAAATTCCACCTATACCTCCTCCCTCACTATTGACTGTAGCTGGAGAGCTTTTCTCTCCGGGTCCCACCAAGTCCTGCCAGTCCCGGAGCCCACTTATAAAATAAACACACAGACACTTATATTATTTAAACTGCTTGGCCATTAGCTCAGGCCTATCATTGTCTAGCTCTTACTCTTATTTTTAGCCCATTTCTATTAATCTATACTTTGCCACGTGGCTCGTGGCTTACTTGCTTGTCCTGGCGGCGGCTCTAGGCAGTCTCCCTCTCTGCCTTCCTGTTCCCTCAATTCTCCTCTCTGTTAGTTCCGCCTATACTTCCTGTCTGGCTACTGGCCAATCAGTGTTTATTTATACAGAGTGATATCCACAGCAATTGACCATTCAGCTTTTTATTAGAGTAATCAGGTACCTTAGGTAGGAAGGTAAAACAGCAACACATCTTTACATAATTGAACAAATACAACACATCTTTAGTTAAACAAATGTTCTGCAACATAAACAAATGCAGGACATCTTTACTTAGTTAAACAAATGTAACATATTTTGGCATAGTTAAATATTCTACAACAAAAGTCCTTGGGTGATGTTCCCTTATCTTGATGATATCCTATAACTTAAACATTATGATGCAAAATAAACGACACTTAAATACTATGATGCAAAGTTAATACCTCATAGGTAAAGGAGAATTTAAAAAAAACAAATATTTTCTCATACATGTATATTTATGTACAACAAAAAATACTCATCAGAGAATATATTACTTCCTCTAATAAAGATAAATATACATTTTCACCACTGCCTCAATCTAATTTGAATAAATTTTATTTATCTTCTCTTCATTGTTAGAATGACTAAATAGCATATCATCATAATTACCCATTACAAACACCGTTTCAATTGTCGTTTTAAAAACAAGACTTTAAGTAATATATTAATATTCAGAGTCATGGACATTGTGTTTATGCTAATGATTGTCTTTAATAAACTCAATAAAATGACCATAATTGTATAAACTGATGCCAGCCTTTCTCTAAACAGAAATTAAAATCTAATCAATATGACTTTTGTTGATCATGTGCTTTTATCTTTATGTCAAAATGATTTAAATTTAAAAACTTTGTCATTAAATTTCTACAGATTTTAATTGAGAAATTGTTCTATTGCATAATTAGGTTTTTTAAGCCAATACATTCAATCTTCTCAAAGCTTACACAGCAATGTTCTTGATATAGAAGGATTCTTTTCATCTGTGAACATTAATATTTATAAAGAGTATAGTATGCTACAGTAAATGAATTGGATCTGAAGGATCTCTCACAAGCTTACTATCAAGATGTTCATGAAAACACTCAATGAACTGACAAAGAAAATCAGCCCAGTTTTCAAGTTTCTCTGTAGAGAAATTATTCTTTCAGACACTTAAAATTACAACCTAGTAAAATTATCACTTTCAAATTTCATCAAGAATTGTTTGGAATAGTACAGGTTTAAAGAAAAAAAACTGCCTAAGGCTCCTTTGAAATCTAAAATATATAAATGGTTTAGCATATATTGTATAGCTTATTCTCATGAAGAAATAGATTCTAAACTGATTTATGATGTTAACCCTCATTTAAAATAAATTTCTAATTTAGCAATTGCAAATACAAAATATATAGTCTTTAGGAATATAATGTGATATTTGACTAGTAGGAATTGCTAATTTTTAGTCTGCTGAAGTGTTTAATTTGTTTAGAGATGGCTTTTGCATAACTTTGTGGTTTTTCTTGTGGAAGCAGATTGCATTTTCATTTTAATCACAATGATGCTTAGTGTATTTTGAGAATTACCTATTTAAGTTCACTGTTTCAGTGGAATCATGGCATTTTATGAGATATTTACTAATTACAATAACTTATTTAAGTATTTCCTTGTCAGATACTGTTTAGTCACTTGCTAATTATTAAACTTTCTGTCTTCATAATGAATGATGCTATGAAACCATCTATCTATGAATTTGGTAGATAGAAAAACTGATGCTTGGGGAGGTTAGATCACTTGAATAAAATTATTCCATAAGTATATTGAAATATGAAGCTGAGCCCTGGATTTCCCATACCCAAGTACTCAGTAGTGCTAACTTAAGAACAGATTAGAAATGTAAGAATATGTGTTTTATGAATATCCCAATTCATAGACTCACAAAAGTTGCACATTATCAAACTACATAATGAAAAACGATATTATTGCAAGAAGGTAAAATGTCTGCCAAGGCTGTGTATCAATGGTTCATTAGGAAAGCATCTAAGACTTTTCAGATCTTCTGCCATTCAGGCTCCCTGACTAGTCTTGAACACTTGGCTGTAAGCTAAACTCTCTACAGACAATCTGGAATTAATTTTTCTCTTCCTTATTTCATCTCTCCTCATGGAAGAACTCTGTGATTTGTCTTAATTCTTAGTTCACCTTTGTGTGCTTTCTGTTTAAGATTAAATTCTTTGAACACTGGAAACCCCATTTTTTTCTGTCTAAAATCAATAGCATCTATTTTCACACGTTTAAATTTTAAAAACTCTTTTCAAGAGCCACTTCTTAGCTTGTAGCAGAAAGGATTGTTGGACTGGACTTTTGCACACTATCTTTAAGCAGTATCTGGTTATCCATAGCTGTTCTCACAGGGTGACCTCACTTGGTTTGATGCATTTTTGGCAAATTCAAAGATGTAGGTCTGCATACACTACATATTCTCATAACTATCTATAATTTTCATGCTGGGATCCTCCATGATAAACTTACACACTTCCCACTATAACTGCTAGTCCTCTCCAAAATTTTTATTCACTATATAGAATTAAATGAATTAAATGTTGTGAATACTGACATTCAAAGAGGGATTTTGTATGAAACTGGACATTTCAGTTAGCTTCAAAATGCTTACTGAGTGTAGGAAGGACTTGAATATTTTCAAGTTCCATATTCCTATGGAACTGTTCTTAGTAAATGTAACAAGTGAAACAGACCATTTTATTTACTGACATCAGGTGTTGCCTTTTGGCTTAAGTTTTCATGTTCATCCAGAAGCTACCTTTCTTTAGAACAACAGAAACATATGATGTTTTATAATTCCTTTAGAGAATCACACTTGTAATATTTATGCAAAAGACCACGTTTATGAACTTATACAAAAGCAAAACAAAACATGTATTTATGAAATCTGATAAACAAGGAGATTCTTAGATACCAAATGTGCACTTTTGAAAATAATAATTCAGATGTGGTAGCAGAGTTTGAGACAGGGAACTGAGGTATTTATATGGCACATGGAATAAATATCATGTTCTTTGCAGTACCAAGTACAAAAGAGCCTTAATATGCTAGAGCAAATTCAGGAATTATAACATACATTTACAAAATCTGGCAATATTTTGCCTATATATGGAAAGTTAGGGAAGAAAATATAAGTTCTTAAGTGCTTAAACTGCTCTCATATGGAAATGGGATTATTTTGTATGATTCTTGAGAACCAAAGGAAAAAAAAATTCAAGCTACAAAGACATTTAAATTGAGTCAGCTGGAGAATCAATAATCTACTAATTAAAATGTTCCAAAAGTGAAATGAGCAGCTTTATGTGATGGCGAGAACCTATCTCTGGAGACATTTGAGCAGTGATTATGTAGCACCTGCTAGGAGAAACTGTGTGGGTGGAAGAGGGACTCCCATGTCTAAACCCCATCACATCTATTGTATCCTGTCCCCAACTTGACAGTTCTGAACCTGTAGCTTTGTGGATCAGCATTCTCCAAGTTAACTGGTAAGATTCCATAGGTCAAAAGAGTTCCTCTTGATCACCTTAACCATGCAAAGCTCATGTGGAATGTTGAATAGACCTAAACTTTTCAAGGCTAATAATTCTGAGCTGTTTTTTTTTTTATGCTTGGTGGTATCTTGTACAGTATTTTGTTCCATATATTCATTTTTACTTCCTGTGATAATTTTGTTGTTTCTAATATTTTTGCCTCCCAGAAAGCACTTTCACTTTTTGTTTGTTAAATGACACCAAATAACTTTCCAAAGTGTTTTTATTAAGGTGATCATATCTGATTGTGGCTTGTATGTCTGTTTCCATTTTGTTTCTTGTATTTGTGGTGATTTTTATTGACTAGCATTAAGCTAACCTACCGGGTGGATATGCAGTTCTGTCTGGTGATTTCCACTTGCCTCTCTCTAACTTCCAATGAGATGGAGCATCTTTTCCTATACCTAGGAGCTTTTTTCCCCCTCTGAAGGGTCTTTGTTAGTCTGCTCATTTTTCTGGTGGGTAGTTAACTTTACATATTCTGAAGCTTACCTCTTGACAGTTATCAGTGTTGTAAATATTTTCTCTTATCTAGGCCTTGTAACACCTGATGAACAAAGGCTATTAATCTGAATGTGGTTAAGTGTATCTTCAGAGGTTTTTATTTTTCTCTTTCTTTAACAAATCTTGGAAGGTAGTATTTCTCATGCATATGTATGTATCTGTAAAGGCATGCATTTGAGTGAGGTATGTGAGACATTAATTATTTACAGAAAAAGTCTCTTTCTATAATCTAAAACAAGTTACCCTTTTCAAAATATGATGCTGGAAAATATTTTGTATTTTACTTCTATCTTGTATTCTTTTCCAAAGTGGTTTAAGAATATAAATCATCCTGAGAGATGGAAAATACACCTTTGAATGTTCCACAGTGATTTTTTTCTTTAGTTTTTGTTTGTTTGTTTGTTTCTGTGAGTGTGTTATATATTTGGAAATAATGACAAGTCATTCAGTGACAGGTTTGGTGATTAAGCTGAACAATAATTTTCTTTGTCTAAAATAAACTAAGGATATATCTGTATGTACTGTTAAAAAGTAAAGCATTTGTTGTATAATTCAAACAGAACTAACCAAATGTTTTGACCAAAGGCAGAGTTACTGAAAACTCATGTTTAGAAGAAGGATATTTTTATTGTTGTTGCCTTGAGTTTTAGACATTGGGCCTTTCACTCTGTACTTCAGGCTGTACTCAAACTTGAGAGCTCCTATAGCACGAATTTTTAGAAGGTCTATATTTTTATCACATCTATATTCTCTTTTTTCTTTTTCTTTTTTTAAATAAAAACTCTGAATCTAATCTCCTTGTTCAGCTTTTTTCCTGACCATTAACAATTAATAACTTGTAACCAACCATCGCCTCTCCTCTCTGGTTTGGAGCAATCACAGTCTGATAAGTGTGTCTCTTGGAACCATGAACGTTCTTCCCTAGAAGAGAAAATCTTCACAGCAATTTCTCCCCACCATTTGTCTTGCCAAACTTTTCCAAACTGACCTTTGCCGATGCTTTCTTGTAACACAATGGATGGTCCTGGCAATTCTTCTCTGAACCAGCAGCAGTAAACTCTTCGTCCCAGGTAGCAGCATCACCACAGTCAACTAACACAATGAGAAGCAGCCAGCAACTTGGAGCAGCATCCGATGCCTCTATGGTCCCAGCAGCACCTTTTGTGGTCAGGTCTGGCCCTGGTCGCAGCTTCTCGTCAGCAAGGTTCTTAGGCTGGCCTCAAACTCGGGATTCTCCTGCCTCTGCCTCATTCAGCAAATCCAACTAGTGTGCCACCACAACCAGCAACGTGTAGCTCAGGTCTGAGCTGGGGCCCACAAGGCCACAGGCAAGTGGCTTTTTCGAGAATTTGTACCACAAACATTGGGTGCCAGATGTAGCAGGAATTGTTAGAAGGTCCTATTAATAAAAACAAACCTGGAGCTGGGTATTGGGGTGAATGCTGGAAGGTCAGGGAAGCAGAACAAGTCACAGCCACCTCACCTCGCCAATTCCTCAGCTGATCCTGTTACCTCAGACTGGAAGCCTCTGAATCCTCATCCAGAATGAATCTCAGCTGAACTGCTGCTCAAAAGCCTAAAAGCTTAACCAGCCCTAGTTCTTGGTTTTCACACCTTACATACCTTTCTGCTTCCTGCCATCCAGCTCTCTGCCTTGGGCTTCCACATGATAGAATCACTGCTATGCACGGCTATGCCTGACTTTGACAGGCACACTTAGCTAATGAATCCTGGCATGACTGTTTAAAATGAAGCCTTATGAGTTGAACTGAATTCATTCCATTACAAAAAGGTAGCATTGTGGCTTTTCTCAGTTTGGAAGATTTCAGAAATGGAAAATAATTGAAATTTGCCATGCATATAGTTTTGAGATGGCAGCTGGAAAGGTAACAAATTTCAAAAAGGAGCCAGTGTGATACCAGTGATGTAGTCCCCAAGTCAAGCATTTTAAATGCAAGTCTCCCCTTTCCATTTTACTCTCACTTTAAATAATTATGGACTTTGTGTTTTATTTCCATCATCCTCTCTTCATTCATTTCACTCAAATGTCAATCTTTTCACTCTTCATTTTGAAGGAATGACGTCTTTGGAAGTTCAAGTGTGTATTATTTGAGTGAAAGTCAAGATCAAGAGTAGTACAGTTGAAACAGTGGAGAAAAAACGTGTTTAGCACCTGGGCCAGAGTGTAATAACACACTTGATAATGGGGTCAAGCTACTTCACTCATCATCGCATGAAATTGTTGAGTAGTGTGCATTCTGAACATTTAACAAGATCCTACAGTTATGGATTTATTTTTAAAAACTCATCCATATATTTTCCTTGGAGGCTCTAACAAGATTCTCAATGATTTTTGTGGGAGGCTGGTTAGACTAATGTTTTTAGAATCCACGCCTCTAATGAGACATCACTGAATAGTGTGCAATGGTTTTGGCATACTCTCCAAGGGAGAATAGAAGTTCCCCAAACAGAGAAGCTTTAGACTGTGACTACCGTAGCAACAGACTACACTAAACATACAGACCCCGATATAGAGACCATTGGACTTGGTCTCAGATGTTCTTTTTGGCATTCTCCAATGGTTTCTTGCTTGAGAAAAGCAGCCTATAATTGCAAATGGTTTTTTTTTCTGAATTGAACTATTATGGCTTGGAATGTTGCAGTCTGAATCTGGTGTTTACCCTTAGGCTATTCTATAAACTTTCCAATAAAATATTTTTATCATAAATCCCTATAACTATCACACAGAGATTTATAATTATAATAGATATGATGTAAAAGGGTACTAAACTAAATTCCAGGGAATTTACAATTCATGCATATTTAATATATCATGGAATTATAACAGAGTATATTTATATTAGTGGTTTATTTAGTTTCATTTTGGTGCCTAATCTGATTAACTTTGTTAAGGTGAATTGCTCTGCATAAAGAACACTCTGGATCTTTTCATCCACTGGTATTGATGATAAGGCTTTCAAGTACAGGAAAAATGAGACTTCAGAAGAGAAATAGACAATTGGTAGGTTTTTGACAATCACTTTGTTTGTTCTCTTGAAAGAAAATTTAGATGGCTTTGAATATCTGGATTCAATCCTATGAATTTTAATTGCTTATCAATTCTAGAGTTAAAATGTTCTAAAATAGGAAAACTCTTTTGGAATGTTTTTCTTTGTATTGACTTTGAGACCACAGATATACATAGTAAAGATTAGTAAGCCCCAAAGATTAGATGCCCCCTTTTTATGACATTACAATGTGCCTTTGAGTGAGTAGTCTAAGAATGCCTTAATTTTAATATTCTCAACAATTGAGAACAGAAAAAAAACTGAAAAATGTTTTTGCAAAATAGCTTCTTTATTGGAATTAACTTATGAATTCATTTGATTACCCTATATTCAAGGTATATGTAGAATTTAAGTCTCTCAATATTACTATATGTTAGCAGAGACTGAGGACATAAAACTGAACAGGATATGTATTTTGATGATGATTGAAGGGTAAAAAGATGTGTGTGTGTGTGTGTGTGTGTGTGTGTGTGTGTGTGTGTGTGTGTATCAGCTCATTATCAGAGGAAGTCAGGACAGGAACTCAAGCAGGGCAGGGACTTAGAGGAGCTGATGCAGAGACCATGGAGGAGTGCTGCTTACAGGCTTGTTCCTCATGGCTTGCTCAACCTGCTTTCTTATAGAACCAAGGATCACTAGCCCAGGTGTAGTACCACCCACAATCGACTGGGCCCTCCCCATCAATCATTAATTAAGAAAATACCCTACAGACTTGTCGATCTTATGAAGGCACTTTCTCGACTGGGGCTCCATCCTCTCTGATGACCCTAGCTTGTGTTAAGTTGATATAAAACTAGCCAGCACAATAAGTAAAGTTGCATATTTTATCAGATCTCATATTTACAGATATTTATAGTTAAAAAATAATTACCCATGGAAAATCTATGCACTGAGCTGAAAATTCTTTTCTGTTTTCTGAAAACTGATATTCTTAAAGTAGCCTTTCTTGAAGTTTGGGCTTGGACCTTTCTAAAGGTTCCTCAAGATCAGAAAACATAACACAAGCATGCTATTTATTTTCTGTTTCATTCTCTCATGAGTATATGGTGGAATGTTGTAGAGACTATGCTCTGCAGTGTGATATTATAACAGACTTAATGTAGAAACAGAAAGTACAGATAACTCTCTAAGTCAGAAGTCAATTTGATTTCTACAAAGGATAAGATAATAATATTTCTTAATAGCTTTTTTTAAACTACTTAATTTACAATGTTAAAACATTTAATTTGTAAAAGAATTATTAATTGAAGTGAATAAATATTTTAAACATTTCGGCTTTTTTATGTTCATTATACATTTAAAGTGTATATATATATATACATACATACACACACATATATATATATATATATATATGTTTTTCAAGACAGTGTTTCTCTGTGTAGCTTTGCGCCTTTCCTGAATCTTGCTCTGTAGACCAGGCTGGCCTTGAACTCATAGAGATCTGCCTGGCTCTGCCTCCCAAATGCTGGGATTAAAGGCGTGCGCCACCACGGCCCGGCTTAAAGTTTTTAAATATATTTTTAATTAAAATATAACTACAATACTTTCCCCTTCCCTTCCATTCCTTCATCCCCTTTCAGGTCTCCTCCCTCCATTCCTTCCCATGTTCTTCCCCCAACTCTTAAGTTAATAGTCTATTTTCCTTTTATTATTATTTTTACACACACATAAATGTATATACATGTGTATATGAATGCACACATACACATATATACACAACATGTATTGGTTTTGTTGTTTGTGTATAAACAGTTTCAGGGCTGATTGCTTTTTTGTGAATAGCCAATAAGGAGGCTTATCCCTGAGAGAGGCTAATTCTCTATTTCCCAGCAGTCACTAGTTGCTGTAGTTCTTTGTCTAGGTGTGGGGGAACCACATATTAGCATATTCATTAATATTGTCATTGTTCTAGTCTTGTTTATGCAGCCATTTCAATGAGAGACTGTTTCATGGACTTCCTTGTATTCTGGCTCTGACAAAATTCTTGCTTCCATGATGTACTCTGAGCAATGGATGCAGGAGCTGTGATGTTGATTTACCCATTGGGGCCTGGCTCCAAAGATCTGTTGATTTTTGCATTGTATCCAGTTGTGGTTTCTGTGATGGTCATCATTTGCTATAAAGAGAGGTTTCTTTGATCGGGGATGGCAGCTGCACTTATGTGTGGGTATAGAATGGATTTAGAAATTATACTGGTCTAGCACAGTGGTGGTGGTAGATTCTTTTCTAAGGTCCTTGAGTTCACTGGCCCTTGGAAGCTGGCTAAATTTCTAGTGCCAGTCATGTTTTTTTTTTTTCCTATTGAGTGTGCCCTAAAATCTAATAGTATAAACATCAATAAGATAAACCACATGAGCAAAAACTTTGGGGGGATTTTCAATAGGTTTTAGTATTGTAAGGCAGTCCAGAGGCTACAAGTTACAAGAACTGTCTTAAGTTGTGTAACCTGTAGGCTAATAGGGCACTGAGGTTTGCTTCATGTACCATATTGGTTCAGAACATCAGATATTGAGGCCCTTCCCATAAATATTGCATAAATAGGACTATGTTCAAGACACATGTAAAGTGAAGCCTTGGTGATTAGAAGTTGGAAACCTGTGCAATGTTTGGCATTTAAATCAAGGGCAAATCGCCTGTGCAAATATGAGTGGGCAAATCACTCCCATTGAAGTGCTTATTATCGTGTTAATTACATTCCATTTCACAGCTTGAAAGTATCCTTGATATATTTTGTGGGTCCAGTTTCACAGCTTGTAATGTTCAAGAATTGAGAATTGGGTTCTCCAGTAATTATACTGAATTAGTGTAGTAGGATCCTGAAATTTTTGTTAATTAGACTTCCAGTCCAGAAGGAATAAAGGAATCAAATATTTTTAAAAATCTACTCAGCATTTTTCTTGAAGGAAGTGGTTTTATACTTTGCCTCTTACTCAAACTCTCATTAGATCTGACATTTTGTCTTTTGATTACTCAATACAATAACTCTTCTAATACCATAAAAGGTCTCAAATTAAATAACAGAGTACATTATTTCACACATGGGCCCATGTGGTTTGCACAGTTTGTAGCCTTCATCCATATGTAATCTTAAGCTGCCAGCTATTGATTGATTGGATGCCTTTCTTAAAATTCTCATTGCTAAGTGAAGGCTTGAGATCTCGGCTTCTTTCTCTTGTGCTATGTGTTGCAAAGAGTTTTTTTCATTTGTTAGCATATCTGCTTGTTTTGAAGTACTACCACAGTAGTAAGTATTTTTCATGCAATAAGCTGGAGGAAAGAAGAAAAAAACAACCAAAACCCAAAAGATGATGATACTTACTTTTGTTGTTCTTGAAAGATAGCATTCTTCTTTTTACTTCTAGTTCAGCTTTAAAAGTCATAGTGAGAGAGAAAAGATTTAAGCGTGAACACACACAATATTATATTGTGCTGAAAATTAATTTTAAGTTGTTAAAAGTAGATGTCATAGTTTAGTGTTCTCTGCAATAGTACATCTTTCATGCACACAACATAGACTGCCCTTCTCATAGCTAAACTAGGTCTCTGTCTCTCTGCACTTTATATTACAAGCTCTAGCCATTTGGTTTCAGATGTCAGGTGGAGAAATGGCCAAAGAGCTAAAAGCCATAAATCCTGGGGGCTTAATCCAGATCCACCCATTAAGCAGCTGTGTGAGCAGATAGACATGATTGAAATAATCTTCTTTGTGAATTGTCTGTTTTGTTCCTCAACTTCATAGATGACATCATCCTTTCTCTGTAACAATCTGCCCAGAGTACAAACCAGGGGCTATTCAATCACAAACTTTGTCCTGTCTGTCAGTCCTCTGCTCTCAATTGTCCCTGTCTGATCCTGTTTTACTTTATCCCTCCATCACTTTATGCCTGAATTTCCAAACATTTCATCTCAGCCATTCTGTACTTAGGATTATCCTACTTTTATACACTCTCTAAATAATCACACAGTCAGGAGCTAGATACTTTTAAAATGTGTTTATGTTATCCCATCCCCTGGTTAACATTTCCAGTGCCCTCCTGTAGATGTATCCAATCATCTTTTTAAAATAAAAAACACAGAGCCAATGTAAAAGAGAGAAAGCTGAGAGGTCAGAGCTCAGAGATAAAATCTTACCTCCTGCAGTGCTCCTAACTTCCCCGAGAGAGAGCTACTTCCTGTTTGTCTGTGTTTAAATAGTCTTTCTGTTCTGCCTTCTCATTGGTTGTAAACCCAACCACATGACTGCCTCATCACTGCCTGTAAGTACCGCCCTCCAGGTCTTAAAGGCATATGTCTCCAATACTGGCTGTATCCCTGAACACACAGAAATCTACCTAGCTCTTCTAACCATCACGCTCTTGCTATGGCTCTAATAGCTCTGACCCCAGGGCAACTTTATTAACATAAAATTAAAATTACATTTCAGTACAAATAAAATATCACCATACCCTCCCATGGTGAAAAATGCGAACTCTTCAAGATAGAAAGGCCCTACAGTGAAATAAAGTCAGCTGAGTTTGGAACTTGACAAATATGGACATGAATTCTGATCCATGTAGCTAATTATGTAAGCTTAGGGAATGTTCTAGATACCTTTGCCCATCTTCTTTCTTGGCAGTGTGAAGTCTTGTGGGTGACATGTGGGAGGGGACACTTGCTTATCTGCTCTGCTTCCACTTAATTCTGCATGGCCTGCTTCAAAACCATGGCCAATCTTTCTATGCTCATTGTGTCTGACAGTATGTATTTCCTCTGCCTGGATTACATGCTCTCAAATGCTGTTGCTCTTTAGAGTCAACCAATGTATCTCTCCTAAGAAATCTGTTATCTCCCAGTAAAAGTGGGATTATCTTATCCAAAGGACCTAGCATCCACTGTGCCCTCCCTATTGCTAGGTGTGTTTTTTATTGATTTCATTCCTGTATCTTACTGATTTGGGAACTACTCATTTTGTATATGATCTATGCTAGGCTCTGTACAAAGGAGTATGGTTACAGCATGGAAAGAAATACAGAATTGGATCAGCATGTTTCTTATGTCCCAACAAAGGAGATACACAGCAGAGAAGTGTGTGTGTGTGTGTGTGTGTGTGTGTGTGTGTGTGTGTGTGTGATATAAACGAGTTCATGATGGTGGTAGGAGTATTGTAGAAAGAGAGGAGGAAAATGTGCTATACTCTAGATAAGGTTTTGATTGACATATTCAAATATCAGCATTGATAGCTGCTGTGGATATCACTCTATGTAAATAAAACACTGATGGCCAATGACCAGGCAGGAGGTAGGTGGACAAGGAGAGAGGAGAATTCTGGGAAGCGGAAGGCTAGGGGAGAGAGACTGCAGCCACCGCCAGGAGAAGAGCATGTAGAGACGCCGGTAAGCCACCAGCCACGTGGCAAGCTATAGATTTATAAAAATGGGTTAATTTAAGATAAAAGAACAGTTAGCAAGAAGCCTGCCATGGCCATACAGTTTATAAGTGATATAAGCGTCTGAGTGATTATTTTATAAGTGGATTGTGGGACTGTGGGGCTTGGGGAACCTGGAGAGAAGCCCTCCAGCTACAATAGCAGAGTTACTTGAGAGAATGGGGTGATTATGGGGTGAGGTAGGGAAACATAACAAATCAGTGAAGTAGCAGATCTCTGATATCATCGCTATGCTGATATCTTTTAAATAGTTTATAATACTCCACATTATGACTAATAAAGATCCTTTATCATGTATGGGAAGTAATATTTTAATGGTAGGAGGGGAGCTTTGATATTAGTGAAAAAAATTGAAATTGCAATGATCTTGGTTTGGAATTAACTTGTAAAAGAGTAGAGATAAGAAAAAATTGTCAAATTTAGAGTCTACTTTGAAAGCTCAACCAATGGTTTTTTGCTAGTTCATTGGATTGATTGATTGATGATTGATTGCTAGTAGCCTCCAAGAAGAAGTAAAGAGTTATAGGCTCCAGATTTTGACTTAAATAATTAGAATAATGAAATCATGTTTTGTATAGAAATTTAGATGATTAATGAGGAATAACATTACCAGGCACTCTCTGACACACAATTGTTTTATGGTTTATTGTATCAGGGATCAGCTAAGTTGTAATAACACAAAGCTTCTGGAGTGAGATAGTTCTGTTCAAGTATAAACTTATTCTGTTTCATGCAGTATCCTAGAAGTAAGTGGAGGAGGCTGGTTGAATAGTTGCAACTCATGGAGTGATTCAGGCTCCCAGGTCACCATACACTATGCTGTGTACATGGTCAAAGTTAGATCATCAGCTCTTTGATGATATATCCTAATGAAATGCTGTATCCTAAGGAAATGGGAAATAAGAGAAAAGGCAAAGCAAGAGGTTTTGTGCTCAAAGTCTTACATCTGATTTGTCCTCATCTCTTTGCCCAACACTTAATTACAGAGAGACTAGAAAGATATAATCTCTGCCTAGTGAGATTATAAAGTCTCTTACCAACATGAAGAAAGAGTCAATCCTAGGCAACTTTATGCCATATTTGACTGGCTCTTATAAGTAATTTAGGGTTAGAACTAATGTTCTCCACAGCCTTAGTACTCACCACTATGTCTGTGCATAAGCATGTATATCTCCACAATACACATTATGTGATGCTTGATATTAAATCACCTTTGTGCCTCTTGAGCTAATTTTATACCGCATTTGTCATATTTCAAATACTTTTTTAAATATACATTTATCAATGATACACAGCTATAGCATTTCAATAAATTTACATTTATTATTTTCAGTGCCTTACATTTCTTCTTACACCAGAATGAACAAGTCATAATGACTTATCATTTATGTTTCTTGAGAGTATTTATGTCACACATTTGCTTCCACATAACAATTTCAGAAGCCACCATCAGTGATGAAAGAGTGAGTCATTGCTGTATAATAAAACTGCATCACCTATTCCAAACTGCCTAATTCTGTATGTGCTGCTGCTGTTTTACTGGTATTATTTAGCTTAAAAGCTAGAGATGCATTTGGGTTCAAGTATATATTTTTGAAAGGTTAAAAAATAATGTAACATTTTAAAATTACGTTTAAACATAGTTTAAACAGTAGCTATACTATGTAAAGTTAGAATTTAATAGGAAAAATGAATACTCAGGAAACTGATCATTGTCAGGAAACTGATTGTTGACATGTAAAAGATACCGTATTTTCCTTAGAGAGCTTGAGTTTATTGTATAACATGAAATAAAAGTGCTTATATTGTTTTATAATATATTTTTGAAAATTGGTCTTATTTTCTTTCTAAGATCAATCAATCTATCTATCATCTCTGTAAATGCATAATTCATTAGGTCATCCTGTTCTTGGGAAACATAGATCATTTTCTAAACATGCTCAATGGTAGTGACTACTAACCTTTGAGTATTTATTTGCAAGTATTCATGTCAAGGTCCATGGATCAAATAGATATACTTTATTTATTATTGAAATTTTGTTCAAAAGATTAAATAAAGTTATAGATGTTTGGGAATGTTTTTAGTCTATTATAGTCTGAACTCTATGTGGGCAAAAAACCTTCTCACTATTTCTGTGTTTAACCCAGAGACAGCAAATAGTATTTCATTGGCAATCACTAATTGAATTCTCATGGAATACCTTGTATAGTCCCTCACACCACAACTTCACAATTTTAAGGGCTCCATTCACTCATGTAGAAATGTGTCACATACACAGGTAGATGCACAAACCTATATTCAATTTACTCCAGATTTTCAATTATCTTCTTACAATTTTAACTGATAATAAAGTGTATGGCTTCTGAAGAACTTCAAGTTGAGCGTTATTAAGTATCCAGTTAATTCTGAAAATTACCTACCCATTTTCCCTCTAGATGAAACTTTTATTCATTTAATTATAAAAAATCCTACATTTAGACTTCTAAGCTTTCCAAAGCCTCTGTTGAGACTTCATAAGCTACAGCTTGAAAATGTGTTTGTTTGATCTAGCATATTATCATTTGAACTGTGAAAAATTCCAATTAGGATTCTTATAGTTGAAGTGTGTGTGTGTGTGTGTGTGTGTGTGTGTGTGTGTGTGTGTGTAAATTCCCAACTTTTAGAAGATGTTGTCAGAGAGACTCACAAAAATCTATGCAAATTTCCCATCATTGTAGAAGCATTACCCATCATGCTCAAGAGATAACTTATTCAGCTGAACATCGCTCCAAGAAAATCAAAGAAAATTAGAAAAAAATATTAGTAAGAATGTTTAGCTTTCCATATCTTATAATATTTGCCTATAACTAAATTGAAATTTAATTTCACAAACTTATTTCATGCATGAGAAGTACATTTCTTCATCACACCAAATATATTTCTTTCTAAAAGTGCCCAGCCATTTAGTTAAATTGCTAGATGTAAAAAGGACCTCAGAAATGCCCAATCTTTCATAAGTCCTGATTAGATGAACTATATAAATCAGACAACATTTCCTAAAAACTTTGAGAGAACTGTTTAATAAAACCTTTAACTACTGTGAGTGTTTTTCTCATTTTTGAAGTACTCCACTTAATACCCTTTCCTGAAATGATTTTGTAATAAATGATGAGCTGGTCATCACATTCTGTTCAATTGTCCTTGTTCCCAAGGCTGAGGGCAATGAGTTCCTCCTCAGGCAGGTTTGTGACTTAGAAAGTGTACCAGTCAAGAAAAACCAGGTGTTTTCATCAGAAAACTAAGCAAGTCAAGGAAATGTTTATTATCTCAATTCATAGACTTTTTAATATACGCATGCATAGGTAATAAGCAAATTGCATATCTTTGTATAATTTCAAGTTTATCATTCAAAGAAAGAAACAGTGTGTGGAGTAAGTAGCTTAACCTTTATAGACTTATCTTGAAATTTCCTGTAATGAATTAATGATACCTTCCCCAAAGTGTGCTAGTGAAGATGGGTTTGTTCAATCATGAGTGTGAAATGTTTGACAAAAGGACATGGTTAACAGCTCTAAATGTATACTAATTCATTTTAGCCCAGGGAATTCTAGTATTCACTTTCTCTTCATTTTCTAAATATGTGCATGTGATCAAAGGTTCTTTACATTAGCCTCAAGGAGTAAGAATCTGAAAAGGAAAATGGTGAGTGCTTAGTAATAAGCTCTGGGGAGAGAAAAAGAGGGGAAAGAGTATGATGTAGGGGAAAAGGTGAGAAAGAGAAATACAGACTCAGAGAAACAAAAGATAAGTCTGAGTTTTCTGTCTCCACCAATTTCCTTGGTGTAAATAGTATCATCACTGCCAATGTCAAGCTGCAAATACTATACTTTAGTATGGAGTTGCTAATCTGTTTTGTTAGCTGTGCTACACTACTGGGTACGATTATAAAGAAGTGCTTAGTCACATCTTTGATTTCAGAATGGCTATATGAATTTGGCACATATTTTCGTAATTATTCATATGCTGTGTTTCTCATCAGGCAGTTCATTGATTATAATCAATGTTAAAAGCATTCAGCACTAAAATACTTTTATTTCACCTTTCAAGTTGAAACTTTCTTGAAACTTCTATTTGTCCTACTTCAGAGTAGCATATCTAAGCTCCAACTAGTTATTACAGAAGTGTGCTCTGTCACCATGTGCAGTGTTTATATTTGTTACATTTTTTTTTCTCTCAGTGAAGGACAGTATACAAGGGCTTGTAGCTGGAGAGTTTTCTCTCCATGTCCCGCCATGCCCTGGCAGTCCAACAGCCCACTTATAAAATAAACACACAGACGCTTATATTATTTAAACTGTTTGGCCTAATGGCTCAGGCCTCTAGCTATCTAGTTCTTACATCTTAAATTAATCCATTTCTATAAATCTATACCTTGCCATGTGGCTTGTGGCTTACTGGCATCTTTACATGCTGCTTGTCATGGCGATGGCTGGCAATGTCTTCCTCCGCCTTCCTGTTCTCTCAATTCTCCTCTCTGTTAATTCTGCCTATACTTCCTTCCTGGCTACTGGCCAATCAGTGTTTTATTTATTGACCAATCAGAGCAACACATTTGACATACAGACCATCCCACAGCAAGGGCTTGCTTATCTGTGCTCTGTTTAGCTTGTAGCTAGAAATTTCTCTATTAATTTACCAATAAGATTACAGATGAAGTGTGCTTTGTAAAGCAGGCAGGCATTTGTATAATCAAGACTACTAACAGTGTGATAGGCAAGGTACCTATCTAGAGTCATTATGTGCTCCCCAAGTCTGAGTCAGCACAGTGGCATAGTGTACATGATTTCATTTATCTCATCAACTTCCTAATACATTCATGATAGATTCAAAGCTTTTTAAGTTAATGATTTCTTCCATTTGTATGTTTATGCTTCTATCAATAAATATGTAGCAAAAGTTCTCTTGGTATAATGCCTGTGTATTTCAAAGTTGGGGATCTTTGGCAATGGGGCCTTACTGTCAGTTTGTGAAGTGCAATCTATAGTCTTGGCAACAGCCTGAGTTTTTGGGGGGATTTCCATGGTACCCCTTTGACCAACATCTCAATTGTATGTAACCCTGCTGCATTACTGGAAGTTCACTCATTCACAAGTGATGTGCAAGTGGGATATATTGTATGAGAAAAAAATCTATTTTCAATAAATGGGAAAATGTGTGTATAATACACTTTAGTTTAAAAAAATAATAAAAGTTGGGACTCTTGTTGTAATAATTACTATTTATTTTCATCAAGCAAAGTTTTATACTTTGATTCATATTGCTTTCAGTAATGTTTATCAAAATATCAATTGTAATCTTTACATAATTGTGACACTTTCCTCCTAGAAGGTAGAAAACATGAGACTTCATTTAAATTCTTTCCCAGTGTTCATGGCCAACATCATTTCTTCCATCAAACTACATGGATTTCTTTTCTGACGCTATTTCATACCTCTCCCTGTTCATGTTACTCAAGTTACTCTTTGGTTCATGAAGTATTATTCTTGGACCATCAATTTGCAGCCTCTGTACTTGGTTCCTGTAACATTTAGACATCTTAGAAATGAAATTTCAGATTCCACTGAAGACCGATTGAGAGAGAATCTCTAGGGATGTTTTTCTGTCATCAGTGTCCTCCATAGGTTCTCTAATTTTTCATGATTGTTTGTATAATTTAGCTTCCTATTTAGTTGTATTCACAATGAGGACTGGGGTTTATGATTAATTATATTTTTCAGATCTTAGGTGTCACAAAAATATTGGTTGAATAAAGTGACGAATCAATGCACACAATAAAATAATTAAGAAACACAAACCAGCTAATTGGAAAAATAAAGGAGGGTTATTTTATTTGAAAGGCTATCATCTGGAGGCTAAATGAGATGGTTTTTAAATATCTGTGGGCGAGAATTAAAATATGTGAATACAAATCACGAGAGAAAAATTTGATTGCAAATTATTATGGTTATTTGGCTTACATTAAACCCTCAAATTCTTATTAAATCCAAGCTACAATTCTAGAAGTGGGTGTTATATTCATTTTATCAAGTTATGTGTAGTGAAACAGATTTACAACCCAAATCTCTTTGAATCACCTTTTCCACCATGTATAGTGAGTCAAATTGCAATTCTGAAAGATAATTATTTCAATTAGTTGATGGACTAATAAATCATCACATATAAATATGAATCAGGCACAGTACTAGCACTTAGGATCAAACATATATACATGTTGTGGATAGTAAAAGTTCCTTGTGCTTAGTAAAATTGCTGCAATGATTAATTTTGCTATCATAATTATGTTAAAGTAGCAAATAATTCAAAATAAAAAATAAAATTGGAAAGAGGACATTGTAATGGGAATTTTTAATAAAATACTTGATTTGAGATTGAGTTTCAGGGTACTTTCCTCTGAAACAATGGTGTCATTTTTGCTGATCCAGATTGCAAAGTGTCATTTGGTCACATGATTAGGGGAAGGGGACCTCAAGCATAGGGCCCTAACACTTGGAGTGGGATGGGAACACAGCACAGACAGCAGGCCTGGTTTACACATATGCTGTCAGCTTTCACGTAATTCAAAGTATCTGAGATTATTACATGAGTCTGTAAATATAATTGATATGACAGTGAAGCAAAGCTTATGGGCATTGCCCAGTAGATTTAATGTGATATCAGATAACAATTTCTTAAAGAGTAGAAACGAGGGGGAAAAAAAGGGAAAACTTCCAAAATGTGAAGCGTTTGGAGCTTGGATGAGTCAGTGTTGTGAGCAAACCTGAATTCACTGTAATGTCCTCTAGCCCCCCCACTCCCCAGGCACTCTAAGAATAACTGAGAATGCCAGATGGCTTGAAGCACTTCTGTCCATGATTAATGCCTGCAACTATTCCCTAACAGGATTACAGTGGCATTTCTTCTAGAAAATCTTGGATTAGATTCTTTTCCAATCATACTTACCATTTGACATATAGTCTGCAATGCAGATAGGATGGATATGCTGGTGGTAGTGATAGTGCTGGATGAGGTCTTAAAAAAAGAATAAGTTTAAGATAAAAATTCCATGTTATTTCTAAGAAGCTCGTGGAAAGACCATACTAAGTAAAACTTCAAATATATGAATGTAATTGCTTTGTTTTCTCCTAAAGTTTTATTTCTCATTTGTCTGTAAGGCTAGTCAATAGGAGCTGCTAGTTACTGTGCTCAAAAAAGTCTCTAGCCGCCTCAGTGACTGCATCATATCTCTGTCTGTGTTTCCAGAATAAGAAGCAGATACTTGCTGAACAAATGATTCGATAAATCAAAGATTTATGGGTCCAAAGATTTATGACTGGAAATAGAATTGTCTTCTCAATATGGTTAGCATTCCTGCTGAAATCCTAGGACTGAGACTGATTCCTGATATACCTGGATTTATGTATTCCACAACCTTAAATTTGAGGCAATTCTCTAGTCTTTGCTTCCTGAGTTTGAGATCACAGGCAAAAGTCACCATGCTTTGTTCAAAAAGTATGCATTTCTGATTAAATGTGAATACCTTCAACCCTTACTCTCAGCTGTCAGCGTGATTGTGCTATAGAGAAAGTTCGTTTGGGCACATCTGTGTGTCAGAATTCTTTAGCAAATTTGCATTTGCTTTAGTAAGAGACTTATCTGAACAACAAGAAAAAAGAGATAGTAAAATAGACATGATATATTGTAATTGTTGACATGATTGCAAGAAGAAAAACAAATTTACCTCTTTCAAGCCCACTGACCTTTTTCCAACCACCATGGCACTTGATGCATGGCATCTGTCCATGAGACTGACTAACAGACCTTAATGCAATGATGGGAGAGGTACTGGTGTTTTGTATCTCAATACTGTACTATTGAAATGCATTTTCATTTTTTATAAGTAGATAAATTTCATGATTTCCATAAAACATTCAGAGGAGCTTTAACTGGGCCTTCATAAGCACTTCCTGTTGCCACGTTTTGATGAACCCAGGGTCCTGAATAAATTTGTGCTCAAGACTTTGTTGTGAATCCCCTGAGGCTGCTAATTATCAAGAACCATGTGAAAAAGTGATAGCATCTGCAGATGTACTAGTTTCGCCCAGGACCTATTTCAAAGATAGTCAAGAAGACAAACAGTGCTATCCAAGTTTGCTATCCAAAAGAGAAGAAGTTTGAAATGGAAAAGAAAACCAGCAGTAGGATAAAAAAAAAAAAAAAAAAGCTGAAATTGATGCTTCAGACCAGTTTATAGGGTGATGTGGTTAATAGGGAGTATCAGCTGTCTCTATACATATCCATTTAAAGTATTCATGGAAATGATGGTTGCATATCTGCTTTGCATATCGAGGCAACTAGGAAGCATTTGCATCTACAAACACACAGAATCTGTAGAATGTTGAAAGCCTTTCTTTTGATTTTCCTCAGGTGGCTTATCTGGAGATAATAGATTGCACTTTCCTCCTCGCTCACCTTTCTTAAGGAGGAATTACAAATAGCAATGAAATGATTCTTACCAGCCAGTGCCAGTTCCGAGACAATTTCTGATAGCAAATAGCGGCCTGAGCTTTCCATGAAGAGCATTGTTCTGCAGACAAGATTTTGTTGTTGTTTCCATTCCTGAGTGGGGAGGGATCCTAAGATAGGCCTATGTTTTTCTATTTTTTTTTGTTTATTTTTGAAATTGTATTTTAACTACAACATCTCTCCTTTCTCTGTTCACTGGATGTGTTAGTGTGTTATATGAGAACATTTCCATACATACATATGCTATACACTGAATGTGTTTCCCCATGTGCCTGGATTCTACCATTACTTCCTTCCCCTCCCATTAATCACTTTTGTTTGTCCAGACAGTTTCACATCTACCTTCATGTCATGTATACAGACATGCTTTTATGGATCTATATAAATGAGAGGAAACATATGGTATTTGTCTGAGACTGACTTAATTTGCTTAATATGATTATCTCTAGCTGCATCTATTTTCTTACAAAGAACATATCTTTATTCGTATTTATGGCTAAAAATATTCTATTACGTACATAAAACATGTTTTTTAAAATCCCTGTATTGTTTGATCTAGGTTAGTTCCACAACTTGTCTGTTGTGAATTATGTTATAATAAACATGGACATATAATAAGAATCTCTGTGAGGCGACTGGAGAGGTAGCTCAGGGGTTATGAGCGTGGCTGCTCTTCCAGAAGTCCTAATTCCATCACACACATGACAGTTCAAAACCATCTATAACTAGTTCCAGGGAATGGGGTGCCCCCTTCTGCTCTGCAGGATCTTGCATGCATGTTGGACACATAAGCTCACACAACCACACACGTACACATAAATTTTTTCAACAATGGTAATTACATAATTATAAAAATCTCTGTGATATGTGTTTTGAGGTTTTGGGGGGATGATATAGCTGTGTCATTTAGTAGTTTTACTTTTAGATTTTTGAGAACACCTCATGCTGATTTCCATAGGGGTTACACTAGTTTATATTCCCACAAGCAGTGTATAAGTCTTCCATTTCTAGATGAGTTCCATTACACACTGGAATTTTCTTGAGTATTTATGCAAACTCTTAATGTGCTTTTTTTCTGATACTAGGGCAGTAGAGAAACACTCATTGTCTTGAGACAAACAGACTCGGGTCTAAGTCATCCCTTATACCTTAGTAGCTGTGTGGTTTTAAATAAATTCCAAGTTTGCTGAGTGCTCACCCAAAAATGGAGGGTTGTAATGGTAATAATTGTCATTTTTTTCATACAAATAGACCCTTCTAATGAATTCATCTCTAAAAAATTTAAGGGAATCTCCCAACAAGAAGAAAGACTTCTGTAAATGATGCTCTTTCAATTTATTTTGTCTCATTTCTCAGAACTAAGAAACATTTACTGTGGACACACAGTCTTTTACTCTAATTAAATAAATATTATAATATCACTCAGGTCTTAATGTCTTGAAATTTCTCTTCTCCATGAAGGTTGCATGGGAACCTTCAAAGACAATGCATGGGAGCAAGTACTATGGTCATTTTAAAAACCACTCCTTCTCCCTCCCTCTTCTCTTTCCCCTCCCCCTCACTCTGCCAAGGCATTTAGAGATGGAGTCTATCACCCTTCAGATTACCAGGTGGAGGGGACTTATTCTGTGGTCATGTAAGGGAAGTGTGATTGACTATGTCCCTTGTTTCTATTGTCTGACTCAAGTTTTCTTCTAACTTAAGAGCTGGCCTAAAGACAAATCTACTTAAGTCTCCTTGGCTTTCTTTGTCTCTTGACTCCCTCCCTTTTTTCTCCCTTTTCTTTTATTTTACAATACCATTCAGTTCTACATATCAGCCATGGATTCCCTTGTTCTCCCCACTCCTGCTCCCCTCCCCTTCCCCCCAGCCCCACCCCCATTCCCACCTCCTTCAGGGCAAAGCCTCCCTGAGGACTGAGATCAACCTGGTAGACTCATTTTCAGGCAGGTCCAGTCCCCTCCTCCCAGACTGAGCCAAGCATTCCTGCATAAGCCCCAGGTTTCAAACAGCCAACTCATGCAATGAGCACAGGACCTGGTACCACTGCCTAGATGCCTCCCAAACAGATCAAACCAATCAACTGTCTCACCTATTCAGAGGGCCTAATCCAGTTGGGGGCCCCTCAGCCTTGAAAAGGAAGAAACAAAGTGCTAGAGAGGCCCACAGAAATCCACAAAGATACCCCCACAATGGACTGCTGGCAATGGTTGAGAGACAGCCGGAACTGACCTACTCTGGTGATGGGATGGCTAAACACCCTAATAGTCATGCTAGAAACCCCATCCAACAACTGAGGGATCTGAATGCAGAGATCCACGGCTAGGCCCTGGGTGGAGCTCCGGGAGTCTAATTAGTGAGAAAGAGGAGGGTTTATATGAGCGAGAATTGTTGAAAACAAGGTTGGATAAAGCACAGGGACAAATAGCCAAAGAAATGGAAACACATGAACTATGACTCCCTCTCTTTTTAACACATTTCCCCCATATACCAGAATCCAGATACTAGTGACAGCTGGTGCCAAAGATATAAATTGTATTTAGTAGACAAAGAAGCTAGTTAACATATATGACAATTTAAGTACGATATCATCTTATCTAATTTCTTTCTAATTAAGCCTAATGACTGGGTGTGCTTCTCACCAGACAGTCAGTCAAGTACAGTGTGTGAATTTCCCCTCTCTACTCTTGAAGTTAGCCTCCTACTATGATGAGTTCTCATGGTGTGGGAATAAATAAGTCTACATGGCAATGCAGCTGTACAACAATGTGAGGCATTTCTCATTAGGCTTCTTTCTCTGGCAGCAGCAAATAAACTTTCTTCTAGCCTTGCTGCAAATAGCTCCTTCCCATCTTTAAACAGAGAGATTGCAGGGAGGAAGTCTCAGTCTGTCTAGTTCTTAAAACTGGTTAGGTTATTTTTTGAGTTCTTAATCACTAGAAGTATTCAAGAAGAAATTAAAGCAAACTATGGAGCTCTGATTTCTCTGATATACCTCCATTATTATTTTGTATATAATATTTCATTTGAACATCTATTATATAGTTCTTATCAACTCTGGCATTTATTCCCATTACATTTTGGTTCAGTTACACTGGGCAGATGACACTGGGGAGAAGAGAGAATCCTGGAATGAACAATGTCTGTTCTCCATCCATTGCAAAATAAGGACAAAACCTTCTTGTCCTGTTTCCTGGAAAGATACTTTGCAAACAAAATGTGCTCTGATTATTGTACATAGAAATTTAAAAGGATGCTAGCTTGCTAGGAGTTTTTATTTGAGACTAAGGCCACGAAGCTCTTCCTAGAATTTAAAAGTGTTCTGTATGTTTATAGTATAGGGATACACTTAATGCTCACCAAATACGTGACCCTGTTCTCTGCATGTCCATATATCATCCTGTTTGGTGCTCATAATAGTCCAAAAAGAGGTGTTTTTTTTTTTTAAGAGGTGTGTTTTGTTTTACTTGTTTTCCAAGTTAGAAAATTGAGGCTCACATAGGTTTGACTACAGATGTGCATACATGTGAGTATCTATGTTGGTGTGTGTACATTTTGTACAAGTATGTATGCAGGTGTGCATGTTAGTGTGTGTGTGTGTGTGTATGTGCATATTGGTGTGTGTGCACATGTGTGTATAAGTATGCATGCAGGTGTACAGGCATGTGTGGGTGTGTGTATGAGTTTATGAAGAAGCAAGGGCTTAACATCAAGGGTCTTCCTCTGTCATTCTCTATCTACTCACACACACAACAGAAGTCAGAGAACAACTTGCTGGAATCAGTTCTCTACTTCCACTATGTGGGTACATGAAATCAACCTCAGGTCATCAGGCTTAACCCACTAAGCCTTCCCACTGTCCCTTCACCTTACTTTTGAGAAACAATCTCTCAGTGAACCTGGAATGCAATGATTTAGCTGGGCTGGCTGGCTAGCATGCCTCAGGAATCTGTCTATCCCTGGCTCCCCAGTGTCGGCACACCTAGCTTTCACATGTGTGCCTGGGATCACAGTCAGATGCCTGTGTTGGGGATCAAGTTGAGGCTTCCATACATGCACAGCAAGCACTCTATGGATGGAGATTTATTAGCAGTCTGAGCATATATTTTATAGGAGAATTCTCCACAAGTCTACAGGCTTTGGAGTCTGTATAATTAGCCTCTGCCTGATGTTGCTTCTTCAAAGCCGCCTGCGTAGTTTTGAACATTAGAGCCTACAAAAGAATCAGACACATACCTTGATTGAAATCTGCTTTTGATGTGGTGAAGTACAAGCGCTGGAATAGCACTTTTTTTGTGAAACATTTTATAATTTGAATTCACTTTTCTCACGAGACTCCTTATTTCCATGACTGTGTACACACTCATCCTTTCATTCAAAATTACTGTTTTAATTAACTTCTTTGGTGCTGTGGATTGCACCCAGGGCCCTATCCATGCTAAACATGTGCTCTGACACAGACCTGTGCCATTGACAACTTTGAGCAAATAATGTGACTGTTATATAGAAGACAAATCCTTTGAGCTGAATGCTCGCAAACTGATGGATAATTTTTTTCAGAGTAATTTAATGTTATCATACCATATTAGTCAGGATTCTTCAGAGTAACAGAACCAATAGCATGGACACTGATTACAAAGGGGTTTACTAGATGGGTTTTCACAATATGCTCTGAGTAATCCAACAATGGGTGACTGCATGCTGGAGAGAGGAGGCTGCTCAGTTCACAGGACAGGATGGCTCAGAAGTCCCAGTCTGTCTCTAAAATACTGGAGGATTTCCGAAGAGCCACTGGTCTTCAGTCCTTGAAAAGTAAAGGAAGCTGTGTTCTATTGTGAGCAGCTAATGCAGCAACAGTGAAGATGCAATGAGCAACCAAGAGAGAAGTTGGTGAAAGCTACCTTGCTTGCCCCCACCAGTCATCTTTATGTCTTGCTGCCCACTGGAGAGTGATGCCCATTCTGGGAGAGAATCCCTCCCCTCAGTTAATCCTTCCAGAAAATACCTTCAGAGATCCACCCCTGGACATGTCTCTTAGTTGATCTCAGATCTGACCAAGTTGATAACCAAGATTAATCACACATAGAAAGTAACAGTTTCCTTATGGAACTTTCACACATATTTAGTTTTGGTTGTTCTGTAGAAGTAACCATCTTATTCAATAAGAAACACAGAACCAATGCAAAGATGAAAGCCCAAGAGGTCAGAGCTAAGATCCTTACCCTTCACTCTGCAGCTATTCTCTTCAGCAAAGAGAGCTACTTCCTGTGTGTTTGTCTTTATAAAGACTTTCTGTTCTGCCTTCTCATTGGTTGTAAACCCAACCACATGACCACCTCGTCACTGCCTGTCTGTACAGATCTCCAGGTCTTCTATGGTTGGTATTGAGATTAAAGGTGTGTGTCTCCATGCTGGCTGTATCCTTGAACACACAGAGATCTACCTAGCTCTGCCTTCCAAGTGCTGGGATTAAAGGCGGGCACCATCACCACCCAGTTTCTGCTATGGTTTGCTAATAGCTTTGACCCCCAGGCAACTTTATTTATTAACATACAAATAAAATCACATTTCAGTACAAATAAAATATCACCATATTGTTCCCCTTTTTCTCTCCATATAATTCACTGTTCCTTTCCTGTTCTCTTCCACTTCTTCCCACCTTCACAGGACAGGTGCTCTGACAACCAGTCTAGTCTCCTTCCTTGAGGCTCCTTTCCGTCCTCTCATGACCTCTTTCTAGTTTAACTCATGCATTCTTCATGTTGAAGGCTAAGGCAGAAGGCTGAGAATTCTACCATGTATTTGTTTTTCCTTTTATGTGTCTGTGTTTGCCTGAGTGTTTGCATATGTGCAATATCTGTATAGGAGCCTATGGGGGTCAGAAGAGCCTCAGATCCCCTGGAATTGGAGTTAGAGTTAATTATGAACTACCATGTGGGTGCTGGAAGCCTAACCTGGGTCCTTGGAAGAGCCACAAATGTTCTTAACCACTGAACAGTCTCTTCAGCCCCTAATAACATTTTTCTCTTTTTAAAAAGCTTTTTTAATATTTTTTTATTTTTTTAACTTCTATTCTTCTCTCATACATTACATCCCAACTACAGTTTCCCCTCCATCTACTCCCCCCAGTCTGTCTCCCACACTCTCACCCCGATCATCTCCTCCTCTGCTCCTACTTCCCCCGAAACATGGCACAGTTCCTGAGGCTTGAGCTATGGCACTGTAATAGAGTGCTTGCCTACCATTCCCAAGGCCCTGGCTTCAATCCCAAACACTGAACAAAAATTCAGAGTTGTTTTTTGGTTACTTTATATCTGTTTGAACTTTGTCAAAACAAATAGAATATGCCTTAAAATAAATATAGTTCATTTTAAATGTTCATGACAGAGGTTCCAAAGGACGTTTCGTTTCTTTGTCCCAGAAAGCCATAGTGGTTGCCCCTTCACCAGAAACTGATGCTTTAGCTATCTGTCTCTGTGCAGCTTGTAAGCTATATTTGCTTGTGCCTAAAAAATGTGATACATATGAGGTCTGAAAAATGACTGCTATCAGTATTTATAACTGATAGCATGTCCAAATATTTAGAATCAGCAATGGATTCCAGTTTGCTTAGAAGTGTGTGGCTGAAGAAACCCAATAGATAGCTAGTAGATAACGAGCCTTATTTATATTTTCAACAAAGAATCTTGGTATGGATAACATGTGACATTCAACAAAGGTGCCAAGTCTACTATCTATGAGGTCAACATGGTCATTAAGCTCAGGGCATACCACTGAAGAGTCTTCAAGAAGGATTGAATTCATACTTAGGTGGAAGCCCTTTATACTTGACCTGATTTTGTACTCCCTACTAAGACTGAGCAGCCCTGAGATAAGTCAGCTCAAGATAGTCCCACTTATCATGGGGAAAAACAGAGTTGCAACCATTTTATTGCTCACATGCATTTCATATTGATCAAAAAGAATGATGTCTGTAAATGTTTGTAGGACAAAACCTGGTTAAGACAAAAGACCAATAACATTTTCTCTTTTTCCTCTCTTTAAATGTTGCCAGATGAATCATAGCTTTTTTTGGTAGAAATATTAAAGCTATTAACTGATAATAGCACTACAGTAATTTTTCTGCTTTATGTGACTTACAAAGTTGGAACCTGTAATGTGACACAGATTCAATCTCATTATCTTTATAGCCCATCACTCTCATCAGGCATGACCAATGGATTGATATTTGCTTCTAGGTCAAATCTCTTTGCCATTCCTGTACTAACATTAATTGTTTCAGGCATGTCCTTCAGTAAAAGCACATGGTCTTCTGATACCCAACTGATATGATTTCCTTCCTTCTAAAATCACTGGTAACTGTGATTAGTATATTTCATGAGATTTTGGATCCTTTCTGTCTAAATTCAATTTCTTAACATTAACATGAAATAAAAGTTGATTCACATCTATCCTTTCTCTGAAAGAATATTTGTTTCTTAACAGGTATTATTCAAGAATTTGTTCTTACTGGAATTTTTAGTTAATAAAATATTTAGAATGTTCATGTATTAATAAGAACACTCATGTTTTTTCGACATCACTGTAGGTTATGTAGTTTTGTTTTCTAGTACCCATAGTGATTTAGGAGAAAACAAATAATTAGAAGTTGCCTTATGTGTCATTTAACAATGGTTGAGGCAATACCAATGGGGAGTTTCTTGTTTCATTTTGAGATGATTAGCTAGATCTGGAAAGTTATTTCATCAGCAGGTTATGTGTTTATTTTCTATTTTACTCATTAAAACTCAATCTAATTAGGCAATATTATTTAGCCAATGCTCTGGGGACCCTAATTCTATTCTGTGTAGTTCTTTGGCCTAGCTTTTCTGGAAGTACACAGTAAAGGAGTTACTGTTTCTTGCTTGCACCCAAGTGAAGATGTATTATTAGGTCTGCCACTTTTTAGGCACAGAAAAACCACCCTGGTAGCACATCCCTTAGGAGAAGCCTCCTGGAAGCAGGTGTAAGAGAGAGGCCATTTGATACCTCTGTGACCAAGGGTTAGTCCCTTCCTTGAAGCAATTAGATTCTGCCTTGATAGGCAGCTATATCTCACATATTGACAGTTTCCCTTACATCATCATCAAGTAAGGATCTGACCAGATCTCTAGTCTGTCCTATCATCATGAGCCACACCACAGCATTATGAAGCCTGTGGGTATTTATGGGTATAGTTGGAAGATTTCCTGTGACCTGGCCAGCCGGCGGCGTTCAGGACAAATCTCTCCCACTTGTGTCCCCCAAGTAAACACACAGAGGCTTATATTAATTATAACTGCTTGGCCATTAGCTCAAACTTATTACTGACTAGCTCTTACACTTAATTTAACCCATAATTTTATTTATGTTTAGCCATGTAGCTTGGTACCTTTTCTCAGTTCTGCCTTATCATCTTGCTTCCTTGGATATCTGGCTAGTGACTCCTGACTCAGCCCTTCCTCTTCCCAAAATTCTCCTCATCTGCTCACCCCACCTATACTTCCTGCCTGGCTACTGGCCAATCAGCATTTTATTTATCAACCTATCAGAGCAACACATAATCACAATATACAATATAACATCCCACAACATATGGGTTTAAGTCAATGATATATGTCATAGTGGAGTCTTGAAAAAAAAATCATTGACCTTATTTAGGGCTCATTTTTATTATCTGATGATAACACATATAATAGTAACTTATGAGAATCAAATAATATAAGGGAATGCTCACAATGTACCTAGTAAGTATTCAGTTGACAATCAGTTATAAACATGCTCAAGCTCAGAATGGTGTTTTGATGTGATTTTTTTTGCATTATGACATTCTATTTATAAAATAACTATCAAGATGAAATAGATGCCACATCACTGCTTTCTAACAGATATGAATTGGGGTTTATTTTGTTTTGATGTTTGATTCTTGAATTCTAAAATGTTTTAATTTAGAAAAGAAATGTAAGTTTGCTGGTGAGGTGACTCAGTGGGCTTGCTTCCAAGCCTGATGTCATGAGTTCAATCCTCAGAATCCATTTGATAGAAGGAAAGTACTGACTCCATAGCCATAGCACTCTCCTCTGACCTCCACACACACTATGCCACATGTACACACACACACACACACACACACACACACACACACACACACACGGAGAGACAGCAGATACCCATATGCTGTACATATACCAGTACATATGTAGAAAATGTGTGTTGATCTTAGATAATATATTAACAAATATTTTTCATTAAGCCCTTTCTTAATTCAGTGACCCAATGAAAGCCACTGTTACCATTTTGGTCTGTACCAACTCTGGAATTTCTGTTTATTTACATGAACATGTGCTACACTGGTGAGGTGGATTGATGAATAAAGGTGCCTGGTCTGTCACCAGGCTTAACTTGAGTTCCATCCTGGAGACTCACATGGTAGGTGGAGAAAACCAACTTTTTCAAGTTTCTGTGGCATGTGTACACCTTCACACATGTATGCATGCAGACAGGTGGACACAGACACACAACCAATAAATGAACAAATAAATCAATAATCTTATAATATATTTAAAATATATGTATTCAGTTTTATAAAAATCAGAATTCTATTTCTGGTGTTGGGTCATCACCAATATATGTACATGGTATCTTTGAATCTTTAAAGTTATTTTGTAGCATAATTTTTAATTATTGAATTGTAAATATAATGCATGTATTGACATTAATCTCACACAGGTAGGCATTTGGTATTTGAATTCCTTTTCTTTCTCTCTCATACACAGTGTTACATACTATTACTCAATGGAATACTTCTTACACTGATACTATTAAGCATTTTTCCATCTTTGTTGTATACTAACAAGTTCTAACCCATCTATTTTCATGTTTGCTTTTTCTTTAGAAACTGTTTTCTAATTCTCCCAGAGAAGTTTGTTTGTTTGTTTAATACTACATCATATTAAAATACACAATAAAAAACCTATGCCCACTCTCTAATCCCTTCACAGAGGGAAGCATGAAAGACACATCTTTTGTTTTCTTTCTTACCTCCAACATATTGTTTTGGTTTGGGGCTGTATTCCTCCGGTTTGGTTTTTGTTGGTATGATTAAACACTATGACCAAAAGCAACTCAAAGGAGGAAACTATTTCAGCCTGTACTTCCAAGTTCTGGTCCATTGTGGAGGGGTGTCAGGGCAGAACTGAAGCAGAAGCCATAAAGAATACAGCTGACGGGCTTGCTCTCGGGCTCCATCCCATGTCTATGCTCCGCCTTCACCTTTCTTAGGCAGCCCTAGTCTATCTGGCAGGGGATGGTAGTGTCCATAGTCGGCTGTGTTCTCCCATACCAATCATCAATGAAGGCAATGTTCCACAGACACACCCACGGCCCAATCTGGTCTAGCCAGTTCTTCAGCTGGAGCTCCCTCTTTCCCAGGTGACTGTCTGAAAACTGACAGCTGAATCTGGCTGGGATAGGCTCAGGCTACATAAAACTTCACTGATACTTTGTTCTGACAAGCTGTAATAAATAACCATTAATGTACCTTCAAATGTATATATTGAACAAGTTTTCAGAAGCAGGCTTGCTGGTCAGTTGAATAAGAAACTTAAAAATGCCATGGAATTTTGAGGATTGCTCACTATGGGAACTTTATGTTTACACTGATTCTAGCAATGAGTGGATATTCTTTCTTCTAACCTTGTCAGAAGAAGGTGCTATCAGACTGTCAACTTCCTTTTAGTATAGCAGGTGAGATATGATATTTTAAAATTGATACAGTTTGTAATGCCTTTCTTTTAGGTGAAATTATTTTTCTAAACTCCCCCTCTGTGGTATGAAATGAAAACATGTTTCTGTAGAAACAGATAGGTTCTTTATCATATGTTGAATTTAATTTTATCTAGCTGTTTCCAGAACTTTGTTGTGTTCCTTTTTGTCTCCTACCATGCCTGCTCAACTCCTCATTTTGCAGTCAGTTTATATTGGAAACTTGGTTTAGTTCTTTGTTTTCTCTGTGCATTTCAAACAAAGAAAACCAAGAAGTTTTTTAAAATATAGCTGTACCACACTCTTTTTAAAATGTCTCACTAATATTCAAGGAAAAACTCTAGTATGTATTTTGAAAATGCTTCTCTAGTTCATCAGTTTTTTGAAGGTTTACCATTTTACAAGGCACTGAAACAAAACCTGTAGATTCTACCTGTAAAATGTGGTTTTCTTGCATTCCCAGCAGATGACCCAAAGGCTTTTTTCTCTTCCAACAGCCCACGTGATAGGTAATGGATTGGGTCATTGGGGAAATTCCATGACAGTAGACCATCCCAAGGGGCCAGCTCACCTTGGTTATTTCATAATTGTCCTACTCTCTTTTGTCTTTTGACCATATTACCTTTGCAATTAGCTCATCTAGTTCATGAATAAACTAAAAAAAAATCTCATTAGAAGTTTTGTTTTCTCAATTGGACTGTTGGTCGTTTTGATGTCTAATTTCTTGAGTTCCTTATATATTCTGGATATCAGTCCTCTGTCACCTGTGGGGTTGGTGAAGATCTTTTCCCATTCTGTAGGCTGTCGCTTTGCCTTGTTGACCGTATCCTTTGCTCTACAAAAGCTTCTCAGTTTCAGGAGGTCCCATTGATTGATTGTTTGTCTCAGTGTCTGCGCTACTGGTGTTATATTTAGGAAGTGATCTCCTATGCCAATGCGTTCAAGATTACTTCCTACTTTCTCTTCTAGCAGGTTTAGAGTAGCTGGATTTATGTTGAGGTCTTTGATCCACTTGGACTTAAGTTTTGTGCGCGGTGACAGATATGGATCTATTTGCAGCCTTCTACACGTTGATATCCAGTTATGCCAGCACCATTTGTTGAAGATGCTTTCTTTTTTCCATTGTACACTTTTGGCTTCTTTGTCAAAAATTATATGTCCATAGGTGTGTGGGTTAATGTCAGGGTCTTCAATTCGATTCCATTGGTCCACATGTCGGTTTTTATGCCAATACCAAGCTGTTTTTATTACTGTAGCTCTATAGTAGAGCTTGAAGTTAGGGATTGTGATGCCTCCAGAAGTTGTTTTATTGTACAGGTTTCTTTTAGCTATTCTGGGTTTTTTGTTTTTCCATATGAAGTTGAGTATTATTCTTTCCAGGTCTGTGAAGAATTGTGTTGGTATTTTGATGGGGATTGCATTGAATCTGTAGATTGCTTTTGGTAAGATTGCCATTTTTACTATGTTGGTCCTACCTATCCATGAGCATGGGAGATCTTTCCATTTTCTGACATCTTCTTCAATTTCTTTTTTCAGGGACTTAAAGTTCTTGTCATATAGGTCCTTCACTTGCTTGGTTAGTGTTACCCCAAGGTATTTTATGTCATTTTTGGCTATTGTAAAGGGTGATGTATCTCTAATTGTCTTCTCATCTTCTTTGTCCATTGTATATAGGAAGGCTACTGATTTTTTTGAGTTGATCTTGTATCCTGCTATGTTGCTGAAGGTGTTTATAAGCTTTATCAATTCCTGGGTGGAATCTTTGGGGTCACTCAAGTATACTATCATGTCATCTGCAAATAGGGAAAGCTTGACTTCTTCCTTTCCAATTTGTATCCCCTTAATCTCAACAGAGGAAACCCAAATGGCTGAAAGACATTTAAGGAATTGCTCAACATCCCTAATCATCAGGGAAATGCAAATCAAAACAACTCTGAGATACCACCTTACGCCTGTCAGAGTGGCTAAGATCAAAAACACTGAAGACACTTTATGCTGGAGAGGTTGTGGAGCTAGAGGAACTCTCCTCCACTGCTGGTGGGAATGCAAGCTTGTACAACCACTTTGGAAATCAATATGGCGCTTTCTTAGAAAATTGGGAATCAATCTCCCCCAAGATCCAGCTATACCACTTTTGGGCATACACCCAAGAAATGCTCAATCATACCACAAGAGCACTTGCTCAGCTATGTTCATATCAGCATTGTTTGTAATAGCCAAATCCTGGAAACAACCTAGATGCCCTTCAACTGAAGAATGGATAAATAAATTGTGGCACATATACACAATGGAATACTACTCAGCAGAGAAAAACAATGACATCATACGGTTTGCAGACAAATGGATCGATCTAGAAAAAATCATCCTGAGTGAGGTGACCCAGACTCAGAAAGACAAATATGGTATGTACTCACTCATAGGAAGATGCTAGATGTGGAACAAGGATGACTGGACTGCTACTCACATCACCACTGAGGCTACCTGGAAAACGGGACCCCAAAAAAAGACACGGAGAAATGGATGAGATCTACATGAACAGCCTGGTCATGAGTGGGAACAATGAAGAGCGATGATCGAGGGAAAGGGAGTGGGAGATCCTAGCTGGATCAAGAAAAGAGAGGGAGAACAACGAATAGGAGACCATGGTAAATGAAGACCACATGAGAAGGGGAGGAAGCAGAGAGCTAGGGAGGCCCACGGAGATCCACAAAGATACCCCCGCAAAAGACTGCTGGCAATGGTCGAGAGACAGCAGGAACTGACCTACTCTGGTGATGGGATGGCCAAACACCCTGATAGTTGTGCTATAAACCCCATCCAAGGACTGAGGAATCTGGATGCAGACATCCACGGCTGGGCCCCTGGTGGAGCACTGGGGGTCTAATTAGTGAGAAAGAAGAGGGTTTATATGAGCGAGAATTGTTGAAGCCAGGGTTGGATAAAGCACAGGGACAAATAACCAAATGAATGGAAGCACAGGATCTATGAACCAAAGGCTGAGGGGCCCCCAACTGGATCAGGCCCCCTGAACGGGTGAGACAGTCATTTGGCTTGATCTGGTTGGGAGACAGCTGTGTGTTGGTGCCGGGTCCTGGGCTTGCTGCATGAGTTGGCTGTTTGAATCCTGGGACCTATGCAGGGACACTTGGCTTGGTCTGGGAGGGGGGACTGGTCCTGACTGGACTGAGTCTACCAGGTCGATCCCGGTCCTCGGGGGAGGCCTTGATCTGGAGGAGGTGGGAATGGGGGTGGGGTGGGGGGAGGAGGAGGGGGGGCGAGAGTGGGAGAACAGGGGATTCTGTGGCTATTATGTTGAACTAAATGATGTTGTAAAATAAATTTACTTAAAAAAAAAAGAAGTTTTGTTTTCCACATCGACAATACATATATGCCTTAAAATGAGAACTGACAACATTACCACCTTTCTCAAAAAAAAAAAAACCAAAAACCAAAAAAAAAAAAAAAAAAAAAAAAAAAAAAAAAAAGTGGTAGTCCTGTCCACTAGGTCCCAGTTAGTTTGAGATTACACAATGATGTTTGTGCTTCTTCTATCTATGACCTAGGCATTGCTTGCTAAGTTCATTCCTTTAAAGAGATTTTCCTGCTCTTGCATTTTATAAAGTCTCAATGGTTCACTGTATCTCTCCATTTTTAGTATGTATTTATATGTATATGTATATATATATAGTTTGCCTACATGCTGGTGAATTTTTACCATTATTTACAGTAATTTTTCAGTTGATTCTTTTTTTCTCCAGATATCAGTCATAACCTTTATAACTCTGAATAATTTCTACTTCTTTTACAATCATCATGACTCTAATTGTGTTCTTAAAATAAAGTGTCTTCCCCAGCTGCTGTGCTGAGAACTGTCTTACTGACTATAAAGAAATCTGTTTTATTAAGGAAGTGTGTATTGACACCAATTTCATTGAGCACTTTCTATCTTTAATTTTAAGGATTCTATTGATCTGTTCGTTCTTTGACAATTTCATGCATGCATACAGTATATTTGATTACTTTCACCCCTACTTACTCTTAACTCTTTTCTGTCCCTGTCATTCCCTCTCTACTGTACAAATATCCATATGTTTTTGTGACCCATTGATTTTAATCAAGACCATCTGTGTAACCAGAGGAGTGGAAAATATCTGTTGGAGACAAATAGCAGATAGCCTCACAGAATCCATCAGTAGGCAGGAAGGGTAGGACCTCATGAGCCATTTCTTAATCTATGATTGACTATTAATAGGCTCAGTCATGTATAGACCAAGTGTATAACAGGCAACCACAGCTGTTCTTTAATATACAGTGATTCCTAGGATCAGTGATATACAGCCACAGAACCATCTAGTATATCTCCTCCTCTCTAATTCTCTTTTTAACACTTTTTAAGTTAGCTTACAAGTTAGTAGATTTCCTAGTAGGTTTCCATATTTTTTTAATATATCCTTCATTTGAATGAACATTTCCAGAACTAGTACATCTACAACTATCTGACTTTTGCCATCCCGCCCCCCACCCCCGCAAAATCAAAAATATACATGGGAGAAGAGATAGCATCTTCATCAAATGGTTCCAGAAAAATTAGATATCCACAGGTAAATGAATGAAGAGTAGATTTTTCTCTCACCCTACACAAAATTCAACTCCAAATGGATGGAAGCCCTCAGCATAAAACCTGGAACTCTGAAACTGCTAGAGGAAAAAATTAGAGCATTGACTACAAGATAGAAGCACCGGGGCTGGAGTGCATGCTGCTCTTACACTTCCTTTGTCTGGCTCACAGCCACTTGCAGTTCCAGTGTCACGAGGTCCTAACCACTCTTCCTGCTTCCTGGGGTACCTGCATGCACATAGTCCATGTACAGATAGTCAGTCCCATGTACATACATATAAGATACAAATAATAAAATCCTTTTTAAAAGGTTTGGGGATACATAAGGTCTTTTTAAACAGGACTTCAGGTCACCCAGGAAGTAAGATGAACAATTGATAAATGGAACTTCACATAGTTAAAAACACCTCTGTGCAGCCAAGGATCCGCTCTCATGGGCGACAGAGATATAGGACGAGGATCTAGAATATAAAATTTCTCAAAAAGGTAAACATAAAGAAACAACTCCATCAAAAATGGCCCCTGAAACTGCAGAGAGAGAGTTCTTAAAACAAGAAATATAATAGCTAATAAGTAATTTTAAAAAGTGTTCAACATCCTTAGCCATAAGGGGAATGGAAATTAAACTACTTGGAGACTTCCTTTCACATAGGCAAAATAACCACCGTTTAAAAAAAAAAATCAAATGGCAGAGATGCTGATGAAGTTGTGAGAAGGTAGAACCTATTTACTGTTGGTGGGAGTTACCACTTGGAAATCGGTGTGCGGATTCCTCAAAAAAACTAGAACAGGTAACCCATCATATATCCTAAGGTATAAATAATACATTTTATTAAGAGAACACTTAAAATTTATCATATACTTTTCACAAACTATTGAGATGATGTTTCTTTTTGTTATATTTTAAATTTTCCTAATATTCAATAATCCTAGATATTCTATATTTTAATGTTGCTAAATTCTGTCTCCGAACAGCTTACCTGTGGCTTTGGTGTGAGCTGTTGTGGTAGTTTGAATAAGAGTAGCCCCCATAGACTCATATATTTGAATACTGAGTCCAGAGAGTGGCACTCTTTGGAAGGATTAAGAGGTGTGGCCTTGTTGGAGTTAGTGTGTCACTGGGGGTAGGCTGTGAAGTTTCAAAAGCTCATGCCAAGTCCAGTGTCTCCCTCTTTCTGCCTGTGAGTCAGGATATAACTTTCAGCTATTGCTGTGGTACCATGAGTGCCGCCATGCTCCTGCCCTGATGATAATGGACTAAACTTCTAAAACTGTAAGCCAGCCCTCAATTCCATGCTTTCCTTTATAAGAGTTGCCTTGGTCTTGGTGTATCTTCACAGCCATAGAACACTGACTGATACAATTGTCTTATGTAAGGCTGGTCTTAGTTCACTCAGTGTGTCTGTGCATGTATATCTGAGCAAGTGGCAGGTGTGTAGGCAACGGGTATTTACCCAGCACAGCAGGAGATGCTTATATTCCAAGGCGTCTAGAAGAAGTCTTCCTTTTTGGGTTTGCAACAAGAAGTAATGTTTCTGATTATTCCTTAAAGGTTCATTGAAAATCTGTGGAAATAATTTAGTACAGTGTTTCTTTTTGGTTTTGGAACTTAAATAATTTTTCTCAACCTCAATTAAGGGACAAATCTATCTTCACTTTCTATTCTTTGTAGTAAGTTTTGTTAAATTACATATACTGGTTGGTTTGATTATCCAGAGAACTTTTTGAATGTCTTTAAATTTGAATATTGTTTTAAGAATTTGTCTCATGAAGACTGCATCAGTTACTTTTCTATTGCTGTGTAAAAATGCCGTCCCCAAAGCGACTTACAGAAGGAAGCATTTAATTGGGTTTACAGTTTTAAGGGGTTATACACACTACGGTGGAACCAAGGTGTGGTGGCAGGAACAGCTGAGAAATCACATCCTGATCTGCAAATGTACCTGCCCATTCCTGATCTCAGCATATACCCATTTTTAAAGATTCCTTTTTATTTTCAATGTGTGTCTACATGTATGAATGGGTGTGTGAATGCTCATGCCCACGGTGGAGGTCACAGGTGTCAGATCCTTTGGAATTGGAGGCAGAAAGACAGACACATTGGGAATGGCAGGAGTTTTTGAAACTTCAAAGTCTGCCCCAGTGACACACCTCCTTCAACAAGACCACTCCTCCTAAGCCTTCCCGAACATTTACCCCAACTGCATTTGAAGTCTTCAAACAGGAAGCCTATGGGAACCATTCTCTTGAAAACTGCCACAAAGACTATTCCTGTTTGTATGTTTCCCGTTAATTATATTTTTAACTGCTCTTTATTCCCCTAAGTTTCCTTTAGGAAGAAATTATATATACCTAAAATGTCCCTTGCCTTTCTTTTCTCTTAATCATTTTCTCTTTTCCTTCCAACTTTCTTATTCCCTATTTTGGGTTTTTTCCCTTCTCATTTATTCTTCTGTTTTCCTTAGTATGTTTTTTTTTTCTGTAATTTTATGCTCTTTTTGCTTTTTCTTCATTTCTTGAATGCCTTTTATTTTAATGATTATTTACTGAACTAGGATAAATCATACCTCCTTTTACATCTTCACCAACTCTTTTCTGAGGTATTCGGTTTTTATTTTGAGCAAGCAGAGTCTCAGCCTGGGCCAGGGTTGGGAGGAAGGGAAGTTGGAGAAGCAAACAGGAAGGAGGAAGCCAGGAGGCTTTGCCTAGTCTCCCTGATTCCTCACAGAGAGCCTTTAAAAACATCTAATGCCCAAGAGATGATGTTATACAGAGTACCTCCTATGCATCTTTATGGGCATATCTATATGCTTTCCTCAATTGTGGATAATTATATTTTCTATTTCATTGGTTGCTGCATTTTTGTATGTTAGTGTGTGACAGAACTGCCATTCCTGTGCTCTCTTAATGCTAGGCTCACCATGCCCCACCCCCTTCCTCCTTCCACCTCTTATAGTATGCAATGTTTGACACAGACTCATGTTTTAAATGCTTCATCACCAGCTACAATGCTGCATTTTCAATGCCTAGGAGGTGGTATTTGGTACCAGTACCCTTTAAATCCCTCTGCTTTCTGCCCCAGTGGCATGTGAATACTCATTGCTGTTTGCTGCAGTCACCATAATTTCCTATAACAATGGACAGAAATATCCCTGAAATAATGAGCCAAAATAAAATTTTCTGCTTCTAAGATATTTTTCTTGGGTATTTTGTTATGATGTGATGTCAAAATAAGAAGTATACCTACCCTTCTGTGATCTCAGTGTGTACACAATCTTTCTTTGGATTTGTTTTTATTTTTACTATGTATAGGTGTGCGTGTCTGTATGTGTGAATGCCAACAGATGCCAGAGTTACCAGATACATTGGAGCTGAAGTTATACCCAGTTGTGACTCGTCTGATATGGATGCTAGGAACCAACGTGGTCCTCTGGAAGGCCAGAAAATGCTGCTGTTAACCTCTCACCATCACTTCAGCAAATACACAAATTTTAAATTCTTTAAATGACACTTATTTTCTACTTTTTCTAAAAGTAAGTCTTGAAGGGCCTTTCTCTTTCTTTCTCTTGTAGGTCTGAAATACTTTGCAAGAGGAGAAAGAAGTTTTAATTTATAGTCTTACTGATGCTAGACATCCACTTGAATATTTTTAAAATATTTTTATTTTAATTTTTAAATCAATAGTACCTTAATTTTTTAATAAATCTTAATAACCTGGACATGGTACAGGTCGTAAACTCAAATAAACAATAGTTTATATACAATTGATTACAGAAGGACTCTAAAGGGCTGATCTCCTAGCTACCCTTACTGGAAATGTGCAAAAGGATATTTGAAAAAGGATACATATCTAAATAAGGACAATAGAGACTGTCTCTTTTAATTAAAAAGTCTTAGCTGTTCTCTCTTCTGAATAAAGTAACTGGAAAAATATAATTTTAGTTCAAAATGATAATGTTACAATTATAAAAAGTAGTTACAAAAATAGAATGGCTATTTAAGAATTGACCCTTTCTCCTTGCATTTGTTTCTCTCAGACATTCATATTCAGGTTTGCTTCTCATACCCAACAAAGCCTCCAGTTTGTTTCAAAATATTAATCTGTTAAGTAAACCTCCTGGGAAATAAATTTAAATTATTTTGATAGAAATTATTTTTATACTGGAAGACATAACTAAAAGTTTCTCTATATTTCTCCAAATAAATGATCCATCTTGTGAATTTTTGTTTTGTTTTTGAGACAAGGTTTCCCTGTGTAGGCCAAGCTATCTTCAAACTCATGTACAGCATCCTCCTATGATGAATTTACTTTAAGTATATAGACTTCTGTTGCTTCTTAGGACATAAAGTTACCATGTCCAAATATTAGTTGCACAACACACTTAGAATGGCAGAATTTTTTCCTTATTATGAGCATATTTTTTATGTGTTTAAGAACTATTAAGAAGGCTTAAAACATCCCAAGTTTGTTGTCTCTTGTTTGGGTTTTTGAATACACTTGACCTAGGTAACAAAAGTATTCTGATAGAAAAAGAAGTAATGTAATTCAGCTCTCCTTTGTGTTGTGGTTCTGACTGGTGCAGAGTTCTTTATCTTTCTGTCTTCTGTTGCTCCCAAGTTTAGTGCAATGTGAATGGAAAATCAAGAGCATAGAATTTTCCTAGTTGATCTTCCGACGGAGGCTCTAAACACTTGAAACCCTCTTCTTGCTCCATATGATAAACACTGTGGAGGAAGTGAGGGCTAACAGAGCCAGCTGTGTTTGTTCATGCTGTGGCCCAAGTCTTGTCTGCATAAAGGATCTTCTCAATTATCACTGACCTCATCCAGCCGTTGGCTATTTTTTGTTGACACAGATTTGAAGAGGAATAGCTCACACACTTTGGGAGATTATAAGGCATCTTGACAAATAGCCTTATATTCCATATATAAAATGCTCCAATTCATAGCCCTCTTTACATTATAACTTTCTAAAGTCACTCTTAATACATAACTTTCATGATTTGTTATATTAAATATGATATACGGGGGCTGGATAGATAGCTCAGTAGTTAAGAGCATTTGTTCTTGCAGAGGACCTGGGTTTAGTTTCCAACACTTATATGATGGCTCAAAACCATCTGTGACTCCAGTTCCAGGAGATCCAATATCGTCTTCTGACCTCTGTGGGTACCAGGTATGCACATGGTACAGATACATACATACAGGCAAAACACTCACACACATTAAATAAATCAATCTAAAAAACAAAAAAGAACAAAAGTCCTAATATTCTGAATGTTGAAATTTATATTTTCCAGAATATCTGATGTTATTCTTTAAAGATACAAATTGCAACAAGTCTGTAAAGGATTCATGGACAGGTCTTGCAAAAAGTGATTTGAAGCAGTCACACTTTTAAGTGGCATGTGGTTGATTCCTGGAACTCATGGGAGACTGGGTGTTCCTGAGATTAATTTTCATTGTTTCATCTAAGACTGATAGTCTATGGAATGAACTATGGTAGGTGTCACCATCTAAACCTGAAGTAACTAAAAAACTCCATGAGACAAGTTTGGGTACAATTCCATAGCAAATTCAAGGAAAGAAGTAGAATTACATCCTAAGAGCAAGACCTGAATTTCAGTAAGATTCAAGCCTTAGAGTCTCTAACAGAGCTGAGCTAGCAAAGGACAAGGAGAAAATTCAGGATTGTGGACTCTGTGAATGGGGCAGAAGTGTCCCTAAGTATGGCTTATGACTCTTAGCCTCCTTTTGTGAGGGAGAAATTGGCTCCATTAGGGCACCGCTGGAGAGTGTTACTCTGGCCTCTTCTCATAAAAGTCGTGGCCTCTTGAGAGACTTAGAATAGCTTTGAAGACAGAGGTTCATCTGGTCCTCAGTCACCTGGGAGTGCTGCGGTAAATGGAGAGGCCCCAGGAGTGTGCTGCAGCTGAGGCTTTTTCACAGGCCCAGGAAAGGTGCTTGGCCAAGACAGGAGCTGCTGACACACTGCTCTTTCAGAGCATGATGCTCTTATGGTGCTCGAACAAACGGAGCATCTGGGCATTCTCCTTTTCAGTCTTTCTGTAGTCGAAATAGAATCCTGCTTCCAGGGACTCCAGGTTTTCTGACTTCACTAATTAAATGAAAATATGTGTTTTTCCTGGAGACAAAAGAGGTGGCCAGGCAAGGAAGGCAAAGGAAAGAAACTGATGAAATAACATTTCCAGCCAGACATGCTGTTATTTTATTTGTTATTATTTGAGACACTAAAATAAAACAGTAGCACAGGTTGACTTTGAACTTGCTATGTAGCACAGGCTAGCCTGTGATCTCAGATTCACTTGTTTCAACCTGCCAAGTTCTGGGAATACAGTGTTCTCCGATGTGTTTGGCCATGTAGACATTTTAGACATTTGGTGACATAGAGTACTAGTAAATTCTTATACATAAATGAACTCGTGAAAGGAGGAGCATAGAGGTTATATGTGTGTGTGTGTGTGTTTGTGTGTGTGTGTTGTGTGTGTGTGAAGATAGAAAGATAGACTATGTATTGACTGCTAAACTATGCTCAGCATTTAATGTTTTAATGTTGTAAAATTACATACATGTAAATAGACAAGTAGTTACATAATAAGCTCTTGGGTTTTTTTGTTTATTTAGTCAATAAACATTGAAAGTTTAGTAAACACAAGGCCCCATTTGACTACATAGCCTGAAGCAGACAGCATTTCTGCATAGCCACTAAGGGTCTGGATTCAGGATAAAATATGAGTGTAGAACCAGAATTAAACAGAGAATAAAACTAATACACTGGCAGTGTTTAGAGCCCATTTGTAAACATGCTATATACCTCCCATTTATTGTTTCACATCATTCACAGGATTCTGTATGGGAGCTATTATGTTCAATATGCAGACATGAAAACTTGAGATCTTAGTTGTAGAATGTCTTACTCAGTACTACAGAAATTGTGTTTCAGAGTCAAGAATTTCACCTGATCTTCTGCCTACCTAGTGACAATTAAATCAGAGTACTTGGTTACATATATGAGCAGCTGTGTGTATAAGTCACCAAACATTTAAGTTCATAAAAAATTTTATTTAAACCATCTTTATAGTCTATAAGCAGTTCAATTTTTTACTTAGGTTTCAGTGTTTTTACTGGCAACTATTTAACTAGTTACATGGGTAACTGTTGGATAAGTTAAATAATAACTAAAAGACAAAATAAATGAGGGAAGTAAATGTATGTCCTGGAAGTTACTTTTCAGATCATGGATCATGAAAACTATTTCACTAGGATCCATGAGGAGAGTAAATTGAACCAATGAATAGAATAGCACTGGGAGAAAAGTCTAGATAATCAGTGCAATGGAAAGAGATTAGCAAGATAGATGGGGATTAATCACCTTGAGAATGTTAATGAAGTACAGAATAATATGTGGCTAAATACAATATAGGGTCAGCAAGAAAGAGGGTAGCAGTGGATAACAGAAAGATAATTCTAAAAATCTGACATAAGGCCTGGATGCCCTGGCACATTTGTGCTGCCTGCAATGTTAGTGCCGTGTGGGGGTCAGAGCTTCTCTTTTCTTCCTCTGTACTACCTTCCATTGTGATGAATACTTCAGTTTCACACAGTGGTTGAGCATTTTATTACATGGTTCTGGGCAGTCACAGAGCTGAAACTGAGTCATTATTATTCTGCCAATAGTTAAGCTAAGTGCATATACCTTCAGTCTTCACCTGCTAGAATGCCTTGGCTAAAGCTGTAGAGCAGAGTCTGGAGACAGGTGGCTGGTAGTCATGTATTCTTAGATTCCTCATAACTTATTTCTTGATTTGAACTTGCTCATTCCTGGATCCCCAGATTATTAAAAAGGAAACAATAGCTCTCAAATTGCACACTGTAAATGGGGTGGACCCATCATGTCTATGAAAACACTCACACAAGGTAAAACTGAGATTGCTCTAATTAAATCATATCTTTCTTTTGTTTTATGTGCATGAGTGTTTTGCCTACACCTGTGTTTTTGTACCATGTAAATTCCTGGTGCCTGCAGAGGCCAGAGAGGAAATTGGATCCCCTAGAATGAGTTATAGAAAATTGTAAGCTGCCTTGTGGGTACTGGGAACTGATCCCAGGTCTTCTGCCAGAGCAACACGTGTTCTTAACCTCCAAGCCATCTCTCCAACCCTTCAATCTGATCTTTCTTAATCAGCACCCTTATGATGTTGAGTAACTTCTGACCCTTGGTTTTATTAATTCTAAGATGAGTGATTGGCACCCCTCTCATGGATTTGTTGTGAAGAGTAAATGTGTTTAATGACTCATGAAGTACCTGGCTTGCATGTATCAGCCCTTCAAAACATGAAGTGGTTTTCCAATTTGATCACATATTTCCATCTATCTTCTTTTCTAGATGTGAGATTATAATAATTAAACTTTAGTTTTTGAGGCCAGAAATTTTATTTCATGCTAAATGCTTTCAAATGATCTATCTTTTAAAATTATTACAACTGATCTGCATGATGAATTTTTTAATTATACCCATTTTATAGACAAGAAAACAGAGACTTGGAGGTATAAGTGCCTTCTCAAAATCACACACATAGCAGAACCACTACTGGAGGTCAAATAGTAAGAATGCAGTACATCCACTTGTTGAAAAGACTGTAAGGTAGGTGAGGTCTGTCACACACAGTAGGCACAAGGAGTCTCTTTTGTCTTCATTTACTGACATTTGGGTTGTCTATGGTACCAGAGAATAAATATGATAAAGTGTGAATATGTGCCTCATGTTGTAGAGGGCTATGCTAGGCTTATATAGAATCTAAAGTGGTAGATGTACATTTTCAGAAATTTTTCATCTGCTTGATTATAAATCCTGTGGACCAGACTCATATGCATGGCAGAAAACTTTCTTATTCTAGATTTTATTCTGATTGTTTTGCTTCACTTGAAATAACTATTTTATATTCAGATAGTAACTATTTCTATATAAGTACTATTGGGTAGAATAATCTCCACTCACAAATAAAATCCACACTTCTAAATAATTGGTTTTATTGGTCACTTTGAAAGAAAAGCCAGCATTCAAGAAAAGACTATGTGACTTTTGCAAACCTGTTTATTCTATTTGCATTTCACCTTTTCTTTCTCAAGTGCTTTTATTTTTTTAACATTTTCTTATTTATTTGTTTGTATTTTACATGTACATTTGTCTATGTGAGGGTTCCCATGAAAATGGAGTTATAGACAGTTGTGAGCAGCCATGTGGGTACTGGGAATTGAACCCACTGGAAGAGCAGCCAGTGCTCTTAAACACTGAGCCATTTATCCACCCCGCCCCCAACTTCATCTTCTTATTTGAAAAGTAAGTGGCTTAAAATAGGTCTTTCTTCACCTTTAATATCCCAAGACTCTTGACACAAAATGTTATGATTTGTGTTGGTGACTGTTTTGGGATAATAAATTACAACCGAAAATGTAGTCTAAAGGGAGAGATGTTTCAGGGTTAAGAGTAGAGACTGCTCTTCCAGAGTATCTACATCAGGCTGCTCACAACTGCTAGTATCTACATCTCCAGGAGACTCTGACTCCTCTGGCATATGTGGGCAGACACACACACACACACACACACACACACACACACACACACACATTCATAATTAAGAAAATAATACATTTTGAAATGTATCTTGACTTTTATTTAAGAAAAGCATTCAAGGGGGGCTGGAGAGATGGCTCAGAGGTTAAGAGCACTGCTTGCTCTTCCAAAAGTCCTGAGTTCAATTCCCAGCAACCACATGGTGGCTCACAACCATCTGTAATGAGATTGGTGCCTTTCTGGCTGTGGGATACATACAGACAGAACAATGTATATATAATAAATAAATAAATCTCTTAAAAAAAAAAAAAGAAAGAAAAGCATTCAAAAGTATTCCCCAGGTTTTTATTGACCTAATAAAAATATGTAGAGAATGTAGGAAAGTATCCCTGAAGAAGAAAGAAATCTGATTAAAGCATTCAGTACTATAATTTTTAAAGTACTTCAATAATAATTTTACCCTGTAGAGAGATTTTCATCTTTAAAGGAAAGTGTTTATTAACTCAAATCAACTTCTAAATTAGAAGATTGTCAGTTAATATGAAAAAGTGAAGTAAAAAATTCCAGTCTCCTGTGAAAGGCACTGCTGCAGGGCAGAAGGATTTGGGGAGATGGATCCTAACAGACTCATTTAGTATAGGCATATTTATCCGAACAGTTACCATTCAAGTGAGTCCTGTCATTCACTCTTTCATTCACTTACTCATTGACCATTAGTTGGAAACATCTGCTCTATACAAGAGCTTTCATCTAATGGAAAAAGTAGAACTGAATACTGATTATTATAACATAGTTATTGAAATGATCAGGGTTCATAAGGAACATTGGTTCATGAGGATCTCATTTAGCTGTCTGAGATCATGAAATCCTTACTGTGTAGTCTGACTTTTTCATCGGTACTATCATTTCCCCAATAATGACACAGAGACTTATTATTATATGTAAGGTTGACTGATAGCTTAGGCTTATTTCTAACTAGCTCTTATAACTTAAATTAACCTATTTCTATTAATTTACTTTCTGCCTTGTGGCTTTATTACTTCATCTCCATAGTGCCAGTCCTGCTTGCTCTGCATCTCCTGGTGTCTCCCCTTCATCTTCCCAGCATCCTTTCTGCCCAGAAATCCTGCCTAGCTATTGGTCATTCACCTTTTTATTAAACCAATCAGAGTGACACATTCTCACAGTGTACAAAAGAATTATTCCACAATATTCCCCTTTCTGTGTAAATAAAAAGGAAAGCTATTTAACTCTAACACAGTAAAACTATATACAATAAGAATAATTATCAGTTATTGTCTAAATAGAAAGGAAAGGTATTAACTTTAACAAATGAAACTATATACAATAATAACAATTATCAATGAAGAATTACATTCACGCCGGGTGGTGGTGGCGCACGCCTTTAATCCCAGCACTCGCGAGGCAGAGCCAGGCGGATCTCTGTGAGTTCGAGGCCAGCCTGGGCTACCAAGTGAGTCCCAGGAAAGGCGCAAAGCTACACAGAGAAACCCTGTCTCAAAAAAACCAAAAAAAAAAAAAAAAGAATTACATTCACAATGTCCAGTCCATCTTTCTTATTCTAATGAATTTAAAGTTTTATACCTAAACAATTTTCAATTATCACTTGTATTATCACCTTAAAACTATTTTTAGACCTCAAAATATTTTTTGATATGCTTTTATGTCTCTCAACCTTATAAACTTTACATCTCTTATTTAAGTTATTTTCCGAGTTTGGTAACAAGGAAAAGTGTAGAACTATAAGTATCTAGTCTTCAATATCCATCAGAGACCCAAGAAGGATAAAATATTACTTGAGTAAACAGGAAGTGCAGAGCAAACAACTTCCTAAACTACAGAAATTTGACAGAAACAGCTGGCTGCCTGGACAGTCACCCAAGGTTCCTCTATAACATTGGGATGCCCATCTTTGGCCTAAAGGTCTAAAATATCTGACAGACTTTTCTGTGAAGCAGGAAATTTTTGACGGACTGTTCTACTTTATCTTGGCAAAGTTTGGCAATCACTTTATTTTGTGCCCTGCCTGTCCAATTTGAACAGCATACTGTCAACAGTCAAGGCAAGGGCAGTATCTTTTCCCCAAGGCTAACTTTTGCCACAAAAAAGCAAACTACATATGGAGGATTTTTGATGCCATTATCTTCTTTGAAGTAGATTGGTGCTGCCAGGAACAGACATGTCTCATTGTAATGAAAAGCCTTATGTCATTGAAACAATTTAAAAATGTCATATTCTGCAGGTCTTTGAAGTATTTGAAGACCATCTATCAATGTAAAATATATCTCTGTTTGACCTTGAAAATACACCTAACATGACCATAGTTTGATTGTTATAGATAACTAACTACTAACCTGTATTTCTTCAATATCCTAAATAGTTTTCAAAGACTAAAACTTTACATAATTTTTTAAAATAAATTGTATAGGTACAATATCTTAAACAAGAATAGAAACAAATATACAGTATGTTATAACAAAATTAATCTTAAATTTGTATCAATATATAAAAATCCATACCAAAGTAAAATATTTGAAACTAGTGGTTGTTTAAAAGTAGACTCAATAATCCACCCTTTTCTCCCATTATTTCTATACTATATCTCCCTTTTTCTCTCTAGAAAAAGATCCCTGAATCTAGTCTCCTTTGTTTATCTTTCTCCCTGACCATGACTAGTAACAATTTGTAACCAACCCCAGTAAAGGATGACAAACATTTACAACACCCTAACTGACCAAAAACCATCCACTCCACCTCTTGGGAATGTAGGGAATCATGTTTTCTAGACTGCTTCCTGTTGTCTGGGAGTGATGACATCTTTCAGGGACCCTGAGAAAATTAAGATAATGGTCAAGTCCTGAGTGAGCCAGTGCTGTCCAGTCTTGATGGATGGGATATGCAAGGCTTAGCTGAAGTCCTGACTGGAATAGTCTATGAGGCTGGACCATCTCAGCAGCAGCCTTGAAGCTGTTCTGGATGCAGAATTCTGAGGAAACTACAATAGAGGCATTCTAAGAGGCTGGATCACCTGGGCCACCCATTTTCATTGGTGTCTGGTCCCTTTGCCCTGAAAATTTGAAAACTTTTAATGGTAACATACATATCTGTATTCTCATAAGTATGGAAAGTGTACAAGCTAGTTAAGGATGATTTTTTTTGTTCTATGTTTGAGCAGGTAAAATGCATCTGTCAACTTTATAAGTCTATTTGGACTGCACAATCAACTGTAATATAAATCTCTATCCATGCCATATGAAAGGATGCCAGGTAATAATAAATCATGAGGACTCTGCAGACAACAAGATTTACCATGTCCCATGTAGAGGCATCAGCTTTCATGTCACTTGTCCAACAGTCTTTCTTCAATTTCTCTCTCATGTCTATAGCTAAGATCCTCAGGAGTTCTCCCCCAGTCAAATCTGATCTCCATTGACCTGGAAAGAATCCACAGCCTCTCATTTCCTATAGAAACAAAAGCATAACCTGTTCCCCAACTTAACACATTTTCTACTTCCATTTTAAAGTTTAATTCAGCTGTCCCTTCCACAATCCAATGCTTCTCAGTAGCTGTTGTCTGTTTCCTTAGCATTCAAAAAATTCAAAATTAACAAAGCACCATATAAGATCTAAACTCCCTGTGTTATAATATTTTCCATCCTTATGTGGCTGCTTCTCCTCCTCCTTCCCCTCCCCTCCTTTCTCTTCTTGTTTGTTACTTTACTTCTCTCTTTAAAAACTTTATTATTTTTTAACTATTTATTTTTTATGACTGGCTAAACCCTTTTTCTTTATTTTTTTCTTAAGCCTATGTACATTGTTAAACACACTATAACCTGTTTAGAGATTTTTTTTAATGTCTGAACCTGCTTTATTTGGTTATCTGTCACCTTTTCTGTCTGCATGAGCAAAATCTTAATCGGCTGCATAGCTTAGCTCATGGTATGCTGGTGGTTCAAGCCCACAGGCAGTGGCCAGGAGACATATCTTTGTACCTAGGGCTGGTTTGAGAGACTACAGGACTAGGATTTGGCTGTTTTTGTGTGTTTGAAATCTTTTTTAAAGCTTTTTCAGGTCTTATATGGAAATACATGCCCCCACGTTGGATACCATTTGTAGTTGGATGTTTTGTCAGGACCGTTGGCTCCCCAATAATGACACAGAAACTTACTTTTAATTATGAAAGCTCAGCTGATAGCTTAGGCTTGCTTCATTAGCTCTTATAACTTAAATTAACCTGCTTTTATTTATCTTCATTTTAGCATGTGGCTTTTTACCTTTCTTTTATTCTATATGTCCAATTTCCTGCATCTCCATGGCATCTCCTGTGTGCTTTGATTCATCCCTCTTCCTTTCTGTCCCCAGACGTCCCACCTATACCTCCTGCCTAGCTATCAGTCATTCAGCTTTTTGTTATACCAATCACAGGAATACTCCTTCACATATATCCTACACATTACTGGGCAACGTCATCCTGGAATCAGTTTGAAAAATGAGAAGGATTTGGCATGTATTACTGCTCAGTAGATATTCACTGACTGTCAAATTCTGGAGAAGAAAATCATGGACACATAGTAGACAATTTGGGGACTGCAGGAATTTGTACAGGAATGGTTTTAATGACTGTAGCTTAGATACCACCAGCATGAAATATTAAAACTTATGGGCTTACCCTACAATAACTAAATCAAAATTGGGGTAGATTAAAAGATCTTTGGCCTTCTATTTATTTATTCTAAATAAATACTACATTTTGGGGTGACTTGTTATATATGATAACTTTTTTTTTTCAAAATCAATTTATATCAGAAAGTGATTGAAGTTGACTGAGGAATGGGCAAGATCATGAAAAACATTAAAAGGCTTATTTTTGCCTTATTTTTAATTTAAACTATAAAAATTGTAAGTTAAGATTTTGTAAACAATTCTGACAGGTGTAAGGTGGTATCTCAGAGTTGTTTTGATTTGCATTTCCCTGATAATTAGGGATGTTGAGCAATTCCTTAAATGTCTTTCAGCCATTTGAGTTTCCTCTGTTGAGAATTCTCTGTTTAGTTCTATAGCCCATTTCTTAATTGGACTGTTGGGCATTTTAATGTCTAATTTCTTCAGTTCTTTATATATTCTGGATATCAGTTCTCTGTTAAATGTGGGGTTGGTGAAGACCTTTTCCCATTCTGTAGGCTGTTGCTTTGCCTTGTTGGCCGTATCCTTTGTTCTACAAAAGCTTCTCAGTTTCAGGAGGTCCCATTGGTGGATTGTTTCTCTCAGTGTCTGTGCTACTGGTGTTATATTTAGGAAGTGATCTCCTATGCCAATGCGTTCAAGACGACTTCCTACTTTCTCTTCTAGCAGGTTCAGAGTAGCTGGATTTATGTTGAGGTCCTTGATCCACTTGGACTTAAGTTTTGTGCACGGTGATAGATATGTATCTATTTGCAGCCTTCTCCATGTTGATATCCAGTTATCCCAGCACCATTTGTTGAAGATGCTTTCTTTTTTCCATTGTACCCTTTTGGCTTCTTTGTCAAAAATTATATGTTCATAGGTGCGCAGATTAATGTCAGGGTCTTCAATTCGATTCCATTGGTCCACATGTTTGGTTTTTATGCCAGTACCAAGCTGTTTTTAATTACTGTAGCTCTATAGTAGAGCTTGAAGTCAGGGATCATGATGCCTCCAGAGGTTGTTTGGCTAAGATCAAAAACACTGAAGACACCTTATGCTGGAGAGGATGTGGAGCTAGGGGAACTCTCCTCCATGTCCCATGTAGAGGCATCAGCTGTGGTTGGCCAGAACACTAACTTGTAGAAACTAAGCTGAACTTTTCCACCTATTCTTATTAGTTTTTAAAACAGACTTAGAGAGATAGTTGAGCTATTCCGAGTACTGGCTGCTATTCCAGAGGACCTGGATTCTATTCCCAGCACCCAGATGGTGGCACACAACCCTGCAACTCTAGTTGCTGAGAACCTGACTCCCTCTTCTGACCTCTGCAGACTCTTCATGCACAAAGTGCAAAGATATAAACACAGGCAAAGCATCCATACACATAAGAATAAATAAATATGATCTTTATGATATTATACTATGAATATATAATTTATATTATAAAAATATAATTTATATTGTGAATTTCCTCCCCTATGCGTACATATGATATCATTTCCTCCTTTGTTAAAATGTGAGATTGTGTTTAAGAATTCATACCACACAAAGTTTAGCACAGTTTGGCACATAGAAAAAGATTCATATTTACCATCAGAATTTAGCTTTTCAAAATAAATAATCAAATATATATTTAAAATACATAATCAAATATATATGTCCAACTTTTCATATTGATGAATATTTTAAAAATTCCCAATACTCAACTTAGCCATTCAAAGGCAGACCTGCATCCTGAAAACTTTTTTGTATTTTGTAGTATTTTGATGGCATGTAATACCATCCATTTTTGTCTTTCTATAAATGGAACATTTTAAATTGGGTCAGCTACAATCAACAAAACTTTACTGATTCAAAAATTTGTGGGAACCCCGAGATTAAGGTGCTACATTTGGTGAGGTCTTTGTTGTGTAATAATGTGGTAGAAGGGTTAACAGAGGTCAGGAATCAGTGAGGAGCGAAACTCAGAGAGCAGCTTTAGTGATCTGGGAGTGTTGAGCTCTCAAGGCCTCATCTCATTACGGCCCAATGTTGCGATTGGAGATTAAGTTTCCGATGGATGCACTTTGGAGACCACCTTCATACTGCAGCACTGTTTGAAAACATCAAACATGTTTGATTGTTCGAGAAACCCACTTTCATCTGCCTAAGCTTTCACAAATTGGTGGAACCCATTTGGGAAACAAGGGGCTGTGTCAAGACAAAACAAAACAACAATAGCAACGAAGAAGCACCTCATTTCAGATGGATCCAGATTTGATTCTTAGGCTCATTAGCCACTGATGAGGCCATCTTATTTATCCATTGGTGCTTATTTTAGTTATCTTTGTGTTACAAATAAGTACCTTTGAGTTGGACCCATTCATCATGGAGCTAGGTTTGTGTCACTTGCATTAGAATTGCCTCCTCCGTTCCAACATCAGTTTTCAGTTTTCCATTTCTTTTGCTGTTTAAATTAATCAGTTGAATTAAAGATGAATAATTACTGGCTCTGTTCCTATAGTAACAAGTGTCACATTCCAACAACTTAGAAGAAATAAGGTAAGTTATTTTCAGCTTTCATTGCTTACAGTCTTCAAAACCAACACTGGGGTGATATATTTTATTTTCTCTTTAGTAGTCACTGGGCCCTAATTAGTAGCCCCTAAGGAGAGACATAGAGCTCAAAGAAAGTCTTTTTAAGTTGACATCAATGTTAAGTGAAACAAATGATATCTTAGCTTTCCATTTCTCTAAAGACCGTAACTGTATGGCTCTGTCTTTTTTATTAGGAAAGTGCCACAGGTCCTACATGAAGAACATTCATGTGCTGATAGCAACAGAATAATTAGCAGTTGATTTGTTAAAATGTGAATCTCCAACTAATACTTATTAGGTACATATGTGCCAGACATTGTGATGGGTGCTGGCGGCATACCACTTTTATAGAAAAATACAGTTTTGGTGAGTGAATTTAAATCAGAGTTAGATGAAACGTGTCTTAATTGGGCTGCAACAGGATACTAAATCGAAACATACTTTGGTTTTAAAATTCTAAGTCTCTACTGCATTCCAGACTGAAGAGTCATATGAAAAGAAGGACGAGGCAGACCCCTTGCTGTAATTATTGCCAAGGAGTAGGAAGAGAGAAGAGATGAAAAGAGGGACAGTGCAGTAGAATGGTCCTTAGGAGAATGGACAAGGTTGATAGTTACCACTTTGAGGGCTATGGTAGCCATGCCACAGACTAATGATAATTGTTGGAATCAACTACTTGAAAAACGTGCATATGTGTGTGTGTGTGTGTGTGTGTGTAACTATGTATTCAAGACCTATGTAATTTGTTTTTAAGTTTTATATACTTACTCAAATAATGAGCACTATGTGTCCTTAATTCTGTTACACCCAAGATAGACACTTATACAAATTACCACCTTAAGCAAAACTGCTGGGAAATAGCTATAATTCTGAGAAAATAGGGTTGGAAGACAACACTAAATAACTTTGTCAGTGAGAAGGATAAGAACTCAAAAAAATTAGTTACCTGCTTTTATATATGTTATTTCCTTACTACTACATATATAAATAGTATATTTATATATACTATATATAAATAGTATATAAATAAATATATTATATTATTAATATATTAATAACACATAAACATAATTAATATGCTCTTTCATCCTAAAATGACCTGGAATTTTCTGGTAGAGGTGAGTTGGGGAGGACTGTAGCTTGTGAGTCCCTGAGAAATAGCAAAATTGGACAGCAACTTCTGGCCTTGGATGCAGTTGAGTATGACTCGTGGCACACTGAGACAATTGCATACATGCAGGCATCTTTGTAGCTTACAAAACTTGGTTCAGGTTGGTGCCACTTCGATGGGTGAAATTACACAGAATCACATGTACAGTTTGCTTTGTGTTTAGATTGTCCCCTAATATCTGAATAGTGCTGGGGTACAATTCCATTTCATTAGAAGGACAATAAAAGGAGGGGCTATATTTCTCTCTCCTGCAAGTTGCAATTGATGCCTTGACTGGGCATTTCTCTGCTTACATTACCATTATTTTCACTGTTCTTTCCTCAGTTAGGAAGTAAGCCCTTTGCTTACTTGTGATTCAGTGATTTAAGGAACCATTAACACCTATTGAAGGAGGTGCCCCAACTGTGGAGATCAATCAAGGCAAAGATGAGAAAAAGAAGGAAACGGACATTGCAAAGGGAAGAATATATCAGGGTGTGTGTGTAGTAAGTGCTGGAGACCTGGAGGACCACCTGAGGTGCAGATCTACAGCAATGTACTCAGTGTGCATGCTCCAGACAAATTGGTCAGAGAGTCTCTCTTTCCTTGTATACTGTCTCTAATAGAGCCAGGCTGAAAGAAATGGGAGTATCTTCTTCACAGGAAAATGAGTCAAAAATCTGCTGCTTGGACAGTAGTTTAGGAGATTCTATAATACCAAAGGTATCATCCCTTTGTATAAACACACAAAAATGGGACTTTAAGGCAGTTTCCATGAAGCCACAGGCTAGATACTTCAAGGATTCTTTTGGAGTTGTTGTGAAGCTGAAAAAGAAGGCAAGCTCTTTGGTTACCCTCGCGTTCACTTCAAAATGATCTATTTTATTTATTCAATAGAGGATTCCCTGGCTATCAAACCATTTGCAAAAGTACAGGTCAGACAGCAAAAATAAGGTTGCACTGTGATATGTTGTCATGTGAGCCCACGGCATCTTTAGTCTTAACTGGAATCATACTGTCTTTTCCTTTCTCTTCTCAATGAAACTGTAACTCCAGCAGTCGGGGAGTCTCTAGAGTCTACTGTGTGGAGAAGCTGTCTTATTATAGGGCTGGTGGCATAAAAAGAGATATGCGGGCAGCATCATTTCCAGCCTGGAACTTCAGGCACAATCTTCCATTCGAATAAAAATGCAGTCAAATTCACAGCCTTGCATCCAAAACGTAAGAGCTGTTTTCCCATAAGTGGGTGTAACTTAATTTAAAACATTCTAAACACAGTACCGTATTCCTTGAGCAGTGATTTGCCACACAACTGATGAAACATCTATAAAAGCGGCAGTGAAGCACGGAAAGAAGATGACTTCAGAACATATGCTCAGCTTGGTACTTCATTTCAGCCATTAGGCCTTCCACGTACCCTATGCTGTCAGCCTTTTGGCTGCTTGCAATACTAGTTTAAGAGCTGATTCCCATAATATCGATTTGGGAGGAATATCTACCTTGAAAGTTCCCATAATTTAAGTTCGTCAACTAGATGAACAGTAAAAGTTTTGTGTAAAAATCTGGTAGAAGGTAGTCACTTTTCTAATAAGATTTGTAATCATCAGAAGATTGAAAGAGCTCACGATCTTCTCCCAATGCAGCCTCAATGCAGCCCCACAGAAGTATCTGTGTTCTTTGAGCATTTCTGGAAATGCAACTCCAAGTTCATTGCCCGAAGAAACAGGTAAGGCGCAGCATCATATTTGCTAAGGAGCAATTCGTGGAATCATGGATGGACCAAGACGATGAAAAGGGTGCTGGCAGTCTGAATAGTAAAGTTTTTTTCCCTCCCATTTTTTTAAAAATAAAATTGCAAATAGCTGTGTTGTACATATTATTATATGTAGCAACTAAGCAAGTCTCTGTAAAAATCATCAGTCTGAAAAGGTGGAAAAGTGAGTTATCAGTCAACTTTCACTGAATTAATAAGATCCTCAATTAGCAGCTTCAATATGCAGAACTTAGCAAGGAGTTGCACGTTTGTGCCTGTGCTCTTTGCACTTAAATAACAGTATTTGTTCTCCCGAATACTAGTATCCATTTGCAGTGTTTTGTTGTGTTTATGTGTGTGTGCATGTGGCATGAGGCACATGTGTGTAGGAGGGTATGAATTTGCGTGTGTGTGTGTGTGTGTGTGTGTGTGTGTGTGTGTGTGTGTGTGTGTATGTGTGCGTGTTCTTGCTTAGGCTAGAGGTCAGCCTTGGGTATCATTCCTCAGGAGCTATCCACATTATGTTTTGAGAAAAGTTTTCACTGAGAACCAGGCACTGTTCTAGCTAGTTTTTGTAAGCTTGGTACAAATCTAGACATACTTGGAAAGAGGGAATCTGAATTGAGGAATTGCCTTTACCAGATTGGCCTGAGGGCATGTCTATAGGCCAATGATGAGTTTATTTAGAAGTAACAGGAAGGTGGGATGGATCAGATTGTGAAGGGATTTGAGTAATAAGGAGTTTGCATGTCAGAGTTAGGTGATAATGAATTAGAAAATGGTTTCAAGTGAGAAGCTGATATATGCTTGTACATGCATAGTTTGGTAAATAGATTATAACCGTCTTCAGGGGAGGAATCAGATCCTTAGTCAAATCACTCATACACTGATAACATATAACACATGCTTACTGGATTATTAAAAGCATAAATTGCATAAATTAAGATGGCAGATTTTAATAACATGCATCTTATGTTTTAACAATTTTCTAGGACTTTTAAAATGAAACCATACTGATTATATCCCAAACATAGATTTAAACACAATACAACTGGACTCAGAAACACAATGGTCCTAATAGGCTTAGTGTTCTGCCTCCTGAAATATCATTGTTTCCTGTTGATCCAAAGAAGACTTAAACATGGCAATAGCTCCAAGAGTCTCTTGGGCTTATTGAGGAGATATTTGGTTTCCTTTATTATAAGTATTTATTTCTAGAATCAGTAGCCTGATGTGTTGTTAGTAGCCATTTGTCTTTAAGAACAAAAATCATTGTATTCATTAGGAATTGCTCCCAATATCCTCACCTTAAATTTCTAAGAGTGATAAACCATTTGATTTTTCTGTGGGTATGAATTATTATTATTATTATTATTATTATATAAAACAAAATATGCTTTATTATTATGAATTAAAAATTAGAATAAATATATTAGCTCAGACTTTGTAGTGAAATAATTTATCAGAGAAATACAATATAACCAATCCTTTCTTCTTCTTTTTTGTCTTTTACATGCCAGGAGTAAATGCTGCTAAGTATTTGTATCATTCCAAAAGTTATGTTGAAATCTAATATCCAGTGTGATATTCTTTAAAGTGGTGTTTTCAAAGATAATTAGGTCATGGAGGGTAGAACCTTCAGGGATGATTTCTGTGATCTGACAGGAAGAGTCTGTAAAGACTTCTTACTTCCTTTCTTTGTTTCATGATACAGTGAAGGTTACAATACAGTGAGAAGTTGTGGGAAGTTATCAGTAGCTGCAAACAACTTGGATGAACTACGGGTAGAAATCAACCCCACTGATAGCCTCATCTAGGAGTTCAATCCTCCAGAACCGTGGACAATGGATTTCTGTTGTTTATAAGCAATATTATAGCAACTGCATCTGCTGGATAGTAAGTGAACAGGTGGCTGTTTGAAAGAACATTCTGACATGCTTCAAGTAGGAAAGCAGAACCATTTCTTTCTGTGCTCATTTCTTTTGAACAGCGGCTTACCCAGCAAGTACTATTGTACTGGCTGTGAGCTACCACAAGTGTCACAAGAGATTCTACAGCTGATGTCAATGACACCTTCTCTAGAATCCTTTGAGTGGATGTCACCATTCCCCAGCTCCTGTAGAAACTATTTGTTTAAAAATTGTAATTACAGTCTTTCTTCATGTGCTGAACAAGATGCAGAGCCCAGAAGGGAAATTTCATATCTGTTGCAAAGTGTCTGGATGGCAAATGACTGACGTCTGCAGTGTATGACATCCTGTCAGTGTATGACATCCTGGCCTTCTCACCTGGAGGTGGGGGAGGAAATCTCTGTGGGATAGCCTATACTCCAGAGGCTAGTCTGCTTCCTAACACAGAAGTAAGCTCAGGACAGATTTCTCTTAGAGCTATTTCTATGTCTGGCTCCCTCTGGTGTTGTGGAGTCCTTTCATTTACACTCCTGCAGGTTTCTTCTGAGACCACAAAATCTGCCCTTCATGCTCTTTCTCAAGGAAACCACATCTACTTACAGATACAGAGAGTGGTCATGCCATTCTCAATAGAATCACCTCTCCTGCAGATATACTAGACTTAGAAGACATATAATCTTTTTAAAGAAGGCATATTTAATAAAGTAAGTGGATCAAGTTTATAAATTTTTTAAAGGACAGCATAGTGTATTTTTTCAAAGATATACAAGGATACTGCTTGAGGATTTTAAGAAGGAATTCTTTAGTTACATTATAGAAGATCTTTGAAACAAGATGATTTAAGGTTTGTCTGAGAATTGACGTTAGGCCATTTTATCTAGTGAGAAATGGACAGTTACCATTATGCCACATTATGGTATGCCTTGGAAGCTAGGAAATGTGTTTGTTCTAAACTTGAAGGATGGTGGAAAGCCACTGCATGTTTCTGAACATCACCATAATTCTGTTGAAACTACTTCAGCTGATAACAGGCTTGCTACAAAGACTGAATATCAGTGGTGGGAAATAAAAGCTGAAAAGTGCAGCAAGTTTAACAGCAAGATGAGAAAATGTGAAATTCCACAGTGGTGCTAGCTGTAGAATGAGGAGTGACATTTCAGAAGTAGAATTGATGAGACTTGAAATGTAACTGGATACAGAGAGCAAGGGAGGGTTTGTCTAAGTGGTGACCTCTTAGTGTTTTCTCAGAGTAGAATTACTGCACTGAAGAAAATGCATGTCACTGTTCTCTTCAAACATGCAAACACTGGGGCCAGGGGTGGTGGTGACTCAGTCACTAAAACAGATGCTGTGCAAGCTTGCAGACCTGGGTATGATCCCCAGCACCCACACAAAAGCCAGACATGCTTGAATGCATCAGTAATCCTGGTGCTTGGGTAGCCAAGAAAGACAGACACCTGGGGGTTGCTGGCTAGCTAGTCTATCTGAATCAGTGACCTTCATGTTCAGTGAGAGACCCTGTCTCAAAAACTAATGTAAAGATCAATAAAGGAAAACACCCAACATTAACCTCTGGTCTCTACATGCATGTACCAGTGTGTATGAATGCATACCTCTATGTACTTATACACATATACTAAAACATGCTACACACAATTTTATAATTTTTTAAATTCTGAATCGATTTAATGGAAGGGAATGTTGTCTCAATGTTGTATTCATTCATTCTGAAAAATACTATAAATAAATGCAAACTTATTACCTGATTTTTGTCACCTGTCATGTTCATGAGCTGAGAGAGGCAAGCAAACCTTTCTTCTTAGGTTTTTATATCTTTTCATATTTGGAGCCCTTCTTTCTGTAGGGTTCATAATGCTGTGTTGAAAGGCCTGTGGTGATTTATGACAGCCACATCCGGACTGTTTCCTGAATAACAGCCAAGAGAAAATGTGAAGCCCAATGAAAATTTCTAGGCAACCAAGGGCACCGCAGGAGGTGTGGCAATGCTTTAAGAAAATAAAAAAATAAATAAAAAGCACTGTTAGCAAGTTCCTTGGTTAGCATTATGGGAAAGAATTGGTTCCCAAGAGCTAGATTTCAATGCTGCTTCCATTAATAGTGAGTTTTACATTTTTTGTACAAATCATTTTAATTCTGTGGGCCTTTGCTTTCCAATTTCTAAAGTAGTATTTTCTTTTTTTTTTTTTTTTTTTTTTTTGGTTTTTCGAGACAGGGTTTCTCTGTGTAGCTTTGCGCCTTTCCTGGAACTCACTTGGTAGCCCAGGCTGGCCTCGAACTCACGGAGATCTGCCTGCCTCTGCCTCCCGAGTGCTGGGATTAAAGGCGTGTGCCACCACCGCCCGGCTCCTAAGTAGTATTTTCTTAAAGGATAATTGGGATGATGTAAATTTCCTTATATTTGCAAAATGAGAATTTTATCCTAACTAGTTTTACCTCTTCAAGGGAAGGGAAAGGACCTCTATTTCCAGTATTGTCTTTCCCTGGCTCCTTACTGGTGCACATCAAAGCTTGTGGATGGCTGAGTGATCTCTTCTGAGTTGTGTAAGTGACAATCTGTGTACTTTTTTTCTTTTACTTTGACTGAAAAAAAAAAGAAGCAAGAAATGAGCAGGAGCCCTTTTGCTATTAAAAATAAACATTTTTTCCCTCCTCTCTTTGTCTTTGTTGGTGATGTACTTCACTTAGGATAGGGGAATTAGTCTACAGAGCCTGCTTTTGTATACTTTATGATGAACCCTTAGATTCTCTAACTATTAAGAAGAGTTTCCTGTTGAGGTAGCTGCTGCTGGCTTAGTGCATGGAAAAACTGTTGTTGCATCTTTTATTTTTACTTTTTGGCATTTCCTGGAGGTGACAGGAAGATGAAAAGTGACCTGCTGTTTGGTCCTCCCCTGCCTCCCAGCAACAGCTTCTCATTTTGAGTAATTGAACAGCTTCCTCCCTTTGCCTCTATGTGTGTATATTCCTGTGTTCCTCTACCTCCCTCTGCATCCACCAGAAAAGAACCCCTGCTTAATAACAACTCCCAATTCCGAATTCTAATGTATACCTGAATTATGCCTTTGGTAACATCATATTCAACAGACTAATTTTCTGGTGAGAATATCTGTCACCTCATGGCTACCCTGCTGCAGATAGATAGGACATGTATTGTCATTACTTACACTTTACAAATGAGAAACTGTGGTAGGAACAGAACAAGGTACTAGTGTGTCCAGACTGGAAATGTAGCTGCAAGAGGGTTTTGTTTTCTTTTTCATAGACCTGGGGAGTTTTTAAATATGTATGTGTCAAGATCCCTAGGAAGATGCCCATTGCCACAAAGCACACTGAGGTGGGAATGTGCCTGGCTCTCCTTTGGTGATTTTATGAGTCCGTGCATCCATGGAACAAAGCTCTGTGGGGGCTGACAGAATGATACCTGGGCTTATTTTCCTCACAGCTCAGGTTATCAGCAGATGCGCTGCTGACTCAGTGAAGTGAACAAAAGAGAGTACATGCCATTCCTGAGCATGGTCCTCCCTTTCTCTATGGCTAGATACAATTATGCAATTGCCTTTCCTGCATGATATATATTTATATCTAACTTGAAGTCTTATGTGTCTTCAAAATAGCTTGGGCTTGACCTTTGTCCTCTAGTCAACCTTTTCCTGGCAACTAGATCTTTAATTCTCTACTGTGTGCTTATGTGAGTCCCCTTTCAAATCATATGACTTCTCATAGGCCACATTGTATGATAGCCTATTTTTCCACATCTGTTTTTCCCATTTAGATTGTAACTAAGCAACAGAGCATCTCTGTATCCTTCATAGCATTTGATGGTAGATGGAAACACCAAGTATGGGGCAGTAAATACACCGATGGGAAGGTGAATCTTTTGTCTGCAACAAAAATCCATTGATAGTTTATATTGAATATATTTGAAACTTAGACAATAAACAATAAAAAGCATCATTTATTTATTTCTTATTATTCAATCTTCTGGCTTTTACTGTAGTTCCAGTGAAAGAAGCTTACAAGTATACTTTTCAATTCTCTTTTAAGACATACCATAATTTCTAAGCAGTTACTAGTCTATTAGGAATGTACCAACTACAGTGACGGAGCCAAAAAGTATTTTTGGTTTGCTCAAGTCAGGATGAAAACCAAGGTTGTTAGAACCAAACATACTCCAAGGCACAACGCTTTGAACTGCACAGGACTGCTGCCCTCTCCCTGTGGGAACTAGGAACCAGTGTAGCGCTATGGTTTGGGCACAGTTCTTGTTGAGAAATCATCAGAAAGATCAATTGATCCTTCCTAGATCAGGTTTGTGTCATGGTTTCAATTCAGAAAACTGTCGCCTAAGTTGAAAGCTACTTGCTGAGGAAACCTTACAAAAGCGCTCTTGTTATGGGTTCACAGTTTGTTAAGTAAATCGTGTCTGACTCCAGTTGCTGGAGAACCAGAACTTGAAAGTCGGAGTGTGAGAACTGGCCAGGGCACAGTGACTGGGGAGAAAGGATTAAATTCAGCACTGGTAATATCCATTTCTGGTCTTTATAATATTCTCTAGGCTGCCAGTTTTCTACAAAGGAAAATAATTAACCCGATTAACTCCCAACTCTTGCCTTCCTTTCTTGTATTAGTGGATATAAAGGTGCCCGAGGCAGCCCTTAGGCACTTCTACTGTAATTATACACCAAGCTGAATGGGAAAAAACTAAAAAGGGTCCAAGTCCTTCCCCCAAGCATGAATCTCTGTGTTGGCTGAATGTCAGTCAAGATATTTCAGCAAATATCTTGACCTGTACCCACTTCTCTGTATCCCCCCAGACTCAGGAATTTCTCTCAGCCTTCCCAGAGATCTGATCCATCACCTAGTTCTAATCAGACACTAGGACTCTGTTCTCCTACAAGAACCCCCATTTCCTCTATGGTGATGGCCCACGTGCTCCAGACTTGCGTTGCAGGCACATGAGTTGCAGGCAAGGCAGCTTAATGTTTTCTTTCTTTCTGAAATTGTAGACGAAATTCTAAACAGTCTTAGTAAATAAGAAACACAGAGCCAAATACAGAGGTAAAAGCCAAAGATATCAGAGAGTCACTACTACCTTATCTTACCACCTTGCCGCGTTGCTTCCCAGAGGAGTTTCTTCTTATCTGATTTGTCTTTTTATTGCCTTTCTGTTCTGCCTTCTCATTGGCTCTAAATCCAACCAAATGACTTCCTCATCACAGCCTGTCTATACAGACCTCCAGGTCTCTATGGTTGGTACTGGGATTAAAGGTTCGTGTCACCATGCTTGGCTGTGTCCTTGACCACACCGAGACTGCCTGCCATGTGATCAGATTAAGGGCATGTGCCACCACTGCCTGACTCCGCTTATGGCTCACTATAACCTCTGATTTCTGGGCAAATTTATTTATTAACATACAAATAAAATCACATTTCAGCACAAATAGAATATCACCATATGAAATACTTAGAACTTGCAGGGTATCCCATCATTTCTATTCCTGTTTTCCAGTTTGTTTTTGTACTCTTACCTCCAGAGATCCTGGTGAGAAGTATCTTTTGACTTCTATATTTCCCTGTTTTGTGTGCTCCTTACATTGTAGACATTTTGAACCTGCTTCCATATGTAAACTTTTCAAATGTCAGCTTCATATTCAAGTTGCTATTATGTCTTTCATAAGGAGGGACTCAGTTGTAATTGAATACATTTCAAGTTTTATTAAAATAGAACTTAGTCCTTTTTTCCCATCTCTCTTAGATTCCAAAATATAAGTAAGTAAGAATTTAAATGTAAATTTTTTATCACCTAATGTAGAAATAATATCTGGCCATTGAGATGTCATTGGTGGGAAAAATAACTATGGGATGTGTCTCTATATTGGACTGTGTATACACAGATGAAGAATGATTAATATACGACACTGCTTAATTATGGCAAAACAGGTGACACTGCTTTTTAAAAGTACAATAACCAGAGACGGTAAAGTGTGGTTTAGAGGAGGGAACTACAATGGTTTCTGTCTAAGGAAGTTCAGGTCCCAGGGTCTCTAGCTGCATCCAATGTAATGTTCCCTGGCCCTACACTGAGGATGAAGGAAGCACTTGATTGCCTTTTGGCAAATAGGAACAGTGGTTAGAAACACCTACTCAGTTAGCAGGCTTCCTTTTGCAATATTGGGGATGGGGAAAGGTTTTGGGACTGAAGAAATTTGTTTTCTTAAACACTAAGAAGGGGCTTTCAGACTATAGGACTTTGGGAAATTTCACCAGGGCACAGACAGGTAGAGGACTGAGCATGGGTAGAGGACTCAGCAAGGGAGGAAAGACACAAGGCAACCTGAGAGAGCCCAAAGCTGGGGCAATGGGAGTTTTTCTTTCACTGTGGACACGCTTCACCAAGTGTTATATTTGACATGTGCTGCTAGGACATGACAGGAACACTCCCAGGAGTTTATATTCTTCTCACTACCTGACTCAAAGAGAACAGGATGTGGTAGTGAATTCAGAGGAGATGGCATATTAAAAATTGACATTAAATCATGCATTCTTCCTGTTATAACCTTCGATTTATCTCCTAAAAGCATTTGATGACTGAGAACCACTACTGAGTTCACCAGGTTTGGGTAGACTGAAGCCAGCAGATTTTCAAATGGCTTTAAAAAGTTGACTGAAAATCCTCTCCAGCAAAGGGGGAAGAATTGGTTTTCTTAAGCTATCCATGATAAATTGGCTTTGAGGTTTCTGTGTTTGTGTGGAAGGGAGAAACAAAAAGATGTGTTTTTGACTGGTACTGATGAACAGATGAAAACTGTTCTCTGAGAAGCTTTCTCCTGTGAACTGCAGAAGTGTGTCCTTTGCTGGGTTAAGAGTGTATAGATATGCACTGGCTTCTAACTTTCATTGTAACCCATGTCCCCAGGCATTCATGGGGCTCCCCAGGCATCCATGGGGCTCCCCAGGCTTCAATCCAGTGATCAGGTAAGTGTTTGAAATAAAACAGTTGGATCCAGCTAAAGTAGCATAGTTCCACCTGCTAAGAGTCAAAGAATGTATGTTCATACACATATTTCACATTATAACCAATGTCAGCATTCATCGTCCAATTCATCTCTCATTGAAATGTTATAATGATGATTGATAATGAATTAGATCTATCCCTGGTAATAGAGTCTAATTTTCTACTCACACATTGCTTTCTTGGGATATTATTCTTGCTGCATTTTTACCATTTTTCCTGAGAACAGATAATTATCACAAAGAGCAGATTGGCATGAATGAGACATGTGAGCGCAGCCCAATTAGTATACAGAATTTTTGACTTGTGCTATTTCTTTCAATTTCTGTTTGTGAAAGGGCTTGAAGTGTTTCTTAAGAACAATTTCCATTGCCCTCAGATTGTCTCTGGATGTGTTCAGGTACGGTTTTCCACAAACATGAAGTAGTTGAAGTGATTATTCACAGTGATGACTTTTTCCTGGACTTAATTACTTGAGACAAGTTAACAGTGAGCCCTGACTTTGGAAAATCAGACTTTTTTGCTTGGGGTATTTGAAAAATCTATTCCATATCCTTTCTAATGCAGCATGCAATAATTTTATCTCCATAAAGAATGGACATTTGCACGTATATTTCTAGGAGAGTGACTTTTGCAGAAGATGACTAGATTGTTTCATATGGAGTAAACACTCATTTGGAATCACTCACTGCCTGAGCAGATGTTAGAAGAATCTGCAATATATTCTTAGTGAAATCAGTGTTGTAATTAGGTTGAAACTCATTTAGGACTTTTTAAAAATAATATTTCTATAAAGGAGAAAGTTAACAAAGCTTAGTTTTAAAAGGACTTAAAGTGAACCTATAGTGGTACTGTACATTGTGTTTGTGATGTGTGTTCATGTGTGTGTATATGTGTGTGTGTGAAGGTGAAAAATCAGGAGGATTTAGGAAAGAAAAATAGATGTTGCTTACAGTCTTTACCTCTTATCTAGGAAACTTCTCTTTGCAATAGACTGAGACTATTGCAGAAAACTACAACTGTGTTCACTTCAGCAGCACATATACTAAAATTTGAACAATACAGAGAAGATTAGCATGGCCCCTGCTCAAGGATGACATGCAAATTTATGAAGCAGTCCACATTTTTAAAACAAGACATTTCATGACAGTCATATTCCATCAATATCTATCCAAAAATCCAGTCCTACAGAAGGTACTAAAAGGAAATCTCCAACCCCAGGAAGTTAGCTATACCCATGAAAACACAGGCAATAGATAATCCCATACCAGAAAAAATCAAAAAAAGGAAGCACACACCACCACTACCACACAACACCATTACCACCACCACCACCAACAACAACAACAAAATAACAGGAATTAACAATCACTGGTCATTAATATCTCTCCATATCAAAGGACTCAATTTGCCAATAAAAAGACACGGGTTAACAGAATGGATATGAAAACAGGATCCTTCTTTCTGCTGCATACAAGAAGCTCACCTCAACATCAAAGACAGACATCACTTCAGGGTAGAGGGTTGGAAAAAGAGTTTTTAATCAAATGCACCTCAAAAGCCAAGCTGGTGTAGCTATCCTAACATCTAACAAAATAGACTTCAAACCAAAACTAATCAAAACAGATGGAGAAGGACATTTCATATTTATCAGAGGACAAATCCACCAAGATGATGTCTCAATTATGAACAACTATGTCCCAAATACAAAGGCGCCCACATTTGTAAAAGAAACATTACTAAAGCTTAAATCACATATCAAACCCCACACATTAATAGCGGTAGACTTCAACACCCCATTCTCAGCATGGACAGGAAATCCAGACAGAAAACTAACAGAGAAATAAGGGAAATAACAGATGTTATGACTCAAATGGACCTAACAGGTATCTACAGAATGTTTCATTCAGACACCAAACAATATACCTGCTTCTCAGTACCTCATGAAACCTTTTCCAAAATTGACCAAATACTTGATCACAAAGCAAGTGTTAACAGGTACAAAACTATTGGAATAACCCCCTGTATCTTATCAGATTATCATGGATTAAAGTTGAAGTTCAAAAACAATACAAACTACAGAAAGCCCACAAATGTATGGAAACTAAATGACTCAAATGAATTACCACTGGATCCAGGAGGAAATAAAGAAATTAAAGACTTCCTAGATTTCAATGAAAATGAATGCACAACATACCCAAACTTATGGGACACAATGAGAGCAGTTCTGGGAAGAAAGTTCATAGCAGTAAGTGCCTGCATAAAGAATGTGGAGAAATCTCACACCAGTGACTTAACAGCATACCTGAAAGCTGAACAAAAAGAAGAAACTCACCCAAGAGGAGTAGATGACAGGACAATAGTCAAACTGAGGACTGAAATCAATAAAATAAAAACAAAGAGAACAATGAAAGAATCAATGAAACAGAGTTGGTTCTTTGAGAAAATCAACAAAATAAACAAACCCTATCCAAACTAACTAAAAGGCAGAGAGAGAATATCCAAATTAACAAAATGAGAAACAAAAAGGGGGACATAACAACAGACACTGAGGAAACCCAGTCAATCATTGGGTCATAATTCACAAATCTGTGCTCCACAAAATTAGAAAATCTAACAGAAATGGACAAATTTCTTGATAGATACCATATACCAAAATTAAGTCAAGATCAGGTAAATAATTTAAATAGACCTATAATTCCTAAGGAAATAAAAGCAGTCATTAAAAATCTCCAAACTGAAAAAGCCCAGGGACAGATGGTTTCAGTGAAGAATTCTACCAGACTTTCAAAGAAGACCTAAAATCAGTACTCCTCAAATTATTCCACAAAATAGAAACAGAAGGAATATTGCCAATTTTTTATGAGGCAACAGTTGTCCTGATACCCAAACCACACAAAAACTCAACAAAAAACCAGAATTACAGACAAATTTCCCTTATGAACACTGATGCAAAAATACTCAATAAAATACTGGCAAACTGAATCCAAGAATACATCAAAAAGATCATCCACCATGATCAAGTGGGTTTCATCCCAAAGATGCAGGGGTGGTTCAACCTGTGAAAATCTGTCAATGTAATCCACCATATAAACAAACTGAAAGAAAACACACACACAAACACACACACACACACACACACACACACACACACACACACACAATCATCTTATTAGATGCTGAAAAAGCCTTCGACAAAATCCAACAGCCCTTCATGATAAAAGTCTCGGAAAAATCAGGGATATATGGAACATGCTTAGATATAATAGAAGCCATATACAGCAAGCAGGCAGTCAGCAACAAATTAAATAGAGAGAAACTCAAAACAATTCCACCAAAATCGTGAACAAGATAAGACTGTCTACTCTCTCTATATATGTATTCAATATTGTACTGAAAGTTCTTGCTAGAGCAGTAAGACAACAAAAGGAAATCAAGGGGATACAAATTGGAAAACAAGAAGTCAAAGTATCACTATTTGCAGATGACATGATAGTATACATAAATGACCCCAAAAATTTTATGAGGGAACTCCTACAGCTAATAAACACTTTTAGTGAAGTGACTGGATACAAATTATTTCAAAAAATCTGTAGCTTTCTTCTATACAAACAATGAAAGGGCTAAGAAAGAAATCAGGTAAACAACATCCTTCACAATAGCTATAAATAATGGGATAACTCTAACCAAGAAAGTGAAGAACCTGTATGACAAGAACTTCATGTTTTTGAAGAAAGAAATTTAAGATTTCAGAAGCTAGAAAGATCTCCCATGCTCATAGCTTGGTAGGATTAACATAGTAAAAATGACCATCTTACCAAAAGCAGTCTACAGATTCAATGCAATCACCATCAAAATTCCAACACAATTCCTTACAGATCTTGAAAAAAATACTCAACTTAATATGGAAAAACAAAAAACTCAGGATAGCTAAAAACAAGTCTGTACAATAAAAGAATTACTGGTTTCAACAATTCTCGCTCATATAAACCCTCCTCTTTCTCGCTAATTAGACTCCCGGTGCTCTACCCGGGGCCCAGCCGTGGATCGCTGCCTCCAGATTCCTCAGTCCTTGGATGGGGTTTCTGGCAAAACTATTAGGGTTGTGATGCATCCCATCACCAGAGTAGCACAGGGACAAATAGCCAAACGAATGGAAACACATGAACTATGAACCAAAGGCTGAGGGGCCCCCAACTGGATCAGGCCCTCTGAATAGGTGAGACAGTTGATTGGCTTGATCTGTTTGGGAGGCATCTAGGCAGTGGGACCCGGTCCTGGGCTCGTTGCATGAGTTAGCTGTTTGAAACCTGGGACTTATGCAGGGACACTTGGCTCAATCTGGGAGGGGGGGGGACTGGACCTGCCTGGACTGAGTCTACCAGGTCGATCTCAGTCCTCAGGGGAGGCCTTGCTCTGGAGGAGGTGGGAATGTGGGGTGATCTGGGGGGAAAGGGAGGGGAGCAGGAAGGGGGAGAACAAGGGAATCTGTGGCTGTTATGTAGAACTGAATAGTATTGTAAAATAAATAAATAAATAAATAAATAAATAAATAAATAAATAAATAAAAATGTTTAAAAAAAAAGAATTACTGGAAGCATCACCATCTTGATCTCAAGCTCCACTAAAGAGCTATAGTATTTTTTTAAAAAAAGCATAGTATTGGTGTAAAAACAGACAGGTGAGTCAATGGAATCTAATCAAAGACCCAGACATAAATCCACACACCTATGGACACTTGATTTTTGACAAAGAAGCCAAAATTATACAATGGAAAAAAGAAATCATCTTCAACAAATGGTGCTGGTATAACTGGATGATGGCATGTAGAAGAATGACAGGAGATCCATATCTATCACCCTGCACAAAACTCAAGTTCAAGTGGATAAAAGACCTCAACATAAATCCAGTTCTTCAAAACTCCCCACCACACCCACTAAGCAAATGATGGTTTAAAAATGCAAATATGTGATGTAGCTTCCATAATAGCATCATTAAAAGACTCAGCATGAAGGCAGAAACACATGACAAGCACTGCTCAACAAGGTTTCATAACCCACATGACATTTTTTCCCTCCCATGCTATTTGTTCCATGATATTCTAGCATTATGACTAAGCATCAGGTATTTGGTACCCAGGACATGAAGTCAGGATACAAGTTAGGTTTGAGTGGATGTACACAAATCCTGCAAAAAGTAGTTTTGAAGAACACAAACAATACTGTCTTTTGTTTGCTTGTTGTTTGTATTCCTGTAATAAGGTCTAGCTATGCAGCCCAGGCTGGCATCAAACTCATTTGGTGCTCCTGTTTTAGCCTCTGAAATATTGAGCTTACAAGTGTGAGATACCAAACACAGCCTCAACTTTAAACTTGTTAATCTCCAGTGAATTACTTGAACACACGTTTGTTTCTTAATCACTTTGCATGTGCACAATGACTAGAGGCCTCTACACCATTCAGTCATGTAGAAACCCACTTTGATGAACCCTTTGACATATAGTTGCAAATGTGGGGAGATGACACAGTCAGTAAAGAGCCTACCTTGTAGGAATAAAGACTTAAATTTGGATCCCCAGCACTCGTGGTAAAGCTGAATGCAATGGTGTGCAGTTCGAACACCTAGTCCTGGGGGCTAAGAGCTACAGAGACAGAATTCCTGGACCAGTCAGGTGAGTTGAATTGATAATCACCAAGTTCAGTAAGAGACAGACCCTGTATCAAAAAATAAGATGGAAAACAATTTAGGCCAATACTGATATAGACCTCTGTTTATCACATATATGTTGGTAAACTTATGTATTGTATTAGCATGCACATGTGCACACATCACATGACACACGTGCATCATACCCCATACACATATAAAGAGAACACAAAAGGCTACCACTTGAACTTTGAAACCTTCTGCCTTTAAGTGACAGATATTGCCCTTCTACTCTTTTCATTGTATATAGAAAGTTACAAGGCCACAATCTTAAAAGCTAACAGAGGGCAAAGTTACCATTTTCTCAGAAGAAAGAAAACCAGAGTAATTATGAATAGTTCAATGCCTGTTAGACCTGCCAAAAATGACTAGAGTCTCAGAAAGGGAAAGGATTAGTGTAAATTCATGATCCTTTCAGAACAACAACAACAAAAAAAGTTCAAAGAACATTTTTTGGTAATTAATATCATATTTGAAGAACCCACAAATGCAAATCTTTAATAATTAAAAGACAAGGAGAATCTTTTTCTTTATTATTTGTCTATGGCCATTGGATGATAAATTATAAGTGATTAAAACTACCACTTATGATCTTACAGAATTATATCTCTTGAGTGATAATTCTGAAGTTTTTAAAGTAAAACTGGTCTTCATGGAAGACATATACTTATTTTCATTGGGAGGATCAAAACAGGTGTGGAAATTAAGTGGTGAAAGACATAGATGTAGAAAGTCCAAGGAGAAGACTTTTGGAGATCTCTGATTTATGCAAAAGATGGAGAAGGTGCAGGGTGGAGACTGTTACTATGGTCCAAGGTACTTTGTTCAAGAGAGGTTGGAAAATTTATTCCTGTTTATAAAATTTACATTTACAAAATCCCCCATCTGTCTTTAATGTTTATACTATCTTTACCTATTCCTTTCTTTTTCTTTTGTCAATACAACAAAAACTATAGAGTTGGTATAACTGTCATCCTTGTCCTCACAGAATTTTTTAGTGGGTGCAACCATGGATATGTACAGAAAATATTAAATAGAGATAGAAAATAGCACTTCTAAAACTAAGTCATTATAGTAAGGGTTCTCTGATGGCATAGCATTGGGGGGAAACAATAAAGTAAAGAAACAAGCTTTAAAATTGTATGCAGAAGCACCTTCCAAATGGAGGGCATAGTAAGTGGAAAGATCCTGAGGTAGAACTGTTACTCTGCCATTTAGTGCTCATCTTTACAAACTAATGCATAGTAGCTTAAGACTGAACATTTGCAAGATGAGCATGTTGACCTCTCATCAATGAATTCATAATGAATTAGACAATGGGAGCTTGACTGAAAATACATGTACTTGGTATAAGTAAAAACATTCAGTATTGCTATGCACTAGGCAGAATACTCATGCTTTTACATAAATCATCTTACATAGCTTAGAAAACAATCAAGCCTGAATTCATCCTTGTGATGATTAGTTTTAAATGGTAACTAGCCATGACCTTGGAAAAGACTCTGAGTGAGGGATTGCCTAGATTGGGTTGGTCTGCATACATGCCTGTGGGGTATTATATTGATTATTAACTGATGTACAAAGACCCAGCCCATTGTGGAAGGCATCATTCCCTAGGCAGGATGTCCTAAACTATATAAACAGAAAAAAGTTAGAAGCAAGTAAGAAAGCATCACGAGTGCATTTTTTTTCTCACTGTTCTTGATGATGGGTGTGATGTGACTAGCTCTGTGGGTTCCTCCCTTGGCTTCCCCAGAATGGTAAATTGTAACCTGGAATCAGAAGCTAAAATAAGCCATTTCTCTGTAAGGTGTTTTGATTAGAATATTTTATCACAGCAGCAGACATGAAACTAGAACAATCCCATTTTCCAGGTAGTAAGTCAGCTAAGGTTCTATGGTATAATGGCTAAGAATTTTTGTTTTAGAAATATGTTGCTGGAAGTTTCTCTGGTCCTGCCTGGCCCCATGGTCCAGACAAATCTCTTCCACCCATGGTTCCACAGCCACTTATAAAATAATTATCAGAGGCTTAACATTAATTACAAACTGTATGGCCTATGGCTCAGGCTCATTATTAACTAGCTCTTACAACTGAATTCAACCCATTTCTATTAATTATGTTTTGCCACGTGGCTTCATGTCATTACCTGTTCTCTCACATCTTGCTTCTCCTGGCAGTGGCTCACAGCTTCTGCAAGACTCCACCCTTCTTCCTCTCTGTCTTCAGTTTGAATTTACTGCCTAACATTATTCTGCCTCACATTGGCCAAACAGCTTTATTTATCAACCAATGACTACAGCGTACAGAAAGACATCTCACAGCAGAAACAGGTTGAGTAGATTGCAGTAACAGCTTTTTCACTTGGTAGCTTTGTAATCATTTACTATTTGTCATTGCTGACTGCATTTACTCACCAGTAAAATACATAAATGATATGGGAGATTGGTGTGAGGATTATATGAATTAACCATGGAAAATACTTAGAATAGACCCTAGCATAGCATGCTACAGGTCTTCTAAAGGCCATTATCATCATTAAAAAAGATTGGCAACAAGTAAGGGAAACTGCTTAAAACTATGGCAAAGAGCTACCAAGAAAGGTTCTTAAGCTGAGTTTTATATGTAAAGTGGAAAAATAACCAGTTTTTCCAAATGGTGTGTGTATGTGTTTCAACTGTCTTAGCATTCTTTGAAATATATATATAGTATAAAATATGTTTACCACATATCCAATTGCTGTAATAGTGGTTCCCAAAAATACTTCAAGGCTTTACAACTCACAGGCATGAGAAGAAAATTATTATTATTTTCTGTCTTATAACACACAAAAAATAAATTCAGGCCTTTTTTTTTCTTTTGTTGTTGTAAGTTAAAAACTAGAAAAAAATGTCCAAGCAGATGGTCAAGTTGAAGAGGAGGTGGGTAATACTTAAGCTTCATATCCCCTGAAGATGTTCGGTTTAATTGTGTGGAAGGGGTATGGAGTATGTTAATTTATGTGCACTTCTATTACACAATCTGTAATTGAGTCATCTATGTGACAACTTCTTTTATAAAAGAAAAAAAAAAGACCTAAAAGTATCATCTGAGTTTACATCAAGGAAGAGAATGGCTCAATTATTTTATGTGTTTGAAGTATCTTCAACTTTTATTCACCAATTTTTCTTTAGGGACTCTAACAGTTCCACACTTTCATTACTGAGATGACCAACATACTTCTGTGTTGCTTTTGAAACTTAATTCAATTATGTAAATTAAGATTACATGATTATAGAAGCAGAAAATTCAAATGTGAAAGAGCAACCAGGTGAACGTTAATCTGCAGGATAAAAAAGTAGTTAAAAATTCAAATTTCATGCTAATTCATAAGATGTTTAGTGTGTAAAAAAATAACCCCCCAAAGTAGAAGGAAGGAAGAATCTATCATTGTGTTTTCATATACATACATATACATATAGATGCTTACAAATTGGTATTGCTGAAGGTTTCTAAGAAAGACTATTATGAATCTACTGGGTTATTGCAATTTTAATACACTGGAATTCAGTAGTTATTATGAGAATTCAATGGTTTGTTTCTATTTTTATTTACATAAATAAAATCTCTATGCCTGTAGACGGTACTTTATGACAGGAATAATTTTCTATCCCAGAAATTGTGCTTCTGCATCTGGGCTTAGCTTTAGGCTCAGACGGACAGACTTTTTAAGAGTGAATTATTACTTACACATTGTGGTTCTGTCCTCAGTCCTCCTTGGCTTGCCTGAGTTGCCACTAGAATGCAAACTGTGAGATATATATAATACATATATATATATATATATATACATATGTACACACACATATACACACACACACATGTATATATATATATACATATATAACATATATATATATATCAAAGTATAGCAAGAACATGGAAGATCTACTTCTTTTACCATTTCAGTTCCTTTCTTTCTTTCTTTCTTTCTTTTTTTCCTTCCTTCCTTCTTTCTTTCTTTCTTTTCTTCTTTCTTTCTTTCTTTCCTTCCTTCCTTCCTTCCTTCCTTCCTCCCTCCCTCCCTCCCTTCCTTCCTTCTTCTTTCTTCCTTATGTTTTTTTTTTTAAATGATTCCCTAATACTGCTTAGGCATTTCTCTACAAGGGTTGAGTCCTTACATTCCTCCAAATCTCATATTTTGTAGCTGGTTAACATCTCATAATTCATTACACTTTCAACACTGACTCTTCTTCTTCTCCTCCTCCTCCTCCTCCTCCTCCTCCTCCTCCTCCTCTCCTCCTCCTCCTCCTTCTTCTTCCTTTTGAGACAGGGTCCCACTATGTAACTCAGGCTGTTCTGGAATTTTCTATGTAGACCAGGCTGGCTTCAAATTCACAGAGATCTGCCTACCTCTGCCAGGATTAAAGGTATGTGCCAACATACCTAACTCAACACTAGTACTTTTTAAAGGCCTCATTAGGAATTACAATAATTCAAGTTTCTATGTTGTGTGCTGTGAGTGAGCTGTGACATTTAGTTAATGCTATTACATATCACTTAATTATATAATTCTGTGCAAGTTATAGAAGGCATAGTTTTTCCAATAAAGTGAATACAGCATGTGTTGTACTCATGCTAGCAGTGGTTTTCATGGTCAAGTTGGTGGCCCTGAGCAATAAAATGTTATAACACTGAGTGAGTTGTTTTTCATCAACAAAAAAGAAAGAAAGGAAGGAAGGAAGGAAGGAAGGAAGGAAGAAAGAAAGAAAGAAAGAAAGAAAGAAAGAAAGAAAGAAAGAAAGAAAGAAAGAAAGAAAGAAAGAGGAAGGAAAGAACTTAAAAAGCAAAATAAGTTTTTATTTAATTGTTTTTCATTTTACATAGTTGTTGTTAAAGCAGCTGTTTTATTTGGTGAAGCTGAGGCTAAAAATCACTGTAAACATGTTTGGTTCCTATATTTCCATCATTTGTCATTTACACAGTGTCCTCAATAATGATGAAATCACAGGTGGGTAAGATAAAATTCCCTTGTTTAATTTTCTCATCCTTCCCCCCACCCACCCCGACACTGAGTATGATGACTAGCATCTTCTGAAGTGTGTTTTTATCACAGTTCAAAGATCTTCACAACACACACAGCAGTCACATAAAAACATGATTAGTGATGGGTGGTTTTAAATGAGTATTACATGTAAAGGTCAAGGTATAATATTGTCTTAGGGGGCAATGGCTTTAATGAGATTTTGCTCTGTGTGTGTGTGTGTGTGTGTGTGTGTGTGTGTGTGTGTGTGTGTGTAATAATATGATTATAATGGGTAAAGATACAATTGCTCACAGTAATTTAGAAATCAAATAGATTTAGTAAAAATTGTGAAAAGCAGACATGGATCAATGAATAAACCGCTTCCTGTGCAAGCATTGGGGCCTGAGTTCAGATCCCCAGCACTCACATAAAAGTTGAGCATGCTGGCACATGCCAGTCACTCTGTCACTGGGGAAGACAGAGTCAGAGGGATCCTATTCTTTGCCAGCCAGTCTAGCAAATATGAGGAGCTCCAGGTGCGCGCACACACACACGGACACGGACACAGACACGGACACAATACCTCTGGACATACTAATATTTTATTAGTAGCTATCAAAGAAAGAAAAGTAAAATAGGAGCTCAGTGGTGGAATTGTTGTATTATGTTGTGGTGGTATTATGTTAGATTTTCAAAGTGACAGTCATGCGACTTTGAGCAAGTTCTCTAATTTCAATAATATCTCATCTTCCTCAGTAAAATATAATTATTTTGATTAAATTAGATAAAAAAGTTAGCATGGTAGAAATATATACTCAGACTTTTATAAATATTTTTCTAAACACAGTCATAAACCATAAACATAGCCAATCTCCTTGAACTTGAAAGTTGATTGCTCTTTGAGACATGCCAGCTAATGTCCATCCTGGCTGCCACTTTTGACTTGGAACAGAGAACTCTGAATGACTCTCCTGACTTCTGATTCATAAAAGCTGCAACATCATAAATGAATATTATTTTAAGTCGTTTAAGAATTTGTTAAAAAGCAATAGATGGCTAATATGATGTTGGAATGTGTGTTTTATAGAATTTGCCTAGAAAAGTTGCAAGGACAGAGAGATCACTTAAGATTCATCTTAACACCTAGTATAGTAGACATGGAAGCTTTAAACATGCAGAAAATTACAAAATGTTATAGCAGCATTAGGGATAGCAATCACCATTAAACCAGAGATATGGATTATCTTTCTTTCTTGATATCAGTTATGAACAGTCTGGCATGGTTAGTAATAAAGGGATGGATGTCTTAAGAAAGTAAAGTTCTTATTCATTTTTATTCTGGGGATCTCTATTTCTGCAGAGTTTATACCAGAGAGCTTAGAATAATGTATATTAAATAAAAATACTAAAAGTTGGTGCAGATTAAAATGTAAGAAGGATTTCAAATTGATGAAGTGGGAATGTTGCATACTGAAATTTATAATCAGTAAAAGTAGAAGAGGCAAAAGGTACATTTAGAACAAAGAGGCAATAGTGTTACTTGTTTAGACTTACATTTATGTAGAAAGCACCTGTAGTGTAGTATTTGTAAATAATAAGCTTAATTTAATGATCTTTATTTATGCAGTTATCATATTTAGTACATTCTCTAGTGAAGACAGAAAATGTACATATATAAAAATAGATTTGTTTTCTAAGTTAGAGGATATACTTGTGTTAGCAGGGCTGAGTAGTACCAATGTACTCTGACAATTATAATTCGTTTTGAATTTTCATAGTTTAATAATAATACAGGGTATATTTAGTGTAACTCACCCCTTAGGCTTCCACTAAACAATGCTGTAAGAAGACAAGACAATGATCTCTTTCTGTGATGAAATTTTATGTCAGTTTGCCACAGCACAGTGGTAATCAATGCTGTAAAATGCTCAAAAAACTAAAATTAAAATTATGTGTAAATTATTGCATAAGCCATCCAAGTCCATGATATTTGAACAAACCTAATGTTCGTCCAAGTTAAGGAAAATGACGAGTCAGTCCCCCAAGTCTTTCTTTGCATGCATTCTGAGGATTATAAAATATTATTATAAGTTATACATCCCTAATACAGAAATCTGAAATGTTTCCTTGGCTGAGAGATATCAATAGGAAACTTCCGCACAAAAGTTCCAAAATCCCTAGACTCCAAAATGAGAACCGCTTCTGTCCTCAAGCATTCTGTACAAGGGACATTCAGCTTGTATCACCTGGAGTTAATGGTGATTTCCTCAGGGTGGAGAGTGGGAGTAAAGGCAGTGTTTGTGCAAATTCTTTAGTTTGCAGCATCTGCAGCCATAGTGAGACTTTCATCAAGTCATTAAAATAAATGCATTCCAAAAAAGAAAAGATTCATGAGTGAAAGCCATTTTTCCCCACTTTGTTGTCTACATTGACTTGAAAGGTGACCTTCTCTTTCAAACAGGAAAATAGTCAACAGTGATTTAACCCCCTTGGATAAACTAACAATAATAAAAGGAAGATAGTTATCTGATCCAGCCAACAATATCTGCACAAAGGCCAAGTGTCCCATCCATGGCAGACAGGGAACCCCAATGTTTTCGTCTTGCCTTTCTTTTTCTACATTTCCCCATGGTCAAGCGGGAGAAGCAGACGATATGTTTCTACTGCCACCAAATTTAGTTCAGATTAAAGGTGTTTTTGAGCAAAGTAATGTGTCTTTTCTTTTCAGCAGACCTCAGTTAAAGCTTGATTTATGAGTACAGCATGAGTCAACATCTCCTCTGATCTCAGTGGTTTCATTGGTTCGCATACTCCTGAGTATGAGCTCTCTGCGGATCTCATAATGCCCATGGTCAGAAACATTTAATTTCTACTTTTCATAGAAGTCTTGACCTTTTTTATTTTTCAGACAAATCCTTTACTGCATTTCTTTAAAGACTGATTAACTTGCTTAGTCTAGTTCAAAATCTTTTTTTCTCCTTTTATATGCATATTTATTTTGAAATTAAAATATAATTACATCTCTCTCCCTTTCTATTTCCTCCCTCCAACCCCTTCCATGTACACCACTTTCAAACTCATGGCCTTTTTTTAAATTGTGTAAATGCATAAATGTATGAATACAATGTCCTGAATCTTTTTAGTGTTGCTTGTGGGTATCAGATTTCAGAGCTGACTGTTTAGTATTGCATAACCAGCTGGAGGATAACCAATTGGTGTGCTCTTCCCTGGGGAAGCCCATTTCTCCCACTCTGAGCAGTCAATAGTTTGCCTGTAGTACTCTGTCTCAGGAAATGGTTCTGTGAACTATCCCCCCCTCCATGTTAGCATGCCTAGTGTGTCATCGTGCAGGTTTTGTTTGGGCAGCGATATTCTTGAGGTATCTTGAGTGCTGCTTCTCTGTTATTTCTAGGAGACAGGATCTCTCAGCAGACTTCCTGGTCGGTCCTCTGACCCTAGAATCTTTCTGTACCCTCTGCCTCTATGTTCCCTGAGTCTTAGGAAGTTGTGCTGGGAATGTATCCATTGAGCTGGGGCACTCCACGATTTCACAAGTAACTTTTGCCCTAAATTCTTCAGTAGATTTAGAAGTAATGCTGAGAATCTCTCTCTCTCTCTCTCTCTCTCTCTCTCTCTCTCTCTCTCTCTCTCTCTCTCTCTCTCTCTCACACACACACACACACACACACACATACACACACACATCATATAGTCTATAGTTCTGATAACGAGAGTCTTATATACCAGGTGTGATAGTGTTATGATCTAGGGGGGTTGATTTTTTTCCCCTGCCAATTAAAGATTTAAAAGGCAGGAAAAATCTTGAGCACAACTGGTAGCAGCAAAGACATCTCAAATATTTTGGATAGCAGCAACCAGAGTAGCAGCTGAAGAAAGATGTTCATTTGGGGAGGGGAAGAAACACAGCGCATGCAAAACACATGCAACAGATACACAGAGAAAAAGACCCTCTGCAAAGCTGCAGGGAGTGTAGCATGGGGGTGGACACTCAGGAAGCAGAAAAAAATCAGTCTCTTCTCAAGGACTGGGGTTTTGTAAATCTCTAAAGAATTTTTCTCCCCTAATTTAGGGTTGATAAATTTGAAGAAGGAAAGGGTGGTTGATTGACCCACAATGGTGTGTTCCCTGTCTTGATCCAACCTTGAGTGTGCAGGCCCCTGCTGATGGAAGACAAAAGCATGTGTTTTGAGCTGCCATGCTCTCAGCTCAAGTTAAGAGGATGCCCGCCATCCTGGAAAGTTGCCAACTTTATTACATAGCTGTGGTCTGTCTCCCTTTGTCTGTCTACCAGGGAGTCTGTCTAACTCTTAGACTCTCAGGAGCACGTGTCTGTCACCCTGCACTCCAGAGGTTGCAGCAGGAGAATCAGAAATTCAAGGTCATCTTTGGCTTCATAGTGTTTGAGCTAAACCTGAAATATACATGAAACGCTGCTTTGGAAAACAAAATCATCTAAATATCTATGTGTATGCCTATGTGTGTGTGTGTAATTTCTGTTTCTTGTGTTGGAATGGCTCCAGTAAGTTTGCAAATTTTGTGAGAAGCAGCCAAGACAATAAGATTTATAGTATTCTCCCCTATACATTATCACTTCCCAATTTTCTAAATTCAATTTTCCTCATCTTTATTTCAGTATAAATTACAATATACATATGCACTTTTATAATGTGATGATTTGAAAGATGAACACGTAAAATGATTATCACAATCAAATTAACACATTCATTTACCATGATTAGTTAATATATTTCAAGTAGATATAATAATAATATTAACTGTAATCACATATGATATACTGTCACCACAATAAAACACTGTTCTAGTTGTAATTAACAGTTTATATACATATATCCTTGTTTTCCCTGCCCAGAGTCCCTGGGACCATCTAAATTCTGCTCTCTAATTGACTGTATTTCAAGAAATGTTAATATTTTAGCATTACAAGTTATATTTAGTAAACAAAGAAACAATGAAAGACAAAGTATAAAGTCCACTTGAGCATCAATTTCTGTCTGTTGACATTTGCTAGTGTTTGACACCACTTGGTATATTTCCCATGTGGATAGAAGTCATATATGTTTTGTCTCCCCAGTGCTAAGCAGTATGCATGCTTCATGCATGCATACTACACATGGGTAAGTATCCACCTAGCTGAGTGCTTTTAAAAAGATGAGATACTAGTATTTACAGTGAAACGTGTCTTTTTATTTTTATAAATGGTATTCCATGTAGCATATTCACTGATATAATTTTAATGGCAAGATAGGAAGTAACATGATTTGACAAATGCTTATTTTAAGGCTATCTCCATTTTAAATTTCCTACTACAAATACAGTATTTCAAGAAACACATCAGTTTTATGACGTATATACAGTTGTTTTCTAATGATAAAACTTTAGAAGTAGGATTAATGAATAAAAATATGTTGGCTCACAAACATAATTCAAATACTGTGTTGAAGGATAAATTGGGACAGTACCACCCATCTATGGATAGGGTATAATTCATTTCATTCTTTTCCTCCAAGGTCATCACTGAAATGAGAGAAAGGGTATGCTGACACGTACTAGGTTTTTGGTAATTTTCTTCTGTCTGCTTATCCTGAAAATGGTTTCTTGGTGTCTTAGTTAGGATTACCACTGCTGCAATGACCAAAGTAACCAAGAAAAAGAGGGTTTATTTGGCTTACGTGTTCTGAATCACAGTCCATTGAGGAGGGCCAGGTAGGAACTCAAGACCTGCAGAAACTGGAAGGCAGAAGCCACTGAGAAATGCTGCTGACCAGCTTGTTCCTCACTGCTTGCTCAGCATGCTTTCTTATAGCATCCAGAACCATCAGCCCAGGAATGGCACCATTCATAATGGGCTGGATCTGCCTATATCACTAATCAAGAAAATACCATATAGAGGTATCTTATAGCAATCTTAGAGGGGCAATTTCTCAACTGAGTTTCCTTCCCCTCAGATGACTATAGATAATGTCAAGTTGTTGTAAAACTGGCAAGAACACTTGGTATAAGACAACACAATCATAAGGACCCAGACTAGGGCAGAGAGGAAGTATGTGTGGAGAGACAACAATTAATCCTGGTACTTGAAGATAAAGCAGGTCTTATGGTTTTTGTAAGGGCCTAACACAAGGCAAACATGGTTCTACAGGTGTTAAGTTTAGGTACACATTGAAAGAGACAAGAATTTTAGTGCTATAGTCTAGATTTTAGGTCCTCCGTCTTTTACCTCAGGCATTCTCAGCATGATCATTGGAATTATAGAGGAGCCTAGTAAATTGCGTCTTCTTACTTTTAAAGGCATAGTTTCAAGCACACTCTTCAGTGATGGCATCTTCCACTATCAGGACATCTTCAGCCTTGTCCTTACCCAGTTTTTTTCTAATAAGAAGTTGTCATGGTCTAGCTTTGGCTATGTGTTGTTCAGAAATTTAGTAAATAGTATTTTCAGGTAACAAGGTTATTTGCATTTGTGTTGAGAAAAAATTCCCCTGTGATATAATATGTTATACTTTGTTGTGACTGAGAAAGTTATTAGATAAATCAGTACAGATTTCCTTTCATTTTATTTTCCACCTACAAGGCTTCCTACACTTTCATAAACTGCTTCTGTAGGTCCTTAGAAGAATGAATTTACTTGTCACAGAATTATGCAGACTCTTAAATAAAACTCAAGCCGTATTTCACCACTGTATTTATTCTAAGAGGAGGACTGAAGAGGCCCACATATGGTTGAAATTATAGAGAGGACTGAGGTGGGCAGAATCTGAGCCAGGGAAATCATCCACCTTGGAAATAATCCATGAAAACTGTTTGCCCGTTTTAGCTATATTACTTTCCATTCTCTACCCCCTACCTTCACCCTTCCATTAAATAAAGAACGAGTGTAAATTTAGCATTGACAACAAAAATAAGAAGAAGGGACTTTGGTTTCAAATATATGAAAAGGGATGTGTATAGTATTTTAGTCCACTTTTGCTGTTATAAAAATTCCAAAAATTGTAGTGCATATAAGCAGACATACACTTCTTACCAGGTCCCTGATGATCAAGGTGCTGACATGTCTACCATCTGCTTACGTATCTTTTTCAGACTATTGGTGCCTTCTTGCAGTGTCTGTGTATGGTGAAATGAGTTATTTATCTAACTGGACTCTGTTTTATAAAAGCAGTAATCCCATTCATGAAGTGGCTACCTTGTGATTGAATCATCCTTCCAAAGGCTCTGCCGCCTAATCCCATTAAGTTATGGAATTTCAAACATGTGAATTTGGGGAACATAAGTGCTCCATTTCACACATTAAACTATTACTTATTTTACTAAATATGTAATAAAAGTCTCATTGGAACTCATATTTGCTGATTAACTTGCTTAATGGTTTAATTTCCTCAAGGGAAAGGTGAGACCATTTTAGCATATTTTTCCCTTTTAAATCTTTTCCTGGGGAACTTTGTTGTTTCTAAAGTAGAAATTGTATTTATGTAATAATTTTCATGTATTGTACATGAAAGATTCCTATTAATATGATAACACAGCACATAATGTTCTCTTTACAGGTTGGGAATTGCATTTTTGATGAAAAAAAGCCATAGGCTGAAATTTTAACAATCTCATTGCCATGAAAATAACTAGCAGATTTAGAAAATTCTATATTTAGCATTCACAAAATATAAAAAAAGAGCTACTAAAATATGGGAATCGATAAAAGTTTAGTTCCGTTTTTTAAGAAAAGGGTCAGGGGAACAGAGTTCTTTACTCAATGTTAGCTTCTTTTCTGTCAAAAGCAAGTTACAGAAGGAAGAGTTTAGTTTGGCTTCTAGCTCCTGAGGGCTGACTGTCCATAATGTAATGAAGTCACGGCAGCAGGAACAGGAAGCTGGTTGATAACATCTTAACCACACACAGGAAGGGGAGAGAACAAGTAAGAAGTAAAGCCAGGCTTCCAACCCATAAAGTCCACCCCCTCTGACATACTTCCTCTAGCAATGCTGAATGTCCTAAACACGCTTTAAGCTCCCCAAAGAGTACCACTAACAGGAAGCCAAGTAAATATTCAAATATTGAGCACAATTCTTATTCAAAAAGACAAAATATCTAAGAAACAGAAATTGATTTGGGTATAGTATAGGACCAATTACTTAAAATATTTTCTTTTAGAAAGGAAAAGTTGGTCACTTGAATTCAGACAGATTTATTATGATCAAAGGCATGCACTAAAGTTTCACTTCTATTATTTTGAAAAATGCTTTCAGCTATAAATAATTGAATATCAAGGATATGTATCTGGAATTTATCAAGTTATCCAGGATGTCCTTATCAATGAGGAGGAGGGCTATGTGCCAAATGATAGTCTTTTATGTAAATCTTTGATTTTTTTCAATGATTAAAATAATGCAATTAATTAACACTAATTTGATTAGAACTTTAGTCTGAACTAATACATGAAGAGAATCAATGGAATATTAATGAAATTTGAGAACATTAGAAGTCCAGGTGATTTGTTCATATCTTAAATAATGAAACCTATCTTAACAGAAATAAATGGGAGAAGGAAAGTCTTAATAAAAACACCACTTAGGTAGTTTTAAACAAGACTGAGTATGGCGCCAGCAAGATGACCCAATGGTTCAAGGGACTTGTTGCTAAACCTGTTGATTTGTTTTTCTATCCTGAGATACTACATGATAGAAAGAGAACTGACTTTACAAATTGCTTTCTAGCCTCCATATACATTGCAGTATAGATAACACACACACACACACACACACACACACACACACACACACACACACACTAAAGCATAGGTGTGATGGTTAAGAGACAAGTTGCTACACAACTGTCTCACTGACGCAGAGGGCCTAGTCCCATGGAGACTCCACAACTGTCGATCTAAAGTTTATGAGTTCCCACTAGCTTGGTTTGGTTGTCTCTGTAGATTTTCCCATCATGATCTTGATGCCCCTTGCTCATAGAATCCCTCTTCCCTCTCTTCAACTGGACTCATGGAGCTCAGCCTGGTGCTTGGCTGTGGATCTCTGCATCTGTAAGTGAGACAGTTGTATAGCTTGGTCTGTTTAAGGGGCCCCTGGCAGTGGGATCAGGATCTGTCCCTGGTGTACGAGCTGGCTTTTTGAAGCCGCCTACCTGTGGTGGGACACCTTGCACGGTCTTAATGCAGCAGGGCAGGGCTTGGGCCTGCTTCAGTTGAATGTACCAGGCTTTTCTGACTCCCCATGGGAGGCCTTTCCTTTTCTGAAAAGGGGATGAAGGGTAGGTTGGGGGGTGAGTGGGGAGAAGGATAAGACAGGGATCTGTGGTTGGTATGTAAAATGAATACGAAATTTCTTAATAAAGAAAAAAACAGACAAGGAGCAGGGAGCTGTTCTCTCCTACACCACATGGGTCTCAGGGATAGAACTCAAGGTCTCAGAATTCTTGGCAAGTTCCTTTGCTGCTGAGCCGTTTCACTCACCCACTTTACTGTATTTAGCTTTGCTTATTGGAAGAAATCTGTTGGCTTTCAGGAATATAATGAAATATAATCTTCTTGAGGGCAAAAACAATTGATTTATTGTTATATCTCAGGTGCCTGGTTTATAGCTAGTTCCCCCAAAATGTTGAGTTGTTTCACGACAAGATATTAGAATTTGCTCCTAAAAGACAAAGTGGACCTCTGCAGTCGAGGGTGTTTCATGTGGAGAAAGCAAGATGAATCGAGGGGTGCTGCACCACGTCACTGAGGATGCGAGGTGTGGCCACTGGGACTAAGTAAAGCATCCCACTAACAGGACATGAGGAGTCAGGAAAATGGCACAGCTGTCATGCCGAGCAAGGAAATATGTGCCTTGAAGACGGTGGCAATTGAATTTTCTCATGAGCATCGCAAAGCAGCTCTACTTTAGGGAAACCATAATCCTCTAGGAACATTTTCCAGGAACTCTTGAAGCAGGCAGAGAGATTTTCTCTAACCTGCGCTGTAGCACACAGAGAAAGCCAGTCTCTTGTGATTTGCCTTGCGGGCTCAACCATGCCATGTGTTGAGATCACACATTCTTTGGTCCAAATGTTAGCATTCCAGTTGTTTGTGCATACACTTTTATGTCTTTCAGATGTCTGAAGGTCTGGAGTAGCATGTTCAGTCTAAAAGTACTATTGTTCTTGTCTTCCTTTTGATAACTTCACTTTTCAGTAGATCAGAATGCTCAGAACACATGTAGAAGTTGGGCATATGGGACTAGAGACAGAGTCTCTGCTCTAAATCAGCTTCCACACTCTCTTAGTCTAAGTGGATTCTTCCAAAACTGTGCCTCCACAAGTGGCCGCTTAAGGCAGTTGGTTAATTTTAATTGGATGTCAGCATTCTCTGCTGAGTTGATTTAGGAAGCTGTCTAATTTAATTCTTTATGTATCATTGTCCCCAATCATGGTTGTGATAATTGTCACTGGTGCTTCATGTTTAACAAAGGCTTTCAGATAGAGGGAGAGAGAGAGAGAGAGAGAGAGAGAGAGAGAGAGAGAGAGAGAGAGAGAGAGAGAGAGAGAGAGAGAGAGAGAGGCAGAGGCAGAGACAGACAGACAGACAGAAACAGAGATCCTAGCAATCTTCAGGTGTGATTCTTAGGCATTCGGAGTTTCTTAGTGAAGTTGCTTTCAGTTGCACATTTCATAAACTCATGGGCTTTGGTGCTCAGAGCCAAGTAATCATTCTCTCCTGTGTTGCTGTAGTGTTTTGTACCTTCCTGAAAGTCTTTTGATGACTCCCATTTTATTAATGATAACACTCCCTTCTTAGACTAACAAGACCCTACGGGACCTAGATTCTGCTATGTGTTCTCCATCTTTTCTTCAGCCCTCATGGAGTTGGTACTTTCAGTCCCTGGAACTTTCAGTATTGTGCCTGGAAATTCTGGGAGGTGTTTTCCTACTTTCTTTCTCTAGTTACTCCCAACCTAAATGGATTTCAGCTCAGTGAGCAGCTCCCCCAAGATCCCTAACCTAAATTTTTCCTATATTAAAAAACTTATTTTAAGCCCACATATTACTGACATGTTTATACTGATTCATTACAGTTTCACCCTGTTCTTACCATGATTTGGTTAACATCTTTCCTTTTCATCAAAAAGGAGAAACTATGTCATTGTATTTTAGCATTAATTTCCCTGGATTAAAGTCATGTCAGGAAGTGAAGACGTGTTTAGCTATTACTTGATAAGTGATTGAATACATTCCACTGTATCTAAACATTTTTAGAATCCGGTTTCCTGCAAAGGCATCATAGGTCAGTTGTTTTTCTCATTTTGAAACTCTGCACTGCCCATCCTTAGCACCAGACTTCACTGTTCTAGGAATGTAAGGGCTGTTCATTACACACAGCAGCCCCGGAGGTGTTAGGAAGTCATGAGACAAAGTGGAAGTAGTAAAGCTTTGAATTCAGATAACTTTGTTATCAAATCTTTGCTCTGCAACTCTGGTTACCAGCCTTATGTCCCCTGAAATAAATCTTTAACTTTTAAGACTTAGTTTCTATTGGGCAAATAAATTCAATGGTGCTAAGTACTCCATTTCAGAGATTATATGATGCCTACCAAAACTTTAAATCTCCTGAATTTAACCAAGGGATATGGCTTGCAAGTATTATATTGTCAGAAATATGAAGATATTTTTATAGCATTGTTAATGATAGTCAAAATCTAGTAACTGAATGTTCAGAAAGCTGGTTAAATGATACATCTGTTGTAGATGTAACCAACCGTCTTATTAAATAAGAAACACAGAAACAATGTAAAAGAGAAAGCCAAGAGGTCAGAGCTCAGAGCTAAAATCTCACCCTTCCTCCTGCTGTGTCACAGCTTCTCGAAAGAGAGCTATTTCCTGTGTGTAAGTCGTTTTTCTAGTCATTCTGCCTTCTCATTGGTTGTAAACCCAAACACGTGGCTGCCTCGTCACTGTCTGAATGTACAGCCCCCTAGATCTTAAAGGCATATGTCTCCAATGCTGGCTGTATCCCTGAACATACAGAGATCTATGGGGTTAAAGGCGTGCACCACCACCGCCACACTCTGTCTATGGCTCTAATAGCTCTGACCCCCGGGCAACTTTATTTATTAACATACAATCAAAAGCACATTTTAGTACAATTAGATTACCACCACAATCTGTTCAAGGGAACATAACCACTAAGCACAAATGAATTTGATTTGGAAAACTGATACAAGGAAATGTATTGGTTCTGGAAAATACAAATGATTTGGATATGGAGAAATATCCAATATATAATATATATATATATATATATATATATATATATGTAGAATATTTTCATATATATATGAAATATATATTATATATATGAAAAATAGAATAAATTTTAGAAGGATGATGTGAAGAAAAAATATACCAAGACCTTGATACTGAGAGCACCAGTCATGGTGGGTTGTCTGAGCAGAGAGATGAGTGATGTGCATATGTCTGAGTGGGGCTGGCATTTGTTTTTAAAATTATACTTTTTTGTTACTATTTATGTTTTTACAAAAAGCACACCACATTTGTAGAGTTAAAACACAGACTGTATTACCCTTTTCGGCAATAATTAGATCAGATCATTTATGAAAAAAAATAGTTCTAAATATAAGAGAGCTATATAATTGCTTTAAAGGAGAGAGACAGTCTACCAAGGTGTTTAAGCACAGTTCCAATCAGATCTCAGATGCCTGTGACTGTTTGCCTGGTGAGAATTTACTTCTAAGTCTTGGTCATCTGTGATACATCAGCACCAGTCCTCCTTCCTGGAGTTATGAAGGAAGACACAATGCCTTGGTCACTCCAAGAGGCAAAAAGTGTCTCTGGTAGGTCTAACATTGCAGGTGACAGCAACCATATTTTATGCTAATAGTTAAATGAATTTTCAGAAGGAAATTAAACCCAAGTTGCTTTCTTATTAAAGTTACAGAATTTTACAATAAAATTAAACATGAAGGAAAATAATGTGATGGGTGGACCCGGTCAATAATAGTCTCTTCAGAGCAACCTTTCCCTCATGAGTCCTCCTCTCCCATTTGATCTTAAGTTTCATTTATTTAGAAGATGTTAAGTATTGCCTTTATTTTCTTAACATTTAGTGTGTGTGTGTGTGTGTGTGTGTGTGTGTGTGTGTGTGTATGAATGTGCCATGGCATGTGTATCAAGGTTAGAGGAGTCAGTTCTCTTCTTCCACTACCTGGGACTCTGGTTATCAAGCACTGCCGATCAGGCCTTGTGGCAAGCACCCTTAACCACTGAGCCATCTTGCTGGCCCCACATCTACCTTTCATCATAACTACCCATTTTTTTCCTGAGCCCTTGTCATCATGAACTGCCCTTGCACATGAGCTGAACAAATACTCTGTTTCAAATTGGATTTTCTGTTGAGCTCAATCCATTTTGAAGCTATTTGGTGATGAAATGTGTGTGTGTGTGTGTGTGTGTGTGTGTGTGTGTGTGTGTGTGTGTAATATATATATATACATATATATATAATGTATGTATATATTTAATATGCGTCTAGATTTGAAGTTTTCTCAGGAACTGACCTGGTAGCTAATAGTCACTTTAAAGCTAAATTTTCCATCACAATCTAAATATAGTATTTCTTGTCACATAATAGCATTTATTAGAGAAACTGGCAAAGGCCTAGATTTATTTAAAGCACATTTTATCTTAGTCAACATTGTGAAGTTTTATGTCTTTTGGTGGAGGTCATTGAGTGCCAGCCATGTTTTTACTGCTTCTGTTCTCGATACAGTAAACACTCATACCTTTATAGTTGGGCATGATTCCACAAGCTGACACACTGCCAAGTGGTTTTTGATTCAGGGCTTTTCACTTGGCGAGTGAAAGGTGATAAAGAGAAGTTCACAGTGGCGGTATGGATACAGAGGAACAATTTCCAGAGGCATGTCCCTGCTGTAAACTCCTGTAGAGTAAGCATCCAGGATGCTAAAAGGAGAACAGAGTCATTTATGAGACAAAAGCACTTGCGCAGAACCTCTGGGCAGCTTTTCTAGCAAAACGTAGCATACAGCCTTTTAGTAAGACACATTATTAATATAGATAGGAATAACACAGTTATTGTTATGCAATTGTAGTACAAATGTAACACAGTTGTGCTGTATTGTACTTTAATAAGGAAATGGAAATGCCTTCTCAAGGAGCAGCAGGTGTCTGATATACAGATAATTTACGACAAAACAGGATGAGTGAAATATACTTGAAAATTTTGCATGTGTGAGTGTGTGTGTGTGTGTGTGTGTGTGTGTGTGAGAGAGAGAGAGAGAGAGAGAGAGAGAGAGAGAAGATTCAATCTTTTCTGAATCTGCAGTATCACACACAGCAAGTGTTTCACACCTAGGTGATTCTTAATCCATAGCAATTTTCATTTGAAAACCTACAAAGTCAGCAGTGATAGCATTTGTTGTCTCACTGTCCTGTGAAACAAAAGACCTGTGAAAACACCATGGCATGTTAAAAAAACAAAAAACAAAAAAAACAAAAACAAAAACATTCACCAAAGGATGATAGTTTCTGAAACACCGGATGCAATCCCAAAGGAACCTGGATCTCGTATTGTACCTTTTACTAAATGTGTTTCTGTGTCTGCTTAGCCCCATAGCAATTTCTAGAAAATCCACTTTTCTCTTGGTTCCTAAAAGTAGCAACCTCAGAAAAGGCAAGGCAGCTTAGGAGATGAAAACTCTTCTCACTAATCCTGATAGTTTGAGTTTGATTCCTGGGTTCCACATGGACAGAATGTACCAACTCTTGCACTTTTTATTTTTTATTTTTTATTTTAGCATAAAAACCCATTCATCACATGACCCATCCCCATTCATTGTCTTGATTTATTTGATTGGAGATGGAGCACTAATCAGAAAGAACTTTGCTAATCCATTCACTAAAGGACAGTCAATCTACTATATCTCTTGGGTAGTTGAAGAAAGTAGCTCTTAGACTTGGGCAGTGTATTTACTGAAGAACTCCAAACAGTGTCATGATATAGAGGAGGGACTGTGTAGATGACTAAGCTGAGCTTATGCAAAGCACAAGTATATAGGCCTGAAAGGAGAAGGTAGAGAATGTAGAGGCAGAATTGAGAAGAAACTCCCAGCAGCAACCTCTGACATTGCCCTTCAAGGTTCCTTTCTTCCTTCCTTCCTTCCTTCCTTCCTTCCTTCCTTTCTTTCCTTCTTCCTTCCTTTCTTTCTTTCTTTCTTTCTTTCTTTCTCTTTCTTTCTTTCTTCCTTCCTTCCTTCCTTCCTTCTTTCCTTCCTTCCTTCCTTTTTTTAAACCATGTGTCATGTGGTTTTTAAACCATGTATCCACATAATAAATAGTGGCACCTAGGATGAGTTTTTTTCTTCCAGGAAGTCAGAGGAGTCTTAATGGGGGAATCCTATTTTTCAGCATTACCCTGCATGCCTAACTGTGATTGGAATCTATTTCTATTTTCATATCTTCATTGTAAGATTATTCTCTCTCAGAAAAATCCCTCATAATCAAAAGACTAGGAGGGGCTTTAGTATTAGAGTGTAACAAAACTAGTTGATATTCCAGTATGGGAAATTTACTCCAGATGGAACGCTATTAAGACATAATTCTCGAGTAAACATGGACATGTTCACCAAATTCTTGAATATCAGAACCAGATGGCATTCTTTAAAACTTAAAGGATTATTTTCATTCACATAAGCAGTCCATTTTACCAACTAGAAGTGATAAATGGAATCCCTTCACTCAATGTTTTATGCTTTAGAATTCAAATAAGGTCTAGTGAGAGAAAGACATTACAGATGATTGCTATAAATCGGGGTAGCATGAAAAATATTCTTACCCCTTTATTTGTGAGCTTTGTAGAGGACTTTGGCACCTTTGTAAACAGCCCCTGGTATTGGTGTCCCCTTCTACAAGAAGAAGTCCTGTTTTTCACACGTAGGCATGGAGTGTGGATTTGCACCTTGGTTCTCAGATATCTCATTACTGTCTTATGAAAACACTCTTCTGGAATTCAGAGAGTGGATGCCATATTGAAAAATTGGAAATGTGTCTCATATTTTTACCAATGTAAAAACTGAGATACTTTTTTCCCAGATGATCGTGGACCATTTCAGGTTGGAAGCCTGCTCAGTGCCAGATCTTCCCATGGACTCTGTGCCCAGAAACATGGGGTGAAATAAGCTTTATACCTTTACATGGTCTCTGCGCACTACTCTGTCTGTCTAAATGCATCAGAAGCCATTAAAGTGCTCTCCACCCTTCACAATTCCATGTGATGATGGAGCACATTTACTGACTCTGGAGACCCCTAGTCTTCCCATCTTAGAGAAACATTTCTGGTTATAGTTAAGGTCACGTGTCACTGTTTATTAATGACTCTTCTCTTAGTTGATGGTGTTCTTCTCTCAGTTGATGATGTTCCAGACTTTTCTACACAAATGGCACTGACAGAAATGACCTAATATTTTCTTTGTAAAAGTAGACAGCTCAACACTTTCAAAAACAGATCTTCGCATGTTAAATTGTTCAGAGAATCAAGTACTACAGATGCATTTAAGAAAAAATTAGGGGGAAAAAAGCAATTCCAGCAATGTTACCTGGGTTGATCTTGAACTTCATCTATCCAAACCAAATCCATCTCTACCTCACTGATACACAGCTTTAGTTTGGCATTTATTCTAACAATTAAATATAATGTAACCTATTTTATTATATCAAAAACAAAGAAAAACAATCAAAATTAAGGGAAAAAAGCCATCTCCTTAGGAGTAAATCAGTAAAATTCTGCAATCTTCTTTTGGTAACCTCTTCCCCAATTGGATCTTAGCCCAAAAAAATGAAGCCAAAGTTTCATTTCTTAATAGGAAAGGAACAAAATTAAAAATCTTTCTCCCAAATGAAAGCAACACAGAAAACCAAATTATGATCTTTGCCAAACTGGTGATCAAAAACATTTGACTCACTACTCTTCTCTTATTTTCTGGGCTGTGAATAGACACATTCTACTTAACTAGGAATGTATCCTCTTCTGAAAGACTAATAAAGACACCAGTGTTATGTTTGAGTTTTCTATTCTGCAAAGACCAGAATGTGACCTGGACATGACATTCAAACCAGTTCTATCTATTAGTAGGAAGAATGTTGGAGAGTATAACATCCTTTCTGGGAGCAATAGTTCATGCAAGTAGCCAGTGTTGCCTCCTGAAGAAACACAAAGCTGTCAAGCCACTGGTTAAAAAATCTTGGGCATTGACTGTGCTTTTCTGTTACTTACTGGGGTGTCCCTGGGAGAATAAATTTGATTGCTTGCTTTTACATTTTAATATTAAATTTTCTTATCTTGTTGCTTTTGGGATATGGGGCTGATTTTTCTGTCATAAAATAAGTTATGGAGCTCACTTAAGTTGAAGACATTATCAGACATAATTTGTTCTAAATTACTCATCGTTTTGTGGATTAAAATCAACTTCACTTCCTTGAAAACACTAACAATCGCCATTTAACACATAATTTTGTGTGTTTCCATCTGTTTTTGCAGAGAATTCTTTCAGTGTTCTTTATTTCATGCCCAGAGGGAGGATTTCACAACGACCCATGGCTAGAACCATTCCTCCACCAGGGTTATGCCAAACCTATGATTACCTTATTTTCATTTCTATTCTTATTTAATTTTTGAGGTTATAATTTAATTACATTTCTCCTATCCCTTATCTCCCTCTTAATCCCCTCATATACCCTTCCACCTTTACTGCAAATTTGTGGCCACCCCCTACCAATTATGTATATGGAGGGTAAATACAGAAGTAGGTTGCAAAGAGTAAAGGTGGAACAGCAGGATACAAGTGATTTGATATGGGGGAAAAGAAGTAGAGGATGTAAATACAGAAGTAGGGAGATGGGCAAAATAACAATAAGGATGTCTGGAAAAGCTAAAAAAAATCGTCTTATTAACTAATTACCTAAAATTGAAACTTATTATGAGTATAATTTTGTTTGAAGATATAGAAATAGAATTTTAATGACTTTCTAAAATCTGGGCTGATGTTGCTCTCTCTAAAAACCAAAGAAAAGACTAGGTAACAAAAATTCTAATATGAGACATTAAAGCCCTCCTTTGAATTGTTGGTCAGGCTGTTCAAGAGACTCCCAAAACATATAGCATATTGTTGTTGCCTTTGGTTATACCCAAAGGCAGAAGGTAAGTCAATATTGCTGAAGATAGCATAAAAATCAGAAACAAGGTCCAGAGATTCCTGAGATGGAAATGAGCAGAATGACCCCTCCCTGAGGATTAGCTTTCATGCCATGCAAGTTTCCAAGGGAGAGAGGCAACCAACTGTCCTACTCAGCTATGAGGCCTATGAACTACATCAATGACCAGTATGGCACAATAACTCCCAAGGGTGCAGCAGTGGCACCCAGACCTTGGCAGTAACCAACAACTCTCTAAATGGTCTTAAGACCCTCTCAATAAGAGGGATACCATGCCTGGTACTGATCACCTAACTAATTACTCAGTGCTAGCTAAGTCATAGTTATTGAAGGAGAATCTAGATCACTAATTTACAAAACCAGCATAGTCCCTAGCAGCAGTCTATAAACACTTGCCCTTGTGTTCACAGATAAATGTTGTCTTCACTCCCATCAAAGAAACATCTGTCTACAACAGAGGGAGACCACTACAGAAAACCACAACCAATCAAAATGCAAGCTGTAGAGCCCAATCCCAATGGATACATCTATAAACCCTCCTGCACCTAAGGCTCAGGGAATATTGTGGAAAAGGAGGCAGAAAGATTGTAAGATCCAGAGGATCAGAGAGTTTCCTGTGATATTGTGTTTCCTAATATCAGAAACTATATTCATAAAGTCTTACAAACATGACTGCCCCCAATGTGAGCTGAATGAGGATGGCACTAATGAATATGCCAGACTGGACAGAAAAAGTGACAAAGCTTCAAAGCTGCACAGAGAACTATAGGCAATGGGCGAAAGCTGGGATTGTTTGTCCTGTCCATGGAGATTCCAGTGCAGTGGTTCTAGGCTGGGACCCAGAATTTGCATGTCTGGCAAGATCCCAGATGGCACTGGAATACCTTGAGAGCCACCACTCAAAGAATAAGACCAGTTGCTCCTAGACTCAGACACACAAGTTGGTTGACATTAGCTCTACTTTCTTTATCTGTACAGTAAGGATCATTACCAGGTGGCTACCTCATGGAGAAGAGCACCATGTAACCAACAAATGTAATAACCACTAATTTCTTTGCAACTATAACCTGTTGCGCTTACATTTCAAATGTGAAAGTATCATTTGTATGTACAGTATAGAAATATTCATCATCTCTGGTGATGTTTATTGCCAATATTTGCCATCAATGGTATGATGTTTTTTCCAACTCCTTGTGAAGTTGAACATAAGGGGGATGGCTTACATGTTGCATTCAATTATGAACTACAGTCTAGATGTTAATTTATATCCTTCTAGTTCTGTAGGATTCCAGAACAAAGCACATCAATTAACTCACCTATACCTGAAGACATTAAATAAAATTTTTACTGTACTGACAAATCTTGCTTTTATGATAGTTTTATCAGGTAATTGTCTGTTCCTTATATTCACTTTTTGGTATACTTAGGATCTGTGGCAGCTGTAGTATTTACACAGAAGAGATACTTCAATATGTATGGTGCACCAAAGCACAAGGCTCTAAGGTTGCATGCTTGGAAAGCACTGAGATTTGCTGGGGTGTCACAGCAAATGTTTCCATGGGGCCTTAAGCAAATTTAAATACCCAGAGGGGGCTTTCACTTAGGCAGAGCTAAACATCTTCATGATTCACCCACACTGAAACAGATAGAACAAAGTTAGTGGATTGAGGGAGAATGAATTATGTTCTGTAGAACAAATATCAATACATTTTCCAGTGAGGTCATAGCACTGGCTGACACACATGCTCCATGCAGGATGACCTGAAAGCAAAACACACACACACACACACACACACACAACCTTCTCAGTCTGTTTTATACTACTTGTATGTATACAAATTCAGAGATGACTACTTGTTAACCAATTAAAGAAAAAAGAGGCAATGACTTTGAGACAAAGACAAAGATGGGAACAAGGTTGGTGTTGGAGGGAGGGGAAGAAATCAGGAAAATTACATAATTATATTTTAACTTTAAAAAGTTAAAAAATATAAATTCTATGAACAATGACCAATAAATAATAAAGACACAAACTTAAGTCTCTCTAGACTGTAGAGAATAAATAGGAAATAAAAACAACTAAAAGAAAATGCTTAAATAAAAATAAAATGCTTGCCATGTACCTTCTATGCAGAAAGCTGTAATTATGAAACGCTTCCTGCTCAACAGATATTTATTTTTTCTCATGAATTCATAGAAGAAAGCACTCACATTTTGCTTCTGATGACACTGTTCAGGACCTACCAACAAGTTTTAAGTCATTGGGACTTCTAATGAAATATTTGATGTCACTTTTGATGTTATAATTGCTACCAATGAAGTCTAGACTTAACATACTTACTGATGTCTATGATGTTATTATTCTGTATTGTGAAATATTTTCCTTGTAAGAAGACAAAACTCTTTGAAATTATTCATCATTAAGTGATTAAATTGAAAGTTCTAATTTGCTTTTCATTTTTTCATTTGTAAGGATTGTTATAACCACTTTCCAGACCTAATAGTAAGTGATAAGATGCATAAAAAATAGTGAGCTTAAGATAATTAGTGAGAAACCATCTAAAAGAATTTATGATTATAGCAACTAAAAAGTAAAGAGTTTTGGAAAATGGCTGAGATTTTAGCAAACAAGGAGTATTATAAAATGTGTATGGGCATCTGCTCCGTAGAAACCAATTAAAATAGAGTTCTTTTCTGTGCTAAGTCTCAGCTTACACCCCTCTCTAACCTTGCAATGAGAAACTGCTTCTTAAATAGCATCAGTAACCCAGAAACCAGGAGTAAATAATAGAAATATTGAAACATATGAAAACAATGCTGCAGTGAGCCAGATTGTGTGAGGCTTTAAAAAAAAAACAAAACACGAGACTAGCAGGGGACAAACTTCAACACCCTAAATAGCACACTAGCACATATATCTAAAAGTTCAAAGCGGGGCTTCCCAGAGAATGCTTCACAAGGGCCCGTAGAAGGTTATCCAAAGCACCCTGAGCCAAAATGCTAGAAGATGCATTAGGCATTTTGTTTTTGCACATTTGGATAATGTGTGAAATTATTTCCAACTTTAAAAATATCTTTACACCTTCTTCTGTGCTGGGAGTGAGGACAGATTTTTGATGCCCACTTATGAACACTGGACAAATCTATGGTAGAGTCAAGAGGAGCTGAACATGATATTCTTACCCATAATCTCAATGTCTCTGTGGGGAGAGGGTTTTTCTGCTTGAACAGGCTAGAGACTAGCTAAAGGAACTGTTGGGAGCTCAAACAAGACCAGCCTAGGTTTGCATGCTCCATGACTTCCTGGTGGTGTAACCCCACACAGGTTTTTAATGTCTGGGAGACTCAGTTCAACCCTTCTCAAACACAGTGGTAGTGACCACCTTTTAGGAGCAGAATGGGGGCGAACTCAGTAGTTCTTGCAAGGTATGTAACATGATTCCTGGCATATAAAAACCTTCAGTAAATATTGCCTCTTAGTGACTTGAAAAGGAAGGGAAATGCAGAATTTTTCTGATTTGTGGCCCACAGAACTCCCAGTTTTTCATATTCAAGCAGCAGCTATTTCAGGTGTCATCACAGATTTTCTTAAAGAGCAAAGATTCTCACTTCTCTAGCACATTTTGGGGGTTTAATGGATCCTGTTGACTGACTGATTTTATTAATTAAAGGAACATCTTAACGATGGCCTTTGTCCACTTCAGTTCCTGTGTCCAGTGCTCAAGAACATCCCTTAGCTCTTGGCAGCCTCCTTTGAGAAGCCCAGTATATCCAGGCTCAATTCCTGATTTCCTCTAAGCATGCCAGGGTGTTCTTAGAGTGGAATTCTATCTCAGGCAGTTTTCCCTTTTTGATTTTTGTTTTATGGCTTGTTACTAATTTTACAAGTTCAATTTCAAGCCCATCCCCTTATTCCCTACCTTTCTTACCTCATAGTATTACATATTTAGATGAGTCTCATCTAACTGTATTTTCTCCAAAGTATTTTATAAGTTGTTCTCATCAGTATCTCTGGAAGTCAGTGGCTCCCTTTTGAGTTTTTAATGCTTCTTCAGTGGCCAAGAACAAGTTCTCACATGTTGATTACTTTGTATGTATGTTTAATTGAGAAAAAAATGAATAAGACAAAACAATGTAGGGACCTCTGCTATCAAAGGCATATCATTCTTCATCTAGCAGAGACTATCCTTGTATGGCATGGTTAAGAAACTGACCTGTAATCAGGGGTAGTCAGTTGAATGAGATTCCCTTTCAAAGGAATAAAAGGTTGGGATTACCAATGTGCTGACTTCCACATTCTGGACCAGATTAGGCTAACTTTGGGGTTATAGAACTCCAAGTATTTTATTCTAACATAATTATCTCTTCTATGCCTGACCTATTGGAATTCTCCCATCTATGATAAGTTTTTATTCTATAGTTATGTAATTCTTGCCACATTTACTGAGAATCACCCACAGACACTTACCGGGCTGGTTGTTTGGGAGTTCATTGTTTTAACCCTCATAGCAACCTCATAAAGTGGATCCAAAAGAAATGCCATTGTACAGATGAAGAAATTGATGTTCAGACACATTTAGTCCAAGTTCACATAGCTGGCAAGAATTTGAACCTGAGTCTACACTAGCACTGTGCTCTTCGCTCATGTAGGCTAAGGTATTGCTCATTTTCCCCTGCATTGCGGGAGGGAACTCTACTCCAAGCTAGTGACCAAAGCATATGTAACCTGTGAGGCTAGTGTTAATTTGCTCCAACCTTAAAAAGTACTTCCTTTTAGCTGCTTTCTTCTTTGACTATTGCATCTCAAAGATGTGGGCAAACATGGACTCACACAGTTTTAGAGGAAAGATGCTCACATAGTTTGAGAGGAGGAACCTGAAGTCAGGGAGGTGGACACCTTGCTCTCCATCTGTGAACTAGTGGTAGACCTAGGGACAAAACCTGTTCTCTTTGAGTCCTGTAGCAATGCCTCACTCAGCAGTAATCACCTCTACTGATTATCTTTGCAAGCCCAAACCTTTAAAGTGACAGCAAATGTCACAATTCACATAACAGATGTTGTTTTAGGTTGTAATTGTCACTTACTCTTAATGCCAGCTCTCTCTCTCTCTCTCTCTCTCTCTCTCTCTCTCTCTCTTTTTAATCTCTAGAGTCTAATTTGACAACCTGTGGAACTTCTGGTGCTGAGAAAGGAGTTTTCTTTTTCATTGCCCCATCCTCAAACTGTGCTCATGAAACATCCCGTAAGCAGCCAACTATCCAGTATACAGCAGCCAGTTTTCAAGATGGTCTATTAGTATGAGCTGTATTCACATTCCCAGATCTCCAAATTCCCTATCATTATTTCATCCCTACTGGTAAAGAATGGGTTTTTGTCCTCTGTGAAAATAGGAATCAGTGGCTAATCCAGCAGTTTTGCCTGAAACAAAAAGAATGCTGAATCAGTCGGAAACTGTCTCAACAGAAATCCAAATAGAGTAATGCAGTTGGAAGTTTTCCTGTCTCCTGCCCGGTCCCACAGCTGCTCGGACCCAATTAAACACACAGGGGCTTATATTACTTACAAACAATATAGTCTATGGCAGGCGTTTTGCTAGCTAGCTCTTATGTCTTAAATTAACCCATTTCTATTAATCTATGTTTTGCCATGTGTTCCATGGCTTTACCAGTTTGTTGGCATGTTCCTTCTCCTTCCGTGGTGGCTGGCGTCTCTCTCCTCCTTCTTTCTGTCTCTCTGTTTGGATTTCCTGCCTGCCTCTAAGTTGCCTTGCCATAGGCCAAATGACTTTATTTATCAACCAATCAGAGCAACACATATTCACAGTGTACAGAAAGACATCACTCATCAGAGTAATAGTTATGGGTTGGGGTGAGGAAAGCAAGGGAAGCTGTCCTGTGAATTGGTGACTGGTTAAGAAGTTTTCTAATGTGTGTGTAAGGGTTAAGGATTGGAGATTGAAAAGAGTTGAATAAGTAAGCACAAAGGTCAGAAGCTAGGAGGAAATATGCCAAAAGCTTAAGGTTCTGGAGATTGGACAAGCTTCATAACACTACTCAGAACAAGAAGGTGAAGGGATGACTCTGCCATATGACCCCTCAGAGAAGACATTATACATTGCCTTCTCTAGCACCTGATAGCTCCTTTAAAAAAAAGTAAACATTAGAATGGATAGGATATAATACTAGAGAATAACTGAAATCTTCACAACATGAGTAAATTTCAAAACACCACACTGATGCTTTAAATTCATCAAGCTGTTACTGTAAATTTGGACACTGACATTTTGCCAGATTCAAGAAATGACTATGATGCTGTAATGAAGATAGGATCCCTGCTCTCCAAGGTTCATAGTCTAGGGGTAATCCAGGAATAAATGCAACACCATGTTGGTATCTATAACTTTCATAGAGATATGAAGAATGGGAAAGAACTAGAAGATCACATTTGCAAAATCTCATTTGAAATAAGAAGCTCAGTTCTCTAGTTTCTAAGCAAATGCAGCTAATGGTATGATGTTAACCATGAGTAGGAATCTTCAATCAATTAAGGAAAAATAGAGAACCCTGCTATAATTTCAACATGATCAGTGAGAACCATCATGTGTTCACTAAGAACAGTTAGGTTAAAGTGAATCCATTTCTCTTTTGGAAAGTAAATGCGATTTATAGGCTACCAGTGCAGTATAGACATACATAACCTAGACTCCACCTTGGACACTATATTTATGCATTTGACTAAGTCTTCAATGATGAGTTGTGAGTAAGAAATAAGGGTAGAAAGATAATGTAGAGAGATGGTCTTGGGAAGGCTGATCACTTGACATAACAAAAGTGGGGGTGTCTGGTATTTGGCATAGGACTCTTTGCCTTGGTGTAGCTATGACAACACTTTCATTCATTTACCACTTGGATGGTAGATGTATCTGCTAGAGACTTCACAGGAAACAGGCAGCAGATATAAGCAAGGAAACTGGAAGTGAGTTCAAGGGACTGTCTATATGTTGGAGGTGTTTATGGAAACCAAGTGGTAGTGTAGTCTTAGTGCTAGTTTCTAGCTCTGGCCTCCAAACAGAGGCAAAAAAATCACTTGCTGAAGAATCTGTGGAGCCAGAGGTGTGAGAAGAAGATCCTGAACTCCTTAGGTTGATGTCGGCTAATGTTACTAGCATTAGTCTGTTTGGATCTGTCCATGTCCCAGTTTGTCTACAGGGACCTGCCTATCCTCCATGTCCTTCTTTCTAGATGCATTATTTGTGCAGAAACTGGTCACTCTTTTCATGTCTTAACATCAGGTATTTCCCCCCTTTGAGATACTGCTTTTGATGACCCTCGTTAGCACTTTACTAATATACTATCATCATGGCATGTGCAGTTGGCTCCTTCTTATGCTTATGTGTATAAGATTCAACTCACACATGTATGACTGGAAAAATATGTTCCGGGGGCTCATATAAGAGTGGGCATGACAGAAATGGGGACCAGTAAAGGCTGTCTTTACAACATAGTACATCCATTCATTGCAAATAGGATTTCACAGCAGCTAGGGTGGCCTGCAGTGGGCCTATGCAAGACTGGACTTGTCAACACCCAAACCTTTATCAAATGGGGGCTCAAAGGTCCCCATACCACCCTGCTCAACTCTTGGCTTCTAATGGATTCTGAGAGAAGGACAGCCATTGTCATCATTGCATACAAAATTGTGAGGCTAGCAGACAGCAGTGGATATTTCCAAACTCATGGTCACACAGAAGTCTCCGTGAAAATTGGTGGGTCATAAAACAAGATTGACCAAATGTGGAGAAGGGACTCTTGGAGAGAGCATGCAGCCAAGGTGAGGGAGGAAGAAAGTAGGAGTGAGGGTGTGAGAGTAAACGGAGTTATGTGTAAGTAAGAAACTGTCAAAGAAAAGTTCAACAGTAAAAAAAAAAAGGGTAAAAAAGAATAGGCTTGGAGGTCTAATTGCTTGATAGGTGTCTCTGGTTTTCTACCTCCTAGTAAGCTGGAAAGGGAAGAGAGAAATGTAACTGAAAAAGTTGAATTCTTAATACTACTCTCTATCTTCTTGGTAAATTTTAAGATACTTTATTTCTGCTATACAAGTAAATGAAGTCCTAGAACAAAATGGTCAGATATAGTGTAGTCACTCCTAAACAGAGTTTTTTTTTTTCTTCATATGTTTGAATTTTGTTCTGGTTTCTGTTTTTGTTTTCCTTCAGAAGCGATTCTTTCTCTCTTCGAATGACCTCTGTCATTTGAAAGCAAACCAACACATAGCTGGTAGAAAATTGAAACACAAACATCTTAAAAGTGCACCGTAGCTATCTTATGCAGCAAATCACACCTTTGGGACTAATCAAGTCTCATTAGTGAGATGATGAGATGTTCAACATCTTTTGTATGAAGCTGAATTTCAGTTTAGCATTTGATTTGATTTAGGAAGTTGCCTTTTCCCCCATACATACTGTCAAGGTGAATCCTAGACAATGTTTGCTGCAGGTAACCTGACTTTGAATATCATTGCTGAGTTCATTCTCTGTTCCAGGGGATATGGAAAACAGATGGTGCTACACACAGAGTTGATATCCATCCTTCCTCTACCAAAGACTCCTGCTGTGGGGTCTCTATTTCAAATAGTCTAAATAGCCTGTTACAGGTTTCTTTACTGTGAAGTGCCCTAAACGATCCTTCAGGGAATGAGACACGGTAAAGTTTCCATATTCCTTCATACACTTTGAATGCTATTCTTCTATTGCTATAAAACTGATCTTACTTTTTAGTCCATGTATAATGATATTTTTCTGATGATAACAGATGATGCTGATATCTTTTGCAGAGACAGTTATTTGATTGGTAATTTTTTTATTATTATGCAGCAATTTTAAGAAAAGTGTCTTCTTCACTCTGCTAAATGCTGCTTACAGTGGAAAAAAATGTACAAGAGCTCATGCAGGCCATTTCAGGTTACCTTATCATGTTTGGCTGCAGCTGAGGCTGCATCTTTCTCAACTGCTAACTTCACAGACTGTGTTTTCCTCAGTGAAGCCTGGGCCAGTGTACATACCACTTCAGCCTGCCCTGCCCCCCCATTCCTCTCCCAGCCAGGCAGCCAAGCATAACATAAAACCAAGAGGTGTTTACAATGTTTGTGACCCTGCTCCATACACCTTCAGCTCTCTCTTTCTCTCACCTCCCTTTGCTTAGCAACAGGATGGGTCCGGCACTGTGTTCCCAACAGATTTCTTTCTTGCTCCCATAATGAAGGGAAGAACTCAAGGATATCCAACAACTCACAAACCATCACACATTTTATGGAATTCAGATTTTAGTCTCTGAATACCAGGTCCTTGTGCTGGCCATAGGATTGTCACATGATCTCTGATTGAAATGGACTTAATCTTATAACAGTCCGGGCCCTTGCTTCTCAGTGAATAGAGCAGGATGTCAACAGCTAGGGAGCTACCGATACATCTTTCAACTGGAACTCTGTCCTCTTTTCATCCCCACCCCCACCCAGGTACTATTTTTAAAATTTAAGTCATCTAGGTCAGGAATTAAGGCCATCCTTGTCATGTTAGTTAAAAGGAATTCAGAGACGTGCACAGTGTCTTCTTCACTCTGCTAAATGCTGAGTGTTTTGTGAATTCTGCTGTGTCGATTGAGCAGTGCTGGGTTTCTTCTTAGAGCGAGGCATTGTTAGGTGCCTGGAGAGTACCAAGATGAATAAGACACAGTCATTGCTTCAAGGAGTATAGCAGACATGTTTATTTATATAATAGGAAGCATTTCATCTTGCAAATAATCTAACTTTTTATTTAACCTGAAAATAATTTTATGTGATACAACCTAGTAAGTGCTCTCACTGGGCTAAGGGAGCACCAAGTATAAAGATATGAACTGTAATTTATGGAATCAGGGAAGTTTTTATAGGAAATCTGTGCTCTCTATAAGGCCTTGATAGGTAGAACAGGGTTTTTCTTTGATATTTTTATGTTCTGGAGAACTGTAAGTTTAATCACAAGAAGCAGAAACACTTAGAAAGTAGCATATAGGAATGGTGAGAGTACTCGGTCAGTGAAGTTCTTGTCTTTCAAGCACAGGGACTTCTGATTGATTCCCCAGGAACAAACCAACAAAATTAAATAAAAAATCAAACATTGTGCTGCATACTTGTTATATTCTGCTTGGAAGACAGAGACAGGCCAATGCCTGTTGCTCCCTGGTGAGCCAGCATATCCTAATTTGTTAACCTCAGGCCAGTGAGAGATCCAATCTCAAGAAACAAGGTGAGGGGACTGGAGAGATGATGCCTCAGTGGTTAAGAGTATTTGCTGCTCTCCCAGAAAGACAGAGCTCAGTTTCCAGCATCTATGTGAGATGACTCACAGCACCTGTAACTCCAGCTCCAGGAGATGTGTTAACCTCTTCTGGTCCCAATAGACACCTGCAAATACATGGTGTTTCCAGCATCTATGTGAGATGACTCACAGCACCTGTAACTCCATCTCCAGATGTGTTACCCTCTTCCTGTTCCCAATAGACACCTGCAAACACACACACACACACACACACACACACACACACACACAAATCAAAGGAATCATTTAAAAAAGTCAACTTTACCTGGGAAACGACACTGATATTAACCTCTTGCATATATATATATATATATATATATATATATATATATATCTCACATGAATATATACATATACATATATACACTGACACACACTCAAAAGAAAATAACAGTCATACATGATTATAGGAAATAACTCCTGAGTTGGACAGAAGAGGAGAAATATAGATATGTCAGTAGTTTGGTGAGATTGTCAGTCAGTAGAGAAGCATTGGGTTGCTGATGACGGGTATAACAAATTCGTGGCCATTCATCCTGTTTCACTATGCTTGAGGCCAGCCTGTGCTGCTTCCCAAGATGAGGTGAGCTGCCTGGCCCAGATAAAAAAAAAACCCACATTGTCTTTTAATAGCTGCTAGGAGCAAATGATTCTAATAAAGGAGTTCAATATAAAATGGAAAAACAACCAATAACCACAAAAAAAAAATGTTGAGTTAATAGAAATCAAAGCTGGAAAAGAATTGGGGGTGAACATGAAACATTCACATGCCTGAATTCGGGGTTCAGCTTAGAGATGGGACCTGAGTTTGATTCTCAGCACCAAAATGAAAGAAAGAAAGAAAGAGAAAGAAAGAAAGAAAGAAAGAAAGAAAGAGAGAGAGAGAGAGAAAGAGAGAAAGAGAGAAAGAGAGAAAGAGAGGAAGAGAGAAAGAGAGGAAGAAAGAAAGAAAGAAAGAAAGAAAGAAAGAAAGAAAGAAAGAAAGAAAGAAAGAAAGAAAGAAAGAAAGAAAGAAAAATGAAAAAAGAAAATGCACTTGTTTTTCCAACATGGTGTGGAAATAGGAACAAAATCTGAGAAGATGGACCTGGATGTTCTAACACCAGGAGATGGACTGGATTGGGGTCCACAGTTTTTCATCTTTGTCTTATTCCACACTGTGTTGCAAAAACAAGGTGATTATTCTACATGCTGGCAGTGCTGCCAACAATAAAATATTTACTGTCTGGTCCTTTCCAGAAAAAAAAAAAGAAGTTTGCTAACCATTGCAGGAGGAGGAAGACCGAGTGAATTTGGCTTGATTGATCTTTCACTTATCAACTCTCCTGAGAGATACTGGCACAAAGATGATTTTCCAAAAATACATGAGTAATACAAACTTTGCAAAGAATAGCCACTGCTGGAGTTGGCCTCAGAGTCAGGCTAGGAGAGCTGGAGCTGGAGCCAGTGCCTGAGCCCTGGCTTACTGCTATTCTCACCCAGGAAAGTCTGGATATTGGGATATTTATGTAACACCTAGTTTTTAAATATCAGCTATTGACGCAATGAAAGATTGTGAATCTTTGGGCCCCAAATGATACTTCTCTCATCTAATATCTTTTTATGAGTATGCATTTTTGGATTGAGCCTTTGAGAACATGAGCCCCGAAACAAGGATGCTTTGAGGGGGTAGATTGCATTAGAGAATGGGGCTGCAGTGAAACCTGCGAGTTGTATATAGCCGGCGAGGTTGTAAATGAGGGTTGAGTACCAGAAAGGAAGATAAAAGCCCCATACTGGTTTTTCCTTTCACGTTTGCTTTAAAGCACATTAATTTTTTTCTTGGTTCATTATTGAAGTGATTCAGATTCACTGACAGTTGTTATCACAGTCCTGTGTTTATTGGACCAATTTCCCTCCCTTTACCCATCATATGCTATTCAAATATACAAGAAGAGAAGGAAATTAATTTTATATCTGGAACATAAATGTCTAAATCAGAATAAAGAAGAATAAAAATGTATGTGGGCAAGATATTTCCTTGGTTCTGTTAAGATATGTGAGGAGAAGGAATGATTCAAGGCGAAAACCCAGAGCCAACTATTTCAACAAGATGTTAGGCTTAGATAAATACACAATGAACTTCGCACCTTTGATAATAGAATATACACAATGAAACTTGTTACCTTTTCACCTAATCACTCAAAAGACAAGACCTTGATGAATTTGTTTAACACAGTGCAGCCCCATGGTAGACTCCTAGTGTGTGGGATGAATAATCCATGAATGATTAAGCTGCAGGAGCCTCACTTAGGTCCTGGAGTGTATCTCTCACATTTCTGATCTCTGCTCTACTCTTGCACAGATGGCCTTCTTGTCTGCCTCCTTTGTCTCTTTCTTTTTAAAGTCTCTTCTTGCTGGTGGTACAAAATTCGACTCTGTCTTACTACTTTTGGCCAAACTATTTGCTACTTTCCATTCTCTATTCATGCACTAAGTTTGCTAACACTACTTTAGCTTCCATTTGTGGCTGACAGCATATAGTCCTATAAAGTGCATTATTCTTTCTACTAACAACAGCAACAACAATAAGAAGATAACAGAAAGAATTATCATTACACAGCAATCATCATCAAAAGCTTTCCATGTGCTCTTTCAATGATCTCTCAGAAGTGAGATTCAACCATTCTGTCAATTGTCAATAGCGAATCTAAATTCCCTAACCTTTAATAATTCACCCTAAACGTTTTCTTGGGCTTCCCAACACAGTTATTTATGCATACAATGTACCCCAAAATTACTAGGTTCCTATTCAGCATAATGTTAGAAAACACTGAATATTCACAATCTAGATCTCACCAAGACAAGACCTATATTTATATCTTAGTTTCTTTTAAGTTTTACTTCAAGTATAGATCAAAACGTTAGTACTATCTATCTTGGAAGTGTGTGATTTGCATAACATTGTTCTGTTTTATGACTGTGATTCACACATGGACTGTGCATGCTCAATGGACTATTATTATACTCAGCTTCCCACTTCATCCTTAGGTAAGTGCATCAGCAGTTGCAGAAAGGAGGTCCACAGGAAAATCAGATAGATGTAATCATAGTATATTGGAGCTGAAAGTTACTGTCTGAACACAGCTAGTTCATGCTCATCATCTTCCTTGTGAGGAAACTCTGGCTGCAGACATGATCTCGATGGTAGACCTTGTGTACATGCATGTATTTGAAGAAGTGCAGTTGTGAAAGGGTAACATAAGGTTGCCTGTCTAAAGTTCTGAGGTTTGCTACCTAGCCCAGTACAACAAAGTCTTTTTGGAGAGAGTAAATAGAGAAACTACCATGAGCAATTATCACAACTAGGGAAATTCCTTATTAAATGATAGTGAATTAAATCTGTTTTCTTACTGTACAGCCCCTCCTCCCTTTAGAAGATGAGGTAGCTATTAGTTGGTCTGAGGGACTGGTAATTGACTAATGAAAACACAGATCAAATTAAAGATAAATGCCCCTAATTAAAATATTATCTGGCTCAAGGGAGTTTAAAGTAATAGAGGGTATAATGCAAATTGATTATTTATTACATTAAAAATGATAATGTTTTTGTTTTAAAGTGGAGAGAGAGGTAGGCAGATCATACCATGCTTAAAATATCAGTCTTGCTTAATTCATATGTTAAAAACATCCTTTAAAAGGACTAATGGTCAAAATTTCAGCACCCCAAAATGAAATATAATTTTGGAAAATAGTTCATAAAAGTTCACATGGAAGCTTCTTATGAGCTGTAAATGTGTGATTAGATAGGCCATAATGTGTAATGCCGCCTACATTGTGGCCTATATCTGAATATTAATTTGAAAAGTATTTTGGCATACAGAGTATTTCCAAAAATGTTATGGTAATATTTTTTTAAATATGTATCAAATACAAACCTGGAAATTTTCATTTCATATTACTATTTATAAATATATATATATGCATATTTCCTACTCTTCTGGTAATTTAAAGTAAATTTTAATCTAATTACTGAATTTTAGTCAGACAGACTGTTAGAGAGCACTTAGATTTCTAGTGATATTGGGCCCAATTTTTAAGTTTTCATTTACAAGACAACTGAGTTTTCACTAATAACAAGCATAGTAGAAAGGTAGAAACTGGATGTTTATTAAAATACTATAGTCACAAGTGTCAGTGTACTTTAAATTGCTATTTTGAAAGAAGGCTATCATTCACTCATTCAACATCGGGGATTATCTGCTGTCCATGAGGTGCTGTTCAAATGCTTTGGCAGACAAGTTAGCATGCCATGAATTCCTACAGTCATGGGGCTTCCACTCTGGTGGCTAGGCACACTTATCATTTTTGAATTTCAGATAACAAAATTATAAATATGACTTTAAAATGTCATATTTGCTTAAGTGGGCTTATGAGCTTAAGTAATGCCTTATGTTGGATAATGCTTTGGATCTTAATACATATAGTTTATTTGCATAATTCCCAACCCCTAGGAGAACTTGGTTTTTCAGAGGATGAAACTAGGATTGTGGAAGGTTCTCTAACATTCATGGATTTACACATAGTAAATGATCTAAGTAAGGCTTAGCCAGGGATGCCCTGGCTTTCCTCCCCCTCCAACCATGTACAGCGTTTTAGCAGAAGACCAACTTATTCATTATACCTTAGAAAGTGGGACAGGCATATAAATGTGTGTGTGTGTGTGTGTGTGTGTGTGTGTGTGTGTGTGTGTGTGTGTGTGTAAAACATTTAATAACGTAAAAAGACCTATGACTGAGCAATGTGTAAAAACCGATATGGGAAACTAATATTTAGCAGTGTGTCAGTTCAAGGCAACTCACAGAGCAAAGAAGGAATGAGTGCCTGAAACCAGATTTGGCCTGCTGTTTTAAGAGTAAGTTAGCCATGGGAAAGGGTGAGGAGAGCTTCCAAGTGATGGAGTGACCTGTCAGGGAAAGGCCGGGGCCTTTCGTGGAGACTGGTGGGTCTCCTAACGCAGTCGGGGGCATTGATGGATGGCTGTGTCGGCTGTGCTTTCTTTCTCAAAGTACAGTGTCTCCCTGTTTGCTCCAGGAAGCAAGGAAGTTAGCTGGGATTTCCTTTTCTAAAGCAGCCAGGGGTGCGCTGTCCCTTCTCTCTGGAAATCTGTACATTGCTCAGCATAGACAAACAGTCCACTGCCTACGTCTGATGAGCTGCTGCCAGACTTCGATGAAACAGAAGCGGAGCATGCAGTGGGAGTGGTGGGCGGGAAGCACACCTCCTGGGCAGGCTCTCAAGCCCACACACTTCATTATACAAAGAGCTATGAGAAGAGGAGGGAATGATAGAGTGAGTAGTGAGATCATGGTGTGTGCAAGGTTCTACTTTCCCACAGCTTCTAGTGCTGTCCTTCCTGCTTGGTGTCATTGCTATCAGTTTTACAGATGAGAAAGCTGAAGTTCGGAGTGGGTTCATAGGATATTTATTAGTGCTCCACCTCCTTTTTATGTTACTGAAGTTGACCATTGATCCTTCTCTAGAGACAGATTTACCTTTGCCGAACACTTTAATGACCATGTTTTAAGCAGGGGGCAGTTTATGACTTTGTCTTGTACACAAGAACTCATGTGCTCTATGTTTTGTGTGACATATTTCTCATTGTGTCAAACCCACAGTAGACAACAGATCAGGATCCATTGTACAGACTTGGCTTTGGCAGTCTAAGGGTGGAATGGACTGTAGAGTGTGCTTTGGATGTCTTGGTATAGGGAGTGTTGCATTTCCCTTCAAGGCTGTCAGACACCTGTTTACCAACTGGCCAGAATATCTGAAAATTGTTTCTTTGGAGTGGCAGAGTCAAGTCTTGGCAGGAAGTTGTTGATTGCTCTTTCTCTACGAGATGCCAATTCTTTTAAAAGCATTTCAGCAGCTGTGACCCCTTTGGGGTCCTGGGTTGGTGTAAAAGAGAACATACCACTTGGATGTGTATATGGATTCATTTCAGTCTGGTCCAATTGATGATGCTTGCCAGGTGCCCAGGAGAAGTGCACAGTGCTGCTTTGTGTTCACATACTCTAATTCTAAACTGTATGATCTAGGTCATTGAGGATCTCATCCAATGCTGGTAGATTTCACTTGCAAACACTGTTTCCTAAAGTTTTCCACATGTCAGAGAGTTGCGTAATCTATGGCAATGCAGGAAAGTATAGAGACCACGACAATACTCTCAGATTTGTCGAAGAGCGGCACTGTGTTGTAACAGTAAAATTAAATGAAACACAATATATTGAATATGCAAAAGGAGGCCTTCTACTTCACCTCTTCTAATCACCATTTTCTAAAAAGGAAGAATGAGCTCATCAAATACTGTCAGAGGTTAGAAAAATGCAGAGAAGCAGAGCATGGTGGCACACACCCTTAATCCTGGCACTACAGAGGCAAGTGAATCTCTGTGAGTTCTCATCCAGCCTGGTCTACAAAGTGAATTCCAAAACAGCCAGAAAAGAGAAGAGAAGAATAGAAAAGAAACAATTTAGGTTCCAACCATGAACACTTTCACTCCTTGTGCATTTGGTGTTCTTCTGGAGTTCCAAAGCAACCATTTTATAACGTAAGACTGATTTTGTTAGATTACCAGGTTTCCTTTCCTTGCTTGAAGTTGTAATGGATAAGAGAATTCTATTTTTTTTCCTCTCCCAATAGACCTCTCTTTTTTTGATACAAGGTGCCCTGTCTGATTTTGAGATCAAAGAATTTTATTTAACCTCTGAGTTGGATGTTACATATTTCATTCATCTCCAAGCCAATTATGTGCAAATTCTACTTTCTGAACCTGATCAGTGGGACGCGGCGAAGTCGGGTTAGTCAGGATTCTGTCTGCTGCATTGTACTTCATGTTCACTTTGAAGCACTCGAACCATTGCTTCTACTCACTGACATCAGAAGGCAGAGGTGGCCAGAGCACAGGCATTCACGTTGGCATGGAAAGACTTTAGAGTTTTGCATCCCTTTAATCTTTGTAAATGCAAAAGGTATCATGTCAAAGGGACGGAAGATTTCATGTTACTTTGCATCAAAGATTTGAAGATATTTTCTTCTTAAAAGGAATCTGTGATATCAATAGTCACATATTGTTTCTGTGTTGCTATAAATCAAAGAAGCTCAGAAGGAATCTTGTACTGTTTCTAAAATAGCAGCACAAACCACAATCTAATGGATTGATCTGTCTGTTTATCAGTGGTTCTCAACTTGTGGGTTGTGACTGTTTTGGGGTCAAATGACCCTTTCACCTAGGGTCACATATAAGATATCCTGCATATCAGATATTTACAATATGATTAATAACAGTAGCAAAATTACAGTTATGAAATAGCAATGAAATAATTTTATGGTTGGGGGTCACCACAAGAGAAGGAACTCTATTAAAGGGTCACAGCATTAAAGGGTTGAGAACCACTGCTTTAGCTCATATACTTTACAATTTTTATTTTTATTAATTCTTTGAGAATTCATACATTGCATTTTGATCATATTTATATATAAACACCCTTTAATATCTTTACATGAGTGGCAGTTACAAACAAAGGTGACAAGATCACACTATGTATCTTATGCATAGTAAAGCTAAGATATTATTATTTGGGATTTTTAAGTAATATTTTAATTTATTTATTTATTCTTTTCAAATGTCATACACACATACAATACATTTACATCACATCCATCCACCATTATACTGTTTGGATTTGAATAAATCATTCAATCAAATTCTGTAGGTGAAGCAGAAATTCTGTTTTTTCCAACTGCTTATTTTGATATTCAAGTTTATACATCCTAACAAAATACTCTTATAAAGTTTAGCTGCTTTTGCATTTGGCTACCTCCAAAATATTCTAATTTTTATGTCTCATTCATAATGGTGTCTAATACACATGTTTTGTAATGTATTGCATAAATAATTACATTTGGGGATTAATTGCTAGCTACAAAACATGCTATTAAACTATAGACTAAACATTGTCAGTCTGACCATCACCTTCCTACTGAAGACCAAATTGACAACTCTAGTCAACCTTTTACCTGGAAATTCATTAAAAGAAAATCAGCCAACCTGAGAAGGTTCTATAATCATCCATTTATAAAGCAGTAACAGCATCATGTATTGCAGCAAAAAGCTGTGCAATATAAAATTAATTAATTCAGTGTTTTTCCTTTGGGAATCTGGATTTATGCTTAATAGAGTTAAAGTACCTGATTATCCTGGGATAAGCTGATTTGTATCCTTAATGATTTTAGATATTGTATAAAGGGGGAAAACAAATAAATCATTATTTATTTCATTAGACTGAAAATATAATTAAAGAAATGAGTTGGGAGAAAAGATGGGGTTTTCATGGAAACCAGACTTGTATTACCTAAGGGACAAGAAACAGTCAAAATATAGATCAACAGATTGTTCTTTGACCTAAATTAATAACAACAAAGGGAAATGGATTCTGTTTCTTTTGATCACAGATAGAAATATAACTCAGGAAGAAAGGTCCAAAGAATGGCATTGATTTGCATGGTAAAAATGCATTGTTTCTATAAGTGTAACTAATTTACAGTTTCAAAATAGCATTATATACAGAGCTTTTCAGTAATGTAGAGGTCTTGCTCCGTGACCTAATGTTTTATATCCAGTTTAAACATGACCAGTGTTGGGTATAAACAGAGATAATACCTTATATAATTATATAAAATTTACATGTACATAATATCATGGAATCCAATTTCTACATATGCTTTGACTGTGAAAGAGTTGGGAATTAATGAATTCATTGAATCATTTGACAAATGGCAATCTAAATTTCTAAGATTAAGTAAGCAACTGATTACATGGTTCAGATTTTTCTGCTAAAAGACAGCACATAAACCACTCGTAACACATGTTAGAGCTGTGAATGCTTGTGAATGGTCTGTCAAAGTATCAGAATGTTTCTGCTGCCAAGTAGATTACATAAGGATACTTTTCATCTTATATGAGGATTTGAATGGCAGCTGGACCCTAAGCAGTGTCTAAGTTTCTCTGAGATTTGCTTTTGGCTGCTGAAGGCATTGAGTCCCTGTGCAGACTGGCCACAAGATGGCTGCAATGGCCAGGACCATGTTGTTCAGAGGAAGCTGTGCAAACACTCCTTTATCACCTTTCTTTTTCAAGAGGAAGTAACCTCTGGCCAAGTGCCTTCTAGTGGCATACTCTTAATGGCAGTTGGATCCCCTGCTAGAGATATGGAATTACCATGGAGGATAGAAAGAGATCTTCACCATCGTTGGGATGAGGAGTTGGGAGCAATTTCCTTGGAACTGCATGGTGGGAGATGATCAACGGAGTGAAAGTGGTGTTTGTTTGAAAAGAAGAAAGGGGTGTTAAATAGATAATCAGTAGGATAACTCCATTTGTTTTGCAGGTGAGGAAATAGCAATCCAGAGCACACTTCAAATATGTTCATTTCCACACTTACAGCCAATCTGGACAGCATTGTTTCCTACATTACATGTTTTTCATATGTTTTCTTTTGAATATATAATTCTTTTCATATTTGTACTTGCAAATGGGGAAAAGTTTTGATCAGTTGAACATCTCAAGTAAAAAAGAAATAATAAAGCATTTTGCTTTTATGCTTCCTTAGGGAAGATAGGTCTGTCTTATTAGTGTACAACAGATCTGCCTGTCATTAGAACTTTCCACAGGGAGAATACTTAAAAATTAGTTTATATCACTAGTCATGTTCAATTTGTCTCTTTTATTAAACACTGTGAAATCAGAGACAGTGCCCACATTTTGTTTAGCACTCTCTTCTTAATGCAAAATTGACACTCAACAAAAGAATAAATAAACATATCCTGAGGCTATTTAACCCCATGAACATAAAATATCATGACCAAGATAATTCCACAACTCTAGCATGGAGTCATATCACAAATGAGAGTATGTTTGCTAGGAAGCACTGAAGCAGAGGTTATTTTCTCCTGGAAAGAAATGTGAGAAAGAAACACTCTCAACAGTATTTATAAAGACTGGATCCCTGGTTACTACAGTCACCATGTTGCCAATCTGATCAGGAAACCAGTTAATGCTTCACAGAGACCAAATGTAAAATCTAGAGAATTTAAGAGAACTTTTCACATGTTGTGTGTTCTAATATGAGTACTCTGTTTATGGGTAACATTAGACATGGTCTCATGTTCTGAGATTGTGTAGTCAATTAGATAACTAGAGGATGCCCCCAGGCAAGAGAATGGGATAACCATATGCCAAGCAGAGCATAGACTAAAAATACTATCGAACTTCAGGAGCGCTCCCCATTTCATAGAGGAATGGGTGTTTATGTGGACATTTACTGAAGAATAGAATTTACCAAAGCAGGAAGAAGGAAATCCAATCGAGGAAGTTGTACTGAGAAGAACTAGAGTATTTAGGGCAAGGTATATATTGTTATAGGCAGGAAGGAAGTTACAGAGGTATAAAGTTAGGGAGATGGCAGGGTTCTTTCAGCCCAGACTAATGCAAAGTTCTTTGGGATTCTAGAGTGGCTTTCAGAAAAGTATTGTGACATAGAAGACTTTTTGTTTGCAAAGATTAATATGAAAGCCATGTGTACACTGGGATATGAGGGAGAATATGTAGTAGAGTAGTAGAACAGCTCAAGTGTAAGTAAAATTCAAAAAATAAAATGAGAAAGTTGGTATGAAGAGAAAGATGATATAATATTTGAAGAAATAATTGACAGGATAAATGACTGCCAAAAAGAGTAAGGCTCACACATAGTAAAGTTTCTAAGTGTGGAGCCTTGAAAAATGGTGAAATCATTAACTGAAACAACTATATCCATATAGTGTGAGCAGGAGAGACAGAGACAGAGAGAAATATATAGATATAGAAATATATATATATATATATATAATTACAGAAATATATATATGTGTGTATATATATATATATATATATATATATAATTAGTTACTTTTCTATTGCTGTAATAAAACCTCACAGCCAAAGCAACTTGTAAAAGAAAGCATTTAATTGAGCTTACAGTTTCAGAGGGTTAGCATCCATGATGGAGAAGAGAAGGTATAGATTCACACAGCTGGAGCAGCAGTTGAGAGCTCACATCTCACACACAGAAGGCAGAGAAAGAAGCCTGGGAGTAGCTTTTGAAACCACAAACCCTGCTCCCAGTGACATACCTCTTCCAACAAGCCACACCTTCTAATCCTTCTTAAGCTGTTCCACCAATTAGGGACTAATTATTTAAATGTATGAGTCTCTGGGGGCCATTCTCTTTCAAACCACCATATTCTCCTCCCTGACCCTTATTGGTCTATGGTCATATTGTAATATAAAATACATTTAGTCCAACTTCAAGAGTCCCCATAGTCTTTCATTCTCCACAGTGCTTTAAAATCAAATTTAAAGCCTCTTCTGAGGTGAAAGAAAATGTCTTAATTGTAGACTCCCTGTAAAACCAAAAAGCAGATTGCTACTTCAACAAACAGTGGCACAGGATATATTATACCATTCCAAAAGGGAATAAAGAGATCATAATGGGGAAATGCTGGGCCAAAGCAAGACCAAACCCAGCAGGGCAAACTTCAAGTCCTATGACTAACTATGTCTGAAGTCAGAGGGTTTAGATGGCCAAGCCCATCTGCCTTTGCTGACTGTACTATACCTCTCTTTCTTGGGCTCGTTCCACTCCCTGTCTACAGCTCTACTTATCTCATTGCTATGCATGCCCAACATCTTGGGATCTCCACAACAATCCAGACTTTACTTTCACAGATCCACACAGTGGCTTCTCAGTGGCTCCATGCAGAGATTCCTCTGCCACAGGGCTGGCCTCAGCCACTCTCCCTGACTGGGTCAATGTATTTATACAATTACAATTTTAACTCTCAACTCTGCATTGTTTTGTGTTGGCTTTTTTTCTCAGATGAATGCTCTGATATCCTAAGCCACTTCTGTGGAAAGAGCTCATCTTCTCACCAAGCCCTGGTTTACTCTGCTTGGAAATCTTGGAACATCTATCCCTGAACCAATCTCCATGGTTATGATTTGCCAATTATATGTAGAATTTGGTAGTGTAAAGACTTCCAAACTATTCTTAAAACTGGAAGGGCAATAAGGATAAGCATACATTTAAAGAAAACTTGGGTACTTTTCCATAAAACAGGAGTGTGGTAAATTCACCACAGGTCCACTGTTGAAATTAAGGAGAACGGTAGAGACTTGAAGGCTGAGCCTAAGTCCACTCATATTCCCAGTGCAGGAAGAAGGTGTACCCAATGAAGGAGAAAGAAGTGAATCAGCAGGGAGACTCAGTCATGACCAGGGAACAAGATGGGAGCTAATCATGTCCATTTCCTTCCATGTAGCTTGTCAGGGCTCTTAAGGACATGACCAAAATGCTATACTCCCCAGGACAAAAACCTAACAGTGTTTCCATCCCTGCTGTGCATGTTCTTTGGGTATATTTTAAGGTGTCTCAAGGCTTTGCTCAGCTTCCTCCCAGCAGAAGCTGACCCCTCTCTCTCTAGACCACACCCTCCCTGTGCATTTTGTTCTCTCTCCTGCCAGGTGTAATATCTGCCATTGCTGTGGCTGGCTCATGTGGGCACTGTCAGCAGAGGCTTTGTTCTGACATTCAAGCTTTCAGGAGCATTCTTGTGTGTAACAGATGCTTAGCAAATATGCACTGTTATTAATATTACCATCATGATTATTTGTTGCAAACATGTCCAATGGGTAAATGCCAGCAGTTGGCACCTTACTCTGTATAGGAATCCACAAATCTGTGACCTTATTTCTGTCTAGGAAATGTATTTTGCATGCCAAGAAAGATTTAGTCCCTTTAATGAAAGTCAGATGATTATTTCTTGACATTAACCTCAAATTTAACAGTTGTTTTACCTGGGCATGTGTCTCTGAACCTCTGGATCTAGTAGTTTTAATGCTTTTTGGAGTTTCTTCATTGTATAGGTTTAAAGATATATAATCCTACCTAGCAAGAGCTTATATATTTCATTTAATTTTTAAGGTACACTTATTTTATGTAAAATGTAAAGTCTAAAGTGTAGTGTGTTTATGTTGTTGTTGTTGTTTATTATTATATACTTTGTGTTTATGTATCTAATACTGTATTTACACACAAATGTGTGCAAATGTTTATTCACATAGAACCAATAGTATTTACATGAGGCTTTATGAATTTGTGTGTACATGCTGTTTTTTATCAGCATGAGCTGCAGCATGTAGAGCTGAAAGACCTAATTTTCCTTACAAGACTCTTAATAAATCTGTAACCATCATCATTTTCTCTGGCTTTATGATGTGATACAAACTGTGTTAAGTGATTTACATATCTTATCTATTTTGCTTTACGTCTATAGTAGCCCTGTACAGGGGTGACACTACTATCCCAGCCTATATGTGGGACCTGAGGAGCCAAGATTTGAGTGTGGCAGAGTCAGAACCCACATACACATGTATCTGTTGGCATTGAGTATGATGTTATGATGGCAGATGTTCTGTCTGTCAACTCTACTGATCTCCCACTCTATACTTCACTTAAAGAGCAAAGCCCACTACTAATTAGAAGTATCCAATGACTAGGGTTCATTATTGTGTCACTATTCTGATTTTGTATCTTGATGCATGGACATATGCTAAGTTATCGCTCCCTCCATTTGGAAGAGTCTTCAGTGTGTATTTGACTGCCCTGTGTGGTTTTGTCTTCATCTGTTACTATACAAGCTCAGTGGTTCTCCTTCTTTGGGGTTATAATGTTCAGTCCTTCGGAATGTGTGCTAATTTGAATTTTAGTGCATATGGTATTTTCCAGAGCAGGAGCAGTGGCTGGAAAATACGATTCCTTTGGAAACATGCCTGAAAAATGTGCATTGCGGAAATGTATTGCTCCAATCTTCTGCTCCATGTCTATCGCTGCAGGGAAGGTCACTACCCAGGGCTGAAACATCAGGGATCTGTCCTGTTCATGATGATTACTGAGGGTTGAAATCAAACACCATAGCCAAATATCAGTGTGATGTGACGATCTTTAACTGAGCAAGGCCTGACAATTTTTAGTGGCCAATAAATTAAATACATTTTAAAAATGGTTTAAGTGACACTTAGCCAGCCAAAACTCAATTTGATTTCTTTTCTGAGGAAGAACATTTAGAATGAAAATTCCAGCAACTACCACAGTATACAAGTCTAAGCACCTTAAGATTGGTTTAATAGTTGATAAAAATGATGCTATTTGTTCTTTAAAACTCTTAAGTTTATAAAATATGTCATAACTCAAACAAGCATATGTAAGCACGATATGGCAAGTGTTCCTCAGCAAATTTTCAAGGGATTGGAACATTTCCCAAGCCATTTAAAAGAGGAAAGATAAAGCACTTTTCTTTTGGACTCCCCAAAGTATGTATTATTAAATACAAATGCAGAGCATTCTGAAATGGCTGAGCAGGCCATTATTGTGATATGCTCTTCCCTAGCCAAGGTTTTAATATTGTTTTCAATGGATCATCAGGTTTCACAGACGAAGATTAAGACTTTTTTTAAAAGACTTGTTAAATTAGATCTGGAAAATTGTGGATTGCAACACTGCTTAGTTTTTAGATATTCCTTTAGCCAAAATCAAATATCTGCATTTCTCCACATCAATTCTGTTTAGAGTATTGTGAAATAATTACCAGGAAAAAAATACATATCTCAGCCTTGTACTGCATTCTCTTTTCCAAATATGAGCGCAAATAGTTGGAGCTTCCAGCAGTGGAAAGGCTTTGGCAGTCAAAACAAAGCTATCATGTATAGAATGAAGAAAATTTCTCAAGACTACAGTTCATCTTGTTTATATTTACTTCATTCATTCTGGGTGAAGACCAAGATTTATTTCCTTTGTGTTTAGTCCAAGAATGTTTCAGGAATATATTGCTTAACTACTTATTATATAAAATACAATAATTCCTATGATACATTCTCTCCATCCTCTAAGGCAGGCTTGCATATTTAAATGTCTACGGGGCCTAGCATGGAAAGGCATGAATAAAGGTAGAGATTGCTACTTTTGCCAAAGGCATCAGTGGCTAATCAGCTCAACAAAATCATTGTATTCAAAAATTTGTAGCCAACATTGTGAGAACAGTCTGGGTCAATTTTTCCTTTTTGAAAGAAAGTAAAATTATGATTATTATTTATTACTATTATTGAAAAATATCCTGGTTCTTCTACATGGTGCAGGATAAGTCAATTTTAAACATAGCATATTGGTTCCACAGCCGAGTAACAAGTGACTTGCAAGTCAGTCATCAGTATGACTTAGCATCCCGAATCTCTCAATTTCCCTTAACTTAGTCCAACGTATCAGTTGTTGGCAATGAAAATTCTCTCATTAAAAGTGGAGAGTTTCTCTGTTTTTGCTCTTTTGTCATGTTAATTCATGGTTATATAGAGGAAGAGGTTTCACTGTGGCATTTTCACATTTACATTCACATATAATTATAGTTTGATCTGTCCTCTGCTGCATCTCCCTCATCTTGCTGGTCCCACCTCTCCTTTCAAGTATCTCCTTCTGCTTTCATGACATGTGCATTCCATGCCCCTCTCCTGTTCTCATCTTTTCCCTTTTATACTTCTTCCTTCTTATGGTTCCCTGTGTTTTCTCATATCTTACATATATGTGTTGTGCTTTCTTTAATTAGATGAGTTTCTGTTTCTGTGACAGATCTGTGGTCTGCTTGACCCTGCCCTAATGTGCCCTGTGCAAAATGTCAAATGGAAATCCTTGGAAAAGTGATGCTTTGGGAACTTCCTTCATCCCAGGAGTTAAAAAGTAAGAAGGAATAAATCCTTGACTTCTGGTTTCTATATTAATATTGTCATTTAATAGTTTTTTTTATCATTTTATCACAATCCAACAAACATTAGTAGTACATTGCTATTGCTGAGGAACTCAAGATGTAATTATTTTCTAGTCCAAATAAAGGTCAATGGTATAGTCTCTGAAATCATGTTTTCATTCCAAAGGGAGACATTCGGTCCTGACTGAAAAGATAACACAGAAATTTTCTGTCTTCAAGTTTATCATTTCTCTGACACATGTTGGAGGAGCCACTTTCATTTTTATATTGTCCTGAACTGAATTGATACTCCTTGTGTGCAATATTTCTCTCACCATAAAGATTTTTAGGTTCTCCTTTTCTTTGGCTAGTTTATTTTAGACTGCTCCTTTAGCAGCTGATGAAAAGCTTTGACCTTTGTTGTTCACTAATTGACCTTGGCCTAGTTTAGACTATCAGGATGGCTGCTCCCTTTGAACTGGCTTTATGAGTAGTTAAATGAGGCCTCAACAGTTGTGTCCCTCCCATAGCCAAACCTGGAAGGCAGGCGACAACTTACATAAAGGGACTTGGGTGTGTTTGTGATCATGGCAAGATCAAGTAGCGTGAAGCCAGGGATCTGCAAAGAGTATCAAACCCCTTCCATTTGGAAAGAACACATCCTTACACTCTTACCTGCTCTTCCTATTTACATCTCTAAACAATGACAGTGTAAAGTCTTAACTTTAGCATCTCTACTCCTTAACATGTAAGCAAAGACTTAGTGAATGAGAAGGTTGATTCACTAAGAAATCATCAATGGAAAGGGAGAGATTGCTCTCCCCAGTGGTTTAACCCCACACATCACAGGAGATGTATGTCTTCTCTAAGAGCTCCCATTGTTTCTAAAGTACAAAGTCTCCATCTTGTGCTAGTAGGGTTCCACAACATGCTGTTGTGTGTTGTCTTGAAGAGCAAATGTCTGCCAGCCACCTATTCACTATATAGGTGTATGAACTTTGGTATTACTTATCACTGTGAAAATTAAGCCTTCTCTTAAGATGGAGTCTTAAATTCTTATTCTATAATGTCATTCCCTACCATATTAGTGGAAGCTTATGAGATTAAATTAAGAGATCATGAAAGAAACTAAGCTTTGTTGTTTCTATGCAGTACTCCACAATTCATTTAGGATCTAGGCATCCTGCATGAATGTGTATAAATATCTCCCAAAGGTTTTATGCCCACATATGTTTTTAATTAAAACTTTTACTGTGGAGTTGGAGAGTTGGCTCAGCAGGTAAGAGCACTTGTTGCTTTTACAGAGGACCTGGATTTGATTTCTGGTATTTAATTATCACACACACACACACACACACACACACACACACACACCCCAAAGCTCAGCCAAGAGCCTTACCCATGTGCATGCACACACACACACACACACACACACACACACACACACACACACCAAAGCTCAGCCAAGAGCCTTACCCATGTGCATACACACACACACACACACACACACACACACACACACACACACACACGAGAGGTGGGTACAGAGAGCTTACTGAATTCATTTAGTGTTTAGGGTGAGCACTTAGTATTGGATGACCAATTAGGGAACTCATCCTTGGAGAAGACTGATTCTACAGCTCTCAACAACCATTAATTGCCTGTAGCTCTTCATCAAAGGCTAAAGGCCTGTGAGACTTCACCCACCCTCATTGGAGACGTCTTTGTTTAGTTCTTGTTTGAGTGACCATATTGTTGAGATTTCATGAGTAGAGAAGATACAGTTGTTATATTTGACTCGAGCTTTAGTTCCATAGTTTTAACTGTTTAATTCCTTAGAGAAGAAAGTTTAGTTATGAAAAAGGTAAATGCTTGTATGTATTTTGCAGGCTGGGGTCTTCCTGCTGTGTTAGGAAACAGAAGTCTAGAGATCGCCAAGCACTGGAAAAAAAGAAAAAAGGAAAAGAAAAAGAAATAGAACATAAATATATTTCCAAATAGTCTCTTAAATTTAGGTCTAAAATGAATATTTAGAAACAGATTTACTAGAGTCTTTAATTAGAATCTGTGCCTCTGCATGTATGTATGAGTGCAGAGTGCAAGGGGTGTGTGTGTGTGTGTGTGTGTGTGTGTGTGTGTGTGTGTGTGTGTGTGTGATGTTCAGGAGGCAGCTTGCAGAAGACTATTCCTCCTTTCACTATAGAAGTCCTGGGCCTTAAATTTGGGCCGTTGGTCTCAGCAAGACTCACCCTACCCACCAACCTAATTTAGCTGACTAACATCTTATTTTTTGAGATGGGCCAGTGAGCCCCAGGATGCCTCCTGTTTCTGCCCCTCAGCACTGGAATTACAAGCCCCACCACTTCAGTGAACTTGTTATGTGGGCACATGTTATCCAACTATGGTCCTCAATCTCATCCTGCAACTGCTTTAGGGACTGACTCCTCTTCCCAGCCCCCAAGTTGCTTTTTAAGATGCACTCTTTTGGTTGGTCTTTTACATACTAATAAATCATGTTAATTTGTTTCTTTTTCATGGCATGTTACATTTAAACAGCAATCAAAGAAAATGAAATAAATGTTTCTGTGTGTATGTATGAATGCATGCATGCAATCCAAGAGGATTTAGTTTTTTATCTTAACACTGCATTAATTAATTAATTAATTAATTTATTTATTTATTTATTATTTTTAGTTATTTTGTATGGGGGTACACATATGCTAAGGCACATGCGTGGAGGTCACAGGAGAACATGTGGGAATCGATTCTCTCCTTTCACCATGTGGACCCCCAGGGAGAATTGAACTCTCGTGTTAGGCTCAGCAGCAGATGGTTTAATGCACAAAAGTCATTGGCCTGATTTCCTCTTCTCTACCCAAATGCTACTGTGCACACAAAGGTTATTGTGAAAAATGTACATTATAGTTATTTTATTAGTATAGTCAACTAATGTAAAGAAAGGTGTTATCTCTATTTTAAATCCCTGTTGTCTTATGAAAGAATGAACTCTGAAGCTCATAATATCAGTCATATAGTAACTTTCTGGAATATGCTTGTAGAGCTGAAAGATGTACAGGCTGCTGAAGTGCTCAGGATACTGTGAATTTAAATTTTCTCTTAAAGTATCACATCTATTTGACACTATTCTAAAAGAGCACAGTAGTCCCAGGTGACTTACCATTTGGATCAGTGAGTGTGAACAGCCCCAAAGACATGCACACTGCTAGGGAAACTTCCTTGGCAATCAGTGTCTAAATCCCAAATGCCATAAAATAATATTTTCATATAACCTCCATCACTTATTTACTCATTGTTTATTTAAGGAAATAATATTGTCAATGGCTTATGCCATTCATCTTCTGCCTGCATTCTGTTCACCTGCATGAGAATAGGAAAGGGAACCATGAAGTGCCAAACAGCCCTGAACCTGGTGAATCTCACGAGCATCAATACATTGTCCATTTAAATGCTGAAAGATTGGATTCAAAATCATAGTTAATTGTATACCTGCCAGGAATTCTAACTACCATCAGGTAGAAAATGAGCCAGTACTGTTTACAAGTGAGGTTGCTCTGATTTTGCTTATTATACAGCATGTTCTGGGTAAACCTATTTTTAACATAGAAGAACTCTCAGTTTCAAAGCATTGCAGTTTCAGACAAAAGACATCTTTGTGTGTATGTGTGTGTGTGTGTGTGTGTGTGTGTGTGTGTGTGTGTGTGCATATAGTATATATGCAACATGTGCATACTTATAGAAATAAGGTGTGGAATATAAATGTGGAGTATACACTGATCCTACATTTGTATCATCGTGTTCTGTGGGAAATTAGGCATATGTCTATTGGTTGAACCATGAGTCTTCTATTTTGCCATCTATAAAAGTCTTTGCGAAGAAACCATAGCAATATGGTTTTAATCTCTTAGAGTTAACATTTGGTAGCATGGGTACATGAAATGTCAGTTTGGAATCTTGAGGAAAGTGGTTTTAAGAAACAGGACTTTCTTTAAAAAAAATCAAAGAGAATCAGACTTGACATATCTCTTTAATATTCTCCCCACTGTATTACCACAGAGGTTATATATTTAATCCAGGGGACTTTATTGAACATTTTTTAATTTATTTGGGAATTGCTCTTTTAACTGTAAGAGTATTTTTAAATTCTTTAAAATGGTAGCAAGTACTCCACCTTTCAAGATATATTTCATCTTTAAAAGAGTAAAATGTTACTGGTCAGTGCTGAAAATTAAGTTGAGCTATGAAAATAGATATTTTCTTAATATCAGTTTGTACATACTGATATTCTAATCACATAAGTTTCAGATAACTGTCTGGTTATCGATATTTTAGTCACATAAGTTTTAGATAACAGGCTGGTTTTCTTGTAAAATAGTAAGGTTTTTTTTCATGGAATTAGAAAAAATACAAATATATTGGGGATGCCTCAACATTGGTAAACAAGCTCAGGTGTTTCCCAAGTGATATTCTAAAGAAGACTATTTTTAAGTGTGTAATATCTTTTCCCATATTTTGTTAAACCTTGCAGCAAAAGAGCCAAAAGAAACTAAATCTGTATTAAGACAAAGTAACATTGGTATGATAGTATTGCCAGATAAAATAGAGAGCCTCTAATAAAATCTAAATATCATATTAACAATTGATGATTTTACAAATTTATTACTGTGCATGAATGATGTTTGTGTACTGGTACATGTGCCACTTAGACATGTACAGAGAGATCAGAGGACAACTCTCTGGAGTGGACTCTCTTCATCTACCCTTATGTAAGTTCCATGGTTGGAACTCAGGTCACCAAATATATGGTGCAAGTACCTTTTGCCACAGAGCCATTTCGCTGGTCCAAGGAATGATAACACATAGTTGGGCATACTTGTACTAAAAACAGCAACAACTACAACAACAAAAACCCACTGCTTGATTATTTGAAATCCACACTTAGATGTCCTGTATATTTGCTTAATCTGCTAAGGCTGAATGTTAATCATTAGCTGTTGTCCCACAAACACCTGTGGAGTACATTCTGCTTTCCAAATGGCCAGGTATTTTGGGGAAGTGGCATAGTCCTCAAAAGCCTCACAGTCTATCAAAGGACATGGGAAATACGCAAATAGCTTGCTTTAAGAGAAGTTGGTAAATGCTCCCTGATACAATGACTTATCAAAGAATAAGGTGGTCACTTCTGGCTGAAGAAACCAAAGACAGTTGGGTTGATGACAGGTGTGGCATGAAAGGACTGTTGGTTTTCAACCACCTGGAAGCCCAGCTGGAGAATGAACATCACCAGGGAAGATAGTAACTTGACACTATGGATTCTGTTTAAGGGATTACAGCTTAATGAGACTTCTCAAACTTAACCACATGTCATAATCATGTAGGAGGCTGGTTAATAGCATAGCTTTTGGGATCCTGACTCCAAGAGGTTTGGACTCAGCAACCTGTGTACTCAGAGAATTTGAAATTTATTTTTAATTAAAATAGATAATGTTTCTTCTGTTTCTATTGTGTGGAACAATTTGAAGAGTATTGGTATTAGCTCTCCTTTGAAATTCTGGCAGAATTTTGCACTGAAGACATCTGGTCTTGGGCTTTTCTTTGGCTGGGTGAATTTTAATGACTGTTTCTATTTCCTTAGGGGTTATAGGTCTATTTAAATTGTTTATCTGGTCTTGGTTTAAATTTTGGTATGTGATACCTATCCAGAAAATTATCCATTTCTTTCAGATTTTCCAGTTTTGTGGAATATGGGGTTTTGAAGTATGACCTGATAATTCTCTGAATTTTCTCATTGTCTGTTGTTATGTCTCCCTTTTCATTTTTTATTTTGTTAATTTGGTTATTCTTTCTCTGCCTTTTGATTAGTTTGGATAAGGATTTATCTGTCTTGTTTATTTTCTCAAAGAACCAACTCTTTGTTTCATTGATTCATTGATTCTTTGTATTCTCTTTGTTTCTATTTTATTGATTTCAGCCCTCTATTTGATTACTCCCAAGGTCCTCTGTTTCTCCTGGGAAAGTTTGCTTCTTTTTGTTCTAGAGCTTTTAGATGTGCTGTTAAGTCGCTAGTGTGAGATTTCTCCAACTTCTTTATATGAGCATTTAGTGCTATGAATTTTCCGCTTAGCATTGCTTTCATAGAGCTGTATGGGTGAGAACCCCAGTCCTTTGTAAAATCATGTGCCCTCTGGAGCATTTTTGTGCCTGTTGCCCATTTGCTAGCATATTTTCAAATGACTGGACAAATAATTATTTTCCCAACGTAGAAACGGAGTGTGCAATCATTCTCCCTCAACAGACTCCAATCATCACTACTCAGCTGTGATTCTACCGCCATAAGATTGGTTGGCAGCCAGTGAGACAAGAACATATTGATAGATTACTAAGCATCAATTAGCTAGTGGAAAAATTGAAGTTGGATAAGTGGGAAATGTTTAAATTTAAGTTGAAGGAATTGCCAGGCTTGTATTTATTTTATGATCTCAGTTTGCATGTAATATATGTCAAATAAAACTTTGAATTTCTTTAGACTGAGTGTGTATTCATCACATGTGAATAAAGCCACCATATTTCCTGTTACTTTTCATTGCAGAGTGAATGTAGATTTATTAAAGTTATTTATTTTTACATTAAAAATATATATTATACTATATATAATTATTATATATAGTATAATATATAGTATATATAATTATTATATATAGTATAATATATATTATATATATTCTTATTATGGTTTCCCCTCCCACAACTCCTCCCAGATCCTTCCCACCCACCCAAATACATATTTTCTTGCTCTTTGTCAGAAAACAGAATGAGAGACCCTGGAATACACACAGGATAGCGTCATCAAATTCTACACCCTCGGGGCTCAGGAAACACCACAGAAGGGGGGAAGGAAGAGCTAGAAAGGATGGAGGACACCAAGGAAACGAGACCTTCCAGACAAAACAGAACTGACATATGTATGAACTCACAGACCATGGCAGCATGCACAGGACCTGCACAAGTCAAAGCCAGATGGGGTCCCAGCACTGAGAATGCGAGTGGACACAAGCCCCTTCCTTAATCTAGAAGCGATGTCTAATTGATAACTTCTTGCAAAGGAAAACTTAGTTTTCTTCGATGGAGTCTCACTGAGTATACAAACTACAGTTAAGGGCAGGCCCTATGCCCAGCAGTAGATGACCAAAACAAAACAAAATCAATGGTGTTTTTAGAATGTTTTGTTTGTTTGTTTGTTTGTTTGTTTCATAATGCTTTGTCTGGGCATATTTTTTAACCTACAATTCTTTTGCTTATATGTTATGGTTTCCAATTTTGTGTCTTCATGGGATTTCTCTGTGTGTGACTTTGTGTGTTCCTGTGTCTGTATGTGTTTTTTGTGCTTTTTCTTTAGTTCTCTTTTTCCTGCTCATTTCTTTGTTTTCTCATACTCAGAAATTTGAATTCTTAATGAGTTCCCAGGTGATGCTGCTGCTGCTGGCCTGGAGACCACAGTTACGAAACATGTGCGACTCTGTGTACAAGTTAGAGCCACTCTGTGTGTGACAGGCTGAAAATGGGGTCCCTGCCGGCTCCATCTGTCTAGCTCTGAAATTTCAGTTTTGTTTAAAAGAAAACAGAGGGCTGTTAAAGGCTGACAAGCAGGGTGACATAGCTGAGTTCTATTGTAGGAAAGTTTATCTGGTGGCCCTTGGGGACTGATTGAAAGGGCCACTGACAGACCAGAGAAGCAAGGCTCATTACGTGGCCGCTGAAGCGGATGGGAGAAGTCAGGAACCCAGAGTGGAGAGGCAACATCTGGATCAGATGCAGCAGCTGCTTAGGGAGCTGCTTGTTGTTTGTGGGTCTAAGAGACAGGTGGTAGATTTCTCCTAATGGACTCTTCTTTCATAAGAGGCCAATTTTAGAATTGGTAGGAATTTCCTTTTTCAGGATCATGTGAAGTTTTGAAAAAAAATACTGGTTTTCAATTTTTTTTAAGAAAAAAGAAAGTTCTTACCTATGTAACTAAAGTAAACTTTTCCAAGAGAAAAGAGGAAAGTAGGTTTTGCTGTCTATTAAAATACTTACAGGTATCCCAAAAGGTTGGCCCACAAAGATGAATAGAGAGCAGACATGTATTATGGTCTCTTGAATTTTATCACTCATATTCTATTACAGTTTACAAAGAATACCTCCCAAATCTTTAGACACGTTTTCTCAGGCCAGTTTTATTTCTCATACTGAATGACTTCAACTTGCTCAGGTCTGAAAATTTTCTGGACCAATATTTTCTGGATTCTTTCAGAAGATCTGGTTTACAGATAGAGAGGAGTCACACCAGTGATGATGATGCCTTTCCTAGAGTGGTATTCAAAGTATTAGCAACATTGCAAGAAAAGGCTGTTGAGGACGCAAAATGGTGGCTTTTCCTCAAAGCTGCTAGTGCTCTATCAGTACTGGGGACAAGCTGTTCCACTGATGCTCTTGTAGGACTTACTAACTTTCACCACTGTAACTTTTAGTTACCCTTTTCTATCAAAATATTGTTTTGTTTTTTGAAAGCCTGGGAAATGTTTTATATACAAAGAAAAGCATAATGGTCACTTAGGAGTACGTGATTTTACCAAAGCACTCAGTGTGTTGGAGTATGTCTCCCTAGAGTGCACACTGCTTTGTGACTTGATGGCTTGTGAATATGACATTGTGGATATTTTCTCATACCAAAGATTATCCTCCTTAAAATATAGCTTATGTTTTTTAATTTTTATAAGTTATCATAACTTTATCCTATATTTTCAATATTTTTAATTTCAGTGTTTAGTATCATTTATTTTTGCGGTATGCATTCTTATAGCTGAATCATTGTCATTCTTGCAAATGTATTTCCATCTAGCAGATTCATATTTTACCATATAGGGACCCAGATGCAATGTTTTAGAAGAGAAAGGGATATTTTAAAGGAAGATGCAACATTTTAATGCATGGCTGGGATTAGAGCTTGCCTACATGTTTCACTTGAGCACACACAGGAAATTATGGATACTGCTCCCAGGTTAAAGAAAGGAAGTCAGGCTACCCTATAACCACTAACTACATCCTTGCTCAGAGTGGGGTGTCTGGTTTTCTATTCCCTACTACTATTGTGTTTATTTTATAATTCACATTTGGAGGCCAGGGGACTAATTTCACAATATTGACACCAACCATATCTAGATTTGTGTTTACACATAGCTTTAAGTTGGAGAAAGTCATAATAAAATATTTAGGACAGGATAAAATATTGATTAACTGCTTGCTCACTTGTAAAATTAGTATAGCAAAATTTAAATGCAGATTATCTTCAAAAAACCATTATGATCTTTTTTGGTTATTAACTTTTTAATACTTGAGGGTAATTTGGTTTTGTTTCATCTAAATTCTTTATATTTCTTGGATGTGATCTTCAAATTCTTTCCTACTTAAATATACTTTTAAAATATACTTTTATAAATATATTTTTTAAAAAGTTAAACAGGTCATAAAATTTCCATACTGTTTTGTTGCATTACATGTGCTAGAGAGCTTATGTGTTGGATCATAGAATGAATTTATTCCTAGAAACCCCAACAATTTGTAAACCAGTAGTGGACCTCAGAGATTCAGCCATCAGCATTGAAATGTTTCTACTGACTGTCACTATTCTGTAATTTCCTTATTTAGAGCAAAAAGATGTAGGTCTCTTTCCTCTGACATAACTCCTCAGTAGTTGTTCTATAGTTGTACCTCATCACTCACTCTGTTGGTATCCGCCAGTCTCTATCTACTTTCTAAAGGTTATGAGACTCGGTAAATCAGGAGTAGGGAATGTTAAGAATTCTGAACTAAAAAGTTAAAAACAAACTGGCATTGTGTTAATCCCACTGAATATCACAAAACATCCTGACAGAAGAAGGGAAGCAAGTTCAAGCAACCATTTAGAAATGAGTATTGTTGGCTTTGAAATGCTTTCAGAGATCTTCTCAACCTCGTTTCATTTAAAGGCACTGAACACATTCAAGGTCACATAGCTAGTGCTCACTGGATGATCTGAGGCTGCAGGTCTCCTGTGTTCACATGCCTATTCGGCAGAGATGAAGGCAATCTCCACACATGAAAAAATATGCATAGTATGAAAAGCAGCTAGATAAGGCAGTAGATGAAGGGAGAATAGAAAAATAGTACAGCTTTTTGTTGTTGTTGCTGTCTCATTCAAAAAGAAATTTGATTTCTTGTTCTTGCAATTCATATGAACTTGGTATATATATATATATATATATATATATATATATATATGTATACATACACGTGTGTGTGTGTGTGTGTGTGTGTGTGTGTGTGTGTGTGTGTGTGCATTGCTTGCCACAAGTGTTTAGTTCCATCAGTCTGATTCCCCCTCTGCCCACCTCCCTCCATGGATACAAAGCTCTAATTGTACAAGGAAGTCCATGGGGAAATTGAGCTTGCTTACAGAAAATCTCTGTGGCTAACTTTGTGGAAAGTTCTGTTAGCTTGTAAAATAAGATGCATTTATATTAGGAATACCATGGATATATGATACATGACCAACACACAGATTTTGCCAGTAGTGATGAACTTTGAGTCAGGCTTTTACATATAGACAATATTTATTTTCAAAGATTTTAAATCTATGTTCAAATCTTAATTTCAGTATTCTCTGTGCTTATTCAAAGTGGCTTGGGCTAGCCACAGGCTCTACTCAACTCTAAGGCTATTAATAAAAGTTTTCAGAATCGAAATTGCTAGAAAGAGAAATCAAGTGAGCAGTACTGATGATGATCGTGTGCTTTTGTACTGGGTTCCCAGCCCAGTGCACATCTGGAATGGCGTGGGCCAAAAAATCTGCCTCAGCCCTGGCAGCTTCTGTGTGGGTGAACCGTGTTTTAATTAGATCGAGTTGTTACCAGTGTCTCTGTGGGGGTAATCTCTTGCTTTCTACCAAGCATAGCAGACTAAATAGGATCCAGTTGACAATGAACCAGAATCCCTGAATTTGCTCTGGGCCCAGCTCTGAAATAATACAGATCTGTTCATGACTTGGGTGAGAACACTTGGTTCATCATAGTCTACACCAAACCCTCTTGTACAAAGATTATCCTACAGTGTTAAAATGGTGAGGCAGGAAGTTTACAATGGCTGCTCACTTTTTCTATTTACAGATGTCAAGATGAGGATGTGTGTGTGTGTGTGTGTGTGTGTGTGTGTGTGTGTGTGTGTGTGTGATTCTGAAAATGCATTACCTCCATTTTGCTGAGTTTGGAGTTTAACTGAGCATAAGTAGTTAACATTTGGAATTAGTAAATGTTGCACAGGATTCTTGCTTTCTTCCCTGCTGATGAAGACATTAGTCACTATTAACTCAGGAGCTTCAAATAGGGACCATTAGACTTGGTGCAGCCTCAAATTATGCTTGCTGAACAGTTACATGTAACTAATTGCCAATTCCACAAAGCAGAAACCCTGATTTTTTCTTCAAAATCCTAGATATTTGAGTATTGTACCCAGAGTCCCTCAAAGACCATCAAGAGACCAAATCCAATGCAAAAGCAAAGAGTATTTTTATTTTGAGTTAACTTGGGTCTCTCCATCCATCTGAAGCAGCAGCAGAGCAGGAAAGACCCTGAGTAGCAATGGGGCAGGGCTTTTTTATTTTAAAGATTTGTTTATTTATTATGCATACAGTACTCTGCCTGCATGGATCCCTGAAGGTCAGGGTTTTTTTTTTTTTTTTTGGTTTTTCGAGACAGGGTTTCTCTGTGTAGCTTTGCGCCTTTCCTGGAACTCACTTTGGAGACCAGGCTGGCCTCGAACTCACAGAGATCCACCTGGCTCTGCCTCCTGAGTGCTGGGATTAAAGGCATGCGCCACCACCGCCAGGCAAGGTCAGGGTTTTTAAAGCAAGAGGAGCTTGGGGTCTACAGACTGCGTAGGAACAGACTCAGGATTGGTTTATGCGAGTGGCAATAATCATGCTAGTAACTTTTAATTGGCTAGAGTTAGTTGGGGACTACAGTTTACCATTTTGGGGCAGGCCTGAACAAGTCTTAGGCTTTGTCTTTGAGCTGCCATGGAGGCTGGCTGGCCTAGCAGATACTGACTGTGGGGGCTGGCTCAGTGGCCCAGGCTTGGTTTGTCCTATCTTTCTGTCACTGCCGGCAGGGGCATCAGTAATTAATTGTCTTTTTTTTTTTTTTTTTTTTTTTTTTATGGCCCTCCCAGAAACTGCTTGCTCAAGTCTCAGGAAACTGAAATTGATGCCTGATCTCTGAGAGAAGACTGAGCAGCCTGTTATGGTGTCTGCTTGGTCCTTTCAGGGGCTAGGTTGGGTGTATTGCTCCAGGCTTTAGAGACTGCATTGTCTAATGTTCTTTGTAAAGATGCCATCACAGACGCACAGGTGTGTTTAATGATTCTTCTATAACTTCTCAGTCCAATCAAGTTGACAATTAGTTGTTCCAAATACCCACCTTAGCCTTCTTTAGGCACTCAATCCTGGACACAATCACAGAGCATATGAGCATGTCAGCAGCCTCCAATCTCACGGAAAACCTCCTTTTCCATGGGTGAAACATACACGGATCTCCAACGTTCTGTCACTTGGCATTCATATTTATCAGCAAGATCATTTTATTTCTAGATTTGTTTTGAGTTTAAAATAAAACACCACCCATGTAAAGCCTGGATCAATGTCTTCCTCCAATGAAGCATTTGGTTAATATTCATGATCCTTCGACTCTCCAGGTGTCATGTCTCTTTTTTTTTCTCTTTCTGGCTGTTGATACTGAAGTGACAGCATTTGCTACTTTTAACTCTGTAAGTTTGCTTTGAAACTACTACCTCAAAGCAATCTCCACTCTCGGTGACAATACATCCCAGTTGCCCTTGAGAACTACTGCTGCTCCCACCTACCTTCCATCACGGGGACTTCTGAGAACGTGTTAATGGGTATCACACTACCTCACAGCTTTCATAGCTACTCAAGTGCCGTTTCCCTTTGATACGGAGTTCTTTTAAATTTTGTTTCATGAGACTGAAAATTTTCTGCCATGACATGAAAATTAAGAGAAGAAAGCAATAATTTAATGTTCTAACGATATTTGAACCATTCTGTGCCCTGGTCTTTTTTCTCTCCAAGCTTCCCAGGTAGCCGTTTCAGTACCAGAGCAGCAGAACCAGCTACAGCAGGGAACAAACTCACACTGGCAGTGCTAAACACTGTGGATGACTTCTCACTTAGTTAGGAGTATTGAGTGTTTGGACAGACAACAAGACAGCTCTTGTCTATACAGTGGATGATACACTCTCAAATTCTCATCTCAAACGTATGAAAAAAAAAATCCACTCTTAGTGCCTAAAGAGAAATGGCAATGGAAATTTTATATGAAAAGTTACTGTGGGTCAAGCCTAAAGGGTAGTGTACCTGCCACTTACATTTGTTGGCTCTGATTGCAGTGGTCTGGGTAGTGTAGTTCTCTTTGGAAAGTTAGCACAAGCATTTGATGGGCAACATATGGCCTAGGCTACCTGAATGAAGCCCTAGTGCTGCGGTACTCCTCGCTGTGCTCATTGAAGTGGCTGCTTTCAGCCAATGGTGGTTGGTCCTGTTTTGCTGCTGTTGTATGGCATTCTCACTTGTCATCATTTAGCCTCAAAAATCCATGACCAAGTCACTGCATGACTTAGTCTTCCTGAAAGAAAACTTGAAATCCACTTCCACAGTAGGCATCATGGGATTGGAAGTAGATCTAGAGGGAGAGATGGATAAAGTAATGTTCAGAGCATCCTTTCTCTTCTTAGGGCTGCGTTTGTCCAGACAGAGTCTTACGCTTCGTTCCCATGTTAAAAAGCCCCCATTGTTGTCTTCCATTGTCTTGCTCAGCTTCTTAATTCTTATACTTTGTCACTTGGCAGCTTTTTGTATAAGAAAAAAGTCAGTGTGTGAAAATTATCCCAATATTGCCAATATATGCAATTTGTATTTTTTCTACAAAAACTTAAACAGAAAATAATGAAATTGGGAAATTTATAATTTTGCTTTTGGAACATATCTCTGCATATCGCAAGCAGTTGTGCCTCCTTGTTGGTGTGGTGTGAAGAGAGTGAGTTTGAACCCAGTGAATTGAATCTGAAAAGTGGTGAAAAAATTATAAATCAATAAAGTGATGTAAATACTTGCATTTGTAAATAAGATTAAATTTAAGATGAGCATTCACTTTTATATGCCCCTATAAACATTCACAGAACACTGGATGAGCACAGACAAATCAGCTGCTTTGTCAGAAACTATTTAGACAAGAAAATTTAAAAAGCTGCACATCAAAAAGGAAATCTCCAAGCAAAGAGACTGTTGTATGCTGTATGGTGGGCTGGTTGCTATAATGCTGAGAAAGGAGTTGTTTGGTAAGGAAAAGCAAGTGCTGATGATTTCAGTGAGGGAAGAAAGGACGAAGATTGTAGCAGAAGGAATAGAACCTAGGAAGGTTTTAAAAGGAGGTACTAAGCCATGTACATCAGTTTAAACAGTCGGATATCCTGTCAGCATGGATGGGAGATGGGAAGCAAAGCCAGAGCTGAAAAAAAATGTTATGAACCAAACTGTGAGAGGTCTTTCTGATCAGGTCTAAATTCTGATATCATGGTGGGGGAGTGGATAACTTCTAAAGCAGCGAATCTCTGCTCATTAGAATTGCCTGGAAACATTTTTAGCACTGTCCATGACCAACCCCATCACAGACTAATTAAATCAAAATTTCTTAGAGGGGTGCTCAGGCATTAGGGTTTTTAAAAATCTCCCTAGATGATTGCTAACATGCAGCTGGTTGAGGGGAACTCTTCTAAATGGTATTAAGCAGAGTGTAAGGTAATAGAATGGCAACACTTTATACCAGGAGATCACAAGAACTGACGTGAGCCTGCAAACCCAACGTGCTTTGATATTGGAAGAGGGGAAGAGGAAGGCAGTGAGACTTCTTCCTAGGTTTCCAGTTCCATGAACAGGGACTAGATGGGGATTAAACTCAACAAAGTAGAAAATATAACAAGCTTATGGCTTCATGAAAAAGACAGGACTCTTTTTCCCTAATTGAGCCTGAAATTCTGTGAAGCATATCTAGAGGCTGTTAGCTGTAAATGTCTTATGCAGAGTCACCAGCCTATCTTAGACTCTGAAGGATCAGGAGGAGGCAAGAGCTCATGAGAAGTAGACAGTGCCTGATGGGGGTTCTCACAATAGAACATCTGCTTCACAGGTGGGAGGCCTTGGGTTCAATCAAATATGCTCTCTCTTCTGTGTAAAGTTGGAAAAGGTATGAAAATCACTCAAATTATTGCGCCCCCAAAGCCATCAAACTTTAAGAACTGCCTTAATTACTTTTCTGTTTCTGCAAAGAGATACCATGACCGAGGTGACTTGTATGAGCTTATTGGGAGCTTACAGTTTCAGAGGGTTGCAGTCGATGACCATCATGACAAACAACTCCAACAACTTTGGATGGAGCATAAAATATATGAGCCAATGAGGACCATTCACATTCAAACTACCACAAGAACATAGGAGAAAAGAGCTCACAAAAAAAAGAGCAAGCTAGAGTCAAACTGAAAACCATTCACAGTAACTGTCACCTTGTACATGAATTTATGTTTTGTCCATTTGGTGATCAAGTAATAACTGAAACTTTAAAGGCAAAATCTACTCTAGACCATGTCTTAAAATCCATTTTACATCATTAAACAAACACTCCCCAGTAATAGCCATTGCATTTTCCAAGACTCACAACACTCAGATATTGTTGTTGTTTCTGAGAGAGAGAGAGAGAGAGAGAGAGAGAGAGAGAGAGAGAGAGAGAGAGAGAGAGAGAGAGAGAGAGAGAGAGAGAGAGAGAGAGAGAGAGAGAGAAGAGGCACTTTTGTTTTATGAATGATAGGAAAGACAGGTCCTCTGGTACCTCTTTTGCTAACTAAACTTTTCAACCCAGTAAGTTTTGCCTTTATTTTCTGTCCAACTGAAGTATAAGAATAAATTCACTTTGTCTTGAATTATAAGGATAAATAAAGAAAACAAACAACAATAAAAACTAATGAAGTTTTCTTAGGCATGATAACTCATAAGGGAAGTAGCCATTTCCAGCTCCCTGTTCAACATTTTAACTCTCTTGTCAACTTCCCCAAAGCAAAGTTCTAACTGCCAGATCTAAGACCAGCTCCACTTTAGGATTTATTTACAGTCAAGCCAACAAATTAAAATGTCCACCTTTAAATAGTGAGGAAACAGAGAGAGTACAAGGACAGACTTGTACTTGTGTTTGGGGTGACAGAGTACTAACAAGGGCTCGCCCACTATGAGACAAAACAGCTTTCTAGTTACTCAGCAGTATTTTTCCCATATAGAAATGATAGCCTCCTGTCTGTTAGATCACCTACAATTCTACCAGCTAGATCATTTCAGTAGGCAAGGGAAATACTTTGAAATGAGTAAAATTTGTGTAAGGACCTTGGCCACTATTGGGCTTTGTTTGGATTCTTTGCCTCCTTTTTTTGTTTTTTGTTTGTTTGTTTGTTTGTTGTTTTTTTTGGGGGGGGGGCGGGACAGAATTTCTCTGTGTAGTTTTGGTGCCTGTCCTGGATCTCACTCTGTAGACCAGGCTGGCCTTGAACTCAGAGAGATCTGCCTGGCTCTGCCTCCCAAGTGCTGGGATTAAAGGTATGTACCACTGCTGCCCAGCTTCTTTTGCCCTCTTAATGCTGTTTTAATGGTGATCAATGGCCAGGAGGCAGGGGGCACACTGGTTGATGAAGTAGAACTTGGCTGTTTGAGGATGCTGCAGTAGTGTGTAGGTGGCCGGGCACTTCAGTTGAGAAACACTTCCTGGGAAAAAGACTTAGAACTGATGACAAGGGGAATCTTGAAAGTTATGGATGGTGTTCATATGTACAAATAAGATTTTGTTAACTGTAATAATCTTGAAAATTTAGAGTGTTTTCTTTACTGAGCCAGTTATACAAAACTGTATATGTGACTCACCTATGGCACTTCACCAGGGGCTGCTATGGCATCTGTTTTCAAGACTCCAAACTTAGGTCAAAAATCACAATTTCAATATCAATACATACTGAAACATATGCTTAGTGGTCTTTGTACATCATACCTGAATCTGATTTTGAGCAAACCATTCAATAAAGAACTGAATTCTTGATTCTAACAACCCAATTTACAAGCATATTTTAGAGCATAATGTATTTTTAAATAGAGCTATGCCAGACACATATACACTGATATAAACTTGTTGAGATTTAACGACCATGATAGACTATAATGTGAAAGGTTTGGAAATAAAATATTTATAAATTCTATAGCAGGTAGCAGCAACAAATGAGGAGACTTGTTCTGACCACCCACATTAAATCAAGAGCTACAAAATGAAGCCACTGAAAATTATGGGAATCCGCATTGTTTGTTCTAAAGTAAGCAAATCTACCAAAGCGAAAAAATACTTTAAATGCTTCCCAGAGAAAGGGGGAGCTGGTATTTCATGCCTGTCAGATGTTAGATGAGTTGGTTCCCCAACAACATCGGAGAGGCATCATTAGCTCCACTGTACATGCTGCGAAGCCCAGGTTCAGAGAGGGTGAGTAATTAGCCCAGGGACACAAGACTAGTACTTAAAACAGCCAGAACTCAAATGCAGATCTGGCTGTTCTGCCTCTTGTGGCTCACAATTTATTCCAATCACTTTGTTGTGTTTTACAAATGTACTTCAAAATAATTCTTTGCAACACTTTGTAATTTTTGTTATTGAGAGGTTTGAAGACATAAGCTAGAAAAAGAAATCAAAGTACAATGCTTCCCTACTGTTTGTTTGTTTGCTTGTTTGTTTGTTTGTTTGTTTTTAAAGCTGTGTATCTGCTTGGAAGCAAAAATGTTAATCATGGTTTCATTTCTGTTATAGCAGTTCCAAAACCAAACTGCAGGGGTACTGTGTGGGCTTGTTTTTATGTCAGCCTGACACAAGCTAGAGTTATCTGAGAGCAGTTAACCTTAATTGAGAAAATGGCTCCACAAGTTTGACTGAAGGCAAGAGTGTATTTTCTTAATTAGTGATTGATGCAGGAGGGCCCTGCCCATTGTGGGTGGAGCCGTCCCTGGTCTGGTGGTCTTGGGTTCTATAAGAAAGCAGACTGAGCAAGCCATTAGGAACAAGCCAGTAAGTAGCACCCCTCCGTGGGTGGTCTCTACATCAGCTCCGCCTCCAGGTTCCTGCCCTGTTTGAGTTCCTGTCTTGATTTCCTTCAGGGATGGGCTGTGATATGGAAGTGTAAACCAAATGCGTCCTTCCTTCCACAAGTTTCTTTTGGTTGTAGTAGTTTATCACAGCAATGCTAGCTTTACGGCAGGTGTGATATTGCCATCTGGAGTTCATGAGACAGGACCATGCTTATAGAAGAAGATATTTTTAAGAGCTCCTCTTGTATTTTTATTTTGGTAGAATTGCAGTGGGATTCTGGGGCAGGAAAAATATGTTGCATTGTATTCTGGTGTGGTTCCAGCGTGGTAGGCTTTTATTGTAGCTGTTGTTTAATATTTTATCAACGCTTTGCTAAGTTTTATTGTACAGAACAATGGGCTTCTAGTTGAATGATGTGTTCTTTTAATAAGTGTTTCCCTAGATTTTAAAGAAAGTGCTGGTGTTTTAGCATAAAAATAAACAGAATTGATATCATGTTATTTTTTTTTCCTTTCTTTTAGTGAAGAGCAAAGCTAAAACTTTCCTGAGCTCTTCACAGTACTAATTCCATGATGGTTCATTCAGACTTTTGGAGAGGGGCCTTTTCTCTAAGATGATGTGTTAATCACCCATAGGCAGGAGCCTGGCAGTCCACCAAGAGTCTTTTTTCCATCAAACACACGGGTGTCTATACAAGTTGCATGAGATGATTTGATCTGTTTGAGCCCAGTATGCTCCAGAAACTAAAAAGGCAAGAAGGAAATTGTAGAAGGAAGCAACTGGGGCCACAGAGACAATCAAAAGGAAGGAGAGTGCACTGTTTGGCCTAGTGGGAAAATCACTACTAGTAGTGTAAGCAGAGGAAGATGAGAAGGAATAGACATAACACTACAGAGCGGAGAGTTCTTCAGTCCCTAGCTTGCCTGGAGTGGCTATAGATATGATGCAGCTGTCACAGAGTGCGGTGCAGCAGAGTGTCGGTGCAGCGGAGTGCGGGTGCAGCGGAGTGCGGGTGCGGCGGAGTGCGGGTGCAGCAGAGTGCGGGTGCGGCGGAGTGGGTGCGGCGGAGTGCGGGTGCAGCAGAGTGCGGGTGCGGCGGAGTGCGGGTGCAGCGGAGTGCGGGTGCGGCGGAGTGCGGGTGCAGCGGAGTGGGTGCAGCGGAGTGGGTGCAGCGGAGTGGGTGCAGCAGAGTGCGGGTGCAGCAGAGTGCGGGTGCAGCGGAGTGCGGGTTCAGCGGAGTGGGTGCAGCAGAGTGCGGGTGCGGCGGAGTGCGGGTGCAGCAGAGTGCGGGTGCAGCGGAGTGCGGGTGTAGCGGAGTGGGTGCAGCGGAGCGCGGGTGCTGCAGAGTGCAGCTGTCACAGAGTGCAGGTGCAGGGGAGTGCGGGTGCGGGTGCAGCAGAGTGCGGGTGCAGCAGAGTGCGGGTGCAGCAGAGTGCGGGTGCAGCAGACTGCGGGTGCAGCAGACTGTGGATGCAGCGGAGTGCGGGTGCAGCGGAGTGCGGGTGCAGCAGACTGTGGGTGCAGCAGAGTGCGGGTGCAGCAGACTGTGGGTGCTTGGGAACTTTTAGGAAAAGGGAAGGGAGCCTGAACGAACTGGAAATGTCAGAGACCTGAGAAAAGTTGCCAGATATGAAAGGAGCATTGGCTGAGGGAAGATGGGGGCCTTTCAAAGACTTGATTAAAAGTGAGGACCGAACAATGGAGAGACAGCAATGTGACATCCCAACTTCCCCACTCCCTTCCCTGTGAACCTTACACTGGTCCTCATCTTTTTTTTTTTTTTTCCATTTTCTACATTTCTTTTTAATCTGAATCTTTTATTTCTTACTCTCCTCCCCGTGACAAATTTTATGTATTCTACTCCACATTCCCTGTGACTTTTCTCTGTATTACATTTCCCAGCCTCCTCGTTGTCTTTTTCTTCATTGACTTGTCTCTGAAGTTTGCTTGTTTCAGTGAGCCAAGAGTGGTTCAGGTCAGTAAGCTTAGATAGAGGCTGAGAGCAGGCATGGCCACTCATTTCCAGAGATGATGGGGTCTTCCACCCAACACGCATGACCCGTGGAGTTTCACAGGTAGGGGAAAGGATAGGAATGGACACAGAGAGCACAAATGCTACCTATGTACATCATTCTTCAACTAGCGATAGTTGGGTCTAAGACAAAGGGGCCCTTATGAAGTTTATGTTGTAGACAGGGAAAATGTAAATAATGTAATAGATTCAGAAAGTAATGATACCTATAAAATTAAAGTCGAGGATGTGGTAAGGGGAGGTAGCCCTGGTAGTGTTTTAGATATGATGTCGCAAAGTCCTTTCCAAAGGTGGCACTGAAGCAAAGACCTAGGATAATATTTTCAAATGGGGAGGACAAGAATTCTCCAGGTGGCCACCCCCTCCTGTCTCCCCCCCCACTTCACTGCCTTAATCTGTTTTCTTCCCACATCCAGTTTTGCTGTTCCTTACCCTAAACAGATAGACTAGTGTGGGTGAAAACTGATAATTGTTCTCTTTAATACTTGGCTCACTGGAAACAGAATGGCCATATTTGGCCCATCTTTAATCCTTAGAATAACTACAGTGGTCCCCATCATCTACAAAAGATATGTTCCAAGACTTCCAGGGATACCTCAGGCTGTGCATAGTACTAAACCTTCTATATAGTATGTTTTTTTTTTCATGCATACATACCTATGATATAGTTTAAATATGAAGTGGGGAAAGTAAGGTCTTTGTAACACTGGTAGAACACTGATAAGAATATTGTCTGACAAAACATACATAATTTTAGTCTTTTATCTCTAAATAATTATATTCACTACAATGGACTGAGACAAATGAAAAACAATCAAAATGTAGATATTGGAGGCAAGAGAAGTACTACTTTTTTTTTTTTTGATTCTACAGAAACAGAAAGGGGTCAGGTCTAGACAAAAGAGGGCACTTTTTTCCATTGGACAGATGAAGACTCTGTTAACCAAGAAAGTTATTGTTTGGAAAACTTATTAATATGTGGATAGCACAATACAGATTTTGGTGTGTTATTATACAGTCTAGATTGGTCTCCATAATACATTCATTCACTCACATTTCTAGAGGTAGCTATTATAGCTGGGGGTGGATAGGTTTTCATTTTGATGTCTCTAACCAGCGATTTTATGTTTACTTTCCGAAAACATATGAATGTCTCCCCACTAATAGTTCCTACAATCTATTGGCCATCTCTATCCAGTGCATGAGCTAGGGAGAGAATTATTGACAGTTCAGGTTAGGAGCCTGCTTACATAGAGTATAAATCCTAGAGGAACTCAGGGAGGGAGAGTGTTAAGTGAGCAAAGGAGCAGGTGATTTAAATTAAATCCAGAGGGGATGTCCTGGACAGCGTCGCCTTGGGGAGGAAGGTCAGGAAAGCCTTTTTGTGAAAACATTTTATACAAGACTGGCATTAGAAGAAGGGACAGCAGGCTGAGATATATGTAAATGTGTATCAGACATATCTAAAACCTTGTGACATTGTGGTACTGTGCTGTCATCTACCAAGTTCATGCTCAAGAACTGCACAGTTACAATTTAAAAAAAATACAGTGTAAAGAATCTTATAATGTTTTAAAGAAACTTACAATTTTGTGTTGGGCAGCATTCACAGCTAGTCCTAGCCATATGTAGCCCACCAGTCACAGGCTGTATGTGCCTGAACCATGCTTCTCCTCGGTGATTAAACCAATAGATTTTACTATGCACTTTTCATTTATTATATAATAATCATTATGAGACTTAAAATGATATAATATCTGCTTAAGATTCAATCATTCCTCACACAGCATGAAAGAATTGAGCTAGATGTCTTTAACATCAAGCTTTAATCATCAATACTTCTGATGTAAAAGGAAATGCAGCGTAGCATAAGCCAGAGTTCCGGATTCTGCATGTTTTACACTTGAAGATAATTAAAATAGCATATGTTGATTTGTTATTCTTCATCTGTTATTTTTAATTTCAATTGTCATAGAATTCCAGTTACACTGCTAGAGGATGTTTTTTTAATTGGGCTTACATATAATCAGATGTGTGTGTTCTCTGAGAATGACACAGAAAAGCTACAAATGAAATATTTGTGTGTGTGAAGATCTTAAATTTCTTATTAAGAATTGAAAGAGGAATACATGCATGACTAAGTAATATGCTTATAAATACTAGGAGCTGCAGTAATAGGCAATGAAGCCCAGTTTTATGCACATCTTAGTTGTTGAGATTCCCCTAATTCTGCTACTTGGAAGCAGATGTGAAAAGTGCATTCATTTTCAGCTCAAATATAAAGGAACCTGGGTCTTCCGGATCTCCATAGGGCTCCAGTCATCAAATTTCTCATAATTCAAAGTTGTTGATCATATTATGATAGTTGAAGAAGATTCTACATGAGTAAGAAATGAGATCTATTTTATATTTGGCTGCAGGGCTATGTGACTATAAATAGTTAACTGCTTATGCCTCTCAACAAACTCAATTGGACTAGAATGGTAATGACTCCCATAAGCTGCAAAGAAAAAAAAAAAGAATAAAAAAGGAACAAAAAAAATTTGTGTAATTACTCCACATATCTTATACATTTGTATGTTTTTAAATACTTCTAGTTTCAATTAAGATAGTTTGAAATAAAGTACTAATTTGCTGGTTTTGTTTGTGTGCTCTGTACCTAATTGTGTAGGATATGTAACACTTCCCTGACTAATAATGTGCTCTGAGCATAAAATGAAGTCACCAGTGTAACACTACTATGAGCCTGTCACTACAAGGAAGGGAGGAGAACAAAAAATAGTTGTCAATGGAGAAACTGCTGGTAGATAACTAACTTTTAATTAAATTAAGAGAAAGCATACTCATCCAGTTCAGAGCTACTTAGAACTTGGTGTCTCTTAGCAAGTCTTGTTCTCTATCAATTCTGCATGGACTTCACTGGCTTTTTGCCTAGAATCTGTCTCAGCAGGTACCACTATCTGTCATCATGAATTTTGGATGTCCCCAGTTCTTGGTGGGATTACTATTGTTATTATAATGGCTACCATTCCTGGTGCTATGTTTTGTTTCTTCTCTTCAGTTACCACTGATGATTTGCAGTGACATTTCAGAGCAGGTAAAACTCACAACAATCTCTGATTGAATGCAAAGTAGGACTTCTTTTCCCTCTATGCCCTTTACATCTTAAGGGACATCTCTGCCCAAATAGGAAAGTCATTTTTTTTAACCAAGTAGAAATCAGCCACCTAGGTTACTTCTTGGGTGGCACATACTTCCTCAGCTTTACCTAAATCTTCGTAAGTCCCAATCTAAGAGGATGCTCTTTAGCTAATATCTGTTTAGAAAGCCCAATTAAACCATATTTAGGAAGCAAAACTCCAAATGAACAATGAGCATCTTAACTCTGGGCATCTCCAGTTCCCTTTGCACCTTTGAAGCAAAGCTTGGAGTTATTTTTTTTTTCACCATCAATCTTTAAAATTCATACCCTTTAAGAAACCACTGGAATCAAGATCAGCCTTCTGATATAGTGCTGTTGCCAAGTGATGCAACAAAATATAGGGTCAGAACTTGGTTATCAACTTTGGGAAATGTTGATACCAGGGTGTTCACATCACACCAGATGATGTAGTTCTGTTGCTGGTGTGACCCACCCTCTACAAGTCAAATAATTAAAAAGAAAACCAGCAACAGTGATAGGTTGTCACTATTGTCCACAGAGAGTCACATGAAGAAGAGACCTAAGTATTTTCCCTTAACCTAAAGATTGATAGATAATCCCCATTGTCAATCTCAGCATCATCCAGATACTGTTGTGCTGGCCTTGACTACCCTGCTGCCAATGGAGGTGAATTTATATAGAAGACATGGAAATGCCAGCTTCTAGGCTCTATGGGGCTAAGTATTTGAGAGTGCCACTTCCATAGTACACAGGGGAGTTTATAACTTTCCCCGATTTTCTAGGATGTCTTGGCTACTGATTCCTATTGTGAAGCATGATTGCCCATTTTTCTTTTTTCTCTTTATATTTATTTGTGTGTACATGTTCGTGTGTGTGTGTGTATGTGTGTGTGTGTGTGTGTGTGTGTGTGTGTGTGTGTGTGTAGGGCGTTAGACACTATAGGGTTGTTCTCAGCAGTTACATTGTTTTCTGATAAAAGCTCTCTTTCTGGAACTGAAGTTCACTGATTTGGCTAGATTGGCTGGGCAGATAGCTCTAGAGATCTGTCTGTCTCTGCCTCCCTGGTGCTGAGACACTCAAGCATGTGCTACTTTTTAGATGGCCTCTTGGGATTGAACTCGAAACCTTGCACAGCCAATGCTTTACTGACTGAGGCAGCTTCCCCGCTCCTGATACTCCTTTGCAGTGGAGGGTGAAGTGCATACTATTGGACTCTTGATCTCTTGTGACTTTGTACTGTATGTCAGCCACTCTTGTTTTATTTGAGTTGGAGGCAAGCAATATGCTTCCACAGGATTATTGTTAGAATCAGGGGAGGTAACGATGTGATCATGAACCTGGAACATAGCATGGGGCCCTATCTAGTTTGCTATCTTTCTTTCCATTCTTCAGAAAATGTTTGCTCCTTTCAACTAGGAGTATAGGAATGTTCTCAAAATCTGGCCTGTGGACGAGCAGTGTGAACACCTTCTTGAATAAAAATGAAAATTCTTAAGTCCCACTTGAACCCTGCAGAATGGTAAACCATGGTGTGGGAGAGGGGCTAGAAGTGACTGTGCTGGTTAAACTTTGAAAACTGTTGTAATAGTGAGAGAGAAAGCCAATTTCAAAAACCACTGTCTGACTTAATAATCCCAGGTCCATTTAGTCTGAAATTTGTGATTGTGTCATTCTTTTAAACCTTGCTCACTTCAAGGTATAGGAGAATTAGCATTTCATTTCTCTATGAGCAGAGTAAATAAAGATTATTTGAGTAAAAAAAAAAAAATAGACAGAGGCCAGAGAGAGGGCTCAGTGGTTAAAAAACACCTGCTGCTCTTGCAGAGGACACAGCTTCAGTTCCCAGAACCCACATTATGACTCACAGCTATTCATAACTCCAGTTCCAGGGGATCCAGTGTCCTCTTCTGACATCCATTGGTATCACATGGTACATTGACATACATATAGATAAAGCACTCATACACATAAAGTAAATCAATTCTGAAAGTTTTGTAAAAGATGTTGACTCTCTAGAATGAATAACCTGTGTCTCCTTATGCTGTGTCACAGGAGTTAAAATAGAATCATAAGGATGGTCTGAAAATGGTATTTCTACAGCTCTCACCTCCATCAACAGCTTTTGGATTTTTATTCCCCTTTAGAGTCTCCCTGACATTTCTGGAAAGCTGGAAGTTGTATTTCAACTGCATTACTAAACACCCCCTATGTTCCTTTAGTCTACCAAATAGTGAGGTAACTTCTCACTGTGAAAACTCATAATGGGGCCACCCACAACTCTATTGCTGCTACAGCCATTAATTGCCCTAAAGCTGTGTCTGATGGTGATTCTGGTGCTGTGAGCTGAACAATTGGTATTGCTGATACTATTGACAATACACCCTGGGGAGCTGGCTCAGAGATATTTATACTACCACACAGATATGCCCCATTATTCCCAGCCTCTGCCTAGCTCTCTGTGTTGTTTGGGCTGTAGATAATAGGGGCTACTGATCCACCCAACACAGATGAAGTCCTATGCTGCTTTTCTAACTGGACCCTAAGATAAAAAATGCTGGAGATAAGGCTGAGGGGCTCAGTCAGTAAAGGGTTTGCCTTACAAACACAACAAGCTAACTCGAAACCCCAGAACCCACACTAAAAGTGCCAGTCATGGTGGCAGGAATTTGCTAAGGAGGCAGAGATAGGCAGATCTTTGGGTTCACCAACCAAGGAGCTTAAATTACTTGACAAACTCCAGGCCAGGGAGAGACTTTGTCTCAAAGAAGGGTGGATGCCACCTGCGAGGTGACATTTGGGGTTGTCCTCTGGCCTCCACAGATACACACATCCATGAATGTGCATCTGTATCTCCATACATACCCTCTACACATTAGCATGTGTAGACAAAAAAAGTCATTATGTGTGTCGTTTCCCAGGGCTTTTGTACCAAAGTCAGTCCATTCCATTCTCATGCATTATTCCTCCAAACAACACAAGCTTAGGCCCCTAAAGTCTTATAGAAACTGAATTTTATTTAAAACTTAATGCTAAGTCTGCAAACGTGTGAGGTTTTTTTTTTATCATTTTTTTATACCGAAACAACCATTACTAGCTGTAGAATATTTCTGTTACTCCAGAAAAGTCTTTTATTACATTTTAAAGTCAGACAGTCCTGCCTAGGGAACCACTTTTAAGTTTTCATACACATCTGCTAGTGTCTCCTACCCTAGAATTTCATGCAGAGTAAATTGTGCAGTGTACATATGGAAGGAGTGCTTTTGTGCTTAGCTTCTTTCACCTGGCAAGATGTTTTCTGGTCCAGGTATATAGTTGTAAGTGTATTTCCTTTATTATGTGAATGAATAGTGCTGTATTTTGAGAATGTAACAGTTTGTTTCCATTTCCCTTTTGATGTATATATGGGTTGTATACAGTTTTTAGCTTTACTTCCATGTGCTAAGAATTACTACAGAAATCGTCATGCATTATCACTAATTTCCTGTTTGCCTTCAAATGTGTTATGCTTCAGTTTGTGCCTTTATTCTTATTTTCATATAAAAATTATATATACTTCAATGGATGTCATAAGCTATACTGCAGATTGTTATTGTTATTCTATTCTCTTAATTAGCTAATAGTCCTTAAAAGAAATATTATATATATATAATATATATATTATATATACTATCTTATGAAATGAGCTCATTCTATTTTTCTTTCATATTCAATTCATAAAGCATAGAAGACAGCTAGGTATTAGTAGCTATCAAGATGACTCATCTTCATGCTTCAGAGCAATATTGAAAGTTAATATTCCTGATTATTTCATAAGGAGTTTCCTGTTAGGTTAGGACTCTGTCCGAGATAGCTCACAAACACTTAAGCTGTAAATTAACTTACTGGTTTTCTATTTCTGAAGTCCAAGGAAAAGATGACCTCAGGCATGACTTGTCTAAAGACTCAAAACAATCAAGAGGAAGTGGGTTTCCTGTGTCTGGATATTCCTTAGCTCCTCTTTCTTTCTTGCCTCCACATAGCAGCAAGCATTACCCTAGATCTACTGTTTAGTTTTGATAGAAAAGGGAGATCTTATTTCTCCTAAGATAAAATTTCTTCTGAGTGTCATCACTCTAATTTATTCATGTACCTGTGTCTGACCTACTCACCAAGCAATGACAAGCCTCCTGGGATTAGCTGGCACCTACTAAACTGATCCACCAGTGTCAAAAACATGGAAAGTGCAGTTGGAGAGATGACTCCACAGTTAATCACATTGGCTGCACCGGGCGGTGGTGGCGCACACCTTTAATCCCAGCACTCACATTCAGGAGGCAGAGGCAGGTGGATCTCTGTGAATTAGAGGCCAGCCTGGACTACAGAGCAAGATCCAGGACAGGCACCAAAACTACACAGAGAAACCCTGTCTCATAAAACCAAAAAAAAAAAAAAAGAAGAGGAAGATGAAGACGAAAAAGATTGGCTGCTCTTCCAGAAGACCTGCATTCCATACCCACAACTCTCTGTAACACCAGTCTCAGGGGATCTGATGCCCTCTTCTGGCCTCCAAGGGTATCAGACATACACACAGTGGATGGGCATACATCTATGCAAACCACATACATCAAACAAAAATAATGATTTTTTAAATGTAGGAAGGATAGATGCCACCTTAAAAGAACAAATACTCTTTTTTAAAAGGGTGAATAGAATACTATACAGCTAAGCCAGATGGCTGTTAGCACATTTATGAGAACAGTCTCTTAGTAGTTCATATTTTCAACATGTTAAAAAAATATTAAGATATTTAGATTTTGATACAGAGTCAATTATATGACTTCTCACAAGGGAAATCTAGCCCCTTATTATATGGTTACTGTAAACATAAAGTTTGTGGGATGTTTTACATGATCACCTTTGAAATTACCCACATGATGTTCTTTGAGTACCTCTCAGAGTCTTAACCCTTAAAGCCTCCTGATAATCTATGGGTAACTTACTGAGAAGTCTAAAAGGCTTTGGTGAATGTTAACATCAGTCTCCTTTCTTCTAAGGCTGAAAAAGACAGAACTGTGTAACTTGTCAATTATTGAGTTCTGTTTTCAATTATTGCCTTATTGTGAAATCATAAGAAATGCATACCATGTGAAGATTGGGCTAGCATTGATCCAGAACCTTCTTTCTCTGCATATCAAGCACTGGGGAAGAATTGAAAATTCTAGCTAGCTTTGTTCTAGCCTTGGCATCTTCCATGGCCTTGGAGATTATTGTCCACGGTTTCCCACTCTAGAGACCCTCAAAGGTTCACTTCTACAAACCTCAGCCCTTTTCTCCCTGTCTACTGCAGCTTACAGAATAGGTGAGCCTCACTCAATTTTTTTAGGACAAGCGAACTAGATAGGTTTCTATTTAAACAAACAAGGAGAGGAATTTTTTAACATGATCATTTGTTTATCAGAACTGTTCACCTCAGTGCTATTTTGGGTGATTAAGAGTACAAAATACTGTTGGATCCTGCTCAGTATTAGGTCATGTTTATTTTTAAAGTGAGGTCCATTAGTCTAAGTGGGATGAGATTTTGTTCCTTTGCATTAGTCAGTAGTACAAAATATTACTTTTTAAAACATCCTGGTTTCTTCCAACAGATCTTTTCCACTGATATAGAAACATATGGGGGAATTTTGTATTTCTAGCTATTACAATGTATTTTTCCTCTCTAGATATACCTGTGGGTGTTTATGAATCTTGTCTGTACAACATCTGTCACAGATATACTTAGGATCCTTACTATCCTGTCTGTATTTTTTGATTATATTCTGTCCTTAGAAACCCTCATTTTTGTCTACTTGGTGCTTACAGGCGTCTTTTCTACTCTCACTTCCTTTTCCATTGAGCCTGAGAGTTGAAGCATGCTGAGTATAGAACTTTAGACATATAACCTTGTCCAAGATAGACCAAACTTTGCAGTGTCTTTGTTGATTACATATTAATTATTACTCTCTTTACAATCAAACCTGCCTGCCTGCCTGCCTGCCTTATTTCATTCTTCCTGTCTCTCTCTCTTCCCCCTTTCTTCCTTCTCTGCCCTCTCTCCCATCCTTCTCCTCCCACACACATTTAAGATCCACTGTATTTCAAGAACACAATGTAGCTAGTGTTGTAATCAGTGTACATGTAGACTCTATTCCCCATGCCAGAACTTGTTCATTTTACTAAATTTGAAACTTAGTACACTTTGCCAAATATCCACATATTGCCCTTCCTATCAACCCATGACAACCATTCAAGTCTCAGTGCCTATGAATGTGACTACTTAATGTCTAATATACAAATTTTATCTTTTTCATTTTTATGAGCCTGAAGTTTTGTTCTTATCATAACGCTCATTAGCTTCATCTTTGTCACTATAAAGGAGTGAATTTACTTCATTTAAAAATGCTGAATAGTCTTCCATTGTACATATATAACATACTTTTTCTTTCATTCATACATTGACAGGTTGAATCCATATTTAAACTTTTGTGAATAATGCTACAATGAACATGAGAGTTCTTGGGTCTCACTGGCATGACAATTTTATTTCTTTTCTGTATATGCCTAGAGTAAGAGTTGCATATAAGGAAGTTGCATTTTTAGCTCTGAGAGGCCACTATACTTTTTTCCAGAATGACAGTAACCATTTACTTTCCCACTAAAATTAGACAGTTGTTCTGTTTTCTTCCCATTCTCTTCATCCTCTGCCTTTGGAGTAATAGGCTGTCATTTTGCATACCATGCCTTTTCAAATAGTTATGTGGCTGTAAAAGTAGACTGACTTTTGTACATAGATTTGTTTCATTGAATTTGCTAAGTATTACTCTCCCTCTCCCCACCCTACCACCTCTCCTCACCCAACCACCCCACTCTTTGCGTATGTAGTCCTAGGGAAGAAACAGTGAACCTTGAAAGTACTATAAAAATTCTTGATCAACTGAGCTAAGATATCGTCCCACACACATCCTAATATGAACACATCATTGTCAAGTGCAGACAATTATTTCTAAATAGGACTTCTAGTTAGTACCATGTTAAGTAGAAATGGCATCAATGAATGTCCTTATCTTGGACCAGATCTTAGAGGAAAACTTCCAGTCTTTGTATTGTGATGTTAACCATGAACATCTCATATATGTCCTGCACTTGTCTTCATTACCCACTGCATTTCAAGTTTTTTTTTTTTATTACATCCTTTAATTTTTGCTAGTATAATATCATTACATTGTTTCCCCCTTTTCTGTCTGTGCATCATATACATGCAGTGCCTGCAGAGGCCAGAAGTAGGTGTCAGGTTCCCTAGAACTGGAGCTACAGATGGTTGTTAGCTGCCATGGGAGAGCTGGGAACTGAAAGAGCCAATGCTCTTAACGACTGAGCCTTCTCTCCAGTATCTGCATATCTCATCCTCACTGAAATGAGCACGTTTGTTCTTTATCTCTGCTAACATGGGGTATATAATGTTCATTGATACATTTGTTTTAAATCATTTCCACATCCCCCAAGTCAGCCCAACTTGCTCAAGGTCTATGATTCTCATAATGCTTTCTCATGATTTCACATTCATGTTCACCCAAGATGATAGTCTAAGTGGTTTTGTAGTGTTTTTGATGATTTTGTTTGGAGTGATGCTGGCCCCATAACATGGGTTGGGACTTGATTCTTCTATTTTGTTGAAATAATTCTAGAAGATTGTTATCAGTTCTTCTTTGAATGTTAGAATTTAGCTTTGAAGCCATCTGGTCCCCAGCTTTTCTACATGGGCAGAGCTTTTGATTACCGTCTAATTCAAGCTCTTGACTTGTTCGTGGTCTGTTTGGGATTTCAATTTCTTGATTCAGCTTTTGTCTGTTGTATATTTTTAGGAATGTATTCAATTCATCTGGGTGATCCAGTTTGCTGATATATAAATGTTCACAATAGTTCCTGTGTGTGTGTGTGTGTGTGTGTGTGTGTGTGTGTGTGTGTGTTTTCATTTCTGAGGTATCTATTATAATGTTTCATTTTGAGTCATAGCCAGCATTTTTTTTTCTTGGTTGAGGTGAAAGTTTGCTAAATTTGTCCTTCATAAAATGATTAGATCTTAGTTTTATTTATTCTATTATGTTTTATTCTGCATTTGATTGGGTTCTGTTTTCACTTTTCCCTCCTTCTGATAACTTTGGGCTTTACCTTTTCTTATTCCAGTATATTAAAGCTACAGTGTTGTTGAAGATCATTTTTAATGGAAATGTTTATAATGATAGACTTTTCTCAGTACTGCCTGTGCTGTATCCCATGACTTTACTATGTTGTCTTTTATTTTTATTCTGAATACAACCTAGTTACATCATCACCTCTTGCTTTTCATGCTTTTCTTAATCTGCTTCCTGTTTGACATTATATTTGTGCTTCGTCCCATTTTCAGTTTGCAAAGTGAGTCATGAGGGGGCTGGTCTGGCACTGTGATAAGGGCAATGTACTAAGATCTCGTGATGTGTGACTTTACTTCCCAGTACAAGAGTGGGATGTTTAATACAAGCCGTTAAGTCCAAATCAGGGACAGAAAGCAGTTCTTCTCTAGCCACAGCATTGTTTGTAGATGCAATGAATCCTTTTTTTCTGTTCTCCATTTGGTCAGAATGGCAAACTTTCACCAGGGAGAACAGCAGAGAAGGTAGACATTTGGGGAAAGGGGCCTTGAAGACACTGACCACCGAGAAGCAATTTATCCTCTGAAATCAGTCACTATGCAGTATATCACTTCTTGATGATGAACTCATGGGTGTCCATTTGAACAGCAGCCTCAAAGAGCTTGACTGTTGTGAGTAAAATAAAAGTTATTTCCCTAGCTTCCACATCAACATCTGCTCCAAGAGACTTGATACCGATTTATTTCTCCCACAAACATACAGATTCCTGGATTTTTATACTATGGCTTTCTGCTCACCTTAAACTAGGATTGAGAGGAAACTGATACTGCATTTTAAAATAAAATTATTAACATGTGAAAATGTGCAATGTGGTTTAACAAGGAGTGAAGGAAGAATTGAAGTAGAGGGAAGTAGGAAGCCTACAATTGACCCATGCACATTTTTTTTGTTGCATTGAACTGAATGGTAGAACATATTCTAGTTAAATCACATAAGCCCATTATTCTGAACACTGAAGAGCTGTGTCCTTGTTGTGTTTCTTTCTTTCAGATGCTTTGTCTTATACCTAAGTTGCCATTAGCTGATCATAATGAGAATGAGTGTGATAACAAAGGCACACTCATTGTCTTCATTTTATTAAGGCTTTTGTCCTAGATGGTTTTAATAGCAACTGGACACAAGCTAGAATCATCTGAGAGGAGGGAAACTCAATTAAGAAAATGCCACGATAGGATCGGGTTGTAAGTAAGCCTATATATAGGGCATTTTCTTAATTAATGATTTATGTGGGAGGACACAACCCACTGTGGGTGGTACAGCCCCTAGGCTGGTGGTCTTGAGTGGTATAAGAAAGCCAACCGAGGCTGGAGGGATGGGAGCAAGGAAGAGGGGAAGAAGAAAAAAGAAAGCCAACTGAGTAAGACATGGGATCAAGCCAGTCATCAGCAATCCTTCATGGCTCCTGCCCCCGGATTCTTGCCCTATTTTAGTTCCTGACCTAGCTATTTTTGATGATGAACTATTATGTGGAAATATGAATGATATAAACCTTTTCTTCTCCAAGTTGCTTTTAGTTCTGGTGCTTCACCATAGCAATAGAAACTCTAACTAAGGCAGCTTTTTATGACAATTCTTGAAGCACAAGTCCCTTCCTACATACACAAAATCTCACTTTCTCACACATACATACAATCTCACACTTACACTCTCACACATGCTCACACACTCACAAGCTCACATATACATTCACATACTCTTTCACACATACACACACACTTACCTACAAACACTTTTTAACCCTATCACTTAGGGAATTGAGTAGGGAGTGATCTCTCTCTCTCTCTCTCTCTCTCTCTCTCTCTCTCTCTCTCTGTGTGTGTGTGTGTGTGTGTGTGTGTGTGTGTGTGTGTGTTATACATTAAGAAAAATCCATTCCTCAATTTCTCTACTTTCAGTGTGTTACCCACTCCTATTAAGGGTGTCCTGTATATGAGGCCCTATATAGATATTTTACAGACATTACCTACTCTAATCCTTACGTGAATGTTGTACACATAACTACTGTTATTCTATTTCATAGATGCTAAAGGCTTGGGGCTATTTATGATCATGGCCAAGGTCACACATCTGGAGTGTTGCAGTTGAATTACAAACCTGCACAATGTGACCCCAGAGTGCCACTGCCATTGCTTCAAAACATTGCCATATTTTATAGGCAAAGTAGCACAGCTGGATAAAATATTGAGACTAGACTCCCTCTTAATCTTAAAAGATTTAGATTCTGTGGGAGCTGTTTAAAATTCCAGCTCTCTCATCTATTAACTGCACGAATCTGAGGGGAGTTACTCTGTCTTTCAATATTCCAGTTTTTTCTTTTCCAGAGCTCTGCTTTGAGCCTTTACTGAAGCAGCTTTGTCTAAAAGCCCTTCACACAGTGTGCCTGTTGCTCTTTAATGGGTGTTACCTGGAGCCATTTGTGCCACCTTTTCCTCTCCTTCTCACCATGGACAGAAAGGATGTTTCACTAGACTGCAATGAGCTCAGAGTCTAAGTACAATGTAGGACCCTAATTTGAAAACATTGTGGCTTCTGCTAACACAGGGGCATTGGACACATGGAAGAACGTGATGGGGGTGAAACAATTCCATACCTTGTATGACTGGGAACCTTTAAGCATTACATAGATAAGGAATAAGAGGGAATTCTGTGTGAGGCCAATTCTGGCTATACAGTAGGCATCCAACAAATAATTGGCTATATGGTTGCTAAGACCACTACTAAGAAATTTTATGGTTGACCTAAGTAAAGCAATAATGTTCTTTGGTAGGTGCCTTCTGGGTATTTCAGTAGGATGGGTTGCCAGCTTTGTTGCTTAAAGTAAGATAATTAGAGAAGTATGATTATTATTCCATGTTTGATTCTCAATCTTGCCATAAAATAATCCCTTTGAATCAATAACTTGGTCCATTTAATGGCCTCTGAAAGCTTTGGAAGCATGCCTGCCTTCACATCTGCACAGCTCACTGCATAATCACGATTTCTCTTTGCCCATTTTCAGAGCAGACACTTAGAAGAGTTCTGCAGTGACCCTGTAATGCATGTCAGTAGCCCTGTCCAGGTTGTAACCCTCCAGCTTTTTGTGGCGAATTTTTCCTTAAAGGTATGGGTGCTTCCCCATGTTGCTTTTTGGGGTACCTCTTGATTCACATTACACAAACACTCTCCAATATCAAGAACTCAATAAAGGACTCTTACTTTGAAGTCATGATTAAAATCAAGAGTGAATTTTGTTGAAAACCTTGATGCAAATGTATGAAGGAACTTAGGAAAACTATAATACTGTGGCATGGTTTCCAGGTACTATTCATTTTTCCTTGGGTATTGTGTTTCTGCTTAGCCTAACATTGCTACCACCTACCCCTACCAGCCTGAATTGCAGGGAAAGGGTATGAAGGGCATCAAAACTTAAACTTGAAAGGAAATTACACTTCCTCAAAAGGTGCTATAACTGCCACAGTTGACCAAATTAACTGCTCAGAAAATAATATAATAATAATAATAATAGTAATAAATACCTTTACTTTAATAGTTGAATATCAGAGTGTTTTCTACTCGCAGATGGCCCTACAGTTGGTGACAAGTTCCCACTTTGCTGAGCCTCAATTTAGAATTGGTCAGTAAGTCTGTGCACATGCAAGCCAAGCAGCTTCGTGTGTACACAGTCACTTCCTCTAATTTCCACCCTATGCAGTAACTCTTGGGAGTTTTCATGGCTGCTTTATCTGGGCCAATAATGCATTATAGTGATGTCACAAACTGGGGACTTCTCTTGGGACTCCATCTCCTTGTGAATGCCAGTGGGTCACTGTAGTTGACCTTTCCTGGTAAGAAGCACTGCTGCTGAAGTCTTATTCAAAGATTGTGTTTTACTTAGCAGAGGTGTAGCCCTGCTAGTGAATTTGACTAATTCTTTAGTGCCACTAACTTTTTTTGAGGGATAAAAGCTTCTTCTTTATTTTTCAGACATCCTTTTTTTTACTATCCACACCAAGTTCATTACAAAGAGGAGGATTTTCCCACAACCAAAAGTTATACAGTTACTACATAATCACCATAAAACATACTTTTCTGCAACAAGTCAACTCCATTACATTTCTTAACCACATCTTTACATATTTTCTGAGAGAGGAGAGATGGCTTAGCAGTTAGGAGCACTGAATGATGTTCCAGAGGACCCAGGTTCAATTCCAAGCACTCACACAAATAGTACCACTAACTTTTCCAACAAATTTTGATGTGGCAAATTGAATCTGAAAACCACAATAAACCCAAGTCTCCCTCAGAGGTAAGAAGTCAGTTTCTGTCGACCCCAACAAATGTTCCTTCCTTTTCAAAACAATTTTCCTTTTTTTCCCAGTGAGTCAGACACTGGGCATCTACGTCATTCAGAATTAAGCTCCTCTCCCAAAATGATCTCCAGTGACTGTCCCCTCCCTGTTTTTTTTTAATTAAAAAATTTTTATTGAATTTGTTCTATGACAACTAAAAATGGCTTCTTATCTATGACAATTAAAATATATAAAGTTAAAGAAAAACTGGTTTGGTCTACATAAACATTTTATTACATTTTCTTTAGATATCTATGCCTGAGTACATCATTTAGGATCATGTAAATATCCAATAGAAGAACTTAAGAATAACAGTAAGACATATAAAATAAAAAACTCAGTTAATTTTAATATGCTTTTGAAAACTTTTAAAGTCTATAGTTTGTGACTTGAACACATAACAATATTATCTTATTTTTAAATTTGAGTAACTTATTTCAGAACACATTAAGTGACTATATTTACACATCCTAACTACAATATTTGTTGAAAGATTTGACCATAGAAGACACATTTCACCCCCAATTACACATTGCAATTCAGTATGAGTCTAATTATTCACTAAAACAATAATTCAAATGAGAATGATTCACAGGTGCAATAGAACCTTAGTCACTATTCAGCAAGTTGTAATTTTGAAGAGAAAAATGCTAAAATTTAATAATAATTTACTTTGTTCTTTGCATTATTTCATGACTGAGATTGAAATATAAAGACTTTCAATAAAATTGAAAAAGTGTAAAGAAAACTGCATTGTAGGACAGGATGCTGGGTCTCAAAGGAGTTTGGAGAAGGGGTAAAGATGGTCAGAATTCATTGTACAATCTTCTCAAAGAATGAATAAAAACTATTTAAATAAAAAGAAAGACAGAAAAGCCGTCTTTGCCCCAGTTGACTAGCTCTACGTTTAAGCATCTCTGATCCATCTGTGTTCCATAATATCTGTTTCAGAAACTCCTCTGTGTCACTTATTACAACATTATGAAACATTTCCATTAACCCTCCCTATTTGGTACTCACACCCTATGTGTTGGTTCGATTCGGAGGGTTCCAATCCAAATAAAGCTCAACAAGCAGCCTCTTAAACTGTGTGTCTGCCTGTGTTCCTGTATTTACTATAAACCTCATGGATGCTAATGTTCCTTTTCTTTTCCTTCTTAATGGCCATGGAAAGTGCCTGTCTCTGGGTGGAATGTTGACCTTTGGTGGAGTAGGGGGAGGTGGGGGGGGGTGAGATGAACCCTGGTTTCTCCAGCTAACTCTCCTGGTTTGGGTGACAGCAAAGTGGAGAACTATTAAGAATTCTGACAAAGAAAAGCATTCATGTCCAGTAGAGCTCAGCTACAGGTTGGTTGGAGAAAAAAAAAAAAAATCTAGCTGTCCAAAATCATCACTATTTCCTACTTTAAGTCAAAGAAATCATTGTGCTCAGTTTAAGCCTCATGCACAGTTCATTTCACTGACCCTTCCTTAATTTTGGCTGAAGGATATTTTTAATGACTTGGTATGTTTGGGAGTCATGTGAGGCCAAGTTTCTGACTAGACTCAGAAGAGATGAAACAGTAATGAAATGCTTGAGGAATTCAAGGGAAAAAAGCCTTAAAGAAAGGGGCCTTCTTTTAGACCTGTTTAATATAACTGTCCTAATCATTTTAGAGAGATGTACAAAGAGATATTCAAAACCTTCTGAGGAAAACCAGTTTTTTTTAAAAAATTAAAGCCTTGAGCCAGTCACTTCAAATTACACAGAGAACTCCTTTATATTTGTGTGCAAACTAACACTTAAGTCAAATGGAGAGGCAGCAATTAGTTCTCACCTATGTGGAAAAGACCAAAGGATTGACTAGGTCACGGTATGATCAGGGAAGCCTAGCCAAGACTACCCAAGCTGGTGGGAAGCAAGTTGGTTTCTGCAGTCTGTGGAACATGACCTTGCTGATCAGAGTGGGGTGTGCTGGCTCCTAGAAATCCCTGCTCTAACTCTAACTGTGCTGTCTCCAGAGGTCCCGTTACCCCTTGCTTTCATAGCACTTTGAAGGTGTGACATTCTGGAAGCTGGTCTTGGTAATTATAACAGTTCAGTTGAGTTTGGTATGGTGGTTGCAATTAACTATGAGCTTTGAAGTAGCATGATGAATGTATCCTCTTTCCCTTTTCCTTGTTAATGATATGAGTCCTCACACTCCATGAGCCTTCGCTGAGACATCCTCTTGCTGGTCCTCCAGCCTCTCACTAGTTTCTTGACTTTAACTAATGGCTGTTTCGTTTGGAGCAATGTAAGCTCTATCCTGGCTCCAGCTTTTAAGCTCCTTGAGGATGGGTCTTCTGCTTATTTTCAAATATATTCTGCTACTTGCCTGATACTCAGCACCACCAGGTCCACAATTAAAACTATTGACTAATTAGTAATGCATTTTCAATAAGACTTACAGTAAATTTCTTCAACAATATCCAGTTAGGTTAAACCTTTAGTGTAAGATGAAGAACATGAACTTGAAAAATATTTTAGTCAATGTGATGAAGTAGAAACTGAGCATCATTTCAGATAAAATATGAAGTAAGACATTGAGATAGAGCTATTTGTTCGCTATATTTATAGACACTTGCCACTACTCATTAAGTGTATCACAAGCATGAATGATTTAGCTGAGACCTGGGCATTAATAAGGAACCTATGAAAAATACAAAAATCTTCTGTGTTTATCTTTAAAGCCAATATTTTTTAATAGTGATCATATTTTAACAAAACTCAGACACCATTTCTTAACTTGACAAACATTAACTGCCACTACCAAAAAAAAAGTATAGTTGGCCACCTAAAGAGATTAGAAGATATAATCTTTTTCTGGACAAAGTTTCCAGCCTGAAATAGAGGATAAAAGCAGAGGGTGGCATCTGAGATGCATGTTATTTACTATAACTCCTTTGTAATGATAACAACAATGCAAGCTCTCTTCAAGAAACAGCTGATTACTGATTAGCTGAAATATGATCTCACTTCTCATAAATCTACTAGCTCTATTATTAGACATATATTTTTGCAGATTTATATATAACTCTCTGTGTGTGTGTGTGTGTGTGTGTGTGTGTGTGTGTGTGTGTGTGTTTAAGTGCAGGTGCCTGAGAAGACCAGAAGAGGGTGTCATATCCCCTGGAGCTGGAGTTACATACAGGAGGTTGCAAGCTGCTTGATGTGGGTACTGCAAACTGAACTCAGGTCATCTACCAGGGCAGTACATGTCCTTAACTGCTGAGCCATCTCCCCTTGGAGACTAAAGCATCATTTTTTTCTGTTAATGTTCTTGAGATAAGTGTTTTACCTAGGTTCTCATGGCCTATACTTAGTGGAAACACTTGCAAAAGAACAACTGTGGACATCCATAGAACAGAGACAATAACTCTAACCAGAACAAAAAGTGAACCAAATAAGCTTAAGAGAGAGGGTGCTATTTAAAAAGGAATTCAAAAGCTGATTAGGATTGCTATGCCTGCAGATATGTAGCAGTCTCAGATATCACAAAGAAAACTGTTCTATAAGACACAGAGAGGCTAGATATTAATAAAACAGAGTCTCCTGTCCAATACTAGAATCTGGGGATGATATAACTCATTGGGGTCTCTCAAGACTCCCCTAGTGTCAGTACAGTGTCCTTTTTAAGTTCTTTCTTATATGAGTAGTATAAAGTGTTCTTTAATGAGCTACCATTTTACTGAACTCTGAGGATTTTTGAGAGTTAAGTGTTCCCAACATTCTCCACAGCAATCAATGACCAACATATGAGTCACCATGTAGCAGGATCAAACAAGCCTATTCATAAGGATGGCCCTCCTGTGTGAGCTGTCAGTGACTTGAGCTAAAAGTCATGCCTTATTTGTGAACAGTGCCCCAGGTTCCCACTGGTTTGAAGATAATCAACCTCTTGCACTCTTTCAACCTTATGATTAGAGAGTACTGCTGAGTCAGAAGGGGTTGCTGTAAATTGGTTCAATAATTCTCAGCCTAGTAAGCATGATAAATTCTATTTGCTTTTTAATATTTTAGAAAGTATAAATATAATTTTTTTACTTTCTGAATATGGTAGTAACTTTAAATTCAAAATACTTTCTCCAATGGTATTGTATTTTTTCTAATGGAAACACAAAAATAAGACATTTTTTGGTAATGTAATTTCTATTGAAGACATCACAGGCTCTTTTGTCATTTTAAAAATAAAGACTAAATCTCAAATATTTTTCAGCATCCTAAGTGGTGATAGGATTTCAGTGGTCCAAATCAGAATTTTTCTTGGGAACAAAGCTTCTAAAGAAATTACATAGTAAAAATAAATGCACAAGAGTACATCAAACACATTTTAATAGATGAATGTAGAATAAGAGTAAATGTTGGGCTGGAGAGATGGCTCAGAGGTTAAGAGCACTGACTACTCTTCCAGAGGTCCTGAGTTCAATTCCCAGCAACCACATGGTGGCTCACAACCATCTGTAATCAGATTGGGGCCCTCTTCTGGCCTGCAGTCATATATGCTGTATACATGATAAATAAATAAATCTTTAAAAAAAAAAGAGTAAATGTTTATATAGTAAATTTTACACAGTCACATTCAATAATCAACTTCTTTTACCAAAACATGGAATAAAATAAAGGTTGTATTCCATATGCAAAGAAAATGAGTAAAGTTAGAGACTAATATGCTAATTAAGTTGACAAGAATGATGTAAAATTTATTTCACTCTTTCATCAGAGATAAGACTTTGTAATAAGACCCAGAGACATTTTATCTTCCAGTTGAAGAAAGAGAAAAAGAAAAGTTGTAAGGAATAGAGTGGGTACAGTCATTATTACAGTCTAGGGCTTGGTAAGCATTGACCATTCTTCATAAATGCTAACAGAGAATCAAGACTTAGTCATCTGTGCATACAGAAACTTTGGCCACATGGTAACTAGGCATCTCCCATTTTTTTAGATCCTTGTTTAAAAATTGGGAATATGCTGAGCACAGGACAGGGTTTGAATCCCATTGGAAAACTACTTGGCAAGAGCCTGCCTACCTGAGAATTCCAAAGCACAAAGAATCTTTTCCATCACCCTTTATGGTTGCTGATATTAACTGACAACTCTCAGGGATCTGTCACCCAAGAGATGGCTCTATAGGCATCTGTGAGCAAGTTATTTAGTCTCAGACTGAATAAAAAGGAGAAAATGTATTAAGCAGTAGCATTCATGTCTTTGTACCTTCTAATTGTGGACATAATGTGACCAGTAAGCAGTCACATGTTCATGTTGCCTTGCAGTGATTGGCACTGTACCCTCAAACTCTGAGCCAAAACAGACTCCTCTTTTAAGTTGCTGTGATAGATAATAGCAGTTGTCAGCCTGGCAGCATTTAGAATCCTCTGAGAAAGGAATGCCAATGAGGGATTGTCTAGATTAGGTTTTCTCATGGGCATGTCTGTGAGGGATTGGGTTTTCTCATGGGCATGTCTGTGAGGAGTTTCCTTGATTACTTTAACTGAAGTTGGAAGACCTGCCTACTATGGGTGGCATCATTCCTTAGGCAAGGGAATCTTGAACTGTACAGTAGAGCAAACTGTAGCAAACTGAGCCCTAGCATATGTGCATTTATTGCTCTCTTCTCTTGACTGTGGAAGTCATGCAACCAGCAACCTTAGGTTCCAGCAGCTTGAGCTGTGAGACAAAAAGTTTCTGTTGCTGTGATGAGAATTTTTTTTTTGTCACAGCTGCAGGAAAAGATACTAAGACAGCTGTTTTTATTTTGTCCATTATTTTGTCAACAGCAATGAAGAAAGTAACCTAATACACTATAAAGAATTTTAGGTTAGAAATAACTTAGTAACGTTATGGGCTAAACACCTAATTCTAGTTTTCAGATTTTCAGGAAAGTCTTCAAATTACATGTGTAGTTTCATTGTTCGAATTGTTAATGTCTTTAATATTGGTTTCCAACACATGGCCGTGGATGGCTGGCTGGTGGATTTACTGTTACAAGGCTAACTTAGAGGAGGCTAATTCGCTGGAAAATAAAGCCCCTCTTAAAATAAATGCATCTATAAGCAATATATTTTAAAGAAAAATTCTAACTCTTGAAACTTTCTGAATCTATTGACTTTGTGGAAGTCTTTCCTTTGCACTGAATAATGTGGGCAGAATGTTCTGTTCCCTGCATTTTGGAGTCTCAGCTTCTTTCTCACATCCATGCCTACATCCAAACAAGATTCTTTTTTAATCTCTTCCAGCTTTCAGGAAACTCGTCAGAGCTATTTGATTGTGCCAGGTACAACATCTTGTGTTGTTTTGTGTTTTTCTAGATAAATACATTCTCACTCTCTTAGAGAATTTGGGTTATATAGCATGTATTTTGCTGATTAATACTATTTTCCTTTAGGAGGTGACTTTCTTCACCATAACTATTCCATTAGTCACCATAGGAGATGAGAAGGTTGGGTGTGTTCGGCTTTTGAGTTCAAATATGGATGTTTACCATGTCATCACATTGCAGGGCCTGTCCTCGCTATAGTCCAGTAGATACTGAACAAATCACCCCCCCCATAATTAATAGAGGTTGATTCTCACAACAGCTAGGAAAGTAGACTAAGGACAATGATAGAGCAAGGTTGATTGGTGGCATCCTTAATGACACATATAGTAAGTAGGAAAATGAAGACAAAACCCAAATTTAGTCTTAATTAAAATCAGTGCTCTTTTCACTGCAGCACATTAGGTAGGCATAGAGTGTACATTATCGAGACAATGTACCATTTGTACCACATTTTGTATGTCATCTTATTTTTTTCTTTTTTGTTGCTACATAGGATGTTAAGGCAACATCTCATTAAGTATTTCAGGCTGGCCTCAAACTCATGAAAATCCTCCTGCCTAGTCTCTCTTTAAATTTCATTTCTATCAGGAAAAAATTAGAATTTTCACATATTGAGAAATCAAGAGTGAGTTTTACACTTCAGGAATACCAAATTGAGATTGTAATCTATGCTCCCATATAAAGTTGGAATTTTTCTCAGTGTGGTTTGGTTGCTCTTCTGTGTAACAACCTAACTTCTCATAGATAATGTGTATGTGAGAGGTGGGGCAACATAAGGATGATTACATCCATTCTGAAACTCTCTTCCTTGCAAGCTTCATGTAGGCTTTCCCTCAATCTGGAGTGTCTTCCCAATGTCTGAACTGTGAACTGAGTAGTACAGTAAAGACATTATATAATATGTGTAGTACATAAGTGATAACCTGTGGTTTTTTCCTTAGGGAACTGGGAATCATGACCAATCAATCATATTGAAGACAATAGAATACATATTGCTTCTCTGTAAAACGGGCAAATTTGCATGTATGTGCACATGCATATATATATATGTATATATATATGTGTGTGTATATATATATATGTATGTATGTATGTATGTATATATATATATATATATATTCTGTAAGCCCAATAAGAACTTGATAGTGTTTCTGTACATGTATATGTGTGAATTTGCACCTGCCATGGTGCATGCCACTAGAAGTCAGGGGACATTTTTATGTCAGGCTCAGATCCAGCTTGTTTGACACAGATGTCTTGGTCTTCAGCACTGAGTATACCAAGCTAGTTGTCCTGCAGACCTCAGCAGATTCTCCCATCCTCATCCTGTCACCGGCACACTAGGATTGCACGTGTTATATGACATCTGCCTTTACGTCGGTTCTTGGGATCTGAACTCCCGCTCTCATGTTGTCATGATGACCACTCTATCCACTAGACCATCTCCCCAACCCCAGTACTTGATAGTTTTAAAAAATGATGATTTATTAACTTATATTTCAATATAAATCCACTAGCGTAATATATAACTGATATGCATATAGGGTTCTCGCGAATATCAAGTTTAACCCTAAGATGATCTGTTCCAAAGCATGTTACTAAATATTCTGCTTTATGGACTTGCCCATCTTTCTGATAATAGTGATTAAAGTTGAGAAAGTAATGCACAGTTAGGACATTCTCTTTTAAGCCACTCATGTGTAAGTGTTCCTTATGCAGCTGACATTTTTGGTTGCTTATGTTTAGTTTTGAGCTTCTGGTCTCTAGGTTTTATTTAACCTTTGATTTAAGTACATAGGGACCTGTTGTGGTAGAACACTAGAGACTGAAAGGTGGTGTTTGTATCTACATTGCCCACTTTAATAAAGTTGTGCTGGGCCTTTGAGATGCTCTGAGTGATTTTAAGAACATCCGTTTTCAGTGCTAATCACATATTAACACAGCCCCAAGGAAAGAGGAGCTCTAGAGAGAAGATGGATTTGAATTCACTTCATTCCAGTAGGTTTTTAAGTTGTCAAAAATTAAAGCCTTTTGTAAATACAAACGAATGCAGATTCTGTCTGTTCAGCTGCACCTTTTAGTTTATTTCCCTTTTAAATGAAAGAAAGCGCAAATAAGCAGATGAAAACAATCAGCAATTGGGGATTCCGGTACTTCGGGGATATTAAATATTCATGCACCAGTTTACCCAGGCACCTTTCCTACATTTCCTTTGCCAGCAGTCAGGTTCAGGTGTACTTCTCTCCCTCACCTGGTACAGATGTCCTATTACTTTGGGGGTAATTTGATGATTCAGTAGCTGGATGAGAGGACCATGTTCTGATGTGTTGAAGTATTTAGTTTTTGCTTCAGATATAAACAGGTCTGCATTTCCATTTGTGTTCTGGTAATACTGTGTAAGTTAATAGTTTTATACCTTAATTTTCTTGTATACAAATGGACTTAATCATATTCCTCACCTCACAGGGGTTTTATTAAATTACATCCTATAAAAGCATATTAGTGTTTCTCAATAAAGTCTACATGATGTTATTATTTTAGTAGATAGTTATTTATTCTTTGAGTGTTTTCAACATGTATCCTATGTATTTGGTGAAATCTACCCTCTGCTCCCTAACTCTCTTATCCTGGTGGCTTTAGGATGTTATTAATCTTATTCTTTTTTAAAAAATATATATAATTTAAGTATTGATTCTTTGAGAATTTCACATCATGCAGCCCAATTTCAATTACCTTCCAGTCCTCCCACATCCTCCCCTCACCCCTACAGCACCCCTCCCAAAAGAAAATTTTTAAAAGAAAAAACCAAAACAAAACTCAGCAAGCAAACAAACAGAAAAAGAAGGAAACAAACAAAAAACAAAGCAAAACAAAACAAAACAAAAAAACCTCTTCCCTTCTCCATCTTTCCCACCTCTCCATTCCTCCTGGTGGCATGGGGAGCAGTGTGTCACACAGTATTGTCCAATCAGCTTTACTAGCAAACGTTCATTGCAATGAGTCACTGGTCTGCCTCAAGGCCTCTGGTTTCTGGGACACCATCATCACTGGATCCTCACTGGAACTCCTTTGGGATATCCTGCAGCTGCCTTGAGTCATGGAGATCTGCTGGTATTGTTCTACAGGACCTATCACTTCAAGAGTAGGTCCTAGATGAAGTAGATGTTAGGGTGGGCCAACTGTGGTTTGGGTGGTAGCTGAGGTGGTCAGTCTGGGCCACTGGGGGCAGAGCCAGCTCCCCGATGCTCATACCATCATGGTTGTTTCTCCCTCGCCTGTGGTGAGGGGTATTGCCATCTCTCCCAAGTGTAGGAGCCAGCTCGCCTATGAGGTTCAGGGCCAGCTCTCTTGCTGCAGTGTCCAGCGAGAGGAAAGGCCGGGTTTCTCAGAGCTAGTGAAGGGTGTGACCAGCTCAGCATGGTCCTCTGATTTCATCATGCATGGTTCTTATGGCCCCCTGAGGTGACACAGACGACAGACATCAACACAGACCCCAGCTCCTGCTGGACCGTGGACCAAGACATGGCCCTTAGCAGCAGCTCATACCTAGACAACATCCTGTTTCCAGATGAATGCAATGGCCACTCAGATCAGGATGGCTCTGGCATTGGCATGGTCCCTGGACACTGCCAAGGCCTCAGGTTGTGGCCCCAACCCCAGGGTTCTTTGTGACCTCTGGTGGCAATATGGGAGTTGAACTTCAGCACAGACCCCAATTGAGGTAGAACCACAGACTCAGACATGGCCCTTGGCAACAGCTGGGTCTGGATGTCACCTTTGCCCCAGGTGGCAGTGTAGGCTACTCAGATAAGAAGAGCCCAGCAGCAGCATGGACTTTGGACACCAACATGTCCCTAGACCTTAGGCATCCCCAGGACCTTTGATGGTAACAGAAGCCTCAGTTTCAACACAGAGCCTGGCTGCAATAAGACCATGGACCCAGACATGGCTCTTAGCTGCAGCCCTAGCCCAGATGTCACCATGGAATTGGGTAGCAGCACAGGCCACTCAAGGCTACATGGCCTTGGCTTCAGCATGTCCCTCAGATACTAACAGAGCCTAGGTGGCTGACCTGACCCTGGGCATCCACATAGCCCTCAGTAGCGACAGAAGCCATGGATATCAACCCAGACCCTGGCTACCATAGGGCCACAGACCAGACATGGCCTTCAGCAGCAGCCTAGGCATGCATGACACCATAGCCCTGGGTGGCAGCACAGGCCACCCACATCTGCATGGCCCCAGCTACAGTATAGACACCAGATTCCAGCATGGCCTCTGTGTGGACCCTAGTGACAACCTGGGCCACAGATTTCAACACAGACCCAAGCTGCAGCTGGACCATAAACCCAGGCAGCAGAGGACATCCTGGCTCCAGGTGGAAGCACCAGGCACTTAGATCAGGAAGGCCCTGGCAGCAGCATGGTCTTCAGACACCAGTAAGGCCACATGTTTCAGCCCAGACTCCAAGCTTCCATGTGGCCTTTAGTGGCAACATGGGCCATAGACTTCAACACAGACACTGGCTGCGGTAGAACCATGGCCCCAGACATGGTCCTCGGCAGCAACCTGGGTCTGGATGACACCATGGCCCCAGGTGGCAGCACAAGCCACACAGATCAGCATGGCTCTGCCAGTGGCTCCTGGACACCTACGTGGCCACAGGTAGCAGCCCAGACCCTGGGCATCCTTGTGGCCTTTGCCTTAGTCTTATAACTGGTCACTTAGCTATCAGTGTTCTATCAGTATACAACTGCAAATATACCATGTAAGCTATTTTATAGAGATAATTTAATATAAGGATTGGCTAAAGAGCTTTGGATATGCCAAGAAAGGGGTATTGTGGATGAAAGCTGAACTCATATGTTCAGAAGCAGACCCACATTCAGGGTTAAATCAAAGGAAGGGGTGGGGTTTGTAAGGAAGGATAAACAGGGATGGGACTTAGAGGTCTGAAGAGAGGGTACCATCTAGCTTCTGTGACTATCGAAGACCCCTGGGGAAGGAGTGTGTCTCCTGGTGCTGAAGGTGTGCTGAAGTTGATCCTGAGCATCTACACGAGTTGTTTAGTGGAAGCAGTGGAGCTGTTCAGCTAGTTTCTAGGAGTGAGCAGCCAGAAAGAATAAGCAAGCAGGAAGAAGCATGTTCCCCCCTCTCTCTTCCTGCCTTCTAGCCCAGGATTCTCACAACAGATGAAAACCAGCTTGTAGCTGGTAGAGGACAGGTGTGGACTGTTGAATGAATCACCAGGTCAGGGTCAGAAATCAATGGGCAGAGGGATGGTTTGGAGATGAGAGCCGATAGCTCAGTTACCAGCACAAATATCACACATCTTTTGCTTTGACCTACTGTAAACACTGTGCTGATCATATGAACCCAGCAATCAGATATTTGTGTGCTCGCACAATTTAACACAGTCCAAGGCAAACATAAGCTGTCCCATGAGAGAAGCAGAAGAAGTTCCTCTGATAGAAGGAGGTGTGTTTTGACTGGTAGGGTTCAGAAGTTTCTAAATGGATAAGATTTGATATTTAAACATAGTTCCTGAATTTTCACCACTTTCTTCACATCTTTTTTATTGTCTATGAAATATAAATATTTCCTATACATCTTGTATATATCTAGTTGGATATTTTTCTCATGCCTGTCACTTGGATGCCTTGCCAAACTTAGCAGTGCCTCCTGTGTATGACTTGAGCTGAAGATGCACACCTCCCAGAACCTGCAGGCCAACATGGGTAGCAGCTCCTATAAAACATCATTTAGATGAATGCAAACTAGTAATCATGACTGATGCAGGGGAAGGTGAGTAGAACACACTATGATAGCAAGATGATCAAATTTAGTTTGGGCGCAGGGGGACTTTTCAGAAATGATGCATATGTATTAGATCACAGGTAAGGAGAGTGGGGCATATTTTTGTCCATGCAGAATAAGTGAGAGATCAGTGTAAGTGCTGAGAAAGGGGATATAGACATCCAAACATAGCACCATCAGTTTCAGATTGAACCTCCTCCATGAAACGTGTCTTAACTAATTTATCTAAAGTGGTCTCTCCCTTTTTCCAGCTCTTAGGTATTCTTGCTGTTCCTGACATACACCGATGTGGCTTGTGATAAATTCTATGAAAAGATAGTTACCTGAGCTTAGTGAAAGTATCAAGAAACTAGGATTTGTCTCCTATCCATCTTTGTAACCCTTATAATAGTGTGTTCTAGCAACTTTTTGCTGAGTGAGGCAGCAACCTTTTGTATCTGCTACTAGTAAGATGACTTCTCATTCAATGAACTGTTCTTCTATTTCACTTGTAGGATGCTTTGAATTGACTTCAGAGGTTATTGGTAACCACACTTGATGTGTGTAGGGCAAATGAGGATATACAAGCTAGCCCACTTTGGGAGTGGTACAGCAGTGTGGGATTTGAGGACCTATATTTCAGGTCTCTATCAATCACCATGACTGGTTCTTATTCCAAAGTTTCAGAAACATGTAGCTAAACTGATGCTCAGCCAACCTCACTGTATCATTTAATTTTACTCCTAGTTTGCCCTTGTATGATGTTGCACAAGAAAAAAGATGAGTATTAACAGCACAAACTCTTGGACGCCTCAGAGTTTACTTGGAAAGTTAAGCACTGCATAGATAGGAGGGCCTGGGTAAATATTACTCTTCTGTGCCTTAGATCTGTTTGCAACAGCAGAAGTGACCCCCACTTCTGTGGTAAGGACCTAGCTACATGTCCTCCCTCGTGATTTAGTCATTCCCTGGGGCTTATGAAGCAATCAGAAAATATGGAATGAAAGCCTCAAAACTCTTCGTCTGAGATTCCTTTGCAGTCGTGTTGGAATTAACGGTTATGCAAAGACTGTGCCTGCTTTGACAAACAGCACCGGGGTGGGGGTAGCCCACTTATTGCCAAGATGACCCAGAAGTTCTAGTGAGGGGAAATGACCATTTTATGTAGACTATAAATATGACTAATGCACACCCTGAGATGATGTGTAAAATTGTATGCCAAATGAGGGAGCGGTTGTATGAGGGAAGATAACAGAAACAGCTGGCTATACACTTGGCTGAGGAACCATATTAAATCCATAACTATGTAGAGAGGTATGAAAACAGAGATTTGGACAAAGTTGAGATGGATATGTGTGTTTACATGTGAGAACATATGCTTTGATTTGTCAACTCATGTCTGGTGCATTAGCTTTCACTGGTAGGTTATTTCCACTCCCCCAATAATGAACACACAATTTTGTGGCCACTGTAAAAACCTCCTCTTTGTTGGAACATGTTGCCAAGTTCTGCAGCATGGAAGTAATCTGAAGGCCATATGGTGAAGTTCGATTGATGAGTGATATTATCTAGCAGTATTCCTTCAGCAGTTGGTAATCACAATGTTTTATTATCTTAGTCTATTTTTGTTATGTTTGTCACGTGACGGATATCATTATTTCACATGAATAAAGACATTTAGAGGTAAACATATTTTCTAGCAGCTTACGGTGTGTGTGTGTGTGTGTGTGTGTGTGTGTGTGTGTGTGTTTGTGTGTGTGTGTGTACTGTGGGATATGTAGGGAGTTGTTTGTAAGTAATGTGGAGTATTCTTGCACACAATCGATGACCCAGGTTAAGTGTTAATCTGTGGATCTTTGGGCAAAGTTTCTACCTAAGTGGTGTTTAGAGAAAGAGATTTGTGCCTAGTCTCTCTGGATGAGCAACAACTTCCCTCACTCTGCTCCTGCTTGCCTTCTCTCTCCCTGTCCCATCCAAGTCCATTTTATTTTTGCAGCTGGATCTCATGCAGGAGGGTAAAGGCTAACTAGCCTTGTGTCACAAAGACAAGGCCTCATTTTAATTCCTATTTGCAGACTGACTTCTGAGGGATGTGTACCAGGAACAAACAGCATAGACTCTCAATTCAAGACAAAAGTACTGTCTTCCCTGTGGTTTAAAGACTGGGGTGGTGCACAGAACACACAGATGCTTTGTGGCTGTTAATCAGATGCTGGGACTCAATCCTCACAGTAACGGGTAAGGGCTAGAGAAAGATGCATGAGGTGTTCAGTCTTGCCTGACCCACAGCAGAACGATTCCCCACCCCCTCCCATGCTCCTTTTTCAGATTAGAAAACTGACCCTGAAAATCCGAAGGTATTTTTGCAGGGTCCCTGAGCAATGCCATGGTAGATACAGGACTGCCACCCAGATTGTGAAAGCTTTTGAGTTTCTCTTGTGTCTTCTGAAACCATTTGCCTCCCTCAAGTCCCCAGGGAGTGCCAGGGCCCTTTCCAGTCTCATAGTGTCCTCTCTCTTCAGTATGTTCTCTTTGGATGACCATCAAAACACCAGAGTTGCCAAGAAAAAAAGTAGAAAAGTAAAGTTAATTAATTGTGATAATGTATGTGAGCTGTTTGTAAATTATAAATCTTACACTAACTTTTGTATATTGGTAATGGTTGCAATATGCTCATTTACATGAGCCACTTATCATTCACACCTAATTACCAAGCAGTACAATAACAATTATGTGGTTAATTAAATGCACACTGGATCAGCTGTGTGAATAATGCTAAGCCCCCTTCCCTTAGCTGCCATCTTCACAGTGTGAGCCTTCATTTCAAAGAAGAAAAGCAACTTATGAAAGTGAAGATGGCATCCTGTTTGTGAGTTGGTCCTTGACTTTTCTTAGAGAGAAGGAATGTGTAGAATCCACATGCCTTATAAGCTCCACAGTGTCTGAATTGGAGTTGCCTTTACCAGGAGAGTAGCCAGCGTGCCTCAGCCAGTTTCTAGACTTGATATTATTTGTCCCTGATGGTTCTCCCATCTATGAATTTGTGTTGGTTTCTACTCATGCCAGTTTTTTAAAAACAACTCATTATTAAAAACATTAAAAACATGACTTGGGTAAGGTAAGGTTTTCAAGCCACGCTGCAGAATAGGCATGATTTTTGTGTGTGCGTATGAGATTCTGTGTAATGCTGTTTGAAGCAATTAGGATTTAAGAACAATTTAGCCTTTAATATTCTTATATACGCTTTTAAAACAATATCCAAGTAAGCAGATTTATATTTGTAGATAGGGTCCAGCTATGTAATCTAGGGTGGCCCCAAAACTCATGACCATCCCCCACCTCAGTGTCCCAAGGGCTGTTATTACAAGTGTACATTAGTATACATGAACAAATGAAGAGCTTTATTGGAAGAACATAATTCATTTAGGTTTCTAAAAAAGAAATAATCATCACTGATTTGTGAGCAAGTCATACTTGAAAATAATTCATTTAGGTTTCTAAAAAAAGAAACATCACTGATTTGCAAGGAAGTCATACTTTCCATGTATTTTTAAATTGTCCAGGTTGGGCTTGATTTTGGTACTGTTAGTTTGTTTGCCTATTTTTAATTTACTTGTACATGCATGTGGAAACCAAAAATCATGTCAGGTATCTTCCTCTGTTCCTCCGCCTTAATTTTTGAGACAGAGTCACTCACTGAATCTAGAACTCACTGATGAGCTAGGCTAGTGGACCTCCTGGGGCCATCTTGTCTTGCCTCCCAGCACTGGGATTACAGGTATACCATGTTACATCCAATTCTTTATATGACTTCCGGGGATCCAAACTCAAGTCCTCATACTTACACAGCAGAAAAGAACTTTGCATACTGAGCCATCTCTTCAGCCTTGTGACTGTAAATATTTTAATTTTATAAAGTGTTATGTGACTTATGACTGACAACTCTGTCTAGAAGCAGAACAAATAAGCAAATGTTGCAGGTATGATTTGCTTTAATAAAATAAAGCATGCATTACACAAGTTCATTTCAAACGTTAGGGATGAATGAATAAATTACTTTAAGAGAAAGAATATGTAACCATGTATCTTCATGGGAGGTTGGGACATCTTGATGACTAATATGGGACTTGATTGCTGAGAAGACACATTTATTGAGCTTTTGACTGTATTTTAAAGTCAGCCTAGGAACTTATATCTCATTTCATCTTTATAACAATCCTGTTATGAAATACATCTTGAATTACATAAGTAATTGCCTGAGGTCACATAGGATGTACACAGAAAAGGTAATACTCATGCTGTGAGCCAATTTCCATGATATTTCTACTGCCCTAGAAATTGAGCACAAACAAATGCTAGAAAAGATTGAGTATCAGAATAGGGATACACAGAGACCTGAGAGAAAGCTTCACAATTAGATAAAGATGAGTATTTCAGTCAAGGAGGAGCAGTGATAACATTATGTGTAAAGATGAATACGTCCTGTTGGATAACTCATATGTCTTCATCTGATCAGCATCTTCAGGGTTTTGCAACACATTCATATCACACTTAATTTGATTTCCCCCTGAAACTTGCTATAATTGAGTTTTCCTTCCATGTCATAAACAGAAGAGGCCAGTAACAAGACAGCTGATGAAAGTATTAACCAGTATCATTCGCAGAGCCTTTACAATCTGCCAAACAGAGGAGGAAGTTGAAATAGCCTGACTATGTTTCAATGAATTTGGGAGTATCTTATTTAAAAAAAAAAAAAAACAGAAAGTCTAAAGCACATATGGAAGTTTTTTCAAATGGCCCCAGCGATAAAATGTGTGCAGGGAGTCTGAGGACTGATTCATGAGGTATTACTTTGGTGGTTGGATAAAGGAAAGAAAAAATACGATAAATCAAATGAAAATGACTTATTTCCTTAAAGCTGATGAATATGTGGTTTATTTATAATGAGAAGGTTCTTAGATCACATAGAGAATGTTTCATTCTCTCAAAAGGCAAAGCTGTACTACAATAAACTGTCATCATGATTTGTTGGTAGTGTTTTGGAATTGAGCAGACTCTTAGTCTCAAGTGTTGATGCAATTCAGAATTTTTATTTTCTTTGAGTTCTTTTGGAGAAATCTTTACATAACAGTTGCCAACTCATGTCATGGCCTTTTCATTCTGGATGAGGTTTGGGCAGAATGAGTGGGTAGTGGAATGTCTTTTGAGATGGGCACATTAAATGAACTCCAGCCTTTATCCAACAGCCAGACCATCTTTGCACAAGCAATCTGCAGCTGCGGGTGGAAGAACCTGCAGATCCCCCTGGCTCAGGGCAGTGGAAGATATCTTCCTGTGGCATGTAATTTAACCAGTGTGGAAAGGTCCTTTTGCCTGAAGAGGATAATTCTGTCTATCTCTCTTCTGTCTTATAGGGAATAGATATCACCATGAATGGAATTCTATATAGCAAACAATGAGCACTGGCTGTATACCTAATTTCTCTATTTTTATGGATATGAAATACATGTGCTTGTATATCTAAATTTTGTGAGAACTCTTTCTCCTGTTACAACCATGCCAAAAATATTTTAAAAGTTAATTGAGAGCCCAGTATAGCTATAAACAATTTAGGATTCAAGAGAAAAAATCACCAACATCTACTTTTAAGATTAAAAAAATTAATAACTCAATTTTTATTGAAGTGGAAGGGGCTACAAATTATTCATCTTTTTTCCTTTGACTTGTCTTATCATACACAGATGAGAATTTGACCCTCAGCATATGTAACTACCAGTAAAAAAGCAAAGGAGTCCTAAACAGAACAGAGTCATGGTATGTTTATGCTTCATGAGAGAGAAAGTAGTAGCTAGTATAAGGGGTAAGAAAAGAGAAGAATTGGGGTAGGGAAGAGTCCAGACAGGCCAAAGTTCAAGGGTAGGAAGATGAATGATCAGAAGTCAGAGAACAGTCAAGGGTAACCAGACCTCACTTTAAACACCCCACCCCGTCAACATGCTCTTTTTACTCATTACAGTTACCTTAACAGACTATCCATATCACCTTCTCCCTTTCACAGTAAACTGCATTCTTCAGTCAGGTTTTTCCTAAGATTTTTCCAACTCTCTGCCTCTGTAGAATGCCTTATCTAGCCTCAATAATGAACCAGCCTTTCGTGTGCTGTGGGATTTTGTACCTGCCATCCTCTTTGACATGTGTTTACTTTACTAGGGTATTGTGGGGATTAAATGAGATCAGGCTTGTAAAATTTTATGCACAGGGGTAGCCTGGGCCCACAAAGTCCGATACCCTATGCTCTCTCTGATATGTGGTTCCGGGCCTATGTGAGGTGTGACGCGACTGGATAGCCGCTTGTAAAGGTTGACAATGGCCAGGAAACTAGAAAGGGCCTGGAAAGTGAGGCTGGAAAATGAGGAGCTTTAAAGAGGGGATGAAGACAGGAGAGCAAAATGGAAGGGGGGATACTGAGGATGTAAAGGTAAGGCAGGGAAAGGGGGACAGGGTGATGGGGTGGGCAAAGAGGAATTAACCAAAATGATATACTGTGTGGAATTCCCAAATGGAAACCTGATGCCTTGTAAACTAACACAGCCATAACAATAACTCCCACGGGGTTTCAACTTGCTGGAGAACCCAATTGATACTAACCAATCATTTTATCACAATTAGTTTTTTTTCAATTTACATATTTTTAAAGATCCTTAAGAGTAAGTTTGAAATTGGTGTGTGGCAAAGATAATAAATTCTACAGAGGTGTTGAAAGGGGCCAAAAAAAAGCAGGCTGAGGAGATAGAGAGATGTGTGAATACTTCAGAGCATTTAGTGCTCTTACAGAGGATCCAGGTTCAGTTCCCACCACCACATGGTGATTTACAATCCTCTGTGAGTCTAGTTCCAGGGGATCAGATGCCCTCTTCCGACCTCAGTAGGCACTGCATTTATGCCGTGCATAGACTTACATTGAGGCAAAATATCCATACACCTAAATTTTTAAAAAATAAAATAAAAGCAGGTTCATTTCTGTGAGGAGATAACAGAGTTGAGCATCTGGATGTCAGAGAGAAAAACCAGGGAAACTCCCAGCAATAGAGGAGATGGTAGCAGATGAGAGAGGTCTTACTATGTAAAAACAAGCTGAAATTCTTAAATATTTTGATAGTTTCTTCTCAGTGCTTAGTGTGACATGTTTTAAATTAGAGACCTTCCTGACAAATTGCTTACAATCTGAGCTTACATTTCTTCTGATCGCTTTACTGGCTCAATCCTTGCATTGTTGATTTGCTTTAATTTTATCCCCTTCAGGACATTTCCATGACAGCTAATTTCTGTAATAATACTTCATGAAGAACTGCGGATTAAGTCGTGCATGATCCTTGCCATTTCTTTTCATGAGCATCATGCACCATGAAACTTTGCAATACTTTTGATCAAATCTGCAGCACAAAATTGCTTCCCACCAAGTTCCAGTGAATTCTGGGTTTTTCTCCCTTAAAGACTTAACGGTAACTCAACGTCCACTCAGTTTTGAGCCGCTTTTCTTGCTGTGGGTTTTTGAGTGCTTTAAGTGGCTATTACAAGCTTGTTAACTGACTTGGGCCAAGTCAGTCCACTCATTTCTGTTTCAATTTTATCACTTGCTGAATAGGAATCACCGCCAAGCACCATTCCTCCAGGGAGAGAGTGTACAGTTTGACATGGACATGAAAGGTTGCACACGAATGACATCTTTACTGTTTTATAGATTCCCCAAAAGAAAGGAGTATTATTATTTTTTGACCTAGATAACAATTTCTGATCTGTTTTGTGCGGTTGCTCGGTGTGTCATGGTTTTTTGCTTGTGGTTTTGCTTGCTTTTCCTTCCTCCCTGCTTCCTGGTCCACTGTCAGTTTAATGCTGGTTTAGACAAATAAAACTGGTGAACAGAAATTGGATTCTTTGCTCTCAGTCACCAGACAATATCCACTTAAGACAAAAACTCATTGTGAAGATGGAGTTCAAGCATCACTCTGGGATTTTATCACCCAGGCTTCCTGCTCACCAAAATGTGTTACCTGTGTCTCTAATCACTACCTCTTTTAAATGATTTGTGTATCCAGCTATCCATGGCCTTGCACATTTGCCATGTTGAAGGAAAAAGGTTGCTGTTTGACAAACAAATATAAAGAACTTCAGAATTGCAGTCAGTCAAACCGTATTTTATAACTCAATATCATACCCTTAAATACCTAGGAATTAATCTCTTCTTCTAACAGGTTCAGTCACTGGCATAAGTGATTTAACATTAAATGTAATTAGATTCCATGTGACTGTGAGTTCAGTCTGACCCAAGTTATTGCATTTGCTAAAAGAAGCAACTGTTTTGTCTTGTTCGCAAGTTGACTTCATTTTCTGGGAAGCAGATAAGGTCAACAGCTTCGGGGCACTTCCTATCTGGAAGATGACATGTTCTCAGCCCACGGAGGTTTAGAAGCACTTTAAAAAAAAAAAAAAAAAAAAAACATTTTGTTTAGTGTTTTGCTTTAAGTGAAATTTGATGCCTTGGAAATAAGCTAATATCTGCAAGCTCTTGGAAATAACACAGACCTTTTCCCATAACCAGGCTTCAGCTCTGAAATCTTAAGCAAGTTACTTAAATTATCCAAGGCTCAGTTGGCGCATCTATAAAAGGAGTTAATAGTGTAACTTTTTATAGAGAGAGATTAAATGAGATAATGAATGAAACATGCTTTGTGCAGGGCCTGGCACACGGATGCCCACACTAACTATCCATACTTATCATCACCTATAAAGTTGGTGAAATGAATTCCCATTATGGGCTCCAGGGAGCCTAATCAAATCATAGTGATGTGGTATAAACTCTGGGCAACTGCAGATGTTAGTCATAGAGATTCTTACATCACAATATTTTTTTTCATGTGAATCCTTTATAAAGCACATTTTGCTCTTGTAGTGCCTCAGTTGAACTAGCCTCATTCTAAGTGTTGATGAGTCTCCCTACCAGACAGTTGAAGGCTATCTAAGTGCCACTTTCCTGTTCCCAGTTGAGAACTTGGTCTACAGATGAAATCAGCTAGAAAAAGACACTCTCTGGGCCCTTCCTGTCAGTGTCCAAAGCTGTAACTGACAGCTCAGCTTTCTGTTGCTGAGGAGAGCATTGGAGTCAGTGCAGAAGAAGAAAAAGCACACATGCATCCCTCATCCCGAGAGAGTCTGCATGAGCAAGCATGCTCAGCCACTCTTGTGCCCTTGTGTAAATCTGGAAGAACTCCTTTCTGCAGTTTGACATGAATCCGGTCTCTAGATTAAGAAAAATCAAACAAAGCTCTCGGGGCCTGAAATTGATTCCACAGCTTTTCCAAGCCCAAGAACTTACTTTCTGAGGCAACAGTATGCTGTCATTTGATAGCCCCGAGAAAGCAAAGCACATGCAGGCTGATGAGAGAGCAGCAATAACAGACTGAACAGCTGTGCTACAAACAACGCACTTTCTAGCATGTTCTGCAGGTCATGCTCCAAGAACAGTTTTCTTAGATGTGCATCCTCCACATTAATAGAATTGGATCATTTAAGGCTTTGCAAAAAAAAAAAAAAAACTTATTTAGAGGATTGTTTGAAAGCCAAGGTCAAGTTTTATTTCTAGGAAGCACATTAGATACAGTAGCATTAGTTGGAATGCTGGACAACATTAGACAGATTTTTCTTAAAAATGACTTTCTTCTTATATTTTCTCAACTCATAGAGGCTTGGAGAGATGCTTCTGTTGGTAAAGTGATTGCCATGCCAATATGAAGAATGAATTTGGTTCCCCAGAATCTACATGAAAACAAAGAACCCAAACTAGCCAGGTGTCCTAGTGTGTGCCTGCAATCCTAGTTTTGGAGAGACAGAGGCAGGAGGATTCCTGGAGCTCACAGGTCAGCTATTTTTGCTGAATTGAGAAACTCCCTGTTCAGTGAGTAACCCTTTCTTAAAAAAAATGGAAAGCAACAGAGGAATACTCTCAACACTGTCTTCTGGTGCACTTGTAAACACATATATATGCACACACAGAACATGTCAACATGTACATACATATACACTCAGTAAAATTTATGCACACTGCAGTCAACTTTCCCTTACACTATTCCTAGTAAATGGTTATTATTGTTGTTTTCGTTTTTAAGAAATTTGTATGGATACGTTAAGGAAATACTGTGTACTAGAAATTGATAGAAATACTTTATATATTATCTTATTTAATCTATACAAAACTCTAGACAGTAGACATTGTTGATATATTCAGTTACATATGGCAAAATAATTACTTAGTGAAGATAACACCCAACCAAAACCCAACCCTTTATTATGAGAGTATTAATTGACAAAGTGGGATTCAAACTTTAAAAGCTTGAAAAAATCCTTTGTACATATCTTATTACCAAATAATCTAAAATCAGATAGACTGAGTTCAGATTCTAGCTCTAATAATTGCCAGCTAGACCCAGTGAGGTGTCTCGGTGTCTAAAGGCTCTAGCTGTGCAAGCCTATTGACTGGAGTTCCATCCTTGGAACTCATATAAAGGTGGAAAGGGAGAACCAACTGCCAAAAGTTGTCCTGTGTATGCCATGGTATGTATACCCACATACACATCATGTACTCATAGACACACATAAAATTTAAGGGATAATCACTAAGTAGTTAATTTAGAACAAGTTATTCAACTCCTTTAGTATAAATTTCCTCATCTACAAAGTGGTAATAATAATTGAAAAAGAGAAAGTTGAGCACTGAGAGATGTTATAGGTATGGACACTTCCAATAGTGAATAGTGCTAAGGGCATAGAAAGACCTTAACACAAGTAATTTTCTATTAAAGCTATCATTATTTGTGCATTTGTTTGTGTGCTTATTTTTGTTTTAGAGATGAAAGCCAGGTAGGGTCTAAGTGTATGTTAGATAAGCATTCTACCACTGGCCTATGCTTTCGTCCAAATGATTACCATGAAAATTGCTTTTCTTCATTGCACAGGGGATCCAAAATATTTGATCCACGATGTTTAAAAGCTCTTTTTCTTCAGCTTTAAAGAGTATGGAAAGGAGTGGCTGTTGGTCAAGTACTGATGTTAAAGGAGCACTCAGTAACTTTTTCCAGCTGCTGGCTGCCCCCTCATGACATGTTTGGAGATGTCCACCTTGGCACTAGGTATGGGCAGTGTGTATGTCAAGTCCTGGAACTGTCTAATGACTTGGGACCTGAGCAGTTGAGCAGGTTCATGAAAAAATGTTTCTACTAAATGAGGCAGATGCTTAATATGTAATGTGATGGTCTGTAAAATTTCAATTTAGTTTGCTATTCATAATTTAAATTAGTTGGGAAAACTGATAAAAGTTTAAATGCAACTACTGACCCCATTTCAGTTTTCAAGTCAGCTTTAATATTTTTCAAGTGACAGTTCATCAGCTAATGGAGTTACTAGTTTATCAACAGGGTCTGGGTCTGAGATCTGATGTTCCTGTGACTCTATAAATGTCTCCAGACACATTTCTGAAGATTATAAAAAATGACAGTAAATAGGTTTCTGGGACATGTCTCCATCAATCATGAAGAAAATTTTCTTTATTAATATCCTGCAATTATCAAATTAATGGGAAGGAAATATCCAAGTAATTTCCCCAGAGAGACTTCAAGATGCATGTTAAATTTCCAAATTTTGCCTTAAAAACTTAACAGTTACTTTTTTGATATATGGGCAACAAGACTAGCTGGGGTTAAAAACAAACCGCCTTCAAAATCAGATCACGTTTTGTCATAAACACAAGCTTTCATTTGCCTTTAGGTGAGTTGGAAGAAAAATTTTTCACAGTGTTTATCTTGAGATCATAAATTATTTAAGTTAATGAATATAGTAACATATGTTTGAGGTGGTCTTTATTATCAGATACACACATTTTAAAAATAACATTTTTATTCTTTGAAAACACCATACATTTATGCAATGTATATTAACCATATTCATCTACCACGACCTCCCTCCGTCTCCTCTTTGTGCCTCCCTCCTTCTATCTCTCTCTGTGAAATGTCTCTCCTCATTTCCTCTCTTTAGGTATTATTAATAACCCCTGAGTCCAATTAGTACTGCCCATATAGACATGGTGTGTGACCATCTACTGGGGCATGAGCAACCAACGTGTAGCCCCAGAGGACAGTGACTCTGTCTCCCCCAGCAACTGTCAACCACCAGTAGCTACTCTGGTGGAGTGTAGCCTCAGGGCTCTCTTCCCTATCCATGCTGGAATTTCTACCACTTAATCTTGTGCAGGTAACCACAGCTGCTCTCAGCTGGTGTGTGCACAGCCATGTTTTGTCTAGAAAAATTGACCCCTTCCCCCTAGCAACTTAAGTAGTACATGAATGTTAAAAAATAGCATTTTTGATTAATTATATCTACCAAGTTTTCTTGCAAAAATATGTGTCCATCTCTTGTTTATTGTGTTGCTCATGGAAATGTTTTTATTTTGAATCATTAAGAGAAAATTAATACCAATCTAAATGACCACTATACAGGAATCTGTGGGATATTTGCTTCTAATACAAAACATAAAGATTGTGTGTGTGTGTGTGTGTGTGTGTGTGTGTGTGTGTGTGTGTGTGTAAAATAGAAATTCTAGAAAAGTCACATCAATGGTTAGTTCTGAAATTAAACATAAAAACAAGATGATCTTCTTAAAACAGATAATTAAGACCTAGTTGTAGGGGGCTAATTTTATTATACATGTAGTGGCTTAATGGGCCCTTTTGAAATGTTATACTAAAGAAGAAATATAAAATGGTCAAGGCCTCAACTGAATGTACCAGGCTCTGCTGACTCCCCATGGGAGGCCTTGTCTTGGAGGATGGGAATAGGGGGTGGGTTGGGAGAAAGGTTGGGGAGGGGGAGGAGGGAGGAGAGAGGGAATCTGTGGTTGGTATATAAAACGAATAAAAAAAATTGTCAGGGATGAGGCTGGAGGATGGCTCCATGGAGGCTCACTGAGTAAAGAATTTACTGCAGAAACGTAAGGATCCAAGTTTGGATCCTCAGAACCCATGTAAGAAACCAAGCACAAGATAGAGTCAGGACTGCTAAGTCACCAACAAAGCCGTTTTCCCCTCCTGTATCAGAGCTATTTTTAGATGGAGTTGCTATAAGTCTATTCAATGCCCTGGCTAAGGATAAAGCAAAAATATACAAGGGTTTTGGACATAATGTGGACTCAGATTGTCACCCCCAGTTGTCTCCTCGATCTGCAGCTTTAGGTCTATATTGAAACTTCTTCTATTGGTTTCTTAACTGAATATCTAGAAATATCTAGTACTTGATGTATGTCAGGCATTTCTCCAAGTACTTGATGAATTAATTTGATACCTTTACAAAATGGCCATGATGCAGATACTACTATTATAGTCATTCTTAGCGTTTGTTGAAAAAAATCAATATATACACATTAGCTGAGCAAGCTGAGCCCAGGGCAAGAAATGGTGCATCTGATCCAGACTTGTGTAGCCTTTTCTTGTTCTATCCTCACTCTAGAGGGAACATGAGCTGCCTCCTATTGACTGCCTGGAATGCAGTGAGATGTACACTGTTCATGAGTGCCCATCCCTTCTTCACAATACTTGCGTAGCACTGGGGTTATGCCTCAGAAACAGAGCACTTACATGAAGCCTTGAGTTCAGTTCTTTACCAACATTGAAACAGATCAGTTTGTATAGCCATTCATCCTTTTTCCTTTGGGTTTCTGACTGAAAAAATTGGCAAAGTAGAAACAATTTTCTTTCTCAAACTGATCCATTCCCCTAAAACACATTTCTAACAGATTGTACTTAAGGTTATTTTTCTGAACAAGGAATCAATTTTGTTACTCTGTCTTCTCCTGTTACAAGTTAAAAAGGTTCTCATTGTCTCAGAGTACCTTCCTGGCAGAACTCAAGCTCTGGAAATGGCCTCCATGTCTATCTGTTATATCCATTCTCTCCCATGCTGTGCCTCGGTGGGTGGCCTCTCTGCTACATCTTAGATCTTATCTTTGCCAGGGAAGATGCTTGTCTTCTCTAGAAAGTCTGAATCAGATGTCTCCATAGTTACATTTTTGGAGTCTTCTGAAATTGAATTTTCAGGTTCTAAGATGTAAGCCACTTGGGAGACTAGATGGGTAGCTGAGACTACCCACGATAGGCACTCAGTAAATAAAATAAGTAAGTGAATGAGTGAGTGAGTGAGTGAATGAATGAATGAATGAATGAATGAATGAATAGAGTAGTAATTCAGAAAATTGGAGCAGAAATGACTTCTTTCAGAATCCCCCCTGTGCCTCTATGCTTGTTCCTGAAAGCCAACCTTAATGGGACTGTGTCCACTATTATGTTTCTGCAAGAAAGATTTAAGGGAAAAGCAGAAACAATCCTTCTGTCTTCACAGAAATAATAGTGAGATTAGAGAAGCTCCAAGGGGAACCTGAGCAGAAAACTAAGTTCCTCTGACTGGAAGAAGCAAAGGGAATGGGTACCTAGAAGAAGCAAAGGGAATGGGTACCTAGGAAGAAGCAAAGGGAATGGGTACCTAGGAGATGTCTGAGAGAGTGTAAACATATACACTGTCTGGATGCTTGCCTTCCTGTTAAGAGAACAAAAATGTGTAGTTTTAAAACAAGACATGAGTGCTTAGGGGCATGCACACACATGCTCAGCTCACACACATACACATATACAACGATCTCTCACACACACACACATGCATACATATACCCACATACATGCACACACACATGCTCAGTTCATACACATACACATACACATACACAACGCTTACTCACATACATGTGCATACATATACCCACATAAATGCACATACACACACATACTTTTATATGGAGGGCAGTTTTTTAAGGTTTATTACTTTTGTTTATTTATGTGTGTGTGAGTGTATGTGTACATATGTGTATGCAGTTATATGTGCCTATGTATGCCAGAAGAGAAGACAGCATGAACTGATGTCCTTTCCTACTCTCTGCCAAACACTCTGAGACTAGGGCTCTTGAACCCAAGGCTTGTATTTTAGCAATCTATCACATTCTGTCTGTCTCTCCCTTTGTCCCAGAGCTGGGGTGATGCCTGTGCAAAGCTGCCAGCTTATTGTTTTGGTGCTAGGATGCAAACTCCAGTCCTCATGACTGCAGTACATCTTTCTCTAGCCACCATGCCATTCTGAGCTCTGCATCCAAGCCTGCAATGTTAGTCCCTCATTTTTCTATGACTGTTAAGCTTTTTATTATTTGCTATATTTATGTATTTTATTTTGTTATTTTTTCCATTTGTATGAAAGAAGATTTCCTAGGCTATGGGATCCAAAGATAAAACTGAATTTCTAAATGTTTCTAAAATATTGCTAAAATGTTTTGATATTTATTCAGGCTGTTAAATTTTTAATGTGATTTTTAGATATCTATATTAAAATACTTCCTTCAACACTCTTAATCACATTCCCTGGTTGAATTTTAAATAGCACTGTTTATCAAAAAGAGTTATTTTTAACTCATTTTGGAACTTTAAATAATTTCCATTGTTATTAATAGAATTTAAGTAAATAAACTTTTGAAACGTTCATTTAATAAATATGAGAAACACTACAGGACAGTGAATTAGCTTCATGATCTCTGTAGAAGAAAAACAACCAAGACGATCCAATCTATGACGGAAATTCAAACTGGCCACCCTCGGGGACCCTGTGGAGTTTATGGGTCACTTGCTTAAAGGCAGGCAGCAAGGACAAGGAACAAATAGGAAACAGCCACTCAAACTTTAGTGGGCTCCAGAGCCACAGAATTCAGATACCTATCTGTGGTCCTACCTCCAGGGTTCCCACTTCAGAAAGCCTGGTTGTGTTTTCTGAAAGTCCTCAGATGATGATGGTGGTGGTGGTGGTGGTGGTGGTGGTGGTGGTGGTGGTAGTGGTGGTAACAGTCATGAGCATCACTCGACAGACAACTTCTCAAGACCCTGCTCTAAGAGTCACAACATACACAAACACTCCCATCACATACAGAAGCAGGAGGGTGATGTGAACTATTCCTACATTTGTTTTTCTTGAAACAAAACCAGAATAAAATTAAATACCACTGTCAATGAATTAAAAACATTCTTTTACTCCTACTACAGCAGTTGTCTTGGTGAAGGTACAGCAGTGGTGTTTCCGTCAGTTAAGAGAACTTACGAGGCTGGCAAGGTGACTTAGTAGGTAACGTGTTTGCTGTGCAGTCATGAGGACCGAAGTTCAGATCCCTAATACTCACATAGAAAGCCTAATGGGAGTAGTGGCCCATCTGTAGTTCTGGTGCTTCTGGGGTGGAGACAGGGATCCCCAGGCCTAGCTAATGAGCTAAAATGGTGGAATTGATAAGCCTCAGGTTGACAAGAGAACTTGCCTCAGTAAATAAAGTGAAAAGGGATTAAGGAAATGATAGAAAATCATCTGGTCTCTGCACATACATGTATTCATGTACACATATATCAATGCACACATGCACCCACACATATGTGAATACACACACACACACACACACACACACACACATACTATACATATATATCTGCCTCTTTTGCAGAAATTTGGCTTTATTTGTATATCATTTGAGCCTTTCCTGACTGTTCAATGAATATAAGTAGGAGCTACATAAAATCTCACCAAATCTACTACCTACCAAATATAGTTGATGATAGGTAGGAAATGGGCTGAAGAATCTAGGCTGATGTGCATGTTACTATGTGGAAACAAGACAGGTGGTTAAAACTGGACTCTGGTGGCTTTGAGGCTAAGGGGTGTGTTGAAGTCACTGAATACATCTACTGTAAAAATGTGCAAACAATGGTGTTAAGGCAGTCAGTGGAGGGGATGAAAGTCATGTGGGACTGCATGGTCCAAGAAAAGGCAGTTCGAGGAGGCTGGGTAGAGATTTCCCTGTTGATCTCAGGACAGCAGCACTATTTATCAGCTGCTGTGATGCTGTGCTTGCATATCCCTATGCCAGACTGGCAGTGATTGATGCCCTGTAACCACATTTCAGGCTGGATACAAGGCAGAAGAGCAGGGCCTTTGATGGATGGGCAGGGCAATGAAAGATGAGAAATGGGAGATATGATAGATGAGAGGGAAGGGGGATGACAAAGTAAAGGGGGAAAAAGAGAAAAAAGCTACAAATAAATGTAGGAAAGGGAAGTAGAGAGACACAAAAGAGAAGTAAGCACAGTACAAAATTCTGTAGCAAGTGCTTCTGAGATGGGAGACGGCTCAGTAGCTAAATGCTTGCCATGCAAGCTTTAGGACCTGAGTTCTGTCCAGAATCCAGGTAAAAAGTGGATGTGGTGGTGCACCTCTGTGCCAGTGCTGAGGGATCAGAGACAGGCAGGTCTCCAAACAGTCAGCCTAGCATAGTCAGTGAGCTCTGGGTTCAGGGAATGATCCTTCCTGAAGCATAATGTGGAGGAAGACTGAGGAAGAACACCATCATCAACTTCTGGCATGAGCATGCTAGCACACACACACACACACACACACACACACACACACACACACACGATGGCAGAGGGGGAGAGACAAAGGAATAAGAAAAGGAAAAAAAGTTGTCTCTTCCCTTCGATGCAGGGGTGGTAGCATACCACTTTCCTCCTTTCCTTCATTTCCTCCCACCCAGCTTCTACCGCAATATAGCCAACTACACCAAGTCCACACCCACCTTCCCCTGGCAGCCTTAGTCCACAGAGCACCTACCATTAGTCATGATTATCACATTTGTTTCAGGTCCATTCTTTCCCTTTGATCTTCTGAAACAGGTTGGAATCTTGAAGCGGACTTCCGGGTACCATTTAGATGTTGGGATTTGACTGGACGCTCCTGAAAGCTAGGATGACAAAGCGGAGAACAAGCTTCTCTAGGGTGACAGAGCTGCCACCTTATTTTAAAGGAACATATGAGTTCTCTCTTTAATTTCATGTTACTCAACCAAGCTCATGGAGTAGTTAGCATGTGCCTAGATTCACGGCTAGTTACAAAATTCAGGCATTCAAGTGTCTGTTTATGAATGGGGAAGGTTCTCAGAATTCATTTGCAAGAGTCAATTGTATGTAACTCCAGAGCTATTTTCCGACAGAAATAACATTACAAATGATGGTTAGATTTGTCCTACATTTGAAATAAAGAGTAGGAAGGAATTCTGGAATAAATACCAAATATCAATCAGAGAAAAACTACAAAGTGATTGAAACAAAAAGTTGTTTGTGCCACACGTAATGGTAAATGCTTTAGTTTCAGTGCCCAGGAGGCAGAGGCAAGTGGATCTCTGTGAGTTCAAGGCCAGTTTGGTCTACAGAGAAAGCTCTGGGACAACCAGGACTACCTGGAGAACCCTGACCAAAAAAAAATGTCGTTTGCAAATTCTCACAAATTTTGTCAGAAGTGGAAACTGTGGGTGTAAAACAGGACAAAGAAGAAAGAGTGAATTGCTGAATCCTCTCAGCTTCTTGGGTTCATCTTTAAGCAGGGCTTTCCTTCTGCATGCGTTGCTCTTTCATTTGTGCCCTACACAGAAGGATTCTTCATCACTTCTGTATAGAGACACTACTTTCAACATTCTAAAGTATGATGGCTATTTGGGGGTGAAGGCAAGGTGGTGGGGAGGGGTGTTTGAGCAGAATGTTGAGGGTGGTAGTGAATATGTACTTTGGGACATAGGTTGGCAGCAGGTATTGGCCAAAACAATTAAGGTTCAGTGGAAAACAAGGCAGGAGGGGTGTTGAGGTCTAGTGGGAGAGGGAATGGAAACAGTCACTTAGCTGGTTATGATTTAGTCACTCCTTAAGAGCATGGATCAGTGGCTGTGAAAGTGGTCCCTAAATCCTCAAAGGGCGTTTCTGCAGAATGAGATGCTTGCATGCAGTGCAACCATGGATATAACTGGCCAGTGGAAAATTTTTGTTCCCTGATTTTAAGGAAGTTATCGTTAGTATGTCCTCAGCTCCATCCTTTCAGACAAAGCTTGAGGGATGGATGCCTGATTAATGATGTTATGATTCAGTTAGAAATTATAGTCAGAAAAAAACCTAGTCTTGAAATGTTAATAGAGTCCAGAAGTTAGTTACCACCTCTTTTGTAAAATTATCTTCTCAGACTGACCACAAAGGATATGTAGAGTAATGTCACCTTTGTCCTGGAGAGTAACTGAGCAGTGTCAGAATGAAGTACAATTGCCCTGAGAAATGAGCAACCTCATAATAGACCAGGATTTGAAAGCTCTGCGCTGCATATTGCTATCTCACTGGCACAAGTAACTGCTCATAAATTCAGGGAATGGAGTTCCCTTAAGGAGTCCTAAATTTTGTCACAGTTTAATTTTAGGCCCGGGTTTTCTATATAATACTTTCAAAATCCTTAACGTTTGAAATATAATTTCTTTGATAGACTTTATCTCTTTATGTAAAGCCTCAGAGGATGTTCTTTTTTGAGAACCTCTTATGGGTAGCCCAGTTAAAGTCTGACCTATGGCTTTAGAACATGTAGTTCATCCTGAGAGAGCTGAATGTCTTAAAATGATCACTCCTTATGTACATGCATGATAGCTAATGTGGACAAGAAGAGAATTAAAATAACATCTCATCAGGCACCACCTCCAGTACATGATTTCTGTTACTACTTGGTCTGTGTATAGCCTTGTGGTGTCTTTCTATATGTGTGTGTACTCACTTGCATGTAATGAGTTAATGTGGCATGTACTGTCATAGAGATGATTTCTTGCCGGAAGCATAACACTGATGCCTTTCCCTAGGACAGAGCGGCACTCTGTGTCACAGCTTTAAAGTCCACATGGAACTCCACATAAAGAAACACTGTGGTGTTTATAGTGTCATGCCACTGAACACTGGATTTTTTTTTCCATTTTTTTGCGATAGTCAGAAACCTGAATAATATTCGAACTGATCAATCTCTAGTTATTTGTGATATTTCGTAAAGATCTATCCTAGAAGTCTCACTGAGTGGGACTTTATTATTCTCTCAGGCTTTTGTCTGGCACTTTCTCCTTCCATCAGCACTATGTGGAAATGCTTTATTTATTTTTTAGTGGACTAAAGGCTGCTGCCAGGACAGCACAGCTTTGTAGCAGTTTTACAGAAGAATTGCTTATAGGGAAATTATCTTTCGGCTATCTGAGCCAGTCCAGTTGATTCAGACCACTTTCATAGCATTAGCCTTCATTTTATTATGTCAGGTTAAAGGCATTTTTTTGTATTCCAAGAATTGTATGGCAGAGAACCCCATGACTTCCTAACATGCTCTATGGGTGACTTAAGCTTCTGTTCTTACGTGCTTATCCCTCATGAACATGTGATATGAAAGACTGTTCCAAGAGACCACATGTGCTGTAGTTAACTGATAATCAAAGTAGTGGCCTTGCCAAACTCAGTTATAGTCATTCACTGTTTTAAAGTCATTTCCTTCTCCTTTTCAATCCATGTAAAGACTGTATTTTAATTTGCTCTTTGTATGAATACAAATGTTTATTACATTTCAAAACACCTGCTACTATAAGGCATGCTAAACGTACATGAATATTCAGAGACTCAGCCATTTGGATTTGGACTGAAAAGTCACTTTCAGGTCATGAGCCAGGAATAATACTCTACTAGTACAATAAATTGCTATATAACAAATCACTTTTGAGCCAAACCAATACATTTCTCATCATTTTATTAAAGCTGTCTGATTTCAGAGAACTCCTGACTTTGTGCATTGAGATGCCTGAGAAAAGAGCTGGGGAGTTTTCCTTTTTAAAAAGTTCAATGTCATAATAGTCAATAGAAAAGCACAGAGAAGGTCTAAAGTCACATTAAAAATACATGCCTGAAAAGTGGTGAATGAGGCAATCTGAGAGGGTGGGTGAATTAAAGGTCACTGTATCTATAGTAAGAAGGTAGAATACCAATGTTCCCTGTAATTTACTCTGTATCTTGCATAGACCCATGTGCAGCTTATTGAGAAATAAAATTACCTCTGTAACTTTTCCATTAACTAATTCAAAATGGCCATTCCTCCAGAGCCTCTGCATCATGCACCTAGAGAAAAGCTGAGCTGATTTTCATAAAGTGTCCCTATTTTTTTATAATCTTATAATTTAATTTTACATATCAGCCACAGATTCCTGTCCTCCCCCTCGCGCCCCCCTGCACTCCCCCGAATTCACCCCCATTCCCATCTCCTCCAGGACAAGGACTCCCCTGGGGATTCAGCTCAGCCTGGTAGATTCAGCCCAGGCAAGTCCATTCCCCTCCTCCTTTCACTCAGGCTGAGCAAAGTGTCCCAGCATAGGCCCGAGGCTCCAAAAAGCCAGCTCATGCACTAAGGACAGGTCCCGGTCCCACTGCCTGGGGGCCTCCCAAACAGTTCAAGCTAATCGACTGTCTCACTTATCCAGAGGGCCTGATCCAGTTGGGGGCTCCTCAGCTATTGGTTCATAGTTCATGTGTTTCCACTAGTTTGGCTATTTGTCCCTGTGCTTTTTCCAATCATGGTCTCAACATCTCTATCTCATACAATCCCTCTTCTTTGTGGCTGATTGGACTCCCGGAGCTCCACCTGGGGCCTGGCCATGGATCCGCTTCTATCAGTCATTGGATGAGAGTTCTACCACGACAGTTAGGGTGTTTGGCTATCCAATCACCAGAGTAGGTCAGTTCGGGCTTTCTCTCGACCATTGCCAGTATGGTCACAGTGCAGAGCCTCAAGTGTATTTTCTTGAGTTTAACATGCCTTGAAGGAAATTAAAGAAGGAAGGAAGGAGGAGGGGACTAATGAATTTTATGGACAACATCACTTAGTTAATAAGAGATATATTTCAATAATAATTTTCTTACATATCCATCTTCATTGAACTATCTTAGAAAAAGTAAATCAAAGTGTTTTTTTTTTGAGATTCAGATTTGTAAAATTCAACAGAAAATTCACATCCCATTGTAGACAAAAACCATGTGTGACATCTTTTCCTCCTGACCTCTGTGTTGATCCCCTGCTGTGTCTGACTTCTCAGAGGTCCCCATATGTCTTCCCATCCCCAGGCAATTGTCACAGCTGGGAATTTAAAATACCTGTTCTTAAAGCCTACATCGCGAAGTGTGTCTCCAGTTCATTTCTTACTGTTGGAGCTACAAATGATTTAATGTGCTAAGTTTCTCTCTAGGTACTAAAGTATCTGCAGGGAACTTTGCACTGTTAGTAAGGAATAGGAAAGTGCTAAGGGTATACTATGCAGCATCAGTGATAAGACTGAGAGTAAACAGAAATTAAAGAAGGAAAGGAAGGAGGAGGGGACTAATGAATTTTATGGACAATATCACTTAGTTAATAAGAGGTATATTTCAATAATAATTTGACACCTCCTCATCTGCATCATAATCTGGATACATAGCAGATTCTCCTGGATAAAATGAAAACTCACTAGATACTTGTAGGCTGAAAAATAGGAATGGGGGAGGAGCTTTAAGAATGTGCATGACAGGAGGGCGTTGTGTCCAACCTACCTTACAAGGGATCATCATTTTCGGATTAGAAAACCCAATAGTCTAGAGAGAGGTTTTAAGGGATTAAAAAGAAATGGCTTGCTCCTTTTCACCTTTTAGACAGAGATATATCACAGAAAGGATACAATGTTATCAAACTTTTTGAAAATGTGGAATTAAAAACTAAAACAAACTAATTTAAAATGAAAGTCAGATCAAGAAGTTTACTTTCCAACTGAGAATTTCTGTAAGAATTCCAAATCTGTATCAGAGTCCTGAGTCATCATATTTGGTTGGCACTTGAGCTCTATTTAACTTCTAGTCTATGTAATACAATCCAATGTTTGTTCTTACCGCTTTTTATAATCTATTATCACCAAAATTACAATTAATTTATATTATGCAGTTAATGAGTGATTATCTCAAATACTGCAACAGAGAATAAAGACAAGTAACCAATATGGCTATGTGCATTCTGATCGATGAGTGATTCCACTTTCTGCCTTTCCCAGGATTGTGATGGCACTATGTTTGAAACATGAAGAACAACAGAAAACATTTTTTTATTTAAAATTCAGTAGGGGTATAGTCATCAAAAATTTAGAAATTTAAAAAGAAAAAATATGAACTTGTGGTCACATTACCTAAGAATCTAGTGGTAAACAGCAGCTGCAACCATAGAGAGAAGCTAAAATACAGTTGACTCTCAAGTGGACTGAACTACTTTACCAGTTGGATTTTTACCCCACATTCACGGCAACATGAGCTTGCATGTATTTTACCTCATTGCCACTTTAGACATCGGAATCTCTTGGAGCACAATGAGCCCTTCAAGGTTTTGCCTGTGTTCGCTCTCTTACAACTTTTCTCTTCGGTTCACACTCTCACTATCTTCTGACTTGATGCTCTGTATTTCCAGGTCAAGTCCTGAGGAATGGGAATTAACCCTGTCTTTCCTGCTACTCAAACACATATTGGCAGCCATTGGGTCAGTGGGTGTCCTATAGCCCAGCATCTATGAGTGCATGTGGTTATTTATGTTAGAATTGGTCTCAGAGCATCATGTATTCTGGAGTTTCATTTACTTAATTTATGTATGATGCCAGTCACTGAGAAAAACTAGCTTTCAAAAACATGGTGATAGAATTTGATATCATTTTTATTATTTTTTCCATTTAAAATGTATCTAGTAATATGCAATAGTTTAATTTGATAGATATAGTATTGCTTGTATGCTTGCTTAAGATGGTAATATTGTTTATAACATATATAGTTCCTCAGTAATTTTCTCCTGTCCTTTTACATATAAAGACTTCATAAAACTCTATAAAAGAGTAGAGAGCAGGATTGTTCCCTAGCTCCTGGTCACCCAGCTAGGGGAAAATGAAACCAAACTGAGGCTCAGATCTGTATTCTCAGTATGTATCCTAGTAAAATGACCCTCCTACATAGCGTGCGACAACATGTAACAATCTGATATAAAGAAAACAGCAGAAGTTTTAAATACTAAAGAAAAAGCTGAGATAATGTACATCAAGGCTTTGTTTGGAATTGCAAAGTTAGGTGTCTTTATTCTGAGCATTTCTCCACTATAGGCCCACATAAAGCTTAAACATTAGAATTGGATTTGTGTGTAATGTAAGCTCACCAGACCTCAGGCGCTCTACCTATGCGATGATGCTAGCATATCTAATGGGGGTCAAAAGTGTGCCATCGTTCATAGCTCTACATGATGACTATAGGGATCTAGTGACTAACACGGGTACAAGCTGTCCTCATTTTCCCCCACGATCTTTAAAATGTAGTATAAATTGAAGGTGTGAAGAGGTTTGTGATATTACAGCCTAGTTTGTGTTCCTATGGGGGAGTATTATTACCACTGGGAGAAACACTCAATATGAGCAATTTACTATAAAATGCTAAATTAACAAGTCAAGGTAATTGTATGCTCCCTTCGGCCCTGAAGAATCAGTGCAAATTGCATTTCACACTAATTGGTCTACAGAACTCATGCACAATAAAAACACTGAGATTTATTGTGCTCTTTTGCAAATGCACACACACACACACACACACACACACACGTACACACACACGTACACACACACACACACACACACACACACACACTTTTGTTTTAACAGTTATAGACTAATAGTACACTTATTAGTCTAACTCTCTAAGGGTTCCTTTTGGTGGATTCAAAATAATAATTAGTTGTTTTTGGTGGACTATCACCATTGAGCTAGATCTAATACATACAGAGTTAAGTATATGAAGTCTTGAAATACCAAGTTTTCAGCAAAAGCTGTAATAAATGATGCTACTTTGTACAGTTTCTAACATCAAAATAAGTCATGTAGTTCTTCTGGGTCTTGCGACTATAGACGCACTTTTCCTTTTTCCTCTATGTGGAAATTCCTTCAGTTTGCAAAATTTCCTCAGTAGTGACTAAGTAATCTGTTTTAATTCATCAGCATTTGCTAATGGAGACTTCTGAACAGAATGGGTTGAACATTGTCATAGGTACCATAGTTCTGGCCTAAAACTAAACCATAATAAATACAGTTAGAAATGGGACAGTCAACTGAAGGCAAATGAGCAACCATTTTGAGCAAATCCTGCCGTCATTTTGAAGTTATAAGCACATAACATTTACCCTTGAGGCTACCTTGACCTGTCAGGCTGGGCTTCATTTGGAACAAATAACATGAAATAGGCAAAGAAGCACCTTTGGCAAGAGCTTTAGGGAGTCAATGAAACCTTGAGCTTTACTTGCTCACTTGAAATTACTGGTAACCATGTGTTTTGAGGCAGCCACTCTAGTCTATGAGCAAATAGACAAGCAGTTACAGTAAAGCTCTGTAAGTGTCCTACACAGACTATCTGAGAAAGACTCTTAACCATAAGTGCTAATCTTGCCCTTGATTTCATCATGGAAGTTATAAATGCTTCCTTGGCAGATTAGCATGGGTGTGAAGTACATTCATATATGAGATGACAATCTCAAGGCTCTTAATTCTGTATTCTTTTTAATCTGCCTTGTTCTATGGAAATCCTGTTGGTATGATAAAATGCTCTATGGCCATTTTTACAGTTAGCTTGCTCTAAGTGTGATGTTTCCAGGAGTTGTCACTCAGTGCATAATTTTTGTTTGGTAGAAATTATATCTGACAATAGATGTCTAAATTCTAGCATATTACTTGGTAATCATTGTATAATTCTAATCTCTGGTTATTTCCTCCAAATTACAAATTGATATAGAGTCAACAAAAAATAAAGGAAACAGCCTTTTAAAGTGGCAGCTTATATTTGTGATATTATTTAAAACATGGATTTAAAGAAATGTGATATATATAATAACACACATATTTAAACATATATATATATATATATATATATATATATATATATATATGAGTACAATTGGTGATGAGGAATTGCGATTGTTTCCACTTCTAAACAAAGAAATGAAGACTGAATCTAGAATGCCAGCAAGTGTTTTTAAAGTGGAATTTTGAAGGAGTGCAGCTATGTAATGGAATCAAGAAATCATCTAATGTGACTTTTTATAGCAAAGTTATTAATTTGAGGGACATGTGGACATGTTTTCTATTTTCTGAGTCCAAGGAAGGGTGATTTAGGAGGCTTTATGCCTCTGGCATTGCCTTTTATTGTCACAAAGAATGCGTTTACTTTTCTGGTCTTCAAGACAGTGTTTTTGACCTAAGCATAACTTCAGTGAATGTGACAGCTCCAAAGCACCTTTGATTGTAGATGACACTTTACATTTGTAAAGAAAAGATAGATCATGTATATTGGAGGTACAGAACTTCTTGACCATATCCAGCTTCCTCACTATTCCTGAAGTGTCTTCTTAAGTGAAGATTTTGTAGCTCTCTCTTGCAGTTTCTTCCTCCAGAAAAGAACAGAATAGTTCAGACCTAAGTGACAAAATATCTTATTCAATAACAAAACTTATTTTCGAGATATGCAGTCGCCCCCAAACTTGGCACCATTAGCAGCTAGATGATGTTGCCAAGGACCAAGTTGTTACGTCTCTCTCAGCATAGGCATCCCAAGTCTTGTTATTTTCATGTGCATTGATGATTGCTGGTGACCCTTGAGACCACATGTTTCCCTGAAAAGGAAACATGCAGGAAGAGCAACTGTCTTTACTTCCAAGAGAACTTAAATTATGTGCCCACTCTTGATCCAATGAGTACCAGAGGCATGCCAACACTGGCTATCTAAAGAAGGAATGAATTTATCGGAAACCAGGTTAGGTAGATAGTAAGGAGTGAGTGCCTTGATGACATTAGCCCTTGTGTGCTGGACACACAACTCCCATTAGTAAAGCATTTACCTTGTAAACACGGAGACTTGAGTTCAATCCACAGAGTCCATGAGGAATTCTGGACATGGTGCTGCACAATTTTCATCCCCATGTTGGGAGGCAGAAACAGAGGGTTCTCTGGAGCTTACTGGACACTTGACACTATTTGGTGAGCCTTAGGCTGATTAGAAATCCTGTCCCTAAGAATGCAGATGACATTCCTGAATAGCACCTGAAGTTGTCCTCTATCTTCCACACATGTATGTACACACATGCACATGAACTGGAATAGACATGAACAAGAATACAGACACATACACAGATTAAACAAAGATATTGAGTATCTTTTACTAATAAGGAAGATGAAAGGTGTCAGGGGTCAATAGACTATGAACAAAGAACAGATATCTCAAACATTTCAGTTTCAAAACATTTGATACCATTAGCAAACCTGACTTCATAAATGACTTGCTTGACAATAAGATCAGCTAGACAGTACATCTCACAGTAGGGAAGATGAACTGATGCTATTTTTAATGGATATATGATCATTTGTCATTGACTTTCAAGATGTTCTTCTACCTTACTTCTGGGTTTTCACCAGAATTTGTTTAATCATATGTCTAGATACAAACTGAAAATGTCTATACCTAACTACATATGTTCTCTCGGGACTCTCACTCTCAGAGGTAGCACAAGAAATAGAAAGATCCACTGGCTAAATTTGACATGTCTTGACACAACATACAAGCCAAATGAGAGGAAGCGAGACTTAAAAGAAAGTCATTCAGAATCAACATTTGAAATATGATCAACATGTTTCATCAGAATGAACAATGTGTTGAACTTTTACACAAACTTTACTCAGCTTTTACCATCCTCAGACTCTATCGCCCCCAACCTGGGACTGTCGCTATCTTCCCTGTTGACAGTGCTTCGCTGGAATCTTAAACTATGCAACAGGTTAAATTTATACTCTTGCACAACAAAAATCAACATTTCGAAGAAGTAATTTCCTCTACAGCTTAACATAATCTAGTCATAACCTAACCTCCTGCGTGCCTTGGAATTCACTCTTCCCTTCATTTTTGAGAATAAATGCTTCCTGCAGAAACATCAACCAAGCTTTCTAGGGACTCCCACATCGTGCCCTGTGCCCATAGGAGAAAAAGTCTCCCTTTTTCTTCTCCTAACTCCAGCCCTGACTGGTAGTGAAGCTCCAGGAAGTCTCTGAGAACCTGATCATTGTCTCATTGCTTAGCCTGCCTCACAAACTGCAGCTTCTTCTGATGTAGCATCAGTGTGGAAGGCTGAATGATGTGTGCTGCAGCCGTCTCTCAGCATGACTGGCTTGTTACAACATTTGCATTTCCTTTATCTGTGAAGGGGTTTTAGAGCTCTTCTGTTCATTCTTTCCCCCCCCTTCAAGATATAATTTTTAAGTTATTGGGGATGGAGGGGGGAATATTACAACTTACTCATTGGCAGTGGATGGGATCCAGACCTTCAAGTGTGTAAATTATTCCAATTGGCAGCAGTACCCTTGACACTGTGATGACATGATGTTAGTTAATTTTGTTGTGATTGTTTGTCTGTTTGTTTTTTTCTAGACAGGGTTTCTCTGTATTATAGCCTTTGTTGTCCTGGAACTCAGTCTATAGTCCAAGTGCTGGGATTAAAGACCTGATCTGTGGTTGGTATGTAAAATGAATAAAAAAAATTAAAAAAAGAAAATCAAGATAATGGAACACTATTTGATTTACATTACATAAGAAGACAATATTGTGAAATCGCAGTCAACACAAATAGTTACTTAAATAAATTATTTTCAAAATAAAATTAAATAAATAAATAGCGCGCTGTCACCACCCAGCAATGTTAGTTAATTTCTTACCAAAGCCATCTTTGGTCTGCTTTCCAAAACTCCAACTTGCACCTAGGTAATCTAAGCACTGTCTTCTTAAATACTCTCTATGAAATGCTCTTGTTTTATCTGCTGGTCATTGCTTCTGACTCAGATTCATGTGGACAACTACAGATTAGTGTTCCTTACATTCAGTGAAATATTATGAGTGAACTGAATGTTCAGCCCCCTGTTGTCAAGGTGAATGTTCAAAGATTCTCTCTCTCTCTCTCTCTCTCTCTCTCTCTCTCTCTCTCTCTCTCTCTCTCTCTCTGTCTGTCTTCTAAATAATCTGTGACCTAAAATCGGAAATGGCTTATTTCGAGTTCACATTCTGTGTGTATGTGTGCATTTTAAGATGGATTCATTCTAAGGACTCTTGTTCAGAAGATACACAAAGAACTATGATTGGGTAGGTAATGTAAGAGAGTTCTAATTCATGACTCCTAGTCTAAATGAGCTTCATTGCTAATAAATGACAGTGGCAGTATGGTGCCAGGTAATTATAATTAAAGGAACACAAATGCCATGGAGATAAAGAAAAGAAAGATCAACCTTGATGTCCTACAGTAACAGCCTTGAATCTAGTTTGAACACTTCTGTGCTGATTATGAGCTAAGTTCATCACTTCATTAACTTCAGAAGGTGTTCATTCCATCTGTCTGATCGAGGTGGGAGCACAGAGACTCAGGAGGAGGGACTGAACGCCCTAGCGTCCTCGGGTGGAAGCAAGTTGGTGGTGTGAATCAAGCCAATCAGACTCACTGACCTCAGACACTTCTTACACTCTCAACAAGAAAGATTGACTTAGTGAGGAAGCTATTAAAGGCACCCATATTCAAACTCATTAGTACAGATAATGAAGGAGTGCTGATTATAGGAAATATGAGGTGAATATTGGTGGGAGTTGGAGGGTGAGTTTTACCTTTGAAACTTGGATGAGATGTTAAATACCCCATTTTAATATATATTTCTTCTCAATTAATTGAAATGAAAATTCTTTCTGACATCCATGACTAAAGGCAGATGGGTTAGTATGCCAAGCATAGGAATCACTATTCCTATGTATTCTCTAATTCATATGAGGCTATTTAATTCCCTGTTTCCAGTTGGATGGATGCATCAATTTATTCTGCGTGTTATATAATTTTAATCCCTCAGATGTCATTTTCAGATAGTGAATAATCAGTGCATGAACCTGATCAAAATTGTTTCACTTCCAAGTCTTTGTAAAATAAAAGGGTACCTGTCTTGGGTTATATAAGGGAAGAGCTGATGGATCATTTGTTTTGAAAATATTGAAGTCTTCATTGGGCACTATCATTGAGGAGTTATTGTGACTCTCTTGTTTTAGTCACTGGTATCAGAGAAACAGATGAAGCATCTTTCAATTGGTGCTCTAGGATTGGAATTTGAAAGCTCAAGGGACCCTTCTTCTGAGCATGGTCAGCAAATGTCTGAGCATAAGAGTAGCTACACAGTCTTCTGTAGCTGGTCTTGTATTAGGTTAGAACCTTCTTATTTAGACAAAAGGGGGAGATGTAGTGGGCAGCCATTCCAGCTTTGATCTGGAAGTTCCAACCACCATTGAGGCTGCTGTAACTGTCGCTCCTACAAGGCGGGGCTGAGAGAGGACCCTGAAGACCCGAGATCAGGATGGACCAGCTGTCTTGGTTCCTGGACCCAGGACACTGAAGGTAGACAAAGCAGAGTTCTCCAGAGAACACCGCCAGACTGCACTACACCTTTCCCAGACCCTGCATCCTATCCCTTCACTTGTAAGTTACCCCACAAAATAAACCTCCCTTTTAACTACATGGAGTGGCCTTAATAATTTCACCAATAGTCTTCAGTAAAACATGGGGATTTGAGATATGACTCACCAACTTATTAATTACATGACTGTTGTATAGTTTTGTAATATAACTAAGCCTTAGTTTTTTATTACATATGTATACATTCATACCACCTGGTGATGTTTAAAAATATTATACTTATAAAGTATTTAGCATGATGTGTGGTACACAGTAAGTCTAAAAATAAAAAATAGTTCTGATTTTTATAATTCATGTTCCTATTTACACTTCAGAGAAAAATCAATATACAGATAAAAAATCCCTCAATAGTGCTAGCTTGGTTTACATTCTTTTAGGTTAGTCTAGAAATGCAAAGTAACATGTACTAATTTTTTGTCACTAACACTCTAAAACTTGACTTTTCAAATTTTCCAGAAGAGAATCTAGAATCAAATATGTGGCAACTTGTCCAAGATCATTCCCTAGGTTTAATAGGAAAATCATTTGTATTCATTAGTCCTTCGACCACCACACTAAACTTCTTTTCCTGGATACAAAAATGAAATAAATGTTGAAACGTTTATTAGATAAAAGCTTTTACTCTTGCTTTCCACCTTTTTGAAAAGGAGAGCTAATAAGCTCAGTGACAATAAAACCAACTTGTTAACACAGCCTGAAGATTTTGGTTAAGACACAATGCCCTGTTTAATTTGGAAGTGGACCCTCAGTTTATTTTTTGCAGGCCAAGATAAGGAAACCATTTCCCAGGAAGCACAATCCCATTGGTTTTTGGTGGGTATTATCTTTGCAAACATTCCCTATGAAAGTATTAGAGAATAATGTGGATGACACCAGGATATCCACATTGTAAATGGTATTTTCTTAACACCCCTATTTTCACAGTGAGAGAATTGCAGGTTCATTCTGAAGGGGATGAAAAAGGGCAGGAAACCCTAAGCTCTAAAACTGCTAATGTAAGCACCTCTTTCTATAGTCAGATTTAGGTTCCTGTATTCTTTGTGACAATAACATATTTCTGCCCATAATATAATCCTGTTTATTAGGCAGAGGCTGCACACTGTATGCCTCCTCGGGGTGGAGGGGGTGGGCATTATTTTAAGGCTTCAACTACTGCATTGGTAGCAAAGATCACTCTAAGGGGGAAGATGGGAGCTTAGGAGGGAGATGTAGACAAACCAGTGTCATTCCTGGGGCTACTACTACAGTAAGGGTATGTTTCCTTTTCCTTTTCTTCTTCTCTCACTTTGTTTTTGCAGTTGTTGTTCATTTGTTTTATTTTGTTTTGGGGGGTTGTTTTGTTTTATTTTGAGTTTTTTGTTGTTTTTAGTTTTTATAGAAAGCAACGTGTAATGCCACTCTCTTGAATCAAACAATCGTATGTACCATTCATGCTCTAGAAGAAAAATCTACAAGATCTCAGTTAGGAAATCAGCTTGTGACTTATGGTCAAATAGTGCAGTGTCACACTCATCTGCCCAGGAAAGGCTGCTTGTAAACAATAAATCATTCCTCGGAGCTAACAGACCTAAGATGTCTCTGTGTTTCTCCTCTACCCCAGAATGCCTTCCCCCTCCCCAACTCTCTTTCCACCACTTCTTCTGCCAGCCTAACTACTCTCTGTGCTTCGAAGTGCAGTTCCCATCATCTGTCATTTCTTCGGCTGACATTTTCCTCCCCACTTCAGCTCTGGTCAATTCCTGGATCTTGTGCAATCTCTAACATTGCTTTTCACCGCCCTTTAGATCCATGTGCAGAAGTCTTTCTCTCCAGGGTAGTCCTTCTTAACTCTTCCTGACTACACCTCTGGCCAGGGAGATCAAAGGGCAGATGTTGGGCTCGTGTGGCATCAGGACCACACCTGTGCTGTTTGTTGCCCTGTCACACAATAATTGGCGATGACTTATGGTTACATCTGTCTCTTCTCAATGTACATAGACTATAAGTTCCACAAAATGATTATTACTCACCATCGTACCCAGTATCCAGCATGCCATACATGCTCCACATGCGATTTTTATGCCTAGGCTGTTGTAATAATCATGATGCCCAGGTTATAATACAGTGCCTGAAAGTGGTAGGGGCTAGATATGGCTCTGCAATTTTCAATCAGATTGCTGTCCACTGGAATGACATAGAGTCATGTAATAGATACACACACACACACACACACACACACACACACACACAGTAGGCATAGGGAGGGAAGAATGAAAGATCTTATGGTGAGGTAAGTAACCAAGAGTATGTTTATTAAGAGAGCCCTTTTCTAGAGACTGCAAAGGATATAAACCTCTTGGGTTAAATTCCATTACAAAATCCACAGCCAAGGCAACATCACTGATTGATTTAACCTGTTCCACCTGTTAGTGAGAAACAGCAGCTTCTATTTCAAGTCACTCATCTTCTGTTGGAAGCGTGGCTAGGTCATCAATCATAACTCAGACAAGGAGACTTGGAGCAGCCCCTGAAGAGACTGTGAACCACTCTCCAAACCCTCTGGCAAAGCCCCCTACTTGTCAGCTCACTGTCAAGAAGGGACATTCAATTAGGAGAGCAATTATTGATTTTCATCTTAAAATTCTCCACAGTTATTTTATAGACAAAATCTTTTTCTTCACCTTTCAGACACTTGCTATTGACAGATGAGAACATGAAGCTTTAACTGATAGGCTTTATGTGAGAGATGGATAACAGTCATGCCCCATGATTGTTAGGGCTCTTTTCTCTTTCACTACAGGTTCAATGAGGAAAATGTTGACCTATGCAATTGATTTACAGTAGTCCCAAGTCTGAAAGAAGTTACATAGAAGAAAGTTTGTAAACTTTTAGAATGGGCTTTAAAATTTTGAAAGAAAATGGAGCCCATGCTATTTTGCAAGGCACTTTTTTCCAAGCTGAGTTTTCAGTTGTGCTTAATAAATTTATTTTGTATACTAGATATTCCTGGCTCCTGTGCTTTGAAAAAAATGACACTACTATATTCTTTGTCCATTTTAAAACAAATCATCCTTAACTTCAAATAGCAATAAACTTTATGACTTCACATTGTTGGTTTGGGTAGAGAGTTTATGAATTTCTTGATGCAAGGGGTCATGGATTTGTAGCCAAGTGTTGACTAGGGAAGTAGTTATCCAATTGCTTGGCTGAGAAGGAGGACCTATTTGAAGCAAAGCTCATTCGTGTGACAAATTACTACTGTCATCCAAGAGTCTCGTTTCCCTTCATGGAGGCCTTTATTCAAAGATCAAGAGGATTCCTCTAACGTCTTCTATGTACTAGCTTCTGAAGCCACAAGTTGCTGCTTTCACCATACTTTATTGAATGAAGTAGCTACTTATGTTCATTCATATTAGGGGTGAGTAAACAATAAGAATAAGCATTGGCACCTCCCAAATGATTGGTATTGTCTAGAGTGTTAATGTCTCATGTAATAAGAGCAGATGTCCTAGATGTATCAGCATAGGTGTCTTTGGAAAATATAGCTGACCACACTGGTCAAGACTGAAATTGAAAACCATTATTCTGAGGCTAAGTAGTAAACAGGATATGACCTTGTTTCAGAAAGGTTATAGGCTAACAGAATAAAAAAAGAAAGGCATTAGTAGTCATTTCACAAGCTGTGACCCAACGGTTTAAAGGCTCAGAAAAGAAAACCACTTGGAAGTTTTCTTTTGGAAAGTGTGGAAGGTTAGTGAATGGAAAAGTTGTAATTTGATTTGTCCTGTGTTGAAATAAAATGATTTCATCTGGACATGACACAGCCACCAGCCATCAGAGAACTGATGTTGGTGGTAACTTATAAAATGCTAGGCTCCATAGTCATGGAAATAAGTAAGCAAAAAATAGAGTTATGTCTACGGTGATAGTAGTTAGGCTTTTAACATTCAAGTACAAGGAGGTGATACAGGGTTTGGAGTCACAGGATTCTTACATAGGATACTCCCCATTATTCTTTCCTGATATCCCAGCTGCATGTGATCTTGGACAGTGCTCAGTCAATAGGAAATGGAAGGTTAACAGAAAGCATTACTATGATGATACAGCTTCCATGACATCCTCACCCATGGTAAAGTGAGACTTCCTGTGATGTATCTGTTTTTAAGCTACTCTTACTACTGTAAATAACTTGTCAATATTCCTGTAAGTGAGCCTAGAAAAGTCACTGAGTCACCTAGTAGCACTAGGGTGGAAATTTTTTCATTGGTCTATCATTTGTTCCCTATCTGAGAATGAATAGATGGCCAAATCTCCCAGAAAATGTGTAACGAATTGGCATCCAATTTCAGACATGATAGAGCTAACGACGAGTTTGAGGTGAGTAGTTACATGGCCTTTATTATGACATGGGTTTTTACTGTAGTGACAGTTGCACATCCCTTACTGTGGGTAAAAAGAGATGGACTGAGGCTGAGGGGCTCAGGATGAAAAATCAGAGTGCACTGCCTGTGGGGAAACCCAGCAGGGCCATTTTCCTCTATGTGGTATGCAATGATATGCTACCTTGATGCATCTGCTAACTGATAGATTACAAAACAAACTGTAGTCTTTAAAAGCAGCATGTGTGTGAATGCATTACGAGATGCCCTTGCTGCTACACATTGACAGGCTTCTTGCTAAAGAGAATGTCAGAAAAACAATCAGGGAGGACGTGGGCATGACTAGGGTGGTATTTCATATCCAGTGTTTTGACTGGATAGGATTATGTTTGCCAGAGAATTAACAGAGGAGAGAGGAAGCTATTGCCTTTCGTGATACAGTCCCGGGTGAGTTAACCATGCTCTAATAAATAGATAGCTCCATGCCCATGCTCTTGAGGGGTAGCCCTGATTAAGCTTAGTAGGTTAACAAACAAAGGGACATGATAGTGGGAGATTGTTGGGAGAGTTGGAAGATGGGAAGGGGACACTAGAGAGTGGAGAGGTGAGTGTGTACATAATACATTATATGTATATAGGAAAGTGTCCAAAGAATAGGTGAATTGAACATCAAAATAAGGAAAGATTTAATTCAATGGGGACCTCAGGGTAGGTATAGGGGTTTGGTAGCTTTGGTGAGTGCCATGGTGAGGCATAATATTTATGAGACAGGAAAGATTTTGTTAGATCTAAATAACTTAGACCAGCATGTGACTCTGGGTGAGGAGGTGTAAAGATCGTAGTTTTAACTGTTTGTTGATGAGATGCAGGGTAGCAAACAAACTCTGGGCTTTGTACACGCTTACCAAGCATTCTACCAACTAAGTTACATGAATAGACCATTACTTAGCTTTTCAAGGTATAATTTAGTTGAAGTGTCTATAAATCACCATAAGTAGTTTAAAATTTCACCTGGTATTAGATAGCAACCAAGATTTTTGAATGGCCTTTGAATAATATGTATGCTGCTTTTTAAAAAGGATCTATAACTAATTCTAAAATATTTTTAAAGGGATGGGCAGTGAGATGGTTCAATAGCTAAAGACACTTGCTGCCAAGACTGGTAACTTGAGTTATATCCCAGGTTGCAAGTTGTCCTCTAACCTCCATATGTATGCTGTGGTATTCACACCCCCCAAAAATAAATAAATAAAAATGCAATTGGATGTTTTAATAAAAAAGATTCGTTTTGGATTAGTATAATAATTCTAATCTTACTCTTTCCTCCAAATAAAATTATTTGAAATTGCAATTCTGCTCTAATTAGTATTATATAGTTTAAGTTTTTAAGGCTAATTGCTTTCCTCTTCAGCCACTTTTATTGGTCCATGCTAAATTACACTGTGTTCTCTAAAGGTAAGGCAAATTGAAGTTCCAGAAGTCCCTGTGTACTGGGAGGCTATGTGACCAGCTGTTATTACCTAGCCAACTATTTGGATGAATGAAGGACCTGCGACCATTAGTAACAGTCATAGGTCAAATAAAGGAAATGTAACTTTATTTACTTCATTGAAATCAGATTTGTTGAAAGAAAAGTAGGCCATGTTTTATTTTTAAAGAAGTGGGAAAAAAAATGGCATGCATGACCCTTGACAACAAGGTACCGAACAAACAAACAAAGAGAAATGCTGGGTTTCTGTCATTGTGGCTGAATCTATTTTAGCATTTGGGTAGGGCTTTCTTTGCTGAGAATAATCATAGCTCTGACCTAGAATTTGACAGGGGAAAACGAATAGCACGAACTATGGGACAGGTGTATAAAATAAAGAGAAACACCTAAAAAGACCTAATGGGAGGGAAAGCTGTACTTTCCATGAATAAAATAATTTGTGTAAATAGTTCTTAAATACAAATACATAAGACATAAGCTCCAGGACATAAGCTCCAGGACAGAAAACTAGTGTAGAATTTTCAAGATTCAGGACAACCCTCCCTCTCAGAAGACTGCCTCTCCCTACAAGGTCTTTTTTACGTCTTTGAGAGGTGTTTAGCAGCTGCTAGAATGTCCTGAGGGAAATACAACAACCTATGATGTAGGAAGATATTACTTGAAAACAGGATAGTGTCCTTCCCTTCCTCCTCTCTCCCTTTGTCCCTCCCTCCTTCCATCCATCCATCCATCCTTTTTTTTCCTTCCTTCTTTCCTTTCTTTTTTTTCTCATTAGATGATTGGCACTTGTAAAGAAGACTTTTCAAACTTCTTTTTTATAAATTTGATCCATGGGAACATAGCTATGTGAGGTGGTGAGGAAGCCAGAAATCTACCTGCTGAGAACCAAGCTATGAGGACTGAGCAGGAAGAATTCATTGTTACATTATGCATCCCCAGGCCTGTGGAACAGAAACCCAGTTTTGATTTCTCCTGCCTTCTGTGTTTATTGCCTCACAGAAGAATGCTTATGCATGTGGGCTTTCCGATTCTATAAATAAGGACACAAAGTATATCAGGAATACATCAGCTTCCAACACAGAGAGTGAAATGTTCAGTAGCGTCATTTTAAATATAGTCAGTAGCTGTAAGGAGAATATTAGACTAGATACAGGACTCTTTCCAGATTTTTGCTTTGCCTTTAGGTAACTCAGCCAACACAGGTCAAGTAAGTTAACATCTGTTTTTCTGTTAGCTCAGTTTTTACTTATCAATAGAGATGAATATTGTAGGCTATTAGAAGGTGAACTAATGAACAATATAAGAGATCATTTCTGAGCTATACGATTCCCTACAGAGAACAGAGCACATAATTATTACTCTCCTACCAGCAACTGTAGGACTTTGGATTCTTAGGGATCATGGCTATATTTAGAGACAGCCACCATTACTGGCCTACCTGTTCTTATAGTTGTTATTTAGTAACCAGCTACAGAGACATCTACACATTCTTGCTCAGTCCTCATGTTTTCAGCCAGGTACACATTTCCAGGCAGGTTATGAACATGCACGTGAACATTGACTATGGCCAAAGCTTTCTGCCTTGTCTAGAAAAATAACAAATCACTCCAAGAAACTTTTCCTTTAAACACCTCCATGAAGAACAGGTATTTCTCTCTCAGCAAAAGTATTTTTTAAAAAAAAAGAAGTTAAGAAAAATGTGTCATTGAAACTACAAGATCTATAAGGGCACTTCCTTTAAAGCATTTGCTATACCAATAAAAAATTACTTAGATAAGGATAATGAGTAAATATAGTTCAGGGGTGTTGCATTTGAAAGTGTGTAGATTATTTTCTCTTTGAGGGGTACATGGATGGTATCAAAGGTGACAGAATCCCAAAGTACTGTTCCTGCTTTGTAGGTGCATTGGTATGGCCAGCATCACCACCCTTTCGTACATGACATGGTCTGCTATATGGGTTTCACCTTTGTTATCTTATTCCCCATTGTTCAGTGGTGTGGCCATATCATTATATTCATTGCCATAGAAATACCTGTTTTGCTCTATGTTCATTCTTGGCCCAGTATCACTTCACTGGTACACTTGCATACACACAATAATAGCAACAACAATCAAACACCACCCTACTGGATCTAGAATCACCCCATTTCCTGAGTCATAGTTTGTGTTACAAAGGAAATTATTCATGAGGTTTATTTGAAATGTTATTGTTTAAAGTATTGAGAAACCTGAGGGGTGTGTGTGCATGTGTGTGTGTGTGTGTGTGTGTGTGTGTGTGTGTGTGTGTGTGTTGCTGAAGTGGAAATAGTTTGGGGTTGCCTGGTTTAACAATTCGCCTGACATATGATTATGACTATACAGGTACATCTCAAATTCAAATTACCACATATTGTCCAATATCAGTTTTCTTGTGTGGTGGGGTTCTGGTGCTGGGCACACATAGAAGGCTTGCACATGTGAGGCATGCACTGCCAAATTCAGCTCTATCCTCATGCTCTTGGGTTTTTTTGAAATTTGACCTGAGCCATTCCAAATCAACAGAAGTCAGCAGGGGCTCTCTGTGTGCTACTGCCCGTCTTGTACCCTTTGAAGTGGACACATCTTCACTGCTCAGCTTTAACTAATTCCAATCATTAAAGGTGTGGTGGCACATGCCTGTATTCCAGACATTGAGAAGAAAAGACAGGAGGAGAAACACAATTCTGAGACTAATAGACATCTAATCAAAACTATTTCTGGTACCCTGTCAAAGTAGGATGGCTAAATAACATGATAAATCTATGCTGACCATTTTACTGCTCTTTCAACTCTTTTCCTTGTTATCACCATGAAGTCTTTTGAGGCTGCATATTGATCCCCCATCATTGTGGATTCCACATCCATAGATCCAATACACTACAAATCAAAAATGTGTATTTATAATATTTCTGTGCTGAACATACACAGACTCTTTTCTCATTATTCTCTAAGCAATATCATGTAATAACAAATTACATAGTAATTATATTGTATTAGATAATACAAGATATAAAATATAATTTAAAATATATAGGAAAATATATAAATATGCCATAATGAAAGTACTGCATCCATTTATATAAAGGACTCAAATATCTGTGCATTTTTAATATGCCTAGGGGTTCTGGAAGCAATCTCCCATGGATACCAATGGTTATCTGTATATGTTTTGATATTGATGAAGCAAGGCTGTACTATCAACTGAGTTATTTCTTCATGAAACTAAATCAAATTCATTCAGAAGGAAGAATGCAAAAATGCATCAAAAGGGAACAAGAAGGACAAAGTGAGTTGGGTAGAATGGAATGAAGGTGTCTGATAATACCATGAATTGGCTCTAGTCTTTTTTTTTTTTTTTTTTTTTTTTGGTTTTTTTTTTCAAGACAGGATTTCTCTGTGTAGCTTTGGACCTTGTCCTGGAACTTGCTTTGTAGACCAGGCTGGCCTCAAACTCACAGAGATCCGCCTGTCTCTGCCTCCTGAGTACTGGGATTAAAGGCTTGCGCCACCACTGCCAAGCTGGCTCCAGTCTTAATCACTTCATTGTGTGAATTGTTTCACCATTGGCTACTGCTCCTGCTCTGTATTAATTTAGATCATCATCAGAGGTAACTATTCTTGTTCCACTATGAGAGGGCTTTGGGGTGATAGTAGTGGTCTCATGGGTCTTCCCAACTTGTCTCTGTCCTCTGGGCTACATTAGTAAAGGCCAAGGCACGTAAATCCCATGACCCTCATTAGTCAGCCCCATGTGGTACTCTCTGCCCCCCTCAGCTTTGACCATGTGAATGTAAGGGTTTTAGATTTTTTATTAATATTTTCAGGGGCAGGAAGCCTTTAATTAAGAGTTACACATTTCTCTAGAGTATCAGAATATGCATACTACATAAAGAATAATCAAAATAAATCAAATAATTGTGTTCTGTACAAATGGAAATTTGAGAAGAAATCCTCTTAGAAAATGCCAAGCCAAAAAGTTGCATCTGATTACAAGAATGTCAGGAAAACATTAACCTTTGTTTTCTTGGGCTGGGCTGAGGACTGGCAGGACATGTTTCTTCCTTCTCAGCATGAGAATTAGATTAAAGTCACTGCCGTTTTGTATTAGATAGCTAAGGGAAAAACACCACCCATACTGAATCTTACTTCCATCTGGATTTTCTGTATTCTGATTAGTTTACTCGAAACTAGTTTCTCTTTGTAACTAAACACTCACCTAGCGTGCCTGTTATCTTTTATCAGGCTCTTCCGTCATCAGGCATGTGCTTGGAAACACATGGCCTCTCCTAGTCCTCAGTTTCCAAGCATCTGCTTTTGGCACACAGTATTCTTAAGGTGAATGAAATCACAGGAGGCTGCTGACATGAATATTCATGACATGATCTTTACTAACCTGTAAGTTTGGCCATTTACAACATCCATAGAACCATGTGCTTAATGCCATTGGAAGCTCACTTTTTCATGCAGTAGAAATGGGATGATTGTCCTAGAGGTTATGATATGAAAAGCTAGGGAGAAAGAAAAAACAACCTAAATTCGCTTTATAAGGCAACTATCTAGACAATATTCAATTCGTAGATTAAGTAAAAAAGGTTTCTACAAAAGCCAATAGAACTATCATCAATTTGAGGGTGTTGATGTGTCAGAAATGTTCTGTTTATCTGAGCTGGATTTTTTAAAAGTAAGTGATGGGGTACACTCCCAGGTGACTTTACCATAATTAGAAGTTTAGTCTTCAGCTTTTTGGATTCAAAAAAAATCAATACTATCTGTTAGTAAGACTCATAAAGTCAGGTTCCTGGTACCCAAATGCATAAGAGAAACAATACTAACACATATATAAGCCTTCTGTTATAACAAAGACAAATAGTTATCATTTACAAAGTGTCCACCTTAATAACAGTTATAACAGAAAAATTTCTTCACCTACTGGGATTGTATGTGTCAGCCAAAACAAACACACAAACTAACTAAACAAAAATTGATATGGAGCCAGACAGTGATGGATTTTCAGTCTCCTAACCCCACCCTAAAGCCTGGGGTTTGCCTCATCTCTAACACAAGGGTAACCGCATCAACTTTTTAAGATTGATCAGTTACGTGTAGAGCCTGAGCACAGTATCTGAGACACAAATCTGACCATTAAGCCCTTGTTGTTGATAGCTAGTTTCCATCCTAATCTTGTTCTGCCTACTCATGAACAACAATATATCAAATAACTCCCATTAGCTCCTACTCAAAGCCCAGTTCTTTCCAGGTCTCAGCCAGCCTGCTGGGGTTGAGCTGACCAACCTGCACCATTCACTGTAGAGAAAATCGTGCAAGAAAAATGAAATTCTAATCAGAAAACAGTCAGGAGAGATTACCATGTGGGGAAAATCAACCTGCTACTGTTAATGGCTCCTTGTTCATGATGCCTGCTGCATCTATACCTCTGTGGAGTGAATCCTGCTGCACGTACCCAGTAAATCATTTAATTTATTCAGGATGACTATCCCAATCACTTTCATTGTCTCTGGTTGTTTTATATAAGGCTTGGCAAGAGGACTCTGAACATTAATATCACCTTGAACTTGTTAGAAAGATGCAGCCACAGCCTAGTCAAAGGCCTGATGAATCAGAATCTGCATTTAAACCAGGGTCTGAGATGATTCAAATGAAAATTTTGAAGGTTCAAACCTTAGGCTATACTTTGGCCTCTCTTAGGGACACAGTTCATCCATTGTATGAAGACATGAGCAAGTGTCCATCTATTCAGCATGGTGATCTTATCTCAACTAACCTTATTTTTTTCCAAGCTTCATTGCTTTATATTAAATATCCCTTTTTCTTTCTTGATCACTACACAAAGCATTGTTATGTAAAAGACACTAAATAAGACCTTTTTTTCTCCCCAAGACTTTGTTTAAAAACACCTCTGTCACTCCGATTCTGTATCTTGGCAGGTGGCCTCATTTATACCTAAAAGAGTTTGCTTTTGCACATACCAGGGTTTGTATTCCATCTCCTTGGATTGGAATTCCATCTCCATTGCAGCTTCTTGAAGTCCCTCATTTTTCCTTACTCTTTCTTTTTGGCCATGATTTCTCCATCAGTCCTGTTAAAGTAATCCCAGTGCTGGCTGACACAGGCTGGCTGGGAACATGTCATTGCTCTTGTAAGATCTGAGCCTTCTAGTGTTTCTAAAGTGAAGTGGAGTCCATGTGTGTTTGCAGCCACTTATAAGTGGATATGCAGTTACTTTTCAAATCCATGCAGATGTTACAGTCTTCTATAATCACGTGCCATAAGGAGTTTGCTCTTCATAAAGCAATGTTTTTTGTTAAGGCTTTGGAACCACGTATTGAGTCTCTTCTTCATTGGGATAGCTTCTCTGAAGCCTGCCTACCAAGCTTCCACTTCCATGTTTCTTTGTTTGAATAATTAAGACAGACAAAATACCAATTCACGGGTACAGTTATCTTCATATTCACTGTTAAACCAAAATGTGGACCTCCATATAAACAAATTTGAGGTCCTTGTTTTTCTTCAGAGTTGCAGAACAAAGACACCCACTGTTGAAGTAATTGTATCCAAATGCATCATATGAATCCCATTGAATCATGACCTTACATATTTAGGGTGCATACACTTTTTAAATGGATGAGATGGGATCATAAAAAGTAATTTGTTCAGCATTTGCATGAAAGTTTTCTCAAAAAATCTACTTTACAGGTTCTGAAGCCAGTCTCTCACCATTACAATAGCAGCTAATAGATGCAGCTTCCACTCATATTTCAAAGGCTTGCTCTTTGCAGAGCTGAAAACACACACTATACTTTAAAGACCCAACCCAGTGATGAAATGGAATTCTGTCATGCAGGTTGTTTGGATTCTGGGCCACTACTTCACTTAGTAGCTTATGTAACACAATTTGATGGCGAACTTAAATTTCATTCATTCCTATTTAAAAAGCCCAGTGAGGGGTCATGGGTTTATTTTACTCGGCTCAGGCTTTCTTCAAGCAATGCTACTTGATGACAAAGACTGTTTTTCTTTATATTGTCAGACAAGGTAAGAAGAAATAATTTTCAGCTCCACAGATTTCTCCAAGGCAGGCTGTGGGTTGGTGACACTGTATGGAATTCACTTAGCTTACAGAACCTTAGCTCGTCTACCAGCAAAAAGGGCTTTACAGGAAATCATAAAAATTCCCAAAGAGCAAGAGGTAGCTTTGGGCAAAAGGGGCACCTCAACTGAAAAGGCGATTAGTGGCCACAGATGTGTTTTCCTTACAAGAAGTTTGCAGACCTGCAGAGGGAGGAACTAAAGTAGTGCTGCTGAGGAGACATCTTTTCCATTGCTCAGGCTGGAGGTGCTCTATGTTTCTTTCTGTGTACAGAGCAAATAGCTCAATGAGAACTAGGTGAGAATCTTTTCAGTGATGGAGACTACTTTTTCTCTCTTGTATCTGTCCCCTGACTTTGATTATTGATTTCATTTACTTGATATTTGGGCTATTAATATTCAAACTAAGCAAGGCATACTTTTTTTAAATATAAAAATCCCAAGGTCTCTGCTGAGTATAAAATTAAAAATGCCTTTCTCTGCCCTACAGTTATCTTTCAGTACCCACAGTTTATTCCAGTTTATACTATAGTTTATCACAGATACCAAAATACTAAGATATCCATGTCCCTTTTATGTAAGTATATGTAACTACTCTGTATCTTTCTGCATAGTTTAAATAATTTCTAGATTACTTATGATACCCAACACAATGTAAATGCTATTAAATTGTTACATAGTTGAGACAAGGTATAGTTTAGGTGATAATAACAAAAGAGTACATATGTGTTGCCTCAAGACAAAATTGCTTTTTGAATAGTTTTGATCTGCAGTTGACTGAGTTCATGGACATGAAACAGACATAGAGTAATGATTGTGTATGATAAGTTCATCAGAAGTGTAATTCCAGAATTATGGGACTAGCTCTAATTTTACTGTTCTCTTGATAATATTGCTCACTTACAAGAATTGATTTTTTCCCACTGATGTTCTGAGACCTCCAAAATCTAGTTGTTAATTTTCCTTCTTGTTTTATTGGTTAGGTCACTTCAACTAAATTCTTCTGTCCCAAGAAAGTAGTAAACAAGGCACTTTATAAGGCTTCCTTCTCCCTTCTGATTATTGTGTTTTGTTGATGCTAATTCCTATCATAGAAATATCTTATTTCCCTTCCAGATCTTTACTCCTTCCTTGAAATCAACCAAATGTCAATCTCTAGGAATATTAATGAGCCCACATAATCTAACCATATATTCTTATCTACCAACTCTTTCATAATGTAACAATTATGTAAAATGCTGTGTGCATAGGTTTCTAAGGCTAATATTTTATTTGAGAACCATGTAGGCTTTAAGTCTGACTATGTCCAGACTGAAATGTATTATACTTTCCTTACAGAGAACTCTGTTAAGAACAAGAAGTTTTACAGCTTCTCTTGACCTTTTCATAGCCACTGACCTAGTAGACAATAAGTTACTGTGACTTGACCACATTCCAAGTTCTGGTATTTAGAGTAATGCTGAATTTTTGTTTTACCCCAGGCACTGGTCTGCTGAGCTCTTTTAGCCATTGTGCCTCTTGGCATTTTCACGTTTGGCTTTAGGTTCCTCTCAAAAGCTTACATAGAAAATTATGTTCAGAAAATGTTAGCCAGAATTAAAGGTGTTGAACTTTTGCTGCTCTTTAGGTCTTCTATATGTTAAACACATATATGAAGTACAGCTTGTAAAGATCTTTTCCCTTCTGGGATATTTGTTCACCCTGCTAGTGATTTTCTCTGCTGTACAGAAACTCCAAAATTTGATGTAATAACATTTATTGATTCTTGTGATGATGTCTTCTGCTGTTGGGGTTCTTACTAATATCTGCATCTTGAAGTGTTTTCCTTGAGTACTTTCAGGTTTTTAATTAAGCTCTTTGATTGACTTTGAACTGATTTGCTCTGGTAAGTGGTATGGGTGTTGCGGGATATTTGTTTAGCTATGTAAAGATGTGTTGCATTTGTTTAAATGTGTAAAGATGTGTTGCTGTTTCACCTTTCCTGCCTAAGGCACCTGATTGGCCTGATGAAAAAAAAAGCTGAACAGCTAATAGTGAAGGAGGAGGTATAGGCAGAGGAATTCAGGTTCAAGAAAGAAAGACAAGGAGACTGACTACAGGGAGATGGCAGGGGCTAGCCAGACATGGAGGAAGCAAGCAAGCAGGACATACGGAGTGACAGAAAGGTAAAAAGCCCCAAGGCAGAAATGTAGATGAGTAGAAACAGGTTAAATTAAGTACAAACAGCTAGTAGGATAAGCCTAAGCTAAGGCCAAGCATTCGTAAGAAATCTCCGTGCCTTTATTTGGGAGCTGGTTGGCGGCCCTAAGAAAATTCCAACTACATATGGGGTTACTCTCATTCTTCTGATGATGGAAATCAGCTTTGCCAGCACAATCTATTGAATGGGCTCCATTATATCCAGCGTATTTTAGATACCTTTGTTAAAAATCAGTTGTCCATATCGGCATGGGTTTACTTTGGGGTTATCTCTTATATCTCACTGGTCCACATGTGAGGAAACCTCTAGTCACTGTTGGTGGGTGTATAAACTAAGGTGGCCAGTTTGAAAATCTTTCTTTTCTTAAAAGCTTTCTTAAAAACCTGGAACTAAAAGTACCATATAACAGAGCTGTGCCTTTCCTGGGATTACCCCCAAAGGACTTTATATCTGACCAGAGAGATACGTGTCCATCCATGTTTATCGTCGCTGTCTGTCATTGTGCCTCTTTAGAAAGTCTGAGGCCAGACATTGTGCTCTCCAGCAGTATCCCTTATGCTTAGGGTTGCTTTGACTCTCTCTGGTCTTTTGAATTTTTAGATTATTTTCCCCCTTGTTCCATGAAGAATATCATTGAAATTGTGATGATGTTGCATTAAATCTGTAAATTACTTTTGGTAGTATAGCCATTTCTATAATATTAATTGTGCAAATCCATGAGCATGGCATAAAACTTTCTACCAAGAAATGGACCAATGAATTACACAAGTTTCCAAAAGAAGAAACACATAGGCCCAATAAACATTTTTAAAGTGCTCAACTTCTTTGGCCACTACTAAAATTAAAACTTACTTGAAATTCCATCTCACCCCAGTTAGAATTGCTATCTTATAAAAACCCAATAGTAAATGCTATGAAAACATAGGAAACCCCTGTTTACTTTTGGTGAGTGTGTAAACTGAGGCAGACAGTATAGAAATCACTGTAGCGCTTTCTTTAAAAAACTGAAACTGAAAATAGCATATAATAGAGCTGTACCACTCCCAGGTTTATACCCAAAGGACTTCATATCAGACCACAAATATAGCTGCATATCCATGTTTATCACAGCCCTAGTCACAATAGCAAGGAAATGGGCTCAGCCTGATAGCCATCACTAGATGAACAGATAATGAAAATCTGGTGCATATACACAGTGGAATTTTATTCAACTGTAAAATAAAATGAAATGGCGAAAATTGCAAGAAACAGGATAGATTTAGAAAATATTAAGCAAGATGACTCAAACTTCAAAAGACAATACCATATATTCTCTCTTATAAGCAAATCCTAGCTTATAGTGCATACATTTGTTTATATAATTATACATGTGGATAATTATGAATGTGGATAAAGCCTTTAAAAAAGGAGTAGGAAGGAGACCAAAAAAGGGTAAAAAGAGGTTCTCAGACTTGTTAGGAAGAGGATATAAGGACACATGTGACATGAAAGCAGAAGGGAGACTGGAGGTAACTCACAAAGGGAGTTGGAAGAAGAAGATGTATGAAGAGAATGTGCTGAAATACACTGTAACTGAAAATGCTGTAATGATACCTAATGATACCTAATACGTTACGTTGTAATTTTTTATTAAGAAATTTTTTTATTTATTTTACATACCAATCACAGATCACCCTCTCCTCTCACCCTCCCCACCTTCACCTCCAACCTACCCCCCCATTCCTCCTGTAACAAGGCAAGGTCTCCCATTGGGAGTCCACAGAGTCTGATATGTTCAGCAGAAGCAGGTCTAAGCCGCTTCCCATGCATTAAGGCTCTGCAAGGTATCCCACCATAGGTAGTGGACTATGCACCAAAAATTTATCCTGATCCTACTGCCAGGGGGCCCTTTAAGCAGATCAAGCTACACAGCTGTCTTGTTTATGCAGAGGACCTAGTCCAGTTCCATGGAGGCTCCACAGCTGTTGGTCTAAAGCTCATGAGTTCCCACTAGTTTAGTTTGGTTGTCTCTGTAGGTTTTCCCATCATGATCTTAATGCCCCTTGCTCAGAGAATCCCTCTTCTCTCTCTTTGACTGGACTCCTGGAGCTCGGCCTGGTGCTTGGCTGTGGATCTCTACACAAACCTCTTCATTCCAGATCGATAGCTGGAATCTTGGTCTCTCAGCTGCCCAACCTGATGCCATTTATTTAACATCTGTCCAACTAGTGACTCTTCTCCATTTTATGCCAACCCCTGAAAATGCTTGGCCAGTTCACTGAATAGAGTTCCGGGTCAGGTTTTTCAGGAAGTTTCTGGACTGTATGTTCCATCTGTGCCTTACTCTCTCAGTTTGCCTTAGAAGAATAAAAATGTCAGTGGAAAATACCCATGTGCCCCGGAGACCTTTATGTTCACTAAAAAGGATGAAGCCCAACCAGAATGGAATATCCTGAAGAGCAATCAGGCCAAGGGTTTGTTGTTCACCCTTTTCTTCTTATACTGACTCTCTCACAAGCCAGCTGAGGCTCTGCAGGCTTAGCAAGGCTGCTGTGTTACAGTGGTTGTCATTTTGATGATGAGGTGAGTAATTTCTCAGTACCATATGAAATATCAAGGTCAGAGTGGTCGGATGGAGCACAATATGGCAAGCAAGAGTGAGTCACAGGATGACTACTACTGTGATTGCTCTGGCTGTGATTGTCCATAGGAACTCCCTGTTTGACTGCTCTTTCTTGGAGATGGGGGTAAAGCCCTCAGAAGCCTGTTTTTCTTACAAAGCCACCATTTTTAGTTTGCTCTCTACAGGTTCCTTTTTTTGTAAGATATAAACACTCTTAGATGAAGAAATCCATCTTTATTTCTGGGCAGAATTTTCAGTAAAACTACTCCCCCACCCTTTCTTTTTTTTTTTTTTTTCTTTCTAGGATGAGAGAGCCATGTGCCTGTTCCTAAAAAGTATTAGAATAAACAAGTAAGATAAAATAATAGTAATAATAATATGTGTTAAGAGATGAGACAGAGAGAAGTTCAGTCTAAGCATCCTTCTTCTCCATCCTTTATGCACAACTTTGCATGATATCTCACACTGACCAATTTAAACAAAATGTGAACCACAAATATAATTTTGGCTATTCAGAAGCCACATTAAAAATAACTATTTGGGTAAAATTAATTTTAAAAGTAGACACAACCAAGTGTATCTAAAATATTATGTCAATGTGTTTCAATATGAAATTATTAGCAAGGTATTTTGCAAGGATGCTTTTGTATTGTATTAGAGAACCCATATTGCTATATTTCATGGCTGCCATATTAGACAGCAGCTTATAGAGTAAAATCCAACTCATTTGTTTGTCATTAGAGATCATTGCTGATCTGTCCTCTAACTTTATTTTTAACTTTTTATATCCTATATCAATTTTGCAGCCCTGCCAGTGGCTTGAGTATAGGACTTTTGGCTTCCTATGTGTACAATGGTCTTTACCTCTTTTTACTCTACCCATGTCTCAAAGCGTGTCTTTTATGAATGATGTGAAATGAGTTATAATAGATTTTGTTTCAGATTTAACCCCAACTTCATTGCTAGATAATTAGGTGTTCTTAAGGGAACAAGTTGGTTTCTTTAGACTCTATATTACCTCTGAATGCAAAACAAATTAAAAATGATGAAAACAATGTCGTGGTTCTTGGCATAGAAGGATTATAATTCTCCTCTTTCCCTGTTACTTTCCAAGACTTTTTAGTGAATAGCAGGTACATTGCCACCTGCCAGAGGTACCCCGGGGTGCACTCTTTCTTGGTTTCTAAGGTCATTTAAGTAAACATCTTGTTCTTATGCTGTGATTTCTTGACCTTTTATCTTAGGGCCACTGTTCCTAGCTTTTGCCTATTTCTTATTTCTTAGTTGCTGTTATCACCCTCTTATTTTCTTGCCTACTGCCAAAAGCTATCAGCAAAGCATGCAGCCACTGGTTCCTGGAAGTGAATGATTCTGGTACCAAGTGAGCTGCACCAGGGCCTTCTGTGGAGCTGAGAGCTGACATGTTACTACTGAAAGCTATGCCTGAACCAGGGTGATGGCACAGCAGCTTTGCGCCCTGCTGTAGCAGTTTCCTAGGCAACACATACACACAGCCAGTGAAAGAAACTGATGGAAGAAAAGGCAAACCCTGCTTCATTTTCAGTTTTTGATACTTTTGAGATGTTAAAAATACTGAAAATAAATGAATAGCTGAGCGTATGTTCTATTATTTCATGTCATGTTGGTTGTGGCTGCTGTCATAACTCTAATAAAATTGTGAGTGCAATATTAGCAGTGGTCTTATGTGAGAGACACTGGTTATTTCTAGTGGGGTAAAGTTGATAGCTTGTTGAAAACATTTTTGCCTGTCATCCTGTAGATTTAATTCTATTTTGAGGTGTATTGAGATTTCATAAACAGTATTTTAAATTTCCTATCCTAATTGCATGTTATTAATAAATAAATATAAAACTTGCTAAGTCACTCTGATTGTTCCAATAGTTTCCATATAAATTCTTTGCGAGTTTTATATACTTGTAATCAAGTCACATACCAAAAATGAGAATTGTTATTCTCTATTTCCTTACATCTGCTATTTTTCTGCATTTATCAATAAGTAGGACTTCTGTTATCTCATTGAGTGGAATAGAAATAGCAGGCAGCCTTGGCTTCTTTCTCAAGTTAGAAGTCTTCCATATCCATCAATAATTATGATATTCCTTATAGTTATGTATAGATAGTCTTCTAATCTTCTTTGTAAAAGGCTATACCGAGGGACCAAATCTTTCCCATTGCTTTGTGTGTTTATTTCACAGGGCGTACTGTGAGGTCAGTAGGTATGTGTACACATGTGTGCACTGCAGGAGGTCAATGCCAAGTGTCTTCCTCTATCACTCACCATCTTATTTTAGAAGACACGATCTCTCGGTGAACCTGAAGCTCACTTATATAACTAGGTTGGTCAGTGAAGTCCCTGAGAGCCTCCTGGCTTTGCCTCCCCAGCACGACCATCTCTTAAATATGGGTTCTAGAGCACTCAGGCCTTCCTGCCTGCACACCAAGCACCTTATCAACTGACCTGACAAAACACTATTTCATATTTTAATAGTTTTGACATGAAGATTTTTATGTTTCACCTAAAATTCCAATGTATGGCTTCTGGATGTAAATAACTGAAAGATATAATGAATGGTTGCTTATGACAGCCATTAACAGGAGCCAAGTAGCAACCTCTTTCATTTAAGGGTACTGAGGAGAACCACAGTCTCCAAGTGCCACATCTGCCCCCTTCTCTGTTATTTACACCCTGCCTGCTTCATTTATTTATATTTCCCTCCTGTTTCTAGAAAACTTGGATTTGCTTCCACCAGCACTGTGGTTGAGACCTTGACCCCTAAAGGTGGGGAAACTTCTGTAAAAAATGCTTGACTGCACAACTCACTAATGAAAGTCTGTTATTTGAAGCTGTACTGACATCACGACATCGCCGAGCACTAAACAGCCAACTGCATTACTTAACCAGGCTCCAGGATGTCTCATTAGGAGAGATGCTCTGTTTATTTAGACCCAGCCTTCAGGCCAAAGACACACATTCTTCTGCTCTGCAAGATGTGGGAAATGAGAGAATGATGAGAACTGGTAGGTGTCTAAAACTGTCTGTGGTTTTCTGAAGCTGGAAAATGGTTGCTTTGAAGCAGCAAGGACCCTAGCCCAGTAGCTCTAAGATATTTTTTAAACTTTTTTTTCAAGCCATTGTTCCACATTCTCATGTCTCCAGTTTCATGAATCGTGCACAACACTGATCAGAAATGGTCTAGAGATTAATCTCATGGTAGAGTTCTACAGTTTCCCCAAAACACTTGCCCACTACTGAATAGCATGAGAGGTCTGTAACAAAACTAACTGACTCCTTCATATTCCCACTGAGCTCTTGTTCATAAGTTATAATTAATAGAAGAGGAAGCTATTGTGCGTTCATATAAAACCACTGGCTTTGATGCACATACCAAAGGGATTAATGTAAACTGATGTGTAGCTGTTCCTCATTAAGTTTAGGGTTGGCAACTTAGTAGCATTGCTGTGAAGAGCAAAAGAGCACAGTGACGAGTCTAATAGAGGGACTTGAGTCCGGGTGCTGCTATTTATGACTTGCATGCCCAGGATAATCTATTTAAATTTTTGACTCAATATTCTTATCCATATGTGAGGTATTATTAGTACTTCTTCATTCAACCTAAATATTCAGTAACATAAAAAAAACCACATATCTCCAATTCTCATGAACCAAAGAATCTTTCAGGGCATACTTTTATTTTATAAGCCAAATGAATGTACTATCTGGTTTTGCATCCTGACCTCACATTTTAACTCTGGAGCATAAGGCACTTTCTTAAACATTCTTTTTTGCTCTTCTCCCTTATCTGTCAGATGGGGACAATGATAAAGACATTATAGTATCTGACACAATATCACAATGACAATAACAGCAAAAAATAAAAAGCAAGTATTTATCACATGCTCTCTATTAATGAATTATATTTTATACAAAGTTAACATAAATTAGTTTGTTGCCTCTTTATATATTAATTTATTTAAACCACACAGTCACCAATAAGCATCTTCTTTAATATTCTCATTTTATAGATGAAGGAATTAAAACATAAAAATCAAAACACTTCAGAGCCTACAGTTGTGATTGCCATTAATAAATTGAATATCTTTCTGATTTACCATAATTAGATTTAAGTAATTAATTTTAAGTTCCTTCTAATTCCCTTATACCCACATACCTTCTCCAGCTCTCTCTTGGTGAACATTTGCTGATTATCATGAGGTGTATGTGAAATGAAAGTCTGGAAACCATTCACAGTTCACATAAGACGTTGTCTGCCTCTTTGTATTAGCTCTGAAATGAATTTCATAGCCTTTTGTTCACTTGACAGGTATATATGAGCAGCAGAGAGGAAAGAGGCTCTCAGGCTAACTCTGGAGACTCAGTATAAAATTTTTGGGAGTGTGCACTGATGGGCAAAGGGGCATGTTACTGAAGCTAAAGGAAGTGAATCTTTCCCACCTGTTAAATCTAATCCATTTGTGTGCAGACACTACCTGTGAAGAAATGCACAAGTGACAGCACACTGGGCTGAAATGTTTGCCCTAGACTGACATCCACGGTGGATACATTGTTTGATCCTCAGAGACACTGCTCTTCCTACTATCTGGCTCATTTTCTCCACTGTCACGTCTGTGGTCAGACACTGCCTTGTCAGTGAGGCCTGCTTTCTCCAGGTTATTACTGAGTGCTTTCTCTATCCACGGCCAACATGCCATAACCTCACTCCTTGCCTGTCATAGCCCGACTCCTTGTCTGTCATAGCCCCTCTCCTTGCCTTGTTTTCCTCCACCGAGCTTACTTCAGCTTGCTAACTGCATATTTCAGTTATTCATTATTTAATTCCTCTGCCAGAATGGAGCTTCCTTGCACTGACTTGATAAGGGTTTATTGCTAAATATTCAGACGTTTGGTAAGCTGTTAAGTTAGGCTGACTGGAATATTTACATCACAGGAAATGTCATATCCTAAAAATAAGTCCTTTTTTCCCCCAAAGAGATGGCTTATGATCACCAGTGATTATCCTCCCTCAACCCCATTAAATGGAGCATCATGGAAAAATAGATTTTGTTTTATTCAATTCTCTATAGAAGGTGACTTTTACACTATAATTTGCAAATATTTGTTGGAATTGTAAATGGGTGTGAGAGAAAATGAGTGAGTGAGTGAACAAGCAAAGTCACTTAGTATCCTCACGTGGGGATCAACTCATTGTCTCTGTTTTTCTGGTGCACTGACCAAGTGGCCCACAGCTGGGGGGTCAGGGGAGATCTTAATTGGTAAATGAACTTCGCTAGGCCCTGGTGGGAAAGTGCCTCATGGAAATTAGAGATCAAGATTGGAGGCTTGATTTCCCTAGCTTCCTCTTCCGATCATTGGCCTTGAGCCAATCAGGGAAAAAAAATTCTAGTTAGATTTAGTATGAAAAAAAAAAAGCTAAAATACATAAACAAAAGCCTAGAAAGAAAGAAAAAAAAAAAAACATGTTGCATGTGATAGGAGGGTGAATGTTTTGCCTTGAGTTCACTTTCAGTTCCCAGTTTCAGATTTGTATTAATAAGTCACCTTAAACAAGAGTGACTCCTAACTTTTTACCCTAATTTTCCATAATTGCATTACATGAAATTCTGCCATACAGGATTGGTGATTGCTGAGAGCTGCATAACCTGGTGTCATGAAGTCTGAGCTTGCTTTAAAGAACTCTCTTCCTAGGGGAAACTTGGCATTCAGAAATGAAGCATAGGCCAGAGCTAGGCATGGCTAAAATATGACCAAGGTTGGACTTTGGTTGTTTTTCTATTTTCTTTCCTCAGAAATTCCTCACTATCTTCTTTGATGCCTTTTGATGTGTCTCCTTATTCCCAACTGTGTCTTTTCCTATGTGTCCACATTGATTTCTTAATCAAATGTTGCCTGCTGGATGGATCTAGGTTATATGCAGTGTTGTTTTTATCCAATGGGAAAGATCCAATCAGAAAATATGTCCTTTTGTCTCGTATGTTTAAGGAAATTAAAACCATCTGGCCATACCTGGAATAAAATCTTTCTTCAGAAAAAAAAAATATATATGTCTTATGCTGCTCAACTTAGATCTGTTAGTTAGTTATGCAGTAATTGGACCATCAATAAAGATTTGCTAGCAGGAGCCAGCAGCTTTAGTTTGAGTGTCCTTATCCTATGCCCATGTAAAAGAGAGATCCCTGAATAACATCAAATTCTTGTGAGGAAGGACAGAGAGGGTGCTGAATAGACTAGAAACAACTACATACCACAACAGTATTTTTATTCTGAGTTTCCAGATGTGGAAACTAGGAAAAAAAGATGTTCATCCTCTTGACCAAGGCCTAGCAGGTAGGATGAGAAGGAAGAGTATGAAGAGGAACTCTGGGGGCAGTAAATTCTTGGGTCATATTCTGCTATTTGCCAAGCACTGTTTAAGGGCTGTATATAACAATGGAAATTGATGGATTTCTTCTTATAACAAGGCAAAAAGTGGGTGTTATTGTTACAGTTAAGAAAACAGAAGCGCACACAGAGGTTCAGGGCCTTTCACAAAAAAAAAGCAAACTGAAGCTCCTGGAGGGTGGATTTGTGAAGGAGACTCTCCACACAGCGGAGGTTCCCTCCCAGATCCAAGATTGGGCACAAACCACACCCAAACACCCATTTTCATGGAGGGAGAGATCCTTTATTAAGCAGGGAAAAAAATTAAAGTGGCTGCTTTCTGACTCAGGCAAAAAACAGTAGCAAATGACCTTGCAGGTGTAATTCTTCAGAAGAGAAAAACGGGGAGGTCTGTGTTAGAATGGTCTAGGATGCGGTGGTATATTTTGATTGGGCATGTTAATTAAATGAGCCAAAGAGGGTTTTGATTGCTGGACTATAATACTTTGATAGCTGGACTTTGGTAGTCAGCCTCAGGAGGAGCAAGTGGCCAAATAAGGGACTAGACCTTGGTGGCTAGCTTTAGGAATGTAATCTAATGGTTTTTAGCAAGTTAGAGGGCATGGAGGAGAGGGGCAAGGCCTGGAGAAGAAGCCATGCTTCCCATGCTCACGCTGGCCAGAGTCCCTCCAATTTGTATTTGGGATATCTCCACAGCTCTGGCTCACACGGCCTTAAGCACTCTAAATTGACTGACCTGTGTGACATCAAAGCTGCTAGCTTAACTGTGAGATAGACCACTGGCATGTTAGGATATCTGTTCTTTCTGGTGGGTCTAATCTCTTTTTAGACCTCACACAGATCATCAGCTTATGTGGACTTGCAATGGCCAATGGACTTTCTCAGAACTGATGGACTTGTCTTTGATTGACAGCTCTGTTTGAATGACTATAACAACAGTTGGGAAAATCTTGAGTTTTTCCTGAAAGATTGCTTATACTCCTTAGTGATCCTCTCTCACTGTAATCGTGATCCTGAAGTGATGCCAGAAAGAGCAGCATGGGTTGAGAGTGTACGGCTTGTAAATGAGGGACATTAACAAAGAGGAAAGAACCAACCTGAAAGAGAACTTCATTCTGTTTGATCAAGACATCAATATAACCACTAAATGAATTCTCTTTGAACATATTTTCATTTTTGTTTTATCATATTTCTTCAAAGAATAGAGGAAGGCTTGAAAAGCCACTTCAGCAGAGCATCAAAAAGTGTGGCAGAGCCTGACTCACAGGGTAATCTTATTTACAATCTAGTCGTCCTTGAGTCTTAATTTGGCCAGTTAAATATATAAGGACTTACTTGGTCTTAAAAACGAGAAGCAGATTCCCTTGTTCTCCCCCCGTCCTGTCCCCCTTTCCTCCCCCCAGCCCATCCCCCATTCCCATTTCCTCCAGGGCAAAGCCTCCCCCGAGGACTGAGGTCAAACTGGTAGACTCAGTCCAGGCAGGTCCAGTCAGGAGAGGGGAGAACAAGGGAATCTGGGACTGATATGTAGAACTGAATGGTATTGTAAAATAAAATAAAAGGAAAAAAAAAAAAGAATCTGAAGACCTTAGGACAAATGATGCATCTGAAGAAGAAGGGAAAATCATCCATAGAAAATGTCCCAAGAAGATGAATAAATTGTCCTAATGGTATAAATTGGCCAACAGAATAAAATTTCACAAATCATTAAAAAAAAATTTTTTTTCTGTTCTCTACAGACATGTTAGGCAGATGGTCTTTATGTAGTCCCCACTCAATAAAAAAATTAAAGCTGGATTTGGAGTTGGAAAAAAAAATAAGAAGCGCTTGAAACTTTTATTTTCTAGAATTCTAAACAAAATCGTAATCAAAGGGGCACAAAGACTCATTAGCATGCATTTAAAGGCTGAGGGATGTAGGGATAGCTAGCGGCCTGGCAGGCTTAGAAGCAAGAGGCCTGGTCTTAGTGCTGGCATGATGGCACATACCTGTAATTCCATAACCTAGGTGCATAAGAAAGGAGGATTATAAGCCACCCTGGACTGTACAAGGGAAGTCTCCCAGTAAAGTGGGGTGGGGAAAGAGAAAGAAAAAGTCTCTTTTTCAGTCCACATTCTTTCGTCAACTGTGGGGTTTCTGGAAGGCAACATGCTGCTGGTACAGTTTCTTAGAGGACCACATTTTGAATTTTTGTGTTATTTGAAGTTATTTCATCTCTGAAGTCTTACTGATAAATCCTAGTCCATCCTCTTGTTCACGCTCTGGGGTTGCTCACCCCTCACTCCTAGTGAACACTCTTTCCAGTCGGTCAGACTCTTCTTGGCATTGCCTCCTTTCCTAACACCCTTTCTGTCCCTCCCACTTCCTTACTTAGAGATCAGTTCAAGGCAGTGGTTGCTTCTATGCACCCCCACCTTCACACCGATTCTTAAAATGAGGCCTGTTAGACATGAAATGGCTGTGGGGTCACACTGAGGATGACAGCCGAGTGAATTAGCTCATCCCACACTACTCCATGTCACCAGTACTGCATAGTTTACTGTTGTGAAGACGACAATGACGGAAAGCAAACAAGAGAAGAAATATAAATGCTATATTGTGTAAATAATATAATATGTATTATAATAATGTGTTGTATATAATATAAATGCTATATTGTACATATAACTGTTTCTTGAAACTTGTTGCCTTGTTGTAACATAGGAATGGGTGTTTTATGGAGTTTTTCTGCTCTATGTTTCATTAGTACATAGCAAAATTACCAATAAAAACACAGGAATACGTAAAATGATGCCTGGGGGCCTTGTGAACTAGCTTTGGTTGGATAATACAGTACATTATTAGCTAACAGATAAAAAGCAATGCTTTTCTGGCAGAAAAATCCATATTTCAGGTGTCAACATATTTGAAAATAACTAGGAAATTAAAACATCCACATAGAATATTTTGTTTCCTATTTAACACTTTCAACCCATAGTAAAAAGAGAAATAAAGAAACAATAGAAAATGAGCTCTATTAAAATGGCTATTAGTGTACACATGAAAGTAAATGCCATAAAGAAATCCACATATCTAGTTTTAAAAAAATTATTTATTTTATCTTTTGAGAGTATTATATAGTTACATAATTTTCTCCTTCTCTTACCTCCCTCCAAATCCTCATATATATTCCTCCTGGTTCTTTTTCAAACTCAATGGATGCCTTTTTAAATTAATTAATTTATATATATATATATATATATATATATATATATATATATATATATATACACACTCCTAAGAGCATAATACATAAATGCAACCTTCTCAGTCTGTGTAATGCTACTTGCATGCATGTTTTCAGGGCTGACAATTTAGTATTGGATAACCAAGTTGTGTGTTCTTACATGGCCAAGACCATGTACTCAGTTTTAAAATGTAAGTGATCTTTTTAGTTACTCTGTATGTGTGAGTGCTGTGTACCCACAATGCTACATTTCATTCCTGGATTGTACCAAGTGGTTTCTCTGAGGGTCAAATTAAGAGAAACCAGGTGTGAGATCTAGACTTCAGTTGTCCTTGGAATTGATCCCATTAGTGGGACTCTCACTTGGTTATGAACTTCTGAATCCAAGCCTGTGTTTGTACACTTGGCCTCTCACACATCAGCCTTACAGCGAGGCCTTGCTCTCAGTTTGCCATGGGGTTTTCAGTGCATAGTTTACATTTAGGAAGGCCCTTCCTCTATTCTACTTATTACTGTTGTAGTTGCTACATCCTAAGTTGAGTGGATAACAAAACAAGCGAGCCAAGAAAAGCCCTTGAAGCTGTTTCCTTCTTCATGGATTCCTGCTTACATTCCTTCTCCTTTTCTACTCGCTGCTGCCTTAAAAGAGTGTATGTAGATATTCCCAGACTTACGAGTGTGGTTTTCTCCCAAGAAACCCGTTGAAGATAGCCTAAGTGAAAAATGTGCTCACCACAGCTATCTGACCGACTTTATTTGGTGTGCTCCACTACCTCTGATGAATGATTGGAGGCAACTACCCAGCATTGCTCCAGAGTTTCAGTTCACATGTCACTACTGCAGGAAAAAGGTTGAAATTCAGAAGTTTTAACCATAGTTTATATTAATCCCATATTACTTTGAATAACCAAAATGCAAAAATATATATATAATTTGAATTTTAATTATTGAAAATTGAGAAGTTTTCTATATATGAAAGAGATGGCCCAGGAATTTAATGACTTCAGAAATCTTCACCTTTGATGGTAAAAAAAGGGCATGAGTTCATTTTTTAATGGCTTTAAATCAGAATAAAATGGAATAGCTATGGATGATAACATAGATAGATTTACTACCACACAGAAGTATAGTGCCCTGTGTTCTTGAAAATTATATGTTACGGGTTGCAAGCAAATTAGAACTCATTTTCCAGGAGAATGCTTCTAATTTCATTATTCAGATGTTTTAATCCCCCCAGATCCTATGGTAAACTGAACACAACAAAATATCACAAGCAGTCTTCTTAATGTAGACTCTTTCCCACTTTTGAAAACCAGGGACCTGTGTGTTAATATGAGCAAGACTGTCCTAACCACTTATCGTTAAGGCTTCCCAGAGAAATATGGAGAAATCCATTCACAAGGTCACAAAGGCTAAGAAGCCCTGACATGTGCATATGGTGAGTGGGAGAGCAGGAGAACCAACTGTATAATTTCACCCTGAGCATGGAGGCCTGAGGACCTGAAGAACTGGGAGACAAGGTCCCATCCAAAGCTGGTGGACCTTAGACCCAAGCAGAGTTGATGCTTCTGTCACAGCATGCTCACACTCTTATAGTGCTTCAGTCACCTTTCTTGATGCAGATGCTTGACAGGAAAAACTTGGGGAAGAATGATTTATTGTGGCTGATAGTTTGGGAGGAGACTTAGTCTACTGTGGTGAGGAAGGTAAGCCCAAGTGGCCCCATTCATGGTGGCAAGAATGTGAGGCAGCATCTCCTCACATCCTAGCAGCTCAGGAAGCAGAGAGCAGGACCAGAAGTAGGTGCCAGCTTCAGAATCCACCTCCCAGCAACCCCTTTCTGTAGTCTGCAGAGCTAAGCCAAAGCCCTGAGCATTGAACTCCCTATGGGACCAGATTCATGAGTGTAAGAACTATGTAGATCCAAAGAACCTGTGGTTGGAAGGGCCTTTTCTCCATTTCATGTTATATGCCCTCTTGAAATTGTGTGTGTGTGTGTGTGTGTGTGTGTGTTGTTGTTGTTGTTGTTATTCTTGATTATGAGGATGATGATAATGAAGACGTGTGATATGTGTGTATGTATGGTGTATGAATGTGAATGTGTGGGTATATGTTCCATTGGCATATTTGGAGGCCAGAGAACATCAGATGTTTTCTCTGCTGTCTGCTTTATTGCCTTGTTTTCTTGAGACAGGCTTTCTCACTGAACCAGAAGCTCACCATTTGGACCAGGCTGGCTTACCAGGGAATTCATGGAATCTGTTATCTCTGCCCCGATACTGGGGGTTTATGGACATTTGCAGCCATGTCTGGCTTTTTATGTGGGTGCCAGGGATTCAAACTTAGATCCCCAGGCTGTACAGCAAGTGCTTTTACCTGCTGAAACATCCACCCGGCCCTTTCCTAAAATGTTTTGTTATTTTCTTTAATAAGTTGTCCTTCAGTTTCATTTATTTCTTTTCACTTTGATTCTTGTTATTGATCCTAGAGTCTTGGGCAAGTTAGACAAAGACTTTACCATCAGATATTATCCCTTGCCCCTGCAGTGATACTTTATGCTAGGCCCTGCAAATTATGCACCCAGACAAGTCTCCTCGATATAAATCTTCCACTCTGTTATATTTCTTCCAAGAGATATAGTTTCCCTTGCCAAAATAACCTCCACCAGGAATAGTCACTACCTGTTCATTACCAACCCAATGACATACTCTTCTTATAGTGTGCTTGTCCCATGTGGGTGGGTTTGATACATGTATTGATTCTAGATTGCCATTTTCATATGAAAAATATGTGAAAAGCCAGCTTCTAGATTCCTGCCTGGTTAGAAGCATACAAGAAACAAAACCTTCTTAAGTAGTTTACCCATCCCCCTTCAGTTTTTCATTTCTTCTAAACATTTTCAATTGTATTTTCATTTCTGCACAGAGAGGTATTTCAGTTTTCCACCACAGCGTTCTGATATATTTCATTCAACTTTACCTATCAAAATTCATTGGTTGTCTAAAAGTGATATAATAGCTACTACTATTGAGGTATTTTATTATTGATAATGAACATTCATTTAGGTCTCAGCACTTGTTTGAAATCATTTTTCTACTGAATCAAATTTATTCTATTGGAATTAAGCATGTCAGCTTCGAAGACAAGGAAATAACACAAAGGTACATATGCTTTTCTTGCTCCTTTGTTTATCTTAAAGTGTTCAATGTTTGGTTTTGTAATGTAAGAGTTGAAGAAATGATGAGTAGTTTTGAAACTCACTGAACCCTAAAATCAAGTTTTGCTTCATGTCATATATAAGACAGATTCTATTTTAGCATTTTGAATTTCAATAGTTTCTCTCCACTCACAATGTATAGTCGGGTTGTTTTATAATTTTCTCTGTTACCATCACATATTGTCATGGTTTAAGGAATATTAGAATCATCTAGTATGACATTTGTGCTTCGTGGTTAATGAAATTGATGCCAGAGAGGCATATGGGACTTGTTCAAGACTGTTCAGTAAAAGCGTAGAGTGGAGGAAAATGGAGAGAGGTACACAAGACAGCACACAAATCCCGGCATTGAAGCTCAGTATGCTTTTATTACAATCCACAAATCTCTTTTGATGCCTAAACCCACTAAGATTTCTTCTTTAATTTTCTGTTCATGATAAATATTTATATAGCCTTGAGACTGAAGTTAAAGTTTAGCCTTCCGGGGCCCCATGAATATGAAAATCAGAAATCTGGAGGGAAATGCTAGCTTTTCAGTGAAAGGGCAACAGTGTTTTCGAATGTTCAATGTCATGTCTGTAGAAAAAAAAAAAGTCTGCTTTTCTGATTAAATTTTCCTAACAAACAGCTATGCTACAAGATTGTTTTGGTGATTTTCTAGCTGTGTACTATATTTTATAAAACAAATTGCCCAGCAAAGGTGTCAGTCAGTGCACATCCAATTAAGTGTATGGTGAAAATAGTGTAGTTGAGTCTGACCCTTAATAAAGAGCCACAGGAAGGTCTCTGCTGAAAGGAGCGTGTTCCTCACCACAATGCTTTTGTTTTGGTTGCTACAGGAAACACTGAAATGCATTTGCCATAGAGGCAAATTGTGAATTCTTTGCCACTGAAAACAGATCTAATGAGGATCTTAGAAATGTGAGAATTGATTCCAAATTACAGTATTATTAGCATCAAAATATTTTTCTTTTAAAACTATCTGCCTAGGGTGTACTCTGGGGATGCAGAATAATTATACTGACCAGACAGCATAACTTACAATTGCCAATTATGAGACTTTTGCAGGATAAGCTGCCTCTGATATGGCTGAGAAACAAGAATTCTGATTAAGTATTTTTTCAAGAAAGACCTATTGCAGAGCACCTTTCTTTAAAATCTGTTTTTACTTTCTTCATGACCATTTTGCCTAACAGTTCAATTCCATCACACAAGGCACTATTTAATCTTATGACATTATGCAAAAGGTATGATTCTATTCATTGAGGGGTGAATTTTTCTGTCCCCTATCCTGCTACCCTATCTTATAGAGTACAGTCAGTCATACTGAGGAAAAGAGGCCCATAGTCATGGAACATAGAAGGATGACCCTAAGGTTGATCATCCTTTGTTCTCCTCGAGGGTACCATCACAACACTAAACCCTATCTATACTGGTTACCCCTACCATGTCCACTGTGACACTACAGTTCCCAAGGTGTGAACAGCCATCCAGAAGCATCTCAGAGCAGGCAGAAAGTTCTAAATTTGAACTTTCATTCTTGCTCTTAGGCCATGTTAGTTAACCTTCTCTGAGTCTCAGTATCTTCTATAAAATGAAAATGATAATATTAGAATTCTTAGTGAATTTTTGGTCATGCATGTACAGTTAAAAATACTAGAGTAGCTCATAATTTTTTTCTATCCTGTGGATAGATTGTTAGATGATACATGAAATAAAAGGGATATAAGAAAATCTTAGAACTAAGACTCATCATTTTCAACGGATTTCTGCCAGCACTCCAGTCTGACAACTGTACCCCAGTTTAGATGGACATGAAGGATAAGCAACAGGTTGCTTTGACACCGCCAAATATTTAGAATTCCAACATTTGCAGGGAAGTGTTATATGATCCCTAAATAATTCAGTTCACCTGCTACATTCAAAATGTGACAGAACTTTATTTCTTCCTAATTCCTGGATTTGAGCCCAGACCAAGTATCTGGTAAGTGGAGATGCTTTCAGGAAAGACATTCAGAAAATCCAACCATGTTAATACAGGTCAAAGCTACACACACACACACACACACACACACACACACACACACACACACACACACAGCTGCTAGGACAACATTCAAGAAAAAATGCAGAACATATTCTAATGTACAACTCCATGGGAATTCCAAGAGGGGAATTCCAGGAAACCACTTACCATGTTCTTATATCTGAGAGGGCTTGGTGGGATCACTTAGAGAGGCTCTTGGCAGAGACTGTACAGAGCCCAGAGTCTCTTCTAAAGACTGTACTCTGTCCTGTTTCACAGACTGTCTTACAATCCCAGAAACTACAAGCTCCCTAAATACAGTGGTGCACACATTCAAGACATAAGTAATACAATGCCATAAGAATGTTGAAATTTGTTTCAAGGTGATAGTAAAAATGTTTATATATATTTCAACTTTGGGTTTTAAAATTATCATCAGTTCAGCAGTATCTTCATGAATGAGAACTTTGAAGAAACTCTGGTATTGGCTTTCTAGTATAATGAAGGTTATATACATTAATGAAGTAAATCCCCTTGGAGAAGTACATAATACTCATCAATGACTCCCTTCCCTTCATCACTATGCTAGTATGATGGTGTTTACTTTCTTGAGATGAGGGGAAGATCTCTTCCTTATAACAGATTAAAGCCAAATGAAGAGCAGGAACCCTCACATGTATTCAGAAGTTAGCATCTTTTAGGAACTAAGGCAATACCTTGTAGCACGAATTGTTAGAAGGTCTTATTAATAAAAACAAACCCGGGGCCAGGTATTGGGGTGAACCCTCAAAGATCAGAGAAACACAACCAGCCACAGCTAACCTTGCCAGTTCCTCAGCTGATCTTGTTTTCTCAAACTGGGAGCCTCTGTGTCCTCATCCGAATGGATCTCAGCTGATCTGCTGCTCAAAAGCCTTAAAAGCTTAACCAGCTCTAGTTCCTGGATCTCATGCCTTATATATCTTCCTGCCATCAGTTTCTGGAATTAAAGGCATGTGTCACCATGCCTGGCTGTTTCCAATGTGGCTTTGAACTCAGAGATCCGGATGGATCTTTGCCTCCAGAATGCTAGGATTAAAGGTTTGAGTGCCACCATTTTCTAGCCTCTATATCTAGTGGCTGTTCTGTTCTCTGACCCCAGATAAGTTTATTAGTGTTCACAATATATTGGGGAACACAATATCACCACAATATCTACCAACTTAGCTAATTTTGCTCTAACTACTGGCCATATCTATAGAAATTTATATTGTTCATTACTGATATCTACTAGACAGAAGCCAAGAAACCTGTTAAATGTAGCAAAAATGATCCATGCCCTTGTAACCATGGTATTATTGAGAAGGCCTATACAAAAAAATTTTGTTTTGATTTTGTCTTCAGAAACAACGTGTGATATGGATTGTGGTGTTACTCCCTTCTCCAGAAGCTTAAATGGTAGTAGTGAAAGGTCAAGAGATTATTCAGGATCCCAGAGGTTATGAGGGATGTAGGTTTGGCTTAATCTTGAAGTAGGTCTTCTAAAGGCAGAGTCAGGAGAGAACCCTTTCTCTTACAGCACATGGATGCTGTCTCCTAATATTATGTGAATGGTCTCAAAATGTTGCTATTTACAGGACAGATTTCAATTTTTTAAGGGAAGTGAAAAAAAATCATGCAGTTCGTTGCTTGGTCTGTAGGCAGCCATTTGAATGGCTCACTCTGGAATTGTGTGAGTAATAAGGTTTGCCAACTGGCCACTTTCTCAGTCCTCATGGAAGCCCTCCCTTGTGGCTGTAATTTGTTAAGTACCTGCTTGCATCCTTTCAGGAGAGATTGATAGCTCCATCTTTTCAGGAGAGAATATCCACACATCCTTTTACCTTTTAGGCTTATGCACATGATCACTAAAGGGTGTTATCATTTGTGTGTGTGTGTGTGTGTGTGTGTGTGTGTGTGTGTGTGTGTGTGTGATGTTGGGGAGGATTTTATCTTTCCCTGACTTAGGCGGTATGCTGGAGGCAAAGAAAAGATTGCTGTTCACCAGAGTTAACAGGGCAGACATTGCTCTACTTTTTTCCCTGCCAGTCAAAAAGAAATAAGGGATAATAGAAACTCATCATTTGCTATTTGCAAAACTGTTTACTTTCCCTGGATATTTTTGTCTCTTGTTGACATGAGCACTGACTGCTCCTTTGCCATAGCGGATAATTTATTTTATATGAGGTGGTGTTTTCAACATGTTTTGAATCATGCCAAACCCTGTCTGGATAAAAATAAATGCTCTCATTTTCTCCAGTGGGTGTTTTCCTTTGCCCATGAAAGCTATGATTGCTTTGAGTTTTTTTTCCCCAAACCCACTCTATGAACTTTTGGTAAATATTTGAATGAAAGTAAGAAATAGCATAAACAAACAAAAATCCACCCCGCAAAAAAAAAAAAAAAAAAAAAAAAAAAAAAAAAAAAAAAAAAAAAAAAAAAAAAAAAGAGGAAGTGAGATGTAACTTCTGCCCTTCTAAGTTTTATCCTATGAGTTTTAAAGCAGTTGTTAGGTTCTTTGTTTAGATCGATTGGTGGAATTCTTACACTATTTTTATCCAAATGGAATGAAGAGATAACAATCATCAAGCAAACATTTAATATGTTTATTGACAGGCAAAGTAGAGCTACATAAAGATGAGCACCATTAGCTCAAAGTAAAAGATGAAACCAAGCAAAGCAATAGGGTTGAGGAGAATTTAGAATGGAGAGTAAGGAAGAGGGGAGGTAGGGTTGAGGAGGAACAGGGTCGAGGAGAAGTGAGATTGAGAGGAGTAAGGCAGGGGGGTGATAGGGTTGGGAGGGAGTTGAGCTCGGAAGAGTAAGCCTGGGAAAATAGGATTGGAGATAGTAAAGCTGGAGGAGGGAGGAGGTTGAGAAAGAGTAGAGTTGGGACAGATAACCATACTTGAGTTTTCTGTTCACAAAGAACCTCATAATTTTACTTCTGCTTTTCTGTATTGAGGGAAATTCTGCTGTCATGCAAATATATTTAGATCAGACTGACTTGGTTAAGAGAAAAGGGAAGACAAGGTACTAAGTCCTCTTTGCCTTTCTCATGGCCTATGGGGTTTCTCACTAAGACTTCCCCCTCCTCTGCAGTTTTCTTTCTGCCTGACTTTATGTCTCATTAAGTTTATAACCACTTGCACTTATTTCTCAGTACATAACCACACTGTCTGGGTTATTTCTCAGATCTAGTTCCTTCGGTGGGATGGGAATCTAGTTGGTTCTGCCATAAATTTGAGCCACTGTTTAATCCCTAAGTTCCCTGCCCTCAGTCCTCATGCCATCCTGGTTCAGAGAATCACACTCCTGGGTAAAGCTAGGACAGGGAGCCCTCATCCAGTGACAGCATCCATTTAGCAAGATCTCTGGACAGGACAATGTTGCATCAAAGGAGTTTAGGCAGAAAGGCATTAACTTCTAAATTATAATTAAGATATGATAAGATTAATCAGCTGAGCAGAAAATGTGCAGGAAGGGCATGGCTAAGAAGAAGTAATGTTTTGATTCTGCAAGTTTTTCCTGAGGCATGATAATCCTAGCAGTAGACCATTCGGGGCAACAGTGTTGAGATGTAGCAAAGCTTGACCATGTCCTTCTACTGATGAGGCAATATTGTGGTTGAAACTAAAGCAAAACAACCCTTTCAGAAGGATGCTTATGAGAGCAGAGGAGCATTTCCACCAATCGAAATGCCAGTATTCCCATTGCTGTGCAGATCTCAGCATTTTAGTCCTCTTTAAGGTTTTTGTTTCCTATATTGACTACTTGTTCCACACTGCTGAAGTGATGGTAATTCCAGGTGACCAACCCCTTGCATTTTATATGGTAGCTCATTTTAATAGCCTAAAATATTTCCCAATTTATTTTCTGCCATGTATAAGTAAAGGCATTTCATAATATTTATCAGTGTTTAATACTTTCAGAAGAGCATGTAAGTGACATTTAAATCTTCTATTCATTAGCTATAAAAATAGGTTGGTCAGTAAAGTTCTTGCTGCACAGGCATGAGGCCTTCAATGCCAACCCTGGCAACCATGTAAAAAAGCTGCATGTGCTGACATAGGCTTGCAATAGAAGCACTAGAGAGACAGGGACAGGAGGATCCCTGGAACTCACTGCACAGCCAGCCTAGTCCTCAGGTGCCAGTAAGAGATGTTGTCTCAAAAAATGAAATAGACAGTTCATGGGAAATGGCACTGGAGTTGACCTTTAGCCTCTATACTCATATGCATACATACCCACACATGTCCCTGTTCAGAAGTGAACACACACACTTTCCCCCCAAAATACATTTTTATGTCCCAGTAAACATGCAAACAGAAGCAAGTAAGTTCCTCAAGTGTATGGAAACATGAAGCCAGGACCAGTGAGAGCCCAGAAGCTTATCAAAGCCTTAAGTGCCATGTGTGGTATGGGCTACTGAGTCCCAAAGCAGAAAGTGAAGTGCAGGCTTGAATCCACTCTGGCTTTGCTGTATTGTTATCTTGGCTACCATCTTCAGGGTGCTCAACTATAAAACAGAAAAAGAGAATTCATATGGATGTGTCAGGTGGAGGTAGACAATCTCTGCAATTCCTTATGCAAATGACAATATTGTCATGAGCTCCTTATTGTGTATTTTGAGGTGACAATGTTAGGAGTAGTTTTAATCCTAAAAGGGCATGATGGGCCAGTACTGGAGGAAGGACAGAGAAACCAGCTGAGTGGTGATTTCAGGTCCAGTCCCCAAACCTGGTATACAAGGTAGATTTTTATGTTCAGGTAAAATTTTAAAATCAACACAAGAGATCACCATGATAAATAAAAACACCAAAGAGCTAAACAGAAACTGAAGTTAGAGGTTATCTCTGGCTTATTTAATTGATTTCAATAAAACATTGTTGATAAGAACAGGCAGCTAACCCAGGAGCCAGGTTTGAATGTTTTAAAACATATCATGCCAAAATATCCATTCTGTTTACTGAGGTTTTTGTTTGTTTGTTTTTGTTTTTTGTTTTTGGCACCTTCCTGACTATTTGTGATTGAACTGTGTGGCTGAACACCTCACTTAATATCCCTTTCCCTCACTCCTGTATATAGAATTTGCTTGTATTTTAACTCAATGCTTTAGACTTCAAGCCTGGCCAAGATGTTTGGGGTCATCATGCTCAGACATGTTTGTTGGGATGCTTTTGTGCATCCCTTTTAAATGTCAAAGATTTGCTTTTAGCAACCTGCAGCTGAAAAGTCATGTGAAGTCATTGAGCTCCTGAAGCAATACTAACCCTCTCCTGTCGTGGCTCCAGGACACTTCATTAAACAAATAAAGCTCCTTCCCTTCTGCCTAGAAGTCCCCGACTTGGCCTTTGGCTCGATGGAGGTTTAGATGGAACAGTAGTACTTCTGTTGTGTTCGTGTTTTCAAACTTGATTTTTTTTTCCCCCTATCTTACTTTACTACTTTCTGAGGGCTAATTTTGACCATCTTGAAAACAGGGAACAATCTCAGGAAATTGTTTTCTTTCTTGCTTTTAAATATTGATTGGACTCGGGCAGAGGGAGTATAATTAAACTCACAGCGGTAATCAGGTCCTTTCGTAAGAAGCCTTTTATCCTTTCACCTAACCTGCAACTGCCTTCCCTTGTCTCTCTGGGGCGAAGTGGCAGGGAGCCATTTGGCTCACCCAGCTCTACCTTGGCCGGGCCTGCCATGAATCAGATGTCCTTTTCCTCCTCGAAGGCAGAATGTGTCTCTTACCGGGGCTCGCATCACATTTCAATTTGCAAATGAGTCTTTGGTTTCTGTACCATGCTGTTTGCTGCAGCTGATACATCCACCTGAACCATAGCCCCTGGATCTGTAATTACTGAGCTTTGCAGGGCCACCCCCTCCACTTTGAACTTGATGCCTCTCTTGTCCGTAGTGTACACCTGTGAAGTAAAACATCCATCCATAGATCAGAAAAGAGGGCCAGAGACCCTCCATAAGCACCTAAAGAGCAAGAGTATTAGGCTTCCTGTTGAACAGTGAGGCAAAGGGTAACCGTGGCATGGGCTCAGACTTTGAGATCTAACTGGATTATCCATTGACCCTGCCGAGGTGTGTTCCATGGTTAATCATATGCTCCAGTTTGCCTAGGCTGTAGGGCACAGGACGTTTAGGTGCCTGTGAGGGTACTTGGGATGAAGTTGGCATTTAAATCAATAAATTGAGTCTTTACTCCCTAACAGAGTAGCCTCCTCTGATCAAAGGAGACATAAATCAGACAATTGATTGATCTTCCTACCTGATAGCCTTGGGACATCAGGCTTTCGCTATTTTCAGACCACAGCTGAAACAGTAGATTTGCTTGGCTCTCTAGGTAGCAGCGAACTGAATGCAACAGTGTTCAGGCCTTTGAACTCTGACTGGAGCTATACCATCTGTGCTCCTGAATTCCCAGAATACCAGCTACAGAAACTGGCATGTGTAGACTTCTGTAAATAATTTCTTACAAGAAATTTCTTTGTGTCTTATTTAATATGCAAGTATATTACATATCCTATATGGAAAGCTTATTGGTTTTATATCTCCAAAGAATGCTGATTAATATAGAATACTATTTATCATTTGGAAATTCCCTGCAGTTTAAGTAGCTTAATTGTATGGCTTCAGCAGGAGAAAATAAAAGAACGAATGGCTATAGCATCTGCAACAGGTAGAAGTTTATAGGGACCATTTGTCATTGGGGAATCTTCACAACATCTGAGCCTCTTTATTGCTGTTGTGGGAAATCTCTGCCTCGTACGTCTCAATGGAAACCCATTTGTTTATTTTGAGGGGAAAAAATGAAATAGAGTCTGATTACCATTGTCCATAGGAAGTCAGGAAGGTACTATGATCTCTGTGTGTAAGAGCCAGAATTTTAAGCATGGAGTTTGTGGCACAGACAAGTAGGGACCCCGTTGTTCCCTTGGGTGATGGTTCAAGTGACAATACTCCCTAGTGTGTAAGGGCAGAAACGACAATGGTAACGTTGGGCAACTCACATCTGTTTTCAGTGGTGCTGGCAATTGGTAGGAGAGAAAGAATGTGGACTCCTGGCTGCCAGGCACAGAGGCATCCTCTTTGCACAGAGCCTGTGGTATAATTTTGGATTCTGGGCTATAAGCTGATACCTGACTGTCTTTATTCTCTAAACTTTCCTGATCTGATTCTCTAGGATTCATTGCAAATATGTTAGTTCATAAATTCAATTTTTGTTAAATTAGTCAGCCATTGTTGGTTGTTAATATGTAAGGATAAGTTTTGGTTCATTTTCCTGGTGTTCTTTATATCTTTTAGTGTGTGTGTATGTGTGTGTCATGTTTGTGTGTGTGCGTGCATGTGGATGTGTCGTGTGCATGTGTGTATTTGTGTGTGTGTATTTTGTGTGTGTGTGACATGTTTGTGTGTGTGCGTGCGTGTGTGTGTGTATGTGCGTGCGTGTGTGTGTGTGTGTGTGTGTGTGTGTATTTGTGTGTGTGTGTGTTGTGGTGTTCGTGTGTCAGCATGCCATGGTGAATGTGTGGAGGTCAGAGGACAGCGTAGGCTGTCATTTTGACCTTCCACCTTGTTTGAGATGGGATTTCTTGTTTGTTATTTTTGCCCTTCTGTGTATGCCTGGTAGCTAGGAGGCTAGTTTGCAAGCTAGAGGGGAGGTTATCTCTGCCTCCTGTCTCCCAGTACATTATGGACATGTGATACTGTGCCTAGCTTGACATGGGCTTTAAGGATTCAAACTTAGACTCTCACACTGTTGGTAAATACTTCACCCATTGGCCGTCATTTCCTTGGCCTTTCTGACATTTGCTCGTTGCCAGCTGAACAGTGTTACTCTCCTACGTGTGATTGATAGAAGATTGAACATGGCAGGCAAGAGAGCGTCTCATGAAGATTGCATTATTGTATGGTAAATAAAAAATAAGTAACTAAGAATATAAGCAAAGAAACAAATGTAAGCAAAGAAGACCAATGTGATATAAGTTTAACAAAATTAAGTAAAATACAATATCATGGTAAAGAGACAGAAGGGCCAGAAACTGTGGCGGGAGAGTGACTCCATGAGGAAATGATAGTTGTGTGGAGACTCCAGTGGCAGGAAAGTCACCCAGATACTAGAGACTCGGAAGTCATGGGTGGGAATAACAATCAGTTCTAAGTTACAAATAATGCAAGTTCCAACTTGGAAAACATTTAGAGCCCTTCTAAGTCACATATGTACATGGATACAGGAACTGAAATGTAAATAAAAACACATCCAACCCTTGTGAGAATATTTGAATGTTTCAGAAGGTCAGTTATGCCGATTGTGAAAAGTGAGCAGAGTTTAAGGTAGACTTAAATGTGCTTTTGCTTACATTTAAATTCTTCCCTGGTCCATCCCATGTTGGGTTCTTTTTAGTTCTTTTCCAGTTTGCATTTTTCCTGGAGCAGGTCCACCTTTTGCCTTTCCTCTGTCTCATTCTGCCTTCTCCACAGCACGTTTGAGGAAAGGGAACTTAGCAGCTAGCATTTGCTCTTAGTGGCTTGCTTTGAATGTTTAAGGATAGGAACGAGCACAAATTTCCATATGGTTTGTTATACTACATTTCCAAAAGAAAACTAGATGGGCAAGCAGTGAAAAGTTCATTGAACGCAGGACAGACGACCACTATACTGTTTCACATCTGAAACGATATTCATGCACAGACCACCTTGTACAATTTCTGTGTCTGTCATATCAAAATTCCAAGTAGACAATTAAAATGTACAACAGACAAAAACCAGGGATGCTCCTTTTAGCTATATATTCAACTGAATATATTCAAAATATTATCCTGTTTTGTTTTATTCTGTCTATACTGCTTGCATGTTTGTATGTAGTTTCCACTGAGAGCATGTTTGGACTCACACAGCCACATAGAAAATATTGGGTAGAGCCTTTGGAAAGATCAAGCTCCGAGTGTGCTAAGTTATAATGAACTTGGAGACAAGGAAATGGAATAAACCACCTTACCTGTGAATCCATGGAATTTTGTGTGCTTTGTAAATGCTCTCCATTGCTCCACCACCCTCCCCAAGACAGTTCTCATGTCTCCTCTCCATAATGCTCTGTCTTAGTGTTAACCATTTTCAAACTTCTTTTGCTGCTTTTCTTTCTCTGTCTCTCTGTCTGTCTCTCTCTTTCCCTCTCTCTCTGTCTCTCTGTGTCTCTCTGTCTCTCTTTCTGTCTCTCTCTCTCTCTCTGTCTCTCTCTCCATCCTATCCTTCAGTTAAAGAAAGTGACACTGAAATCAAAATGAACCCCCTTGGGTCCTGACAAACCTCTTTGTGGATACCCCCTCTTTTCCCCATAATTAAGGCTTTGTAAAAGGAATAACGATGTAGCTTCCTGTAATGCTTTGTGCATAAAAATCAAAACACTAGGCTGTGTTCACTCTCTATGTAAATTTTTTTAACCTTGACACATTGGCTAGTTTGCATTTTAGGATATAGCTCTGCTTACCCACCTAAAACATTGTGCCCAAAATGAGCTTTGGGCATCAATGCCTCTGATGAAAGCAATTTGGTTCTATTGGGCACCATCACCTTTCCTGTGTTATACCTATAATTTGAGGACTTTTGAGACTTCCAGTCTTTTGTTTACCCTAAAGCAACAGAAGTATCAAAAACAATAAAATAATGAAACAAATATAGCCAGTGCTTTTATGGCCATTGATTCTTCTGTTAATCCTTTGTTTTTTGGGTTTTTTTTCTGACACATGCAAGAAAACAGATGCCTTAAATGAGTGTGTACATTAACCTACATAATCCCTGTCTCCATTTCCCACTTACAGTGCTAGTCATATATTACTCAGTCAGTTGCTTTCTTGATAATGGAAAACAGTCAAAAGTCATTCTTTCCATGATAAATATCCAAACTACAAAGAGGAAAATTATGACCTTCACTAACTATCTGAGAACTACTTGTTCCTCCATATGTGTGTAGAAAATCAGCAAAAGGGTCATTATAATACTGTTTGCCTTAAAGGGCACCATGGTTTTATGTGCCATCCAGGTACCTCTCAAGACACTGGACTTCCTTCAGCTCCCTGAGGAAGAATGGGATAAGATCAGATGTGTTTGCCTTTTTTTTTTTTCAAACAACATGCAGAAAATATCTGTGTACTGTATCAATGACAAAGATGATTCTGTATACCAGGATGTCCTGTTAGTCACATGGCTGAAGAATATATACTTGGATTTATAGTTCTTCTGTGGTGAAGCATTCTGGTCTTGAAGTAAAGGTGATTCTTAGTACTGGAAGACAGACTAAAATAAATGTCTTCCTAGTTGTAATACTCAAGTTTGGGGAACTGTTCATAATATTCATTCTTTGGTAGAAAATTGCATGATTGACTCTTTTTTTCTTTAAGGAACACCTGGCTTATCCCAAGGAAAGGGGCTTATACAGGGGCTCTTTTTAGTGTGTGTTCACATCTCACTAGGCTAGTCACGTAAACCTGAGGTACACTTCTCTGATGGGTAGAAATGGAAAACTGCTAATACTTACCTGGGAAATGGCTATTTATCCATGAAATAACATGCCTAGAAAACAGAGAGAATGTGTAAAACCACTGTAAGCCAAGAATATGGAACCAAAGTGCTGCTTTGGACATGTTGGCCTGAATTGCAATCAGACTTTTTGACTGATGGCCCAGGCAGAAAGAAGTCACTTCTAGTCCCTTTTGAACAGGCTTTTGCCAATCAGGGTGATGGGGATCAGGGCTTGACTTCTTGATTAAGCCACCAAATAAATCACAAAGTTAAATACTTGGCAAAGAGAAATATGACATGCATACTACATATAGCATACTAATTCTTCTATTCTGAAATACTTAATGTCCAGAGTTCATGCTGCATTTAATATCTCTGAATAAGTTCTAAATGTTCTCTTCTATGGCTAGACTAAGTTGTCTATATGAGCTGCTGATAATGCCTATGTATAGGACATGTGTTAAAGACACAGTGTTAACACCAATGAACTCAATACACTCCTCAGCCTCTTTATAAAGCACACAAATAATTCTCCTCATTAAAGAATAAGACTCATAAGCCGGGCGGTGGTGGCGCACGCCTTTAATCCCAGCACTCGGGAGGCAGAGCCAGGCGGATCTCTGTGAGTTTGAGGCCAGCCTGGGCTACCAAATGAGCTCCAGGAAAGGCGCAAAGCTACACAGAGAAACCCTGTCTCGAAAAACCAAAAAAAAAAAAAAAAAAAAAAAAAAGAATAAGAATAAGACTCATGGTGCTCAGTAATGTACTCAGGACCTATTTAAGTAGGGGATAGAACTAAAACTTGAACCCAGTTCTCCTTTTCTGCAATTCCATTATTTAATTGCTTCCCTTCTGTTTCACTAAGCTCTTTAAACCAAACATTGTATACAGAAGTAGAAAAAGAGATGAAAGTAAATGAACCTTTGAAATTTTTTACAACCTTTAATTTATGTAGTCTATATCCTTTTGTCTCATACATTGGAATATTTATAATAATTTTAAAAGAAAAGTGTTAATCCTTTTCTTTTTTATTAAGAAAAAAATTTTCATTCATTTTACACACCAATCAAAGATCTCCCTCTTCCCTCCTCCCACCCTCTCAGCCTCCCCCTCAAAGCCACCCCCCACTTACCCCCACAAGAAGGCAAGGCCTCCCATGGGGAGGCACATCCAGTAGAGACAAGTCCAAACCCTTCCCCCTGCCTCAAGGCTGCAAGAGGTGTCCCATCATAGGTGGTGGGCTCCAAAAAGACCCCTCATGCACCAGGGATGGATTCTGATCCTACCTCCAGGGGGTCCCCCAAGCAAATCAAGCTACACAATTGTCTGACCATGCAGAGGCTTAGTCCAATACCATGCAGGCTCCACAGCCATTGATCCAACTTTCATGAGTTCCCGCTAGTTTGGTTTGGTTGTCTCTGCAGGTTTCCCCATCATGATCCTGATGCACTTGCTCATAGAATCCCTCCTCGATCTCTCTCTCTCTCTCCCCAACTGGACTCCTGGAGATCTATCTGCCTGGTGTTTGGCTATGGATCTCTGCCTCCGTCTCCATCAGTCATTGGAGATGGAGGCAGATGCAGAAATCCTTTTCAATTTCTATATTTTCAAAGCAATCCAGCAACCTAATGTGACTGGCTGCAAAGTCATTGTTTTTTATCCACAGTTAATATTGCTCTGCTTTTAAAGTTGTGGACATTCTCTGTCCTAATATTTAATATTCTGTTCATCAGTGTTCTGTAGATAATTTGCTATTCTAATAAACTATTAGGGCATAAAGAGCTGCTGTAGCCAAGATATCCAATCATGTATTTGGTACCATCAAGAGTAGCCCTGGAAGCCATCTCAATAAAGCCAACAATATCAAATCTGTACTAGTAGTATTTCAGGCAGAATCATTTCATCTAAATAAAGTGGATGCCATGTTTAGCAAGCTTGAGCTATGAAGATATTCTTTTAACTGAGTATTTGAATGTATGAGAGCAATTTATTGCCTGACTCATGTATTTATATCCATAGATTTCATGAATTTATGATCATGAAGAAATGATAGGGTTGTGAGTCTACAGGTTGTATATTAGAGAGGGCAAAATGTTTCTTGTCACCAATGTTCAAAAAAAAAAAAACCAAAAAACAAAGGAAAAGAAAAACCTAGCCAGAGTGAGTCAATTTGTCAGACCTAATTTGGAACTGAAGTAGAGATGTGAAATTACCTAAGGGTGATATTAGGATAAAAGGTTGCCTTGTGAGTGAGAAAGTCGATATGACAGCACTGTGGTACTTAGTTCTGGAACCAAGCACACTCGGTTTAAGTGCTTTTTTCCAATATCTCTATGTCTCGAAAACTTGGACAAATAATCAATCATGTGAAGATCTGTCTTCTGGTGTGATGCTGTCAAGCACACCTGAGGTATAGTAGAGGTACCACAAACAGTACCTGGCTTTGTTCAACATTGAACATATACAAGAATCATGACAGAAGAGTATATTTAAGTTGAACACACGTTTTTGGTCATGTAGAGCAGATGCCTGTCCTACCTCTTTACCTATTTACCTCTAAATTGGCTTTACTTACATAGTATTTAAGACAAAATTGTGGATTTGGAAGCCATCCATTATGCTGAAGAATAGAGCAGACATGGCAATACACTTACTTTTTTATTATCTTGCTTGCTAAGGAAAAATTTAGGTGAGGAAAAAAATCACAAGGTATTCACTAACTTCTAACAACAGGGACAGGTCAATGCTTCAGAGTTTGATTATGAGGTCTTCCCAAAGAGTGAAAACAATAGAAGATTGACACTTTAAGATGTTATTGTCTGTGCTATCCAGCCACCATTCCAAACAGTGCTGCTGAACTTCTAACATTTTGTACTTTAGATTGCAGAGAGGATAGCGATGGGATTACAGAGTGCCTTAGTTTCTTCTGTCACAAGGAAATGTGTGCTTGCTTGTTCAAATAGCTCCAGCAAACTAAAGTAGACACAGAGCTCACCAGCACTGAAGCCCAACTAGAAAAAGGATGTCCACACCAGGAGTTCTCCCTGATGTCCTCACAGGCCATTTGAGATATGTAAACTGTACATGCTCAAAAATTCCATTAAGACCATATCATAAATGTGGCTGCATTTCCATTTGACACATATAATTAGGACCCAAGGCCTCTAACAAACTTCTCCTGGGAGCTAAGATATGTTTCTGGTGGATGATGAGTTCCTTTATTGATGTCTAATCTAGCTTCTCTGGCCTTGTGTTTTGATATTAGGCCACACTGCTCTCATTAATATATATAATAAAAAAATAAATAAAAAAAAAAAAAAAAAAAAAAAAAAAAAGAAATAGATAGATAATAATAATAGATAGATGTGGAACTCCTGTGTTCCCATGCACATGGTGACAAGATGTGGAAAGCACTAGGGTTTCTCCTTGTAGAATGTTCATGAGCTGTGTAGGGCTGCACAAGTTCCACAGTGAACTCAGTGTACTAGAAAAGAAGCTGCACACTTTCACATAAAGGGACCGGATTGTTTTCTCATCTGGCAACAGGACAGTCATAAAGACAGGGAGCAACTGGTATTTTGCAATCTACCCTGCTGTTTGTTCTTTTCTCTGTTTGAGACTCCTGGAGTGCCCTGTTGATCAGAATTCCACTTCTCTGCTGCCTTTTTCCCTCTGCAGCATTCCTTGGGCTCCACTTTTCCTTAGGCGTTCCAAAATTGTCTTAATGATGTTAACTACCCTGGTGGGTCCCTGAAGCAGCACACAGCAACCTTAGGCTTCCTGCCTGCTGCTGCTGCTGAACTCAACCAATGAAATCAATTTGCTCCCGACAGCTGTTCCTCTCCACACTCATTCAAGGACTGTATAGCTCCTTCAGCTCATTGCCTGCAGAAGGAATTCCTGGTCCAGGTGTGTGAAGGCAGAGTGGGATAGCTCTGTCAGACTTTTACACTCTTTTCTCTGTATCACATAGGCTTCCTCATTGTCCTACTAAGTCGTTATAGTGGTAAATGGTAGACAACCCAGCGTGATGCTGGACCATCACTAGATGGTCCTCACTTACTGGACATAGGTGGTTACCACTGGAAACTTGTTTCTAAGTCAACCCACTTAGGAAGAACTGATTTAATTGTCTGGAGCCAGAATTCTGAAGAAGCTGGTTTCAAAGTCCCCATTGGGTTCACTAGTAGGTTTCTTGGCAAAAACATGGAAACACTGCATTGGATTTTGGATTTGAGACCATTCTCTTTCATATGTTTATGTGGCAGTGGTTTATTTCTATATAGGCCTCAACAGATTCATATCCTGAATGTTCAGATGGGATGTTTCACATTCTTCACATCACTGCTAGTAAAACAAGTAGGATAGCCCAGATCATAGAAACAAGGAAATGAAGGCTTTGAGTGGAATAAATGGACTTCATTTTTTAATACAAACATTTCAATAGTTAAATGTTTATTTTTCAGATTTTTTTTTGGTAAAGAGAGTGTACAAAGTTGTGCTTAGTGATTTCTTACATCTTAGAATTATGGTAGTTATTTTGAAAGCTAAGTTTGGGTACTGAAAAACTGTATTTAAAGGGGGTTAATCAACTCACTTAAAGTCAATGGTGAAAAGGAAAGAATTATGCACATTTAAGTAAATGAGGTTATAAAAATGAAGGAAAAATGTAGATGTAACCAATCGTCTTATTAAAATAAGAAACACAGAGCCAATGTAAAAGAGAAAGCCGAGAGGACAGAGCTCAGAGCTAAAATCTTACCTCCTGCAGTGCTCCTAGCTTCCCAGAGAGAGAACTATTTCCTGTTTGTCTGTCTTTAAATAGTCTTTCTGTTCTGCCTTCTCATTGGTTGTAAACCCAAACACATGACTGCCTCGTCACTGCCTGTAAGTACCGCCCTCCAGGTCTTAAAGGCATATGTCTCCAATACTGGCTGTATCCGTGAACACACAGAAATCTACCTAGCTCTTCTAACCACCACGCTCTTGCTATGGCTCTAATAGCTCTGACCCCAGGGCAACTTTATTTATTAACATACAATTAAAATCACATTTCAGTACAAATAAAATACCACCATAGAAAAATTACAGAACACTACAATCACTTTCTACATGACTTTGTGGTGTATGCGTGTGTTGTATATGTAAGACAAGTAGATATTTTGGGGCTGTGACTGGGGCAGAAGAAAAGAAAGTGCCTTCTATGGTGGCACACCATTGGCATTGGTATCTGATAAGGCCTTCTGCAATAGACACACTGCGACAGTCTCAGTAAGCCTCAACTCCTAACTTGGATCCCTTTTCTGCCATCTTCTTCTTCAGGCTGGGAGCAGGTAGAAATGTTTTTTCTTGTACTTGAAACAACAAAGCCCTTCACCCATATGATTTTCTTGAGTATTTATGACCATTTTATGGCAGTGGTACATAACAAAAAAATCTGATTTTGTGTGTGTGTGTGTGTGTGTGTGTGTGTGTGTGTGTGTGTGTGCGCGCGCGCGCGCGCGCTTTAAAAGGAAAAACAGGATTGAAAGCAGTCACTGCACTGTTGGCGGAAAAAAACATTGCTTCCTGGGAGCGCTGAAATTAAATACAAATAGAAGATGAAGTGTAATTTTTAGTTTTGATTTAGAATTAACTTATTGATCCTTACTTAATGGGAAGGCATAGCATTGTCTACTATTAGAGTTGAGAAAGACTGTGTAACTGAAATGACAGTAGGCCTTTTATCACAGTGTGAAATACTCTTATACACGGCCTGCTAAGCTTACACTGAAGCACCGACTATCCAAGGTTGATTGAAAGGGAAGCAGTGAAGACGGGAAGGAAAGGGGAAAATTCTTTTTAAAAAGTCAATAAAGCCTCCAGGGTGGAAAAACGGGTCAATCAAAAAACTCAAAACTATCCATAGCTCTTTTAAGCTATCAAAAATGATCCTTGGGGTAAGGGCAGATGTTCAAAGTGTGGAGAAATACAGTGCATGGCAGGAAAGAAATCTGCATCGTTTCTTTACTGAGAAACGGTTGGAAGAGAGAGTGAAGATGAGTACTTCTATGCCTACATTCCATCTACTGATTCAAATAAGTACGTGGACCATCTTGGACATTTAGCAAGCGGCTTTGTTGAATGGAGGTGGAGGCAAAGGAAGGGAGGGAGGGGAAGGAAAAGGTAGAGCTGAGATGAAATGGAGACCAAACTTGGTGGTTCTGGTGGAACTATTGCTGAGTAGATGGCTTACTCAGCCAAGTGGGGTCTAGAAATGTACTGAGCCAATGAAAGTGCATTAAGAAGGTGGTGATGAGTGAGTGACCAGGGTCTGCAAAACAGCAAAAGAGTGGTTCTCGATGAGAAATTGCAAATAAATTTACAAATTCCTTCCAAATGGCATTATGCTTCAAACTCTGAGACAGACCTGTTATTTTAAATTTTTAAAAAAATTTGACAACTACATTTTTAATGAAGTATTCTTCATGGTCCTTTTGAATTCTAAAAGGCATATTTTAAAGTTGTTGTTGTCATTATTATTCCCTAAGATTAAATATTTCCATGTGGCTTTTATAAATTTTTTGTTTATTGAAAATTTCATACATGTATAGAATGTATTTTGATTGCATTCACCCCATCTCCAGTTTTCTCCAGGATGCCTCCACTTACACTCTCCTCCAAACTTCATATCTTCTTTTTAAAATTATTTTTTTATGATTTTTAACTCACTGAGTCCTACTAGTGCAGCCCATATGCACATGGGTGTCGGGTCATTCACTGGGGCATAGGCAAAATGTGAATTCCAAGCAGCCTGACCTCCAAACCCAAGGGCAAACAATAAGTAAGGAATGAGCCCTGTGGGTCACGACCAGGAGGCAGAAAATGCCATGATCCTAGTGACTCAAGAAAACGACCTATCATCCACACCTCATTCCACAGCTGGAAATTCTCATGAGCTTGAACTAAAATTTTTACAAGAGTTAACTCATCTTTCTGTGTGACAATTAAATAAAGTAGACATTTCAATTATCATTTATGTGTGATATTTAAACCCTCAGAATTTGAAGCTGACAGAAACAGAGTTTGAGTCCCTATTGTCATAATGACAAACTTATGACACTTTACAATGCCCCCTTTTTATCAAAGGGTGGTTTTGAGAGAAACCAAGTTATTTCCAATCAACACCCAGGAGTTTTCATTATACGTATGCTTCAAAACATGTGCTGCCAGGGTTATAGTCTTTCTAGTCCTGATATCAGACCATCTGGATTCTTTACCATAACTTATCATGATAAATTATATAATGGGATGATAGAACTACCATGTTACTTTTTTAAAATCCTGTGAGATTAGACAATTCAGTCAACCTTTCTGCTCCTCGTTTGTAAAACATGAATGATATGTAATTTTAGAAAGTTGCTGTGAGGGTTGAGGAACATCAAATGTGAATCTACAAAACAACACCTCTCACTCATGAAACATAACTGTTCACTGTAATTCAGAATACTAATTACATGTTTATATTCTTTGAATAATTAGATGGTTTTAAATTTAATATTTGTTCTAGTGACTCTATGATTTTGTGTGTGTGTTGCTTTGTTTTAATTGTTTTTTTGTTTGTTTTGATTTTTATTTTTTGTGGGTTTGGTTTTTTTTTTTTTTTGAGAGACAGAAAGGACATGAAATTGGGTGGCTAGGGAGATAGGGAGGATCCAGAAGGAGTTGAGAGAGAGGAAATAAATTGTATGAAAAAAAAATTCATAAAATAAAAAATTTAGAAAAATCTAATTGAATCTTAGAAAATACTTATATGTAGAACTACAATGTTACTTTCTGAAAATCCTAAAAGGCAGTTTAAAATGTCAAACCGAATTATCTGGTTTTATATATTGTAAAGTAAGTTTCTGAAGTGTGTGCATTTTGATATTAACAAAAATGTTGGACATTTTTAGCACATAAAGTTAACTTTTTTAATCACATAATTTATGGATCCAGCATACGTTTATATTACTGTGGCTGTTAACATACCCCTCAATGATTCCAATTGAGAGTTTTTTGTTTTTTTGATCTGTCACAAATCTCTTTAAAAACATACCTTTGTCCTCGATGACAAAAAAAGTTAGGGCTGAAATAGTAATTTCAGTATTTATTACACAATATGGTACAGTGAAAAACACAGGCCACTCGGCCAAGATTTTCAATCCAGCACTGGTCATTTTTGTCCACACTGGGAACACCTCCTTCTAGGACCTGCTATTTGTTTCCTTTGACCAGATTACCATCCTTATTTTCACCACTGTGACTCAACACTCACACTGGTCCTACAGTTTTTCTGATAAACAAAAGAGAAAGGAGAGCACACAGCCTGGGCAAGAGCTGTTGGTGCCGAGACATCTGTGCGGCTCTGGAGATCATCAGCCTGAGTGACGGGAGTTTTACACTCTTAGGCCAACGCAGCACAAAGCCCTGGAAAATGAATGTTCTTATCCCCCTTTTCAAATACAAAACCAAGGCCCAGGAAGTCACTAGTTTTTTCATAGTCAATACAGGTCACAGTGAAGATTCACAGCAAGCCTTGTGGCTTTTGTATTCTTACCATACACCCCACACACCATCAGCCTTAAGTCCCTGTGTGGAAGGGTAAGAGTATTCTGATTACCAAATTAACCAGAGCCAAAACTTAGAGGAAAAAAATACTGTTGCAAGAAACACACCCAAATATTGACCTGGCAGTTTTAACTTAGGGAAACATCTTTTGTACTAATTTCCATCATGAACATTTACTCTGAACAATACTAAAAAAAAATATGTAACTTTAATATAATGAGGCACCATTAAAAAGAGAGAAAGTATTTCTAGTTGTTATCCAGTGCTTGTGTTTACATGGGGAACCCAAATATAAAAGTCATAAACGACAATCGCAAAGTCAAACAAGGAACAGCAGCAACAAAAAGCTCATTTCGACCCAAAGAAACTCATTTACATGGGATGACAATGTTTACCGCTCTGGATCAGGAACAGCCTTACTTTTCACACCATGCAGCCTACCCTCTAGCTTTGCTGAAATCTGAATCAGAATGAAATCTCAAACACATCCTGTGCCAAATTCTTCAAAAGCTCCGTGAATTCTCCCCAGCTTCTTACAAGGAATGAAATTGATCACAAAGCTTCTCAGCCCGATTCAGAATTCCCAAATTGCCGTTAGTTACACTGAACTCAAGATCTCTAAATCAGTCGGCTTTTCCGTGTTAAAGACGAGGGACGTGAAGCTGAGAGGGCAGTAACATGGCTAGCGCACACAGCTTCTTAGAGGCAGTACATCCTACTCTTCTGTGGGAGAATTAACAGGAGAAAAGAGTTAATGGGTATTCAAGAGTAAAGCTTACCATGTCCATGATTAAGGTCATAAACTGATAAACTAGATCAGAGAAACTGATTTCACTTTACTTTAGAATGAAGAATTATGAAGCACGGGAAGACTGGGTCTTCTATACATCATTAGCATAGTTTGAATCTGGACATGTTCCTTGGAGCCTCATGTCTTAAAGGTGCTATAGGGAGGTGGGAGGTGATAGAAACATTGGGAGAAGGATTGTAATAGAAGGAAGTAGCATCATTGGGTGTGGTTGTGCCCTTTAAGGACAGAGGATCTTGCCCTCTCTTTTTGTGCTTCCTGGTTACTACGATGTGAGCAGCCTTGCTTTACTGTGTGACACTGTCAAGACATTCTGCCTCACAACAGGCCCAGGAACAATAAAGTAATGTGGATTGAATCCTTGGAAATGGTGAGGCCAAGCAAATCTCCCCCCATTTAAGGTCCCTTTTTTTCAAGTATTTTGTCAGAGTGACAAGAAGCTGACTAACGAAAGTCACTATTAAATATGACTTTAATATGATTTAGACACAGCTTCTATCTACATTATTATTTCCTCACCTGCCATGCTGTTTCCAGTATGTGATTGTTCAGCCTGGCATTTTATTCATATGTAATCAATTCTCTGTGTGTGTGTCCTCATTATGGTTATATAAAAGAGTTCCATCAATTGTACAGCATAGCAAATGTAACTATCCAATTAGAAATAAAGCAGAAGACTGTGTGGCACTTATATCACATTAGCACCACCCCAAGGAAGAGCCATTGGCCTCACCTTTCTGTCTTTTTTACTTGTGCTTTGTAGGTTCTGTAGGAAAATGATTTTGGCTTTAATGCTTTTAATTTCCTTACCCTGGTCTTCCAACAAGTGTGGTCTAGATACACAAGCAAGAGAAACTACAATTCATTCACAATGCATCCACCTGTCTCTAAAGCAGTGTACCTCAGTAGGAATATGGTAGCATTTCCTACTTTTGATTTAGGTTTCAAAGCCTAGAACTACCAATAGAATTGCAGAGTTTGGGGCATTATTAATACACAAAATCCACTCAGAAACTTCTCTTCCTTTCTGTTCATCCATGATATTGGTTGCCTGTACATTTGGACCTAATGGCATGTATCATATCTTGTTCTTGGAAACACCATTATCTGAAAAATGTCACATAAGAATAGAATTGACAGAGATGAGATAGAGACCGGTTAACCAGATCTCTAGCCTGAGTTGATAGAAGGAATTGGTGAGACAGTAGCCAGGAGCTTGTGACTCTCAAATGCTGGTTTGTAAAGGTAACATGGATATGCAACTTTAAGGTAGTCAAGCTGCAGCCTGACAAAAAACTAATGTGGCAGGCTATTCAATCTGGCAAACACACTTACCAATGCACTATTTATTAGAAGATACTGTTGGACCACCTAGCAGGCAGACATGATGCCCCTAGAACCCTAGTATTAACACCAGGGTCGTCATCCAAGAGATTTTCATGAATTATGAGAAACATTATTGTTTAGAATCTTAGAAACATAAAGCAAGGGTTGCTTTAGATTGTTTGAAGGATGAAAGTGACAATTTTTAGTGTTTCTGGTAAAACACAAAACATTTTTAAACTAAGGAAAGCACAGTTTAGTTTTCAGGGGTTCTATTTTTATCACATACTTTACAATTTCACTCAATTAGAAAAGCGCTGTATTGTTATTTTTATTAAACACATTTGTTACATTCTATCACTCAATCATGTTGCTATAATTTGGCATCGAAACTTCATAAGAAATGATGTGTTCTGATTCAAGCACTCACCGATCTATAATACAGGTATGTTCTATCAGTGATAGCTACAGATCCTCCATGGATTGAGGGGAGACAGAGGGGATGAACAGTGAACCCCGAGGAGTCTTATGTAAAAGAATTGAAAAGCCGGTGAAACAAAACAAGATTTTAGTGGTAACCATGGCAACCTTCATGGATAAGGAAGAACATGAAGCTCTCTGGTCATTATTATTATTGTATTTGAACATTTATTGACTGGCTGCCTTGGTAGAATCAGGGATAATCAATTTTTTTCTCAGGAGGAACAAATAAATGGAGATGAGGTCTCCCTAAAGGGAAGCCTGTGCAGTGCAAGGAGTTTTAATGAAGTCGGGACTTTCAGATGACAGAGGAATGTTAAGCTGCCTGTGCTGAGCAGGGAAGAGTGTCTTTAAACTTAGAGATTATGTCACATAAGGGACAGTTGGTGACTTTTATGCTAAATATAACTGACAGGTAAAAAGATATATGGTAAAGTCAGTAGTAATGTGGAATAAAAGATGTCAAAGGTTAAGCTGTAAATGAATCAGAGAAAGGTGACGATGCTTTGTGAGTTTTTGTTTTGTCTTATTTTCTGCTCACCCATCTTCTCCTGGAATCCCCGAGGCAATGTTTGTTTAGTGTAGCAGCATAATTAAGGCTCTGCTCTATCAAAGCATGAGTGCTTGCATACCCTAACTTCTGCACGGCCTCTATTGTCTATTCATACCAGATATGAAACGTGAACGCCAAGCCGCTACAGAACAAAAGCGCAGCTGGCTGGCTAACAGCGAACCTAAAGTTTCTTCTGAACCATCTCAGGATTTCTCAAGTGAAGATTTTGAATCAGTATAATCTCAAAATCACCAGAATTTGGGGGGAAATCAGATTCCTCATTTTTAACAAACTCTCAGCTGATATCCATGGTGACAGTGACTATTCCTTCAGTCATAAGATTCAATGTGGTTAGGTCAATAGATCCAACTGGGAACTTTAGAAAATCCTGCTTCCGGGGCAGACTTCTCAGACCAGTGACATGAGCACACCCAGGGGCTGAGAACCACGGCATCTTTTAAGTCAGAGGTGGATAACTAGCAATTTGGTGTGCGTTACACCATGTTTTTGCAATTTGTCTTACAGTAACAAACATTGAGAGATCTTTTCTGTACCTTTGTTGAAGCAACTTTCTATCCAGCTGCCACCTGTTAGTCCCACATGCTCTGTGTCACAGTACCAGGTCCCCCATGCTCAGCCATCCACTTCCTCCAGCTCAGTGGTTTGACTCATAGAGGCATTTTATTTTTCAGCTCTTACCTGAGAACCATGTGCTAGTGTCTGCTCTTGGATGGATAGTGTGTAATCCTCTTCTGTTCTTTTCTTGAAGCTCTCAACTCAGATATGGCAAAGATATTGGAAAATTTAGCCTGTATTGTTCACTAATTTTAGAATTCTCATGGAAACACTGATTTGGGGGGCGGGATATTCATGCAGGGGTCAAAGGCTGGCCTGCCTCTGCTGCTTGATTCTGTAGTTAGCATCAATGTCATGTAAACTCTGTTTTCATTTTCCTCATCTGTAAAATCATGAAATTTGGTGATTTGACCAGTTTCTGAGAGGCTAAGACGTTGCTAATTGATTTAAAACAAACAAACCAAAAAACCTTTTATTTGTAAGTTTTTTTTGTTTGTTTGTTTTGGTTTTTTGTTTTTTGGGTTTTTTGTTTTGGTTTGGTTTTGTTTTTTTTTTTGTTTTTGTTTTTTTAAGGAGGGTTTCACTGTGTAGCCAAGGCTGGCCTGAAACTCATGTAGCTCACCATCCTTGAACTCAGGATCATCCTGCCTCAGCCTCCTTGGTACTAGGATTCATTTAACAAACTAGATGTTTGCTTACTCTGTGTCAAGCACTCCTGAATGGAGGACAGGGAATTAAAAGGTGTCCTCCTTTCATCTACCTACCAGAACTCTTGTGAACTTTTGAAGCTCCCTCACAGGAAAGTTCCAGCCTTCCTGGTCAGTCATTTAGTATTACCCAAACTCATGTTACATCTGATGTTCTGGAATGATTATTAACCATATTCATTTCATTCCCCAAACCTCTGGATTGGATAAGAGATTGCTTGGCCTCTTTAATTAGGGGACGATTATAGAGGGGATTTTCTAGGGAAAAGAGAATGGGTAGGATGCTGCAAGTCTGGGTAAACTCCATATCCATGCATCCACAGGGGAGGGAGGCTATGCCAGACTGACATCTATACATCTATCCAAATGTTTTAGTGTGTCGGCTGATGGCTCATGCACTCTGCTCTTCAGAATCTCAGGAATCCTTGTGAATATACCTCTGCCCCTAGACAGCTCTGAGGAGCAGGGGCATAAATTTAAATGCCATTGGGAGAGTCTGTTCACTGTCGCCACCAACTTAAGCTGCCTTAACTCTACAAGTGGCACAATTGTTTTGTTTGTACTCTCTTGGTTTTTTTTTTTTCCTTTTATCTGGAATCTTGTGCATTTCCAAGCACATGCCTGCAATTATGCTTCTAAAATTCCTTTGCCCTTTCTTCCATTATTAAAAAGAAAAAAAAATGTCCAGTGACCTGGCGTTTCTGAGGGTACACTTATACCTGCTGCTGCCATCTAGTGGAAACATCATAACCTCATGAGTGCCTTTATCTTTGATCCATGTTGGACTAGGATGGAATTTATTTCAAAGAATTACTGAGGCCGTACTTCCAGCTGAATAGATGGCAACTCAGTGAAGATGTGTTAACAAATTATACACACCAATAATTTCTCTTGACACCAATTGTTTTCTTGAAAAGTATCTTAGAAGCTAATTCTTAAAATACCACTGTGTAACGCCTCTGAAGTACAAGCAGAGGAAGGCTGGCTAGAAAAGACAAAACCAGGAGTACCAGGGATCAAAACGAACTACCCCACCTTTAGTGGAGCTCTTGTAGTTCCCTTGGAAGTGTCTGCATCTCACTCCTCTCCACAGGAAGAGACAGACCGTGTCCCGACTTAGGTCAGCGTCCACCCCGGGGCCTTGACCCTAACCTGGGCTTCAACCGTAATTTGCTTTCTATCTCTTGGTCATAGCATCCAAATTTTAGTTTGAAATGTAAGTTGAATTCATCTGCTGTCTCTTTAAAAACTAAAACCTAGCTAGCTCCCCTAGTCTTAAGAGCTTCAACAAAAGGTATTTGTTTTCCTCATCTCTCATTGTCTTCTTTGTTCCTCCTTTTTCCAAAAATAAGCATCTCTCCTAACTCCCTTTTCCTATTTCTGGTTTATTTTTATGATGTTTATCTCTAGCTTTCTTCCCACAAAACCTTCTGTTCACTATGAAGACTCCCAGCAGTTCTCTTCTAAGTAATTCAAATGGACTGAGTTTATTTTCTAATTTTTGAGAAGAAAATGTTTATTTTGAGAATCTTGATATTTTGGGATACCTGAATAAAAGCAACAGTGAACACTGGGTCATGTCACTCTAACAACATCCATATTATAATCACAAAGAGCTTTATTCTAATCCTCCAGAGAATTTCTCTCAAGGCCAAGAATATTTTAGGACAGAGGTTAACAGAGCTCTCTGGGATCTTTAATATTTTGTAGCTGATTTAGATTTACAGTAGTTGGCCCAAAGGAGTCTGGATATAAATAAACAATAGTTTCTCAGTGTAAAAATAGAGTATAAGCCGGGCAGTGGTGGCGCACGCCTTTAATCCCAGCACTCGGGAGGCAGAGCCAGGTGGATCTCTGTGAGTTCGAGGCCAGCCTGGGCTACCAAGTGAGTTCCAGGAAAGGCGCAAAACTACACAGAGAAACCCTGTCTCGAAAAAGAAAAAAAAAAAAAAAAAAAAAAAAAGAGTATAAACTGCACTATGGTCATCAAATTATATGGCTGTGTTGTGTTTGTACCATTTGGAGCCCTGGCATTGTGGGTATTTCAATGCACTACATCTGTCCAGAGTCTGTGCTCTCACAAAATATTATACAGACTCTTTTGCTGCTTTGGGTACTATTATGGTGCCCAAATTAAAATATCAAATTGCAAATATCTGAGACCTTATCATTTTTGTGTTGGAAGGTACCTCAGAAGGAATAGAGTCTATCTACCTCCTCCTCATTATGGCATCGAAGATCCTGAGAACAGAGAAGCAAACTCCTGACAGAGGTCCTCATCCACAGTGGAGCTGAGTTCCCTTTAAGCCTCTAGAAGAACATTCATTTTATTTATACACACATATATGGAGATATACATATGCATGCTACATCCTCACATATGTATTTTATGATTTTTATCTAATTCATGATTATATCATTCAAGCATTTTTTTCTTCATGACATTTTTCCAAAGAAGCTTTTATAAAGAAGGGGCAACTATGGCATAACAATTTTAACAGACCTACCTATGTTAATATAATTTCAGTTTTTGCCTGAAACTATTGTGGCAAGACCACTTTGGAGCATAGTGCTCATTAGATCCATGGTTGTGTTTACAGGAGTGCTCTTAGTCATCTTCTCCACAAACCTTAAGTTAAAAGAATTGTTGAACAATTTAACAGACCCTAAGCAAATCCAATTGACCATCATAAGTGATTAAAAGAAAACAAGTTTCTCTCAATACATCAATTTCAATGCACCTAGACTTCAAATGTGCTTTAAGATGAAATCATATGGTTTTTTCACCTCATTTTATCTAAAATTTTACATTTATTCATGTATTTTATATGTGTCAGAGGGTGTACACCCCATGGCACATGTATGGAGATTCCAGGACAATTTATGGGGGTCAGTTCTTTCCTTCCAACCTATGAGTTCTAGGGATGGAACAAGTCCTCGGGTTTGGTGGCAAGCACCTTTACAGGCTTCCTTCCTTCCTTCCTCCTCCTCCTCCTACGCATTAGACTAGTCACATTAGCAAGTGGATGCTTCAAGCAAAGTCAAGGATTCATTCCCTTCCTAATACCTTGTCTTCCTGCTGTTTTTTCAGGACAGTTCCATCTTGGATGAGGAATTTGAATAAAATGGGCCAGGTGTGGTGGCAGGTGTCTTTAATTCCCTCACTCAGGAAGCAAGAGATAGGCAGACCTCTGTGAGTTCAAGGCCAGGCTGGTTTACAAAGAGAGCTCCAAGTTAGCCATGGGACCCTATCTCAATATGATTATCCGTTTAAAAAATGATTCTTCATTAATTAATATTCTGTTTATATTTTTAAAATGATTCTTTAGTGTTATGGTTGGTTCTTTAATACCCTTAAAAAAAACCTGAACAAACTATATTACCTGCCTTCCCTCCCTTTCCCTCCCCACTTCCTTCTTCCTCTCTTTCTCTTTCTCTTCCTCCCTCTGTGTCTCCTCTCCTTCCTCCCATCAACCTCAACCACTTGTCTAGTGCCTGCGGTGCCCATATGTTTTTAAGACGTTGTTCTTGGGATTGAGAAAGACAGCCTCATAGATGTTAATTTTGTCCATGTTTAACTTCCAGCATTGCATGGGAATTTATGGTTACATCTGAAAGTTTATATATTTTCCTTTCATTATTATATTTATTTCTTAAATATCCTGAAGCTCAAAAGTGTTTTTTTTTTTTTTTTTTTTTTAATTTTACCCTCATAGATGGGATTGAATTAAATTGCTCCAGCTTGGAGAAACAAAAACAAACAAAACTTATACTCAAGCCTGTGGCTAATGTCATTTCAGTTATCTACCAAAAATTATATCTCTACTGTCTGGTGTCTCCATGTCTATCTCAATGAGATCAGTGCTGCCCTATAATGAAGCTGGTTGATGTGGTGGGAGAGGTTTGCCTTAGTTGTTACACTTGGGAAGAGCACTTCAGCAACAATATTCCCATTCATTAACTCAGAGGCTGATCTAATAGAGGACTTGCTGCCTCCTCCCCTTTCGGAAGCCACAGCAGGCAGGCCTGGCTTGAGGTTCATTAGAGTCTGCTAGGAGGACAACAGGCTGGAGAGCAGCTGTAAATGATTACAGCCAGGTCTGAGCTAGCTGCAGCCTCTGCCAAGCCCAGCGTGGTTCCCAATACTTTCTAGATTCAAAAGAAAACATGCCAGCCTTATACCTGCTGATCCTGGGGCACAGTCAGGGTGTGCGTTGCTCTGTCTTCGAGGTTTCAGAGGAAATGCTTAGCATTTGGGTCTGTCTTGCAGCCAGAAGCCAACAGAAAAATGACACTTCAGCTGGATGTGTTTGTGTGCATGGTGATTCAAGGGGTAATTCTCAATTTACTTCAACTTTCAAGTTAAGTCTGCCTTTTAAATGTAATGAGGAAGAGGAAGAAACCTGGGAATTGTCCTGACTAGGCTCCTTGTTTATAAATGAACAAAAGGCTGAGGAGTCAGATCCACACAGCTCTGCTAGGTGTGTAGCCGAGCCCTACACTAGACTCCAGGGATATGCAGGTGAATAACAATGAGCTGTTTCTCTGCACAGTGGTACAATGTTTGGCCTATCATTGACTGTCCTTATGAAGCTAATCAATTTGAAAGATGAAAGGTCATTAGGAATCATGGAGATTGACATACAAATGAATAGAAAAATAGACATAAGGATATGCATTGAATAGTATACAAGGTAGTTGATTTAATTAGCTTAAAAGCACAGAGATCTGATTACCAATTAAATAGACAAAATAAAGGTGGAATTGCAAATTCGTTTACATTCCTAAAAGACAAATATGCCCATATGTACGTCCATGCAAATAAATAAGACTTCATATATGGTTTTATTATCTGTCTAAATCATCCACTGTTGTTGGGAGATTTTGTTTTGTTCTATTTTGTATTTTCTCATTCTGAGCAGGTATTAAAACGCAAGGTGGAAAAACAAGAGGCAGACAAGAGAAGATTGTCTGCCTGTGTGCTTCCTTTTCCTCGCAGCTCCATTTCTTCTGTTAGTTTCACTAATCTCTTCCTGTCTTGCTTCAACTTGTGGCTAGTTATTGTTGAGGCCTCACTTGGCTTATTTGCTTCTGTGTTCCTGTTTCTTTCATTGTTAGGCCCTGTGGTTTTCAAAATATTGTTGTTTATTTCTTTATGGCTATTATAATCAGGGATAAATAAATTGGATGACCTATCCTTTTTTTCATAAGAAATTCAGATGCAAAATTCAGGAGTTTAGAGCATGAGAGAGAATAGATATGAGCCTACAGCTGTTTGTAATGCCATCTGGGTGGAAGCAGACAGCCCACAGAGCCCACAGTCTTCCTCGGTAGATGCTGGTGCTTTTAGAGATACGGGGGGGAAAATTTCCGTGCACTAGTCAAGTTTTAGAATGTTCTTTTTATATCGGTCAGCAAAGGCAAAAGTTTGCCATTTATCAAAAGAAAGAGCCCAATTGTTCTAGACACACTGCGTAGAGTGTTGCCACCTCTGGGGTTCCCTCAAAGTTCCCCTTAGAACAATCACTGTGTTATGTAGCACAGAGCCCTGTGGCTCAAACCACTATGCACCTATAATGTAAAACCCAGCATCCAAAGACAGTGTGCAACCTGAGGGACACCCACAGCAAGTGCTAAGCCCTGTTCTAGGTGCTAAGTAGATACTTCGATACCATAAGTATGATTTTTTTTTCCAGCATCATCGGTGCCACCTTGAGACTTCCTATCTATGCCCAGACTTTCAGCCTCAAAAGTCTTCATTTTACAAAGGTTCTCTGGTGATCGATGTGCACATTAAATTTTAAAGAATACTGTCATATGAGAGACTTAATCATTTCCTACTTTCTGAGGAGCCTGAGTGTGCAGCATGAAGAATGTCTCAAACACCAGGTGGGAAAGAATTAGCGAGGCATAGAAAGAAAACACTAAATAGACAGTGAGTGAGTGAATCGTAAGTTGATGGAGTCTGTGGAGGAGAATGAATATGAGAAAAGTTCCATTAGTGGGCAGGCAGCACCCAGTAGATGCAGAGACAGACGCTAAGGGCGCGTTTATTGAAGGTGAGGGCAGCAGATGAAAACTAATGCTGAGAGAAAGCTGCTTTCTGGATGCTGGAACTGTGACTACATCAGAATAGCTTTCCATTTTCCACAATCCCTTAAAGTGCTTAGATTAATGCCTTTTGTTCCCTGCTTTCTTGAAACTTGTAGATAATTTTCATTAGCTGGGGAAATTTTGAAGGTATCTTTATTCCTGTCAGTCTGAAGAAGTCCCAGAGAATAAAACTTCTCCCCAGATCCAGCAGCTCCTTCTGATGCAAAGGTTTAGCTTCTTAGAAAGCTGAATTTCAAAATATTAATGCTGTCTTTAATTCCTGGTAAAGGTATTTTTAAAAGAGATACCGAGATTTCTAGGATGGAGACTAAGGAGCTTCACAATCTCGCTACTAAAAAAATCTGTGTGTGTATGTACTGGGGGGGGGGGTGCAGATATTTGGTAAAACAACCATGCTGAGAATCTGGAAATTGGCTAAAGGTAGATGACAGTTTGGGAGGCTTTTATCCAGAGCACTGACCCCTCAGCGGCAGCAGCAGAACTCTGTAGCATGTTTCCCTGTGTTGCTCTCATCCCTTCCAGATACTGAAAGGACAGTAATCCCATCACCACACAGCATACATGAAAACCAGAACCTAACTGCTAGAGAGGGCTGATTTGATTTGAAACATGGAGTGGAAAAATCCCCATGCCTCGGGACATTTTCAGACAGAACAGCATCTTGGCGACAAACAAAGCTAACACTACAGCTATCTTGGCATCATGGTCCTGGCTAGGACAACCAAACGAATGGCAAATTGCCCAAATTCCAATAGAGAAATCTAGTGAGCAAGGCAGCCATTGTGTGTACCTTCGATAAAGTCTTCTCTATCCCTGTAGGTCTAAAGCCTGTATATATGTGCAAATTTGCTCATCTAGTCAAATGCTGTAGAGGGTCTCTGCCATCCATACATCACGGGCTGAACTTAAATTCATATACCAAATGGAAAAGAAATACAGAGGGTCTGAAATAAAATTAATGTTGGGACACATTTAAACTGCCTGAACTTTTTATTATTATTATTATTATTCATTTTGCATTCCAACCACAGATCCCCCTCTCATCCCTCCTCCAGGTCCCTCCCTCTGCCTTCCCTCCCTCCACTAGCCCCCAGCCCCTCCCCCAAAAGGTTAAATTCTCCCATGGGGGACACCAAAGCCTGGTACATTCAGTTGAGGCAGATCCAAGCCCCCACCCCCACCCCCCACTCCCCACCCCCCGCAACAAGGTTGAGCAAGGCATCCTACCATAGGTATTGGGATCCAGAAAACCAGCTCATGCACCAGGGATAGATCCTGAACACACTGCCAGGGACCTCTCAAACAGACCCAGCTACACAACTATTTCCATATGCAGAGGGTGTAGTCCAGTCCCATGTAGGCTCCACAGCTTTCTGTCTAAAGTTTGTGAGTTCCTATGACCTTGGTTCAGTTGTCTCTATAGACTTCCCCATCATGATCTTGACCCCACCCCCTTGTTCATATAATCCCTCTTGCCTCTCTTCGACTGAACTCCTGGAGCTCGGCCTGGTGCTTGGTTGTAGATCTCTGCAGTTAGGGTATTTACCATCTGATTACCAGGGCAGGGCCAGTTCAGGCACCCTCACCACTATTGCAGGTAGTCTAATCTGGGGTCGTCCTTCTGAATACCTGGGAATTTCCCCAGCACCAGGTTCCTCCCTTATCCCATAATGTCTCCCTCTGTCAAGATATCTCTTTCATTGCTCTCCCACTCCGTCATTTCCCCAATTCAACCATCCTGTTCCCTCATGTTCTCATCCCGATCTCCTTCCCTCTATTGTCCCCCCAATCTCCAGTTTACTCATAGAAACTTCATTTCCCCTTTCCAAGATAATCCATAAGTCCCTCTTAGAGTCCTCCTTGTTTCCTAGCTTCTCTGCAGCTGTGGATTGTAGTCTGATTATCCTTTGCTTTACATCTTGTATCCACTTATGAGTGAGTACATACCATGTTTGTCTTTCTGAGTCTGGGTTACCTCACTCAGGATGATATTTTTTAGTTCCATCCATTTGCCTGCAAATATCATGATGTCATTGTTTTTCACAGCTGAGTAACACTCATTTGTGTATATATAACATATTTTCTATATCCATTCTTCAGTTGAGGGGCATCTAGTTTGTTTCCAGGTTCTGGCTATTACAAATAATGCTGCTATGAACATAGTCAAGCAAGTGTCCTTGTGGTGTGATTGAGCATCCCTTGGGTATATGCCCAAGAGTGGTATCATTGGGTCTTGAGGTAGATTAATTCACTTTCCAAAGTCAGCCTGGACTTTGAATGTGTTCCCTAACTCTAAACAGATTCTTTGCAAAAGATACAAACTTTGTAGGCTATCATGTTTGTGTTTAATCCAGCATTTGGGAGGCAGAGGCAGGTGGATCTCTGAGTTTGTGGCCAGCCGGGTCTACAAAGTGAAGAGCCAGGACTGTGGCACAAAGCAACTTTGTCTCAAACAAATAAACAAACAAACAAACCAAAAACACCACCAACAACAAAAGATTGAACAGAAGCATTTACATTTTAGGAAAAGGGGGGGAAATCACTGAATTAACCAAAGAAAGCCACAAAAGAAATCACTACTAACAAGAGAATATCAGAATGAGCAATCTTCATAGAAAATCAGAATTGAGTCTTGGTGAATGATTAAGGTTCCATCCTTAGAGAATACAAAGAAAAGCCATGAAACATGCAAAAACAAAAATGTGTGATCCATAGGAAGGAGGAAAAGTCAAAAGTTGATAGAAACTATTTCCAAAAGTCCTAGATATAAGTAAGACTTAACAAAGAGACAGTCTAGCTATAACAGCAGGTCTCTTGTGGTAGTGTGTGTCTGGAATCCAACACTTAGGAGAGAAAGCTTGAGATTGAAGCCAGCTTGGGATAACAGCAAAACATTTAATTAAAAGAAAACAATTCTTAAAGAATCACAACAAAAATGACAACAATAACTTGTCACATAGAAACTATGAGTGGAGACACGAAGTCACCAAAAGAAATAATAAGGATTTGAATTGTATCATGAAGTTTTCACCAAAAAGAGAGAAGTTCAGTAGCAGATTCAAGATGACAGAATAAGTGAACATTGGAACAGATAATTACTCCTCCTAAAGAAAAGAATGAAAATGAATATAAACATAAAATGAATGAGTCTTAAAGACCTTAAAGTCAGGGCACGTTGAAGCCTACCAACTACTAAACAGACTTGGCACCGCAGAAAAGAATGAGAGAAAAATAGGGAAGGATAATATTTCTATCAAATAGTCATTTGTAGTAATTCTGATGTAATAAATTTAATTTACACATGTCCGTTAGTCAGTTCTTCAAAGTACTCTTAAGGAGGAAGGGATTATTTGGACTCACAGTTTTATAAGTGTCCAGTCAAAGTGAGCTAGCTCCATTGCTTCAAGTCTGAGTCAAGACAGGACATCATAGAAACAGGACTGTGTGACAAAGGAAATTGCTCATCTCATAGCAGCTAGGAAGCAGAGAGCAAGAGTCAAGAAAGGTGAAGGGACAAGACATCCCTTCTGGAGGTATGCTCCCAGGGATGTGGGTCTTTCCTCCCACAGACCCATTCACTGGTAAACTCATCACAGGATTAATCCTTCAATGAAGCTAGTGCTCTCATGATCCAATCACCTCTCAATAGCACCACTAGCTGTTAACTAAACCTTCACACATGAGCTTTGGGTGGGGATGGGGAGCACTTTATATCCAGTTAATAACATCCAAGCATCTTAACAAACTCCATGAATAACATTAAAAACAAAGCAAAACAAAACCCTCTATAGTTTGCAAATGAAGTCCTGCTCCTAAAGGAGTCTCTTGCTATGTCTAAGAACTGGCTGGGGAGAGGGAACCATATCATGTCACATGCAGCTGGAATAGGCAATGATATTCAGGGAAAGATGGTGTATTCATGAGTTTAAATGTGTTTTTAGATCTATTTGTTTTTATTTTCTATGTATAATCGTTCTGCATGCATGCATGTTTGTGCACCATGTGTGTGTCTTATGGTCACAGAAGCCAGAAGAGTACATCAGATCCCGCAGAACTGGGTTTGCAGATGGATGTAAGCCACTATGTTGGAGCTGGGAATTGAATCCATATCCCCTGTAAAACAAACAAACAAACAAAACAAAACAAAAACAGCCAGTGCTCTTTAACTACTGAGCTATAGCTCTAACCCCATATTGGAGTATTTTAATAGCATGGATTTTAATTGTGGGTGCATCTTCTGACAAGGAGAGGCCAGTACCACTAAAAAATTTATCACTTATATTTTCCAAGGGAAAGGGTAACCACATGGGATGCAAGACGTTTGGTCAGAAGGCAGACAGACTACTGAGTAAACAGTTTCAAATTGTCCTGTTTGAGCATTTCTGATAGGCTGTGGCACATGGGTTGCTCTTCCTGGTCCTGTCTATAAAGATTGGTTCAGAGCTTGGGGAATATTGGCCTCTTGGTTGGTTTGCAAATAGAGGTTCGCTTGCAAATGAACCTCTTTCTGTTTCTAAGTATTTCTTAAGAAGATGGGGGAGTCTCCCTTCAGGCTAGGTAACCAAAAATGCTAGTATATTAATAATACCAAGAATATGATTAGTCTAATTGAACAAGTGATGAGTGGATGCCAAATAAACATGTACCTCAGGAAGCATACAAAAGTGCAAGAAATACAATGGCAATAAAGCCACAGTCTAGTTTTCTAGTCTTTAGTGTATTTCAGTAGCTGTATTTTTAGCGTTTTTTTTTTTTCTATTTACTCCAGGGGAAACAAAACAGAACAAAAGCTTTAAAAACAAAACATATAGAAAGCACAGCCATTTATATATGAGCTCTTTCACTTTGTGACATGTTAACACTCAACTAGGACTCACAGTAATGTTTGGCAGCAAAATGAAGTAAAGCACTTCACTCCAGTTCTCAGTTTAATAGAGCCTTGAGACCTGTGTCTGGAAGAGAGACACCTTGAATGCCACAGTCAACAGTGACAATATTACCCATAGTCAGACTTGACATGTATAGGGTAGTGGAGAAAGAATCTTAAATCCTCATTATTTGTCTTTACATACTTATTAAAAGTATTATTAACTCATAGATAAATTTTGGTTACCTGGAAGCATGAGACTGCAATGTGTTAATCACACTTATTTATATGCATCACATATCCAGTTCATTTTAACAAAATAGTAGAATAAAATGCCCAAAATTCTTTTAAGATTCAAGTGTAATTGTCTCTTAATGTTTTATTTTGAGATGAAGACATGAATCTTATTTGGCAGTATTTTAAAACTATGAAATGAATAAAGCACAACATCAGTGATTTATGAGCAAAGCCTTGGGGTCCGTGCACAGAATTAGGTTGAGCAGCAGAGTTCAACAGATGTTTAAACACAGAGATAAAATGCACCTTTTAAATTCCTGATGGGTTTCAAAGATGACTTCCTGACATAAAATATAGCAGATCACACTAATGGTACAAGCCGCTGGTGTGGACAAGGCTCAAGTCACTTGAAATGGTCATTTTATAGATATTTTTCCAACATCCCAAGTTGAGGAGAGTAACTGGCATTTAAAATAAGAGCCATATCCCACAACATAAAACATGGTTTTGTTTTCCTCCCTTGTCTCTGAGGCCCAAATGTTTTTAGCTTCTTTCCCATCTACTGTAGATGTAACCAACCGTCTTATTAAGTAAGAAACACAGAACCAATGTAAAAGAGAAAGCCAAGAGGTCAGAGCTCAGAGCTAAAAATCTTACCCTTCCTCCTGTGGTGCTCCTAGCTTCCCGAAATAGAGCTATTTCCTGTGTGTATGTCTTTAAATAGTCTTTCTGTTCTGCCTTCTCATTGGTTGTAGACCCAAACACATGACTGCCTTGTCACTGCCTGTAAGTACAGCCATCTAGGTCTTAAAGGCGTGTTTCCAATGCTGGCTGTATCCCTGAACACACAGAGATCTATGGGATTAAAGGCGTGCGCCACCACCGCCACACTCTGTCTATGGCTCTAATAGCTCTGACCCCCGGGCAGCTTTATTTATTAACATACAATTAAAATCACATTTCAGTACAAATAGAATACCACCATAATCTACTCTGTGTTGGCTACCTCCTTTTTGCTGTTTTAGCAATGGGTTACAGGTATCTTGATAGTAACATAACCACTCATGCTAAGTATAAATAGATGGAACAGCTACTTCTCCAGAAAAAAAAAATGTAACTTCTTTTAATAATTTTTTTTACATTTAGTGTGTGTGTGAGTGTGTGGTGTGTGGTGTGTGTGTGTGTGTGTGTGTGTGTGTGTGTGTGTGTGTGTGTCATGGTGCACATGTAGAGATCAAAGGACAACTTGTGTCTATTTCTCCCAATGGAGTGTCTGAGAACTGAACTCAGGTCATCAGTCTTGGCAGAAAGCACCTTTGTGTGTCTCACCAGCCCCACATACAGCATCTTAAGGTGATTCTTGAGGTATGAAGAAAATAAATACTCTAATTTATATTATTGATATTTTCTAAATATAAAAATAACCAAGTTGATTGGGACATTATCAAATTAGAGGGTTTAGCCATAGTTGATTCTTAAGTGTTTTCACTTTTATTTTTTAAAGATTTGTTTTATCTGTTTGAATATTTTGCCTGCATGTGTGCCTGTGTACCACGTGCATGCCTGGTGTTCCCTGAGGGCAGAAGAGGGCATTGGATCCCCTGGAACTGGAGTCGTAAGCTGATGTGCGGGTGCTGGGAAACAAGTCTAGCCCTTCCCAAAGAGCAACATGTGCTTGTTACCTCTGAGCCAACACTCTAGACCTTTAAATTCTTTTTCTTAGCAAGAGCTACTGAAAGAGGAAAAACATTAATTGAAGTGGTCAGGGAAGAAGTCTTAAGAGGAAATCCTTGGTGTTAGAACCAGTAATGTTCCTGTTAATGTGAGAGCAGGTTAAAAAAGGTTGTGTGTTATCTAATAGGTGCTATGACCAGGTGGACTCTTAAACTTATTATCAGGGTTATGAAATGAGACAAGTCTGTAGAGAAGACGCCAGCCTGAGTTTTGAAATCAGATGAACTGTGGTTTAGATTCTGGTTGCCCCATTTTCTAGCCTTGGCTTTTCTGGTACTCAAGTGGATCCTCAGGCACTTGTCTAAAATTATTCTCTAGGTAGTAGTTAAAGTTTGTAGATAGAAAAGCCAATATATTCCTTGCATTCAATACACAAAATAAGAAATTAAACCATGTGAAAGGGACATTGACTGATAAAAATCAGTGTTTCTTGCCAGGCAGGTGGCTTTTTAAGTAATGCCTCAGCTTAGATGTACAAGTTTGCATAATACTGTGCACCTACAACAGGGAATCTACTGGGTCTACAGTCCCACCATGTGAAGAGTGGAAGGTGAACACATATGTGTTACCTGAGGCTATAGACATACAGTAAATAAGAGTATTCAATGTCGAACACATATACCAGCATTGTCCCATAGCATTAAAATGAAGCTAACAATTCCTATTGTTCAGTGATACTTCAGCCTCCTAATAAAGCATGATGCATTATTCATGTTTGTGGGGATGCTGATATAAACAAGCCTACTGTGCTGAGAGTTATTAAATTACAGCACCAACAATTATGTATAACGGACAATTCTTAATGATAATAAACCCATGGTACTGGCTAACGTGCTTACTGCACTACACTTTCTGTTCATTGTTCTAGAGTTTATCCTTGGAATATAGCCTTAGATGGGTTACTCAGGACATGAAGGCATTGCTGTCATATGAGATAAGAGCTCCATGCACCTAAAGACCTTTCGGTGGGACAAGATGTAGAGAGAAAATATGGTGACATTGGTGATACCGTATGTGTGCAGACCCAGATTAATATCTGTGTTTGTTTCACGATTTTTACCAAAAATAAAGTCTAAAGTCAGCTCAAACCATCTAGGTTTGTGAAAGACAATTGTGATGATAAATCATTGATAAAAATTTTACTAAGGGGCAGAGGTCTTAATTCTACTGATATCTATGAATAAAGGAATATTTGGGATCTGGGAAGATGGCTCATCAGTAAAGGGTTTGCCATGAAAGCATGAGTTCAATTCCCTAGCACCCAAGTAAAGCAGAGCATGGTATAAGGAAATAGGGGGACCCCTGGAACTCACTGAACAGAGTCTAACCAATTGATGAGCTCCAGATTCAGGGAGATACCTTATCTCAAAAAAATTGATAACACCTCCATACATCTGCATACATGTGTGCATATACCAGTGCATGCCCATATAAACATGTACATGTATAACATATACAGGAATATTTTAATGTATAAAATAACATCTTCTATCTTCTTTGAAGTGGACTATTCAGATACAGTACTTAATTTAATAGTCTAAGTCACTTACATAAAATACTGATAAGATTGACCAATGCTTACTCTATACATTGTCCTAGCATTTGGAAGCCTCTTCCATTTTCTCTCTCCATAATGCATTTTGAAACAGATGTTAAAGCCTCTTCTGCATAGGCAAGGAAATGATTGGAGCCTGCAAGTCCCATAGCTAGTGCTTAGCAGAGCGGTACCTCAAAGAGGGTTTTCTGATATCAAGTTGAGAATGTTTTCCTCAAGTGTATTACAACTGCCATCCAGACAAAAGTATGTTTTGAACGAGTCTGACAAGGTTTGCAGCTGGTACCTGGCTGCTGTAATCCACAGCCATAGAAGAATGGGTTTCTGGGTGACTTAACCTCGAGGCGCTGTGCCTTCAAGTCCACATCCAGGCTGCAAGCAACCTTTTCATCTCTCTCCTGCCCAGTCCAGATTGCTGCCATCAGCTGGTGTATCTGCTAGGTCATCATGCTCACAGCAAAGTGAGGAGATGAAGTGGCCATTGAAAGGGGACAAACCTAAAATTCCATCTTAAGAAATCTGGTGGTGTTCTGGCATTGATGAAAGTAGCAACAGCCAGTCAGCAGGGAGTGGAAATTGTTCCAGGTTAAGGATCACTCAGCCAAAACATGCATTTTAAATGAATATCGCCAATACCTCAGGATGGGTTTCTGTGGCATCCGAAATGCTTGCTCAGAAAGAAAGGCTGTTTTTTACACTGTGGATCCTTTTATGGGGCTTAAATTTAACACTTAGCTAGAGATATTGCCATAGAATGAATGCTTAACAGGCTTGAGACAGCCTGCAGTATAAACAGAAGATCGGAGTACATGCTGTTTCTATTCCTCTTTATCTCCCTCGTCTCATTTTTAGAAATTACGGAATGTTCAGGTTTCTCACACCCATGTATGCAAAGTAGGAAATGAAATAAAAACCATTTGCAGAACCTGGTTTTCTGGGGGATGTATATGGGGGAAAATCCCCTCGGATTGGGAAATGTCCGCTCCTGCTGTAAGTGGACAAAGAAGAATGAACTTAGGGGATGGCCATTGAACTATCTGTGTCTTTACTCTTCCTGCCTAACACACAATGAAATAGAAGTTTCACTTAACAAAGCAAGCAATTGTTTGTAAGACATCACACCATGAAATTTTATTAGTTCTCATTTCTGTGTAGCGAGCAATTTAATCACTGTTTTAAGAGACTCTTTATCCCAGCCAGGTGTCTGGCTGTCTTGGGCTATGGCTGTGTTTACAAAGGATAGAGGTTGTAGGTATGTCACAGCACTGGCTGTGAAGGAATTCAGTATGAAATGAACCTTATGTAGGCCAGCTTCCATTTATTGCACAGTGGTTGGCAGCTTGGGTGTGAGCAATCAATAAACATTTTGGCTTGCAGTGGTGGTAAGTGGTTTATTTATTTTTTAACAGCTCACTGATCTCCTGATTTCCTGGCTTTAGGGAAACACTGGCTTCTATTTGCATTTCTTGAACTTTAATAGGACCTGATTACAGGTGGAGCTGTGGTCTCCTTTGAGCAGATGGTTAGTGCCTACCTGACTCAGGGCATCACTGGCTCTAGGGGTCACTTCAAAGCAACATTATACATCTTATGTGGTCTTAAACCATTTTTAGTGTCTCTGAGCACATGCATAGGTGCCTGAGCTTGCTCTTACTTTCCTTGATGCCAGGTCTTATGAAAATGCAACTTATGTTTCTAGGGTGTTTACTTAAGATCTTGGTCTTGGGATCTTGGTTGATAGCACAGAGATAACCTTTAAAGACAGTGAGCAAGTCTTGGAGAAAACAGAACAAAGACAAAAAATATAAGAAGGTTGAGACTTGTTTGCTGCCTTTGAACAAGGGATTTGATCTCTCTAATGATCTGCAAAACAAAGGCAGTAACTCCTTGTATTCTGCTTTGAAGGTGTAGAGTCCATCTCTAAGGGTTTCCTATCACAGTGCTGACATATGGCAGGTACAAAGTCATTACTACTGTCATGGATTTGTGGTGCTATCCATCTCTGGGAGGACAAGCATAATGACAAAGCCTCTCCCACATATACTGTTGTGCTCTGCTCTTTCCCTTCTAAATTATCTACAGCTCACTGCTTCTTCCTCCTTTCTGGGATGCCTGGGGAAAGTGTGTGACCAATATCCAGTGAGCAAGATCAGGACATTTCAAATTGATTTTCACCAGTATTGTCACATTGAAAAATGGCTGCTAATGAATTCTTAAAAGGGAACAAAGGAACTGAGGGTACACTAATCTCAAAGCAGCTTGACCATATGGATGTGCATGAGCACTTCTTACTCTGAGCTTTCAGAACCAATATGTTTCATTGGATTTGCTTGCATCTGATCCTGAGACTGCATATAGATGAGGTTAAATAATGAATGCAACCAAACTTCTTGCTTGCACTTAGTGTCTGCTTACCTTACCTCTGCCCAGAACATCCATCACAGAACCCTAAACTAAAATCTTTTATCCTTATTACAAGAATCCAGAATACAATAGTCAGAATAGTCACCCGACTTTCCAGAGGTCCCCTGAATCAGAGTCGCCAGTCATGAGACTAGGAGCCAGTCCCTCTCACCTGGAATTGCAGGGCATCACCGGATGGCATTGCTTGTCTTCTAGCTCTCTGCCAATCACCTGCTAAACTATTTTTGTTTTATCCCTGTTCGCCCTGACTGTCTGAATTCTGTCCCTTTGTAGGGTCTTATCTTTCACTTTATCAGCTACCCAAGAGAAGGATTTTTTCCTTGAATTTAATTAGCATAGAGGAATCCCTGGGGCTTATAATTTAGAGTACTTTGATCAGGCCTTTACTTTCCTTTTCATTTTGTGATACTGTGTAAATAAACTGCACTGAGCATGTTACCTAAGCCATGTTGATATGTTTCAAAGGATTCTAAGCAGCTCAAATAAAATAATAACAGATGTACATATATTCTCCAAAGTGTCCAATTCTATGAAAAAGATGGCATGGGACATCCAATCTTATCTTCCTTGTAAATGCTGTATCCAGCAGTGGGTGTTTTATTCTATAGTTTTCTATTTACCTACATATTTTTCTTATATGACAGAATTTCTAGTGGTAAGTTCCAGGAAGATGGAAACTATGTATTAAAGATCATATTCTACACTGATAGTGAGTAGTAAATTCCAACTTATTTAATTTAATAAAAATAATTATGTTTCTAAAAGTTAAAAGTGACCCAAACATTTTAACATGGTAAAGGACTCAATAGAGATGATATCTTCTCCAGGAGTCTCCTTCTACATATTTTTAAATTGATATTAGTGTTTATGTTGTTGTTATTTATGTGTGTGAGAGACATGTATATGTGTGTGTGCTAGCCTGTGTGTGTGTGTGTGTGTGTGTGTGTGTGTGTGTGCATGTGCTTGTGCATGTGTGTGTGTGTGTGTGTGTGTGTGTGTGTGTGTGTTGTGTGTGTATAAATTAGAAGATAACTGTTGGGAATAAGTTCTTGCCTTCCACAGATCAAACTTTGGTCCTAAGTCTTGAATGAACAGGGAATGGGTTATTTACACTTTATTAATATCTAAAAACCATTAGATGAAAATATATAGTTTCCTTTACTTTTCAGATTGTTTTATATTTGCAGTGAAAAAAAGTTGGTGATTCACAACTATAATCCCAGAACTCAGAAGGCTGAGGTGGGGGGGTTGCTATTAAGTGAGGCCAGCCTGGTAGTTATAGTAAAAGACATTGTCCTAAATAGAGAAACAAAAAAAAAAAAAAGTAGAGAGTTTTTATACATTTTAATATATTATAAGTATCTGCAATAGTATGGCAATAGTTTGTTGTAATTCTCAAACCAATATTGATACGTTATCGTTAACTAAACTCACTTTTTCCATTTCTTATTAAGTTTAAATCATGTATTTTTCCCATTCCTTGATATCATTGAAGGTATCACTTTACATTAAATTTTTCTGATTCCTTTGATTCCTAAGGACTATAAAGTTTTCTTAGGTTTTATTTGTTTGTTTGTTATGATAATGATGATCTTGACTGTACCAAGAAATATTGAGGAAAGTATTTCATAAAGCTAGTCATGGGGGGCTGAAACAGGAGGATCAGGAATTCAAGGTCACCCTGAACTAACATAGCAAGACTTGTCTCAAAAACAAATGAAAAACATTATATTTTATAGAAAGTTCCTCGATTAAGATTTACCTTCATATTAGATTGAGGTTATGTTGTTTGAGTAGGAAGGACACAGAGGTGAAGCATCATTTGTATCATATCACCTGGAAAATGCATGCCACAAATGTAATTCATTGTTGCTGATGTTGACCTCGATCACCTGCCTGAGACCATGTTTCTTCAACATTCACTTAAACAGCTTCTCTAATTCAGGTTTGCTTATAGCCAATGAAGGCGCTTCTTCACTAATTGTCTTTCCTTTTGAAATTCTGAACACTGATACCTTACAATTGCCAGATCTATTGTACATGTGGAGCTGCAAATTATAAACTTATAAATTAATAGTTGCACAGATTAAACAGTAGACTTGAATTTTCTCTAGGGAAATATGCAGATTAATCAAAAGCACTGAGAACCACCTGGAGCCAACAACTAATTGACAATTTTTCAAAAAAAAAAGTCGAAACCAACCTAATTGTCAGTTTCAGATCTGAATTCTGAAACTTGCTAGATAGAAAATATAGTGTGTGGTCAAATTTAAAATTCTGTAAATCATTTTAGTCTCATTGAAACAAATATCATGACTTTTACCTTCTGATGAGGTAGGGGGTGTTCTAGAAACTAAGAGATGAGGATCAAAGCTCCTCCTCCATAGAAGTCATGTTCTATTAATCATTATATAGTAAGTATGAATACTGCACCCTTCAGCCTTGGATCTGGACACTTATTCCCACCCTGCTAACTTTCACAGTTTTGTTGAGATGAAGTAAAAGATACTGGAAAGTGCTTTTACTGTAGAGTTACCTGGACATCCATGTTTATAGCTGTGCTATTCACAAAAGCAAAGATATCAAATTACCCTCAATAGATGATAGCCAGAGAAAATGGAGCATACATACACAATGAAACTTCTCCAGCTATAAATATGAAAGAAATTATGACATTTTCAGAAAAATAGATGAAATTAGAGATCATTATGTAAAGCAAAATAAGCCAGACAAAAAAACATCATGTTTACTCTCAGATACAAAAATATAGGTTTAAATGTGTATCTATCATATTATAGTGTGATTTAACATATAAATTGTATTGCTATACATTACATCTGTTTTTAAAATAAATGTATGTGTGTATCTGTGGGGCATGAATATAGAAAGGAATATAGAGCAGAGTAAGAGGACTAAAAAGAATAAGAGGAAAAACCAAAAGAACTTACTGGAATACAGGTGATATCAAAGTGGGAAGAACTTTGGATGGAGGGAGAGAGTAAATCAGGAAGGAAGAGGACTGTGAGTGATAAATAAGAATAAAGTATAAACACACACATACACAATTGTCCTACCATACTCCTCCAGCTCCAAGTTAGAATACTGCTTTCCAGCCTATGGATTCTAGGTTATTGTTCTACACAAAAGCGCGGATATCTATGGGTCTCCGTTGTGGCTTGAATATTGTTTGTCCTCCCATATATATACTGGGACTTGCTCCCCAATGTAAGTGTTGAGAGTGGATAACCCTTTAGGGAGTGACTGAGTCTTCGAGAAGACAATTCTACCGAAAGAGAAGGGGATCTCAGGCAAGTGTGGCTCATTAGTGTAGTGATAAAGCTAATAGTTAAAAGATATAGTAGGGCAACGTTTAAAATACAAATACTCCTTCCAAATCAGTATTTTAAATTTTTGGGTTATTACGTAAAGAAATGGATTTCATTGTGACCTGTGTGTGTGTGTGTGTGTGCGCGCGCGCGCGCGTGCGCGCGTGTATGTCTGTTTTAGGGTATGTACACATACTTTATCCTTATTTATCACTCACAGTCCTCTTCCTGATTTACTCACTCCCTCCATCCAAAGTTCCTCCCACTTTGATATCACCTGTATTCCAGTAAGTTCTTCAAGAGGGATTAATGCAGTTCTCAAAAAACTGAGTTAATTTGCAGAGAGAAGATTGCATTCGAGCATTTGACCCACTTTTCATCCATCTCTTTGACTTTACCATGAGTTAAAGTGGCACAAAGCCCTCAGCAGAAGCTGAGCAAATGCCAGAATTATGCCCTTGGACTTTCAGAACCAGGGGCCAAAATAAATTCCTTTTATAAGTTGCCTTGCCTCGGTTATTCCAAAAAGCAGAAGGAAATAGACAGCAACAGTCACCACACAATAAGCAAACACCCAGCGTTGCAGAACTGCTGTTCTAGGGAGTGTCAGCCCCCAGCAAAGGACAGGCTGAACATTTAACCTTGCAGATAGCGTATCCATTAGCAGCTTCTCCGGGATTCTCAAAGGCAGGATGTTCTTCTAGATCTGCATGCTGGGGTGTGAAGAACCCAGGAGCCACTCCAAACACTCACACTTATCTGCCTAAGTGGAGAGATAAGGGATCTGGGTGGAACAACTGAAGAATGGGTCTGTGTGGTTGAGCAAGATGCTAGCCTTCATGACCCCACAAACTGTAACAGAAAGGTCTTTGTTGCATTTTCAGAATTCTTCGTTTCTTCAAAAATAAAATACTGAAAATTAGATTTAACTCCCACAGGAATTTTTGTTTTCCTTTAAAGTAAATATTTAAGACTCATTGTCATCACAGGGTTTAACTTGAAACTTCCCAGGATCACTTTTTTCCAAAGAATGCTGAAACTGTGCAAAGTTAAAGGGCTATGCAGTCAGCTCTCTACCTCCAGAGCCGTGGACAAAAATTAAATCCTTTAGACATTGAGTACGATAGTCTATCAATGGTGCTGCATTGTATCCTCAAGTAGCGTAACTAGTTTTTAAAGTAAAAAATAATAATAGTAGTAGTAAATCTGGATAAAGTAGAAATAATATGTCTTTGAAGATTTAGAATTCTTTTCAGATTGGAGAATGTGGAGTGAGGATCATAGTTCTTCTGCCTTAAGAGATGTGGGGATTGAGAGTCAGGTAGGGAAGTATTTTGAGAGATTACACCAGTCAACAGAGTATCAGAGTGACTTTAGTGTAGCCTGTGCGACACAACATGGTTGGCTTGAAATGTATCCAAACCCAATGCCACCCTACACACTCAGCAACTAGTTTCAACATTGGATTAGTTTGTGAGTGTATAGAATCTGTCCTTTCAACACTGACCCAAAGGTTGGATCTTCCTGCTTGCTATTCTGATAACAAGGATAAGATAGGCATTTCTTTGCCTATATCATCATGCTGCAGATACTTCTCTGGAAAAGGTAGAGGATTCTGAAGGAAACTGCAAAAGAGCTACTAAACCAGTCAAGAGGGTTAATCCCAAGTACAAGATTCTCCCGGATGCACTTGAGTTCTGTACAACCTAAAAAAAAAGAAATGAATCTACAAAATTAGGAAGATCATGACAAGAGTAAACATAAATTTGAGATATTCAAATCCTTCAAAGTTTAAAGAGCAAAATTGGGGACAATTAAAAAAGAAACTTACTTTCTTTTATTAAGTGTGTGTGTGTGTGTGTGTGTGTGTGTGTGTGTGTGTGCATATATGTGTGAGTGTGCATATATGTGAAGCGCTGGCAATCAAACTCAGGTCCTCAGTGAAAGCAATTGGCTCTCTTGATCTCTGAGCTATCTCACTGGCCCACAAATGCTGTTTTTTAAATAATTCCTCCGGTATTTTCCTTTGAGAATTCTGTCCTGATTCTGTCTGTCCAGACACTGCTTTGTTTCAGTTCTACTCTGTTGTTGATGGTCATCACAGCCCACAGTTCACTGAGGAGGAAGGAACTAAATGCTGAAAACTTAAGAGCAAGTTGTGGTCCATCTTAAAGTTGGTGTGTTTTGACCTTTCACCTTGATATTTTGTGCATTTGTGAAGGGAAGAGTAAAATGTGAGCCTTTTACTTTGATATATCACCTTGAATGTGTGAAAGGAAGAGAAAGATGTAAGAGGATCTTTGCTGGTCCAAACTAAGATTTCAGTTCTTAACTCTTTTTTCTCTGCATGATTTTCTCCTTTTATTTTTAGCCTTACTTAGATGAAAGGCATTTCAAAACTATAGGAGCTCCCCCCCTTCCCCAATCAGTCAGTTGCTCTGAGGATAAGACATCTTCTTAATCTATATTAGAGAAAGTAGCATAGATGCTTGCACACTATTCGTCCCTAGCATTTTAAATTCTTTACATTTGTTTATTTAGTGTGTGTGCACATATGCACAAATGTACATGTGTGTGCTGGTACACACATGTGTGGAAGTCAGAGGACAACTTTGCAGAGTCAATTCTCTCCTTCAACTATAGGGGCTCCGGGTACCAAACTCAGCTTGTAGGCTTGGTGGCAAGTGTACCTGCCAAGCCACCTCGCCAGGATGTCCTTCCAAAGGAGCAGCATTGGAGTGACAGGAGCCAATAGAAATGTTGGGAGACATAGAATTTGAGGTCCAGCTAGGATTCAACCCTGGAATGTTTGCTTTTCCTAAAGCTGTTGGACTTCTGCGACCTAATTTTTCCTGTCTATAAAACAGAGACAATTCTTAAGAACTAGACAGGTCTGAGGGAAGAGTCTCTCTGCATTTTTCCCCCATCTCATCCCTCTTTAGCCAAGATTTATAATTGTCTCCATATTCTCCCCTCTCTAGCCTTAGGTATTCAGAACTCTGATTCTTGCCTTCAGGCAAGAATGTTTTGGATTTCAGCATCTGTCTTTCATTGAATTCATAGGAGCACATTAGACTTCATTTCTGTAACATTAATAATCTTCCTAGCTGAACTTATCTAGAGTTATTTATAGTTAAAACCTGGGAAAGACTTTCAGTATTTTCACCAGAAAAGAGAAAAATGCTCACTCATATGAGTGATTGCTGTGTGAATGGACACTGGTTGGTCACTCATCCTGGTAGATTACTGGGCAAATGGATGCTGGTTCAGTCACTCACCTGCATTTATTGCCATGTGAATGAACACTGGTCTCATCATTCATCTGTGCTGATTACTGTACAAATGAATAGTAGTCTGTTCATTCATCTGAGCTGATCACTGTGTATGGACATTGGTCTGGCCATTCATCCTGGGTTGATTGTGTGAATGGACACTGCTCTGGTTACTCAGAAGAATTGGTTACTGTGTGAATGGACAGTGGTATGATCATTCATCTGGGTTGATTACTGTGCAAATAAACAGTGGTCTGATCATAACTCTGGCTGATAATTGTGTGAAAGGTCACTCCAAGTGTGTCAAACAGTCACTCCTGGAGCATCCTCTACATACAAAGTCAGTGTTTATGTTTGAACTCTCAAGTTTTGAGATTTCACTGTATCCTTTTTCCAATTTTTAAACATTGCATATTTTTGGTCCTGGTTATCAGTAATAGTACTTTTAATTGTGTCAAAGTAATGTGAATATTTAGAGTTAATATAATTTAATCATTTCACTAATTTTGATGGCAGATCTATTTCAAAATTAGTGCTATAATGGGTTTTTGGTGGCTCTATCTTCTCATCATCACTTGTAGTAGGAGAAGATATGGATACATCATATTTTGGGACCTTTCCTACGCATTCAACACAAGCATGACTGAATTTATGTATGATAGTGATTAGTCTAAGAGAAGAGCTTAAGGTACTTTTCAAATGGATTTGCTGAATATAGTCATTGTACTTAGAGGTGACATAGATATGTGGCTTAAAATAAAGAAGGCTAATCTATGAATTTTAGAAGAAATTTATTTCTTTGATTTGGGGGAATGAAAAGCCTTCTACCATTCTATTTAATGACAACTGTTTATACAACTAAAAACTTTTTTCTGGCATTCGCAGAAAAAAGTGGTGCCAGTGCTTAAACAATACCAAAGTTTTATGGACATCTTGTCATGCCAAACCATTCAGTGGCTTACAATAATTTACAGCTTCTCCTGGTGCTGGAGGTTGCCTGTTTTCAGATGTTTCTTAGAGGGGACCCATCCTGTGGTATTAGTCAGAGGGCAGCTGTGGATATACTTATCTGAATGCCTGTGGAAAATGCAGAAACTACCACTTCACCGTATTCTGTTGGTCAAAGAAACTGCAGCGCCTGATCATAAAAAAAAAAAAAAAAAAAAAAAAAGGCTGTGAAATAGAAATCACCTCTAGATAGGAAAATGGTAAGGAGATATTAAGAGCATGAGGGATGGAAAGCATTGCTATGTGATATTTGTGCAGATGTATTCCATTGTGACACTTTTAGAGAAATTCCCTGCCATGCTTTTTAATGCTGAGCTTCATTGAATATGATCAGCAGACCAAATCCAAACCTCTGCCTAGTTTTAAAAATAAAGTTTCTTAGCATGCATTCATGTTCAGGCTTTTGCATGTTGTTTGTGGCAATTTTCACATTACAGTGGCAAAGTTCTGTAGCAACAATAGCAAGTTGTAGCCCGTAAACACTAAAATTTCTACTATCTCCCTTTACAGTTAGTTAAATCCTTCCAGATAGTCTTACTACTTTTATTTTTATTTTTGCATTTTTAATATTTTAAATTATGATTTAAAAAATAATTACATCAACCTCTCCCCTTCTCCCTCAACCCCTCCCATATGCTCCCTGCTCCTCTCAAATTCATAGCCTCTTTTTCTTTAGTCATTATTGTTATGCACACATACATACATTATAAACAAATAAATATATGATACAACTGCTGAGTCCATTTAGTGCCATGTGTATATGTTTTCAGACCCTACCACTTGGTATTGATAACTAATTAGGGGGCTACTCCCTGGAGAGACTAATTCTTCCTTAGCAGTCATTAATTTCCTGTAACTCTTCATCTAGGGGTGGAACTCAGTGAGATTTCCACCATCCACATTGACAAGTCAATTGGTATTGTCATTGTTGAAGTCTTGTTTAGGCAGCCATGCTGTTGAGATTTTATAAACATAGCTTCCCTTTCATATCTAGATAATGTGAATTATTAGGGCAGACTTCCTGTTCCTCTGTCCCTCATAATCTCCTCCCCCTCTTCCCCAATGTTCCCTGAACCTTACTTAGGTCAGGGGTTGTGTTGGAGAATATCAATGGGACTGAGCACCCCATGATCAGTTATGCTTTATACTTTGACAAGTTATGGTTTTTCTGTAACGGTCTCTGCACACAAAAAAGAAGCATCTTTGCTAAGGAGTGGGAGCTACACTTATCTGCATATATAGGAATAAGTATTTAGAATGCACTGAGGAATTATACAAGTTCAGGAAAGTGGCAGTTGTGGGTTCTCCACTGAGATTCATAACCTCACTAGCCATGGGCAGTTGGCACGGTTTACAGTACCTGGCGTGAATTCTCTACTGTTGAGCAGGCCTTCAGTCCAATTAGACAGCTGTTGATTATTTCCATGATATTATTTCTCTGAGACTTGGGTCCAAATGCTTTCCCCTGTTCTGTCCATTCTCACTACCCCAAATGTGGCTATGTTGTTTGGTTTATGAGCTTAGTTTGCTTTTATGGGATAGTATGTATTCAGTGTGCTCTTCAAGACCAAATTTGTCAGCAATAAAAATGATCTGTGATGCTTTAATACATAGGTGAGTGATGATCTCACCCACTAGACATCTTGGTTTACTTAACCCAGTTTGGGCCCCAGCATCAATACTGAAAACACTGTGTAGTCTGCCTAAAGAACACTGAGTAACCCTGATGCAATTTAAAGTTTATTGCACCAACAGTAAAACAATCAACCTCCTATAAATTAATAAAATGTGCTTATCTGTTGCAAAGAAATCACTCCAATTTGATCAGAAAATAGACCCAGTACATGCAGTACTTGCTAGAAATGCGTCTTTCCTTAGTGAGTGACAAAGTAGTTTTGGAGAAAAAAAAATATTGTTACATAAAAATCCATGGTCAGAAGAGAGTGGGGGAAACTACTGGGGAAAAATAAAAAGCAATGGAGGAGTTAATTCTTAAACACTAGTTGTATATTGTGATAGCTAGAAATGTTTAGTATTAGAAATTAGCTTAAAATGGGAGATGCCTGGAAAATTGTGATGGCTTTTGAATGGTAGACTCTGGAAAGAAAAACCTACCAAAAAAATAAGCCAGCAGGCTATGTGGGGTCTTTGTGTTAGAAGCAGGGGACAGGGAATGGGGTGTGCAGGAAAATGGAAGTCACAGCCAAAGGCCAAGGGCAGGATTTGAAGACAAAAGCTGAGTATGGTATCGCATCCCTTACCAGCTCAGTGTCTGGGACAGCATCCCACATGGCAGATGTGTGCAGATTAAAGCTGCTTTCCAGGAGCTCAAGTGAGGTGATTCCTTCCTCGTTCACTTGGACCACATAGTTGAGGATCTGCTTTTATCTTTGGATAGGAAGACGAAGCCGAGTCAGCTCATGTCTCAAAAGCAGTAATTTTGAGTACTCCTTGCACCTGGAATAGCATGTGAACACTTTGATGTCAGATACAATTTCAGCCTTTAACAATATTTTCATTTTTAATTAGGCTGAACAAGTCTCAACTGCTAAAGTCACATAGCTACAATGGACTATGGATAAAGTACCACCAGTTTTGTTTGTATTTCATAAAAGCCCACAAACGTTTGTCTTCTTCTCTGAAATAATTTTTAAAAGATGAAAGATATAGGTGATCATCCAACTAATGATAGGAAGGTAGATGCTGTTCTGAAGAACTGAGTAGGGGTCTATTGGGAATTACTGAACAGATGAGAGTCGAAATGGAGTCTGGAGGAAGGAATACTGCTTTGGAGAGAAGATGCTACAGTGCATTAGTCCATTTTGGATTATGGCAATGCAATCCCCAAGGAGGTCTGACTTTTGAAAGAAGCATATTTAATAAGGTCCACTGTTTTAGATAGTCAACTCTGTGGTGCTAGCTTCTGAAAAGGACCTCTTCTCTGTGCCATGCTGTGACTTTGAGAGTACGTGTGAAAGAGAGACTGTTCTTACAGACCCATCTGAAGGTATACCTGTAATGTCCTATAGACTTCACTTCTTAAAATGTCACCACCTTCCACTATCACAATAAGGACCAAGACCATCCAAACCATGGCAGAAAATGGAAAAGATTCCACAATGACAGTCACCTGAGCTCTCTGAAAGGATTGAAAGTTTCCTTAATGTTCAGTATAGTAGCTACTAGTCATGTGGAACATTTGAGCACATTGATGTATAGCTAATGAAGGATGTTTTTCTATTACTTTTTTTGGTTAATTTATGTTGTTTAAATAGCCATATGTGTTAACTAGCTCCCATAGCATAGAGCACAACAGAAAGTTAAAACAGATTCTTTGGACACTGGACAATAAAGACATTGGAAGCAATTGTTGCTCATGGTTTTATGCTAACCCACAAAATACATATATGTTCACAGTTCAAATCTGTCATACTTATCATGAATGAACCAGGCAGGATTTTCTTCCCAATGTTCCATTTAAATACTGTTAATAAAAATGAGACTTTGATAATTATAAGTATAGCCTGTCAGAGGAATGGATACCGTAATTATTACATAATTAAAGGAAAACATTTTCCAAACACTAGCACAGCGTGGTATAATATGTTATGTGTTGCCTTTAAGTTAACTATGGTAAAAATAGCAAAAGCAGATTTTGTCACAAGGGACATCTCATCAAGTAGTTAATTTGTAGAAAAATTTCATTTTTCCAATTTGAAAGAACAGATGGCCTATTCATTAAAATTCAAAAGTAGATAATTACTTGATTCCAATATTTTTAGCAAAAGGACATTTTATAACATTATGTTTGGGGAAGACTCGTAGGTCTTCAAATGTTTTGTGTGACTGGACACATAATTCACCAACTATAACTGCCTGCCTGCTCTGCTAACTGAATGAGCCAGATAAAAATAGCCTTGTAACTTTATCCACACTGAAATATTTGCTTTAAAAAATTACTCATCTCTCTGAAGAAATATCTTCCCATTAGCTTCAAACCCCATTCAAACATTCATCAGCAAACATTTATCTCTCACTTTTGTGCTGGAGACTGGCAACTGGAGATGGATGTTTGGCAAGATTGCACCTGCCCGGAAGAAGTGGAGTCCAATGGTGAATGTTGAATGATTGAAGTGTCCTGGATTTTCTTTCAGCTTAATGGTATTCTGCAACCTTTCCTCACTTAAGTAATTCAGGAAAAGGTGGATATTTAGTGATTCATAACAGAGTATTCATAAATCTGCATGGGTAAAGTCTACTGTTGACAGTCCCTCACCTGCACAGTAATGAACATTTTGAAATTCTCCAACCACTCAAGCTCAGAATTTTGTTCACCAGAAGTGATGAACAAAATTCTCCCTCTCCAAGATAATGCAAAATGAAGGAGAAACAACCAATTTGCCAAATTTCATTGGTTACTGGGAAGCTCAAAGTGAAACTTAGACTTCACTACCTCATCTGGAAAAAAAATTTTATCTGCTTCTGTCTCTTGTTTCTTGGTTAATAGGTGTTTTTCTATAAGAAGATTTGCACTTGGTTGGGTAGGAGTTATGAGAAGAACCTAGAGAACTGGTTTTCACTTTATGTGTTTGTAACAGGGTCTTTTGTTGTTCAGCACTGCAGATGTCAGGCCAGCGAGCCCAGGAGCTTTGGGGACATTTCTCTCTGCCTCCCCTGCCACCGCGGGCACAGTGGGATTACTGATATGCACTATTGTATCTAGGTTGATATTGGTGCTGGGGATACAAACACAAAACCCCGGGCTTGTGTAACAAGTGCTTTGCACACTGAGCCATCTCCTCAGCCTTGTGAGTCGACTTCTACTGTCATCTATCCCAATGTCTTTCGAATTCTACCATGCTTTTTCTGAGGACTGTGAATGAATTTGTACCTGGGGAGCTGGAGACACTGATCCATACTCATTTATCAAATAGATTTATTGATAGTTATCCTGTAATGTTTTCTCAGTGGGCAACAATGAAGTAACAAGATGAAAAAGAGATTTGTCTCTGAGTTGTAATCTTCTTTGGATGCTGAAAGCTGCCTTTGACTGACACATGCCAATAGCATACTTTAAGAAAATAGGAATCATGGGAATATCTGGATAGGTACCACGGAATTTATCATAATGTATTCCTCCTATATAAATATTACCTCCAAGGTTTCTGGACACCATACTCTACTGCTCATCACGCTGTGTTACTTCAATGAACAAAACCACTATTGAACCCTACTGCTTACGTTTATGTGAAAATGATAAGGGATTTATGACAGTGTGTTAATATCTTTTGATGCTACAAAAAGTAGCATCAGATTCCATAAAACTTATTTCCAAAAATAAAAGACTAAAATAGAATCACTGAGATAGGAATCTTTATTAATAGATAATAATTAAGCCTAATTAAACCATCTAATCTAATAAGTTATGAGAACACTCTTTGTGGTACAGTGTTTCTCAGAACTTGTTTTAGCTTTCCACTAATGAAAACTGGCTCTTTTTAGCAGCTGGATTTTTGCTCGACTTCACGTGTGTGTGCTCTCCAAAATGGGTTAAATATTACTATGCCACTGTTGATCTCCTATAAGTAGCATAAGAATCTTCTAATTTTTCTGGGTCTCTTAATGAATAAATACATGAGAAATATGAAGAACTGCAGGCTTTGTTTTGGTCTTACAGAACCACTTTACTTTCATCTTAAAATCCTGGAAGATGGGGGGTGGCGCACGCTAATCCAGCACTCGGAGGAGCAGGCGATTCTGTGTTGAGCCAGCTGGTACAATGAGTCAGAAACGAAATGACAGAAAATTTCGAAAAAAAAAAAAAAAAAAAAAAAAATCCTGGAAGATTCTGCTGGCCGCTGACATAGTCCATGACTTTACACCTTTCCCACAGAGACCAAGGACTTCAAAGTCTGATAAGACAAAATTAAAACTAAAGACCCAAGGCTAGTAAAACTGTACAAGTTTTGATGATGTGCAAGAGAATGTGGTTGCTTAACATTTAAATGTAATTGAAAACTCTACTGTAATAACAACCCATACAGTATTATTTATTTGGGGGATTTTAATGTATAAGAAACCTGAGCTTTTTTATAATATCAATTATGTATATTTTCACCCTAGTATTATGAAAAAATATTGAATGGAAACACAAATTTATTGTAATATCAATTTCATTATCTTTATCTATTTCATTAACTTTAAGTGCAGTAGGCTTTACTTTTCATCTGTTAATGCTCACTACCATGTCTTGAGGCAACGTACCAATTTCTTTCATAAAGTTTACCTCTCTGATGGTGTAGTAACAGAGAGCCTAGAGATTAAAAAAAAAAAAAAAAAAAAAAAAACAGTCCCCCAGATAAGAAATCCTTAACTTCTTGATGTGAGTCAGTTAATGAACAAAAATCTGGCAGAACTAAGACAAAATCTGAGCAGTAATTCTGCTAAGAGGTGATTAAATCAAAAGGTAAATTATTTAAGCCATTTTTAGATAGGAAAAAAAATTATTAATGGATAGTCTGAGTTGTTAGGAATAATGTGCTTTGGCAAAAATTAGTTCCTTAAATCCATTGTTGTTCAAGAAATTCACATCCTTTTGAGTATTTTAAGCTCATGGTATTTCATTAAAAATTATTACCACTTCATTCATTAGTAATTGAATGCAAAAGTTATTCACATAAATGTAAAGAAGCAAGTTTTTCTAACACCTAAGCTAAATTTTAACATTTTCATTTAAGTGGCATATCTAATTTAAGTTTCACTTTTCATAAGCAGTGTATCAATCTTGTTTGAATTTTTCTTCCTTGCTACACTTGTGCTAATGCAACAAAACATTCCCTCATCCCTTTTGACCACAGAAGTACTCATTATATTTTTTTACTTTAATAGGGTAAAATCCATGATGTCTAACTCTCACAAGAAAATTCAGCCAACTGGAAAAACTGAAGTTTTTTTTTTTTTTTAAATCTGCCTTCTCAGACAAATTCTAGGTCATGAGTTACATTTGCTAATACTCTGGACAGATTGTTCAAGAAGGAATTCTTCTTCTAAATAAATTTCAGTTAAATAAGAGAAAGAAGTCCAATGGAATATATATGAAAAACCTAAAGACACATGAAGTGATACATAGTTGGTGCTATAGAACTCTTTCAACTTGGTGGAAGAGTTTTGTAGAAAGGGTGGTCCTCCCAGTCAGACCTCACAGTGCCTTTAGGAAGTTGAGCAGCAACAGTGTACAGAAGGAAGGCAGCACCCTGATTAATGGAAAGGGTATACTGTGTCTTTTTTTTTTTTTAAATGATGGTTCTGTACAGTGGCAAACCCACCACAGAAGCATGAGAGAAGAATATATTCACTGATGAGGACAAGTTAAGCATCGATAATGCAGTATAAAGTGAACATTAGTTTGTTCCATTAGCTGAAAGTTCTTCATCTTTATTGTGTGCCAAGGATGACTTTGAAAACCTGATGCCTGTGAATCTAATATTGAAATATTTCCAAATGCTTAAAATAGGATTTGTTAGAATATAAAGGAAACCAATTCCTTTGGCAATCTGTAGTAAAAATATTTTTTGAATTGTGATTCACTAATTGAGGCTTATTTTTATCAAGTACATTAAGTAATAGGATATAACAATGTACTGACTAATGATCAAAAATTTCAATAGTGTGTGTGAAGGTATCTGGAATACTTGTCATATAATAAGAAAATATTTCTGTTTGGGGCATCACAATTTCTTCTAAACTAATGTGATTTGTTACTATAAAATACTACATTTTGGTTCAAGTTTAGCAAAACTATCCTTTCCTTTTACTTATCCATGTTCACAGATCCATGAATTATTTCACGCTGAGTGCCTCTGAGCTAGACTGTGAAGTCTGAGCAAGAGGATGACAAGGATTCAGATTCAGGCTAATTTAGAAAAGATTCCAGTTCATGGGAAGACAAGACAATCTTTGCTAGCCATTAGAATTTGACTCAAGAGAACAGTTTAAACTTCCCAGCATGGAATTTTATATCAGAATAATATTCAATGAGTAGAGCCTGTCCTCTCTGAGAAACTGGGGAAGGAGCTGTATCCATTGCTGTTGACAGAGGCTTAAACTAGAGTTTCAGTTTAGGAATGAATGTTATTCTGTGGATGGAATCTACCACCAGGAAGAAGTGTTTTTGCTATCAGCTGCATATCTTAGGTGATTTGGTGTTCTCTTTCACAGAGGGAAGTGGGGAAAGGGTTGAAATTAATATGCATGAGATGGAAGAGAGTTGGTGGAAAGTGTTGATGTGGAAGAGATGTTATTGGGGAAGTGTGAGAAGCCAAATCATCTCCGACTCATAAATTCTCATGAGGAAATTTATGAGCTGGGCAGTAATCTTATCACTGAGCAATCACTATGTGCCTGTATTCAGTAATCATTGTTAACAGCTTCATTGAGATAATTTACCACCATCCCATCTGCCTGTTTAAAATATTCAATTCAATAATTCTTAGAATATTTACAAATCTGTTTTCTCATCACCATAGCCTAATGCAGATAATGTAGATAATTTTCATTACCTCAGAAGTAGCCTTAGTGTTATCCACCTCTCTCTGACCTTCAGCAACTTTATCTTTCTGTCTCTCTACAGTAGACTTGGATACTCTGAATATTTTGCATAAATGTAGTAATAATGCAGTATGTGTTTTGTGAGTCTTTCCCTTTTCACTTTGTTTCTGGGTTCATACATATTTGCCACCTTGTTATGGCTGAAAAACATTCTCCATTTTGGTAAGCCATTATTCAGTTGATCGAAACTATGTGGTTTCATTCTACAGTTTTCTTTGATTGACTACTAAATAGGTGTCCAACAGTTTCCTTTCACCTTCAGTTTTTTCATTACAAGCATAATTCTCAAACTATCATCTTAGGAGCAGGAGAGATAGATCAACAGTTAAGAGCACTTGCTGCCCCTTCAGATGACCTGGGTTCAATTTCCAGTACCCAATGCCCTATTATAGGCCTCTGTCAGCACCAGTACACACATGGTATATGTACAAACAAACATTATGCACATAAGTAAAAACCAAAATAAACTTTGAAAATTATCCTGACCTTATTCTGCCTGCAGTGGTATGAAAGATAAAAAATGTATTTTTTTTTTTTTATATGTAGCAGCTTTCCTACCTAGGCCCCTCGGCCCCAGTCCAGCAACCTATGACCAACTGGTTTTGAGAAAAGAAGGACAAAGTCTGTCCTTTTTGTGTGTGTATATATATATAATAAAGATAATAAAAAAAAATATAGATATAATAATATAATATATAATATATATTCAGAGTGTTTTGAAATGTGTGGTTCTGCTTGGTTTTACTCTGCTCTCTTAAAAATGTATAACTGTTGATATAATCTGTTATGTATTCTGGGAAATCCTAGTCTTGTGTCGAGGGGAAAAATACATATAGCACTTCAAGTACAGCTATTGTAGGTTGTCAAATATAAACTCTCGTGGTAGGAAATGCATGTTAGCACTGTGAGAGTTATAGTACAGTAATGGCACATAGGTGCTTTCAGTAAACGGAGAGAGAAGTTGGCACTGCCAGGGGTTTTTCTTCTTCTGAGCTGTGCAAATAATATGATTTAAATACAGTCTTCAAGCTTGCATATAAGAATGAATGCAGCGGGGCTTACTGACCAATACTGCAGGGATTAACCTGTAAGGAGTTTCTACCCCTCAACTCTTCAGAACCACATGCTTAGATCCTCACCTGGGGTGTATGTTTACATAAAGTTTTTGACATACCCAAACCTTGGCATGATTTTCATGCATTCATCCTGTGGAGGTGTGATTATTACCTCTATTGTACTGAAGCAGAACTCTAGAGCTGAAATATTCAGTGTGTCCAAGAGTAAGGAATGTTGGGATATCAGCTTAGAGTTTCAGACTTTCAAAACTCCCTCTTTTTTTTTTTTTTCCTACATGGGAGCCAGTATAAAACTAAGCAAAGTGTAGGATGGATTTAGGAAAAGAAGAAATAATTCGAGCAAAGAAACATCACTTGAAACACAGCTTTGAAACTGAGAGAGAAAATTAGATTAGATACCAGTAGACATTGTGTGAGAAGGCAAATACCTTCTCCTAAGATGGCTGAAAATTCCCAGATCCTCATGACTGCATAATTTATGTGACAGCTCCATCTAATGCTCTGCAACTCCTGTTGTCACAAGTTTCTCTCACTTCTTGACCCTTCTACTGTTGACCTATCTGGAGCAATAGACCTTCCTTCTGGCTTTCATCTTTCCTCAAGTTTCCTGTTACTATGAAGCCGGCTCCTGAGAGTTGAAGAAAGGAGCAGTCTATTTACTAAGAGCTGGAGAAGGGAGCAGTCTGTCTCTTCTGGAAACAACAACTTGATTATTCATCAGTCATGCCTTTTATTAAAAAGTCTTCCAGCTTATACAATGCGGCTTTCCCACTAGCCTTGGACTCTAGTTTCTTACATGTCGTCTTGCCCTCTTCACTGTCTCTGCTCACTCCTAAAGTTTATGAGCCATAAGTATGGCTCCTGGATCTTCCTCCTTAGAACTGCTTCAAAGTATGTTTGTTTTTGCTTCATTTCTTTTTTACTTAAAAATAGGACATGTTCTCTTTAAAAAGTAGTGTTAAGCTATTTTTTTTTTAACCTTAGAGAATGTATCGTCTAGTTCAGCTCTTATTAACCGACAAGGTAAAATACTACTGTGCGAACTCTCTAGTGAGGTGATTCTGGCATCACGGGTTAAATAACTTGTTATCTCACAGCCAGGCAATGGTGCCAGGACGAAATTCTCAAGTATGTTTGGTAAACAAATGATGCCACTCTAATTTTAATAATAATAGTTTTATGAATCTGCCTTGGAAATTTCCAGGATTATTTCCTTTTCAGTTTTTCAGGTGATATGTGATGGGAAGAATTATTGAGCAAAGTAGCATTGTAGCTTCGTTCAATGTTGTCAGTTTGATTACTCGTAAGTTGCATAAGGACTTGTCTTAGTGTATCCTTTGACTTGTAATTTGTATTTGGTGGAGGTTAAAATGACAATCGGTGAAAGTCAAACCTTTCTCCATAAATGCAGAGGACTTTTTTTTCATTCATGGGTGTACTTTAATTTGGGCTTTCTCAACACCACCACAACTCACAACCACCATTGACACTTTAGGCTGAATAATTCTTCAACGGGATGTTGTCCTGTACATTATAGGAGTCTCAAAAGCAAGGCATCTCACCCTAGGACAGGAGGAGGGGCTTGGTCTTGCCTCAACTTAGTATGCCATACTTTTGTTGACTTGCCAAGGGAGGCCTTACCCTCTTGGAGGAGTGGATGTGGGGGTAGAATGGGAGGGTGAAGGGGATTAGGAGAGGGAGAGGGAGCTGGGATGGGTATGTAAAATCAAAAAAACTTTTTAAAAAATAAATTTAAAAACGTTGTTAGAACACAGAAAAAAAAAAAAGCATCTTTGGTATCCGTGCAGGGTATCACCCAAGTTATGACAACTGAAAATGTTTCCACTCTTGGATGTATGTTCCTTGGGAGGTAAAAGTGCTTCTCCATTGGGAACATTGTATTGTATCATAAATTCTCCTAAGGTTAATTAAAATGTAAAATGAATAAATATCATATGACTGTCTCAAAATCTGGCGGTGGTAGTATCCTTGCCATTTTTCTGTCTATAAAGAACTGAAGAATTAGCTGTTTATTGATTCCCCCTTTTCTATGTTTGCATAATGTGTGTGTGTGTGTGTGTGTGTGTGTGTGTGTGTGTGTATGCATGCAGATTCATGTGCCTGTGTGTGCATTTGTGAAAGCCATAGGTCCACACTGATTGTCTTCCTTTATCTCTCTTTACCTCATTTTTTGAGACAAGGTCCTCAATGAACTAGAACTTACCAGTGAGACTAGACTGGCTAGTCAATAAGGCCCCATGATCCTCCTGTCTCTAACTCCCAGTGCTGGGATGAAAGGCATGTGCCACCATGCTTGGCTTTTGCATAGGTGTGCAGGATCTGACTCAGGTCCTTATGCTTGTAAAGCAAGCACTTTACTTCCTAATTCATCTCCCCAGGCCTCTTTTCAGTGTTGAAGTGATTGAAGGTGAGCATGGATTAGAGAAACAATAGGACAAGGCTATATCATCCATTGCTGGAATTTGGTTTAATAAACTGACTGAATTGAGAAAAGTTACCTGTTCAACTCTCATTTATTTCAGGAATGAATATTCTATTTCCCCTTGTTTTCCTTTGTGTGAACATCTTCCCTTTGGCCTGTCTTTAGCTTACCTCATGACCAGAAGTTAAAAATCACAAACATTTATGTTGAGTTCTCTGTGTACTTTGCTAGGATTCCAAAGCATAGTGTGTAGAAAAACCGTAATATTGATCCTGGGGAAGAACATTCTAGTCTCTGCCTATGATCAGGTACATGACTGACCCATGCCTAATCGGTCCAGACGCTTTCTTTTCTTTAAATGTCTCCGTGGACAGAAATGCTGCAACATCAGGCACTCATTTCAGACCTTCAATCTGATCGTTCAGATGGCTCTCTGTAGCCAACTGTCGAAACCGCTCAAATGTCAGTCAGTTTCCTCGTAGATGATTTTTTTTGGCGGGGGGGGGAGCATGTTTGTATGCCAGATGACTTTGGAATTGGAAGCAAAACAAATAGAATAGAAGTTAGGTTCAGATACCTCGATGTGCATCTTCCCTGACTGTGCTTTAACTGCTTTTAGCTCTGTACAGCTTATTTATGTTTCTGATTCTGAAATCAAGGATTGTTGTGGTTATTTTATTTTGTATGTAACATATTTTAAAATATCTTATAACAGTTCAATAAAAAAAATGTCAAATATATTTATTGTAGTCAAGACTGGGTAGGAGCTCAGATTTGCCTAACTGAAGAAGAAGCAAAAGTTTTCCTGTGTGAACCTCAGTCTCTACCACCTTCTCACCCTTAAGTGCTCTTCTATTTTACTGGATAATGAGCACTGTTTGTGTTCCCTTTAAAGAACATGACTCTGGTTTTGGAGGGACAGCCTAGTGATTAAGACCACATGATGCTTCTGAATGGGACCCCTGCTTGGTTCCAAGTACCCACATAGCAGCTTACAACTGTCATTCACTCTAGTTCCAAGGAATCTGCTACTGCTTCCAAGCACACACATGGTTCTCACACTTGTAGGCAAAACACTCATACACATAAAATAAAAACAAATCTTAAAGGTATATTGCTATGATGTACTAAAAAAGACCTTTGAATGAGAGGCTTTGTCATAACAATACTATATGAAGTCCAATAGTTATAGAAACCATGAATACAAAAATAGCTCAAGAAAACTTTGGTATGTATATATGTCTAATGAGACACTGATTAGCAAGATAGAATCAACTAGTGATTAAAAACAAACTTTGAAAGAAATGTATAATACTGAAACAAGGCAGTTTCACATAGATGTTTATTCGGTGGCCATTTTTTTTTTAAATCATCAAGTTTAATTCATTGAAGGGAGAACACATTATTTAAGGAGCAAGAGTTAAGATCCAGGGATACCACATCCATCGGGATGGGAAAGCAATCTTGAACTGATACCAGATAGGTCTTGATACCCTCCCATTCTTTTACTCTTAACAAACTCACATCTTAGAGGAAAAGCGCTCCTTTTTAACTTGTTTCGTATTAAGGAAGATGTGAATGACAAGTACGGAGAGAAGCGAGATCTCTATGTCTCTGTTCTGTTCCTGGGAAGTGGATGGCTTCTCCCTCTACTTAGCCCTACCACTGCCTTGTCACTTTCTGCATCCTTCCCCAAGTGACAGCACCTCTGATCTAAAATGATCCTGCAAGTCAGGTCTGATAGAATCTTTAACTGGTTGAGAAAGAAGACCCAGAGATGAACTCCTGTCCCAGAAGAATGTGTATTTGTGCTGATGATGGTAACACAGCTCAACCACCAGAATGCTGAAAGGTCTGCTGAATCTAGGAACTATAGAAATCCTTATCAGAGAACAAATACCATAAAGCTACAGCCTTTGACTTTCAAAATCATAAGCACATACTCAAAACATTTGGGAAGGAAGGAGATGGGAGGTGTTGTCGAAATGGAAACTTTGACATAATACCTGTTTCCTTTTAATGGCCAAATAAGCTGTCCTCAGTTTGCCCACCAAGATTGCTATAACTGAGCACAGTATTCACAATCAGGTTGTTGACAGCCATTCTTTTCCTACCTGCCAGTAATAAATCGCTAAGCTAATTCTACTTATCATGAGAATCCTTATGGCTCAAAATCCTACATTAGGAAAAACCCCAGGATAAACAAAACCAGAGGATTTGGCGTCTGTTTTATAAATCCAGTTCTTCCTTTATTTATTGAAACTCCTAATTCTTATGAAACATAGACAAAAATATAGATGCTTCCTAAGAGTTCTCCGAACACTCTGAACCTCCCCAGGGTCATGCACATAGAAGGGTGCCAAAAGCAGAAGGCAAATTGATTGCAGCTCTAAGTGTCAGGCTTAGGATATGTGACTCAGCCCATTTCAGATCACAAATAGGCATATGGTACCTGAAGTGGAATCAAAAATGTATTCAACATACTGTGATACAGCTGTCAATTATTCATGGTTGTGGCAGGAGTAAGAAAAACACAAAATGAAGCCGTAAATAACACTGGACATCTTTCCACTCACCAGTTTCAACCTCTTCTTTTAAAAAAAAATATTTATTTAATTAATTTTTTAAAGTTTTTTTTTTTTTCATTTTATGTACGAATCCTAGTTCCCCTCCCTCCCCTTCTCCTGCCGCTGCCCCCCACCTTCCCCAATCCCATCACTATCCACTCCTCCACACAGGGGGAGGGGCTGGGTCCTGCCTCAACTTAGTATGCCAGACTTTGTTGACTCCTCAACCTCTTCTTTTGGGCAAATCACATTAGCAATTGAGAAAACTCCAAGTGACTTGTATGTTTCTTTGTATATCATCTGATGACCAGAGGACAGAGTGAAAATAACACCAATAGAGTATCACATTATAAAACAAAAACAAAATAGAGTAAGAGGAGCAATATAGAGTGCTAAGAGGAACTAAATTTTGGGTTTACTGGTTCCCAAATAAATTCTGATAGTCTGTAGGAACTTCTTGGATTGGTCAAAGGGAAGGGACACTTTGAATAGTCTATAACTTTACTAAGATAGTCTGAAAACTACTTTTCTGCTCCTCTGAAAAGTCTAGTTTGAAATCTAAAATATTTGAGAGTCTAATTGAAGTATTAAAATAGTTATGAATAAATGATGATTAATTTCATCTTTGTTTTAAAAGAAATAGAAATATATTCATTACAGTGGTTCTGATGGAAATTCACCAAGATGAATCACCGAATTTATTTAAAAAAATCATAATAATATAGAACTTCCAGAGCAGACCATTCTATGTTTAAAAATCACAATAATATAGAACTTCCAGGGCAGACCATTCTACATTTGGTAAAAGCGCCTTACTCTTACCTCCACACCAGAATCACCACTCAAAAGTTTCTCTACTGTCAGCTTAACTGACTCTCAGAGGAGGCCCTGGGTAGAATAGAAAAAGAAATAATCCATGCATGAGTAAGTGGAGGTCAGCAGTTCTCAAGCTGCGGGTTGAGATCCCTTTGGGAATCAAATGGTTCTTTCATGGGGGTCTCTTAAGACCATCTGCATATTGCATACTTACATTATGATTCAAAATAATTGCAAAATTACAGTTATGAAGTAGCAATAAATAATAATATTTGTGTCTGGGGGGGGGGTCACCACAACATGAAGAACTGTATTATAAAGGGTCGCAGCATCAGGAAGGTTGAGAAACACTCATTGGTCTAGGGAGTGATCTTATGACTCCTTATTACTTTAAAACAAGCTGATTACATGGGAGTAGGAACTCCTGGGCATATACACTTTTGTTGTTGTTGTTGTTGTTGTTGTTGTTGTTGTTGTTTAGCAAGTAGGGGTTCAGATCTGCAAAGGAAGAATGTGTTCAGGTAGGAAAATATCTCAAATTGATAACTGGTAGACACTGAAAGACACTTAGTGTTTATAAGTAAATATACAGTCCATTCTTGAAAATCATTTATAAATTCACAGTTGCTTCTGGTTTTGCTTAAGGTTGATATGAAACCTAATAAGTAAACTTAACCAATTCCTCACCAATAACTCATTTTTCCTGAGTTATTGGAAACTAAGATACCTCTCCTTCATGCCATATATGTCTTTGTCATATAAGTCCCTGATCTGTTCCTCTTCTCTGTTATTTATTCTCATTCTCACAACAGGTATGAAGGAAAATAAGTGACCAAATTATGATTCAGGGTAATAGGTGATAAGCATTTTCCATTTCTGGTTTAATTGTGTCTGTTCATTAAACTATAACACTAACAACCAGAAAACCAGTGCTTTAAACTGGGTGGGACATGGTGATCACGCCTGTAATTCCAGCACTGTGAAGACAGAAGAAGAAAGACCTAAAGTTCAAGATCATCCTCTGCTACACAGAAGTTCAAGGTTATCTAGAGCTTTATGAGACCTTGTCACAAATACGAACGGCAATACTAAAGAAACAAGTAAAAACAAATGGATTTTTCCTAAGTGTCATATATCATATGACATCAGATCTCTTATACTTCCTTGATAATTGTGGCCATACTGACTGCTGACTATTTAAATTAACCCGGAAAAGATATATCCAAAATATTATTTATCAAAGATAATACTGAATAGTTTAACTATTCTAATTAATAAGGAAAATGAATGTCTATTGCCAGCACCAGTTATTAATATATAAATGAATAATTATTACACGTATAATTTATACCTATTTTTTCACAGAAGTTCAGTTAGATATAAGAAAATTAGGAAAATAAGGCAGGGTGTGGTGGAGTACAACTTTAATCTTTGTACTCAGGAGGCAGAAGTAGGCAGATCTCTGTGAGTTCAAAGCAAGTCTGGTCTACACAATGAGACTGTCTAAAACAGGATTAGGAAAATAATTTGGAACTAGAAATGGATTTGTGCATAAATTTCAAACCCTAGAGCCTCACAGTGTTCAGGGGAGGAGCTTTCTGGAGGTTATAAAAAATGGAAGGTATAATCACTTGTAAGAGTAGTTGTTCATACATTTATATAGATATATGAATATGGTTTGTCTAGAAAGGAAGGATGTCTGCGGGACCAAGTGTGATGCTCATGGTAGTAGTTAGATACTTTCAACGTCCTATACGAGGAATCATCTAGATTCATAAGTTAGGTCTGATGCCCAAAGTCCAAGGATTTACTTGAAGAAACCTCCTGTTTGAAACAACAGTCCTAATGTTGATGGCTGTCTTTTATTGGGCAGGTATTGCTAGAGATAGTCTGTCAGTGTTTGGATGGGTTCTTCTTAGATGTCCCTTTACATTCAAACTTTTAAATGCCAGCCGGGCGGTGGTGGCGCACGCCTGTAATCCCAGCACTTGGGAGGTAGAGGCAGGCAGATCTCTGTGAGTTCGAGGCCAGACTGGGCTACAGAGTGAGTTCCAGGAAAGGCGCAAAGCTACACAGAGAAACCCTGTCTCAAAAAACCAAAAAAAAAAAAAAAACCACTTTTAAATGTCAACCTCAAAGACAGATAAGCATACTCACATAGTCACTCATTTTTTCTCTAAGCATTGGATGTTTTGTTTTACTTATATTTATAGTTTTAATTATATTTATAATTAACACTGTAAGCTGTAGATTGACAGTTTTACAATGCATCAGGAAATTATTACTTCGAAACCCTGAGAGCCCCAAACTTTAAGTCTATAGTCTCTAAAGCAACATAGCTATAAAATGTTGTCTGAACAATAGTGAGTGTAGAAAAATATTCTTCTATTCTCCCAGGTGAATCACTGGTTTTCTTGGATTTCTCTTTTCTTCTTTGGGTCTGATAATGATTTGAGCTCAAATGTTTTCTCCTCACCACCATTATACCTCATTGAAGGAATCTGAAAACAAACTCTTTGATTAAAACAGAACACCTGGGCTGGAGAGATGGCTCAGAGGTTAAGAGCACTGACTGTTCTTCCAGAGGTCCTGAGTTCAATTCCCAGCAACCACATAGTGGCTCACAACCATCTGTAATCAGATCTGGCGCCCTCTTCTGTATACATGATAAATAAATAAATCTTAAAAAAAAAATAAAGAATAAAAAAAAAACCTTTAAAAAAAAAAAAAAACAGAACACCTGTTTTACTACATAGGCTTCAGGTTCTGAACTAGCTGATTACAATATTGGAATATATTGTAAATAATTCTTATTTCCATTTAAATGATAAACAAACATAAGAAGGAATATTACATCAGCAATAAGAGCAGACATGTATTAGACATTTATTGCAGGGTTAAGTATTTTAATTGCCTTATCTCATTTAAATTTAAAAATTATATAAATGAGATAGATACTCTGGCTCTATTGATTTTACTAAGGAAGAAAGTAGACTACTGAAAAGTTAAGCAACTTTACCAAACAACACAGTGCTGGTAACTAACAGATAAGAAAACTCAGTTTCTAGTCTGACTTCAGACAGTGTGTTAATTTCTTGACTACCATGCCATAATCTGCTTTGTCTCACTCTTGAGTGTCACATGAAATTTCTAGGGGAGCAAATTTATCACTAAAAGAAAATGAGGATATAGCATATTTATGAATAGATAAATTCCCTAGGCTGGTTTTTGACATAGCTTGACAGAGGGTATCCCCTCTCTATGGTCTGTAAGTAAGCCTGAGAAAGCTGTAGCGTTTGATCTGTGTTGTGAGCACAGGCAGTTCCAAACCTTTGGAATCATTAGATTTTCTCACTCACAGTTTTCTTATACAGAGTAATGCACTTCCGGTATGATGAGTAGATTCTGTATTTTGTCCTAATAATTCTCGAATCCCCTTTCCACAGATACTGTTTAGATACGAAGGCTTAGAGGTAATATACTCTACAGACTAGATGGTGCTTCACAGATGTGTAGATGAAACATCTTTAATGCTTAAGACATATCTCAACAAGTGCATGAAAGCAAATCAGACTTTTTAAAGCCAATATATAGACTTATCTCGATTAATTTAAAAACAGGAATGAATTTACTCTCAACACTTAAAAAAGAAGCAGCTATTACAGGAAACAGGCACATAAAGGGTCAGCTCTGATGCCGGTACATGGGGCCTGAAGTTAGGACAACAGGGGGAACTATCAGTCACGGCTTAGTCATTTACAAAGCGAGAGGTTTTCTGTTCTACCGCACATAGATGGTGGATAAGAAATTGGAAAAATAGCAAAAGTGGAAGATTATCTAAAATAGAGTGTGCTGCTTTTTATTTCTCCCCTGGTTGTGTTGGGCATTGTAAATTTTAGGCTACACAGCTATGACTTTTTTTTTTTTTTTTTTTTTTTTTTTTTTTTTTTTTTTTTTTTTTTTTTTTTTTTCTTTTTTATTTTATTTTAAGTAAATTTATTTTACAACATCATTTAGTTCAACATAATAGCCACAGATTCCCCTGTTCTCCTACTCTCGCCCCCCTCCCCCTCCCCCCATCCCACCCCCATTCCCACCTCCTCCAGATCAAGGTCTCCCCTGAGGACCGGGATCGACCTGGTAGACTCAGTCCAGCCAGGACCAGTCCCCCCCTCCCAGACCGAGCCAAGTGTCCCTGCATATGTCCCAGGATTCAAACAGCCAACTCATGCAACAAGCCCAGGACCCGGCACCAACACACGGCTGCCTCCCAAACAGATCAAGCCAAATGACTGTCTCACCCGTTCAGGGGGCCTGATGCAGTTGGGGGCCCCTCAGCCTTTGGTTCATAGATCCTGTGCTTCCATTCGTTTGGCTATTTGTCCCTGTGCTTTATCCAACCCTGGCTTCAACAATTCTCGCTCATATAAACCCTCTTCTTTCTCACTAATTAGACTCCCAGTGCTCCACCAGGGGCCCAGCCATGGATGTCTGCATCCAGATTCCTCAGACCTTCCTTGGATGGGGTTTATGGCACAACTAACAGGGTGTCTGGCCATCCCATCGCTCAACATCCCTAATCATCAGGGAAATGCAAATCAAAACAACTCTGAGATACCACCTTACGCCTGTCAGAATGGCTAAGATCAAAAACACTGAAGACACTTTATGCTGGAGAGGTTGTGGAGCTAGAGGAACTCTCCTCCACTGCTGGTGGGAATGCAAGCTTGTACAACCACTTTGGAAATCAATATGGCGCTTTCTTAGAAAATTGGGAATCAATCTCCCCCAAGATCCAGCTATACCACTTTTGGGCATATACCCAAGAAATGCTCAATCATACCACAAGAGCACTTGCTCAGCTATGTTCATATCAGCATTGTTTGTAATAGCCAAAACCTGGAAACAACCTAGATGCCCTTCAACTGAAGAATGGATAAAGAAATTGTGGCACATATACACAATGGAATACTACTCAGCAGAGAAAAACAATGACATCATACGGTTTGCAGACAAATGGATGGATCTAGAAAAAATCATCCTGAGTGAGGTGACCCAGACTCAGAAAGACAAATATGGTATGTACCCACTCATAGGAAGATACTAGATGTGGAACAAGGATGACTGAACTGCTACTCACATCACCAGTGAGGCTACCTGGAAAACGGGACCCCAAAAAAGACATGGAGAAATGGATGAGATCTACATGAACAGCCTGGTCATGAGTGGGAACAATGAAGAGCGACGGTCGAGGGAAAGAGAGTGGGAGATCCTAGCTGGATCAAGAAAAGAGAGGGAGAACAACGAATAGGAGACCATGGTAAATGAAGATCACATGAGAAGGGGAGGAAGCAGAGAGCTAGGGAGGCCCACGGAGATCCACAAAGATACCGCCAGAAAAGACTCCTGGCAATGGACGAGAGACGGCAGGAACTGACTTTTTTAAAATTAGTATTTCCCCCATGAGTAGCTCTTGCCTTCCTTATTTGTGAGCAGCAATCTGTACCCAGAGTATACTGTTTCCTTAGCTTTTTCCTTCTTTAGCATTTTATTCTCCCAGCCCAGTGTGGAGCATAAACAATCCTCATGCTTTATGGTAGCTTTTTTTTTCCTCACTAATAGTCAACTTCACAGGCTGGGGAGCATAGAAATGGTTTGCCTTAGTTGATAAGATGTTTCCAAATAAAAAGATACCAAAAGTTTCAATTAAATAATGCCCAAGGGTCAGAGTAATTTCTCTTTTTATAATAACTGACTTGCTCAAAATGAGAATTTCCAAGTCTGAAGCACGCTGTAGAAAATGTGCCTTCTTACTCGAATTTCCTTTTGGATGTAAAAATAATGTTAAAATTGGAATTACCCTGGTTTGCTAAAATTACATATGGAATAGTTTCATATGCTCATGTTTTTGTCCCCATCTTTTCCTAGCCTTTACATTGAGTCTCATTTCCAATCTGTCAGTGAAGAACCTTAAGAGATGAGATTCTTAACACACATTTTTAATTGCATTTCTTATATCGTCCTTAGGGGGAAACTGTAGCATGAATCTTAAAGAGTCTTGTTAATAAAATCAAACCTGAGGCCAGTTATTGGGGTGAACAATGGATGGTCAGAAAGACAGAACAAGCCACAGCTAACCTCACCTGGCCAACTTCTCAGCTGATCTTGTTTCCTCAGACTGGAAGCCTTTGTGTCCTCATATCCAAATGGCTCTCAGCTGAACTGTGCTGCTCAAAACCTAAAAGCTTAACCAGCCAAATGCTTCTAGTTTCTGGTCCTTGTGCCTTACATATATTTCTGTTTTCTACCATCACTCCCTGGGATTAAAGACTGACTTTCTGGAATTAAAGCCGTGAGTCACCATGTTTGGCTCTATCCTTGAACAGATGGATTTCTGCCTCTGGAATGCTAAGATTAAAGGCGTGTGCTACCACTGCCTATCCTAAGTATCTAGTGGCTTTTCTGTTCTCTGACCCCAGATAAGTTTATTAGGGTACACAATATTTTGGGGAACACAATAAAACCACAGGAAACCTTGGTTTTAACTGGTTCACTGATACATTTTTAAAAAAAAACCTCTATGTTTTTCATGTAATAATGAAGATGCAACAAATAAAATAGCATGGGAGAGAATTAAGATAACACATGTCTTCCCTTCTTCTTTCAGATGGGAAAGTGGAAGTTACAAAAGAAGGTGTGAAGCTCTGCACCATGGGTCCAGGAAAAGTGTTTGGGGAGCTGGCTATTCTTTACAACTGTACCCGGACAGCGACCGTCAAGAGTAAGGCTAATTTCCCTTTTTTTTTCTTCACATCTTCAGTGTCTCTTTTCTCTCTGCCTGATTCAATGCTGATTGGTTGAATCTGTGTCATCTGTTAGTCTATATTCCATTTTTGCCCTGCAATAGAGTTGGCGTGTGTTTACTGATGACAAGCTAATGGTTGACAATACAGTTTATTTCTGGCATGGGATAATTATTGTTCTCATTCAAATTCTTATGGTAGAACTTTTTTAAATGGTATAACTTTTTAGTTAAAATTTTCAAGGAGAAAGGCCTTTCCTTTTTCCTACCATTAGAGCCTGGGGATGATATTCTAGGACATTTTCAAGCCTATTTTAGATTGCATGAGCCATATGAATCCCACATGTTGATTCTGTGATTCAGAAAAAGTGAGGCAAGAAGTGTCCTTTGTCTCAGGCAAACCTCCCTGAATAAAATACATCCTGGGTTCTATGACTGCATCTGAGTATATTTTCGTCTTCAGCTGCTCATCAAGTTGTCTATTATAGCAGTGTTCTTTTCTCTGATTGAGCTTATTTTAAATCGGGCAATAAAGCAGCTTGTTTTCCTGATTTTACACGTATGTGTAGATGTGATTTCTCTGGAAATGTTGGGTGTTCAGTAGGAGCAGCTGCAGCAGTTAGAGGGAAATTTGTATTTTTCAAGAAAGCATCTTCCTGTGTAAAGATATAAGGATGGTATAACAAATAGAGCTGTATTCAAAGCCAATAGTGGAAGTCCAGTGTGTCTTTAGGCAAGTATGCATGGTTCAAGTCAGCTACGTTATCCCATAGTTGATTTCAATGAGAAATTATGATGAGTAGGTTTTGTATAAAAATCAAACTCAGCAAATTGACAATTTATTAATACTAGTTAATATTATTTGGATGCCACTGATTAGTTTGTGTATTCCCCCCCCCAAGTACAATCTCTGATTGGCAATATGCCATGAAGGCACTGTTTGTAAGGTGCTCATGAATGTATGGCAACCTTAAGTCCCAGATTCAACTGACCTTGGGTTACAGTGAGTGACCTTCCTCCCAAAGTACCAAGGCAACAGCATTTGCATTGGGGCTCATTCAGAATGGGTCCTTCTTAGCACCTCATTCTTAATCTTAGAGAGGAGATCCTTCAACTGGTAAGTATTGCCATGCTTTTCTTTCAAGCTAACACTTAAGAGATGTGTTAATGTTAACTCCTTAATAAAGAGCCTATGATGGGAAAAGAGCAGCTAGAGTGCCATTACGAAAAACAGATTTTACTATTATGTGTTGTTTTTGTAAGGAACATATTTTTAAGGTAAACAAAGGGCCAGAAGAGCACATTTTTGTTAATATATGTTTTCTTAAAATTGTGAATAATTCTTGCTGTTTTAAAATTTTTGAACATTTCAGCCTTGTATAATATTGCTCATTGAATCTAACTGGAACTACAAATTTCCAAAGGTTAACATATGGTAATCACACTATACTTAATCATATAAAATATTGAATTAGAATATTGGAAGAAATATTTCAAAGGATTAGTTTGTTTAAATGGATTTTACAGCTAATTATTTTTATGAGATGATTACTTTGCTTCATAAAGATCAGTGGTCATATCCAGTGCTCATTTCCACTAACTGTTTTATACTCATGTATGACAAATTTAGATAGGCACTATGCATCTGAATTAGTAAGAACAAGCTGAATGCTGGATGCAAAGTATAATCCTAACTGTTTCCAAGTCAAGATATTCCATGCCAAGGGAAATGAGTGATGGTGTCATTTTTCTTGAACATAAACTGAACCTCACAAGGGTGTGCCTATATGCATGTGTGTGTATTTCACCTCATGGTGCCTACTTAAGGCATGGAAGTTGCATAGAGACATGAGGCTTGAGCTTATGGGATGATACAGTATCTCTGTATTTGTAGTTATAAAGGTTATAAGTATGGAATATTGCTTATGAAGAACTAGTTCTTTTAACTGTTGCATAAGAGCCATAGGGTACAAATAATGGTTGTTTATTGCTCAGAACTATGTGTCATATCTCATTTCCTATCCAAGGAGATTGTGCACATGACTGTGGGCCTTAAGTGCCATTTTTCTTTATGATGAAACTATATGCACAAACTGAACACTTTATAATTCTTAGTAGCATCCACTATGGATATTATTTGTAAACAGTGACTACAGATTATATCACCAAGACTATTACTCTTTACATGTGAGATTTTAAAATATCTTTAAACATATTTACCTTCATAGGTCTAATACTGTCTCAGGATTTAGTACTGTTTGATAGCCCACTTTTTTTTTTTTTGGTTTATTCGAGACAGGGTTTCTCTGTGTATGTAGCTTTGCGCCTTTCCTGGGACTCACTTGGTAGCCCAGGCTGGCCTCGAACTCACAGAGATCCACCTGGCTCTGCCTCCCGAGTGCTGGGATTAAAGGCGTGCGCCACCACCGCCAGGCTAAAATGTGTAGCCCAGGCTGGCCTCGAACTCGTGATCCTCCTGCCTCCGCCTCCTTCAGCAAATCCTACCGGCGTGCGCCACCACCACCGGCAATTGCCCGCTTCTTAACCATCATCTTGCCAGTGAAGACTATTGAGTGTAGTTACATTTGAGTTCAAGATTAAAATACCGTTCTGTTCCTTTCAAAATCAGTGCATCCACTTGTGTATAACAGTATGCATCTGAGGAGAAAATCCTTCCTATATAATTAGCATATCCATTCATGCCTTTTCCTTTCTTAGTTTTCAGGCCTTGGTCTGTCTTCTATAATTAAAAATGTTGGTGGTTTCTCTTTCTTCCTCCTTAGGCTGACTGAAAATTGTCTATGCTTTAATGCATTTATAATCTCAGAGTAGTGACTCAATTCTAGGAGGCTTGCAAAAGACCTTCAATGAACATGAGTTAATCTTTCAGGAGGGCACTTTTTAAAATTTTATCAGAACATGAGTAAATTCCGTCAACCTCCCCTCTTAGTGAAGGTGATCATAGACCTTTCCATGTCTGAAATATTTTTAAACTTCTTAGTAAAGCTCTAGATTGACATGGAATGATATAAAAGATCTTTCTTTGTGATGATCTAACTGAAAGAAACATTGTGGTAACTTGAAGCAATCTCTTTTTTATTATTGATTCTTTGTGAATTTCACATCATGCATTCTGATCCCACTTATCTCTGTGTCCCCTCGCATACCCACTCTGCTTTTGCAACACAAAACCAAATTTAAAAGAAAAAGCAAACCAAACAAACAGAGAAAGAGACAGAGACAAAATGACAGAGAGACAGATAGAAAAAGAATAATCTTGATGGATGCTATAGTGTGGCTAGTTGAGACACACAGTTTACCTTTTAGTCCATTTATCTTTGTTTGCAAGAGTCATTGGTCTCATTCAAGGTCTCTGGCTTCTGCTGTACCACTACCACTGATAATGAGCTCTCACTGGGTTCCTCTTGGATATCCTGTTGTTGTCCTGTGTCATGGAGATCCTGCTGTTTTGAAAATGTAGATTCCTCCCCTTTACCTGCTCCAACAGCTCATAGATTCAGTGGATGTTGAAGTGGCCAACTCAGAGCCCTGGTTCTGGGCCTAGGTGATAGCTGGGATAATCAGGCCACTAGCTTTCGCTCATTGTCACTGCCCAGGCTAGCTCATTCAATGCAGCCTGCAGCAAGAAGCAGGGCCAGTTCTCTTGCTCTCGGGTCCTCAGATCCAGGTCATCCACATTTACACCACCAGGACCAGCTCTACTGTTTTGCCCATGCAAAGTGCAGGGTTCTCTCCCCCAATTGCTGTAGGAGGCCTACAAGGTGGGGAGTTCAGCTCTCCTGCTCTCCTGCCCTCAGGGCTGGCTCACCTGCACACCTGACAACAGGGTCAGCTCTAGTATACTGCCCAGATGTGGTGCAGGGCCTGCTCTCCTGTGTGCTGCAGCTGGTAAGGGGCAGGGCTAGTTTTCTCACTCTCAGAATGCCAGGGCCAGATCTCTCACCTCTTTTTGTGTTTTGTTTTAATCTTGGAAAAAATAATCAACTGCCATTCTTCTAAAAGTACATAAATGTATAGCACTAGTTGTTATGATGACCCTGGGAGGTCTGATATTACTAGGAAGAAATAGTTTTAGTACTCAAAACCATACTGATATAGGAAAAACATCCTGGCATGGTACAGAAGGTCTTTATTCATGGTCTACTCCTGTCTTACAAGGCAGCTCCATTGATTTACCCTCAAGGGATGAAGACATAAAAATGCATAAAATTATCATTATGTTGGAAACAAAAATCTAACAACTTTAAGAGTCTTGAGGTATCTTTGTTAGCTATGATATGAAATTGGCCACTTGGAGGATATACCTATCCAGTTATAAGCACTACAGATGCCAATGGATGAGAAAAGAATCAGCTGTTAAGTTGGTTTCTGCAACATATCGAATAATTAGTGTCTCTCCTATTGTCTGTGCTTTTCAGATTTGTTGCAGTGTTTGGTCTTGTCTAGAGAAAGGTGTTTTACTGTGCAGTTTTCACAGCCCACCACAGGCAGGGGCCTCACCTTGGCTCAATACCCCTTGCCTTGTCATTTCCCACAACTGCGTATCATCATATCCTCCTAAAGTGTTTCTCCTGGTTTCACTTTTACTGACATCACCCTGGAGTGTTAGCAATTTACATGTATGTTGCCGGGTCTCTTCTCTGGTTTGTATGCTCAAGGTTCGTCAACATACCAAAATGGAAAAGGTACAGTTGCTGGGCTTCTGAAAACAGAGAGGAAAACATGTTTGATTCACACGAAGAACAGAGTCCTGTGATGGGTACCTGTGGGTGCCTTTTTGTGACATCTATGCTGTTCTTCTATTTTTCTTTCATATCTTATGACCAGTTCACAGTTTCATAAGGATGTTCATGTGGCTGAAGGGATATGGCTCTTTGCTCCACCTCTCCTTCACAGGAACTGGGGTATTTTTTGCTTTAAAATACCAATTTAAAGCAATGTTCCTCTTACACTGAGTTGGCTAATACATTATTCAAATAGTCTTGCTCAAATTCTACTCAATAAAAATCAAAGCCGAAAGGAATTCTTTGTCAGAGTCTCAATACCAGGTTAGGAGATTCACCACAGAAAGTTATCTAAGGCATGTGCTGGGTACCCTGTGTGGGCCGGGTAGATTTTATGAGGCTATTTGGACAAAGTATCTGAGTGATTATTTCTCTCTAGATTATTTATAACAAATATTTAAAAATTCCTTTGTAGTAAAACAGTTCCATGCTAACACAACACAGCCTAAGCAGACTTTTAAAAAAACAGACAAATTAATGACTTTGATAACATCTAATAGAAATATTTTTCAGCCTTGGTTAGAATGCTTTCAAGTTTTACCCTTAAGCTTTTTTAAGACATCAGTAAAAGAGAAGTTGACTAATTAAGGTATTTTAGTGTCATGACATTTTATAAATAAACTTAAAAGGCTTGGATTTTTCTGTTGTTTTATTTTTAATGTTTAAAGTAACTTTGAATCTTTGTAAGGAAATGGCTTGTGCACTCCCTCGATTCTCTGTTTCAAACATTACATTATTCAGCCTAAGTCAGAAAAATCTGCCAAGTGTCAGAAAACAAATAAACAAAAGAAGATGAATTAAGAGAAAAAAAAAGAACAGACTGAATTTTTTTCTCTGATAACTCTATGTGCTTTGTATAAAATGCCTGTGCCTAATATATATGCTATGGGCCATCCATACATAAAATACCTTTTATTGGCAGCTTTTTTCCATTGCTACTGAGAAGGATTCATAGATGCGGTCCTTTTGTAGTTACAGACCTTGAAAATATCTCAATATTATTGAAACAAGAAGTAAACAATCAGGTTCTCCTAGAGAATACCATTATACGCCATTGTAAAACATCCTATTTATGATAAGGATACATAGATGCAAATGAAGAAACATTGTCAGCAACCGAAATCACTGTATACACTTATTACCTGGGGTTTTAATGAGTGCCAGCAGCCGTGTACTTTCATGGTCCCCATCCACAACATGACTAGGAAAGGTGACTGTGTTAATGAGCCTCTGGCCTCTGAGAGTGAACCTCTTATAATGCATGTTTTACTTTCTCTCAGTCTAATGAATGCTTTCTGCCAAGAATCCTGAAAAGCTGGGGAGAACACACAAATAGATTCATGGGGACTAAAAAGCTGACCCTGTCAGAAAGGGATTATCCTGTGTGTTCCCAGAAATTTTATCATACAGAATAATGAAGCAAACTGTGCACCCTGAAGTAGATAAACCTGCCTAGTGAGCTCAGAGATAATGTTCTTACTAAGTTATCATTACCTTATGAATTAAACAATACTATAATATTAACATACAGTATTCATGAGAAATAAGTTTCTTTGATAAGCAGCAATTCACTAGGTACCAACAATGCCATATAATAGAGTAACTCCTCAAAACAGATGCCCCAAAGCTAGACTTGACTCTCATTCTGTGATCGATATAGAGTCCAGGTGAATTTTAAGGGTGGTAATTTTTCTCCTTAAGTTTTAAAATAACTGTTACAATCAGAGTCTATCATTTATATTTAACTACTTCCAATAAGGCCATCATCTTCTTTCCATGTTGATGAGGTATGGCTGACAATCATATTTAACAGTACATGTAGAGAGAAAATAACTAATTCCTTCTTACAGTTAGATAAATTACTGCCCCCTCCTTCCTTTAACTGCTCAATCTCTAACATGTTGAACATTCCTTCTCTTTAGGAAGAAGTCAGGCTTTGCCTGACAGGCTATTACTTTCAAAGGATTACAGATAATTTAATAGCAAGTGTAAACAACAGACAAGAAAGGCTGTGTTTTTACTTTTTTCCCCCTAGAAATTTCTTTAATCCTGAAAGGTAATAGCTTTTCCATGTAGACCATGACATAAGAAGCCCCACAAAATGTGAAGCTTGGCTCAGTTTTTGGTATAGTAATTCCTCAGTTTACTTATTTACTAGGAGACAATTTGTGTATTAACTCCGTGGAAGGGGTGCAAACAAACAAACAAACAAAAACCAACAACAAAAATCAGTAGTTCAAAGGTCTGGGCTATATTCTCTGTGATTATTTTTAATGAAAAGTCTCTCCCTCTGGGTTGGGCTTTCCTAATAAGTACTTGTTGTGGTAGTGATGAATGATGAACAGATAACATTTGAGGCCTCAGTGTTGCAGGAGGCTTAGAGTCTTGGAAAGGGCGGCATTGCTACCCTGCTGTGATGGGGAAGCAACTGATATATACCCCAGTTTAACAACTGTCCCATACCACATAGCTGGAGAGTGGCTGTAAGACAAGGACTAGTTTGCTGTACTGCTGCTGTCAGTTTTGGCATTTTGTCTCCACTAGTTTGAGTTTTAAGTATAAGTGTGTCTGTTGGATCACTTCTGTTGCTCTCGGGACTCTACTTTCACACACACACATACATTACACAAAATACAATTTTTAAGATTTTAAACATCTTGTCACACGACCCCTGTTGAAAGCATCAGTTACCAAAGGATGAATGAAGTATCTCAAGGCGAGGATCAAAGTGGAATGCCTCGAAGCAGTGTGATGAGCACCTAGAACCAGTTGCATAGCTGACTTTGAAATGCACCGAATCGTTCCGAATGTTTAATGAAATAAACCTTCATGGCTCAGGGTTTGAGACATTGCTAAGTGGCTACATGGTTCATTTATGAAATCTATTAGTTGGATTTTTTTAAAGTTGGAATTTCGAAAATTTGAGCAGCACTTCAAAAACAAGAATAGCGGCTTATAATAAGTTCTGGTTTTACCCAATCACTGGGCAAGCTTTAGTGAAACATTGCACTATTAGGATAAGAATTTGCACTGTATCAAGCTGATGAAAGAAAATGCTGGCCGTACTTCCAGGAGGGGAGGCTAAAATCTTTTTAGACTATGGATTAGCCTTTAGAAAAATGTCTGCTGTAAATCAAACAGTGAAGGGGAAGATGAACAGGGATCTCACTTATGCAACTTAAGTAAAACATAGCTCTCTGAACAGATTAAGATAGGCCTCTTCTGTATCCTAGAATCTAATCAATATTTATATGTATAATTCAGCTATCATTTGGCTTAAAAGGGCTTATTGGGAAATGTTATCATTTATACTATTTTCTACAGAGAAAATATTTTACTGTTTAAAATAACCCTGCACTTTTAAATTATAACCTGTTTTTATGTTCAAAAAATATAATTTTTAGTTACTCTAAAAAAATAAACAAGAATAATAAAGGAAATTATTCCTTGTTGTGTAAGAAAGTATAAGGAAATTCTGAGTTGTGACCAAGTGTCTGCGCTATTTTCCTTAAATTTCCTCTGGTGACTGGAAGAATGTAACCTCAGCACTTTACCAGTGTATCTGAGGAACACATTCTTTATTAACTGGGTGTGTTTCTATGTACAGTTATACCTTGGTATCCAAGGGAATCATTTGCCTTATATGAAAGGTGCAACATTTGCATACAACTTATTACAGATTCTTCAGTGTGTTTTTAAGTATTTTTAGATTACATGTACCTAATGAAATGTAAATTCTATGTAAATAATTGTTAAATGGTATTGCTTATGGAATAATAAGAAAAGAAAGCTGTGTGTGTGTTCAAAACAAATGCTATTTCTTCAAGTCTTTTCTATCTGTAGTTGGTTAGACCTGCAGATACAGAGAACTGACTGTGATCATAATAGTGTCTGTAATTTACAGCCTCTCATCCCATGCATTATGTAGCACAGTCCCCAAAATAGCCTGATGCTGATAGGAGAGATTGTCTCTGATTATCCAGGGGAGGAGAAATACAAACCACATCATGGCCTCCATGAATGCATCTCTCTGGTAGACTCTGATGTAAATTTTGATAATACTTGATATAATATTTTTACATATTTACCAATATATAATATTCATATATAATATAGTAGCACTTATTATAAACACCATGCTTAGTAAGCTTAATAGACCTACCATCTATACCTAAAGTATTAACTCTTACTTTGATGTCTGTCAAAGTGTGGTCCATGAAGTAACAGGATCAGCATCCCCTGGGCACCTCTGGCAACCCTAATCCATTGAATTGGAACTTTGAGGGAGGGCCAGAACAGTCTTTGTATAAGAACCCTTTCAGGTCATGCTCCTTAAGGCCAGCAACAAGTATTCCCAGAGGTACCTAAAGCATTAACCTATACATATGCATAGCCTCATATACATCAAATTATCCATTTTGGAATTATATTTAAAATAGAACATTAAGGACTATAAGAAGTATGTGATTTTGGCAGTCTGAGGCAATGTTTTCTTGTTTGCTGCTGAACAGGAACAATCAAGAGAAGTTGCACTTTTCTCCTTAGAACTGAGCTGTCTTTGTAGAGTAACCCAGCAGTGTGAGGATGTTACTTTGAATACTATTAAGAAGTTAAATTAAAAGAACAGGTTGAGGGGGAAGGAAGAAATTAAAAAATCATGTGTGGTGGGGCCATGTTCTCAACAAGGATCACTGTTTGATTTATTGGATTTGATGGCTAGACTGTTAGAAGGAAAACAACAAAGAGAAAGTTTAATTTGATTTCATCCTTATTCTTTTTCACAGTCATTGCAGTCTGATTAAACACAAACAAATGTAGATGGACATATCTACAAACAATAGTTGATAACTGGTTGATATGTGGGTTTCTGGGCTAGGTTCCATAAACCGTGAAGCCTCTTCTTCTAAATATTTGTTGGGTCTTACCAACATAGTTCCTAGTGAGGTCTAGGTGGCCATAGATGCACTGCTTGTGTCTTTGGTTCTGACCATTACAGGGTAGAAAGACATTCATGGTTCACAGTCATTGAAGAAGCAGAATATCCCTTGGGATTGAGACTCCCTATACAAGCAAGAAAGAGAGCCCGCTGGTTTATGTAGCCATCAGTAGCCATTAAGAATTGGATTTCATTATTATTCAGAATGATATGTGACTCTATTCAGTCTAAACTCATGTGACCTGGCCCTTGAGACTGTACAGCTTGAACTCAAGTGAACTTTGCACACATGACCTTGTTTCAACCTCAGAATGCCCTCATGATATAAATTGTCTGGTGCCCTGAATAAAATTGGCTATTGCATGAGAATAAATAAATTAAAATAAAATAAAACCTACACAGGTGATTGATTTTGAATGTGATTATTTTTATTAATTATTTGAGAATTTCATGCATGTATACATTTATCCCCCTCCATCCTCCAGATCCGCTCCCACTTCCTCTTGGGTTTTTATATGAATGTGACAACAGAGCCTGGAAAGTGAGTGGTGAATTATCAGAAGGCAGCGAGAAAGGAGAAAAATAAATAATAACGGTCTGGGTTTGCTGAACACGTCCTCTGAGACTGACCCTTCTTTATTGGTTGTTTTCTTAGAAAAGACCATTGGCCCCGCTAGTAAACACACACTTTCTGTACCACTTCTAATAGAACAATAGTTTAAAGGCTCATTGTCTCCAGCCCTTCAGCGGGATCAGGTAGCACTGCTGATGTCTTCCCCACTGCTTTCTGTTTATTTTATTTCCAGAGTAAAGTGCTGTGGAGTGCTTCTGTGTAAGAAACTAACAAGAAGAGTCTCTGGGGCAGGCAAGATGGCTCAGTAGGTTAAGACACATGCTACTAAGTTTCATGGCCTGAGTTCAGTTCCCTGGACTAACATAGTAGAAAAGAACCAATTCCTAAAAGTTTTCCTCTGGCCTTCACATATGAACACACACACACACACACACAGAGAGAGAGAGAGAGAGAGAGAGAGAGAGAGAGAGAGAGAGAGAGAGAGAGAGAGAGAGTCAGATAGAGAGACAGAGACAGAGACAGACAGAGACAGAGACACAGAGAGAGAGCTTCGGGATCTCCCCCACCCCAAATGGTCCTATTAAGCTCTCAGCCTTCTCTCACTCTTGCTTCAGGATTAAGTACTTCTCTGGAACTTTGTTTTGGTAGGTAAGATTATTAAAACCACTGTTCTACTTGAATCCAAAGTGACTGAGTATGTGAGTAATAGCAATTTCTTATGGCCTTCCTGCTGTCTAGGCTCTTACTTTTGAAATAGTAAGCACCTGCTTTATGGCTGTGTTGAGTGTTAAATGAAAGACTGGTGGACTGGGTGCCAAGGCTCAGGTATGATGCACCCCAGAGATGCTGCTTGTGGCCATTGCTATCATTACCACTGGGGCTGTACATGCAGGAAGGAGATCTGAAGCCATCATTTGCAGAATCTGAAAGGTACTATTGAAGAACGTAGGGTACAGTTGAAAACCCTGAGGTAGACAAGTACATGAAAGGGCAGGAAGGAGATCTGAAGCCATCATTTGCAGAATCTGAAAGGTACTATTGAAGAACGTAGGGTACAGTTGAAAACCCTGAGGTAGACAAGTACATGAAAGGACAAGAGCTGAGTTGCAGGGTGGGTTCTCTGAAAAGATCCCAGACCCAGAGCTAACCCTCCTTTTGTAACAATTTTTGCCTGGAAAGATTGTTCTGAAGTATACAATGAATGAACTAGCAAAGGAAACACTAAGATCAGAGCTGCATTATACGTAAAGACATAGGATGGGAAGTAGCCAGTAGATTACATAGTCTGGAAAGTCTATTCCAGACCCTCTGCTTGAAGATAGGACACCGGTCTGTGAAGAGGTGAAGGCCATTCATCTCCATTTGGCCATGCTCCTGTCGTCCCTTTTTGTCCCCTGTGTGGACAATCTGTTTTACATCCAAAACAGCTTTGACTACAGACATTTTCATGTATTGACTTTTCTTTGATACTTTCTGGTATTCACTGAACATGACTTTAAAATGCATCACATAATTTTCTGGTCACAAAAGTAATGTTTCTTAAAAGTATGTACATATTAAACTTTAAAAATCACTTATTCTCTATTACTGAGAAAAATACTAATGTTTTGACTTTATGTATTTTCTCTGGAACATATCAGAAGGCAAGGTCACCCTTTTCTGCTGCTTAATGGCCTTTCTAATCTGATCTTTGGTCTCTTTTGCTTATGGTGGTATGTGGTTGTTTTTTGTTATTGTTGTTTTCTACTCTTCTTAAGGAATTACTTTCAATCTAGGTGGCTAGATTTTGTTTTGAATTTCTCCTTAAGCTTTCTATTTATATGGTAATATTAATTCCTTGTCTTCTAACTTACTTTTCTGTTCATTTTCATTATGAATGAACGACTCCTGCATTGCTCTGAGTGTACATACTCTCCTCAGTCCATACAACTTGATAGCTTGAAGTGGAAGATTAATACTTGGTATTCAGGTTTCATGAGGAGTGTGAATTAGATGCTGTTATGAACGCCCTTTCTGAACAGAGCTGAAGAGAGTAGAATAGCAAGTAGTGGTGAGAGAAGCAATGCTAGCTGAAGATGTGTTTGCCAAAATCTTTCTCATGGCTAACAGGACAGATCTTCAGAGCCATTTCCACATTCTCCACATTTTGTTGTGTTAGCATTTGACCGCTCTGTTTTAGGACTTAGATGTTTGACTCAGTTGCATCACCAATAGCTTCGATTTATGGAATAATTATATTGAATGATTTTTAATTGCCTTTTTAAAAAAAAAAAAGCTAAATGTTGGCAAGTTTGAGTCATTTACAACTGTGTCCCTATGTCCTTAAAATCTCAGCATACTAGCTAAGCAGACATTAGCTTTATCTTCAGAGCTTTCACAGCATCTTCAAAGGGCAAATGTGCTCTATTTCCCCTATAAAAGACCCTTGATTGTTTTAATATTTGTGTTAATCCATGTGCTATGCTACACACGAAGATGAATAATACAGTGTAAGAACCCAGTTTTCCGGTGAAAATTATCTTGTCCAGTGTTGTTCTTGCTAAATTAAGAATTCTATTGCCATTCCAAGACTCCCTGTGCTCTGTTTACCACAAAGAATTGTGGTTCCCCTTGAACACTTTAAATGAATCTGCATGCTTGACATAGCTTGGATTTGCAATCACACATTGATTCTTAGTATGTTCTACAAAGTCTTTCAGAGATCGTCAAGCACTTTGTATGGAAATAAGTTGATATTGTATCTGAGATCAATTTTGTAGGAATTAAAAGAAAAGTAAGATAAGTTACTATGAGACCAGTGGACTAGTGTCTTTGGAATCTAAGAATGGCTACGAATGTAACCCATCAACTACATTTTATTTTTTCAAAATGTGTCATTTAGAGCAGTGATACTACTGAAAGAAAGGTATTGATAGGAATTATTGATAACATAGGAGATTTTGTAACATTTTTAGGTTTAAATCTTCTCCATTAACTGTGGCTGTGGCCATGGAGTTTATAGTCTGGGCAACAGTCTAGAAGAATAAGTTAGATAAGTATCAGAAGGCATGTTATGAACATGAACAAAATATTAGTCTTATTGAGGGAAATGATTTTTAAATCTTAATAATTTGATTTGATAATCTTAAAGGCTTCAACTGAATGTCTCAATATTTGGAAAAACATACCAAAGCATATGAATGACTTGAAAAGAAGGGTAAAGCCACAGAACGCCATCATAAGTGGATGTCTATGCATACAAACTCAGTCAAGATAAGAAAGAGACATATAATGTCTGATATATAGGGCACATGAGTGAAGCTCAAACTCAGTAGGAATATTCTACCTATGAAGAAAGTCAATTTCAGTAAAAGGGATGTAACAGAGAAAAATAAAAACAAGGAAACGTGTAATGTTTATAGATCTTTAAGTCTATTTTATTATTCAGAGTATCAACAGAATACATTATTTTAGGTATGGGTTGATCTGAAAATTTCTTGTTAACTATAGATTTATTTGAAATATTAAATCTCAGGTAACTAATTGCTGTCATTCTATCCATAAGTATTTTTACTCCTTATGAGGAATCACAGAAGCTTCAGAACTCACTTAGGGTATTGATAGGCACTGTTGGTAATATGGGAAAATCTGTAACACACTGAAGGCATGGCTTCTTAACATTTAGGTCAATGACAGACCACAGATAGAATACTGTACTAATTACTTTTCTGTTTCTGTGATAAAATACTATGAGCCAAAGTAAGTTAAGGAAGTAATGGGCTTATTTTGGTTTGTGCTTCCAGAGAAATAGAGTCCATGTCAAATAGAGGCATGTCATGGAGGCAGGGGCAAGAAGCTGGTTGATGGTTTTCATTCACATACAGGAAGCAGACAGAGAAACCAAGAAGTAGGACAAAGCAATAAACTCAAAACCCAGTGACTACTTCTTCCAGAAAGCTTCCACCTCCTAAAGGTTTCAGTTCCTTCCCAAGCAGTGCCACCAACTGGGGACCAAGTGCTCAAATACATGAGCTTATGGGGGCAATTTCTCATTCAAGTCACAAATAACGCCCTATACCACAACCTAAGTCTGTGATAGTCTGTACCACTTAGATGCATGTGAGAACATCTGGCAGTGTTTTAGAACAGTGAAATCACCTGACCCAGTTTTCAAATGTGTCCCATCTTCAAATAATTCATGGCATAATATTTTAAAAGCTCAATTATTCATTTTTTTTTTATTTTTTACATTTTAATTAAAATATAATTACATCACTATCTGCCCTCCCTTCACTCCCTCCAGCCCCTCCTAACTCCCCTTCCTCCAACTACTTCTATGCCCCCTACCCCAAATTGATAGCCTCTTCCTCCCCAATTACTATTGTTTCAAATATATATGCACATATATGCACAAATATATAAACACAAGCTGCTTAAAGCTCACATATTCTTCATATTTTCACTTTAAAAATTTGATGTGCTTCACTAGATTATTTCACCTTGAAATAGTTTTAAAGTACATTAGCAAACTGTGAATAGCTCAGTTGAATCACAGAAGGTGTAAAGAACCGCAACATTTAAAGAAACTTTTTCTTTTGAAAATAGCTGATAAATTATAAAAAAAAAATCTGAGTCCCTCTATAATAATAATAATGATCCTGTTGTAAAACTTGAAGAAGAAATTAGCTCTTTCTATTATGATTGTACTTCAAATGCACCAGTATTTCTGGAAAGAACTAGAATGACTCTGCACCTTCCCTTTCAATCTCCTTCTACTTCCAGCCTCTTCCCCACAAAGTCTCCCTCCTCACCTGACAGATAGTAGCATTGGGACAGGAGGTGTGGACTCCAAGGCACTGAAATGAATAATGCTTGATATTCATTGGCTGCAGCTTGTCCAGGCTGTCAATGGCCTGGTTCACTTGATCGTTAACCTTCTCTTTTGTTGTGTGATAGTTGCCCTAGCCTATTTTCCTTACCATCTTGTTCATGCATACCAAATTAATTTCATTCCTTTCTAATGTCAAGGTCACATCTGTCAATGTTGTTCTTTTTTACTCCCCCAGACAAGGCAGCATGAGAGTGGGGTATAGACTGGAAGTTAGCTCTTCTGGGTTGACTAGTGTTTCCACACTTAGCGAGTTGTTTGACATTCCTTTAACTCCACTGACCCCATTAAGGAAGGAAAGACAACAAGGTGCATTCCATGGGCTATGGTGAGGCTTAAATAAGGCAGCATGCCAAGACTGAAGTGTTGTGTCTTCCAAATGAGAGTATGATGTGGTGATGATTCTGTTGACATCCGGGTCCACAGTAACTGTCTTAATTATCATCTGACTTCAGAAACAGAGATTTCTAAGGTTCTCTGAACTTTCTACTTTGGTGTCTTTATGTGAGGTATTTTTTTCCATTTAATTTGCTTGCTATGTATAACTATCTTTCTCCACAATCCCTGCCTGCTAAAAAATGCCTATTTTGAAATGCACTTCAAATTTTTCTTCATTTCTAATCCTTTTATGGTTTAAATCTGTTTCAGTCCAATTTATATCGGACATCTACTATCTGCCAGTCCTCATGTGAGAACTGTTTATACACAGTGTCCTTGTGGGTTGATCACAAAGCGTTAGGAATATGCTCTACAATTTTGTAACCCTTCAGTTCTGAGCAGCAGAGGGTTTTCCCACATGACTGGGAGGTCTCTGCAGTTACCTTGTGCAGAATATCATAGTCAGCTTTTTCCTAACTTACAGCATGATTGTTGTTTTTCCATTATTTAGTTCCCAAGCTTCTATCAGAACTGCTTGGTGTTTTAAAGATACAGATGATTAGCACTGATTAGAAAAGAGACATGGGCACTAATAATCTTAAGTTGGATGCAAAATCTAAGTAAGTGGGTGCAAAATTGAAAGTGTTGGGTCTTAGGGCAATAGAACCTAATGCTACTCAGTGCTATTTAAGAATAAGAAGCCAGATATGGTGGCTCTCCCTTCTGATCTCAGTACTCAGGAAACTGAAGCAAGAAGATTCCTACCTGTTTGAGGCCAGCTTGGGCTACATTGTGAGATTCTATCTCAATTAAAAACAACAACAGCATGCCAGCAACAAAATAAGGACAGTATTTCTTAGACAAACAGAAAACCTTACTTTCCAATCAAAGTGTAGACTAAAATGACTTCCTTGATACTAAGGCTCCTTTTAAGTCATACTACTAAATGTCAGTTGCCTTTTATTTTTATTTTTTAATAAAGAGGATACAATATCCTGATTATCCTCTTAAATTATTGGTTGGCATAGCTGTATTTAAACATGTCCTTTGGAGTTTGAAACAGTGCAAAGATTGAAATTCTTCACAGAGTCGGTGGCCATCAGGACCCCTGCCTTGGAAGAGTCTTGTTTGAAATAACAAATCTCTGCCTGAAGATGGTTAAACAGGGTTCATTGGCAGTAAGCGGCTGTGTACCAGCTCTTGGAAGTAATTAGATTGCTTCATAGCTAGTTTCACAAGCCTTGCTCAGTGTATGGATTCTTAAATAAACAGCAAGAAAATTATATTACAGTGAATGACAGCCCACATACAAATTCTCTAGTATAATAAAAACTGATTAAAGATGTTCAAGTGGGGCAAGATTCCTTAGCGGCTACCTACAAGGCTCTCCTTTATTTTTTTTAATGTTGCTAAACAAACATCAGAACATTTTCAATTACACTGTTTGCTTTGGTATTATGTTTTATACATCAATCAAGCTCTCGAAGAGTATCTTGGAAACAAAGAGACATTGGGATATGTTTTATTTTCCTCTTGGGACTTGCTTGAACTATTGTAAGTTCACACTTTCTTATGCCTGAAAGAGTAGAACAGATGCTATTAGTGTCAGGTTACACCCCAAGTAGCTATAATGCAGCTACTTGCTGACAGCCACAACTCATGCCCTTAGCAGCTATTCCCACTTGTTATTAATACTCGGCAGGACACAGGCTTTGCCCAGCAAGGCTCCTGTTGGCAACAGTTCTCATTAGTACAGGGAGTGTTTATTCATCTCTCCATTTTGTGAATACGTTTGTCACCCTGGTTTGTTCGCCTAACCCTCCAGTTTCTGGAACTACCTCCTCAGATACCTGCCTTCCTTGTTTTTTGTTTCTTTAATTCACTGCTGCACCATTTAAAAGCACATGACTTGTGGAAAGACTATTTGAAGTCCACCCTCTTACTGAATTGTACATGTATGATTCAGTTTTGTCAATGATGCTTTCATCTTCTATCGAGGGGGTTTTGCACCCTTGGATGAATCCTGTGTCCCTCAACCTGGAAACCACCATTATATTTTTCATTTCTGTGAGTTTGAGTCACTTAGAGTCACCCTGTCAGTAGTCTGTCAGTGAGCAAGATGGATCCTTTGGGGGTTATCAGTGGGTTTGCAGCTTACATGGTGGTGATAGGGTCACACTGTGGAAACACACAGGCTCAGTATGCACAGGATTTATATTAAGTTGCCATCATTAAAGTGGCTTAGAAGTCCATGCTGTGCTCTGCTAGAGGCTTGCTTTATACACATTTCCATTCTTTATGGCTTTTGATGATGACATGTGGAAATGTCTTCGTGTTTTTTAATAATTTCAAAACCGAAATGCTGTCTGGAGGAAAAGAAAGATCTACTCTCTAACACTAGAATCGTTTCTTTGAGACTACTTAAACTTTAGTATTTTGGATTAATGCTGATTAAGGAAATATTGAGTTTAGTATAGCCTGATATCATTACTAACTTGCAGCACATTAGTTTAAATTACCTTCTAAATCGTTTACTCAGTTATTCCGCAGTCATCAGACACCAGATTGGCATCCTGTAGTTACTTTTTTCTGTGCGGTATTGTTTTTCAGGGGACACTCTCTCTTTTAAATTCTGATTAATATTCAGATCATTGCCAAGCCTTTCGCTCTTTCCACATTTGTTCAAGGACATCATTAGATCCTGAGAGGGTGTTAGAGTGCATTTGCTGGATGCAAAAACACATGCATCAGTAACTTGATTTAGAAGGTTGAAAGGGCAGAAGCAAAATTTAGAACTGAAGGTTGACAAACTTTAGGGGCAGGAAATGTAACTCAGTGGTAGAAAGCTTGCCTGTATGGCATGCACAATGCTCTACATTTGGTCCCCTGCACTGAAAAACAAAGGGTGATGAATTTTAAAAGTACTCTCAAATCACTAATACAAGCCCAAGACATTTTTTTAATGTTTTACAGTATTAAATATTTGAATTTCTAAACTTAAAAGTTCTACATCCCAAAACTTTAAAAATAAGAATACTTTTTTTAAATACATACTTTAATCTGAAGTCATTCTGTCACAAGAAAGTATAGATTTTGAGTTTATATTGTTTGAGGTGAGGATACTTTGGGTATTTTCTATTTGTTAACTTATACACATATTTGAAAATTGAACCATAATATGCAGGTATGAACTCCAAAGTTAATAAAATAAATATCCATTTCAAATAACGATTGGCTGGAGTCAGAGAGACAAGATCTATAGAGGAGCTAGTGATCTGTTTTTGTGTTTGTGTAGTTGGTGTTTTTGTGGCTCTCATGATTGTCCCACTCCGGTTGTCCACATCTTTGTACCATCCCTCCGACTCGGGCCTGGGCCTAGTATCCTGCTTCTCATAAACAGAATATGGGGGAAATGAAGAAAGGACCAGATTACTGAAAATACTTCAAGTAATTAAGAGAATGTTAAAGAGGATGTCTCAACAATGGGAAAATACTAGGCTAAAACAGACTGGACAATAGATTCTGGAATTTGTTAGTATGTAAAAGTACTACAATAGCAAGTGAATTAGAAATCACCATGCACTCATTTATATTTAATCAGAAAGTAATTTAAGTTATTTTTAGATGCATGCTCCTAATATTTGATAATAAACCTGAAACATCTCAGTATTTCTAACAAAAATACAGCTGTAAAAATTGACAGCTTTCTCTGTAATTCAACTGCGTTTATTCAGTGTTTGATATGAGCTGGATTTTGACACCACTTTGCTATAAGGTTAAAGTAAGACTGTTTTAATCAATGGAGTGAGTGAGAAAACATCTCAAGTGAATTCTCCAAACATGTATAATAGATACAAAATCAGCTATGGTTAACTTACTGCTCTGCGGCACAGCCTAGCCTAAATGTAGAAAATACTGACAGTAATATGGATATCTAAGAACTGCTTCCTATAGCTATGATCCTTTTTCAATATTGAGAGGTTAAGATTTTCATGTAACATTTGAACATAGCAATCCCTTAGATGTAATTTGGTCATCACAGAATTCAAAGTGGACTAAAAAGCTTAATTTTTAACAATTGCCCTTTAAGAGCTTTTTGGTACATGCAAAATCAATGTAACAGTGGAAAGACATTTTAATAAAAAGTTCTTAGCATTGGAAGTGTGAAAAACTCATTACATTCCAGGAATTAGATTTTCTTTCTGAATATAATTGGAATGGAAGTATTTTATTTGGCTGGTGACAGTGCTATAAACCAGATATATAGTAGACTTTGACATCTGTATTTACAGCTAGGTTGCTGTTTCTCAGACATTCACTTTGGGATGAAATATAATCAGGTCTTGGTGTGTTTAACAAGGATCCTAATCTTTGAATCTTCTCTCCAGTACCATTCAGAATATGATTAGATGAAAGCTATGTGGCATTAAAAATTTAAGTGCACACACATATTATCTCAGTAAACTAGAAAAGAAGATGTTTTGCTTGGGAGCCAAACAAAGGCTCTTCTATAGCTTAGAATGACTTGTGTGTTGACATTTTCTCTGGTTATTCCAGGGCTTCTGCCTTATTCTTCCATATCTCCCATATGACCCTTGACTAGGTCATGAGTGGAATGTATTCTCTTCAGTTTCTTATTTCTGTGTGTATCTTTCTTTCGGACTATTCTCATTAACTACTAAAAGGAAGTGGGGTTAAAAACTACCTGTCATAAGCAAGATGTCAAGGTACTAGATAGGGACTTACAAAATTCATTGCAAAAAAAATTGAACACCTTCTTAGCATGTCTTGGGCATTTTGGTAGGCACCAAGTATACAAAGATAATAAATGACCTAACAGACCTTACCATAAAGCATACATAACACATCAATGCCTGCAGGATGTGATGAGGGAACACTGGGGAAGAAGGCAACATGCAATCACAGGCTGAGGTGACAGGCATCCCCAGGAGAAAGATTGCCCTGAGTACAAAATGTAGAAGCAAGAAAGGACTCGATGAATTTTGAGCTTTGAAGGACACTGTGTTGAACAATGACACACTGGTTTTCATAGTATGTCCCCTAGCTAACAGCATCACTTTTCCTTGAAATTTATTAGACATGCAAATTCTAGACCACACACACACACACACACACACACACACACACACACACACTGGTTTAGAAATTGTGATGAAAGTAAACTTCCAGGTACCTCCCGACTCACTTAACTTAGAAATCACTGTGTTCTGTTATGTTCAGCCTATGGACTTAAACTTCTTTTTTTTTAAACCGGTCTTTAGCAGGAATAGGACATTTGTTTTATCAGTATCTCTATCTGCAGCTGTTTGAGACCAAATTATCATGTATATAATAAAGGTTCAAGAATGGGGTGGGGGTCAGAAGTGCAACTGGATGGTGTTCACTAGGATGCTGCAATTCAAGTCAAAAGGACCAAGATGGACTGAAGAACACACTGAATGGAGAATAGTGTTGTTGGTCAGCATGATGCCTCTTACCCACTCTGGCTCTGCTCTTAGTGGTAATTGCTGGAGTCTTTTCTTCCAAGCATAACCAGAATGGAAGTTTTCCCCTTAACTAGTTATCAGTTTCATTTCTGGGCAAGAAAAGTCATCCACTAGATTTCTGTCTCCAGTATCCAGACAGATTATATCAGCATATTTTCCCTGGCCTTAAGCCAGCATTCCCATTAGAATTTCAGACTCATTTCAACAGAATTACAATTACAGCAGGGAGGATTGTCCTCATGGTGAAAATAATAATTTTATTATTTCTCTGACTCTAAAATAAAAACAAACAGGAAATTGTTCAGCAACCCTTCCAACGGCTTTACAATTTGTGTCCCTGTACAAAAGCTGTCTGGTTCACTGCCTTTACTGAAATGCCTTTGGCTTGTCTTACAACAGCACACTCTGAGCGTGAGTGATCTGGTGCCCAGCTTACATGTACACCACAGAATCGAGATGGTGATGGTGAATCACTGTGTTCCAGTATTTGTCCAGCCCTTCATGGCAGGCACCGTGTCCAGTATTTTAACATGCGTTATCGTGTTACCTAGAAAGCCAGTGTATGAGACACACTCATTTTCATTTTTGTATTCCAATAATCATTTGAGGACTCCATAGGCTAACTAGAATAATAGGCAGCTGAGACTGGTCCAGTTTCAGAAGAGTCTCTCCAAAGGCAGAGACAAACAATGTCCTTTCTTCCTAGAACATGCGTTGTACACATTTGGAGAGATACAAATGCTAATCCAGTCATGGTTGAAAGAGTAAACACACTATGTGCATAGTCAGAGACAAATTTTTCTCTTATCATTTGAGTCGGAAAACTTACTTCTAAGGTTTCTAGGAAATTAGTTTATGGGCATAATCTAATGCAACAAATGAATATGTGTGTAGATGATTTTCATAAATATTGGAGTAAAAAAACTGTGAGATACAGATGTTGAAGAGATGACTCAGTTGGTAAAACACTTGCCACATGAGGAGGAGTGAGTGTTCAGCCCCAACACTCACTTTAAGAAAAAGCCTAGCACAGCAGTGTGTGTCTATAATCCCAGAACTAGGGAGCAAAAGCGAGGTGGATTTCTTAATAGCCAGTCCATCTGAGTAGATGACCTCCAGGTTTGGTGAGAGACCCTGTCTCAAAATACAAGATGGAGAATGATTAAGGAAGTATCTCATATCAACATGTGACCTCTACGTGCATCCTGCATGCACAGGTGTGCACAGATATCCACACAAAAAAATTATATGAAACACATTTGTGTTTGTCTGTATGATTTTCCTTTTTAAATTGTAATTTATTTACTGTATATGTGCATGAGTGCATGCATGCTTTTGTATGTGTGTAAGCACACTTGTAGAGGCCAGAGAACAACTTTTGAGAGCCAGTTCTCTCCTACTGTGGTAGGATCTGAGGCTCAAACTCAGGTCATCGGCATGGCAGGCCAATTGCTTTACTTACTGAGGTGACTCAACAGCCTGTTCTTTCTTATATTTCAGAAAAATTACTTTTTGATAAGAATTAATATATTTGCATCTCAAAAAGTTTCTGAATTTGTCTCCATAAAAAAATAACCAAATAAAAATTAATTTTTTATTTAAAAAGTTTGATTTGTGGTTAAGAATTATATGTCTTTATGAGATACAGTGTGTTATGTCAGCACATTTATTCATGAATGATAGAGGACAGATTGATAGACAAATAGGTAGGTAGGTAAATAGATAGATAGATAGATAGATAGATAGATAGATAGATAAGTAGATGATAGATAAATGGATAGATAGATGATAGATGAAGGATTGAGTCAAATACATAGATTATCTGTCATCTCAAACATTGGTTATTTCTTTGTAATAATATTCAAAACCTTCTAATTTGAGTTAGATGATACAGCATTTTAAATTATAACTCCACAACAGCAGTCATTGTATGCAGATCTGACTGTGAATTTTTATCTTGTAAATGATTTCTCCCCAATCCCTTCCCCCCCCTCTTTGCTGACCTCTTAGCAATTGTTTCTCTCATTATTTAGGTGAGGTCAGCTTTTACAAAATCAAGAAGTGACTGAAATCATGTGTTATTTGTCATCCTGTGTCTGTTGTAATTTTTCTCAACCCTAGTTTGCTTTAATATATCTTTTGAAATATGCCTTTCCCTCACACTTTTCATTGATCCATTGTACTATTAATTAGGAATTTACTACTTGTACTATTTATCTCAAGTAGCTTGTTTTGCTTAACTTCAAAAAAATGTGCCAGTGTGCAGGTCACTGTTTGGATGGGCAGTGGAGAGGCAATCACAAAACAAAACAGACCTGCAGGAGCACCTTCTTTGCCTAACTTTGGACTTCTTAAAAGAACTGTGGGGAACTAAGGAGTGCTGAAAGTGCAGGATGAGCACATGGAGTGGTTTTCCAGTACCAACGCTCAGCCCTGAGAATATGCACACACACGCAAACAACAGTGTACAGACTACAGACTGGGAAGGTTATATTTTAGAATATGTGCGTGTATTCCTGTGTGCATGTAACACAATTTTTAAAAGACACAGGTTTGAACTAGAGCAGGGATAGGTATATAAGGGGTTTGAAAGGAGGAAAGTAAAACGGAAATAGTATGGTTATAATCTCAAATATAAAGGAAATGATAAATAATAACAAAAGCAAAAAGTAATAGCTTTTATGCCTCAGAGGAGGCATACTTTGTATCTTAACTCATATACTGTACTATAACTTAAAAAGTATAAACTGCTATTACTTCCATTTTGAAGAAAATGGAAATGTAGAGGGATCTTGAGATTTACCCAAGATAGTGTACTCAGCATAAGTGTTTAGAGTTAGTATCTGAGTCCACAAATTGTCTCTGAAGCATATATTCTCGCCCATTGTCATACACTACCTTTCAACCACAGTCAATTCTGGGAGAAGGTGATTAAATGATCCTCAGACCATGTACCCTGTTGATATGGCATCAGGAAAATCACTCTAGGTAATTAACTAGGTAAAGTCCCTTGCTATTCATGTGGGGGCTGCTCTTCCCTACCAACTCATAGGATCTAGGAAAACTCAGCTTTAAAGATAAGTCAAAGAGAGAGTGGAGAGGTGGCACCATGGTTAAGAGCGCAGAGGACCCAGTTCCAGTTCCCAGTACCCATATGACCACTTACAACCTAACACCCTCTGCTTGCCTCTGAAGGCACCAAGCATACACAGCCCACAGACATATATTCCAGCAAAACACCCATACTAATAAAACAATGAAATATTTTTGAAGGATAAGTCAAAGGTATAATCAGTGACTCTTCCTGATTATTAGGTGAGATTGTTTTTATATTACACATAGATCTCAGATTAGGAGAATAGTATATAAGTATATAGTATATAACGTAAATAAATTCTGTGATAAGAGGATGAACTTGGAATACCTTCATAAGCATTGTTAATGACTGCCAGATGTTCCAGAGGTGTTTTCCTTTCCTTTGCTGCTTTATTCATGGCAAGTACCTCAGTTAGAAACTATGTAAATCTGGATTTCAGTGGATGAATTCTAGTAAAATGATCACATTTCCAAGTACTAAAGAACTTATAAAAATCATGTCAAGGGGAGGGAGAGCAATCCAGGTATTCACAAGATTGTCCCCAGCTAAGACTCATAGCGGTAGTGGAGAGGTTCTTGGACTAGCCTTCCCCTGCACTCAGATTGGTGTTTACCCTAATTGTCATCATAGAACCTACATCCAGTGACTGATGGGAGCAGATGCAGAGATCCACAGCCAAGCACTGGGCAAGATCCTGGAGTTCAGTTGAAGAGAGGGAGGAAGGATTATAAAAGCAAGGGGGTTCAGAATCATGAGAAAAAACACAGAAACAGCTGACCCAAACTAATGGGAGCTAATGGACTCTGGACTGACAGCTGGGGAGCCTGCATGGGACTGAACTAGGCTCTCTGAATGTGGGTGACAATTTCGTGACTTGATGTGTTTGTGGGTCCCCTGGCAATGGGACCAGGACTTACCTCAGGTACACAAGGTGACTTTTTCAACCTCGTTCCCTATGGTGCAATGCCTTACTCAGCCTTGATGCAGGAGAGAAGGGCTAGGTCTAACCCCAACATGATATGACAGCCTGTGTTGACTACCCAAGGGAGGCCTTACTCTCTATGAAGAGGGAATGAGGGTGGGATGGAAGTAAGTAGGGGGAGCAGGAGAAGAAGAGGGAAGGGGAATGGGTTGGTATGTAAAAGGAAATAAAAAAATTTTAAATAAAAAATTATATATATATACATATATATATATAATTTAAAGACAATCCAAAGAAAAAATCAGTGGAAATGAGCAATTAACTAGCCAATCTACCCACTGACTATATTCTTTTTTTTTTTCAATAAATGATTATTTTCCTTTTATTGAAAAAAAATTTGTCAAAAGACACCACATCGAGCCTATAGACCATAAAAAGGGAGGTGAGAGCCACAGAAATCCAGGGACTTACCTCATCCAAGGTCTTTCAAGAAAGAGCACAGAGAATGATCATAACCACTGCTCCAATTGCTTTAGTATCGGGACATTGTCTATTAACTGCTTCTAAGTTTCTGGAAGGTGGGTAGTATAACTAATGCTATCTCAATGTCACATTGCTTTCCTTAAAAATCAGCAATATATTTCATATTTGCAAATGAGTAGGTAATTCAGCAGAGGTCAGGTAGGTCACAATCAGATGAACTGCAAAATGTGAAAATGTTGACCAAATCACATTCTCATGATCTCACAGGGCCAGTCTGTGGCTAAGCATTTGGAACTGTTATGTTTTGCTAGGTGGCCTTTATACATGTCTTAATACTATTCATCAATTTTTTCCTTTCCTCCTCTAAATGCCTATCCCTTCCATATTAATCTAGAGTAAAAACAATAATTTTTCCCGAGGGGGAAAAAAAAAACCACATTTTTCTTTTTCTGGTACCAGTTGCTGACCAATTCAATTCGATGAGTACTACTGTCACTTTTTTGTCTGGGTCAGCTCAACTTACCTTTCAGCTTCCTTCTGCTCAGCCACAATGTGTATGTCTTAAAAAAACTGAAGCAGGGGAAAGTTGTGGTTTGAATGTGTCTTATCCATAAGAAAACTGCCTCTAAGGAAACTTGGATATGAATAGCTGAAGCTGGAAGACCAAGTTGGACAAACCTGTGCTTCCAGATTCTGTCTCTGTGTGGAGAGGCAGACCTTCACTCCTAGAATGATTTTATTAGCTTTCCTTGCTCTTTATAACTAAAGCAGAAACTCCTGGAAGAAATACCATCCTGACTGATAAGACAAGAATCATCTGTCTTTGAAAAACTAGAGTGCTTCTTCTTCTTAAGCATTCTGTTGGATTTGAACACATGACTCAAACGACAACCTTCAGTTGACCTGGAAGGTCATCAACAAGAATTCAGAAGGTGGAGTGCAAATTAGCTGACCTTATATTTTAAGATAATGAAGTTAATCATTTGAAGAGGTCATTCAAAGTCCCCTGTGTGTGATATTAGTAGAGACTTTTGTGATCCACTGTAGTCCCGTCATTACACAGGATCCATCTTTCTGTGTGTTTGGGATTGCTCAAAGCCTTGCTCAGAATAAGCATACATCTTAGCACAACTGCAGCTTCAGCTCCTCCGGTTTAGTTTTGACTGGCTAACTAACTGAGAAATAGACAATAAAGAATAAAATGGGGGCTAGAGAGATGGCTCAGTAGTTAGAAAACTGGCTGCTCTTCCAGAGGACTGGGGTTCAATTCCCAACACCCACATGGAAGCTCATAGTTGTCTGTAACTGCAATTCCAAGGGATCTGGTACCCCTACACAGACATGCATGCAGGCAAAAATACCAGTGCACACAAAAATGAAAATCTTTAAAACATAAAAATGAAGAGGTAAAAATGAATAGCTATAGAAGCTCCAATCCTTCATATTCTTACACTGTTAATATATAAATAAATGTTTTCCTCAAGAGATACCTGAGTTTTTTAGACATTTGTAGGAACTATGGGTGTTTCAGGGCAATTTTGGGGTGGCATGAAATTTGAACGAGTGTGCTATGGTTACTGGCTGATATACTTACTGTATTATATACAGTGTTATACTGTAAACTAAGTAGGTGATTATTAGAACTTTTACTTGCCTTGAAATATTGGAAGAATGTTAAATTTTATTGCATATAAATTTCTTGAAACCAGTATCTAAGAAGTCTGTTTCACTTAGGACTTCTATTAGTTCTTTATTTTCTTCCTTTAAAAAGGTCACTTACTTCTATTTACCTAGTAGTAGTATATTTCCAATTATATCATGTTAAAGCCTTAAAGCACAGCACGATCATTAATTATAAGCCTTCATTCTGATCTAGACCTATTAGCACTTCCATTGAATATTTAAAGATACTATTTAGCTGCTATTTAAATTTTTGTTTTTTTTTAAAGCAATTAAAAATTTTAAATTAATTTCTTATTCTTTTTCTTGTTCTTTCTCCTCCGGCTCCCCTTCCTCTACTTCCTCCTCCTTTTCTCCACACCCTGCCCATGGTGTATTCATGTGTGTATGTCTGTGTGTGTGTGTGTGTGTGTGTGTGTGTGTGTGTGTGTGTGTGTGTGTGTGTCCATCTGTCTGTTTCTGGGTGCCTAGGTGTGTGTGGACTCAGAAGACAACTTTCAGGAGTCAGGTGTCTCCTTCCACCATGGGTTCTGGGAATTAATCTCAAGTCATCAGAACTTTTGAACCATCCCTTTGGACAACAAAAGAGTAATTTCTTGATGTATTTATTTCCAAAGTATAAACAGCACAAACAGACTTTATTAAACACAAACTTAGATATGTTTCAGAATTCTACATTTGTTTATACTGAAAATGATTTCTTAAGTTAGATGTAACTGATAGATTGCTCATTGTAGTTGGTTTTATCTCTCTCTTTTTTTTTTTACTTTTTACTCTTTGTGGGGGAGAAAAGCACCACCCAACTCCCAAATAATCACACATGGAGACTTAGTACTACTTATTAATGCCCAACCATAGCTTGGCTTGTTTCTTGCCAGCTTTTCTTAAATTAACCCATCTACCTTTTGCCTCTGGGCTTTTTTATTTCCCTAGTCTATATGCCTTTCTTTACTTCTTACTCTGTGGTTTGCTGTGTAGCTCAGTGGCTGGCCCCTGGTATCCTCTCTATTTCTCCTTTTCTCACTCCCAGATCTTCTCCTCCCAGATTTCTATTTATTTTCTCTACCTGCCAGCCCTGCCTATCCTTTCTCCTGCCTTGCTATTGGCCATTCAGCTCTTTATTAGACCAATCAGGTGTTTTAGACAGGCAAACACAGTTTCACAAATAAATTATAATAAATAAAAAATTATTTATTATATTATTATATAATAAATAATATTATTTATTATATATTATTATATAATACAGTTAAATAAATGCAACATAAAAGAATGCAGCACATCTTTGTATCATTAAACAAATGTTCCACAACATAAACACATGTAACAGGTCTTAAAATAATATTCTACAACAGCTCATAATTGTACTTTTATGTAAAATCACCAGTGTCATAATCATTTATGATGGAATGATTTAATTGTGTATATTGATATTTTCCCCTGTGTTTCACAAAATGATTCTTTAAAAGAATTGACTAAGTTTTAAAACTTTTGACTGAATTGACACATCATAAAATTATTTAAAGTTTTTTAAAGGATAATTGATCAAAAATCTTGGCTTAGCTCACTAACAACTATAGAAAATTCAGTGAAATGTTACTAAGAGAAAAAAATTATCTTTGAGTCTTAGGAAGTCAGGTTTCTGCTGCTGCTCAGTGTTACCATAGTTTGTAATTTGTAATTAGTTTTAAAATTATCGTGTACCCATTGTTAAAAGTTGCATTTTTTCATCATCATCATTTAATAACTGATGAGAAAATGATTTTAGGTAGGGAGGTAGATAGATAGATGATAAATAGGAGGTAGATAGATAGATGATTAGATAGATAGATAGATAGATAGATAGATAGATAGATAGTTTGATAGATAGATAGACAGATAGATAATGTTATTTTCACCAAATTCTGTTCTGAGCTATTTTTTAATATTTTTAATTGAACTATTTATAGGAACATATACATGATAAGTGAGCAAAGTATCTCATAAGAGAAAAATGCTTAGATTTCATAAAGCTAACAGAATTATTTCTAAGTCAGTTCTTGTTCATGTTTGAATATTAACCGGACCACATCTTCCTGCATCATAAATCAGCAATTATGCATTTCTTGGCAGTTATATGTCCTGTAGAAAGGTACATTCACTCACAATCGAATCCAAGTCTGAAATAGAGCAGTAAATAGCCACTTTGGTACTAGTGTTCCAATATATAAAATATTTAGCTGCTATGTTTTTTAAATCTTATAGGCTTAAACATTTAATTTTAATTTTGTAAATATAATTGATAAAAACAAACAATTTGCTACATTAAAATGTTTACTTTCCTGGATTGTGGCTCAAACCTGTAACCCAAGCACCCAAAAAGATGCTGAGTCATGCAGAATATGAGTTTGAGGCTAGCCTGGGCTATATTCTGTCTCACAGGAAAGAAAGAAAGAAAAAAAGAATGAAAGAAAGAAAGAGGGAGGGAGGGAGGAAGAAAAGATGGAGGGAAGAAAGGAAGAAAGAAAAATGACCTACATAATGACTTTCAGGATAATTGTTATTTTGCCTTTCTGTGACAATTTCATGTGGTCGATTTGATCAAATCCAAAGATAAATTAACTGAACACACCAATTTAGTGTTGATTTTTATAAATTGGGGTTTGTAGTAATACATTTCCAAGTTAGATGTGAAGTACTTTGGACTTCTAAAGTGCTTTTGTGGGGATTGTTTTGATTTTTTTTGTTTTGTTTGGGACTTTTTATGCTTTTGTTTTCCTGTCTCTGTCTCTCCCTCTGTCTCTCTGTGTGTGCATGTGTGTATGTGTGTGTTTATTTTGTTTTGGACTTTTTATGTTTTTGTTTTTCTCTCTCTCTTTGTTTCTGTCTCTCTATATCACTGTGTGTGTGTGTGTGTGTGTGTGTGTGTGTGTGTGTGTGTGTGTGTCTGTGTGTGTGTCTGTGTGTGTGTTGAGTCATTCTCTTTACCAAGGCCAGCCTCAAACTTACCATCCTCCTGTTTCAGCCTCTTGAGTGCTGTGACTTTAGGCATGTGTTACCATACTTGAGTTAGATTTGTTATTTTTATGAATATGTTAAGTGTGTACTATTGGAGAAGTTAGTAAGCCCTCACAAAATATTTTGTTTATTTGTTCACTATATTAAGCACACTGGTATAATATTCTTGAGATCAGTAATGCCAGCTTAGATAAATATACTCTGCCTTGCTACAGTTTGGTATAAGCATACATAAAAGTGTCTATTCCACCATAGAATAGAGTTTCATTTTATTTTCTAGGTATTTTCTTTGCATGATTAGAGTCGAATACCTAATCTATTTAGAAACTATATCAGAGACAGTTAGAACTGATGTATAATAGTTTGCAGATAGCATAGTTTTGAGTTAGAGTCCCACACATGTCAGCATGAGTTAATGTACAGAAGGTAGGATCAGTTCTATACATAACAGAAGGTCTTTAATCATATAAAACATCTGAACATCTCCCATGGGTTCTGTTAATGGAGATGTACTTACAGCTGGCCGTCTCTTGGTAAGATTGAGGAGGAGAAAGCACTTGGTGCCTTTGGCTCTGAAGTGTGTGATTTCTTTTCCCATGTTTTTCACTGAGTCCCATCAACTAACCAGAGACACCTCAGTGTTCAGCCCATAACTGAAGGTCATCTTCATCAAGGTGGTCTATTTTCTCAGCCTCACTTTTCTATAGGTGTCATGGCTGGTAATAATGATCATAATTATAAATAATATTTTTGAGAGTTCTGTGTGTTCTAGATTAAATTTTTCTTATTTTTCTCTACTTTGTAATTCACTTTAGACAGAATACACTCTAAATGAACCTATTTTACCAAAATAAACCATTTTATGGAATGAGCAGTTAGATGCAGTGTCTATGTTTTGAAGCTACAACTAGCTGGTTATGATAAATCAACTCATGATTAAGTCACCTCATTGCTCTGAAGTTTAGTTTCACCTTTGGTGATGAAAAAGAGAGAGGCGTTTACTCTGATCATCTGAAGTTTCTTAAATTTTCAACTAATTCTTACATCTTTACTTACTCCAAAAGATAGTTTTCTCTTTATATTTTTTTTCTTCCTTGAAAATCCTTCTGCACTTATTACCAGGCCAATGAGTTGTCCATTGAATCACTTAATAAATACTAATTAAGCAATTACTATGTTTCTGTCACTGCATGGAGTGTTGAGGTCACAACAGAGAAATAAATGGCCCTTCTCCAGCACTTCAATGACTGGGTGAAATAAATAATGATGGAAACATCAGAATGGTATGAAATCACAGCTTCAGTGTGAGACACAATTAGAGAACAGCAAGGTCTCTGATATGAATACTGAGAGCCTTCCTAAAGAAATGAGTGTGGCAAAGCTGAGTGTCCAGCAGGGGGTGTGTCTGGTAGGGGGTAATGTTTATGGTAGAGAGGAGCAAATGGGAACAAGATGTGCAATTAGATGAGACATCAGATAGGAGCCTTGTGAAATCTCTGTTCTCTAATCCTATCCATTCTGTGCATAAATACTGATGTGGTATTTGGAATGAAACCAACATGCAATGGGACCTGCAGTTTAGGGGAATAATTGAATCATCTCTGATTTAGCTGCTTAGAGCTTCCTGTGAGCTTTCAGTAGCATTTAGAAAAACATTGTAGGACAAAATTCCAATTAATCCAGGCATCTTTACAGCTGGCTGCCTTTGGAGTCCTTGGTGAGTCTCCTGTGGAACTATGAACGAGGAGGCTCTTTCTGTGGGAGAGCTACCTGGTCTTCCCATCTCTGGAGTCTAGTTCTGAGAGGAATAGATAAACAATTTCCAGAAACTCCAGACATACATTTCTCTGTAAGGATGGAAGTTTCTGGTCCTTGAGACCGGTCTACCTTGCTCAATAAGTTTTGAAGGGACCTCTTAGGTGCAAACATCGTGCTGAGAAGGAGGATATGTCAGCAACCTAGAGAAGGTTTTTGTAAGTCACTAAACATGCGCTCGATTCCAGTAGTTTTGCAACTTTAATCATGTCATAGTTTGTAGAGTTTGTATAGCTTTACTTTCAGAACTAGCTATGAGAAAACAATGAAAGATGAAATTGAATTCCAAGTGGAATAATCTAGCTATACTTACGTTTATTGACAGAAATAATTTTTTTCTTCTGGAACTTTCATAGACTGGCACAATTTTTCCATGGCTGAGTCTTCTACTTTGAACATAATAATTCAAATTAGTAAATAATACTAAAATCAGTATGTGGAGGCTAACATATCTCCTAGTTTGCTAAATTTAGTCATCCCATGATGCAGATATACTTCAAAATATCACATTGGACATAGCAAGTATATACACAAAAGTAACTAAGTGTAGGAATGGTGTGTTTGTAGATCCTGATTAAATAATATACATGATGGGTGGGTGAAGTAAAAGCTACTAGTTTCCTTGTCCCTGAAAGTCTTTTGTTGAATTGTTAACTCTACTCACCAACTAAAGCACCCACCAAACACAAATGCACTGCTGTTGAATCAGGCCCTGGTCCATGCTATCTCCCCTGTGTCACAAAGGGAAGTTTTTCTTACATAATACTCTTTCTCCAAATTTATTCCTGATCTTCATTCACTGCTGCTCTTTAAGTCCGTTTTCCATACACACAAAAAAATCCACATATATACAAGTAGAAGAGATCGTCTACCCCAAAGTGCTAGACCTGACTTGTCTGAGAAAATTGAATGCAACTCAGTTCTATCCAGCTCTTACTACATGACCAGAAAGATGAATTTATCAAAATAAGTTTACCTGATTTTTCAGACCAGGAAACTTTGTTATATGAAACACAAATAGACACAATTTAAGAGACCTCTCTGAGCCTCTTTTGGGAGTAACTGTGAGTTCATGGTAAAGGGGTCAGAGCTGTGGTCTGGGATGTTTGACCTCTTTCACATAGAGGGCTCCCAGTAGCTCTGTCTTTGGCTTTGAATTAGATTGTTAGTGTAGTAGGTACTTGGCTTCTCTTAGGATCTGTCAGAATCAACTAGAATGCACACTCAAAAACTTCTATTATCATACCCGAAACTTAAGAGAAAATAGGCAGAGAAAAGATATTGATGAGTGGTATTTAGAAAAGGGAAGATACTTTGTGCATTATAATTGAGTTTCAAATTATCTCACAGAATTACCCTTTAAAAGGATATTACAAAGCATACAGTTTCACCTAATTATCTCACTTAAACACAGGGGCCAAATTCATTTGTCCCTAGTCTCTACCGTTCATTTTACATATGAAAATAGGTATCAGGAAACTAAACTCATTAGTACAGACTGAAGAACGTCTCCTAATTCTTTGCAGGACACATCATTTTAGGCACATTGAAGAGCTTGCTTTCCTCCTAATTACACTGCTTCTTAGCACTGCATAATGTTTCTTTAGTAGCTTCTGTCAGATTGTGCAGTTATTGTTTTAATTTTTCATTCCAGCTTTTTCCACTGCTGTGTTCTACTCACAGATTTTGTATATCCGATGTTTGTTTTCCTTTAGGAGTCACAGTTTTCCCTCTTAAAAAACATTTATTTATGTTTATGTGTATGAGTGTGGGCCTGAGTATATGTATGAGGAGCACATACATGCCTGGTGCACAGAGAGGTCAAAAAAGGGTGTGTCAGAGCCCCTAGAGCTGAAGTTACAGATGGTTTTGAGTCCTCTCATGGGTCCTAGGACCCAAACCAGTGTCTTCAGCAAGAAGAAATGCTCTTAACCACTGATCCATCTCTCCAGCCCCAATAGTCATAGATATTTTGCTTAATATCAGAGATTACATTCACTAGACTTCCTAGTGACAAATAGGATTTGGGTGAAGGACAATGTAACCACTTGTTTCTCCCAGTAATGATTCTGTGTGTCGATGACCAGTCATATGATTTCCTATAAATAATGCCCAAAACCAAGTCTATTGTTTATGCTGCTGATCCATCAAGAAACTTGATGGGTAAACATGTTTACCAACAAGGCTGACAAACCAAGTTTGTTCCCTGGGATCCACATGGAAGAATGAGAGAATGCACTCCTGCAAATTGTTCTCTGACCACATACACCATAGAGGGCATATGTGTACACACACATACACACACACACACACACACACACACACACACACACACACACAGATGCATACTCACACACACAAAAAAATAAATAATGGAATACAAAAATCTAAGAAATTCCCACAGCGTCCTCCCGCATGTATGGGTTTTGTACTTGTGAATCACATTAGAAGAAGGTGTGTAGAAAACCTTAAGCTATGCAATAACTGCTCTTTAGAGATCAAAACCTGTTGTATGAATCCTAAATGATCTTGTAATAAAAACCTGGAGCCAGATATTGGGGTAAATGCTGAAAGAGCAAAGAAACAAAGGAACAAGCCCCAGCCACTCCTCACCTCACCAACTCCACGAATTCTCAGACTGATTGCCTCTGAGTCCTCAGCTGAAAGACTCTCTAGTTCCTGTCTCCTCATGCCTTATATGCCTTTCTCTGCCCAACCATTTCACTCCCTGTCTCAACCTTCCTAGTGCTGGGACTAATGGCATGTGTGCTTCCCAAATACTGAGGTTAAAGGTGTGTGCCACCACTGCCTGGCTCTGTTTTACTCCTAGACTAGATCAATCTCATGTAGCCAGTGTGGCTTTGAACTCACAGAGATCCAGATGGAGCTCTGCCTCCCGAGTGCTAGGATTAAAGGTATGTGCCGCTACTGCCTGACATCAATGTTTAACAACTCTGTGGCTGGTTCTGTCCTCTGATCTTCAGGCAACCTTTATTTCTTAGATTACAAATACTGCCACAAAAAACGTTAGGTTCAGATATAAGGAAATGGAATCTCCTAATAGCCATACTTGCTTAGAAGTTTCAGAGATTACATAATCCTTTTAGCCTAGCTGACAATGTTACAGCAGGTGTGGTTACACTTAGAGGGATGCTCACTTCATGCCTGGGAACCTCTGCATTTACTTTGTTGTTTTTGCCTTCTAAAGATTCCTGCTGGGTGGTGGTGGTGCATGCCTTTAATCCCAGCACTCAGGAGGCAGAGCCAGATGGATATCTGTGAGTTCGAGGCCAGCCTGCTCTACAAAGTGAGTTCCAAGAAAAGCACAAAACTACACAGAGAAACCCTGTCTCGAAAAACCAAAAAAAAAAAAAAAAAAAAAAAAAAAAGATTCCCACCATGTGTTGATGAAGCATTTCCTCAACAGTCTCTCATTCCTTGTGGTTCTGATGAAACTGCTGTTCAAGGTTTTCCTATCCTCGGGCAATGGCCAGGATAGTCCCCACAGTAGGCTTTTTAGGTCCTTAAGCATGAGACATGGAGATAAGAAGCCAAGATCATTTTCTCTAAGATGATCACCATTAGTTTATGTGTTTAGTGCTCAGACCTGCCCTGATTCCTGTCCCGTCATGGCCGTACTTTAGTGTTCCCATACCGTGCAATACCCTTCCATCACATCCATTTTATCTGTACTTACAGTAACATATTGGTCATTTTTCTTTAATTCCTGCTGCTGGTAATGACAAGATTATGACAGTGTCAGGAAACCCCAGCGAGTGGAATTATTTGCCCATCTTTCAAATAGCTTGCTTGTTTTATTGAGAGAAGGAAGCCATCAGGTACACACTCTTGGTATCTCTAAACCTGACAAGCTCAGCAAGTACTGGAGTGGGTACAGATCACTCGGAAATTCAGGGGGCACTGAAGCATCTTTGGATGTCTTTTGGAAACATCTGGCTATGAATCACTGCCCACTGGATGGATTCCTATGGAAGCCTTGCTGCCATCACAGGCATGGACCTTGACTGATGAGAGCCCAGAACTGATATCTGAGCTCTCTCCACCCGTGCGTCCCTGTGAATCTCTGACTTACGTGTTTCCGTCATTACCAGCCATGTTTGTGGCTCTTTGTCCATTTCCCATGTTAGTAGAATGCTCAAGACAGCTTACATAGTATTATTTTCTTAGCAATGGGGTTTGATTTCCCCTCAGAACTAACCTGATACCTTTTTGACAAAACTTCCTTTCTTTGCCCTGGATGGCAAAAGCAAGTTCTCTACATAGATGCAAATTTATACTGTTTTAGTTTCATTTTCTTTGTAAGTGTTTGCTCTTGTTCAACATGTGTACAAAGTTGTTTTTCATAACCAACTATGAGCAGATTTTCTTTGGACCTCTAAAAAAAGTGCTTAATAGGAAGGTGCCTGTGGGTAGGTTACATGCCTCATTGGCTTCTATTGGGTTTCATGTAGTATTTGATGTGGCACACACTTTCATAGGAAAAGTCATAGACTTTAGTGTTTTCTTGGTGTTTTGTGATTCTTAAAACACCAAAAACATAAATAAACAAAATATGGCTTACAAGCTTGATTTCTGTACTAGGCTGTGCATCATTCATTACCCAAGTTCATACTGGGACAGAATCAATTTCAGCTCACCTCTGAGGGCACTTCGTAGTCACTAGAATAGGATTAAGAAAAGATTCTCTGTAGTTGGTTTTTTGACTCTTTGGGGGCTGCCACCCAGCTTCCAAATAAATACACAGATACTTAATCTTACTTAAGAATGCCCAGCCTTGGGCCCCTGGTGGAGCGCTGGGAGTCTAATTAGTGAGAAAGAGGAGGGTTTATATGAGCGAGAATTGTTGAAGCCAAGGTTGGATAAAGCATAGGGACAAATAACCAAATGAATGGAAGCACATGAACTATGAACCAAAGGCTGAGGGGCCCCCAACTGGGTCAGGCCCTCTGAATGGGTGAGACAGTCATTTGGCTTGATCTGTTTGGGAGGCAGCTGTGCGTTGGTGCCAGGTCCTGGGCTCGTTGCATGAGTTGGCTGTTTGAATCCTGGGACTTATGCAGGGACGCTTGGCTCAGTCTGGGGGGGGGGGACTGGACCTGCCTGGACTGAGTCTATCAGGTCGATCCCAGTCCTCGGGGGAGACCTTGATCTGGAGCAGGTGGGAATGGGGGGTGGGCTGGGGGGAGGGGCGGGGGCGGGGGGGGGGAGAGCATGGAATCTGTGCTTTTATGTGGAACTGAATGATGTTGTAAAATAATAAATAAATAAATAAATAATAAAAAATAAAAAAAATAATAATAAAAGTTAGGATAGAAAGTAAAAAAAAAAAAAAAAAATGCCCAGCCTTAGCTTGGCTTATTTCTAGTCAGCTTTTCTAACTTAAATTATCCAGTTTCTCTTTAATTACATTTTGCCTTTGGGCTTTTTACCCTTCTCTATCCTGTATTCCTTTCTTTCCTTCTTAATCTGTGACTGGCTGTGTGGATGGGTGGCTGGCCCCTGCCATCCTCTTCCTTCTTTTCCCTAGATTTCTCCTTCTATTTATTCTCTCTGCCTGCCAGCCCCACCCATTTCTCTCTCCTGACCTGCTATTGGCCATTTAGCTCTTTATTAGACCAATCAGGTGTTTCAGGCAGGCAAAGTAACACAACTTTATGGATTTAAGCAAGTGCAACATAAAAGAATGCAACACATCTTTGCATCATTAAGCAAATATAACACAGCATCAATGAATGTAACACATCTCATATTAATATTCCACAACAATTCTCCAAGATATCTCATGCCACATCTGTTATGCTGACAACTCAAATCTGTAGGCATTCACAGTAACCTGGTCCTATCTGACCAGTCCTAACTGTGATACTACTTGAGCATGGGGTGTGCATGGGATCTTGTGTTTCATTTTGCCATGAGCCTTCTCTGAGTACCACAGAATTCATGTTTGCATTTAAGAAGGCAATCGAAACAAGATATCTCTGCTATTGTAGGGCATGGATCTTGGGCTGTTTGGTGATGGAAGGGTGGTCGTTTCACATACCTTCATCCTTTGGCAACAGTTTCCTAGCATTTAGAAAATGCACGGCATTTGTAGTTGGAAGAACTGAAATTGATTTCAGCTTTACCAATTATGCCGTGATTTTGAATGAATCATGTACATTCTGAGAAGTAATTCCTTAGTCTGTAAAATGGGAGCAATGATACTATCCAAATCCCATAGCTACACTGATTGTCAAATGGAATCAGATGCCAGCAGATATTAGACCCTGCATTTTGAAGTGACTGGTCAAAATGAGATATTAGTGTTGAATTCTGAACTCACATCCTTTCCATTAAGACTAAGCTTCGGTGCTAGGTTTGCTGATTATCAGCCCCTAATACTTGGCTCACAAATCAACAATAAGGTTATTTAAATGGGTCTGCTTTTCAAAGATGAGTGCATTTGAAATCTAATAGATAAGAGGACATTCACCTTTGAGAGAGCAATAGATTTTAGTATTAAGGGAAAGCTACATTTCAGATGCACTTAACATGTTTTTCAGGCATGATTTCTACAGTCCTTACATTCTAACAAATCACTAAGTGGGTCTTCCTGTGTCTTCCCCAAAGATGAAAGAGTAGTGAGATCCTTGGATACCTAAGTGTATTTTGTGCTCAGTCCTTTTCCTGTGTGTTCTGTGTAGCCTCAATCTACCATCACTTTCTCCAATGTTTGTCTCAAAGAGCTCTCTTCTTCCTCCTTCTCCTCCTCTTTCTTTTCCCTTTAGACATTACACAAAAATAAAGAGGAAAAAACATAAAGAAAGCAAAAGTCCTAACACTTGCCCTGCAATCCACGAATATTTTGTGAAAGTTCAGTGAGACAATTTAGATTATAATATTGAAACCATCGTTCACTATCGGAAACTTTTTGTAGGCATGGAGTATGGTCAGAGAACATGCTCAAGTGGCCTTCACTTAGTACTATTCTGTTTCTTTGTAGCTGTGGGGTCCTTTGGGAATTCCCATAGGCTCCTCAAGTTGGAAGAACTTAACCTGTAATAAAACAATGACTAGGGCCATCCCTGGATTTGGGGCTAGCCTTTAGCACAACAGATTTTGGACTTCTGCCTGTTGGTAACTGTCCTGAAAACAAAGCCCATGGATTTGCTTTATCTTCTTCTGAGAACTCAGTCTGTCCTCTAAGACATGAACCTCTTTTCTTTCACATCTGGGTAAATATGAAAGTTGGAATGTTTGCCGAGTGTTTGAATGGGAGTTTTATATTTCTGAGTGTTGAAAGTAAATTATGCTTAAACAGTAGAAAAATGGTCATTTAAAATGCTTGGGGTTTAAACAATTCTCAATCTAGAATTGATGGTCTCTTCTCCATGTTTAGTGAAAATATTACCAGATGCATCTGTGGTTTGATTACTGAATTAAATAAAAAGAAATTTTTAAAATGAGCATAAATTCTTTAGCAAAGCTAAATTCCTTGGGTGATGACTGTTTGCTTATGAAGTGGAACCCCACAAAGATAAGAAAAGGCTACATCTAAGTATGCCAATGTTTGCACCACGTTTTACAAGGTCTAGAAATGTCCTTGAATACTCTAGTCTTTTGTGCCATGCATTTTAAAGATGCAAAGTATTTGATTAGCTGGAATGGACTTCTTGATGTACCAAATACAAGGAAAGAATTCAAATAAGGAAAATGTCTCAGGTCTTTTTCCCATCCACAAAGCAGATGCATTTGATTAAATGAGTTATCTTAAGAAAACACATGTTTAGGAATTCTTGCTTATAAACTTGCTGTACCTGTACTTCAAAAATGCTCTAGCTTACTGAGAATTTTTTTTCCATCTTGAGTTCACTTGCATTGTGTCATAACCATGGTATTTCAGAGGAAAATCCTGAGATACAATTAAAGGCATAACCAGTTCTACTATCAGGAACACTGAACTTTTTTGGGTGGTGGTAGTTTTCGTTTGCTTTTATAAGACAGGGTCTCATGTAGCCCTGGCTTGCTTCCAACTCATCAGATATCTGAGGATGACCTACTCTTGACCCACTCCTTGCATCAGAAATAACCTAGTTAAAAGAAAAGAACCAATTGGTTTAAATTTTCTTTGTGTCCTCCTATTCTCACACTGCAAAGAGAACTGGAAAGGAGGAGAGAGCTTCTTCTGTTGCCCCACATAGCATCTTCTTTCTTGCCACCCATACTCCATAGCCTGTCATCCTTTGCTGATGATGACCTCTTGTTTTTGTTTTAAGAAACAAAAGGTTAACTATTGAAAACGTGTTATCTCCATAAATACTGTTATGCTGCAACAAGGGATGAGCAGTACACTATTGGGAAGTCATGGCCTTGTGATTAAATGTATGGGTTGTGAAGAATGATGAGCTAGATTCAAATCCTACCTCATAATTTGCTGTGTGACCTTGTGTTTCTCCATCTGCATGGTGGAGATGGTGGCAGGAGATACATCATAGAGCTGCACTAAAGATTAGTCAAGGAAATCCATGTGGCATGTTTAAACAGGATCTGGCAATAGTTAATGCACAAGAATGTAAGTATTGAATATTGTTGGTATAAATTCTACCACATAGGACACTTTTATGTTTAGGTTTTACTTTTCTATGTGCAAAAAGCTAAGCATGGTCTACCTTTGTAAATGGGTTTTTTACTGGGAATTTTAAAAAATGCAGTTACTTCATATAGACAGAACCTAGGCAAGAGTGTGGCTCTACCATGTGTCAATGATAAGCTGTCAACAGATATGATTACCATTCCAGTCATTGAACCTAAACATATGACAGCATAATACTTTGAAAAGTTTCTAAAGGAGTCTCCCCAACACCTCTTTTTTTTTTTATCAAGGTGGGTAAAAAATGCTTAACTTTGTCACATTTGTGTGGTGTGATCACTGTGGGACCTGTATAAAAATCCTCATGATGTATCTTCTTGAATGGCAGGAAACTATTTCAGGACTTCACATGCTGTTATTCGGCTCTTATAACTTTCATTCAGTTCTGTTCTTTTCATTTGGTGTGATAGAAAAGCATTAAAAGGTATTCTTGCTGATGTCTTTACCTAACAAGAGACATTCAATCCACCCTATAAAAGAATGGAAGCAGTAGACGGTGGAAGTGAGTTGTTTTAAAATCCCATTTTATTTCAGCATTATTCCAGTGGAATGGATGTTAGCTGTACTGATCACGGCTGATTCTGTAGCTGTGTCTAACCACTGAATATAATCTAAAGGGCATTTCACATTAAAATGGCTTTCCAGAATTCCCAACCTAACATTGTTTATGCTACATGACAACTGCTATTATTTCAGTGCCAACCAAATATAAAAAGGCATTAATATTCATTAGTAATGTTACAGCTGATGACTCCTTAACAACATTGTAATGGTTTGAATAGTTATTTCAGGCAATATGTTGAAAGAGTCACACAATAGCCCTGATTGACACAGTGCATTTAAGAAGCCAAGTAACTCCAAGGGAAAAATTCTGCACACATGCATACAAGGCTAACTAAATAAATATTTTAGAAATATGCTTCAGTTGGTAGGATCCTGCACTGAGCCTGGAGTGATTAATTTTTGAATGAATTGCATAGGGTCCGTCAGTAGGGCAGAAATTTGGCACCCAGATGCAAGCCTCAATTTTACCACCTAAATGCAATGCTGCTATTTTGAGTCTACCAATTAGGCACTGTGTCATAGATGCACCTATAGAGGCAGTTCTAAAGATCAGCATGCCGGAAAAAAAAAAAAAGAGCAATGAAAGTAGGGACTCTGAAATGGACCACAGTATGAACCATACATACATAATTTTGAGATTTTGTATGTGTTATCCCATCTCACTGTTTTAGGGAGGTTTTATCCTCATTTTTTATCTGTGGAAACTAAGGACAAGAAGGGTTCTAAGTTATGTATACACAGCTGGACAATAAGAAATTCTGCTCTTAGTATATGTGCAAACATTTGTCTTCTTTGAATTAACTGAGAGGTCCCTAAAGTTTATTCAGTGGTGAATATAGTGGTTGATGTTAATAAGGTTGAAGCAAAGTAAAAGGCAAGGAATCTGCCTTTGAGGAGTTATCCTATTTCATGATAATAGCAATACTAATTCACAACATCCATGGGGTATTAGTTTGCTCCATACTAAACAACAGAGGTTCTGACACAAGCTACTTAGGAAGTAGTGGCAGGTTTATGTGAACTCGTGATTTTGGAGGTTCAGGTTCAAGAATGGGCAGCCCAGTTGTTTTGAGCCTCTGATGAGGACAGAGCTTCATGATGGAAAGACTTATTGGAGTGCATGCTCACATCATCCACAGCCAGGAAGTAGGGTATGAATGATGAACTGTGGACCTCCCTCTATGCTCCTCCACCCACAGTGTCTCCTAAGACTGCTTCTCTAGAGATCAACCCATTAACACTTGGGTCTCCGGGGAGTACTGTCAGTAATGAAACTGGAGCAAGTGTCTATAGAGTAGGAGCATTTATACTTAGTGTTCTTAAATGCTTAAGATATCCCAATCCCTTTTTCCAGATGCTGATGTTTAAAATATGATGTGTAGGAGATAAAAATATTTTTCCTTTTGTTTTATTAAGAATTGACCAAAATTATTTCATTTGCATTTCAAGTTGAAGTAAACTTGGTTCCTATTGACAAAATGGGTTACAATACCTCTGAATATTAATTCCTAGAGAATCAAAAACTGATGGATTGTTGTAATTTCATCTCATGCAGGGACTCTGAGTGCTTTGTGGCTGTAATGATGTGTACATTTCATTCATACGCATGGTTTCTGGAAATGTTTATATAAGCCTGTTTTACATTTGATGATTATATTTTGAGCTGTGCATAAATAGCTATGTGCCTAGATATAACTCAATTATAAAATAAGCTCTGGGTATCTTCTGGGAGCAAAGAAGAGAGGGATAGTTCTATAAATATTTAAGTTAGTAGAATCTGAATTTTACCTTTTATAACTCTTAGGGATTTGAACCACACTTAGAGGCATGCTCCTGATTCCTTATCCGCTTATCTTACACTCTGCACTTTTCTTTTTAGATCAAGTCCATAATCTTGAGTGACAAGAATTACATACACAAATGCCAAAGTGGATGATCTAATCAGGTCGCTCTGGTCAAGTCAGGCCCTACCTTATTATCCAGAAAGGAAAAACCAGCATTTGAATTTCTAAATGTAGCATACATTTTCAAATAGAATTCTCACAGCCTATTGAGAGGGGGACATTATAGTCATATGAGTAGAGTTAAGGTCAATCAGAATAAATAAATTATTTCTCATTTGGGGTACAGTTGCTAATATGTGTTCCTAGTTTGATTATTGCAAAAGCCATTTCTTACCATTGTCTGTATTAGGGTGTGTGTGTGTGTGTGTGTGTGTGTGTGTGTGTGTGTGTGTGTTTGTGTGTGTGTTGTCTGTCTGTCTCTGTTGTCTGTCTGTCTCTGTCTCTATCTCATCCCTATACCTCTCTACTGTGGGACACTTCTGGTTGGAACACGTGTGAGATATGTGTGTGTGTGTGTGTGTGTGTGTGTGTGTATGTGTATGTATATGTATATGTATATGTATATGTATATGTATATATATAATTCTGGGTCATGATCATGATGGAACAGTGATGAAGTCAGGATCTGTGCTATCATTGATCCACCTGACTCTTCTCACTTCCTTATTTAGGGAAATCAGTACCAGTTCTGTGCTGCTCTGCTTCTGAACTATGGAATGGACAGTGCCTTGACCTGAGATAATAATGAGATGGAGTTAGTTAACTTATGATGTGCTGAGACACCAGCTACTGTGGATGGGTGTTATCTTAGAGCTCTCTGGTTTTGTTTTTGTTTTTATTTTAATGATGTTTACCAGTTATTGCCAAAATATCTATTACCTTGAGAATATCATTGACTGAAAAGGACAGATGTGTATGTCAGAACAGGATTGTAATGATATTTCAATGTGCTACAAATGAAATGCCTCAGGATAGCTTACTATACTTTGATTCTACCTCTAGTTAAAGGTAGGACTCATCAACATTCTGAATGGTTCAGGACTGAGGACAAATGTGGAACACTAACATCAAGGGAACTTGTACCAGGAGGAGTGCCCACCACAACTTCTAGTTGAGCATCTAAATATGTGCATGAGTATATAGACATCAGGACAGTGATTGAAGATAACCTTTGACATTACTTTCAAGCCAGACATGGGTACCTGTGTCCATAATCATTGCCATTTTGTAACAATTTGTTTGAAGGCAAATGCACATGTTATTTCTCATGCCTTTCTAGATAACCATCTCAAGTGAAGGCAAGCACAAATCTTAAACAAGGAGGCTTTGTAAATGCTGTATTTTCCTTGATTCTTCCAGATGTGCAGCCCCTGACTGTAGATGACTTGTGTGCGTTTTGTTTAAAAAAAAATAAGACACTGGTGATAGTCTGATAACCCCAAGTCCATTTTATAGGAGGAAAATTTTTACCCAGTCATTTTTAGAGTTTTCATGTCCCATATAAGCTCCTAGGACTCTTAGCATACACCCATTCTAAGGTCCAGTGCATTTTCAATTTAATTTAATAAGCCTATAATGCATGTTGATACAGAATGACCTGACTCTCTGTCTTCTGAAACTGTTTGATTGGAGAGCAAGAAAGGACTTCTTCCTACCCTTTAGTATAATTGAATAGAACCCTTGGGTTTTGTGATTTCATTATGCTTGGCAAATTCTGATTTGTTTATATGTTTATGATACTTGTAATATATAATGTGTAATAAATAATAATTAAAATCTAGCTTGATAATAGGGAAACATGCAGTTACCAGTTAATAGAATTATCAAAGGAACTTTGTTAAGCACTCCATTCCGCAAATTTAATTAAAGCCAAACTTAAGTTAATAAGATTGAAAAGTTGTAGTTGACTACATATGTAGCAAAGGTATCTATGTTTGTGTGTATGAACCTACACAAATTATACTGAGATGAAAGATAAAGGGAAGAATCTGAAATGACCATATTGGGATAACATAACATAAAATTCTTATCACACATAATCGGGTTGTTACAGCAAATGTCATTAACAGAAAGTGGAGGAAATCATGTTTGTAGGTCTCAACAAATGTTTGTATTTCATTTATACCCCATGTTATACAGTGGATGGACGTCTCGTTGAGAGAAGGGCTTCACCTAACAACATTATCTAATTCATTATAAATCAACAGATTATTTTCTTCAGGAAATTATCAAAATTTAAAATGGTTCACTTTAAATAATCAGATTTTAGGTGTCTTATGCAATGATTAAGATATCTTTGCTAGGTGGCTAGAGAGATTGTTAGTAAATAAAATCACATCCCTACATACATACTGAAATGCCAATCAAAATGAATTGAAAATAATATGTAAGTTCCCCATTATTGTACTGTTACAAGCATGAAAATTTTCAAGCTCATCCTTTGTATGTAATTTAATAATGCATTGAAATGTTTCATCTAAAACAATGCAGTGTTCTACACAAGAAGTTGGTGACACCTACAAAAAGTGGTGACGCCTTGAGAGATGAAATAAAGACAATTATGGGACCAATCCTGTTAACACGGTATGATGGACATTGAGATTAAGGAGAGTTTTGTAGCAACAAGCTGATTTTTACTGTTGTTGTTTTCATTAAAATCACAAGTAAAAGAAAACACTGATAAATTGGACTACATTAAAGTTAAGCACATCTGGTCATCAAGAGTCACAACTCAGCCAGGCGGTGGTGGCGCACGCCTTTAATCCCAGCACTCGGAGGCAGAGCGAGGCGGATCTCTCTGAGTTCGATGCCAGCCTGGGCTATCAAGTGAGTTCCAGGAAAGGCGCAAAGCTACACAGAGAAACCCCATATCGAAAAAAAAAAAAAAGAATCACAACTCAGAGAGTAAAAAGACTACCCACCAAGTGGGAAAGGCTATTTGAGCTAATTACTCTTCTAATAGGAATTGTATATAGGAGATAAGATTAAGATAGCATGTCAATAGATGATACAACATAAAGCAAATGAACAGATATTAATAAATATTCCATAAGAGAGACATTCAAATTGTTGACAGACATAGGAAATATTGATTAGCCTTATCATCCATTCTTAATAGAAAACCACATTAAACTAAAATTGGGATCTGAGTAATGGCACAATGACTACTGAGAAAGGCTGATGATACTAATGTGGATGAGGGAATGGAGCCACTGGAATGACCATGCATTTCTGGTAAAAGTAAAAATTGTATCCTGCTCCTTATAAGTTATTATTTTTTTTTCTCGAAACAGGGTTTCTGTGTAGCTTTGCGCCTTTCCTGGAACTCGCTTTGGAGACAGGCTGCCGAATCACAGAGATCGCTGCTCTGCTCCGAGTGCTGGATTAAAGCATGCGCACATGCCGCCTTATAAGTTATTTTGTAAGTAGCTATCAGAAATGTATATGCAGTGATAAAGTGCACATGCATATATATGTAGATGGGACACAGAAGATCATAACCATATTTAACATTGTTTATAGCAGTGAAAAACTGAAAACAGTGATATTAATTATCTATTAATGGTAGATGGATAAATAAGTTGGGATTTAATAATGCAATTAGATACTCGGGGTTAATGAAAAAATTTCTACCACATACAGCAACAGAAATCTTCTAAATATATATTGAGCAGAATTGTCAATCATACAAAATAGGGTAGTAAGGACAACTGATTCCATTTACACAATACACTAACAGATACACAGGAAAACTACTGGACTAGTAGAGTGTGGGTCACAGGTGGATCTTCGCTCATCCTAACTTCCTAATCCTTATCAAGGGTTGTGATTATGTGAGTGTGTTTAATGTTTAAAAATCCCTTGTGTTTATAACTTAAATATACACCCTTGTTAAAGGCAAGGTTTTAAAGAGCACCTATAAATGCTGTATTTAATCCCAAAGAATAAATGAACATGAATATGGCCAGAGAGATTGCTCATTTGTTAAGAGGACTTGCTGTTTTTCTCGTTCAGTTTCTAGCATCCATGTCAGGTGTTTCACAACCACATGTAACTTCAGCTCCGGGAGTTCCCACCCACACCTTCCTCTGGCTTCTGCAGGCACCTACATACACATGCCAGACCCAAATACACATAAAAATAAACATGAGTGTGGCCCTAGGCTTTCCATCAAAGTAAAATCTTTATTAGCTTCTCAATAGTTCAAAGAGAAGCAGGAATTAATTACAAAACTCAGAGGCAAAGCAAGGTAAGTGTGTTTTTTTTTATGAACTCATTGTGTAACTTCCAAAGACACGAAATCAGTCCAGAGTACAGAATGTCCAAGCAGGCAGCAAGATGGCAGTCCTGCAGCTTCTGCTGCCACAGCTGCCACAGCTGCCAGGCATTCACTGAAGTCAGCATGAGAAATGTGGATGAGGCTGATCTGTCTCTCTGGAGAGTGTCAATAACCATACATCAAAATGGAGAGGAGTGTTCCCTACTTTTCAAGCTTCCAGAACGGACTTAAAACTTCTGCTCATGGAAACTTACTGAGATTTAAATCTAGACACATCAGACATATTGGTCAATCTGCATTTCTCAACCCTTGCATGTGTTTGGATGGATAGTCTAGGAGGATGCCCTGTACATGTATGTGTCAGGTAATGTCTACAAGGTATGATTACCAAAATTGTCTCCAGACATTGGCAAGCTTTTCTGGGGCAGGGGATAAAACTATTTCCCCAGTTCCCTAATGGGAAAAAATAGAATAAACAGCTTTACATACCAGTAAAGAAAATAATGAATAACTTTGTTATTTGCTTGATTATATTTTTACATAAGCATGTACAAAGTATATTGTATTAACCACTGAGGGGGATAAGACAGGAAGTAGTATTTTTATTCTGTTTATAATCCATTTGGAGATAACACTGTTTAGAGTTAATATTCTTACTCATTTTAATGGGTCTAAATTCTCCTTACATTTTAGCTGGATTTTCTGTCAGTTATTTGTCAGTATAAATTAGCCAATTCCAAAATCAGTCATCAGAATAGCTAACTTGTGATGTATCCACAGAATATGATTCTTCCAAGGAGGTAAATTCTAATGAGGACACGATGAGATCTTAATTCCATCTGCTTGACATTTTTTTTGGCCTTTTGTATGAAATCAACAACCACAGTGAAATATTTATTTTTCTCACAATGACTTCATATGCCACTTTGATCATGCTGGCCAGACATGCTCCTCTTTTCTCTCCTTGTTGAATTTTGAAATTTCTCCAACTAAATTCTCAGCTCAAAGCCCCCTTGTCTGAGTACATTTTATGCCATTTATGTGACAGTATGATGATTAACCCAATTCTTCACACATGATAGATACTATATAAATATATATTATAGATCACAAATAAGTTCCAACAGCATTGAATTCTAAGATTTGCAAATAAGAAAGCCCTGAAGAAATAACTATACTAGTATATGAATGATTATGTTGGATGTAAACAGGGTCCTAGATCTGAAATGCATTCTAACAGAAACTTTTAAGGTAATTAGGGCTTGTGTTGACTTTGTTGATGTACTGATTTATATAACAAGAAATTCTTGACCCCATCACAAGGGCAATCCTATTCTAAGCACAGGAAATAGAGAAGTGAATACAATTCATTGAGCTTACATTTCAATGTGGGAGGTAGCCAGCAAACAAATAAACATAAACAAGTCACCATTGAAAGAAAGAACCATAGGAGGAACGATCAAAGGAAAGAGGAATCTATTTTAGAAGGGCTAGTGACAGAGGCTTTGTATGAGGAGAAACTATATGAATTGCATGGAAGGAAAAGATATTTTTTTCTCTCTCTATCCAACTAGAACTCCAGCTGAGGCCTTGTAAACCACACTAAAAAAGACAGATTAGGAATAGAAAAAGTTATGTATTATTTACTAAGTTGTATATGACATGAAAACCTCCATAAAGAAAGATAGACCCCAGAAGCCATTAAATCTGAGTGTTTTGAAGTACAGACATAGAAAAATGTACTCAGGAGGGGATATGAGCCACGAGTTAAACTGGAGCAAGGCCTGCTTGGCTGGATTCCTCTCCAGTGCCTCTGTCCTCAGAGATGAGGATGCTTCTTTCTTCTTAGTATATAGAGGGTACCACTCAGGCAGCAACAGTGGAGAGAGCCAAAAGACATCAAGAAATGTATGTGTATTGGTAGACCAACTTGGTTTGCTGGTGGGATGAATCTCTGGACCCAGAAAAAGATTGGAGTCAAAGCTGAGCGCTATTATTTTGCCATTCACTGATTGACAAGACAGACAATATCAGAACGGCTGTAGAATTTGCAAACTTATTGAAACATGCAAATCAGAGTTATTTAAATCTGTACCTTAGAACTCTATTATCTGGTCTGTCCATATATGTGTTTTTAATTTAAGTTTTTATTTAATTTGCTTCCTAGAATGCATGGTTATATTTTATTGGATTTTGACATTTATGTCTACAAGAGTTCTGATTCATATTTTTGCTCCAGAATCCTTTCTCATTTTCATCAGTCAGGCTGTTAGTGAAAGGGCAGGTCACAAGACTGAGCTAGCTCAGAATTAGGTTTGTATTTCTAAAATTCTGATCAATTTTTGTCTCCCCTTTGCTCCTAAGACCAAGCCTTTGAGCATCTGAGGGTCAACTCTAGTGTAATCCCCATGATAGTGCTTAGTTAATAGGTCCTGAACTCTAATCTCAAGCTCTGGTAAGATTGCCTCATATTCTGTAATTTCTTAGCCTTCAGTAAGCCTTTTTGCTGGGTGCTTGATTGAGAAATTCTCAAATTATTCAAATCAATGTGTCCAGGCTTCCCTGTGTCTTTCTGCCTTCTCTGCCAGCTCTTAGCTCCCCAAGTTTTGCAACATGTATAGAACTGGAATTTTATTCTGAAGCTACTGAGGAATTTTGTATTGTTAAATTATATCTGATATGATCTTATTTATCTCAAAGTTTTCTCTAACATCAATGTAAAAGAAGGATTACATAAGTCAAATATAGCTGCTAAGAAGCCAGGAGAGAGATTCCGTAAATTGGCACATGCAGGCAGGAGACAATGATGACCTGAGTTATTGCACTAAGTATAAAATGTAGAAGAGAAAACAGAAGCAAGAACCATACACAGGAGATAGATTTTTAAATGAAAATAGAAAATTAAAGTTGTCAGAATCTCTTAATTATTTGTGTGTGTGTGTGTGTGTGTGTGTGTGTGTGTGTGTGTGTGTGTGTGTCAGAATAAAGATGACATGTTGCCTCATTAATTCTGTGTCCCTAATAATTTTAAAGGCTGGTCAAGGATGACTGGTTTCTGAACAAAATAATCTACTGTTTTATATTTCTCATGGTTCAGATATTATTCTTGGCTGTACAGATTTAAAGAGGGAATGTATTTTAATTTTCCATCATTGTTCAAAGTAAGAGCTTGCTTAAGTTAGAGAGTTTATATGCATGATGTCTTTGAAGAGAGGCATATGGTCTATAATTCAGGAGGCATGGAAAATATTTAAAACTAAACCTCCATTATTCTGATGGCAATGTTTTATGGAAGAAGTTGAACTTTTAAACTTGAAGAAATATCAAGCTGATCTGGTAATATGCATCATTTAACAACACATTTGAAGTGAGACACTTGTTCTAAATAAGTTATTTAGTATTAAAATGGGTAGACAAATGATAACTTTTAAGGATCTGCTATAAACCATGAACCTAGTGTATTTTAGATATGTTTTGATTCAACTTTTTAAAAAATTCTCAAGTAAGATACACATATAATATGTTTTATACAGCCAACTCTAAATATTTGGATGCATTTTGTTTGGAATTACATAATTTGTAAACAGCAGAAATGAGACAGAAAATTGAATTGTTTTACTGTTCTCTTTTCACTTCTCAAGGAACTACAAATGTGCATAAGCAGGAAGGGAAAATGTGGATCATATAATTTATATTTTAGTAAAGCTTTGCATTATTCTCCAAAATGAATAATTTCAACTAAACTCTCCCAAAGTGAAGTAATATGCTTATTCATGAGAATATAGTGCAGCTCATGTACTTATTAACATGAGTCCTGAGACATCTCATTGTGTACCTCCTGAACTCTAAATATGAACTCATCCCCCAAAATTTTAATATACTGTTCTCATCATTGATTCAGGAACAGCACAACCAGGTATTTTGAAATAACCCAGTCACCTTTCCTTTAGCCTGTCATTGTTCATGGAAAGTTTTCCTGCATGCATCAACAAAAGCGGTGGAAATATGACCCAGATGAGAAAATGAACAGATGTCCTCACAGCTGGCAGTAATTTGGTACCTAAAGGGAAATACAAAAGGGGCTTCCCATTCACTGTGTGACTGCTGTGTTGTAGGTATCTAACATTTAACTACCTTGTTTAATCCTTGCCACATTAAACTTATAAGGTATATACACTACTTTCACATATAATTTACTTAAAGTCCAGGAAAATAAAATAATGAGGCTAATTATTATACCTATAATATATTATACCTAAGTCCTATAATAGGCAATGTGATAGTAAAAACTATTATAAATATTTTTATTAATTATTTGAGAACTTCATAAAATGTGTTTTGATCATAGCCACCTCCAGCTCCTTTAACTACTCTCAGGTCCATTTCTACTTCCCTACACAAAAAAAAAAAAAAAAAAAAAAAAAAAAAAAAAAAAAAAAACTGTCTTTTCTCTAAAAATCTAACCCTTCAAGTCCATTGAGTGTTGTCCACACACTCATGGATTTGGGGGCATCCATTGGAAGGTGTTTCATCTATGGAGCCACAACCATAAAAACATGAGTTCCCTCCCCATAAGACATCAACTGTTCATAGCTCTTCAATTGGGTGTGAAGGCTCATAAACCCCTTATTATTTCAGGCTAGAATGTTGACTGGCTCGATCATGAGCAAGTCTTGTGCAGGAAATGACAGCTGATGTGAGTTCATGAGTACATTGGTCCTGTCATTTCCACAGGACATTGTTTTGTTCCAGTTTTTCCCAACCTCTGGCTCTTAGAAGCTCTCCCTTCCTCTTCCCCCATGACCCAGCAGTCTTCAGTGGGGGAAAGGTGATGTCAATAGCCCAATTGTGGCGGAGTATGACCTGACACCTACTCTTTACATTTTGGCTGTAAGCGTCTGTGTTAACCACAGTCCACTGCAGAAAGAAACGTGTCTGATTGGGAGCTGCAGTAATCTATGAGCATAAAGATACAAATGGAGAGGGCAGTTTAATGCTATGTCCATTTAGCAGAATAATATTATAATCACTCATGGAGTCTGAGTTCACAAACCATGGGTTCTTGGCCAGATTGACAGTGCCAAGCATGTGTTTGCCCTTGTGGAGTGAGCCTTAAACTAAAGCAGAAAATGATTGGTTGCCCCATTACATGTGTGCCGCTCTTGTGCCTTCCAGGTACAATATGGCACCCAAGGATGTTGAAAACTTTTATTTTATTTTATTTTATTTTTGGTTTTTCAAGACAGGGTTTCTATGTGTAGCCCTGGCTGTCCTGGAACTCACTCTGTAGATCAGGCTGGCCTCAAACTCACAGAGATCCACCTGCTTCTGCCTCTCAAGTGCTGAGATTAAAGGCATGTGCCACAGCTGCCCAGCAAAAACTTTTATCCTTAAAAAGTTCTAATATCTTGATTAAAATAAACTCAGTCAAATATCATTTCCTGGTAAAATAATCTGTTAAATTTAGAATAAAATATTATTAAGTTATTAAAATATGTTAAGTTAAAATTTATACAGAAAACCAAATACTAAACTAAATATATATTCTAAACTCCAAAATATCCCTTAAAGGAACTGGCCAAGGAAATAAAACAACTGAACTAATCTCTATCCTTAAGGTAATATAAGTTCAGTTCTTTCTGCTGTTAATTTTTTTCATGATACCTCTAATTTTACAAATAACCTTATCTGTAAAATGGCAAAGATCACTTAGCAATATCTGTAAAATACTTGGAGCTTCTTGAAGAGAATTATATATAAATAGAACTTATCAAGTAATTAGTAATTTCAGTACTATAAATGAAAGTGACATGAACAATTTTTCCAAGTTGCTCTTTTTACACTGTGCATTTACCATAAAGCTGTGAAATCCTTCAGGACACTTTGGTATGCAAAACATTATAATTTTCTTTTGTTTCAATCATTTAATTAATACACTTCTATTAGAATGTCTCATAGGGAGCAGAAAACCAGCTTATGGCCAACAAATTGGGTCTTAAGAGAGAAAGGAATTTCCAATATCTTTTTGAATCATAGTTTATAGTTATTCCTTATCAAATCCACTGCTTTTTAACTATCAGAAGAATTAATGGTTGTGTTTGTTAATTCTGTAGGTTTGAGACATAAAATTTCCCCCAGATTTTCCTTAGTTTGTGTTACTGACAATTAAGTTTTGGACATATTAATGTGGTACTGAGTATCATGTCCAGTGTCATTATTCATGTTTGACTTATTTTCCAAATGAGTATTTTTTTTCATTTTGCCAAGGAAAACTTTATAGACATTATTTAAACATTAAAGACCAATCATGAAATACTTGGGAAATGTCAGCTCTAATGCTGAACAGTGAGACCTGTGATTGAAAGTGTTGCTTGGTAATGAAATTGATTTTCTGCCTTCATTGTTGAAGTCAGGGTGATGAGAAAGTAGTCTGGTGAGATAAGAATAATTCGGTCTGATTTTTCCAAGTAGATAATTTTGTGCAGTCTTTGCTACCCATCTTTAACATTTTCCCCATGTTCAAATATTTTCCTATTAAGTGAAATTTGGTAGATGGTTTATGGAGATGGCAGATGGATTGTAAATAGGCATGTGTGAAAATTAGGTAAATTTTAAATGTGTCATTAGAGTGTGAGATTTCACTTTTATTGATTGACTTTTCAGAAATCATTTCTCTCTGTTCTATTTTCAGCTAAAGTATTTGAGAATTGAAAAATTCTAGCTGGTGTTATTAGAATATAATGCCAATGTCAATCACAGGCAATTCAGAAATGTATTGTTGCTAAGTTGGTAAATTCTCATCTAAATTACTTACTTAGAAAGTAACTTTAGCACTTTTATGGACTTTTATTTGGTATATTACCTCATTTGTTAAAATCCAAGGGGGGGGACAAATAAATTTATTGAATCCTGACAGATTCATGTTAAATATTTCAGTTTATTACTGAATTTGTATTGCTTACATAAACATGGATGGGAGCTATTCATCAGGGCATGGGCAATTTACCAATGGATTAACCGTTGAATAAAACACCTCTCCCTCCCCCTGCAACCATCAGTTGCTAGTAGATTTCACTGGGGACATGAAGGGTCTTATGAGACCCGACCCAGCACAGAATTTTGGCAGACCCAATCCTGTGTAGGTCCTGTGCCAGAAATCACGGGTGCTGGGAGTTCATGCATGCCACGGCTCTACCAAGGCAGAAGACAGCATTCCAAGGCATGCTTGCTCACCCTCAGCACTTACATTCTTCCTACCTCTCTTCTGAAATGTTTCCTGAACCTTGGAGGGGCTAATATTGATGTCTCGTCTAGGGCTGAGCACTCAACAATAACTGTTTCTCAGCATTTTGAGAATAATAAAGGGGAGGGAGAGGCGTTTTCTTCAATGGTTAATTCATAGGTAAATTGTCCATGCCTTGCTGAATTGCTTTCATCCATGTTTATGTAAGTAATAGAAATTCAGTAATAAACTGAAATATTTAACATGAATCTGTCAGGATTCAATAAATTTATTTCCCGCAAGAATTGTTGAGACCAAGGTTAGATAAAGCACAGGGACAAATAGCCAAATGAATGGAAACACATGAACTATAAACCAATGGCTGAAGGGCCCCCAACTGGATCAGGCACTCTGAATAGGTGAGACAGTTGATTGGCTTGATCTGTTTGGGAGGCATCCAGGCAGTGGGACCGGTCTTGTGCTCATTGCATGAGTTGGCTGTTTGAAACCTGGGGCTTATGCAGGGTCGCTTGGCTCGGCCTGGGAGGAGGGGACTGGACCTTCCTGGACTGAATCTACCAGGTTGACCTCAGTTCTCGGGGGAGGCTTTGCCCTGGAGGAGGTGGGAATGGGGGGTGTGCTGGGGGGAAGGGGAGGGGGCAGGAGGGGAGAGAACAAGGGAATCCGTGGCTGATACGTAGAACTGAATTATATTGTAAAATAAAATAAAATTTTAAAAAAAAGAAAAGTATTTTAAGAGCTTTTTTGATGTTTTATATTATGAATACTTTCTTTATACACTTGCTCCACTATTACTATCCTATTATTCATGCTATGTAGTATAATATGTTCTACCTTCTCTGTGACATAGCTGTGTATATATATAAAATACATATAAAAACTATACAAAATCATAGCTGTGTAATGGTTGTCTGAAATAACCTACATAAGCTTATAATTTTATGATGAGAAAGTACAATAATATTTTGTCACAATTTTGGCTTTGAAATGATAAATTGTGAAGATGTAAGAATTGCTCAGCTAGTTAATTAAATTACCACATTATCTGCCCAAGCATTTTATGTTAAAGGAGTACTAAGAACTCAAGAGTCTGTGTGATAGATATGAACCATGAAAGACACTGACATGCCAGTAAGAAGTAGAATGTTAGCAAGGGATACATTATTTTTCAAATAAGTAGAAGTGTGTGAGCTAGAGTCACTAAACAGGAATTTCTTAAGATACATAAACTACTCTTTACATATTGAACACATCATCATCAATGGGAAGACATTGTTGTTGGGGTTGCAGAATTCAAGTTCTTGTTTTGGTTTGGCAGGTCTTCAAGTCTGTACTTCAAGCCATTCTACACAGATACCTCTCCAGTGAAGTAATGCAAAGAAAGTCAGTGTTAAAGTCTATGTTAAAAGCATTGACACTGTGAGTCTAACTCCTTCCCACTAAACCACAATGGCTTCTCTACTGACTTGAAGAGTATTGAGTGTGATTTCCAATGGTGATAGGTTTGCCATTAACAATTTGCAAATGGACATTAGGAAGCCCATACTATCATGTTTCCCTTCACAAAATTTCTCCTTATCTAATGTCAAATGATACTTCTAAGGTGATGGGAGCAAATGGCCAAAGAGGAAGCTCTGACAGCCACCCAGAGACCTAACAGAAACATTTAAACTCACTCTGCTTAAACAAAGACCACAACAGGAAGCCAGAGTCACCGAATAACACTCACTAACTAACATTATGACTTCTTCTTCAAACAAGTAACTTTCTGCTTGTAATATTCTTTTGAATATAAACAAAATGAATTAATTATAAGAAGACATTAAAAAGGAAAATGTGGCAAATGCTTTGTGGACTACAGCAAAATGTGTACGTAATGTGATGATTTTGCCTTGGGAAGATTGTTCGTAGGGTATATATATTAAGACATATCTGTTATCATCTTCTGAAGAGATAACTCTCTTGACTTAAACAGGTTGTTAGATTTCCCTTCACAGAACTCATATTCAATAGAAAGAGAAAACAAAAAGGAAGGAAGGAAGGAAGGAAGGAAGGAAGGAAGGAAGGAAGGAAGGAAGGAAGGAAGGAAGGGTTCACTTCTGATGTGAATTCTGAGTTGCTCTGTGCACAAAAATGGCTTAAAGTTTAAAGAAGGACTGCTGTTTTTATTTCTTGTGAGTGCATCACTCTGGCAGAGGGCTAATTAAGTTCATGCCAATTATTGCATTAAATATGCTTTGGCCACTACTGGTGGAGCATTATGCATCCTTAGGAAGTAAGTTAAAAGCCAATACACCAGATAAGAAAACTAGGACAATGAGAAATCTTATAAGAATAATTCCATCTATCCAGTTACTGGAGTAAGGAATGTCTGGAAGTTTCTAAACACATCGTATCTAGTATTAGACTCCTTAAACGTTCCAGTTAAAGTCCTTTCTTCTGTACTAGAGCTAATATGCACAATGGAGAATAGTAGCTATTCTGAGTATTAAGATAAACAGGCGTCATAGTATATCCCCAAATTCTAAATCTCGTCTATCTCAGTGGATGACACCAACATTTCTTCTGTTGCTTAGGCTTGCGGCTTCAGCTTGTGTCTTCAACTCCCACATCCAGTATTTCAGAAAGTCCTGTTGATATGACCTTCAAAATGTATCCCAAACTCGTCACTACCACAGCTGTCCTTATTCAAGGCATCATTATCTTCACTTTACAGTAGTAAAGTCCTTGTCCCTGGTGGATATCCTGTCATCTTTTACCCATAGCGTAGCCCCAATCTCATAACACTAATGCAGACATTTGTCCATCTTCAGTGACTTATCATTATATTCAGATTATAATCTAGATTCCTTGTAACATGAATCTTAAACTGTCTTATTAATAAAAACAAACCCGGAGCCAGGTATTGAGGTGAATGCTGAAAGATCAGAGAAGAACAAGCCACAGCTAACCTCACCTTGATAACTTTTCAGCTGATCCTGTTTCCTCAAACTGAAAGCCTATGAGTCCTCATCCAAATGGATTTCAGCTGAACTGCTTCTCAAAAGTCTAAAAGCTTAAAAAGCCTCTAGTTCCTATTCCTCACTCCTTATATACCTTTCTGCTTCCTGCTGTCACTTCCTGGGATTAAAAGCATGTGTCTTTCCCAAGCAAGACATGAGATCTCAAGTGCTGAGATTAAAGGCGTGTGTGCCACCATTTTCTGGCCTCTATGTCTCTCTAGTGGCTGTTCTGTTCTCTGATCCCAGATAAGTTTATTAGGGTGCACAATATATTGGGGGACACAATACCACCACAATTCCTAGATTTGACCTCCATGCCATGCTCTTTCTGGAGGCATGCTGATGTGTCACCCATGACTGCCCTGTTTACTTCTCAGTAGCCAGATTAACATTCACTGAAGTCTCTGATCCTATGCCTGATGTTTCCTTTCTACTGAGTCTTTGCATCACACATCATGTTTTACACTCTGGTCACTGTACAAATGTCACTTCCTTTTTTTCCCCCAGATAAAATACTAAAGCAGCAACAAATCCCAAGTCCTCTATTACTTTTCTACACAGTGTACATTATAGCTGTAATTATATTAGGTATTTAGCTAATATACAGTTATCATATATGTTTCATCAAATGATGAATATTTACATATAAATGAACTTTATAAAGCTCTATTCAAGTGTGAAGGATGGTTAATGGAGCAGAATTTAGTACTTTATAACTCCAGTATAATAACAATATGAATCTAAAGCCTTTATTGATTTAACTAAAATTATTTTTGTTTCCTTTTGCTTCTTTCTTTAATTATCCTGAAGATAATTATTTACTGGCCATTTTGATGACACTACTTAATTTTTAGTACATCTCTCTTCTTATACGGTTGTTATCAATTTCTCATATATCCTTGGCTTCATTATAATTAGCATATATGCCCCAAGCACATATTTTCATGTAGTTTATCAAATTTATTGAGATTTCAAATAATGTATGTCTCATCAAAATATCAGGCTTCCCAGATATTCACAACATCTCTAGTATCTCAAAATTTTATAAGCATGTCACTAATACATCCTAAAATTACTAAAGAAAATAAGTATCTTCAGTTTTCCATCAAATTATGATGCAGACTCAAATCATATCTCACAATTTTGAGTAGATAATAAATAATATGTCTAATTTTCTGCAAATTGACACTTTACTACAAGTAGTTACCCTGGCAACTCCTCCACATCTCAGTCTGCAATCCTTTGTCATCCTGCCCTTTTACAGCAGAGCCCTTTGTCCACAGAGGTTATAGGTGTGTTTGCTACCTCTCGTAGGAACACAAAATCTATCGCTGATACATTGCTTGGGTCCTTTGTGCATAGATACAACCATTTTCTACCCCTAGAAGGCTGCCAGGAGCCCTTCAAGCACCCCCACTCCCTTCAGCCAATCTCCCACCACCCCAGGGAAATGCTCTTGACCTCATTGGAAGCCCTTTCCCTGTGCGTGTTTGTCCACGATGTTTATCCCACCCCTGGTGCTCTCAGCCATTCTATAAATGGTCTCAATTTTCTTGAGGACCTGGGGTTTGGAAACACAAAGCCAGAGTGAATTGCGATGAATTTCTGTGTCTGCCCTTGCAGATCCATCAGTTGGGTCAGTGAATGCTGGACCAATTCTCTGATAAAATTGGGGTGAGGTGAAGTCATAAATACTGAGGAAGAGGAAAAACCAGGTTAATAGCACAAAACATGATTTCTCTGTAATGGTTTTCAATTTTGCTCCCCAATGTAATATTCACAACTGGTGAGTACCTGCTTTCTAGATAGTTCTTATGTATCACATATTGACTCCCGCCCCTTAGTTTCCCCTTCAAATTCAAATGTGCGGTAAGCCTTCAAAATCACAAATTTAAAGAATCCGTGGTGATTCTTTGAAAATAATACCCAGCATATTCGTGTGATAGAGTGAAACATTGAAGGTAACGCAGAGAACTGAAGCTGTGGGTGTGGACTCGCCTGTTTCGTTGATTCCCATCCATTATTTTACTCTTTAGAAATAATACCTGGAATTAATAATAGTGTCTATCATCCATTCCAGATTGACCTATCATTTATACTCTATCTAGACATCTCTGTATATATTTTTATACCAGAGCAAATGTGTCGTTTGTCAGAATTCTTCCTATTTAACCTCTGTGAATTGTGACATAGTTTTGAACTATAGCAAGAATTTCTTTTTTAAAAAATGACAGCCGTGACATGCAATTTCTGCTCACTACAGCCTGCTGGAAAGAATGATGTTGCAGAAATCAGTTAATCTCCAATTGGCTCAGTAAGCTGTCAGAATACAGCGATATCTATCTTATATCTACCTATCTGCCTATCTATCTATCTCTATATCTATTTATCTATCTCCCTCCTTCTCTCAGTCCCTCTATCCTTCCTTTCCTCCATCCCTTCCTCTTTCTGATTTGTTCCCTGAACCATGTGTAGTCTCTCTCAGTGAGCACTGCTAAGATTTTAGCCTTACTGGTGCCTGTTGAAAGGCTTTACCTGACAGTTCTGTTCACCACACTGTAGCTCAGGTTCATTCACAGCCGGCTGTTGTTTCAACTGGTTGGGTTCAACTGCAAACTAATAAGCCTCTGGATATAAAGACCCTGCTATTTCAGGTGGCATTGTTCCTTGTCATGAGTTTTTAGCTTCCCTGACTCACAAAAATGTTCTATAGATAAATGTTCCAGTTTCTTGAAATCACATCAATGGACTTCACTAAAGCATGGAACTTACAAGCAGGATCCTTGCCAGCCCCTGCTTCTGATATGATTCCTAAGTAAGCTACATTATTTTATTAGTAGTAGGATTTTAAATCAATGTTCATGTTTCAGCTAAATATCATGGACCATAATATGGCCACCAAGCAAAGCTGGTGCTAATTAATTAGGTTCTTCTTTGAATCACTTATTACTGACAAGCAATTTCTTGACCTCAACAAAATGCTGGTAGCTTCACCACAGGAGCATACTGTAAGTGATGTTTATTATTCACATTTTGAATTAAGTGATCTAGCATGTCATTGCTGTGCTTTGGCATAAGGCAGTGCTTTTACTCATGGGAATCTTGTCCTTAACCAACCTGTCTGCAACAAGTGCATGCACCTTCTCCAGCTGACCGAGTGGACTGACTAGGCAAATACCTGTCACTCTCCCGTCCCCTATGCCTTCATTCTTATTTTTCCTCCTTTTTGAACTAAGGCTAAATGTTGTATATGTTTTTCACTCTTTTATCCTTTTGGGGGGCCCACCCCAGCTCCCAAATAAATCACACACAGAGGCTTATTCTTACTCATGAATGCCAGGCCTTAGCTTGGCTTCTTTCTTGCCAGCTTTCCCTAACTTAAATTATCCCATCTACCTTTTGCCTCTGGGCTTTTCCTTTCCTATTCCTGTAAACCTTTCTTTGTTTCTTTTTCTGTGGCTTGCTGTGTAGTTGGGTGGCTGGCCCCTGGAGTCCTTCTCCTTCTCTCTCGCTCCTAGCTTGCTTGCTCTCCTTCCGGATTTCTCCTTCTATTTATCCTTTCTTCCTGCCAGCCCCACCTATCCTTTCTTCTGCCTTGCTATTGGCAAGTTCTTTATTAGACCATCAGGTGTTTTACACAGGCACAGTATCACAGCTTCACAGAGTTAAACAAATGCAACATAAACAAAAGTAACACACCTTAAAATAACATTCTACTACAGCTAAAAGGCATAATCAGTCATAAGCATACAGATTTGAAGATGCTGAGCTAATGCATCAGCCTAGGAAGAGATGACTAAGGGGACAGAGGGGGAAAGATTCCCTCCTCATCATCATCAAATAAACTTTCCTAAAACTGTAGACAAAGTTAATTATGGTCTATGATAGAACTCAATTGGGAGAGTGACCTCTCACACATACACAGAGCCTGGGATTAGCCCCCAGCTAGTGCAAGAACTGTGCCCCTGACCCTCAAGTGGTAACTATCTGAAGTACCCCATGTCCTAGAGCTGGTTCCCACCAATTCAGCAATTCTGCTTATCATCTCCACTCAAGCCCATAATCAGTTCTTCCAATGTTGCCAGCTTGAAATCAGCCAACCGATGGGGGAGCAATTACACTATAGAAATTAGCAAGCATGACAACTTGACTTGTTTTCTAATAATTTATTTATTTTATTCATGTGGATGCATGTGGGGGAGGGTCATGTGTATGGGTGTCTGCAGAGGCCAGAAGAGAGCATTAGATTCCGCCACAGCTGGTGGGTGTGAACCTCTCAACATGGGTGCTGAGAAATGAACTTGGGTCCTCTGCAAGAGCAGCAAGCACTCTTAGCTGAGCCATCTCTCTAGCTCATTGATGATTATGCTTTTTAAGTGTTAGTGGGTTCAGCATTTACCTGCATACCACTGCCTCCAATAAACTGAATATTTTGTTAATTTGTTGAATATATATTCTATATCCCTGTGTATTCATTTATCCATAAAGAATAATAGAAAATTCTTAATTTATGTTAGTTGGAATTTACAATTCTTTTTACCCATGATAACTTCAAACTGGGGTGTAAATACCTTTGCTATGTTGCTGGGGAAATAATAGACTTAGAAAATTTTGGTCTGCTTGGAATTGGAAGCTTAAAAGAGCTTGCAGTATTATCTAGCTCAGCCCCATTCTTTCACAGATGAGAGAATTGATGGCAAGAAATGGACCATGATTTGTTCAAGATCATCGACCCAGGAAAGGAAATTCAAGAAGGAAAATTCAATTCTGGAGAAAATCTGGGCTTAGGACATCAAGGAAGACAGACTCAAAGTTAGGAAATGAGACAGAGGCAGAGAGTGGGCTAGGATCCTAGCAAGCTTAATGAATGAATCTAATATATATATTAGATTCATATATATATATATATATATATATATATATATATATATATATATATATAAGAATTACCAATACCGCATTAATATTATTATAATGGTGCTAAAGTATTGGTTCATTAATGTATGTGAGAAAATGGATGCATCTAACAATTAAATATAAAACTGAGTAGCTTAGAATTCAGTTGCAGGACTAATCATTTATTAAATGCAAATGATGTTTTGTGTGATGAAACTGTCAACAGTAAAGGAAGATAAAATAAAAACAAAAGGCAATTCTTTGCTTTCCAATAAGAACTTGGTCTTTATTAGATCATAAAAAAATAGCCAAAGTTGAGGAAAAGAGTTTTTATTTTTAGTAAGTAGTAAAGGAATGGATGGCTGATTTTATGTAAGGAATATTTGGCGAATATAAAACAGGTTTATGAATGATTTAAAATATAGACCGCTTGAGAATAGAATTGGTTTAAATTGTCTGTGCTTGCTTTATCATACACAAATTCTCAGCAAATTAGTATCATGTCAACCATCAGGCAAATATATATAGTTTTTGTCAATGCTTCACAAAATCATTGATGAGCCTTTTATTTGAGCTTGAACTATCAGAAAAGAGGTCTGTTTTTCTTGGCATGAGTGAAGATACTTTGGAAATACTACTTAATACTTAAAGGTTATTGCATACCTTAATCTCCTTTACCTAAATAATGGGCAAACTCATTTCTGAGTAGGCAGTCAATATACTAAATGTACAATATACAGTTAGTCTTTGAGTAGGTAATATTCCATGATGATAGCCTCCCGATGAATATGGAATTGAGCATAGGGAAGTTTAATGTATCACAATCAAACATTCTTACCTTGTCTTTTCACATAAAATTCTTTGTTTCAAGTCAATGATGATACAAGTAGCTTATGTAAAGTTGTTTTAACCAAATTCAAAATAGCCAAACAAAACCATCTCTGTAGTGCTTTCTTCAAAACCTAAGTTCTTTTGTTTGTGTCCCTTCAATGGTGAATTCTCTTCATGCAAATTAGAAAAGATGGATGAGTAAAATTAGAAGAGAGCCCTGTTGGGCATGGTGTAAGTCTAAACTTTACTTTACTTGCTTGCTCCCAAGATAGATTTGCTTGGTTAGCACGTAGTTTGAGTGTGGCTCTCAAAGGGTGGTCCCTGAATAGTAGCAGCACTTGGCAACCAAACTCTTGGGCTCTATCCCAAGACTAGAAAACTCTGGGTCAAGGAAAGGTATCGTCTTAACAACTGTAATGTACACTAAAGTTGGGAACTTAGGGAAACAGATCATAAAGATGACTTTGCACAAAAATAGACACGTTCATAACCCTCTTCCCGCCTCCAAGAGTAGGTGGGACCACACATTCTGACAGCACAGCACAGCTCTATGAATGGTTGTATTTCATGTGAAATCACTACATTTTATAAGCTTTTTTTTTCTCTTCAGTCAGTGATTATTTTGATAATCAAGTAAGGATAAGATCTGGGGAAAAAGGAAGAATATGCGAAAGCAAGAAGTAGAAAGAGGTGAGACATTGACAAATATTCAGGAGAAGATGAAGTCACTGAGGAAACCTGGGAGGAACACAGAGAAGTTCAAAGGTCAACAATCCTGCTACAACCTCAGCTCCCAGGCCAGCTCCATTGCCAACCATCCAGCTACTGGCCCTTCTTTGGTCCTACTGCTCTCCTCATGATGAACTAATTAAGCTAATTTGAGTTGTCAGCGTCTGTGTTCCAAGGTTGTAGCCATTCACTGAACCCTGCCATTTCTTCTTAGAAAGGCATAAATGCTACAGGCGTTGATTCCCACAGATAACTTTTGTTTCCCTGTAATGTAAGCACTACTTAGCCTTATTTCCTAACCCTAGGAAACAGTATCCACAATTTCCCCTGTGCATTACATTTGAAGACCATAAAAATGGTCCTCTTTGACAATTTTGTGCTTTAAAACATTTATAGGCAAAAATCAATTATGGGAATCCAGGTGAAGAGTATACAGGAAATCTTTATACTCACTTTGCCATTTTTTTCCTGTAAAGTTAAAATTACTTCAAAATAAGGTTTCAGGTTCCAGGTGCCCTACATTTCACTGAATTTCCTTTTTACCTCCTTTTTGCTGCTAGGCATGTCTTCTCTTATGAAATTCTAAGATCCTTTTCTCCATACTTACTTCACATCATTCAATAAGTTCTAATTATTCATCCCATATATGTCAAATATTCCTCTGTGTTCATTTCTTATTCACATCATAATGTCAGTAGAGATCTTCCTATTAATAGTGTGCTGCTCTGGCCCTATGCGTTTGTGTGTTTTCTATAGTTTCTCTTGCTTTTGTTTTCTAGTTTTGTCCTATCATGATCAGACAGAAAACAAACCTTTCCAGCTTTTGGGGTTTGTTTGTTTGTTTGTTTTATTTTTGTTTTTTCTTTCTTTCTTTCTTTTTTCCTTTTATTTTATTTAACAATACCATTCAGTTCTACATATCAGCCACGGGTTCCCCTGTTCTCCCCCTCCCACTCCCTCCCCTTACCCCCAGCCCACCCTCCATTCCCACCTCCTCCAGGGCAAAGCCTCCCCCAAGGACTGAGATCAACCTGGTAGACTCAGTCCAGGCAGGTCCAGTCCCCTCCTCCCAGACTGAGCCAAGCATCCCTGCATAAGCTCTAGGTTTCAAACAGCCAACTCATGCAATGAGTACAGGACTCGGTCCACTGCCTAGTTGCCTCCCAAACAGATCAAGCCAATCAACTGTCTCACCTATTCAGAGGGCCTGATCCACCAGCTGTGGGCCCCTCAGCCTTTGGCTCATAGTTCATGTGTTTCCATTCATTTGGCTATATTTTTTTTCAATAATTGAGTAAAACCAAAATTTATTATAAGCCACAGTCATCCTTGAGACCTCCATGTTATATATATATATATATATATATATATAGCCTCCATGGTTCTATGGGTTGTGGTCTGATTGTTCTTTATTTTATATCTAGAATCCACTTATGAGTGAGTACATACCATGACTGTCTTTCTGGGTTTGGTTACCTCACTCAGGATGATTTTTTCCAAGTAGATCAAAGACCTGAACATAAATCCAGTTACACTAAACTTAATAGAAAAGAAAGTAGGAAGCACTCTTGAACGCACTGGCACCGGAGACCATTTCCTAAATAAAACACCAACAGCACAGACCCTGAGCACAACAATTAATAAATGGGACCTCTTGAAACTGAGAAGCTTTTGCAGGGCAAAAGACACAGTCAATAAGACAAAAAGACAGCCAACAGAATGGGAAAAGATCTTCACAGACCCCACATCTGACAGAGGATTGATCTCCACAGTATATAAAGAACTCAAGAAACTAGACATAAAAATACTGAGCAATTCAATTAAAAAATGGGCTAAAGAGCTAAACAGAGAATTCACAAAACAAGAATCACAAATGGCTGAAAGACATTTAAAGAAATGCTCAACATCCTTAATCATCAGAGAAATGCAAATCAAAACGACTCTGAGATACCACCTTACACCTGTCAGAATGGCTATGATCAAAAACACCAATGACAGTCAATGTTGGAGAGGATGTGGAGCAAAGGGAACACTCCTCCACTGTTGGTGGGAATGTAAACTTGTACAATCACTGTGGAAATCAGTATGGTGGTTTCCCAAAAAAATAGGAATCGAACTACCTCAAGACCCAGCCATCCCACTCTTGGGCATATACCTAAGGAATGCTGATTCACACCATAAAGATACATGCTCAGCTATGTTCATAACAGCACTATTTGTAATAGCCAGAACCTGGAAACAACCTAGATGCCCGTCAACAGAAGAATGGATGAAAAAAAATGTGGTACATATACACAATGGAGTACTACTCAGCAGAGAAAAACAATGAAAGCATGAAATTTGCAGGCAAATGTTTGTTTGTTTTTTTGTTTTGAGTCCTAAAATATTGACTATCTTAGAAAAAGTTCTTTGTGTCACTGAAAAGAATGTGTCATCTCCAGACTTTTAGTAGAGTATATTATAGTTGTCTATTAATCTCATGTAAAGTATAATGGCACCTAATGCTGCTATTTTACTTTTTGAATGACCTGTTGGTGAAATAGCATATTGTATCATCCACTATTCCTGCATTGAAGTGCATCTGCTCCTTTCCATCAAGTAGTATTTGTTTCAGGAACTTGGGTTTATGTTATTTGATGCATCTATGTTTATCATTGCTGTATCCTGTTGATGGGTTGTCCCCTTCATCAATATGAAACAACCTTCTGAAGAAAAATGTCTTGTTCACATTTTCTTACTACTTTATCATTGTCGGGTATTCTAATTTATTGACCTTGTCTTCAAGACCTGATATTTGTCTACTACTTTATCTACTGTATTGGTGAGGCTTAGCCTTGACTATTTAATTTGATTTATTAAACTTTTATCTCTAAACTTTCAGTTTGATATTTTCAGTATTTCTATGACCTTATTGAATTCCTCTATCATACTTGTATAAACTTTCATGTTCTATTCAACTACTTATTTTTATTGTCTTAATTCATCTAAGAGTTTGTATCTTTGTTGATTTTATGAAACAGTTTTTACAATTACCTTACAATTATTTATTTAAATGCCTTGTCTGAAATTCCATCTAGTTCACTCTCATGGTAATCCATTACTGTTGAACTTAACATTTTTGGAAGCTCTGTGCTGTCTTGGTTATTCTTAATTTTTTTGCATTGGGAATTGCATGTTGAAAGTTAGATCACTGTTTGATTTTTCCTTTCCTCATCATATTCCTTCAGTTAAAGTATCTTTATATTTAAGTGGGACTATATAGTAAAAGTTTAAGTGCCATTTCTCCTAACTAGACAGAGACTATGCCTCAGTAGTTCAGTCTCTATTCATGTCATTTTTTCTAACCAGACAGAGACTACACCTCAGTAGTTAAGTCTATCCATGTGACTGAGGTTCCAGGGAACAGCCTAGCATTATTCTGAGAGTAGAATGCTAACTATAAAAACAACCACTACTAATGGTTATAGACCTGGTATGTACATACAGGAATGGTGAATTTAAAACTATGTCTCTTCAGTTTTAATAATTTGGGAGTAATAAAACTGCAATCATCATGTAAGGTATTTGTGCTAATCTAGTAGTTACTAAGGGCAGGAATAAAGCAAAAATAAGCTGAGTAAGACTAGGAGTTAGTACTGAACAACACAGAAAAACAGGAAAATAAATAGAAAAGTGGATTTGGTATATTAGCATAAACAGAATTTTTAAATTACTAAAATGGTAGATACTTATAGTTATGTTGTTAAAAAGAGAGTATTGGGGATAATATAAGGAGAAAATTAGTTAAAATGAGAAAGTACATGGGTTGTAGTTAAGAAAAATAGTAGTGAACACAATAGACAAGGTGGAAAAATAGATGGAGTAATCCTAATACCTAATTTAGTAATTAAAAAAACTAACACAAGCCAAACATTTTTGCAAAAATAAAGACTTAAACAATAGAAGTATATGCAATGTAGCATAGAAGTAAAATCAAAACATAATATAGCATCGGTCAATCTCTTATATGTAGGGTTGGATGTTGGATGCCCTGCCCAAAAGGTTTTATGAACCAAATTGTGGTAAGGAAAGACCTAATGTTGGTGTCTACACATCAAACCCTTTAGCCCAGAATGGCAGATATGCAGTGTCTCCATGGAATTCAAAGATGTTACTTCTTGGGTTGAATTTTGGCCCTGGTACCATCAGGGAGTGTCTCCCCCCCCCCCCCCTTTAGGAGTGTCCCAGCAATCAGCCCACACCTACCTCACACACCGTTTTCCTCATATGCTAGATGGTCAGCCTGACACCATGTGGATTTCAACGTCTAGGTCTATGGTTGGGGCCATGCCATTGCTTTTGTCTACCTCGTGGCAGGATACAGTTGCCTTATCAATGCCATGGCTACCTATTTGTCTTAGCTTGAGTGAGCTTGGGTGGTTCTGTGGTCCTCTGTGGCCAGACTCTTAGGAGGGGAAGCTTCTGAGTTTGAAGTCATGACTGAGTGGAGTTTTCTCACTACTCCATAGTCAGTCACACCACATGGGATGGTTAGCACTGGGCAGTCTCCCAAATACCTGTTTACATAGCTTGTGGATCTCCCAGGACTTTTGGTTTCTCTACCTTAGCTTCTGGGGATTTTCCTTTTCCCTTTGTTTTGCCACCCACTGTGGGATCAGGAGGAATTCCCTACCTTCCCTGCTGCTGTTTGGTACTCTGGGTTAGAGTCTACCACTTCCTAAAAATCTAGCAGTCAATATTTCCATTACTCCAGTCCTTAACTGTCTACTGATGGTTGTTACCTTGTTGTCTTTCTGTGCCTCTTACTTCTTTAAGGAGCCAAAGGTCAGATGTTTTCTTTGACATTTCAGGGGACAGAGCAGAAAGCTGTTTGCCCCTGCTCCACCATCATTCCTTGAATGAGTCATTTGTTTATGTATTTATTCATTTATTTATGTATTTATTCATTTATTTATGTATTTATTCATTTATTTACTTACTTACTTATTATAGCCATTTTACATACCAAATGCAGATTTCCCTCTCATCCCTCCTCCTGCTCCCTCCCTAGCCTCTCCCCCCCTCAGTTCCCCCTCCTATCCCCTCCTCCAAAGGGGTAAGGTCTCTCATGGGGAAGAAGCCAAGTATAAGGAGCCTCAAGTTTCACATGTTCCTATGGTATGTTCTAGTTTACATCAAACAAGCTGTGAAGCATCAGGGTAATCAGCTTGTGTTTTAAGAAAGTAGCATTGCCTTTATCTTTGCTTCTAAGATTAAATAATCTTTCCAGGTTAGTAACTAATGGAAAAGGCAGCAATAAAGAAAGGGGACAAAAGGGGGAAATGAAAAATAAAAATGTTTGATAAACATAAAAAAGAAAATATTTTAAATCAAACATTCTTAAATTTTATTTATTTATTTTGTGTATGGGTATCTTGCTGGCAAGTATGTCTATGCACAATATGTATGCAGTGCCTGCCAAATCCAGATGATGGCCTCAGGTTTCCACAAACTAGAGTCACAGACATTTGTGAGCCTCTTTGTGTGTACTGGGAATCAAACCCAGATACTCTTGAAAGGCTATCAGGATTTCTTTTATCATTTATCAAAAAATAATACTCGGGGATAAATATTAAGGATATATACCTTAGAGAACTGAAAGCAACCTCAACACACCACCACCATCTGCTTTGGCTGGAAAGAGCCATGATAACCCCTCGGCCTGCCTCTTCTTCATCTGAGGGCCTCCTTTTCCTTCTCCTGAGTCCACCAGGGAACTCCATGATCCATTCTGGCCAGCTGAATGTGAACCCCACCTCTCAATCCAACACCCAATGCCATTGGACATCAGACCACAACATATACAAAATTCCTGTAATGAAAGACAGCCAGTACTCTTAACCACTGAGCAATCTCCTCATTCCCAAATCAAAGGTTTCCAAACTATAAATTGGACAAATAAGAACTGTATTTTAAATCTCTCTCCCTTTTTTTTTCCAATGGAGATAATACTCATGTGTCCAGTTAAATGTTTGGGAAAATTAAGAATCATAAATCCAGTAGAAAATTAGAGTCTATAGGAGTCTATGGTGTTCATACCCAACTTGAATATCAGAGAAACAGAAGTTCAAGGAATAAAACTCTCATCTAAACTTCCTAAATCAAAGCCTACTTTAAACCTGGCAGATTCTTTCAACCAAATAGCACCATTTCCACGGAATAACTTTATCCAAGAACTCCCATGTGACATATTTGGCTATGTATTAAAAGAGTTCCCTAATTCCTCTGCAGTAAAAAAAGGGCAGCAATGAACAAACTATATGAAAGAAAATATCACTGTGTCACGTAATAAACACCAGAATTGATTTGATTTTCTTGGAACATTATCACATTTCCTTGTGAAAATCACATAACTCCATCTCAGAATCTCAGAATATCCAGCACAAGGAAATCAATACAGTAGATGTTATTTGTATTGTATTTATTATATTGATTATTTAATGAGGTTGAACACTTTAATAATATAAACAAAAATCATAAACAGAGCTATTCATCGACATTGGCCTCAATAGTTTTTCTGTGGCACTGTATTATCCTGGTTACATTTAGAATGTCCTGTTTCTGAAGATTGATTGCCAAGTATAAAAGTCATGTCTCCCACTTGCAGGAAGGAACCATAATACTTCAAGTTATTTAAGGATGGTGGCCCATTTTGAAATATCTTTTCTTTCATTCATAATAAGCTAAGCTAGAATGGTTTAAACAACAGTAAAAAAGATACAATTTGGCTATCAAAGTCAATAAGAAGCTCTAACAATGCTATCAAATACCAACATATAAGCCTTTAAGGAAATTTCACTTTGCTTTTCAGATTAGAAGGGGAAGTTATTGTGAAGATGTGTATTTTCACAGCCTTCATTGTGACTTAACCCCAAAAATATCATTAGAACTGAAAGAATAATGGAAGTAAAAATTATAAAATCAAAAATAAATGCTGAACAATCATAATAAAATTAAACTCACTGAAAGCTTTAATGTACAAATTATACCTATGAACATACGTGTTGCTGTTCACTCTTTGAACATCATTGTTCACATTTTATAAGGCAAAACGAAAATAGACTTTTCAATTCCTTTTGCCTATTAGTTTAGAATGTTGTTCTACCAATGTGTCTAATTTTAAAAATCAGATAGTAAGAGCATAGTTACTGAATTTAATTCTGTATCATACTCTGTTGATATGCCATATGACAATCCCAGTTATTAACACAAGATCAATTTGAAGAAAAAGGAATCTTTCATTAGGAAAACCTAACTGAAGTAAAATGGAGTAAATGGAGATTGCCACCACCACCCTAGTACTTGTTACACACCTCCATAGCTTCCAGACACATTCACATCTAGATGTCTGCCTGGGGTTTGGATAGGATTGCCATATGCATGATGGTCACAAAACCTTTGTTAGCCAAATGTATACTGAAATAAATTTCTTGATGGCAGAGGTTATGACTTATTTAGTTTTTAATCGTGTGTCCTTGAAACCCAGAATTTTGCATAATAACTGATCAGTAAACAAATTGGAAAATGATGCACAGAAATGAGGAAATGAAATACTTAAAGATTATATACATATCACTCCCTAGTCATTAAATATAGGTCCTGGAGATAGAACATTGTACTGGACTTGCCCAGGGAGCCTTTATGCATATATTTCCTGGATTCTTCCAAAAGGAAACTTTCTTTTATTGTCCCAGGCACAGGTGACATTTGAGCCCCTTCATGATGGACAAGAGCAACTAAGTTTGAGAGCCATTGATTTGTAGGTGAATTTATGTGTTTCTCACAACTGATAAACTCATTTCAGTTTTAAGCTAGAGAAGTACAAATACATATGGAAAAATACACAATTCCTGTGTTTTCACTTCCCAAACAAGAACACTGAGCCTAAGACAGATTAAAGTACTTGTCTAATGATAAAGATCTAACAGACGTCAGTGCTAAGATAGAAATTCTTACGATCCGTGGCCCAGTGTTCATTTTTGCATATAACACTACACTGTTTTTTTCATCATCTGAGAGGTATTTTCTGGACAAAAAAGAAGCAAAAGCAGCTTCCAACTATAATGTGCTTCTCTGCTCAGGTTCAATTCCAAATACAACTGTAGAAATCAAAAGCAAAAGAGCATTTCATTATTTTCTATGTTCAATTCGAAACATAATCCTCCCGAGTACTGTGGCTTGTATAATGTAATTAGGTGACTTGATGGAAAATAAAGAATGTAATATATGATGTGATATACAACCCTGGACATGCATGCAAAGCTGGTAGAAAACTGGTTTGATTTTAAATTCATTGGATGTTATGAATGACAAGCAAAATGATGAATGTCCTACAGCCCTGCCATGCCTGATTGTGTCATAATGTTAAGCTCTCCTACACATAATTGTCATTTGGCAACCTTAACAATGAGAAGGACAACCAGTCATGTTAGTAGTTATCTACCATAATTATGCTTCATTTAATAGCAAGAGAAAGGAGAAAATAATTAGTTGACCTGATCTTTCTTAGCCATTAAATAGCTTTCAAATTAAAAAACAGAGTTGAATTTTTATTTCCACTTAGTTTAGACTGTTGGTATTACAGGAATGTCTGAATATTTTCTTTTTGTTAACCAATGTTTTTTGTAATATTTTATTGTAGTAATTGCAATTTCTCTCATAGACACTATCAAATATATATGCAAAGATAATTTTAGTTCATTAAACTGAAAAGCTAGATGTTGAAAATTGGAGAAAAAAAATTGATTTAAAGTTACATTATGGAAGAAATTAGTTTTATCCAATTGTATTGCTTTTATTTGTGCAGCATAATTGAATCTGAAAAATTAGTTACTCATTAAGAATATTAACCTCAAATCAATTGTTCTGTTTGTGTTCTTTTAAGTATAGTATTCACCATATGGCAAATTTATAGATTCATTACTGATATTTAATTTCATTCATTTATTCTGATGTGAAAAAGTCTGGGTTAATAATGACATTACCCCATATAAATACAAATAGATTGGTATGTAAACCCAAAGGATGCTAAAGAAATCTGCCAAAATAAATAGTTTTCCATGTCAATATGAATGTGCAGTGGGAACAAGATGAATGAGCTATATTCTATTAACTACATCAATGTGGGCATGATCAACTGTTTCTATTTAGTGCAGAACATTTGTAGATCTCTGTGACATATTTGAAGATTAAATGAACTTAATGATTTTCTGAAAACTGGTACTTCTGAAAACACCCACAGGGAACCAGGTTCTGATGAAGTCTTTTGAAGAATCTGAGGTATTGCTGTATAACACTTTGTTATTATTACACTATATTGATGACCAATAGATAACAGAAAGTGTGGACTTGCATCATGTGACAAGGGACAGAAGGTCACACTTTCACAACTATCAAACAATTGTTGTGAATTTACGTCAAGTTCAATCAGGGAATTTTTCTTTTACTTCTGCATTCGGCACTTCACCAACTGAGAGTCTCCCCAACTCAAATTGTGGTGTGTGTGTGTGTGTGTGTGTGTGTGTGTGTGTGTGTTTAGATAGATAAATAGATAGATAGATGAATGGATGGGTGGATGGGTGGATACATGAATTATAAATTTATTTATTATATTTTTTGAGATTGTAATATAATTATATAATTCTCTCTTCACTTTTAATCTCTCCAGATCATCCCATATACCCATACTCCTTGATTTCTTTCAAATTCACATCCTCTTTTCTCATTAATTATTACTACATTCATACACATATATACTTATGTACTCCTAAATACCACCTCTTCAGCTATATAATGTTACTTGTATGTATGTTTTCAGGGCTGACCATTTGATTGGACATCCAGTTGGTGTGCTCTTCCCTGAGGAAGGCTCTTTCTCCCATTCTCACCACTCCTTAGTCGCCTGCAGTTCTTTGTGTGGGCTTGAGGCCTCTTGGGCTTTCTTCTGTCCACTTTGGCATGTCTGTTGGTGTCTTCCTTGTTCATTCAGCTCATGCTTAGGTAGTCATGTTGGTAAGACCTTACCATGATTTGTCGCTGCTGACGTTGCTAGGAGACATGGTCTTAAAGCAAGCTCCCTGATCCTCTGGCTCTTACAAAACCCCTCTTCTGCAATGTTCCCTGAGTCTTAGGTATAGGAGTTGTTTTGTAGATGTATCCTTGAGAATGGAATCAACAACTCTGTGTGTTGATTGGTTGTGGTTTTCTGTAATGGTCTCTGTATGTTGTAAAGAAAAGTTTCCTTGATGAGGAGGGAGGAATACACTTATGTGGGTATAAGGACAAATATTCAGAATGTAGTTGGGAATTATGCTCTTTTGGTAAAGTGATGGCTGTAGGTTCTCCTCCAAGATCCATGACTTCACTGGTCCTGGGGAATTGGCTAGGTTTCTAGTACCAACTATGGTTTTCCTCTTACCAAGTGGTTCTTAAGTCTAGTTGGAAAGCTGTTGGTTAAACCTGCCAAAGTATGCTTGCCACTACTGCACCCTTGTGGTTATTGTGCCATGCTGGTCATTTTTGTGGTTCATAGGCCTTGTGACTATTAGCTGCTTCCCTCCTTTAGAAGTTTGCATGGTACTTTTTGGTACCATGAAAGCTAGTCCTCAGGGAGGAGGCATTAAGGCATTAAGGTCAGTTCCAGCTCAAGGGCCTCTGAGCTATGTGTCTGGAGTACATGATGTGCTCAACAATAGCAACTTCCACCTCTGGGGGTGGCAACCAAGGGCAATAGCAATACTGCATAATGTTTTGGGAGCCTCTCATACAACCTTGACCAACAACTCAAAAGTTGTTCCTGGTGTTGGATATTTTATTGTTAGGTGGCCTTTGGCTTTGGAGGGAGCATTATCAGCCCAGATGAGAAATTTTTCATTAAACTCTATTTGTTTATTTATACACAGACTTACATATAGGGTATTGTTTTAAGTAGATAGTTAATAGTTTGATTCCTTATAACCTTTTCAGACCTCCTTACTATTATTTTACCCTCTCGTTTTTATCTCCCTCTCCTCTTCCAAATTAAAGCCCAGCTTTTCCCAATCCCCTAATTAGATCACTTGTACCCTGCTATTCCCCTATTACTCCACAACCCCTCACCCGAGCAATGGTCACTTTCTACTTTCTTCCAACCAATACATTTTTAACTGGGTTATTCATTGTCTACACTGTTAATAGTTCCACATCTGTAATGCTTACATAATTCCAATAAAGCCAATAGGAATAATTTTGAGTGTGTGAAATCTTTTTAATTATTTTCAGTAGTTCCAACAATATTTTTGTGGAGACTCTATTCCTTATTAACCCAAGAGATAAATGTCTTTTCTCAGTTAGGGAACCCAGTGGTCTCAGGATCATTGACTAAGTGGCCATAGGCACTCACTGCAGATGTCAGGCTGCAACCCTGCTGTGTGCACAGACTGCATGTGCTGCTCAGTACTCTGCAGAGTGCCTGGATCCTTTGCATCAATTTCATCTACCAGCTAAGACTTGTCCAGAGTTTCACACTATGATCTCGTTAGTTTTGTAATAGGCAACTTCTGAACACGAATATATTATGTAACTGCTATTGTCTTTCCTGTTGTTACATAGCAATTACATTCACATCAGTGCAGACCATCAGCACTCAGACAAGTCAACTGAAAATTTTCTTTCCTCTATAATTTTACATTGGCTCAAAACACAGCGCTAAATTGCAAAGTACTTAGTGACACCGCTGTGTGATGACATCAAGTCTTTAAGTGTGATAGTCTGATCATGAAAATTGCCTAGTCATCAACAAATTTTATAGATTTATGTTTATGTATATTATAAAGTGTCTGTAATAGGTTTATATAAACATTTAGTGTGTGTTATGTATGTTAGTGAAATTCACATTCAAAACGAGCTTTTATTTTATGCTCTGAAGAAATCATGATTGTTTCTGTCATCTGTCCTTACTTCCTTTTAATCTTTTTGGTGTAGCAGTGGTTTTTCATGGAGACTATTATGCTAAAGGATGAATATAAATAGACACATGAGTGAACTCTTAAATCTTGTGCTCATGGATCAATACCTAATTATTTATTATGTTCATCTGGGATTTCTTAGCAAACAAAGCTGAGATTGCAACTCAGGAGTTTAAAATAAACTGGGATAAATGGTTAGAAAGAACAGTAAAGGAACTAGGCAATGGTAAATAAAATCAGCAAAATTTGTCTCTTGGCTTTAAACATGATACTGTATTATATTGCTTTATATTAGTTATATTGATTGTTCACAATTTCTATATCATTCATTTTAAATGCTTAAAAAGAACAGGAATGAAGTTTTATTTTTGGAAAAAATGCATTAAATCATCTACTTTTCAGATTAGATAAATCTTCAAGCATTTTGCCCAGAAATGTCTTAAAAATAATAACCAGGTCCTCTTCAACTCATTTCAACTAGCATTTTAGATCCTTTTTGGTTTAATAAATGTAAAATAGAAGTGCTTATTAAAAGTTTTTCATCATACCAAGTTTGCATACCCTTTTCCTGGTAATGACAACCTGCCCACATTCCTGTGGCTTTGCCCTGTTCTGTACCACCCAGTCTCTTCAGCCTCCTGACCCCTGTCAGCCCCAGCTGTTTTTCATCAGTAATCATGGGGTGGGAAGATATGGACGATGAGACAAATTACCTTTAGAAACCTTTGATTTAACAGAGCCAGCCCACAGAAGTGCACATTTCCAAATAGGCACAGAGCATTTATCCCACTGAGCTCTTTTGTGAGTTACCCCTTGACTCTTTCCATAAAATACTTGTGTGGGGGACGGAACAGGAGCTCAAACAGAAAGAGAACATTCTTAGATGGTTTGTACTAGGAAAAAAATGTAACAACTAAAATGTCTAATGTGCCCACTGTTTTCTATGGACAGTATTAGTGTTTTATGTGGACCCACTAATTTTATCCCAGCAATAATCTTATAAACAAGATTATTGTGACTCTTGATTTTTAAATGGGTCTTGAAGAAGCTAAGTGCTCAGTAGTGAGACAGGCGAACGTACTCTGTATTCTCAGTCATCACAAGGAGTGAGCAGATGCAGTCTATGTCTTGTTTACTAAAAACAAACCATTAAAAAATGAGAATTTTAAAATCTTAAATGCCCATGCTTACTCAGGCTAGAGTTCTGATCACCATTCTGTCATTCATGTTGTATTTTTTCATGTAGCCCTTAGAAGTCATGATAGCTTGTCAACTATTATTGAAATAATTTGGATTGAAACCATTTCCTTTTATGATTTTTCTAATTCTGTAATGAAAAATAAAAAGGGAAGAACACATAAGACTTGGCTCCTGTGAACCACCTTCTCTTTCTGTGAATCCTTAGATCTATACAGCCTCACTGGACATATTGCCGCATCTATAACAAAAGAATATTAGACTACATAATTGTCTCATTTCTCACAGACACCAGTGTTCTGTGGTTTTTCCTTTGATGTATGACAGGACAGCATATGGAAGAGACTGAAATTTTGGTTGTTTTCATACACACAAGAATAGCATGGATGTTCTTCCAAACTCCTAAGTCCTTAATACTCTGTATGACTACACAATGCTACTTCTTAGAGGCCCGTGTTATCCCCAGCGTAGTTACAGAGTTGGCCCATAGTGTTAAGTAACAAGGTTTTGAACTTGGTTCTGTTCCATCTGATTTTACCAGTGATGTTAGGGAATAACTATTTGTCTAGTTGATGACATTGATTTTTATGAAGTTACTAACTATTCAATATTTTTCAAAGGCAGGACTAATGAAGTGAGTTCAGCAAATGAAACCCTGGTTGTTGGTAACTAAAAACTTAAATAAACAGCATGGCAAGGTTCAGTTAATGACATTTTAGTTGGCACTGACTTAATAGTTAACAATGTAGGGATGCTGTTTGAAAAATAAAATCTTAAGTTCCATACAAGTATGTAACTAGAGTTTTCCTGCCTTGCCCACAGTCAGGACAAATCTCTGTCACCCACCAGTCCCACAGCTGCTCAGACCCAACCAAGTAAACACAGAGACTTATATTGCTTACAAACTGTATTGCCATGGCAGGCTTCTTGCTAACTGTTCTCATAGCTTAAATTAATGCATTTCTATAAACCTATACCTTACCACGTGGCTCATGGCTTACCGGTGTCTTCACATGCTGCTTGTCATGGCAGCAGCTGGCAGTGACTTCCTCTGCCTTCCTGTTCTCTCAATTCTCCTCTCTGTTAGTCCCACCTATACTTCCTGCCTGGCCACTGGCCAATCAGTGTTTTATTTATTGACCAATCAGAGTAATTTGACATACAGACCATCCCACAGCACAAGTAGATTATCCTACAAGCGTAGTGGTAAGCCTCAATGATTTCTCCCCTACTCCCTACTTGACAAATTAAAAAAAAAGCATAGTACTTCTAAAAGTAGCTGCCATCAATGGCATGAATTTCCACATGTCTACACCACCAAATCTTTACTATCGGAGGTCTTGGTGACTGTGGCCATCCCTATTGAAAACCTGGATATGAGAAACATAGAAAAGCCATACTCATGCTGCAGAACCATTTCTTACTACTGTGAGTGAATGGGGACAGGAACAAAGCAAGGATGTCTTGAAGAGGACAGGTGACATACTGTTGGTCATTGGGAACATCCTTTAAAGCCAAGTGTATCCTTGGGAAGAAGTTTTTGGTCTAGTTTGTGAGTCTGTGTGCCTATTCCTATCTATCCTTTGAGGGCCCATTCAACAAGTTCCTCTGTATCATGAAAGGTGACAAGCTTAACAAACTGCCCCTTGTATCACTGAAACTACTTCTAAAATAGACATATAGAATCAGTAGTTCAGTGTTCTCTTACTTTGCATTTTCATTTCAATGGTACAGTCTTAATTTCTATGTATTTCTCTTCTTTATTTTTTCTTTATTTGATTTTACATACCAACCACAGTTTCCCTCTTCCTCTCCTCCTGTTCCCTCCCAGCACTTACCCTCACACACACCCCCCCCATCACTCCTCCTCCCTCTCCATTTAGATGGGGTAAGGTCTCCCTTGGGAATCCACAAAGCATGGCATATCAAATTGCAGCAGGACCATGCTCCTCTCCCCTGCCTCAAGGCTAAACCAGGCATCCCACCATAGGGAATAGGTTCCAAAGAGCCAGCTCATGGATTAGGGACTGGTCCTTGTCCCACAGCTAGGGGTCCCACAAAAGACCAAGCTACACAATGGTCACCCAGATGTAGAGGACCTAGCTCAGTCCCATGCCAGCTCCCTTTCTGTCCGTCCAGAGTCCATAAACTCCCACAAGCTCAGGTCAACTGTCTCTGGATTTCCACATCATGATCTTGACCCACCTTGCTCATATAATCCCTCCACCCTCTCTTCAACCGGACTCCCGGAGCTCAGACCAGTGCTTGCTGTGGATCTCTGCTTCTGCTTCGATCAGGTATTGGATGAAGGCTCTATGAAGTCAATTAGGGTATTTACCAATCTGATTACAGGGGAAGGCCAGTTCAGGCACCCTCTCCACTATTGCTAGGAGTCTGTAGTTTCCTGGGAGTTTCGCTGGCATCAGGTTTCTCCCTATCCCCATAATGGCCCCCTCTATCAATTTATCTCTTTTACGCTGGACAGTGGTGGGGCACGCCTTTAATCCCAGCACTTGGGAGGCAGAAGCAGGCTGATCTTTGTGAGTTCAAGGCCAACCTGGTCTACAGAGCGAGATCCAGGAGAGGCCTAAAGCTACACAGAGAAACCCTGTCTCAAAACAACAACAACAAAAAAGATATCTCTTTTATTACTCTCCTCCTCTGTCATGCCCCCAACTCAACCATCCTGATCCCTCATGTTCCCATTTCCCCATTCCTTCCCCACATCTCCCCACCCCCATTTTACCCAGGACATCTATTGGTATAAACTTAAAGTTGCTAGGTATCCTTTCCCTAGACAAGTTTATAGTGGACCATAAGATATTTAGTTCCCTTTCAAGTAATGCCAAAACTCCATTGAAAAGAATTTTGTGAACAATCTGCTTGAAACTCAAAATAATTCTACTAATATTGGGGAAAATAATGGTATCTGGTTTCTCCATTCATTTGGCGTACTATTTGAAGTCTTAACTATAGCAATGCAACAAGAGAAGAAAATAAAGGAGGCATGAAAGAAAATGTAGATGTTGAAGTGTTCCTCCTGTACAAGAGACCCTTGAAATAAAAATGCGCCCCCCCAGAATGATCTGCATTGATAGATAAAGAAAAACAATACTTGAAACTGAACTTCACATGTATCGGAAGTGAATACCTTTTATCCTATATTACAGTTACACAGTGGATGACTGTACCTTGATCTGAATTGGAAACAAATTTGCCTTTGTATGTGACTTACTGGCAGCTGGTGAATGGCTGTTTGTTACTCTGTTAAGAGCCAGCTCTTTTCCAAGGAGGTCTTCCTTGATATGCAGCACTTCCTGGGCATACAATTAATAAGAACATGTAGAGGAATTTTGTATCTTAGAGGAGTTTGGCATAAGGCGCTTAAATATTAGGCAGTGACATGGCAACAAAAAGAGTTGATTTGAGTCCTGTTACTGCATTGTTGCCAGGGTGTAACCATTTCTGCTTTCAACAATTACATTAATACCATTGTGATTACGCCTTTGACTTTCCTGTTGCATGGACTAGTGGGTCTCTTTATAGCTAGAATTTGCTTTGTTCAGAAAACATCTCAAACAACTTGTATTCTCAGTGTCAGCAGTAAGAAACAAATGAATGGTTGTAAGAAAGGAGATTTTGTGATGATTTTATAATTTCCAAACCAGCATAAGATTTCAACACTGGTTTCCTTCCTTTAAAAAGAGTCTGTCTCTTAGCTCTAAATTAGCACAGCAGAGAAGTTTGGCAGCATGGATCCCATTTACCTTAATAAAAGCTACTTAATGAAGCTTACAAATACTGCTTAGAAACTCAGTGGTTCAACTATTGTGTTCTGTGTCCTTGGTCTATAGATAATCCTTAAATTTTTTACTAAGATGTTTCACAGCTACAGCTTGTATCTCACCAAATAATTAGGTTTTTCTTTGAAGTATAGCTATATGCATATGCTGTAACATCCAATAATTGACAGCAGTGTCATAAGTTCCATTAAAATGCAGCAGTGTGTGTGTGTGTGTGTGTGTGTGTGTGTGTGTGTGTGTGTGTTACAACTAAATGGTTCTCTCATTTGTTTTCTGACTAACTAAGCTGTTTTCTTATTTAATGACTGATGTAGGAGGGCCCAGCCCACTGTGGGCAGTGCTACCTTTGGGCAGGTGGTGGTGGGTTATATAAGAGAGCAGGCTGAGCAAGCTATTGGGAGCAAGCCAATACGAACTCTCTCTGCTTGAGTTCCTGCTTCCGGGTTCCTGTTTTGAGTTCCTGCCCTGACTCCCCTCAGCCATAGGTTGTAACTGTGAGGATGAAATAAACCTTTCCTCCCTCCAGTTGGTTTTGCTCATAGAGTTTATCACAGCAACAGAAAGAAAATTCAATGTGTCTCCAGGAGCACCTTTTGGTTTGCAGCAATATTTTAGCAACAAAGTTCTATTTGCTTATTAATTAATACCTATTATCTGATTCTAATAGAAATTTTTGAGGTCCAGGGGAGAAACCTTCAATGTCTTTACCCTACCAGCTGTTCTGAAACCCAAATTGTTTGCTTCGAAATACTGCATTCTTCCTTCTAGCACTTTCCTGTGGCCTAATTAAACTGCCTTTGTTTGCCTGTAGGAATGTCTTTTTTTTTTTTTTTGCTGTGTTCCCTGTTTGAAAGATGAAGTGTCACATTATCTTAAGGTTAGTGCGATGAGGCTAAGGTTATATTTCCTCATGTCACAGGGCCGAACTGACATTTTCAGAGAAAAGCATAGCATTTCTGTCTTTCTGATAAGGAAGGAGTACCATGACCAAGGCCCTTCTAGAGAAGTTTTTCATAAACCATAAGTTAGGATGAAGGAAATGACCTGTGATGCTGCCTTTGTCCAGACTCGTCACTCATTCATTTCCCTGTCACATTTGCCAGCCTTAGCCTAATTATTTAAAATTAAGTTTGTGTTTACTGATCACAATAGAATTATGTCATCTTTGATGACACTTTATTTCTTCCCTGTGTATCTTCAAACTAACCTAAATCCCATGACTATCTGTGATGACGAGGTCTCTGTTAGCACCTAAGGAATTCAAAACTTATGAAATGCAGTTGTTTTTTATTGAGTGTGAATATGTAAAAGCATTGTCTCCATAGTCCTCCCCCATTTCAACATCCCTGCCCTGCCTAGGTGATATTTTATGTCTAGGTAAACTGGAGGGAAAAGTCATCCTTAGTCATAAAGAATCCATTTTACAAATAAGGTTTTATCTGACACAATGCTTTGTGTTTTCTCTTACTGTTGTCTATCTTAAAGTTTGTTTTCCAGTAATACTTCAGTAAATTGTGTATAATTACAAGTGGCAGGAGTTCTTTCTGAGATGTGTGTTTACTATCTGAGGTGACTCCATTACTTATAATCATTTCTTCTCTATTTCCACACTTAACAAAAAAGATCTTACAGATGCAGAATCCTAGTAAATGTTCACAGCCACGGTCGTACTGAGATCCTCCTGTTTCAGTTTCACAATGTGAATTTTGGGGGTTTAAATGTCATTTCTTACCAGATTAGCAGTCTGCTGGAAATGGCCCTACATTAGAGATGGATTCTACAGCTTCTGAATGTTACTGTGTGTGGTCCTAAGTGGAATGTCCTAAGTGGAATTTAAAGATAATTATCGTATGGAGACAATGGAGTGGACAACTGGAAAGGCTAGTTTCTGCAGTGCCCCCAAGTACGATTGCTAATGTGAAGAATGTTGAGTATCTGAAGGTATGAGGTGTTTTCCTCGAAAATGTCTGAAACTATGCTAGGAAGAGAATCTTTGTAAGTCCTCCTAGATTTTTTGCCATACATATCAAAGTTAGAGAACACCAGTTCCCAGTTCAAAACTGGACTCCCAGTTGATCTCACTGAAGAGCCGAGGATTGGTTCAGTGTCTAAATTTTGTTACTATTTTCCAGCCCTAAACAAAAATATAACCTCATATATATGTTTTCTCTTAGTAAATACATGTTGAGTAAACTAATGAGTCTCTAAGAGGATGCTTTGATTTTAATATTTATTTTTGTTTTTTCATTTGTGTGTATATCTGTGTGAGTATATACTACATGTGTCAGGTACCTGTACCAGCCAGAAGAGGGTATCAAGTGCCCTGGAGCTGGAGTTATAGAAGGTTGGGAGGGGTCCATTATAAGTGCTGGAACTAAACACAAATTTAGAAGAAAAAGAAGCACTCTTAACTGTTGACTCATCTTTCCAGCCAACCTAAGTGAATTTTTAATGAGCATGTATTAATTAGCAAATGTCACAAATTCAAGAGTATGAATAAATGTCATCAAGCTTTACAAGTATGCAGCTTTACAGGTTACCCCAAAACACAAACATATTCCACCTACTATCTCTAATTTTTCCTTTTCTTTTGAGACAGAGTCTCACACTGTAGCAGGGGTAGCCTGGAACTCCACACTATGTAGCCCCAGGTTAACTTAAAACTCATAGCAATCATTCTGCATTAGTTTTGCCAGTGCTCAGGTTATAGGCTTGTGTAGCTGAAGTTTCCTGTGTCAGTCAGGTCAAATCTCTTCCACTCTCGTCCCCCAAGTAAACACACAGAGACTTATATTTTATTACTTATAAACTGTATGGCCGTGGCAGGCGCTTCTTGCTATCTAGTTTTTATATTTTAAATTAACCCATTTCTATTAATCTATAAGTTGCCATGTGGTTTGTGGCTTATAAGTACTTTTACATCTCGCTTCCTCTTGTCTGGCTGGGGACTCTTGACTCTGCCTTCCTGTTCCCAGAATTCTCTTCTCTGCTTGTCCTGCCTATACTTCCTGTCTGGCTACTGGCCACTCGGCATTTTATTTATAGAGAGCGATATCCACAGCAGGCTTAAACCACCACATCTGGCTTTCTCTTTATTTTAAAGTTTGTATTTCTCAGTGAGCATTGGAATTGCCAATCACTATTAATAATTTATTACAAACTCAGACAGCCATATTATGGAGACACTTATCTTACAGCCAAGATGTATTTCACATTCACAGTTCTGTGTGTCATGATCCAAAGATTATTTTATGAACCTCATATGTGTCTGTATCTTCCATGGGATTGATTGTAAAGATCATTTGTGAGGGAATTCAATTTCACTTTTATACCAGCTTTTTATTGAAGCCATAGAAAATTCTTGTTGGGATTATAACATTGACTTGTGCTTTCTACTGAAACTTGTATGTGCTGAGTAGCTTGAGCTGGAAATGTTATGCAGGCATTGTACAGAGAATACAATTCATTCATCAATCAGGAGGTGGAATTTTACGAATTTGTTCATAAGCAAGTTTCAAGAAAACCATTGCATGTATTTCTGTGGAGAGTGTGTTGGACAGGAGTTTTTTTTAAACTTATTTTGGCAGATAAATATTTATTATATGCTGATCCTCTGGGGGATTATAAATGCCAATAGTTTAGGGACTTGAAAGGGTACCATGTTATGTGGTATCTATTGACATATTTATGTAGAACCCCTTCTATCACTGAAATATGAATAAATGAGTAAGACTCATAAATGAGGGACACTCTTCCAAATATATCACTAATGATTCTTTCTCACATTTAATAGTGAAATATTCTAAAGTGCACTTACTTTCCTCTATGAAAAAAACTAACCATTGCCATAGAGTTGGATCACTTTTCCAGACTGTGTCTTGCCATCAGTTGTCAATTAATCATTCTGTTTATTCTTCCTTGATGGTGATTAAATTACCAAATGTTTTTCTTTATTAGCAAGGGAAAAATAAATCTTTGAATATGTACATCTTTCTTGTTTTTCTGCCCAATCATTTTTCCCCACTGTAGACTCATTTGAAAATACAGATTGCAATACAGCTTTACTAAGTAAGTAACTTGCAGACACAAGGATTCTAATTTCACAAAGGTGAAGGTGCTGCTACCCATATCCCAAGTGATGGTTGTCCCAAGGAACTATCACAGAAACTCATATAAATCCACATCATTCAGAATGTGCCCCCTGTAGTCCAGTAAGTAATATGTAATCTTAGCTTTCTGAGAAATTCTAAGTGTATCTTTTTAAAATATTTTTCTTCTATTTACATGTTTTAGACATTTATTGAGTAGCAAAAACATCAATAACTTTGGATTAAGTCACCAATGGGACGTTTGTTGGTTTTCCTGCACTTTGTAGTATTCATTGTAGCATGCATTCTCTCCCCATTTCCTCTCCTCAACAAAGGAGTGCTCTTCCAGGTAACTGCTTCTCGCTTTCAGTAGTGAGACTATAATTCTCAATGTGTTTCCCCACAGATAGCAATGGTTGCACATAATAAGGACACAAGAATAAATAAATTTAATATTTAAGAAAATTGCCTGAAATTTGCTTTATCAAATCAAACCAACCCTCCACAATTTATTGTGAGTATATTCCTCTAGCCCATGAGAAATCATACAAAATGACAATTAATTTTCACTCACTCTAGGCCATCAATTAGAAACTGGTATGAAATGTTTCATGTGGCCCACACTCTTGAAATCAAATCTCTTTGCTTGGCCTTGAAAACCTTGGCTTGGTGATAAACCTCATTAATGATTTACCATGGAGTCTCTCCTGTGGTGCTTCTGCTAGAGACACCCGTCCCATGTTGTGCCTCCTGTGAGCAGACAGACTTAAGACACTGGAAAACACAATATAGCTTCATCTAAAATCACTTAAAGTTTCATTAGATTAAATATACTAAGAAGTGCCCGACTAAGGCAAACAGACTACAAGTGTAAAATAACGTAGTGGAGATGGTATAATTAACCTGATTAGTTTTTTTAAAAAATCTCACTTGATTTTTTTTTCTTGAAAGGCATATTTAATTAATATGACAGCAGACTATTTAGTGCCTAATTGCATCTGAACTTGACTTAAAGTTGGTCATTTTGCTGACTCGTTTTAAAATCTTATTGCCACCTCCTAATTTGTTCTCACTGGAATTTTCCCTTAATAATTTAGGAGCTACAAGAGAAGAGGGGTAATAGGTGATAAAAAGCTACTGCTCTGTCCATTAAACTGCAGATAAAGCCTTCTGCTGTGACAGAGAGCTTTCCAACAAAGATCTCTGCGGTCAGTTACTTAATCATCCATTTGGTAGGGAAGAATGACGTAGGTGGCCTGGTTTCCCTGATTCCATGTCCCAGCTCCCTAAATTAAGGCTGGTTAGAAACAGATCTAAGAGTTGAGTATCAGATAATAGGCTGCAACATAAATGGAGTTTTCAATCACTATCATTTGTCTGCATTATTTAATTAGCCTCCTAAACAAGGATCCTTTGCTCCAGCTGTTGACTTCCCCCATCCATTCCTCAAAAGATAATAAAAGTGACCTTTAGAAAACTGAAATTCAACCATGTCACTCTCTTCTTAAGACCTTTATTTGACTTTCTCTGCTTTTCTGGGGAAATTTCAAACTCCTTGATATTAAGTGCATTATTATGTTCCTTGTCTATAGTTGTAGGTACACTTCCTGCTCCAGCTCACACTGTTCCACATCGTCTCTGGCTCACACTCAGGCCCACCTCCTGCCCTGGTTCTCACAATGAGCTTTGCTGTTCCAAGTAATTTATTCTTTCCAGAAGGTATCTGCCTTTCTAGTTTGGAATGGGTCTCCAATAGTTTCCTTTTCCAAATATATTCTCCTCTGTCCTCCTTCCCTTACTAAATCCTATTCAATCTTCAATCAATATTTTCTTTTCTTTTTTTTTTTTTGATTCAATTTTTATTAAGAAAAAATTTCCATTTATTTTACACACCAAAGATTCCCCTCTTCCCTCCTCCCACCCTCATCCTCCCCCTCCCAACCCATCCCCCATTCCTCCCCACAAGAGGACAAGGCCTCCCATGAGGAAGCACATCCAGTAGAGGCAAATCCAAGCCCCTCCCCCTGCCTCAAGGATGCAGGAGGTGTCCCATCATAGGTAGTGGGCTCCAAAAAGCTGGCTCCTGCAACAGGGATGGATTCTAATCCTACCACCAGGGCCCCCCAAGCAGATCAGGCTACACGACTGTCTCGCCATGCAGAGGGCCCAGTCCGGTCCCACACAGGTTCCACAGCCTTTGATCCAACTTTCATGAGTTTCCACTAATTTGGTTTGGTCGTCTCTGCAGGTTTCCCCAATTACGATCTTGATGCACTTGCTCATAGAATTCCTCTTCTCTCTCCTCAACTGGACTCCTGGAGCTCTGCCTGGTGCGTGGCTGTGGATCTCTGCATCAGTATTTTCAAAAGCCAATCTCCATCTCTTCCAAGGCCTCCTAAGAGGCGCCACCTTGATCTTTCTTCTGTACCCTAAAAGCACTTGGTGCATTGCTCACGTAGATTTGTACCCTTGGTTTGCTACACTCCTGCCTCCAATAGACTGCAGGTATTTTAATGATGGTTTCATTCATCACTGAACTCTAGGTGCTCAGACCTTCGCTAGGATACACATAGTGGATCATCAGAGAACAAAGACTTGTTAATTCTGTGAGTGGCAAGTCCTGTCTTTAAACCAAGACTCTGACAGCACCTTTCCCTGTCACTTTTAGTATACTGTTTATAACTGGAAGATTTAGTAGTTTTCTTAGTCTGCTTTCTATCACTGTGACAAAGCACCATCACCAAACAACTCAGGGAGTAAAAGGTTTATTTCAGCTCACAATTTATAGTTCATCATAAAGAGAAGTCAGAGAGGAGCTCAAGGCAGGAACCTGGAAGCAGGAACTGAAAGAGAAGCTCTGGAGGAAAACTGCTTACTGATTTATTCTTTCTAGATTGCTCAGTTTGCTTATACATGCCAAACAATCCACAATGGGCTGGCCCTCCCATATCAATCATTACTTTAAAAAAAAATCCCACAGTCTTGCCTACAGATCCATTTTATGGAAGTACATTCTCATTGAAGGAGATCCCTTTTTCTTGGATGGCTACACCTTGTATCATGTTGGCAAAAAAACAACTAACGAACCCACTGGTTCTCTTTAAATGTAACAAGAGAGATCCTAGTCTTGGGTGGACATTTCAACTGCTAAGGATGTATAAAAGTCTCTTCAACATCCAAAAAAAATAATTATAGAAAGACTGGATGACAGTGTTGTATTATTACGCATGTTTTTCTTCAATGGTGTTTTTTTATTCATGTCCATATTTTTGAAAGAGTGATAGGGGAAGAATAAACTAAGGTTTATATAACTTCCCTTCTTTACTTTTTTCCTTAATTTCCTAAAATTTTTTGGCTATTGAAGTACAGGAGGGCTGTCACAGTTTCCAAAGCTTTATAGCTTTGTCGTATTCAGTGCAAATGGGAGAGTATATTCCCTTACCATCAGGAGAACAGCAATTTCAAATCAAAGCTCACTAATCAAATTGATTAGCTGCTCCTGAAAATAACTTTCTAAAAAAGAACACATTCCTTTTTTTAAACTACTTTTGGCATTATCTATTTTTCAGTATTTGGTAGAGTGGAATTTTATTGCTTAGGGACATTCACTTCACTTGGGAAAGCAAACTTGAGAAAAAGACAACTAGGGACTGTCTTTATTGAAGAAAAAAATGGAATGATAAAACTGTTAAGAAAAAAAATGGCTTTAAATGTCTCCTAAAGCGGAAAGCCAAGTTAAATATTTGGGGAAAGGCTGTAACATCCATAATCTCTCAGACCAGGGTCCCTGAAGATTCTCTATTATATCAGCTTCTAATCTTATCACGTAGCAATATAATAAAGGCCTGGTTTGAGACGAAGTACCTGTAAGCAGCCAGCTCATACCCTTTTTGGCTGAGTATGGTAGCTATTGAGAAAAAGGACTACAGACTTTAGAAAGCTCAATGGGTTGATAACTTGCTCTAGTCCTTCTCTTGATGACTTGCTAGATGAGGCAGAAGTGACTCCCTTTGCTTCTTTGAGTCCCTGTTTATTTTATAATCACACAGCCTACTTCTGCTTATCTGATCCTAAATAGTCCTAGTCTTATACATTTAGAAACCATTTTATCTGATCCCAGTCAAATGCTACTTCACAAACTGAAACAAAGAAACATAAGTGAGGGAAAACATGAAGAAGGAGTATGGAGGGAGAAAAATTGGGAGGAAGAGATGGAAAGAGGCCAAAGAGCAGAAGGAAAAATACAGTTAGGGGAGGAAGAATCTTAAGAACTATAACTTAAATAACAATAAAGCAGTTATTTCTAATAATACCAGCATTGAGTATACATTTCTATCATGCACAAATCAGTCTGGTTCATTATAATAAACAAATTATCATTCCAAGTATATGAGAAAGAACTGTCTTCTGATAAGAATAAAATTTGAAAGTTCTATTTTTAAAGTATACTTATTATTTATGCCATATAATATAACAAGTTTTCATATGATTTCCATAAATAATATAAAATACTCATCATATTATAGTGTAGCATTTTACATGATGTACTTTGAAAGACAAAAGAAAATGGCAAGCATGAAATAAGCATCCATGTTCAGTTATAGTGACCTTTATAGAATTTTAAATATGAATCTTTGTATGTCTCTCATGTATCACATCAACAGACTTTTTTTGACTTCTCTCTTTCTCCCCCTCCAGACGATACTGCCCACCTAAAATCATTCCTGCTTACATTCTGTTTCTTCCATAAACCCCTTCTCTTGCCCCTTTCCCCTCCCTGTGCCAATTTTAGCCATTGTAACTGTTGAGATGAAAATTCTATCATTTCTATGATATTGCAGGTAGGAGATGCTTCAAGTATGGATAACTAAATGTAACTTCATGTGGTCCATAGTAGACACAAGTATTTTGCACAGATGAGTCTTCTTCCCTGATACACAATCCCTTATACAAATTTTTCTGTTCAGTTGATGCTGACATACATTTTGAGTAGTAGGAAAAAAGGCTGGGAGCTTCTCTTTGTCCCAGAGGATCTGGGAAATACTTGTGAAGTTGCTATGAGTATGTGCTTTACTGTCACATGCTCCTAGAGCTCAAGTCCTGGCCTCCAACCAGCTGTGTGATGTGAGCAAGGGATGTGTGTGTCTTGAACCTTAGAGATCTCAGAGATCAAAAAGGTAATTAGTACATGTAAGTACTTCACCTGTGTTGTAAGGAGGACATTTTTGTTTTCCTGAAGAACTGTGAAGAGCATGCTGTGGTTGCATCTAAAATGACCAGTGCAGAACTCTAACCTTTTGATATGCGACTGTAATCCGGGCCATGCATAAGCCTGGCTATTGATGGAGAGTTGAAGAACATAGGTTATAACAGTGATTCTATATGATGTTGAGGGTCTACAATGGTTTAGAAACTGCCTGAAAGGCTTTATGCCCAATTATAAAATAAAAACTAATAGAAAGATTGATTTGAATATATAGTTTTCAATTTCTGACCATGTTTTCTCCTTTTCCTCTCCATGTTTCCTTATGTTCTATACATTTTCACTGAAAGGAATATATCTTGATACAGGCATACTTGGAGCATTAGAAACTCTTGCTTCTTCTTAACTTTTGAATAAAAATTATCGAGACCTGCAGATTTGTACTCTCACATTGCTAGTTATTCATAAATTATAAGGATGCGATTGGTTTAACCATTCACAATATGAAATATCTTGAAAGCTGTGAGCATTAATGAAATGAAGAGACTTTCATGTCCAAACTATGTAACTGTTTAAAGGTATCTTTTACCTAAAACACAGTGAGTCCTGACCAACTTGTGGGTACAGAAAAGAACTAATCTTGACAAAGAAGAAAGACAAAGTCAAAATGTTCTCTTTGAATAGGAAGGCTGTGATCTAATGAGGGTCTTCCTGGGGATGTGCATGTGGCAATATCAGGCACGAAACCAGCCTTGCTAACTGTTCAGTAAAATAAGAGCACATGTAGCCTTGGCTAAATTAGTTATAAAAATTATTAGTGGTTAATGAAAATGGTTTAATGATAGAATTGTGCTTGTTTGTTGTTGTTTGTTTTGTTTTTTTTTTTTTAAGCAAGCACTATTGCTATTTGAAACAATAACTAGGTGAGTCAGAAAAGAATCAATAAAGAAAGCCACAGTGATGGAGTGGTTTCCTAAGCTGCCCTCTAGACAAGCAGGTAGATAAGAATCTTAACACTCTTCAACATCAGATTTTGGACAGATCAATGAAGTGAAGGTGCAAGAAAGCAGAAGAAACACATACAATGAGAACTATAAAACACCACATACACACAAGGGATGTGCTTTCTGTATGCTCAAACATGCAGCAGCATTACCAACTAGGACAGAGAAGTGAGCTGGCTCCATTGATTTTTCCCTGGCTTCTCATATTCCTTACTAATGCACCAGAGGATGTAAATAATGCATACGGCAGATTGCATTAGAGACAATTGTCTCCTTATTGCATGCATAAGTCAAAAGGCATGATTAGTGCATTAGAGACAGAGACTCCATTCCAGATTGCATACTCTCTTCACCTAATGACTGTCACAGATAGGAAATGCAAGTACCCAAGCAACCAAACAAGACTATCTTTGTAGTTTGCCTCATGAAATACCTTCTTTTGTGTCATAAAAATAAAAAAAAAGGTAGTTTATGGAGCAAATAAAACTCTTCAGGAGAAATTTTTACTAAATAGAGAAAACACACAAAGGCTTTACAGAGGAATATTGCATTGTCCTCTGTGATAAAATCTCAGATATGTAACCGCTATTTCCTTTTAAATATAAGTAAGGCAGTTCTAAACAAGCCAATGTTACACGCCCTCTCTGATTGCCTCAATAGTTTCTGTCATACTGGTAAAACCTATATATCTTAACTCATTAATGTATCTTCCATTGCATGATCAAACATTTATATATGATCTGCGGGATGTTTATTCACTTTCATCTTTTTAAGCATTTAATTAGTATGTCTTGATTATACTTAATAATGGGCTTCATTATGATATTTTTATATATCCATATAATGCATATTTATCATATTCATGTCCTGTTAACTTCATGTCTCCCTTCCACTCCTGCTGATCTTCTTCATCTTCTCCTCTTGTCCCTGTCTACCTTTATGTCTTCTTTATGTGACCTGATGAGTTTTCTTCGGGTGGTTTCCATAAACATGGGTGAGAGGGTTTTGACAGGAGCACGGGCATCTTATTGGTGGCTACACAGCTTTAAAAAAAAAAGTCTCCTTCCCTCAGCGACTATTAACCATATGTAAATCTCCAGAAGAAGGTGGGGCTTTATAAGCTCCACTTCTTGCAGGGCAGTGGTGGCACATGCCTTATTTTTTTTATTAAGAATTTTTTCATTCATTTTACACATCAATCAAAGATCCCCCTCTTCCCTCTTCCCGCTGCCCCACATCAGTCTCCATCTCCCAACCCACCCCCACTCCCACCCATGGGGAGGCACATCCAGTAGAGGCAAGTCTAAGCCCTTCCCCCTGCCTCAAGGCTGCAGGAGGTGTCCCATCACTGAACTGAACTGGCTTGCCCCAGAGATCAGACCGGTGAATACCCTAAATGTCATCACAGAGCTTTTCTCCAATGACTGATGAAAGCAGATGTAAACAATGAGAACTGGTTTAAGAGTCATTTTAGTCAGCTGGGTTACTTTTTAAAACGTTTCACTAGCAGATTTATCAAAGAAATGATAAAGACCTGTTTTAGTATCAAAAACTGTTATGAAGTATAAAAATACTAATGAGCATTACACACAATGCTCCCATTTTTTCAAGAGATATAAAGAACAGTTATTTGTAAAGAAGTTATGATTTTTAAAATTAGGTCAAACTGAATGTCTTATATTAGGTGCCTGAAGATGAGTTGTATATTCTTACGTTACTATACTGGTCTCTATTGCTGAGGTTCTACTAACCAAAATTTCTAAGAAAGAATAGTATAGTCCCTGTTGTTTTAGAGATATGGGGGATGTTGTAGAAGGCAGAGACAATATTTGGGGCATGTCCTATACTCCTGACCCTGAATTCCTTTCTTGACTGGGGAATGACAAAATAAATACAATTGAGGACACTGTCTGGAAATGTATAACCGCTCTTTGATGACAATCACTTTTGTCTGATTGTCATAGCTGGAGTCTCTTGAATACTGGGACTCCAGCAGGCTGCTGTTGTCTAATTTGGAAAGTCCAAAGAACAATTCAGATATAGCAAGGTTACTTTGATTTTTATTTTCTTTGAGTCTTCTGGGGATTGAACCAGGACCTCTTACATGCTGGTCAGTCACCATGCCACTGGGCTACATTCCCCAGTTGTGGGGTTACCTTTAAATGTGAGTATTACACTTGGTGTGAAACCATCAGGGAATGTTTTTATTAGAACTATATTAGTTTAGAAGTACGTTTCAAAACTGAAGCACACACTAAGGTTTGTTCTGAGTGTTTCTACACTGCTTTTGGATTCAGAGTAACTTACATCTTAATCAGGAAACATGTAACCTGGGACTTCATGTTTCATCCTAAACAATATTAGTGGCATTAAGGTTTGGTGGACACAGCAATAGTCCCAGAAACGTGTTATTTTGTATGCTACTATTACTCTTTGCATGTCCCAAATTGAAAAAGCACATATAGACTAGCAGTAATTTATGTCTGTGGTGACAGAAAAGGAAACACAATTTTAAATATTTTCTTTCAAATAGCTGAGGTTAGCTATGGCCATTCTGGTCTTTCTTTGAATGACCACATTGTTCTCTACTGTTACATGTGAAGATACTTAGGCTAGTGCTCAGCATGGGAGAGAGGAGCCAATTCTCAGTACTCCCCAAAGCTGATACACTGATACACGGCCCTGGACCTTTCCCCGCCAAGATTCTCTGCCCTCCCTGGAGAATTTTCTCACTAAGCATGCACTCATTTCCAGCCAGCACTCACACTGCTGGTGCAGTTTTGCACATCGGAGCATTTGGGGAGAGCACACAGCTTAGTGGGGTTTTATTTAGCACAATACATCTTTTTAAAGGCCAAGCTAAGGACTTAACATTGCAAGATTCAGCAAGATCTGGTAACCTGCTGTCATAAAGTAATTCACATTAAACTTTTTCAGGACTGGCAAACACTGGGCCCTATGTTTGATGGGGGGAAAGGCATTTAAGGTTTTCTGCTCTGAATTCTCGCTTTTTTGCTTATATACAGCATAGTCGCGAGAGGATTATCTCCTCATCCATGGAAAAATGACAGCAGCTCCTAATGCAGAGAAGGAACCTGCCATTCAAATGGGGAGCTGAACTATGTTTTGTCCTCATAAGAAAAAATACTTCACTCAAGTTGGGAAATGCACTTAAGCACTCTTGCTTCTTCCTATGACATATAATCTTAAAATTCCTCTTATAGATATTATCATGATTAATTGAACAAGATACCAGTTTTATCGGCAGACTTTTCTGAATAGAAAGTTATATATTATAAAGAATATAGTGTGTGTGTGTGTGTGTGTGTGTGTGTGTGTGTGTGTGTGTGTGTGTTACTCAGTATTGAACCCAGGGCTTTGCACATACTAGATAAGCCTATTACCACTGAGCTACATTCCCAGCACTCTTCAATTTTTCATTTTGATACAAGATTTCATTGATTGCCCATGCTTGACTTCAATATGTAGCCCAGGCTGACCACAACTTCCAGTTGTCCTGCCTTGCCCTCAGCCCCCTGTCTGAGCAGCTGGGCTCATGGTTTTGCATCGCTGCCTTAGTTCTTTAATTTGATCAATGAGTGATTGTGGCTTTGTTATCCTTTCTGAGGTAGAGCACAGAAAACCATTCATTCTATTCCTTTCTCCATGTTGCTTCCACTACATATTTAGTTTTATAACTGTTGATTTTTCTATCTAAGTAAACTTTTCCATTGAGGCAACTTCAAATAACAAATGCCTTTCAATGTCCCTGTGCACTAGACTTCAAAACCCAAGGAAACCAATTCCCAGGCAAATGTGAAAATTCTTACAATTCTATAGCATGTTGGCTTCACACATGTCTCTCCACATGCTGGGTGGAAAGTGATAAGTACAAGATGTTAAGTGGGCTGTAAAAATAGGAGCCATTGGTGAATTAAATGTAATGACCAGGGGTGATATGGAATTGGTTTATATAAGAAAGTAAGAGATTACAGGTAGCAAGGTGATGTTGCTGGGTGTGGGGTTAAAAGATTAACACTAAATGCAGCTGAAGATCTTGATCACAAATGCATAAGAAAGATGCTATTATGTATGGAAGAGGAAATTCATGTCAGGAAATGTGTGGTCGCTTGCCATGCTCTCTGCTCCTAAATGGGTGAGCCAGATTCCAAGCTTCAGAAACCTAACCAAGCTATGGTCACATGACTTCAGAAAAATGACATCATTTCTCTGCCTTTATTTCTTTAGCTGTTAGGTTTTCTAAATGTGTGCTGCCTTGATTTGATTGTGTGAGTACTAAATGAAATAATGTATCTAAAGTGCTCCCAGTCCTGCTCGGCACACAGCAAGCTAGTGCTACGAGGGAGTGCAGTTTATTGACACTCCAACTTCCTTGATTGGCAACTACTCGTCTAGAGCTCCAGAATACATGAATAATTGAATACATTTAAATATGATGATGTAAAAACTAACACTCCAATGCTGATCTACCCAAGCTAAGTACAGATACATAATATAATTATACCGCAATACAGATGCTAAAACTCGTATGTATTCTCTCATTGTTGGCACAAATTATACACTTAAGCCATCAAGAGTTTGGCCTGGTAAATTATCCTATTAAGTCTATTTTAGAGGAGTTTATGGACAAAATGATCCCTGATTTCTCTGGAAGTGGACTGGTTCGGATATTCTTTCAAAATTGATGTGTGAGGTGTCAAAACAGATTGGGAGGAAAAAATAACTCCATTTTATTTATTTTATTGTTTGTTTATCGATACAGGGTTTCTCTGTGTAGCTTTGCACCTTTCCTGGAACTCGCTTTGGAGACCAGGCTGGCCTGGAACTCACAGAGATTAGCCTGCCTCTGCCTCCTGAGTGCTGGGATTAAAGGTGTGAGCCACCACCGCCGCTCCATTGTACTTCACCCTCATTCAAACTACCTCCCTTATATTGCCTATGTGATTTTGAAGCTGGTAGATTACTCATAAAACTGGGACCTCCGAAGCCTAGAAACCATAGTTTTATACAACTGTATGTGCATGTCCACTAGTGATATGTGTATAAATACATTATGGTTGAGAACATGTCGCTGATCCTTCCCTAGCAGAAGTTCTGTGCTTAGAAGGCTCAGTTTTGAATTTGGCTCCATTACATCATATCATGTATGATTTAAAAGTTTATTTTAGAGTCACTGCATTTGATTTCTTCAACTACAAAATGGTGATAACAGTAATTTAAATAATTATAGCTATTATGAGTATAGAGTTTACAAACCAGGTCATAGAAATCATTTAATATTGTTAGCTGCTGTTGATAAAATTACTAAAAACATCATATTTACTTTCATTTTTAGAAAATAGTCTGTTGAAAGAATTCTGAATGATAGACAAAAATATGCTACATTTAATCTCAAGCTCCTATGTCATGAAATTAAAATACTAATGCTTGTTCTGAATACTGCCTTACGTTTTGAGAATCTATTGAGAGGCTTTTGGTGAAGGCAGAATCAGAATGTCCGAGTGTCGTGGAGCCATAAAGTGATGCTGATGTCTGACATAAAATGGGTTTGAGGGAAAGAGAGGAGGGGTATTTCTTATGAGGGTATTGTAGTTCTCTTTAGGAGAAATGGAAAGAGACATTGGTGACAAGGGTTAGAATTTTTTTCCAAGTAAAAAAATAGCATAAAATCACTTGTGACTATCATATTTGAACACAGAGAATTAATTTTTTCAAAAAGTCAATTTGCGTTTTGGATGGCCTCCAATTTTTTTCACTTTTGTACGTTTTTAAATGAAGCATATTCTTCTAACCTTTTCTGACAGCCCTTCCAACTGGAAATCCTCAGCTATGTCAGAAATCGTTATTTCAGCCACAGCTCAGCTATGTGATCTTGTATATTTAGGCTGAGTCTTTCGATCAATGCAAAAAGCTAAAATATTAACGTGCTTTAAGGATCATTCTTGTGGGATAGTCAAGGGGAATCACATTTGAAGTGTAAGTGACCCTCTGCACTTTACAGAATGCACTCTGGCCAGTGAGTTAGAGTCAGGGAATTATGAAGTATTTAATGCTAAAGGGTGCCTTACACCTCCTGAGGGTAACATCTCTATTTACACATGAAAAGGAGCCACATCATGAGCTACAGTAAGGATTGTAGCCTCACAGTAGGGCTTCTGCAACATCATAATTGGCTAGGATTGTATTAGAATGCAGTTGGGGGAGGGCTGGTCTTTAAGTCTACTGTAACTCAGGTACTGGGCCAGTGACTATATTTTAATTAGCCTTCTAATTGACTCTGACAAAGACTATAACTTAAGGAAATTTACACTGCATTTTAATTATTATGATGCCTAACTCAGAGAATTTTTTTTTTTACACAACACTACACTAAGCCTCTTCTCTTTCTATCAGGATCTTTCTCTTTATGATTGAAGGGAGCAGGAATCTACTGTGGATCCAACTGTGTCTCCATGCAGCAAGCCTAGTGAGGAATCATTCAGACTGCAGCCCAAAAGACACCTTTGCCTGACCTGAAAATTTGAAGGTGAAGATAGTATTCTTTCAGAGTATAGGCAATTGTCTACCTTCTTATGTACAACCATAACATGCCCAATCTCATCTGGTAGTTGTCTCACTTCTTGAATTCACAAAAGTCTGGATTCTCCCAGGACCTCTGAAAGTCATTCATACCCATGCTTCTAGCCTCATAGTATGTAGAAAACATCCTACTGGCTTGATTAAATCAAGTTACTTCTATACATCTTTACCTGTCTTACATCTTTATTGATAAACAAATTCAAAGACTGTTAAACATCCTTGAAAAGAGTCCCATACCCAGGAGATACCTAATACATCCTTAACTACTCTGTAATTTATGCATATTGCTTTGAATTCTTGATGAGTATTTTAAAATGCTAAGTATGGAAGAAATAAGTATTAATGCATATTGTATTTAATCACTAAAAGCAGATTGCTATTATTGAACTCTGAATAATATGTAAATTGTCCCTTTGATTGGCTTTAATTGGTTTACTTCAATTCATTATAATTCTCTCCTAAAATTATTGTAATTGTCCCTTTACAAACAAAACAGGTACATGTTTCTAATCAGTGAATACCTGAAGATTCAATGAGAGTTCCTGCTAGGAACAGAAGCTGATTTACCATGAAGCTAATAAATCTTACCCATAGAGCACTTCTACAGACTGGTGCCTACTTTTGGCCTGGTAAAAATCTGTCCCGAAACTTTGGCCAGGGAGCATTCTCTACCACTGGACAGAATGCTGCACAAGTTGAATTGTGCAGAAGCCTTTCTGCTTATGCTCAGTGAACATTGAACCTAAATGAGTACCTGTGTCAGTTTTAGAGTCGATAGAAACTGTTTCTGTGTAAGCGCCTTGACAGTTGCCAGTGCTTTGGGATTAACATTAGCCTGGCCTGTCAGTCACTGCTTTAGCATTTTAGATTTCCTTTCTCTTGAATAGAGAGAGACAAGAAGCACTTAGCAGCTTTCCATAATATTAGGCAGTGGAATGTGCATTCACACTCTTATGTAAATTTCTAAATGCTTCCAAAAGAAAAAAAAGCACCTTTACTTTTTCTGGTCAATTCTGGCTCCAGATACTAAAAACAAACAAACAAAACTGTTCCATTTAAAATCTTGAAAAGGAAATATCTTCATTCGGAGCTGAAGTCAATGCCAAATACTACTATCTCTGATTTGATTTGTTTGTGTGGCTTATGTCTCTGAGGTCGGGAATGACAGCATAATTTACATCTTCATTTTACTAGAAGGATTTTATTTTATTTTTTTTTAATCACTGGAGGAGAAAGAAGAATGCAGTTGTAAATGTTACCCAGTTGAAGTGGGTTTGGCTGTTATAACTAATTTCAGAACTCCTCCGGGAGATTTACATGATTGGTCTGATCTTTTTGTTAGCGTTTTAAAAGCTGGTATGCGGCAAGCAATGCTTTTAAATCAGTCCTCTCAGTGGAAAGGAAATCACAAAGGAAAAGAAGCCACCTAGATCTCTAAATAAGGGAAGCAATTGGGACACTCGACAGCCAACCAAATTCCACCTGTCAACATACACATCCAGTTGGTTTATGGTTTGAGATGCATTGCTTCTTTTATGAATTTACTGTTTAGTTTTTATCTAGTAAATGATCATCTTAACCCCAATTTCCTGAATTATGGAAACTCAATTAGTTCTGGTGCAGGCTTCTGAGAATGAGGTACCTTAAGCTTCTATGATGCATAGCTCACTTTAGAATGTGAACACAGCAGAAGCACGTTTTGACCATGAGTGGCAGGGAAAGATCTGGCTTCAGAATGAAAGCATCTCTTGCCTCCACCCATTTGCATTTGGCTAACAATATGATAAGCCTAGGAGCTCCAAAGATATGGGCACCTAACTGCCTGCTGTGTAACACTTTTCTTGGAGAAATAGAAACAAAACTTCACCCCAGATAGGGGACCAAAGACAGAGCAAAGTACAGTTACTACCAAAGTCCTACTTGCTGAACCAGTGAGCTACATTACAGGTTATGGGTAGGACAACATTACTTAACGGGATCAGAAATGACTCAAGCCGGGTGGTGGTGGCACACGCCTTTAATCCTCCTGAGTGCTGATTCAGGAGGCAGAGGCAGGAGGGTCTCTCTGAGTTCGAGGCCAGCTTGGACTACAGAATGAGTTGTAGGAAAGGTGCAAAGCTTCAAAGAGAAACCCTGTCTCGAAAAACAAAACAAAAAGAAAGAAAGAAATGACTCAAGACAACTGCATCACCAAAGCCCACCCCAGTGTGAGTGACAGCATTCGAAAGCTGAGAATCATGAGCACAAGTCACATCCCACAGGCAGCTCAACAGGTTGTAGTATCCTTTGCAGGTGGCTCAGTTGGTCTGAGCCTCTTCAGGTAGCGCAAAGCTCTGTTTCTTTTAGGCAGTTCTTCGCTTCATCTAGGCGGTTAGGCTGGTCTCTGCTACTTTCAAGGTGTTTGGTGGTCTCTGCTTCTCTCCAGCAGCTGGGCTTATCTATGAGTCTTCTTGTCCAGCCTTGTGATGAGGGCTTTTGCCTTGTCTTACTGTATCTTGTTTTGTCCTGTTTGGCTGTCGTCTCTTGGAGGCCTGCTCTTTTCTGAAGGGAGGAGGAGATGGTGGAGAACTGTGAGGAGTAGAGGGAGGGGGAGACTGTGATCGGGATGTATTGTTTGAAAGAATCTATTTTCAATTTAAAAAACAAAGTCTCTTATGAAACTTGCCTTTTCTGTGAGTGACTTCCTCAGTCTTTTCTGTTTTTTTACTCTTGGGGGTGAGAAGAGCCTAGAGAATCTGGTCAGTTTCAAACACTTCCAGAACCTACTCTGAGCTGTTTATTTCCTGTCTTAATGAGCTTTCATACAGGATAGACTATTTCTGTCGCAGAGAAAACTGCCACACAATACGACCACATTCTTCTGTTGGTAATGACAAGAAGTTGGCTGCACTTTGCAACTTGCTCGTTTCAGTTTGCGCCTTGTAGAACTCTGCTCTTTTTAAATTAGATTCCTGGAAGACGTGCCTTGTGTTTGCAGTTTATAGACTGCACAAGTAGGGTGAAAGGGTTAAACCTGACACCAGGCAGTTCCCCTCCTCGCCTTTGGTGCCTTAAAGCATGTGGGTTAAATAGTGAGGAGAGTCTTCCAAACACAAGCTTGTGCTGTCTGTGAAATGACCCTCAGATGTGTTTCTTTATAATGTGGAACATCTATTTTCCACTTTAGACACTACATGATGACTAATTAATAAGACAAAAATTTTAATTATTACAACTGAAGAAAATAATAGACAATGGCTTGAAAAAATTCTAACCCCTGTTATATAATACCCTTTTTCTGAAAAGGCACGTGCCCTGGGCCCTGCTTGCTCTCTTGGAACTCGAAGGGAGATTGCCTATGATGAATGTGATGGAGACAAGCTGCATTTAAACACGAATGAACCAGTAGAGAAGCAACATTGATGGGTGATTTGCTGAGACTTACATTGTTTTCATTTTTAACAAGAACTCAGAATGCTTTCTCATTTAGTTATGAGATCACTTTTATAAGACTGTCAGACACAAAATTCAGAACTTAATCATGATTAAATCTATTATTTCTTTTTAACTCTTTGAAAATAATTTCAACCTGTAATGATGTAGCTGGCAAGATTTCTGTCAGTTGAAGTTAGATTTGATTCTTTCTTTACATGACAGTATAAGTAGAGTACATAACTGTCACATATAAAATTATTCTTATACATAAAATGTTGCTGTAGAGGGAAGTACATAGAAGATACCTCAACAGTAAGCTGTTTTGTCCACAGACCATTCCTGAAGTCAGACCTGCTTTACTTGAGAGAATTCAAAGAATCCAGAAGCTGGAGTATGATATGTCGAGTTTATAAAGTGGGAGAAGTCATCAAATTCTGTCTTCATGGAGATGTTTACTATGTGAGGTTGGCATCATCATGTCCTCCTCTTCCCTGCCTCTCCCAGCTGAGGTGCCCCAGCAAAACTACAGAATCCTCTTCATTTCTCCTTTTACTCTAAACATGGAGAACTCCTGTCTTCCTTTCTACCAAGAATTTCCACAGTGCACCTACTTTTCTCCACCTGTACCTGGCTTTTCCATTTCTACCTCCATCTCTTGCATCCATAGACGCAGTTAGTACCCTCTTAATCCAGCCTTTATTAGTCGGGTGGAGAAATTAGAAAGAAAAATCAACCAAATACCACCAAACTTTAATGGCCACTTAAAACGCTTTCAGAGTCTTTACTCTGTCTAAACCACATCCATAGGAGGACCTGCAAGTCAGCTGTCTATGCCCCCCCACTACCGCCTAACATTCTCTTAGCTCATTTTTGCTCTTCCATAATAAGACTCTCGCTTTATGTTCCATGCCTTGGGGATTTGCAAGAAATATTTCTACTACCTGGAATTACTGGGACCATCTCATCAATACTGTCTAATCATTTATCATTCATTTTTGTGTTTAAGTGTCTTGGCTTCAAAGAATCTTCCTTAACTATCATTTGTATAATATTCTCTCCTCAAGCTCATTACTCTATAATATATGATCTTGCATTATAAAGCTTATTAATAAATAAAACCATTTTGTCTTTCTTACTACTAATTTACCAGCTTTAATTAGGAACATTTGTCAAACAAAATTTGAAAAAATAAATTCCAAGACAGAGATTTGGTCAGTATTACATAGGCTACATTTATAGCATCTTGATGATACTCAATACCTATTTGGCACTGATTTTCTTGTGAAAGTTATGATAGATGTTAATGCATTTCCATAAGTGAAATGTGTGATGTATGTATATGTATGTGTGTTTTGTTAATAGCTGTGCTAATTGTGATGGTGGGTACAAATTTGATCATTAGTGGTGGCATTGGGAATCTTACAGCAAAGAGAAGCCAAAATATGCACATGTAATAAAGAAGAGTCAGAGCAAAAGAAATGCAGATTCGATTATTAAGATAAATTTGGCTTTCCCAGTAATGAGAAATGCTGCAAAGAGTATATTGTGTATCCTGGGCTTTGGTGGCTTAAGTTTTCATGTGAAAATGTCAAGATAATTTTGAAATAATTACTGGAAATGTGCTAACTGAAGCAGAAAATCATTTTAATGTAGGTAAGACGAATTATTCGCCAGGTGCCTCTTACCTGCATGGTTTACTGCAGAAGAGACACAATTTTGCAGTGGAACCTTCCTGTTTCATGGGATTAACTCACATTATTTAATGGTGTGGCATATTCTGTAACATTTCTAGATGCTTTCTTTCACTCTTTTGTTTGAGATGAGAATCTTGTTTAGTTAAGACTTTGAAAAATTTCTTGATGGATTCTAAATTACAATCAGAATAAGAGATAGAATTCCTGAGAGTACGTCCCATCCCTAATGCTAGCACTTAATTGGACATTTGTAGTCAAATTACTTCCACTTACTTTTTAAAAAAAACTCTAAAGTACCTTGCCAGGTATTTGGGGGAGAATTAATTAGTTTCTATTAGTTAATTTGTTTCCATTTTGGCTTTAATAACTCTGTTGTACCTCTGGTAATTCACTGTAATGGTGTGGACCTCATTTGCCAAATGCAATACAATAGCCTTTTGTTTGAATGGAGTTCTCTGTGATGTTAGTCAATTAACAAAAGAGATTTTTAAATGCCTACCTGGTAAGCTGCATTGTGCCAAGACCTGGTAGGTACTCCCAAGAGTGGTCAACTAGGTCTCTCTATTGAAAACTTTTAAATGTGTATGGGGAGAAAAGATTAACTTAAAACTATCAAAAGTGCACATAATATTTAATTAGGATTCTGTAATAAGTAATCTGAATAGAAAATTATGGGGGAAGTCCTATGATAGTTCAGCAGAGGCTCATTCTCATAGTGTTTATCCCATTTGCTTAGATAACTCTCTGATGTTTATTGTCTTTCAAAACACCTATTCTTAGTTATTAGCATTTGTGGAGTGTTGAGGGGGTGAGGAAAAGAGAGAGGAAAGAAGAGAACAAATTGCTGGTGAGTGCATACTAAACTGCTGTTGTCTATGTCCATATGTTTCTCATTAAATCTTATTGATTATCTTGCAAAATGGCCTTACCTGCATTTCATAATTGAGAAATCTGGACTTAGAGGGGGAAAAGCTTGCACCAAATGGCTCATTTGGAAATGCTTGAGACAAACTCTTCCCTTTCCCAAGCTTTCTCTGCAGTGTCGTATGGTTTCTAGTGCCATACAGTTTTGAAGTCTATCATAGCAATTACTACAAAGAGAGATTAATGTAAAGGTTCAAAAAAGATTTGGTTAGCTCCCACTAGTTTCTTTTGTTTGCGGTTTACTCAAGTGAGCTTAAAATTCACATGATGGAATGAGTCTCATTAGAAAAAAAATTCTTTAATAACAACAACAAAAAAAAGAACAAGGTACAGTAATTGCTCAGTGGTCTTTAGAGAGCTTCCTTTTGCAGAATGGGAACAAATACAGAGAACCACAGCCAGACATTAAGCAGAGAGGGAGATCTTGGTACAACATCTCTAAGTGGAATGTCTCTCCATCAAATCCCTCCCCTCAGGGCTCAGGGAACCTCTTAGAAGAGGAGACAAAAGGAGTATAAGAATCAGAGGGGATGGAGGACACCCAAGGAAACAAGGCCCTCTAAATCAACATGATCAGCACTCATAGGGACTCACAGAGACTGAGACTGTGGCAGCATGCACAGGGCCTGCACAAGTCTACATCAGGTCTTCTGCTAATATATTATGGCTTCCAGTTCAATGCCTTAATGGGATCCCTGAGTGTGAAAACAAGTTGGGTCTCTGATTCTTGTGCTTTTTCCTGGACTTCTTTACATTTGTTTGTTTTGCCCAACTCTACTGTGTTAGTTTTTATTTTATGTTATTATACTTTATTATTGAAAAAAAGAAAAATGCATAATAAAATGAATAGTCAAAATTCCTTTGGCTGGACTCATGGTCTTCCCAAGATATCCATAAACTTACCATTGGACACATTCGAACCATATTTTGTGTCTGTATTTTGTCATTATAATTTGAAATCTCCTTTCAAAAGATAGCCCATCCAAAAATAAATAAATAAGGTTGTAAAGGTTAGAGTCAAATTATGCTTCTTTATTTTATTCATAAAATAATAAAATGAAAAGCTATTTCAACTCTTAAGATCTTTTAGTTACATTAAGCAATACTGCAACAAAAACCTCTTCCCTTTTCGATGTTGGCATATCATACTTTCACAAAGAATTTTAAGTTGGTTTCCTTCATTCATTCAATTCTAAACTAATCACTTTTGCTTTAATATCACCTACAATGACTTACAATCATTTAAGGAAGTTTTGTTAATGCCTGTATCTTGTATAAATTTGCCTCTTTTCTGGGGACTCTTGTTTAGCCATTTATCACATATGCTAGGAAATGGGCAGATACTTCAGCTCCATGTATATTTTAAAAGGCATCCAATGTTTATTAGAGATGTGGGAAAGGTCATTTCAGTTATAAATATGTCTTCTGAACATGATGTAGTCACTGTGCTTGTGAACTTTTTGTGGCTGGAATTACCTTTGCAAGACCTACTCAAGATTGGACCTATCAATATCTTACCATGGATAAGAAGAGGCTCATGAGGCACCATCACTGCCTGAGGGAATACCGGCAGTGAATACTTGTGGGCCAAGGAGCCATCAATTTCTTCAGTGTAGCCATAGATAAGTTTCCCTTGCTCCATCTAGTAATTAATCTTCCACCCATGCTCAGGCAAGAAACTCTAATTAAACTCAGTGGGTCATGGACACACACACACACACACACACAAAAAAAAAAAAAAAAAAAAAAAAAAAAAAAAAAAAAAAAAACATATAAGAAAGTATGAGGGAGAGTGATTGAGAAGAAGGATTCCAGAAGGAGCAAGAAGATGAGAGAGGGAAATTCATTATATAAATGTATGAAACTATCAAACAATTAAAATATGTATATATACATATACTTTTTTTTGCTTTCTTTTTATTTATTCAGTGTGTCTTTCACATCATGCATCTTGATCCCATTCATTTTCTCATCCTTTCATGTCTGCCCTCTGCCCCTGCAAGCCACTCCCCACAATAAAACAAAATTTAAGAAAATAAAGAAGAAAAATTAAAAATCTTACTATGGAAGCTGCAGTGTGACACAGTGAGTCACACAGTAAGCCCCTTTGTCCACATATCTTTACTTGCAAGTATTCATTGTAAAGAGTCATTGGTCTGGTTTGAGGTCTCTGGTTTCTACTACACAATCGATGCTGGGCCCTTACTGGGACTCTTCTTGGATATCCTGTTGTTGCCCTGTGTTGTGGAGATCCTGCATCTTTGGGTCTGCAGGTGAGGCCCCTTCATGTGCTCCAGCAGATCATATGTGGGGTAGATGTTGGGGCGGACCAAGTCATAGCCCTGGGCTTGGGGGGCTGCATTTCTGGGCCTGGGCAGCTGCAAAACCTACTATTTTTTACATTTTTTTGTTAATTCATAAACCTCTTCTGAAATATTACTTAAGAAGATATCCTAGGCCTCTTCAGTGTCCACTGATAAACATCTTTGCTGAGAACATTATGCTCTCACCTAATTTTTGTCAACTTGGAAATGTAGGAGTTGATGCCTCCTTGGAAGATTTCAAATACAAAAACCTGAAGGAAAAAATAAGGATCAAATTCAAAAGGGAACCAATCCACAGCAGAGCTGTGGTCTATAGCAACAGTGATCATTCCTTCAGGTGTGTTTGCAAAGTTGGAGAGAATTAATGACCATTTTCAGATGCTGAATTCTTGCTCTATCTAAAAATTGAAGGCCTTTACTCAAAGCCAAGTAGAAATTACTGAGAGTCGAGACAGAGTCTGTGTCTTTAAGGTAGTCCTTACCTGATGATGAATAATGAATTATGGAAACTTTGGCATAGCTTTCCAGACAATGAATTCCAATGTGAATATTCAAATAGGACACATAATACTTTCATGTTTCCTTAGTATTGAGAAATCTACAGTTTTAGATTGCTAGGTTATTCTCATTCAGTAGATTTACATAGAGGGTTTCTGTTTGAATTCCAATCAACTGGCAGCATAGTATAGTAGTAAAGGTTTTGATGTAAGTTTGGTCTGAGAAGTCTGGCTCTAGGAACTTCTGTTTCAACATCTACAGGTTTCAGGACATTGATGAGCCTTGGTGATTTGTCATCTTCCAATAATGATCTTCAGAGTTTATTTGAGAGATAAAAGACTAAGGGTACCCCCTAATGATTCAGCACCTTTCTAAAATGCTGTGGAATAATCCTTTTGTATACTGTGGAGATTTGTCACTCAAATTAGTTTAATAAAAAGCTGGCTGGCTGGTAGCCAGGAAGGAAGTATAGGCAGGGCAATCAAACTACGAATGCTGGAATAAAGAAGGGTGGAGTCAGAGGGGAAGCCAGCAGATGCAGAGAAAGTAGAATGTGTAGAAAATGAGGTAACAATGTCATGAGCCATGTGGCAGAGGGTAGATAAGAAATATGGGTTAATTTAAAATGTTAGAGTTATCTAGTAACAAGCCTGAGCTATCAGCTGAGCATTTATAATTAATATTAAGTCTCCATGTTAGTTATTTGGGAACTAATGGGTGGGAAAGAAAAGCCTGCCTACACTAAACTGTATAAAATATATGTGGACTCAAGCACTTTCTGAATACTCACTCTGATGATTTATATATGGTTATTTTACAGCTCTAATTTTCCCAAGGTAATCAGTCATCTGGAAGTCAAACACAAAATGACCAGCAAGTTGCTCATTGGCTATATCTCTAAGGGATTGCTTCCTTTCAAACTTTTCAAAGATTAGAATACAATCATACATAGCATAGGCATTATCTCTACATTGTACATTTTTCTCCTCAATTCTTTGTTTTAATGCATCATATAAAACACTATCATCCTCTCTTTTGACTCGATCCTAACAACTTCATCTGTCTCCTGTGTCAGAAAATACCTCTAATTCTTCATTCTAGATTTCAAATTTTAAATGTAAGAATCACCTACAGTTTAAAATGTGTTTTCCTGAGTCCCACCTCTAGATATAATAATTCAGTTTCTAAAGCAGTAACTAAGAATTACCTCACAAAAATAGTCTGAAATGATTGTAAGCAAGAAGGCAATGTATGGTACCATTGCTTGGTTTTACCCAGAGAATTTATAGCCAAACTATTCTCCTTTAAATGGACTTTTCATGTTTATTTTTAAAGTAATACTTTGGTTATTTTCTACACTATATTTTTATTATATTCATGCCTTTCCCCCAACTCTTCCTAGATCCATCCCACTTCCCTACCCACCCAACATTGTGTCCTGATGTCTTTTTACTCTTCTATTAGTATGAAGAGATACCATAACCAAGGCAACTTATAAAAGAAAAAAATTCACTAGGGGCTTGCTTACAGTTTCAGAGGGTGAGTCCATGATCATCATGGTCAGGATCATGGCAGCAGACATTCAGGAAAAATGCTGGATCAGTCTCTGAGAGCTTATGTCTTATACATAATCAGGAGGCGGGAGCATGAAACTGGGCTTGGTATAGGATTTTGAAACCTCAAAACCTACCCCCAATGACAGACTTCTCCAACAAAGTCACACCTCCTAATCTTTCCTAAAACCAATTTGAGAACCAACCATTCACATATATGAGCCTACAGGAGCCATTCTCATTCCAACCACCACAACTCATAATATTTTTAACTAACTAAGACCAATTTATGCTGCCCAAATATTCTTGGATGTGTGATCTTCCAGTGAACCATGGTGAGCTTACCAGGGGCTACACTCTTAGAGAAAACTGTCTTTCCATCTCCCAACAGCTAGTAATTGCCAATAACTCCATGGTTAGAGATAGGATTGCATATCCAACTTTCCTCTCCATTCTAGAATTTGGTCTTTCTTGGGTTTGCACAGGTTTTCTACATACTGTTAAAACTGTTGTGAGTTCATATGTATAGCTGTCCTGCTGTGTCAGAAGATATTGTTGCCTTGGAGTCATCCACCACCTCTGGCTACTACACTTTCTCTGCCCCATCTTCTGCAATGATCCCCAATGAGGGTGCAGTATGTATGTTCCCTTTAGGGTTGAAAATTATATAGTCTCTTACTGTCTACACCTTGGCCATTTGTAGGTCTCTGTGTTAATCACCTTCCACTGCAAATAGAAATGTCTCAGGTGAAAGTTAAGAGATGTATTGATCTATGGGTATAATGATCAGACATTAGGATCATAGTAGTAGATTCTCCATTTTGGGGCTTTTCATTTTCAGAAAGTATATATATATATACATATATATAATTTATGTGTAATATCCTCCTTGAAAAATACTATCAAATTTCAAATGAACATCTGTTAGCTCTTTGGCTGAATTATGAATCTATGGTTAGAAATTTAAGGCCTAAACTTTTGTAACATTTAGTCTTTAAAAAGTTTCTTTAGCATGTCATAGAAAACATGAGCTAGGCTAAATAAAGAGAGCTTAGATTTTCTGTCATGGGAATAACAAATTCATAAAAAGTTACTAATAATCACCCTTGATAGTAACCTAGGAACATACTTGCTTCATTTTGTTATCAGTGACACTAAGAACATTTGTATGTATGAGAGTTTTTTAGTAGATTCTAAATCAAATTAGCTGTAATTTCTTTGGAGAGGCAGGAAGGAAAGCATGTGAGACTGCATCTTAAGGTAACTATGTGAAGGAAACGTTCCCTGTCACTACACAGGCTATTGGGGAATGGTGTTTCATGGATAGGATGCTAAACAGATATTCATTTCTTATGGTGTCCTATCAAATATCCAGTCAATTGCTAAGATGTTTTGCCCAGCTACTATGTACCTTCATTCTTTTAGCTACTGCTGACTAAAGCTTCAGGGGGAAAAAAAGAAATTTTGCTTTTAATGTAAGTCAGCTACCATAGAAAAGGATTCGGGTAACCTGGGGGGAAATAAACTGTGTCTTGACATCCAACAAGAAGAACAATGCAATGCTTTATTCTGTGGGGTTTTGTAGTGCTATGGGTATTCACAAGTCTCTCCATGCTCCCTCTCCTTTTTCCTTTGGATTTACCTTTGTGTTCAAATGCCAAACATTGAAGGTCGTCATTCAGTACAGAAATTAAATAGTAAAATGGAAATAATGATGTTTTTCACCTTATGAAGAGAAAATTATAAAACTTAATGGTACCACCTTTACATTCAAGAAAGCAATTTCCTGTGAATGAGAATTTCTGGGAATCTGGTACACTCATGTGTTGACCTGGAAACTGAATGAGACCAAGATGGTGAAGGGACATAATGCAAGTACTACTTAGTGTGGGAAAACAGGGGTTAACTTTGTTCATATGACACTTAAGAGCTATGTTGGGTTTGTTTCTTTGTTTGTTTTCTTCTGCCCCATAGTAATTGAACTAACATGGTTCCTAGTAATTTTGAAAAATTATTTCATCACCAGCATTTGACACAACTATATCAAGGAGATCTAAGTTGCTGAACAAGATTGTAGTTGGAAAGCAGACAAACATGAATGAGCAACAAGCTTTCCTTCTGTCTTCTTTTTCATTTCTTAAACAGCAGTACTAAGGCTTAGGGACAGTACTCTGCCCTCATGACGATTTTTCACTTGGAAAATGGGTAGCATATTAGAGCTAGAATCAAAGCCTATGACCCCTTTGTGTACCATCTACCATGGTGTCACAGTCATATAAAGAGGACATGAGTGTTCTTTTGACTTTCATATATTCTCCAAACATTTAGTTTGAAAAGAATATTTTACTCCAATGAAGAAAATTGTTCTGTCACCCAGAAAAGCAGTTCCTTTTTCTGCAGAGATTTCCTTGCCAAAAACTAATTGCTTAGCATAAAAATGCTGCACTTGTTTCATGCATTAGTAAAATCAATTCTCTCCACTATAATACTGCTCAACCATTGTGTCTGTCAGTACTCCGGGTGCAAAGCTAAAATCTGAAGCTGTGTCACCAGACACAAAAGTGTATAAAGCTTGGCCTCATGTATTAATTTTAGGGTTGATTTTGCACTTTGTGAGCTCTCCAGGCATTGGGCTGCTTTCTCTTCTCCATCTGCAACTCAATATTTGGGTCTGAGCAGGTGGGGTGGGCTTACCACTCCATAGACAGAGACAGAGAATGGGACAGGAAATGAGGTGCCAGTGTTCATGTATTCAAAACAGTGAACACTTCCCTTGTGCCAAATATTAGTAGAGATCAGGAATGTGGGGGATTGCAGCTATTTTTTAAATGACTGGAAGTTCATGTGTGTACTGGATAATGACTTTAAAATTCAAAATGGTAAATGGTTTAGCAGAGGTAAACACAGATGGGATGTTGTCAAAGCACACAGAAGGGAGAGTAGAAAAGGGGAGGAAAAGCCCACAATAGCTGTCTTCTAAAAAAAAAATAAATAGAAGGTATAAGAAAAAGTGCTAAGTGTGGAAATTTTTCATCATATTTAAATTTCAAGAAAAGATACTCACAGAGAAAAATCTACACTGTCATGTCCACTGTAAAAACTGTAATTACAAATTTATTTGTCCCTGTGCATGGAATTGCTTTGCTTTTACCAATGGTCACCTTATAAATGTGATTATGAAATTCAAGATCAGTTCTTTCAATCGATAAAATGAAATATTTTAAAGTAAGTAGCTATGCTGGCTAGTTTTTATCAGTTTGATACAACTAGAGTTCTCTGGAAAGAGGAGATCTTGATTGAGGAATTGCCTCCATCAGACTGGCCTGTCAGCATGTCTGAGGGACATTTTCTTGATTAATGATTGATGTAGAGAGGCCTACCCAGCCTACTGTGGGTAGTGGCACCCCTGGACTGGTGGCCTTGTGTTGTGTAAGAAAGAAGGCTTAAACTAAACATGGTGGTGTATACCCTTAATCCCAGCATGTTGGGGAGGCAGAGCAGTAAGACCTCTATGAGCTCAAGTCCAGCCTGGTCTGCATAATGAGTTCCAGGCTAGCCAGAGTTATGTAGTGAAACCCTGTCTCTAAACAAGTAACAAAAATCAAACAAACAATAATAAAAAACAGTAGGATGCCCAAGCCATGGAGATCAAACCAATAAGTGTCCCTTCATGTTCTCTGCTTCAGTTCCTGCCTACAGGTTCCTTCCTTGAGTGCCTATCCTGCCTTCCCTTGGTGAAGTAGTGTAACCTATAAACAAAATACACCCTTTCCTTCCCAACTTGTTTTTGGTCATGGTGTTTATCACAGCAACAGAGAAGCAAGCTAGGACAACAGCCTATTAGAAATGTTAAATCTTTGTGAATTATCTTCATACATTCCTACTCTACACAGTGACTGGTTGAACACTGTTGGAAATGGGGGGTCTAGGAAAGGGAAAGCTGCATCCACTCTGCAGAAACTCCAGTCTAATTAGAGACATGAGGTTGGTATCATGTACGTAGGAGTATGGCTCAATATACTACTCATGAAGGCCATCAAACATGGTTATAAAAAAGCAACAAAAAAAAAAAACATGTGAGAAATCTTTCATTACATTTGAGTATTATTTAAATCTACAGCTGCACCAACATACTGACTTTCAATTAAAAAAGCAAAATAGAAAGACGCCCTGAAATTTTTGCTCATGATAAACACATCTGATTTCATAACCAAAAAGACTACTAATTAAATATGCCAGGGAAATCATATTAGATTAGATTGCATTGGGTCAGGAATTTGCTTTCATTTCACACCTAATGGTCTCCTTTAAGATCATAGCAAATTAAGAAACAGTAATCCAACAAACTCTAGTCCCCCATTAGGAAGGAAAAAAGTACTTTGTAATATAGCACCTAATTTGCCTAGATCATTTTAATTAGTGCAGAGTAAGCTATTGGGCAGTTCACCAGCAGCTTCATCTGCAAGAAAACATGTCTCTGTAGCCCTGGGCTCTTGGGACAGGACACTAACTGGGAAAAATTGAATAGAGAGAAGGTTAGAAATGAAGTGAGTTGGTTCTGAAGATATTGAGAAACTGCCCTGTTCTGTCTCAGGAACTGCTGACAAAACTGAATAAAATGGAACTGAAACAAAGCCTCCAGACCTGGACACCATTGCCTTTGAAAGGTGTGATGAGTCGGTACAATTAAAGAAACGCGCGTTTGCACCTGCCACAGTACACAGGTGGCTGGACTGGTGATGTCCTTGTCACTGGATTTTAATTTCAGCTTGTGTGCTACAAAAGAGAATCTTCTTCACTTGAGACAGGAAGCACTGGGTAGCATAGGGTGGTGTGGAGCTTGCTACATAGTCCAGGCCTGCTTTGAAATTTCAATCCTCCTGCCTCATACTGAGTGCTGGAAGGTGCCACTGAGCCTGGTTTAGGTGTACTTCAGCACTGTCTGTGACAGCTTCCATAGCTCAGTTATGTTAACTTTGTCATATGAGTAGTTGTCTATTGACTAACACAAAAAGCTCATCTCCTTCCTATCTGCCATGATCACTGATCTCAGTCTTATTAGACTTCCATGGTCATTATCTATTGCTAAGGCAGAATATATATGATATTTCTAACCTTTAGTGTTCAGTTAAATTATTTAGACTATTTTGTGCTCTGTCTCACAAATGAAGCACATGCCTACTGTGCATAAGACTTTAGGTTCAATCCCCAATACCAAAAAAAAAAAAAAAACCCTCCAATGATCCTGACAAATATTAAGTAATGTGATAGTCTGGGGATGATTTAAATGTGTCCTACGGGCTCACATTTAGAAATTTAATACCCAGTAAGAGGTGTTGAGGACTTGATGCAGACTGCATTGGGTGGGCTGGTCAAGGCAGTGCTGGATAGCTCACTCAAGTGGTGAGAATGGGGGAATGCTGATGGGCTGACCAGCCCAGCTACCATCCAGGCCCAGAAGCAGGGCTATGAGTTGGCCACCCCAACATCCACCTCATCTATGAACTGTTGGAGCATGTGAAGGGGATGAACCTACAGATCCAAAACAGCAGGACCTCCAAGACACAGGACAACAACAGGATATCCAAGAGGAGCCTCAACGAGAGCCCATTATCTATAATGTAGCAGAAACCAGAGGCCTTGAGCCAGACCAATGGCTCACAGCAATGGACACTTGCAAGTGAAGACAAAAGGACTAAAGGGTTAAGGGTGTGACTCAACAGGCCACACCACAGCTTCCACGAGGAGATTCTCCTCTTTTTTTTAAATTTGTATTTGAGTTTTGTTTTGTTTTTGTTTATTATTTTTGTTTTGCTTGGTTTTATTTGTTAGTTTTTGGTTTTTCTTTTAAATTTTTTGGAAGGGGAGGTTGCATGGATGGAGGGCAGATGTGGGGGACAAGGAGATGAGTGGGATCACATGATGAGAAATCCACAAAGAATCAGTAAAAGTAAAATAGAAAAAAGAGATGTTGAGAAGATATGATCTGGTGTTTAGAGGTGAGGCCTTCAGGAAGAGAGCCTATCAGGTAGACCTATTAGAGGTGAGGCCTATCAAAGAGAGGGATTGAATCCTCATGGCTTAATAAGAAGAGATACACACACACACACACACACACACACACACACACACACACACACACATTGGGGGGGGTTACCACATAAGGTAACACTCAAACATTGTGGAGATTATAACAGAGATACAGCATTGGAGGCCATTATCAACCTACCGCTATGGGCCTCAGATGGACTGTAATATTCCATAAGTCTAGCAATTGTCATGATAAGGCTGCTGACCTCATCGTTTTGATCAGCAAGTGACTAGATTATAACTCTGCAGTGTTCTTCCTGATTCATCTCAATCAGGGCAGATTTGTACTTCTTATTTTCATACTGAGTCACATCAAAGCAAGGGCCATAGTCAACAGCATACAGTTCCTTGGAGACAGGACCTCCAAGAGGTAGGCTTATTATTCGGGAGCCAAGCATCTCTTTGGAGTGTCAGGCTCGAACATTGCTTCTAGAGACAGGACAACAGTGTGAGTCAGGAACCCAAGCAGCTATTAAACTGAGCAGACAACCGGGGGTGGGGGGTGGAGAGGAGTGGGCCACAAGTTGATGACCAAGAGTCTAACACCTGATTCTACCAACTAGAGCCAGGCCTGGTTACGAAACCAGTGGTGTGGAAAGTGTGACTGGCTCTCCAACTGCTGGTGGGCTAGCCTTGAACTAGAGCTCTGAGTATTTTAACAAACATCGCAGTCCAGGTGCAGGTAATTAGGAGCCATCTCTGAAAAATATGGCTCAGTGTGCTAAGATTACTGACGCCTCCAAATGTATTTAGATATGAGTTAGACAAGGTGAATTAGAGTGACATTGCATATTTTCCACAAAATACAACACTAAAAAGGTAGTTTTAGCACTAAGGAGCTATTGGGCCCAAGACATTTTGACGTGTTCTTCAGGAAGCTGTAACTATAAACAGTTGAAGGTATGTTGTGGTGGTATTGTGTTCCCCAAAATATTGTGTACCCTAATAAACTTATCTGGGATCAGAGACAGAACAGCCACAATATTAAACATAGAGGATAGGCAGCACACGCCTTTAATCCTAGCATTCCAGAGGCAGAAATCCATCTGTTCAAGGATACAGCCAAGCATGGTGACTCATGCCTTTAATCCCAGAAAGCGGAGCCTTTAATCCCAGGGAGTGATGGTAGAAAGGAAAGATATATAAGGCGTGAAGACCAGAAACTAGAAGCATTTGACTGGTTAAGCTTTCAGGCTTTCAAGCAGCACAGTTCAGCTGAGAGCCATTTCGGATATGAGGACACAGAGGCTTCCAGTCTGAGGAAACAAGATCAGCTGAGAAGTTGGCCAGGTGAGGTTAGCTGTGGCTTGTTCTGTCTCTCTGACCTTCCAGTGTTCACCCCAATACCTGGCTCAGGTTTGATTTTATTAATAAGAATCTTCTAAGATTCATGCTACAGTATGTAATAAACTGTTTATTAGTATTACATCACAGTGCATGTTACTTTCACTATAATATCCATGTCATCCATGCATTACTCATTACAATGTGTAAAATTATGATGAACATGACAAAGAACTATATTCCCATTCATCTCTGCACATAAACTTTGCTAATCAAACCTTTGTCATTAGTCTAACACACTTGGCCAAATCAAGCAATGCTTGGAAATCCTTCATGTATTCATTCCGACACTACTGTGTGTGGCCTGGCAGGAGTGATGTACCATGGCATTAGAACCCCACAGATGACCTGATTTAGCTCATACAATGAGCATTATTTGATCATAAAATGTGACACATGTTTGACCCTGGTGACTTGGGGACTGTCTTCCCTCTTGTTATACTCAATCCAAAGATGATGGCTTTGGTGTTGTGAATCCTAATGCTGTCACAGGAATACATTCTTCTAGTGACCCTTTCTGACATTTATCTTTATTTGTGATTGAATAACTTCTGTCCCTTTGCTTAGTTATATGATCTTCTTAGTTATAAGATCTTTAAGAAGAGGAATCATGTACCTTTTGTTGTATATTTTTCTCCCAAGATAATAGCTGATGTGATGACTTTACTTAGAAAATGGTTAGCAAGTGAATGGATGTGAGAGTACACGAGCACAGATTTCAGTGATTCAGAAACCTTTCTCAATAGTGTTGCTCTCCTCCCAACTCATCTTTATCCTCTGCTGAAGCCCTTCTGTAGTTATTAAAGGTTCTAGGAAAACATTTTTCCAAGAAAGTATTCTAATATGGAAGAGCAGACTGGGGGTACAATTTAAAATTCTGTGAGTGCCCTGATATTCCAGTAGAGGGTGGAGAGAGGAAGACCCTGCGCACCTGCCTCATTGTCTCTCCCTTTGTGAAGCAGTTACATCCTGCCTTCACCTGTAATTTTCCTGCTCTTGATATTTCAGTGTATTCTGTGGGCTGTTCTTAAGCATTTCAGATATTCTCTATTGTAGCATTTCTCCCCCTTATTTGGCTAATCTGAACAACACCATCTTTCCATTTTCTAAGCTGGAGAAAATACCATGTAAGTGAGAATCAATGTGACGATTTGAAAGCTATGGAAATGATAAAAGCAAAAAACCAGCACCTAGTTTTAAAAACTGCTTCGGAAATGCGCTTTTCCAGGGGAGACAGTAAAAGTTCTAACCACGCTGGAATAATGAACAGCAGTAGACAGTGCTATTCCAACAGCCTCTCCAGGCTCCAGCAAGTACTCTCTCTATTTGATGTGTACAACGTAGGGGAAAGAAGCGGCTGCTGGTGTAGCTGGACTCATGTCTTACTTTGTCTCGTGGCAGAAGGCATGTTTGCTGTCCCTACACAAAACCTCAGGTGAATCAACCTTCGTTAATGAGACTTATCGTGGCTTAGAAAAGGGATGATTTTTCAATTTCCTTTCATATTCACTCTTATCCTAGCAGGTGTGTTTTTCTTCTTGGCGAGAAAACTAAGCGGACTTTCAAAAGTTAAAAAAAGAAACAAAAAACATGGCTTTATTTGTAAGGACAAAATGCAAATTGTGTAAAGTTTCTACTGTTCTTCTAAATTGTTCTTTAATTTGCTGTTGGTAGCACACTGACCCTAGGTCAGAAAGTTAGATGGCATAGAGCCTCCTTCCAGTCCTGATCACTTGGCAATCACATGAAGTTCTAAAATGACCCTTGACAACTCTTGGTGGCTACTCCTGTTCTCAAGGACCCTTTATTTGAGTGCCATTGAGCATTTGCCCTGTGAAGAAGCCATCTTTTTTGAATAACAAATGGGATATTTAAGAGTAATGTATTCTGGCATATCTTATCTTTATAACTCAGTTTTAAAATTCTATTGAATGAAATTTATGGTTGGTGGGTCATTCATGTGTCATTATTTTTTTCCCACTTTGGGAGAAACAGAAAGTCACTTTTTTTTTTAACTTTTACATTTTCTTAAGCTCTCTCTTCTGATTACAGTCAAGTCTGTCAGAGTCCTGCTTAGAGTAGTACATGTGATCTTCTGTAAAGTAAGAGAGTTCTGAGAATTATATTAGAAAGCACAATGGAGAAAGTGTGTGTGTGTGTGTGTCATAAGAAACTCCAAAATACTCTGATACTCCTCAAAAGAATAATTTTTATAGAAAATCAGTAAGAAATATAATAGAAATGGAAATGCTCAAAATTGCTTGATTAAATTATTTAAATACACGAGGAAGAAATAGTAAGATAAATTTGATTTTAAAAAAAGATCTAGAAGAAAATATATTCCTAAAGTACTAATAAACACATGTAATATCAGCTAACCATAACTATGACATAACTGTGAAAAAACACATTTTTTTTTCCTGAGTAACTACATTTGCATTAAATCAGAGGGTTTATCGCTGGTCATGTATAGCCTGCTTTGGATAAGGTACCATGGTAATCGACAAAAGTAGATAAACAGTCCTTGCTCTCCAATGTTGTTTGAATCTTAGATGGTCTTACAACAACAACAACAACAATAATAATAATAATAATAATAATGATAATAATAATAAACCAGAGCCAGATATTGGGGTAAAAGATGAAAGATCAGAGAAGCAGAGCAAGCCACAGCCAACCTCACCTTACCAACTCCTCAGCCAATCCTGTTTCCTCAAACTGAAAGCCTCTGAGTCCTCACCTGAAAGCTAAACTGCTTTAGTTCCTGTTTCCTCATGCCTTATATACCTTTCTCCACCCAGCCGTCACTTCCTGGGATTAAAGGCATGTGTGCTTCCCAGTACTGGGATTAAAGGTATGTGCCACCGCTTCCTGGCTCTGTTTTCAGTGTGGCTTTGAACTCACAGAGATCCAGATGGATCTCTGCCTCCAAAGTGATAGGATTAAGGATGTGTACCACCACTGTCTGGCCTCTATGTCTAATCTAGTGGCTGGCTCTGTCCTCCGATCCCCAGGCACATTTATTAGGGTGCATAATATATCACTTAAAGAACTTAGCATTTGGAGTTCCTGCTTAATTAGCATTTGAAACTAGGCTGGAGTAAGTCTTTCAGGTTTAGCACACAGCACCTTTGTTTTTCTAGCCTTCTTATCACCTGTCCAAGACTTTCATTCCATTATTCACTCAATAAAAGCTGACTAATTGTGTTTTCATTTTGCTTTAACATATTGATCTTCAATAAAATATGCAATGGTCCCAAGCTTTGTGTTATTTAACATAAGTGGAGCATGACATCTCCAATAGCTCCAAAGTATTCAAATAAGTAAATAATAGTTGGGGATATTTTGGGTAGCTGACTAACAGACAAGTGGACATTTTCTGTAGTATAATTGTTTCTAACAAATGAAATCTTAGGTTGAGTAGAAACAACTGTGAAAAAATAAAAAAGAAATTCAAGGACAAGGCTTAGGCCAGCTGTAGAAGAACACAGGGGTTGATGTGAGTTTGCCCTGGAACAGGAGAACAAGACGGTTTAAAACACTGAGAGCATCATATACCAGAGCTGAGAGCCAAGATTGTGTGTGTGTGTGTGTGTGTGTGTGTGTGTGTGTGTGTGTGTGTGTAATGGGTTCTCTACAAGCTGAATAAAGCATTTGTCCTTGAAAAAAGCAATAGTAGCTAAGATGAAATGTTCTATATGGAAAGTTTTCAGCAGTGGGTAAACAAGCTGCCTTCTTCCTTGAGAAAGATTTGTCATTGTGTGGAAGCTTTGGGGTTTTTTGTTGTTTTGTTTTGTTTTGTTTATCTTTGTTTAGGTAGTTACTCTTGGGAAGTTTGGTATTAGTAGTGGCTAGAAGTGCTGTTAAATATACTATACACATTCAAAATATCAGCCCTGCCTCATTTAAGAGTCCATTTCAGACCCATTCTTCCAGATCTTTCTGGCCCTTTTTTTTACTACCCTTTACTCTGGTTTTGGTTTAATGTAGTTTGCTAACCTAGAGGTATCAAAAATGAGTACTTATGAACTAGTTTTGGTCTTCCTGGTTATTAGCAGATATCACAAAACCTGTCATTCTTTGTCACCACAGTAGCTGCATGTCATTAGGATCACCTGGGTGGGGGGGGGTCGCTGATCTTGTTCTAATAAATCAGAGGACATGAGTCCTAATTGAAGCAAGAAAAATAAACCTTTGGGCTCCAAAGATATATTTTTGTAATAGTCTTTTACCATTATAACCTTCTGGCTACTTTCATGCAAATCTGTTTCTGTAAAGCCATATTTTGGTTGCTATAACAACTTGATGTAGCTCTTGATGAGCTCTTCTTGCTTAATGTTGCTTTTTTAAAAGTTAGGGTTGCTATGGCTACAAAATACTGTTTTATTTTCAGCAAGCTTTTTTCTCCTTGTAATTTTGCTTTCAAAACTCGTATGTGTATACACATGCATCTATGTGACTTGAGTTTGCATACCTTGCAAAGTGCACAGTCAATCCAAGCTCTAAAACACTCCTAGAAGAAGAGGACACTTGATTGTTTTAGGTGCATAATATTACCCTTAAATTGATTCCTGTACTGTTGTGAGAACACAGTTTAGATACCATTTTTCCTCCTTCCAATTATATAGTTGTTTGATGATAGGGTTTCTGTCTTTCTTTCATAATTTACTTATCATGTTCTCTATATGATCACCTGTTCTTGTTTCTACAGTATTTCCTCCTCTGCCCTGGATGAATCATCTGTACTGTGAGAGCATGTGTGTCTTTGCCATGATCATGTTTTACATGGACATATTTATGATCTTGTTCTATACATTGTTGATTAAGGCATTTTTATACTATTGATAATAAGAACACTATTGCTAGGGTTTTCTTTCATTCAATTACTTTGAACACAGCTGGAAATTAAGATCTTTTAGCTCTGTTACAAACTCTGTCACAGTTAGTTGTGTAAACATCTGCTAACCACTGGGCCATCCAGAGGAACACTGTTCAATAAAAGAATGGTCAACATAGAAAACTGAGGGCTGAATTTGTAGCTCAGGGGTGGAGTCCTTGGCTACCTACCATGTGCAAGTACTGGGTTCCACCCCCAGCACCAAAACCCCAAATCAAACAAACACTAAAATGCCATCAATAGAAAATATGAAATACTTTAGTAACCAAGTTTATAAAACTTAAAGATTATGCAATTACACATGTTTCATTATTTTAATAATATACCAACTCAATATGTCTAATATTTTATCATTTCAATAATAAATAGTTTTAAATTGTTAGATTATCTTTGCTGTTTTCTTCCATCTAGGAAATTCTGTGGCTCTTTTTCTCTCATATCACACTTTATATGAAGCATATTTCAAGTGCTCAGCAGACACATTATTTCTGCCATATGAAACATACTGAACTTTAGATCTTGGTCAGAATTCAGCAACATTTCCTATTTATTCCCCACTTACTGGGTCACAGGCCCTTTAGGAAATTTTAGGAATACATAGAGGTTAGGTGTGCTGGTCAATATTTTGTCATCTTGACACAAGACACAGTCATCCAGAAAGAGGAACTTCCTTTGAGAAAATGCCTCCATCAGATTGCCTGTAGGCATTCTCCTGATTACTGATTGATGTAGAAGAGCTAACCCAACCTGAGCAGGGTCCTTCGTAGTATAAGAAAGTAAACTGGGCAAGCCAGGGCGAGCAACCTAGTAAGCAGTGTCTTTCCATGACCTCTGCTTCAGTTCCTGCCTCCAGATTCCTGTCTTGAGTTCCTGCTCCAACTTCCTTTCACAATTGGATTGTAAGCTGCAAGGCGAAACAAACACTCCCCCACCCCAAGTTACTTTTGGTCAGTGTTTATCACAATAATGTCCATTTGACACATTATGGAAACTATTTAACAGAGACAGAGAAGGGGGGGCATAGAAAAGCAAAAGAAGAAAGACAGAGCATGGGGCAAGGGAAGGGAGAGGGAAGAAACAGAAAGGGAAGAAGTGGGGAAAGATGGAAGGAAAACGTGTGGATTCTCTTTTGAGTCTTTTCCTGCTGTTATGTGCTGTCTGCCAGTCTTGGTATATAGAATTAGAACTGGAGCAGTAGGCACTGTGTCCTGTTGGTTGTGTGGCTAATCCACCACGGTCCTCCCACATCCTTGGGAAATGCATGAGGCAGACCAAGCACCCACTTCTGTTTATTGTATACATAAGTGAAACTCCTTTTCTACTCAAGTGTGTGATTGAATCTACAACTAAAATAGATAAAATTGCCCTGGAAAGGTGAAATATCAAACTGTAGATAAATTTTTAGGAAAAGCAAAGGAAAGAAAGGCGAAAGATTTTAAATGAAGGGATTTTGTGTAGAAGGCGATTTTTTTCTCTCTGTATGTTGTTTTTCTTGCTGATTGAAGATTCTTGTCTATAAGTAGGCAAACGAAGCATATGAGTGATTGAAATCGTTTTGGTCACACACTGCAGGTGACGAAGCCAAAATATCATTGAGGTGTCCAGACCTTTATCACATCACTGTTTCTTCATCTCTTTCCTGCCTCTTCTCATTTGGAAGAAACCAAATCAAAGTGGCCCTCATGACTCTTCAGCCTGCTCGGTGAAGGAAGCTTCTGTTTGCTTTCTAACCATGTGTCATTTTTTATCACTGTTATTTCAGAAAGAGCAGCTTATTGGGTAATTTTTAAAGCTGAGTCATTTTGCCTGGAATGTAGAGGTTTTGATGATCTAATCTGATTTGGAAAGAAGACAACGGTGTTATAATTTCAGTGGACTCCTAAATCAGGTTGCAGATGGCAATGTGAGTTGTGAATTAAAATGTTTGGTAATGACAGCTCTTCCCATCATAGGAAATCCCACCTAGCTGCCATCATTCATCACAGGTTCTCTTTAGAACCCTCTCTTCAGTAATACAACGCACTGCCTGCCATCATATGTCCCTTTGGCCTATGTAAATTGGAATTGCGTTCAATCCATTTCACTTTCAGTTGTTTAAAATGGGAGGTGATGTTTGGATCATTGTTACAGTTAAGAGTTCCACAGTGAATGATCATTCCACATAGCCTGAAGGGTTTGTTCGTCTCAAATATGAAAATAGAACAGAGATGAGAACAATTTCATGTTTCTATGACCGTATCATTTCTGTCTACACTGGTAAATGGAACTATTGAGGCAGCCCTCAAGCAGATTTGTTTACAGCAAACACTAGACTTGTTTGAAACAAAATGAGCAAATGGGAAGTCCTTAAAGTTACTCACTGTAAACTTGTGTTTGCCTTTAGACTATGTGAGCTATTTACGCCCCCCCCAAAAAAACTGTGTTGCTCCAGATATATTTTTTACATTATTTTTATTTTTTAGAAAATAGGAAAAAACAATCCAGTCAGTTGTTGCTAATCCATCAGCATATGCTAAATATATGAATGAGCCACATATTGCCATGTTTGTAATCCTAGCACGTAGGGTGGCGGCAGGAGAATCAGGAGTTCAAGGTTATCCTTGACTACACACAAAGTTTGATAACATCTTGAGCTGTAAAAGACCCTGTCTTAAAAAAAAAATTGGGTAGACTAGATTATATTTATGGCCATCTGCTCTTTTCCTGGGCTATAACTTTTACAATACTGTTCCCCAGGGGTGAAAATGCAGCCCAATGGTAGAGTGCAGCCTTTGGTTTACATCCTTCTAACACACACACACACACACACACACACACACACACACACACACACACCTTTGATCCCTCTGAAGGAAAACACTACCTTACAGATTGCCTTTAACTCTAAGTCTGAAAGAACCGAGACGTGTAGCTGTTAGAGTGTAAGGGCACTAGAAACATAAAATTTTAGAGATGGAATATTTTGAGATGGACTAATTCAATTATTTTCAAACTTTCGTCTGGTAAGCTCTTTACTTAGAAGGCATACCCAAGAGCTCAAACACAATACAGACTGACATACCAAGGAAGTAAGAGGGGGAGGGGAGAGGATGAAGATATGCCATCATTTCCTTAGAACACCCAGAGTTTAGTTTCAAAGCCACAGATCGTTACCCACATCCCTTCGCTAATTAGATACTAGGAAGCCAAGTGATTTGTTCAAGGCAGGCAGCTCTACTTAAAGCCTGGATAGTCTTCCATTCATTCATTTAAGGACTGTGTGGGCGTCCTTCATGTCCCTTAGTAGTTCTTAGAACACTGGAGGACTCAGATCCAACTGTGGGCCCCCAGAGAAAAGGCAGCTCCTTCTAGGCTAGGAGGACCTGGAAGTGCATTTGAGAGATAATTTCACAACGTAACATTGTTCAGTAACAAGTAACATGGTGCCATAGAGTGACTTGAGAATGAAGCATGGAGATCAGAGAACACTTTTTGGAGGAAGTGATGTGTTTGCCTGTACCTCTGCTCCCCACAGTCGTTCATAATTTAACCATCCTCAGTTACCAACAAATCCATATGAGATGGTACAGTAGAAAGAATATTGATTAGGAATTTAAATGTCCATGTGTTAACCCTAGTTTCATTTCCCTTCTAAGATGTGGTGTATTTTATACCTGTGAGGTGACAGTCACTGTGCCTGCACAGGATTAGATCTGGTCCCTGCTTTCTACCTACCACATTGTTCTCCTGTACACTATTTCTGCGAAAGTCAGATTGGATTGATTTCTCAAGACTTCCCAAACGTGGAAGGATGCCCTTTTAGAATTACATCTCAAGTCACTATTTCTCATTAGAGATGATTCTCTTTCACACAAAGGGAAAATTAGTTTTGTTTTGTTTAAACAATTTCAGATGTTGGTTGAAAAAATTGTGTGTGTGAGGGGGATATTTGTTTCGGTTTTGTCTTCCTGTGTAGGTCAGGGTTGCCTTAAACCCAAGTTCCTCCTGCCTCGCCCTCCTTAGGCTATGATTACAGACATCTACTACCATGTACAAAGTTGGCTACTTATTAACTGTTTAAAATATTGTTTCATCTAGTGAGTGTATCACTATTCACTGCAGATATTTTTTTTTCTTCCTCCATTTGACCATGAACTCTTACAGGTCATACTATGTCTGATTCACAACCAAAACACAGTTCTTGCTCAGAAATATCGGAGATGTGAGCCCTGCCCAGGTTTCCCTTCCATGGAGAAAGTATTTTTCATATCTGTGTTGTTTTTTCCTTGGAAGTATTTAACAGTCTCTCTTATTTTAATTTGTTTTCCTGTTGCTATGACAAAATTCCCCCTTCAAAAGAAACTGAAGGGACAAAAGGTTCGTCTGGCTCACATCTCCAGGTTAGAGTGCCACCAGTGCTGGAAAGTCAAGGTAGTACTAATGACATCTACAACTAAGATCAGAGAGCAATAAAGTAACGACTGTATGCCAGTGCTCCGCTCACTTTCTCTTACAGAATCGCTTGACTAGGGAATAGTGCCACCCACAGTGTGCAGAGCTTCCCACCTCGATTGTTTGCATAATCAAGAAAATCTTCCACAGACGTACCCACAGGCTAACCTAATCCGGACAATCCCTCATTGAGATTTTCTTTCCAGGTGATTCCAGACTATGTCAAATTAACAATGCTAAGAAACACCCCTGGCCCAACTGCATGGATAACTAACACAAAGATGGACTATGAACTTCAAGGATTAAGAAATGTAAATGTAGTAGTATAAGTGATAACTCTAAGGCCTGTATAGATTGCTATTCTGAGGCATTTGTTTTACAGCCATCTGTCTTTCAGATATTAGTTGCCTTTTGCTGTAGAAATATACAAGAAGTATGTGTATAATCTATTTCACTTTATTCTGGCTGCCAGAGTGGTGTATGCTCAAAAGTAAACAGGAAGCAGTTGTTTCAAGCCATGCCCTGTAAGAGACTAATGATATCTTTGCCTTTGTGTTTTGGTATAAAGTCACCTGAAGTCAGTTAGCTGCAAGTTAGCCTTACTAGTAAAGGACAAATCAGAGGCAGGGAATATGTCTGGATGAAAGAGAATATTAAACACCCATTTAGGGTTCAAAAAATGAAAATCAAGTACATGTATTTGGTATTTTATTTGAAAAAAAATTAAATAGTCTTTGATCAACAGAAGTGAGCAGATAAGCATGTTCTTCTGCTTTTTTTCAGTAACTCAGTCTAAGTCAGTGGAGTTTTTTTGGTGGGGTTGTTTGTTTTGTTTTTTTGACATGGCTTCAGTTCATGGGAAGTGATTATTCCAGGAAGACAGTGATCTGAAGAGTGTGCTGAGACTAGAACATTGGAGCTTAACTACAGATGGGGAGGACAGGCCATGGTAGGCTCCAGTGACACTCAGCTGTGGCTCCTTGTTTAGGTGGTTGCTCCTCACCCTGATGTAACTGAATGGGTCCAAATGAACCTGGAAGGCACAGATTTTCAGCCCCCTAAGAACCATTGCAGGCGTGAGAATTCTCTACGTATTTCCCTGATCAAAATTCCAACAATCCAAAAAGTGATAGGAAACCACATTTCCAGTTGTTATCCTACAGGATAAAAGTGGCCTTTAAATAGGCATATCCCAGTGGTACCCTCTCAAATGAAATACATGGTAGTAGGTGTTTCTGCTTCATTAAGTTTGTGCTGACACTTAGTTGAAGCAACGCCTAAGAAGAGAGGTAGTTAACTTTAATTGTCCTTAAGGAAGTTTCATCTAGAACAGGGCTCAGCAAAACTTTCCTGCAAAGCCAGATAGTAAATATTTCAGACTTGATGGGCCAAGGGACCAAATTGCAAATACATATAGGTACTTAAGAAGCAATTGGGGAAAACTTGTCCTTGACCTGTTTGCCTGGAGGCAATGGGCTCTCACTGGGGACCAAAAAGAAAGGGAAGGTTAGTGACAGGACTTGGTGGGCTAGTTGTGCCTGGGGCTGCCCGACCCCCACAGGGCATCTCCCCAGCTCTCATTCACAAGTCCTGTCCCACTGGTTGTCCTCCACATCTCCTGTGTGGTAAATAATACTCCCAGTACAGTCAGCAGATGGTGCTCCAGTGGCCCTGAGCCAGCTGGATTCCTGCTCCTGCCCATGAGGTAGATGGAAGAGAGAAATTCCTAAAATCCAATGTTGAAATAGGAACTGAGTTTTTCACTGTGGTAGCAATATTTGCAGCACATTTAGGCTGTGATATTCCTGTTGGGGAGAAAGGAGATGGGACTTCTTTTTAAATATAAATAATTTGATATAAGAGGAAAAAAATCTTAGCCATCAATCTATTTAATAAATGTCTCCATTGCTTCTTTTTATTGAGGGTAGTAGAGACATGGGTGGTCTTGTTTCTTTTTCAAGTATTGTTTTTTACAGAAAAGGATAAAACATTTTTCAAATATTTTGCTAAGAAAATACTTTCATTTCCTGAGCTATGCAGAATTTATCTCCATGCCCTACTTGTGATCTATTAAATACCAGTTCTGATTACATTTTAATGCCAGGCTTAGGACAGCTTGACTCAAATATTTTGACACCTATGAAACAATAAAAATTCTCATCCTTCTGTATCCTGTCTTTTTCTCAAACTAGTAATTCTGTTCATATGTTGGGGAAATATCCAGCTAAAAGCACAAGAGGTTAAATTTCAGTTAGAGAGAACAGGCAGAATATTTCACAAACTCTATCAGAGAAGCCGACTTTCATTCTAGGAGTTTCGGGTCATTGTTTTTGGAACCCTACAATAACCCTGGGAATTGCCACAGGTCAGGAACTGGGTATTTGTAAGACATATAAACTCATCCTCCCCATGCAAAATACAATAGCTTAAAGAAAGAAAGATGTGGAGGGTAGAAAGGGGAGCCATACCAGAGCCCATAGCTGTGCATCAAAGAAAAATGATTTCTGTAGCCATCATCATCATCACAGCGGGTTCTTTTTGCATAGAATCCACCAGCATTTATTCTAAGCATTTTATGTTTATTAACTCAGTTTAGTACTAACAACTGTGAAAAGACACCTGAGAAAGCTACTTGAAAGGAAGAGAGATTTCTTTTCACTAACGGTTCTATCACTCAGCTCTATTGCTTCCGGTCTATGTGGGGTGATGCAGAATATGGTGGGACCGTCTATGGAGCAACATAGTTCACTTCATGGAGAGCAAAGGCAGACAGAAAAATTGGGAAATATCTGGAAGGAGTTATAGCTGCCAAAGAAATACAACCCTTCCCCACACACACAGTGGCCTCCTTCCTCAAAATAAGTCACATATTTGAGTTTCCATCACTTCCCGTAATGTCGATTAAATTATTAATCCATGAGTAGATTAGCATGTAGGTTAGGTCCAAGCCCTCATAATCCAATCACACCAAACCTTTGACAAATGAGCATTTTGGGCAGGAACACTTCTTACCTGAACTATAAAACAGATAGGCCCTATCTCTCAGGCAAAGGAACTGAGAGTTCAGACCTCCCGAGATGAAGAGCTTTAGATTTATCGTCGCTGAACCTACCAAGCAAAGGTATGGCATTGTCTGCCTGACATTATTTGTCCATTTTCTTTGTTTTGTTTTGTTTGAGACGGGTCTATTATGTAGCTCTGGCTGTCCTGAAACTGGCTATGTAGGCCAGACTGGTCTCAAACTCAGATGGCTAACTGCCTGCCCTGCCTCCCAAGTGCTGGGGTTAAAGTTGTGGGCTACTATGTCCCATGTATATTAGTATCTCGCCCTTGTCTAAAGCACCAGTTCTCAGTTGGACTTGCAGAGCAGCTTCATGGTCCCCTTTGTCCCCACATATCAGGCTCCTCATTACAGCCCAGTGGGAAACTTAAACATCTTCAGTCCTAATTCTTACCTGACATTTGGCCATTTTAAATCATGTGGAAAATTAGAGAAATGGGGAGGGAGGCTTAGAGGTGATGAGAATCACCAGAGAAATGAGGCCGGGGAGAATTGATTAGTTACCTGATTAATAGACTTGCTTACTTGGATTTGAGGAAGAGGGAGGAACCTCCATAACTCTTTGAGACTTGAGTAAATTTTGAAGCTTAGTAAGTGCGCCCATGAACGTGCACAGTCTTATGAATCCCTGACAAATGCCCAGATTGCAGCCTGAGAGCATTTGAACTTGATAGGGACTCTCCACATTCTATTTGATGAAAGATGCATTAGGAAGATTCTCTGACAGTCAAGAGACAGGGCCTTTAAGAGTCCTTGTCCAATCACAAAGAGGAAAAAGTAAGGCAATTAACTAAGATCCAATCAAATCAATCAAGCCAATGACCCTTGGTTATTTAGTTGGGGGCTGGAGAGGCTTCTGGGTTTGCCTTTCACACAGGGGTTTTCCTAGAGCCTAGTGTTAATAAAGGAATTTGTGTTTTCTACTGATGATTGCATTAGCATCTCCGACAGGACAGCTAAAACCCTTGGAGCTCAGAGAAAGAAAGCCGTTTACATATTCCCATCAATCAAGCTTTAAATGATTTTAGAGATAACAGGTCATTGCCATTCGATATGAGGTCTGCCCTAAAGCTCCTAAAGCTTGTTGATGGACAAGCCCAAGTGGGTCGTTTCTAGTTCTTTCTTTAATATTGCCAAGAAGAGGGTAGAGGTGCTTGGCACCTACTAAGATATTATGAGGGAAGCCTATATGCCCTGGGGTTGCTTCCTGCCTATGTGTTCAGCCTTTTGGAGAGGGTTTCAAATTCAAGTTTGCTGTGTAAGACTAGTTGAAGTCTTGTCATAGTCCCTGGAAATTAGCAAAGCAGCAGAATATTTCTGTGAGTTATGCTTATTAGATGCTCTTTTTCCCTTCTAGCTTCGACATAAAACACTTTTAATTTGATTCATATAGATTGTGTTGTTGAGGCTAACTTGAACTATTGAAGAAATCTGTCTTGTAAATTTAAACAAAATGTCTGCATAACACCCTAACCATTTCTACAAAGCTGAACTGAAGGTTGTAGAAAGTAGACAAGTAATGCAAATAATCTTCTGGGGAGGGGGTTTCAAACATTAACACCCAATCTGGCTTTATGCTCACTTAGCTCCCACTTTACCCTAGAAATTAAAGGCCCAGTGACACAGACCACTACTTTCTGCCTTGCTTGGAAGCATGAGCCAGACTTGCCGTTCTCACCCTGTCCTGATTCTAGCGTCCGTCTTAGAAAATAAAAAGAATAATGATGATGCATCCCTTTGTCTTCCTTGCTTTCAACTATCTTGGGTTTTAAGGCCTGTGTTTGTCAGGCCCTCATTTCTCGGGCCAGGGCTGCACAAATCAGCTGTGACTTTAATGTCAGCTGTTTTATATAGTTTAAGCATCTTATTGCCAAGGCCTGGTTTACATTTGTCTCAGCTAACCCTTTGCCTGACTCCACGAGCTAAGCAGTAGTTGCATTAGTTACCTTTCTGCTATGGTAAGACAACCCAGGCAAAAGCAACTGAAGGGGGAGGGGCTTATTTTAGCTCACATGGAAGAATGCAGCCAATCCTGTTGGAGAAGCCATAGCCACAGGAAGGAGTTTGATCTTCTTCTACATCTGCAGTCAGGGAGCAGGAGATGGCAGCTGCTATTCCCTCCCTTTCTCATTTGATTCAGTACAGGACCCCTGCCCAGGAAACAATTAAGTGACTCTTCCCTCCTCACAGGCATGCTCAGAGGCACCTTTCCTGGGTGATTCTAGGCACTGTCAAGACAATTGAAACCATCACAGTGGTATTGCCTGGAGATGACCCATGAGAAAGGAGTAAACAAAGAGAAGTCTCCAGAGTGATTCAAGGCTGCATTGCAAGCAGTGTGTTAGAGAGACTGGCTCCTGGCTCCTCTCAGAGTCAGTTATAAAGTACAAAAGTGAACCCAGATGTCCTCATGTGGGATGTTATGGACCAGAGATTAGAACTGCATCCAGCTCCAGAGTCTCTCCCCTTACCCACTCTGCTGCCCGGTTTCCCACGTTTCCTCAGTAGGGTTGAAATTTTACTATGAGCATCCCTGGAATAAGCACCATTCGTTGTTCCTGGAGAGCTGATCAGAGCCTTCGGGTAAATGACTGCATTTGTTGTGCTAGGTGAGACCAAAGATGCCCAGAGGCTATTTTTTGTAGGTTAGAGATTCTCAACCTTAGTCTCAGGACTCCTTTTACACTTTGGAAATATTTGAAAGATACCAAAAACTTTTAGTTTTGTGTCTATCCCCTTGTAGAATATCTCCATCAATGTCCAGACCTCTGTCTTTCCTTCGTGTAATTACATGCATTGTTTTGTGATGACAATCAAAAATTAGAGGGACAGCAAAATAGCCTGAGCAGAAGGATGCAGGACTGGACACTTGGTCTCGGTGGCTATATTGTTTTGTTAGTGAGTGTCCATGTAAGTATTTTGTCAAGTTTTTCATTCCATGTAAAATATAAACCTGTCTTTGAGATAAAGGAAAATTCAAACCACCCTCTTTTGTTTTTTAATCAACTGACTCATCATATTATTGCTGTCATTCTGATCTATAATTTTGAAGATTTTATTCCTGCTCTAGAATATTATTAATTTGATCTGCTGCTTCGAGATTTCTCTGTGCCTGTTGAGTTTGATTTGGCTCTGAAGATAAATCAATGAATAATTCTCACCGTTGGGATTTCTTTTGTCTTAAATTTTATTTTGTTTGAATATTTTAGCAAATCAAATTCAATAGAGAAAACAGACACTAGATCCTGACCAGGTGGACTTATCCCAGGAATAGAAAGATGTTTGTCATTTGAAAAGCAGTCATTGTGATTCAACATAAAAACAGACTGAGAAAGAAAATTGCAGTATCATCTCCACATCAAGACCTCATGAGATCTTTTAAAAATCTAACATCTAACTATGTCCAAAAACAACAAAACTTTCATCAAACTAAAGAAGGGCAACTTGATTGTATTAGTCACTCGGGCTGCCATAGCATCAGTGGGTGTTTGAAACAACAGAAATTTGTTGTTTCATAGTTCTGGAAGCTAAAAGTCCAAGATCAAGGTATAGACAAAAAAATGGGAATCTGGGAATCTTCCTTCCCTGGCTGGCAGATGGCTTCTTCACTCTGCCTTTGGGTGGCCTGCCTGTCTCTCTCCTAGAGACAACTATGCAGATTCTCTTCCTTTCTTTCTTTTCCTTTCCAGTGCAGCCCAGGACTACATATGTTATAAGCAAGGACTATACTACTGTGCTAAATGCCTAGACCTCCTTTTACTTCTGTCCTTTGAGAAAGGGTTTCACTTGCCCAGACTGGCCTTAAACTCACTCTGCATCCCATCCTTGAACTTGTGATCCTCCTGCCTCAAACTACCAAGTTGCTAGGAATACAAGCTTAGTTCCACCAAGCTCAGCATTTTTAAAGGAAAAATTTTAAAGGAAATCAGTCCTATCTGGTTAGCACCCACTCATAACCTCATTTAACCCTTAGTTACCCCTTATAACAGTGTCACACAGGTGGTTAGATCTTCAGCATGCTTTGTGTTTTTATATTTCTTAAAATTTGGTAAAAATGTTTCTTTGTTGGAAAAACAGTTGAAATTTAAACAAAATTCAATATAAGTCATGGATCGCTAACTCCAATTTGGACTTCTGATTTACTTCCTTACATAAGAATTGAAGGTTAACCAAATGTTTGAAACATGGCTTGGCTTAGCTAGACATGTTTCCTCCCACTTCTCCTCCTTTGTGTTGGCTTCCTTTGTTTGTGTTTGTTGCTAGAGATTTCCTTCCTTGCCCACAGTCAGGACAAATCTTTGTCACCCACCAGTCCCACAGCCGCTCAGACCCAACCAAGTAAACACAGAGGCTTATATTGCTTACAAACTGTATGGCCGTGGCAGGCTTCTTGCTAACTGTTCTTATATCTTAAATTAACTCATTTTTATAAATCTATACCTTGCCACATGGCTGGTGGCTTACCGGTGTCTTTACATGCTGCTTCTCCTGGCAGTGGCTGCAGTATCTCTCCTCCTCCTTCCTGTTTCCCCAATTCTCCTCTCTCTTTGTCCCGCCTATACTTCTTGCCTGGTCACTGGCCACCAGTGTTTTATTTATATAGAGTGATATCCACAGCACTTCCCCCTTTCTTTTTTTAAAAAGGAAGGTTTTAATTTTAACATAGTAAAAGTACATATAACAAAACAATTATTGAGCAAGAATTATAGTTACAATATTAAAGAAGATGTCTTATCTATCTTATATTTGTGAGTTTAAGGTTTTATATCTAACTTATCTTTTATCATAACTGAGGAAATTACAACTATCTAGTTTTCAACCACATCAAAGACCTGAGAAGGAACATAATGGTACCTGAGAAATGGTAGATGGATGCAAGCAACTTTTGGGAATCTTGCAAGAGTAGACCAAGACAGCTGGCAGCCTGGACAGTCACCTAATGTTTCTCAGCATTGTTGGTGCATTCAAATTGGCTACAGGCCTAGAGTATCTGACAGACCATTTTCAGAAGCAGGAATTCTGAAAGACCATCTTACCCTGTCTTGGCAGAGTACAGTGGTCGCTTTCCTTGTGTCCCGCTTGTCCAGAAAGGACAGCATTGCATTTGTACTGTCAGCCATCAAGGCAAGGGCAGTTCTTTGTCCAGTAGGCCATTTTGTGCCAAAAAGACAAACTTCCAAATGGAAATGTCTTAGAAGCCCAACATTCTCTCAGGATCAATTGGTGCAGCCAGGAGCAATTGTGTCTCATGTCAACAGAATTCTAAGTTATTTAAATGCCATATTCTCTAGGTCTATGAAGTGTTTGAAGATTACCTATCTATCTGAAATATATCTATGTATACATAGAAGACTTAACTAGCATGGCTACAAATATTATCATAGATGACTAATTATTAATCTATTTTCTAATTATCCATTACAATTTTAAATGAGTTACATAAACATAATACCTTAAACAAGAATATATATAATATATATATATATAGTATAACAAAATTAACTTCAAGTTTGTATCAATAAACTAAAATCTATACCAATGTAAAACCTTTTAAACAAGTTGTTCTTTAAAAGTAGGTTCATTAATCTACCCTTTTATCTTATCATCTCTATATCCTCTTATATATCTATATCATATCCCCTTTTCTTTTTTAGAAAGAGATCACATTTATAATCAATCTGTTTTAAATAAAAATATTGGTTTTTCTCTATCCCACACCAGAGGGCTCTTCTGATTTGGGACACGAGAATCTCTTAACCATTTTTTTTTAAGCAATATGTCTGGGTTTAGAGGGGGAGTGAGCCAATTCCACCTCTAAAGCCAGCTTGGTATATTTGGGAATTTGGGCGTAGCATCTCTTACTACTTCCTGCTGGAGGGGGCGCTGTATCTTATGGGGACGCAAAGAAAATTTTAGGCCTATGGGGTAGTCCTTGAGGCTGTATTGTGGGAGCCAGTTGCCTTGAAACTGTTCTGGTTGTTGGATCATCTGGGCCATGGTGTCATCGGAGACCTTTCAGGGGGTCTTGGCTGGTGAAACCTGGTGTATCTTAATCTGGAACAAATCCACAGCCTCTGGCTTTCTGTGGAAACAAAAGCAGAACCTCTTTTCCAAAGCAACATATCCTTAAATTCAAATTTTGAAGTCAAGGTACCTTTAAAATATACATTTTGGCATAACTCAACAGCTTTTGCAATCAAATGTTTTTCTCAGTTACTAATATCAAAGAGAACATAATCCAGATTCTCTGTGTGGTAGCCATCTTTACGTGTCCTATTTTTTATATTACCTTGAGCCTATTGCTTTAAACTGCACCATTCTAAGACTGAAACAGTGCTGTGGCTGCTGGCTCCACCCACTTCAGCTTCCCAACATGGCAGTGGTATGTTTTCTGCCAGCTCTGGGAACCATCAACTCTCAGAAATAGTGGGTCTATGCTTCTATCAAAGCAGCGTGTAGCCCAGACACCTCTTTTTTTGTTTTTGTACTAGCAAAGGCTAAATCCACAATGCAAACGCAGCTTAATGTGCCACTTGCAGAGGTCTCACTCCTGCCATACTGCAGGTCGAGCGCGCACACACCAGGAACCCGCCATAGTAGCTCAAACATGCAGGCTGCCACTAACTTGAGAGAAACAACTAGGAACTGGTTTTAGCTCCGTTTTAGAATCTTTTTTTTTTTTTTTTGTTCCAGGTTTTAGGTGGAAACTCTTGCCCCACATTGGGTGCCATTTGTAGCTAGAGTTTTCCTGCCTTGCCCACAGTCAGGACAAATCTTTGTCACCCGCCAGTCCCACAGCCGCTCAGACCCAACCAAGTAAACACAGAGACTTATATTGCTTACAAACTGTATGGCCGTGGCAGGCTTCTTGCTAACTGTTCTTATATCTTAAATTAACCCATTTCTATAAATCTATACCTTGCCACATGGCTGGTGGCTTACCAGCGTCTTTACATGCTGCTTCTCCTGGTGGTGGCTGCAGTGTCTCTCTCCTTCTTCCTGTTTCCCCAATTCTCCTCTCTCTTTGTCCCGCCTATACTTCCTGCCTGATCACTGGCCACCAGTGTTTTATTTATATAGAGTGATATCCACAGCATGTGTTCCTACTCTTGGAGGATGTCCAACCATCCCAAATGTCCTACCAACCCAAAGTATAAATCAGTACCTTTATAGAAAATATTTCTTTAAAAAAAAAAAACTCAAAGGGCAGAAGTGGTAGTGATGCAAGGCTTTAATCCCAAGAAAGGCAGAATCAGGCCATCCCAGTCTACATAGAGAGTTCCAGGCCAGCCAGAGCTACATAGTTAGACCTTGATTCAAAGGAAAAAAAGAAAGAAAATGATCATGGAAGTGAAATATTTTGTTCATATCTTAGATTAATCAGCAAACTCTAGGTTATAGATAAGGTATTTGCATATGCCTGATTCAGTTTACACTTTTTAAGTGTTTTCCTTCATGGAGACTTGTAAGTAGAAAATCTGGTCAGTAATAAAATCAGTCTCAAGCTGATTTACATCACAAAGCCAATCAGATGTTTTGGGGAACATAATTACTTGGATTTTACATCCTAAAACTGCAAGATTTAACTATAATTTAAGTCTTATTAATATGACTGAAATCTGTTTGCCCATTGCTAGAAAATGTATCCTTCAAGCTAAAACTGATGTGCAAAAGAGATTGAGTTATAATGTTAACTTTGTAAATGACAAGGGTGACTACTCAATGTCTTAGTTAAAAATGTCAAAACAACATCTCCTATCAATAAAACTATTTTTACTGATACTTCTATGTGAATATTTACAAGTATCTTCAAACTGAAGAGGTGAAACAGATCACGTTGGCATTTGTATATTATAGGCTTATCATAAAGCTATGTGAAGACACAGAAAAATGGTCTCTATAAACATATATTCTACTAAGCATACCATAACTGAAGCAAGCCTGTGTTTATAAACAACCTTTTAGTAATCGACAGCCTACATTGATGGCTTAACTGGCCTTGGTTCACATTCATTCTCATTTGTGTGACAGGTCCAGCTTTTAGGACGGCAGTGACTGTAGAATGGCTCATGGAGCAGGGGCAGACCCATAGCATTTTAGGGAAAGCTGAGAGAGCAGGCAGGGATGAACATATCAAGAACTGTTGGGTTTAAGTTCACTCTCAGGAAGACACAGCTATGCCACGTCTACTCACACACACTTTCTCTTTGGAATGAACCCTTATCTTTGCATCTTCGAAACTAGTGACCATTCAGAGTTGGTTTGAGCGATGTGCTTTGTTTTCCTTCTTTGCCTGCCTCTGCCTCCCAAACACTGGGATTGAAGGTGTGTGCCACCGTGCCTTGTCATGTTCTGTTGTTCTTGTGGCTTCTTTCCGTTTCACAGATACACACTGAACAGCATTCCACAAACCATGGTCCAAACCAATGTACAGTGATTCAGAGATTTACTAGAGTAGCATAGGAAATTACATAATCATAACTTTTCCCGATTCAGTGATAGGAAAGGGACGTCCTTAGTGCCCTCAGTGACACCTTTATCATTAAGTCATACCACTCAGCTTTCTAAGTTTGTTAGGCATCTGGGATTCTGTTCTATCATGAGAGAATCTCAACCATGAAATTGGAGAAAAGTGTGCCAACCAGTGCACACCAACCTGCTAAGCCCACTCTTTATATGAAATGATACAAATATATTACTAAAAATCTGTGGTGTGAGGATAGAACTTTGAGCTCCTGCTAAGGCCATGGTGGAAGGAAGCTGACCAATTAAGCTTTCTGTTCTGTAGTCTTCCGTTGAATTTATTGATGTAGTTGTGGTCTTATTCTCAGTCCTAATAAACAGAATTTACCCCCCCCCCATACATTGAAAACCATTGCTTTCTCATCTCTGTCTGGATCCTCTTAGCATCCAGTTCTTTTCAGCACAAATTCAAATCTTCATATCTGGACTAATTCTTCTCATCTTTATTTCCCAGAAGAATGTTCTCAAGGCCTCCAAATACCACTTTTTTTTCCCTAAAAGAACTGTACAATAATTATGTTTCTCTTTAAATTTGATTTGGGGCACACTTCAGAGCATAAAGATTGTCTTCACGGCATCATTCACATATGTAAAAAATGGGGGAAAACTGAATAAATGAAAAGGTTGTATTATGATACTGCTTTATTATAAACAATTATGCAGTCTCTAAATGTATGTCTTTAAAAAAACTTGGAAAATTAAAATCTTAATTCCTATAGCATTGAAAGCATAATTTAGTTGCAATAAAATGCTTTAAAAATATATGAATAAAAATCAGATATATGCATAATGAGGTTGGAGAGATGGTGGGGTGTTTAAAAGCACTTGTTGCTTCAGCAGATGATCTGAATTTGATTCCCCGAACTCATGTTGGGTCACTCAAAATCACCTGTGACTCCAGTACTAGGGAATCCAACACCCTCTTCTGGCCTCCACAGGACCTACACACATGTAGTCAGCACACACACACACACACAAATAAATACAATTTAAAAACATCAGTACCTGAGTTTGATTATCAGAACCTATATTAAAAATAAGACAAAATAACAAACTGGATATGGTGATACACTTATAATTTTGTCTCTGGAGAAGCAGAGACAGGCAGATCCCTGGTGCATGCTCGCCAGCCAGCCTAGCTTAATCCAGGATCCCCAAACTAACCGGAGACCTTGTCTCAAAAAGTAAAGTGGGTGGCTACTGAGGAACAAGACCAAAGGTTAACTTCTGACCTCCATACACTCAAATATTTATATGCATATGTATCTACACACATTATGTAACATGTATACCCATGCACATTTAAAATAAATAATGAATGAATAGGTGATAATACCCTGATGGGCTTATATTTTCTTCATTGTTTCCATTTTTTTTAAGCAAATGTTCCTTTTCTCATGCATAGACCTGCATATGGCATTCCAGACCCACATGGAGTATGTGAGCCATACCCCTTATCTGTACATTGCTTCATTTAAGAAATCAGGCCGGGCAGTGGTAGTGCATGCCTTTAATCCCAGCATTTGGGAGGCAGAGGCAGGCAGATCTCTGTGAGTTCAAAGCCAGCCTGGTCTACAAATCGAGTTCCAGGAAAGGTGCAAAGCTACACAGAGACCCTGTCTCAAAAAAAACCAAAAAAAAAAAAAAAAAAAAAAAAGAGGAGAGAGAAACCCTGTCTCAAAGAAAAAAAAAAAAACAGAATTTGAGCTGGGTGGTGATGGCACACACCTTTAATCCCAGCACTTGGAAGGCAGAGGCAGGCAGATCTGTGTGAGTTCAAGGCCAGCCGAGAGAGAGAGAGAGAGAGAGAGAGAGAGAGAGAGAGAGAGAGAGAGAGAGAGAGAGAGAGAGAGAGAGTTAGTTAGTTCTAGGAAAGCCAGGGCTACATAGAGAAACTCTATCTCCAAAAACAAAAACAAAACAAAACAAAACAAAATTTGAATAAAATATTTCATATTTTGAATTACCCATAGAGGATGCATTTGGATTAAGGTCTTTCTTTTTATTTCATAGTTTTTAAGTCTCTTTTTATTGTATTTGTCTTCTATGTTAGTTTAATTGGGTGGGAAGTGATTGATTGTCTCCTAGAAAGAATATAATACGTTCTGGGTAAATTACATCGTAGGAAAAAAGAAGAAGTCACTTAACAGTGTGTCAGTGTTGAGACGGCAAGATGATTCACTAGGTGTGGACATTTGCCCTGAAGCCTGACATCCTGACTCTATTTCCCAGGACCCACAGACCCACACGGCAGAAGGAGAAAACAGACTCCTGTGTTGTCCTCTGACCTCCACATGTGTGCCACGGTACACAATTCCCTACCCACCCACCCGAGACTACACTCAGACACACCAATTAGTGAGTGTAATTTTAAAACTTTAAAAATAGTAGGTGGGTGAGACTAGATCTAATGAAAAGAAAGAACAATAGCAAGTGTTGGAGAAGATGTTTTAAAATGGGGGGAATTTGTTGTTCCTTAAAAGGTTTAATATACCCCACAGTACAACTCCTGGATATGTGTCTAAAGGAAATGGAAACATGTCTATGCCGAGTAAGAAATATACAACAGCATTATTCATATTGGCCAAAATGTGCAAATCAATAATTATCAAGGGATAAATGAATTTTAAATGTGATATAGTCATTCAGTTGAATATTTGTGGACAGGAGGAAGTAATGATTCATAGATGCATGCACCAATAGAGATGGATCTCAGAACACGCTAAGGGCAAATGGCAGATGGGAAAGACTTTAGCGTCTCTCACTTACTTTATATCTAGAGAGGCAATCTGAGGGACAGTAGGGGGCTTAAATTCCTAGCAGATTGGAACTGCAAACAGTCAAAACAGACCTCTAAACTGAAAGAAATATTGTGATGATTGCATGTCTTTAAATTCACTAAAAAAATCACCACTCATTCATGCATTTTAAATGGGTGAATTTATAGTATGTAAATTACCTATTAATAAAGCTGTCAAAATTTTTAAAAGAATATTTTCTCAGCCTGATGAGAAGCTGTCTGTCGCTTACTCTATATTCCTATTATTTCCTTCAAAACTGTTTGAAAACGTGTTTGACACTAATGCTGAACATGCAACCATCAGTTTGGTTTAACTATAGCAAGGACAGTATTGCCAAAGTCAACTACTACTTCCTGTTTTCGTGTCCACATGCTTCTTGTGGGACCAAAGGAAAGAGAGGGGCCATTTCATTGGCATGAGCAGAAGAAATGTTTGCCCCAATGGGATGCCTTGGCTCCCACTCATTGTGGCTGTCACAGGGCATCAAGACACCTGGATGACTGTTACTCATTCTTCTCTGAGGTTTTACAGTTAAAAAAATAACTCAACCTTGAACATAAAGCATGGAATATATGATCCTGTTTTAGAAAACATTTGCCACTCCTGTGATTAGAAGCACTTATGATAGGACCAATTCCTAGATAACCGTATTCAAGAAAAAAAAAAAAAAATATATATATATATATATATATATATATATATATATAAAATATTGATTTGAAAATCCTGCATACATATCTCTAGGAAAACACATTTCTATTGACCAAAAAACTTTAATGACTGAAAGATTGCTATGCGATTTCTAAGTGGAGATATTTTTCCCCTTAAAATTCTATTTTGTTTTATATTTTCACTTTGACCTGAGCAACACATAGAAACTTGCAAATAACAATGTTCGGTATCGATTGACAAGCTCATATTTCTTCTAGTTTGTAACTTTTTCACAGCGTCGATCCATCCCTCTTTGGGGGCCAATTTTAGCACGCTTTTATGGCTTGTCAATGCTTTTACTCTGTGTTATTTACTACCAGCTCAGCTAAAACTGATGTGTCAAGACAGTTCTCTGTTATTGTAGCAAAGGCCTGAAATAAATCAACGTATAGAGAGAAAAGCTTTACTTTGTCTCACAGTTTCAGGTTGCAGTCCATGGCTGTGGGCACTGTTGCTTTGGGCCAATTTGGACTCATTGTGCCAGAAGTATGTGATAAATAAAGATGTTCATTTTGTGACCAGAAACAAGAGAGAAAGAAAGAGGAACAGGCCAGATAGCCATTATTCTGTTTGAAGCCCTGTGACACATGAGGCCTCCCACTAGCCCCAACACTTAATTGTGGGACATGAGTAGGAGGGTGGAGAAACACTGCCTCCCAAATAAGGCAGGATCACTGCGATCATGCTTCATGATAAACACTGCAATGATGAACACACAGCAATGAATAACTGCTACCTCCAACATTCCCTTATGGATAGAGAAGGTGCCCATGAGGCTGCATCCTCCCTGAGGTACTATTGGTTCTTAATGGTTGCTGCTGTGGGAAAGGTACCATTTTCTTCAGTGCTATAGCTCGTGGGAGGAGAAATGGGTTCATAGGGAAAGTAAGGGGGATGCCAGAGTAATGGAATGGCTCATATACCTTGTATAAATATATTAAATTATTTTAAAAGTTTAAAGGTCCACAATCCTCCAAAAGCATCACTTTAAGAACAAGACTTACATGTGGGCTTTCAAGAACTAACTGGAGTTCCTGATTGATTGATTCATTCATTTATTGAACCAGGCATTTAGTGAAAAGCTACCATAGTGCCATGTACCAGAAATATGAATATGAAAGACATCTCTGCCTCAAAAATCTCACCAATTGGCAATGGACGTCATGTAGTGGAAAGAAAGAATGGAGGCATGTAACAGGTTAAAAAAAAAAGGCATGGTTGATTTCCCATGTGGCCTTCCAAATAACTTTGATGAAATAATCCAGTTGGAGAAGGAATAAAAGATTTGGCCAGCAAAAAGAAAATCTGGATAAAGTTGTAGATATGCAAAATAATACATTGAAGTCAGCCATGGTGGTTCACGCCTTTAATCCCAGTATTTGGGAGGCAGAAGCAGGAGGATCTCTGTGAGTTTGAGGCCAGCCTGGTCTACAGAGCAAGTTCCTGGACAGCCAGGGCAACATAGAGAAGACTTGTCTCAAAACAAAACAAACCTACAAAGAAAGGAAGGAAAGAGGAAGAAAAGAAAGAAAGAAGGAAGGAGGGGAGGGAGGGAGAGAGAAAAGAAGAGAAGAGAAGAGAAGACATTGTGGTTGGAAGTATTGAAATTCTAATTTATTGGAGAGTGGGCGGGCCCTGTGATAGAGAACTTCTGTGGATTGTGTACACTCTGGTTCCTCTTTATCTGCAGTGTGGAACAGAGTGTTGGATGAACTATATAGAATTAGGTAGAAATAAACTGAAAAAGAAATGAAATTATATTAATTATTTTAACAACATCAATTAAAAAAAGAAGCTAGAGTATATGGAGTTGCTGCATAAGAAAGTAAAATTAAAAATGTAGTATATGAATGTAGGTCAATAAAAGCATTAGTTTTTATTATAACAACATTATTCAAAATAAGAGAAGGGAGGAGGAAGAAAGAAAGGAAAGGAGGAGGAGTAGAAGGTATTTCACAGTCGTTGTAAAATTATTTCTGATTAAAATAAAAAATACAAAACTAAGTTGGGATTTAAGGAATGCCACACACACATACACACACACACACCCCGACACACACACACAATGCCAATGGTCCAATCTCATTTTTAGTTAATTTGCCATGAAAGGCACCTGTTGACCAGCATTTGGGTGTTGGTCGGGAAAAAACAAGCCAAGTGCCAAACTGTAATTAGGTAAAAACTGTCCTAGACAGATGGCCATTTTGGCACAATTGGCATAAACAATGTATGAATTGATGTGAATTGCTTTAACACATTATTTCTCTCTTCCAAGGAACTTAATGTAGACCCCATGTGACTCCTGTTTATCGACTCATCGGTAATTATAGGTCTAAATTAATCACTTGGTTTATCACTGGCTAATTACTCAAGCTGGCCCCTCTAGATACTTCAGCAACAAGCAAACAGTTTAGCTAATATTAAATAAAAACCCCAAGTACACAATAAAAGAAATAGAGTAATAAATCTCTGTTTTGAACCTTCCACATAGTTAACACAGCAGTGTAAAAAATGAATCCCTGTCGGGTTTTGTGGCCTCCGCTTATCATCCCAGCATTCTCATGCAGAGGCATGAGAGGTCAGAAGCCAGTCTCTTCTCTGTAACCAGTTCTGGGCCAGCTAGGGCTGCTCAAGGAAAGCTTGCCTCAAAACAAAACAAAATGACAATTTTTCACAGGTCGTTGAAACTAATTAATCACTAACCCTGGTTAATGTGTAAATCAAATCATGGAATCTTCTTGGACAAATACATTAAATTTTGAAGGAATGAGAAACTTGTGTTTGGCATCAGAACATGCTTTAAGACCCCAGGAGGAAAATGACGTTTAACTGCATCCGTTGGCATATTTGTTTCTGTGATTACATGCTTTCTCTTAGCTCATGGCTGTATTTGACAGTTGGTTTTAGAAGACAGAAGTCAGTAGTTTGCTGAGATGTTGAACACCTTAGTCTCTCCAGCAGTAAATTACATACAAATGCATTGACACTCTGTAGTTCATTCTAAAAATTAATGTGATTAGATGGGAAGATCTCTGGGTTCTATTTGTTATTCGACTGTGGGTTAGTTATGTTTTGTTTATTGACAATACTTGGGAGTCAGAGTTAGGAATGCAGGAGTAAACTGATTGATGTCAAACATTTCCCCAAAAGCACAGTCGGTTCTATGGGAACGCTTGAATCGTATGCCCAGCACTTAAGATGTCCAATGATTGGGTTTTAGGACATCTCAAAGCCTGGGCTGGTCATGGATATTTCACAGAGAGGGTAAGGTTTGGATAAGAGAGAAAAATCTGACAAGGCTGTACCTAAGTAATGAGAGGGCTTTTGACCTTGACCTCTGGCTCAGACAGAATCTAAAGGTGTATGTAACTTACTCTCTGCTTGCGTTGTTTGTTGATTTACTTCCTATGTGTGAATTTGCCCCCACCCCACCCTTTCTTTCTCCTTGGAATTTCTCCTGTATCAAAGCCTCTAATGGGATTGATGGCAAACAAGAATGCTTAACTTAGTTAATTTTCCTTGAGTAGTAGTTTTTCTGAGGAAAGCCTTGAGTATGTAGAAGGCAGTGCACATTGTTAAATACTAAAGTAGGAATAAGTTTACTTATTTAGTGATAAATTTAGTGACTGGACACTTTGCGATGACTCCACATGATCGCTTTTTCAGATTCCCCTTGAAAAGCTCCCTCAATTCGAAAGGTCTTCAACCTGCCAAATGTGGAATACTTCAAGTAGCTAAGCAGGAGTGGGAGAAAAGCAAGCGGTCCTTTCACCAATTAAGTGGCTGTAACAATTAGAGTTATGATTGACAGTTCTATTGTCTAACACTAATACATTTAATAAGCTTTGAAATTTCATAGTAGAAGTAACAAGGCCTTGCTAGGTGTTTTTGTGTGTGTGGCAGTGTTGTGAAAACAAAGAGCAGCATTTTTTTAGCTTAGATATGTTGCTTAGTTTTTTTCATCTTCTCTTGGAATAATAATGGAAATAATTTTTTAACTCTCAATACCCAGTCTGAACAATCACACAGTGCTAAGAGTTTCTAAAATGAGTAAGCGTAAGCATGTGATTGAGAGGTTGGAGATAACAGATGGGAAGAAAGCTGTCTTACCTGCAAGAAGCAGTCACAGGAAGATTTATATTTAATATTTCTCTTTTTTTTTTCCTTTTCTTTTTTTGGTTTTTTGAGGCATGGTTTCTCTCTAGCTTTGGAACCTGTCCTGGAACTTGCTCTGTAGAACCAGTCTGGCCTTGAACTCACAGAGATTTACCTGTCTCTGCCTCCCAAGTGCTGAGATTAAAGGCATGCGCCACCATCTATACTTAACAGTTCAATATGTAATTGAATCTTTTTTTTTTTTTTTTTTTTTTTTTTTTTTTTGGTTTTTCGAGACAGAGTTTCTCTGTGTAGCTTTGCACCTTTCCTGGAACTCACTCTGTAGCTCGAACTCACAGAGGTTCTCCTGGCTCTGCCTCCTGAGTGCTGGGATTAAAGGGGTGCACCACCACCGCCTGGTGAATCTTATTATTAACAGTGCATCTTATCATTACTTTGACAAAAGTTTCAGAATAGAAGTTTCAAAATAAGACATCGATTCTTTTTGTCGCAAGCTATCTGTGACTTTTTAATGTATTTTATTTCCTGCCATCTTCAGAAAGCAAACAGATAAGCAAGGTGAAAAACTTACCGATGGGAAAGATGTGTGAAGAAGAGCCCATCACTGGTCACCACCACCAAGACAGCCGAAAACAAACACTTTTTTCAGTTAATTTGAAATAGATATATTCAAAACACTGTTTCCCAATTAAGTAAGAATGGAGGGAGTCAACTAACAAAGGTTAAGAACAAAAGAGATGTGCCCTTCTTAATCCATGAAAGAATTCTCAGTGCCTCAGAGGGATAGACAAGGGTATGTCTGTTCAAAGAAAAGTGCTGGCCTCTCATCAGAACAGAGACTACTGCTACATACTCCAGAGCTAAGAAGGTAGACTGGATTGACCTGAGCACTGTCATCAAGGCCTCACTCCAGATGTTTGTCAGCAGTTGCACCTTTAAGACAATTTTCACATATTTTAGAACAAAGGGGGCAAGGGTTGGAGATATTTCTAGTCATATACACAGTACAGATTGATGGAGGGAGGAAAGATTATGCTGAAATGGAGAATATTACTTAAATGTTGGCACCCGGGACTGGAGAAATGACTCAGTGATTAAGAGCACTGGCTGCTCTTCCCGAGGACCTGGGTTCAATTCCTAGCACCCACATGGCAGCTCTCAACTGTTTTGTAATTCCAACTCCAGGGTGTCTGATATCCTATCTGGCCTCTGTGAGGACTTCATTCATGTGCTACAAAGACATAGTCAGGTAAATGCCCATATACATAAAATAATAAAATAAAAAGGTTTTTAAGTTAATATTAACTCTAAACTTTCTGGAAGACAAGATTTTTTAAATGTAGTAAGTTAGTTCTTACCTTTCATTTTTCTGTTAAAAGAATAAATAAGTTAATTGTGAGAAATAAACATTTTTGTGCTATTAAATTCCAAATCAAAAGTTAACACAAGGATCTTATGTAAGTTATTTTATAAAAATCTATTATAGGATGTTTCCATGTTAAAGAATTTTGTAAAGGCTAACTTAGTCAATATTCTATTCAAATGTATGCATTTCCTCTGCTCTTTGTCCTCTCCTGGCTGTGTGACCTGGAGTCACTGCTCCGAGTTTCTGGATCTATAAATCGATGTACCAAAAGCAAGACCCCTGAAACACAACAATTACCTAATAAAATCGAGCCACTTCGGTCATTATTGCCATTGTTCACAGTACCACAGTGACCATTTATACCAGTCTCCTTCCCAGGACCTACAATGAATCTCTGGACTTGGAAATTTATTTCAGTGTAGTAAGCCAGCTTGCCGGTAATATCATTTCTTGTATTCAGAGACAAGCAGCATTTATATTCTTAGGTCAGCAATGCAATAGATCCTGAGGACACAGTTAGAATATATGGTATCAAGAATGTGAAGTTACTAAAGGATAGTTGGTGGACCTCTAAAAATGTGAGTCTTTAAAACTTTTGAAAAATTTTATCTTCTGTTTTGAATTTCTGAATTCTTGTGTATGCAAAGATAATGCTAGGTTGCTAGGATGTGCATGTTGGGGGTGAGGAAGTAAATCAGAAAATAAGTGTTGAGGATTAGCCATCACTAACCCTCTAGTTATTTGCTTTCGGTTGTCTAGTTGCAGATATGAGCTATGGCTTTCAATTGGACTTATCCTTATTTAGTACTCAAGAAGCAATGGGAGATAGGAAAGCATGAAATAATGGATGACTCTCATGGTGTCCGGCAGACAGAGTTCTGCTCATAAGTCTGTAAGTGGAGAATGTGTCCTCTACTCCTACATTGCTCATTCTGACTCCTCCTTTCATGAATTTTCAAGTATTCAGGGTTGTTGAGAGCAAGCGTGGACTGTCTGTATATAGTAGTCACAAAAAGAATGATCAGATTTATTGTGAGACCTTTGATAAGTTAAGATAATAGATGATAATAAAGGATCAGTGTCCTTGGAAGAAAGGAATCCTCCTCCAGGAGTTTGATTAGTCTTATTGATGTTCTGTGGGTTGTTGTTTCGGCACCTTAGTAATATTTGGGACATTCTAGATCTTAGAGAGTGAGGAGCTGAACCAGATCTGTATTTCAGCTGAGAATAACTAACAATGAACTAAATTAGGATAAAGGGTCATGTAGGACAAAAATAAGTTAAATAGCTAACACAATGATAGCAGAAATTTTTATCCTGGGTACCACATGTTACTTGGAAATTGAGGTCTGCTCTTTGAGTTCTTAGTCTCATTAGTAAAAGAATGTAAGAACAGAATCAAGAGAAAAAAGGAAAGAAAGAAACAATGACATTTTTAACAGCCACATGACAGACAAGAAGCCACATGGCAAGGAGGGGAGCTTCAGAGAAAGAACGAGGAAACCCAGAGCTTCCAGAAAAGCATGCCAAGGCTTTGACAAATATCAAAAAAGGAAAAGGAGGGGGCTGGAGAGATGGCTCAGAGGTTAAGAGCACTGGCTGCTCTTCCAAAGGTCCTGAGTTCAATTCCCAGCAACCACATGGTGGCTCACAACCATCTGTAATGAGATCTGGCGCCCTCTTCTGGCCTGCAGGGACACATGCAGGCAGAGCACTGTATGCATAATAAATAAACCTTAAAAAAAAAAAAAGGAAAAGGAGACAAGATGGGGAGGAGAAGCAGGAGGAAAAAGTGTAATTGGACTTCCCTTTGGGCCACCAGCTACTAAATACAACACAGAGACTTATTATTAATTGTGAAAGCTTGGCCTTAGCTTAGGCTTTTCCCTGACTAGCTCTTATGACAAATCAACCTGTTTCTATGAATCTACATTCTACCACATGGATCGGTTGCCCCTTGTCTGTACCATATGTCCAATTTCTTCAGTGTCTTGCTAGTGTATTCCCAACTCTCTTCTTCCCAGAGTTCCTCTCTCTCCAGAAATCCTGCCTATTCTCTCCTGCTGTTGGCCATTCAGCTCTTTATTAAACCAATCAGAAGGAGACTTAGGCAAAGATACATCTTTACTTTGTACAAAAAGATTATCCCACAATAAGGAAGAGGAAAGAAAAGTTGTGTTTTTCTTCAGAACCAATCATGACTCAGCAAGTCACTGTCCCAAAGGCAGGCTTTCTAGGAAAGAAAAGGGCATTATCTCATTTAAAAAGATAATTATTCCTCCCATCTCTTTAGTGTGGATGCTGGTGAATTAGCCTTCCTACGAGGGCGGGGAGGAGGGAATGGAGGCTGTCTCTACCAGGTGATTGACAGGCTCAGCTGGATTAGATTAACTCTTATGTTTTGGTTATTTTAGAATGTTCCATCTCCACCTAAGGACAGAGGTGGATTTCATACTTTCAGCCAGGAAAAAATAGCTTTCCCTTACTTAATGGGGTTCAGCAGAACCCTGATTAAAGCTACTATAACTTTCCCGTGCTCTGAAGAGGTCATAGTAACACCATGTAGGACACAGGCTGAAACTGGGGAAGAGGTCTAATCTGTCTCCACCCTGAAAATTCAGAGATACAGTTCTGAAACTGTTTATCAGAAGGTATTGGTGTCTGGACTAGGGTTTAGGTCTCATGTATGTCTTCCAGGCAAGGGTACTCAACTAGGAGGAGACAAGAAACCAGAGCTCCCTTCTTGCATTCTTGGCTGGAGAACCAAGGACGTTTCTGGAACTGCAGCTTTTGAGCTTCCTTCCCCGACACTGCCTAACCAGTTCCTATCTCCTGCCTTCATCAGTAAGACCAATCAGAACTTTTCTATTGAACAAACCAAGAGCTGTCTGGAATGCGCTGGATTTCCATCTGACCTCCAAGGAATTCATTGCCTTCAATCCAAATTACATTTAGAGCTCTCTAAAATCACAAGAAAGAGTGTGCTTTCTGAAACAAGTAATCCATGCTCTTATCTTAAATCCCTGACTTCTAATACCACCAAGTCTTCCCCCTTTTAAGTTATCAGTTAATTCATTCTCGCATGAAAGCTTAGGTCTTACAGAACTACTGAGGTGCAAAGACAGAAACTGATTTTTATTATTGTTAACTGCTCATGCAGATATTAAAAACAATCAATATTTTGGTGGTGAATTCAGGAATATTCTATCTTCTTGTTACAAGTATATTTGAACAAAGACAAGCAGTGATTTTTATCCAGTAGTATGGTTTTACTCCTTTAAATGTTTTCTTTCAATATTATTTTACTTAATACAAACAAATTGTTTCTATTCTAATGAAAAATGAATCTAACGCCCCCCCCCAAATTCTAGTCCCAATATAGGTAATTTAAGACCTATTGATTTCCTCTTTCCAAATCTCCAAGATAATTAATTACATATGTATATCTCTAAGAAGTTTTAATTAGATATTTTAAGTTTTTGACACTTGATAAATGTTGGGAGAAAATTATCATTCATATTCTTACTCAATAAAGCTGATGGCTTTTTTCTTAACTTGATGTTTAAAAGCAAGCAGTATTTATATTTGGAAAATGACAAGCTTGACCTGACTGGCTTCAACTGACTGAAGAGAACATTAATTGGTCTGGGATGTGAAGGATTGCCTGCTGAGTGTTTGGATTAATCCAAGCACTTAGGTGTAAAAGTCATTCCCTGGTGTCCTTACGTGCAACTGATTTTAAAAGCCCCTGATGAAAAAAAAAAAAAAAAGCCCCTGATGATTTTGATATTGAAGTAATTCTCTACCACTTTTAAGTGTCACTGGTAAAAACAAATGACAGGAGGCAGAACCTTCCTCTATCCATCCTCAATAGTCTCCTATCTTTGCTTTGTCTCCCACCCCTGCTTAGCTTCTCAGACTAGATATGATTAGATATCTTCAGGGTGGTGCAGCTCGAGATGACCTCAGTAGTCTCCATCAATTGGAAGCTGTATCTAAATTCTGAGTAAAGGTTATTGATGATTTGTTTTTCTATTGTTGAATGGTGAAACTATCCCATAACTGTATTTACCTCCTTGCAAAAGGGGAGTATCTAATGTCTAATTCTTTCTGTTAACAGCACTTGATGTCCATTGTCTACAAGCATTTGTTCCATGTTAGTTTAGATGCTCTAATTCTTTATTACCTACAATATTTCTATCCATAGAATTTATGGATTTTAATATGTTTTAATCACTTTAGTATTTCTTTTTAATAATGCTCAGATTTCTTCATTCAGACCAGTGGGAGCCTCCTCCAATTTCATTCTGAGTTTTATGGACACAGATGTAGTTTAAAAATCTTCTTTGTTTTTTTCATATATTATGATTTTATGACACACACACCCCCATCAGCTTTCGGAAAAATGCTGTTATTTATAGACTCACAAACTGAACACCAGGTTGTAGCCACTACCCACCTGGCCAATGCTTCTAAGCCTTGTTAGCACATAGAGGTTGTTTTAATGTTTATATTTTCCTATTCTGATTTATCTATTAATTCAATAATTGACTCTTTGTTCACATGTACACCACTTTGCTTGCAAAACTCATTTCCTCCAGGAACTTATCGCTTATACTTCACAAGTTATTCATGGGAACAATGGAACTCCTTGTATTTAGAAGACAGTACTGCAAACCATAGGGCAATATTTTGTGCTAGCTTTTTATAAGATTAATATTTTATGTATTGCATATGAATTGTCATTTTTAGTTCAATTTCTTCTGAAAATCATTTTAAGGAAATATGCCTTTGTGCTGGAAAACACAAAAGCTTTATAGCGATGGAAACACATTAGTAAATCAGAACCCATTGGCTTATTAGTCACCATTTTTCTAATTAGGGTGTGAAATCTTAATGTTTTGGAGTCTGATTAACTGATATAGCTATGTCATGGTGCTCATACCAATTTCTGTTTTGTCAGGCATTGCAAAATAAAGGGAAAAAAAACTAATAGACACGATTAGAAGAAGAGAAAAACAAGGAGTCATAACCCCATTCAGACTTTGCTTAGCACCTGAGAAAATGCGGCAGCCATGTTTCAGATTCATCAGTATCAATTAAGATTATCAATTATTAGCTTAGCTTTTGTATAACTAATGGCAAGCATGTGGGGTACATGTGTACATAAAGCTCAGTCTGGATAGCTGTACCATGGAAGATGAAGCATTAAAGCAAATTATTTAGCATATTGAGAAAAGTTAAAATAAACTATGCTAGCATCTACTACAGATGTTTGTTATAACAGACCTGATTCATGACAAGTGTTTGTTGAGTAGGTCTCTTCCTCTTCTCTCCCACACCCCAAATGAAGTTTTATGTAACTTTTAAGTCAAGACCCATTTGTATACTAAGAGCACCTGTGGGTATACTTATACACATAAATTTTCATATTTGTGTCCATAAAAGTGTATGGAAAAATACATTAACACGACTAAAAAGTGGACACCTCTCAAGAGCAATTCTAAAGAAGAAGGAAGTGTAAAACAAGAAGTCTATATTTTATACTTTTCCTCATTTTAGGTTTCAATTTTTTTATACCTATGTAACTTAAAAAATATACAAATTTAAAAAATAATTAATGAAGTTGAATTATCTTTGTGCTGGCTTTGACTATCAAAACAACCTGAAAAAAGATACACAGAATAGGCAATTGTATGGAATTATTCAAAGTTGTATATACATATGATCATTTTCCTAAAATATCTTTTCTATTGGTGACATGTTTCTGTCACTAGAGAACCATTTCTGTTTTAAAAATTCATTAAGATTCTATTTTTAATTTTGCATGTATGTGTGTGCCCGTGTGGCAGTTTGTACAAATGAGCGCAGTGGCCCACGGAGGCCAGGAGAGGGCACTGGATCCCCTGGTGTTGGAGTTATAAAGGTTGTGAGCTGCTTGATTTGGGTGCTAGGAACCAAACTAAGGTTCTCTGGAAGAGCACCAAGCATTCTTAGTCCCTGAGCTAGCTCTTCCCCCCAAAAAAACATTTTTTTAGTTTTTTTTTCTTAACCAGTAAAAAAAAAATTAAGATTAAAGTAAACCATAAAGTACAAATTTATTTTTTGCAAGTGGTTCTGAAGCATCTATCTGTTATCTGCATTCAAACTTAGCTAACATGAGCATACCATCCATTGTCATTTTAATATTTCCCCGTCTCTCTTTGGTAGAATGAGGCTGGGTTTGTTCATGTATACACTATACTAACAATCACTTGTTCCTAGAGCACTCAATTGATCTCGCAGGTGTTTATTTGTAGTTTTCTCCCCCACAGTATCTACACAATGGGCATTGGATGAATTGCTTCTAAGCATCTCTGTGTATGTGTGTGTGTGTGTGTGTGTGTGTGTGTGTGTGTGTGTGTGTGTGTGTGTGTGTATGTTCATATGTGTACATGTTATGTGAGTGAATGCACATATGTGTGCTTGTGTGTGTAAAGGTCATGGATCAATGATGGGTGTCTTCTTCATCATTGTCCACCTTATCTTTGCACAATATTTGCTTTAAGACAAAATTTACTAAGTAGTTATATTATTATCAATATATTATGTCTAGGGTCTAATAATCATGCAATAGTGTTTTTTGAAGGCTAGGGGCTTTGTTAATAAGTGTACTCAATTCAGCAACATGCTGAGAGGCAAAAAATTGGTAATTCAATGACATTGGAATTGATAATAGTAATCACTATTATTAACTAAGGACTTACTATGTCTTAGTTACTTTTGAAGCGCTTCTGAGTTTTAGTATGTAAAACAGTCCTGTGAAGTATGTACTACTCTCCTAAATCTAAGAAATCTGAGGCACCAAGTAACTTCTAAGACCGAGGCAGTAAAGATGGCAGCTGGACAGAAAACTCTTGAAGTTTCACTCTGAAGTAGAATATAAAATGGAGGCATGACTAAAAAGGAATAGGCTCAGGGGAGGATTGTTTGAGGAGTGAGATCCTGGAATGAGTTTGTATTTTAAGGAGGATGACTCACCAGAAAGGGAGTATTGAAGACACAAAGCAGAAAGTTGAGTATCTTCAGGAATGGGAAGAGCTGGGGGGAGGGGAGGGGCCGCATTCAGTTAAGTCACCAGCTAAATGTACATTCCTCCCTCTTTACCCATTTCTGTGCCTCTGATTACTTGTCTGAGGAAGCAAGCTAGGCTATTAATGATTATTAATCCTTTTCAAAATTAAGATTTGATGGCTATCTAATTGCTTGACAGTTCTACACTGTAATACAATTTTAAAACTTACCAGCCTCAAGAAGAATTTCCTGCAATCCCAGAATTTTTCTTATTTGGGGGGGGGGGGTACTTGGTTTTCATAATAGAAAAACTCTTGATAATAAAAATGTTCAACCTATTTAAAAATACATTTAATTTTGACTGCATCTTTACTGTTTAATTATTATTCTGAAACACAAAATCACCTCAAAGGCTTACCTAATGAGTTGGTAATTAATAGGATCCTGCTCTAACGGTAACACTGAATTACCTGAAGATATGCATTTTAGTCCATGACTTGTTTGTTTGTTTGTTTGTTAAGATTCATTTATTTATTTACTTTTTGTGTATCTGCATGCACAAATTTATGCCAGAAGAGGGCATTAGATCTCATTATAGATGGTTGTGAGCCACCATGTGGTTGCTGAGAGTTGAACTCAGGAAGAGCCAGTGCTCTTAGCCTCTGAGTCATTTCTCCAGGCCCCAGTGGCTTGTCTTCAACCGCCTTTCACTTTACTAAAAAATATCTTTCTCTTGAATAAAAAATATTTTTCTTGGGACAAGGAAGATGGCTCCATAAATAAAGTGGTTGTTGTGCAAACTTGAGGACCCCAAATTCTTTTCTATGGCACTCACATAAAAGTTAGCACAGCAACCTGCCTTAACCTTAGCACTGAAAAGACAGAGATGGAAGCTAGCTAGTTAGACCAGCCAAATAGGTTCACCAAGTAGGTGAGCCCTGGATTGAGCTCGAGACTATGTCTCAGTAAATAAAGTACATAGAAATCAAGAGAGACCCTCAGTGTCAACTTCTGACCTCCACAAGCCTATGTGTAAATACACCCACACACATACACTTGGGCAAGCATGTGCACAAGTATGTATACACACATACATAACACATACACACACACACACACACACACACACACACACACACAAAGGTTTTTTTTTTTTCTCTTTTTGGTTACAGTTGAGGAAATCACATTTTCTAGTTACATACATAACACAGAGTATTTTTAAGTCTACCAGGATCTTAAAAACTATGTGATCTCTTCATTGTGTCTACCATATATTATTCAATAAATATTTATTGATCATCTTCTCTGCATTCTAAGAACTTTGCGGGAGGTTAGAAAATGAGTCATACATAAATTAGCTCTTAAAATGTTTGCAGCATCGACAATAGGAGAAGATATGCACGTGCTCCCCTTCAACCTCTTCCTCAAGTGAACTTCAAAGGCAATTATAAATTTTTAATGCAGCAGGATTATTTGAAATAGACTGTTGACTCTGAATTTAATCTGTGGTCCTGGATCCTGTGCTCTGTTTCCTAGACTGACTGAAAATCGTAATGAAAGCGTGAGAAGCAGTCTAAAGAGTCTATACTTCATTTAATACAACACTAATGATAAGTTAATTTTCACTTCCCTCTTAAAACAGATTTCTCATCAATCTTCAGGGCATCGCTGTGAGTAGCAAGAAGGGAGGTGTACTAGATTTTTCTCTCTTTAATTGGCTTTTTCTTCTCAGTCTGGAGGGGTTGAAAATGTCAAGTTATCCTGCAAATATTTTTCCTCAAACATTTTTCTGAAACTTCCAAGTGGCCTCAACATTATCACAAAGAGTTTTGTTCAATGACATTTAGTATTCAATTACAGCAAAGTGTGTCACTTTAATTTCTAATCCCCTAAAAAAAAAAAAATTAAAAAGAAAAGAAAGGTGGTCCTGGACTACAGAAAGAAAATACATAGAGACTTCAAAGCATTAACACTGTTACATAAGTTTGTGATGAGCTCTGGGCCCCTGCATTTTCACCCTCCCTCCCCATGATTCAAATCATCAGTTTTGAACAGACTAGAGGACTAGAAAATAGGAGATACTACGTTCCTTTTTGAAACCAGTAATTCACTTGCATTGTGTATGGACGAAAAGGAGTGTGTGATGAGTCACCACAATGAGCAGAAGAAATAATCACTAGACAGTACATTTATTGTTAACACATTAAGTGCTCTGGGTACCATCTTTGTATAACCAATCTTATTTAAATTAATCACAATGGTCTTTAAACTTTTTTTTCCCTCTGAAAAGAAATCCCTGAAGGATATTTATAATCATTCTCAGTGTAAGGTAAACTCTTCAGTTGCTAGGAAACATACACGCTGAATTTGTTTCTCCACAGATAAGTAAAATGCTCCTTCCTGTGCTATTATTCTGTGGGTAAATTAATGCTTATCTAGGGCACGTTCAAAGGAGAAGATAACACACTCGCTAGCAGAAGCCTAAAGTCAAGGAAAGCAAAGCCTGGGTTAGACCTGTCTATAACCTGCAAACGTGCTGGCCAGAAGGAGCCACTGGAGGGTAGTCATAATGACACACCAGTGAGAAGTGAAGCTGGCCTGTCGCTCCAAAATTATTCTGTCAATAAAGAGTGGAACCTTGAGCCAAGGACAAAGTTCTTGTGTGTGTGGACCATGTGAAATGGCAGGTCTCATTCCATGAATTTAATTCAAGGGCCAGTATCAGTTCTCTTACTCGTCTCTAGATCTAGTGCTGCTCATGTCTCAGTGTGCAGATCAAAGACTATTTCTTTTGTGAAGCTGGCACACACCCAGAATTTTACCTGTCAGCACAAAAATTGGCCCCAGCACACAGGAGGTACTCATGGTAAATACTCAACCCTCAACGCCTTCTCTATTCTGAGATACATGGGAATGTTCTCTCTACCATGTCAGGAAACTCCCTTTTTTATGCTGACTTGGAGGGTTTTTTTTTTTTTTTCTCTTATAGTGCCTTACATTTTGCCTCATCCAAATAATGTAGTCCATGTTAAGCATTATGAGATACTGTGCCAATCACAAGTGAGTAGGACCAAAAGAATGATGTTTGCACAGTCGTTCATAAAAACTAACTAGGAATAATAAGGGCAAAGAAATACATCATTCTTGAGTCTGGAACTATTAAGGAATTTCAAATCTACTATCAAAAACTTACCTTTGCCTTATTTTATCCAAGTACTATAATTGGATATGATTAAATTTCAACTTTAACTTCAATCAGGGCACTTCCTGCAGTATATCCTATAGAATATAGATCCATGTTATATAATTTCTCTAATCAAATACATTTTAAAGATTTGTTTATTTTACATGTACATGTGTGTGAGTGAGTGTATGCATGGGTACCACATGAGTGCTGGTACCCTCAATGGCCAGAAATGGTGCTTTACTGGTGGTTGGGGACTGCCTGACATGAACATTGGGAGCCAGACACAGGTCCTTTACAAGTCTGATAAATGCTCTTAACCACTGAGCCGTCTCGTCAGCCCCTATCATGAAATATTTTAGATATAGTTAGTATATCAGAGCCGGGCGGTTGTGGCACACACCTTTAATCCCAGCACTCGGGAGGCAGAGCCAGGCGGATCTCTGTGAGTTTGAGGCCAGCCTGGGCTACCAAGTGAGTTCCAGAAAAGGCGCAAAGCTACACAGAGAAACCCTGTCTCGAAAAACCAAATAATAATAATAATTAGTAGTAATAGTAGTAGTAGTAGTATATCAGTTGTTGCTATGAATAAAATACTAGGAGAATAATTTAAAGGCTTTTTGGGGGTGGGGTGAGCCATTGTGTCTGGGTCCCATGTACTTGGGCAGAAGACCATGGCAGTGGGAGAATATGAAGAAGGCTATTTCCCTCATGGTGAACTGGAAGCAAACCAAACAAAAAAGGGATTGGAGACCAAGTCTTACCTTCAAAGGTATGACTTATTTGTTCCAACTGTACCCCACCCTCTCAAGTTTCAGAGTCTCCCAAAATAGGGCCTTAACTGGCAACCAAATGCTCAATACATAAGCTTCTGGGGGACGTTTCATATCCAAACTGTAACACTTTGAGAAATATTGTCACAGCAAACACTGTTGATCTTCGTGGTCTTTTCAGTTTCTTCTCTACTGTGGTGGGCGTGGCTCTCACTATTACCCACCTGAGACACAGGCCTTCTCTATTGTAGTTGCCCCTATTTTTCTCTAATAATTTTGGTCCAGCTGTACTCTCCAGGTGCATCTAATATAGTTCTGACATTCATTATCTCACCACAGGAAGCTCTCCAAGTTTGCCTTCCAAAACATTTGGCCATGTCTATAGAAATTATTGTGTTTCAGGACTCAGGAAGGAGAGAGAAGTGTTTTTGATGTCTCATAGATAGTGGCCAGGGAGGCCAACTGTCCTCAACTGTGCAACAAAAAGTCTACAAGCAGAAAATAGAAGTTGTATATGTTAGACAATGCATATGGGTCAATTGGGGCTTTCCACAGATTTTCCACTTTATGCCTAAGGAATTTCATAGCCTGGGATGTAGCGTTCACAATCTCACATTAGCTTTCCTTGCAAGGTTGTCTTCTCACCATCTCTTTCTGTATATAGGATATATGTCAGTCAACCAGGGACTTAGCTTTCCTCCGAGCATTGGCTTTCTTACTCTTCTTCCTCCACGATGACTCTTTGCCTTGGTGTCATTGGCTCTAGATCTTCGTTGTACCCTCTGTTTCAGCTGAAATGTCACCCCCCCCCAAGGAAGTTGTTCTTGATGGTCTTCTTTCTGCTCTTTCAGATGGAAATAACTGGTCTGGTGTCTGGACCCCACCATATTGCTATACTTCTCACCTTGTCTTCTGCATATGACTGACACACAATTTTTACAGCTATCACTTGTTCTAGTAAACAATAAATTCTTGAAAGATCGACACCATTATTAAAACTAGCAAGAACTCTGTGACCTGTGAAGCTTTTAATAAATGTGGTCAGCAAATACTCAAATTGAATTAAATTTTTAGTTTTTTAATAGTGATTTCTAAACTAGGCCTTCTAATTGGTTTTAAACTCACCTATATATTTAACAGTAATTGAATTCCTGCTGTTAGTAATAAAGCGATTTTAAGAGTTATCCTCTCGCCGGGCGGTGGTGGCGCACGCCTTTAATCCCAGCACTCGGGAGGCAGAGCCAGGTGGATCTCTGTGAGTTCGAGGCCAGCCTGGGCTACCAAGTGAGTCCCAGGAAAGGCGCAAAGCTACACAGAGAAACCCTGTCTTGAAAAACAAAAACAAAAACAAAAAAAAAAAACAAAAACAAAACAAAAAAAAAAAAAAAGAAAAGAGTTATCCTCTCATAGAAAGAAAGTGTCCATGCTTTATAGAAAACTGGCCACAACCAACCTGCAACAAATAAACTATATTAGGTGTAAACTGTTGTAGCTTCTTTTTTATTTAACAGAAAAATTCTGATTTTATGTAACACAAATAAATGTGCTTATCATGCTGGGTTAAGGACGTTACTACTAGTGTTGGTTAAGTGTGGTGTTTTTTAAAAAAATAATTCTTATTATTTTATGTATATTTGTATTTTGCCTGCATGTATGTGCAGGTACCACATGTGTGCCTGGTGCCCACAGAGCCAGAAGGAAGCATCAGATTCTCTGGAACAGGAGTTAAAGAACAGTGAGGCATCAGCTGGGTACTGACAAGCCAAACCCAGGCCTTTGGAAGAGCAGCCAGTGTTCTTAATTGCTGAGCCATCTCTCCAGCCCCACAATGAAGTGGTTTTGGTAGCAATAAAAGAAAACCGATGTGTCAGGTGGTGGTGGCACACGCCTTTAATCCCAGCACTCCAGAGACAGAGACAGGCAGATCTCTGTGAGTTCGAGGCCAGCCTGGTCTACAGAGTGAGATCCAGGAAAGGCACAAAGCTACACAGAGAAAAACCTGTCTTGAAAAAAAAAAAAGAAAGAAAGAAAAAAGAAAAGAAAAGAAAAAAAAGAAAACCCAATGCAAATTTATTTTTTAGTAGGTAGGTTGGCTCAGATAGGAGATTCATAGGTAGTAGTGTAACCACTCAGTAGCTCCAGGCCTGTGGCCTGGGATCCTATTGGCTTTAGCCTCCTCCACCCTCAGACTCCAGATCTATGAAAGCAGAATCCAGAATGAAGTGGGGGAAATGTAGGAAGAGTCTTCCCAGAGGCCCCGGATGAAGCAATCTCATCTTAGTCATCCTGCTGGTGTTGCTGCCATTTATTTTTGGTCAATTTTGCTTTTATTTTTATTTTCAAAATTAATTTTAATCATCTTTTACATTTTTAGTAAGAGGGGCTGGAGAGATGGCTCAGTGGTTAAGAGCACTGACTGTTCTTCCAAAGGACTGGGGTTCAATTCCTAGCACCCACATGGCAGCTCACAACTGTCTATAACTCTAGTTTCAGGGAACCTGGCACCCTCACACAGACATATATGCAGGCACAACACCAATGCACAACTAAAAATAAATAAACCTTTAAAATAAATACATAAATAAATTTTTAGTAAGTAAATGTGGAATTTCTTTGTGGCATTTACGTACATTTCATATGGTACTATACTTTGCTCATTTTTGCTCCTTAAACTAAACTCTAGTTTCTAGTTTAGAAAACACCTAAACCTAGTTTTTCATCAACTTTGTAACGTCTGTTATGTTATAGTTAGTCACCATGTGGTCCAGATTATTGACTGCCTTTCCTAAATGAAACACTGACTTATTTGACCAGCATCTACTTCCTGTTTGCTTCCCCTCATCCCCCAGCAAACTCCATTGTTCTCTCTGACCAACTTTGATCTTTTTCGATTCCAAGTAAGATCATGCAGCATTTGACTCTCTGCATCACACACACACACACCCAGTCCCGTTTCCTGTGGCATAATGTTCATACATGTTATGACAAAGGGTAGGATTTCTTTCTTTTGAAAGCTGAAAGAAGCCGATGGAGTACATGAATACTCTCCTGCTGGGTGCATATCCGCTTGTTAAAAGCAATGCAAGAACCTTTGACTGAGCCTTTCTTCACTCTTCAGCGAAGACATTCTTTCAGTATAGTTCAGGTTTTCTGTATTTTTCTTCCCATCACAGATTCTTGTTAGACTCTATCCAAGTGTGTAAAGCTCAACTAAAGATGACACTGCTAATGGTGCACATGACTTACTGTAACCGTGAGATGAAATGCTGGGCCACGTGCCCAGGATCTAAACTAAATCAAAGAAGGCTTAACTGAAATTAGGCAAGGAGCCTAGAAGAACTTCACTTTGTTCAATCCCAAATGTCCCATTCCATTGGAATCCTCTTTTGTAAAAATTTCTATTATTTGAAGGGAAGACAGCTGGGATGTTTGCTGTTGAGCAGCCAAAAGAATTGACCAGGAGGCAGCAGGTAGGAGTGGGGGCGGGGGTATCTGTGTCCAGCATGAGAAGGACACTTGTTAACCAGTGCCTGCTGGATACTTTGAATATTAGACAACGTTTGCAATGCTGGAGTTGAACACAAAGAGACCAGGAAATCATTCAGCACATTCAGAATTTTCAGAACACGGTCCCTCAAGACTCCCCATATGCCAAAACTCTGATCTCAGTTTAGAATCTGGAAAAATGATGTACTTTTAAGCCGTGTACGACTCTGAATCTTCAAAAAAGGAATACTAATAAGTAGTTCTTGTTCGCACTCTGGCTTATTCTCTTATTACAAAGGGAAGCTGGAATAACAAATGAGTGCTTCCAACTCCTTAGTGATAAGTACTGTGAAGCACTCTGCTTTTGTTATTCCCTCCTGTTTGCCAGAGACATCAGCACCCTAACCTTTGGACAATGAGTGAATAGGTATTACAGAAGGATTTGGAAAAGCAAGTTCAAATCATGAAATATGGGGGATAATGGACAGATATTAAGTCGGGAGCAATAAATACTGCTTAATTCCACTTGTAATTTTGTTTACATTTTTTGAGTGTTGTGGGGTTTGAAGGCTTACGTGATTTGCCTTTTAAGATCAGGTATGAATATATTCAATTGTTAGAGGAAGGAATCTTGACTATTGTAAAACGTACGTAAAACATTAGCATGGAGATATTAAAATGACTGCAGCTACTATACCCACTTTAAACTCGAATATATTATCATTATAATGGATTAAAACGTTTCAGCCACAGGTTTTATTCTGAAAACCAGAATTATAATAAGACTGAACTACATATACTTGTATCTTTCCCTAGTCAGAAATACCAAAGTTGAACCAGTGGGATAGCTCAGCAAATAAATATGCCTGCTCTGCAAGCCTGGCTACCTGAGGTCAATCCCTGGAGCCCTCATAAATGTGGAATGTGGCAAGTGACTCCACAAAGTTGTCCACTGACCTCAACACAATAGTGCAAACACACCACTAATAAATTAACCAATCAGAAGAAGACATACCAGCATACAGTTGTTCTGTTTTATGGAGGCAGGTTTCCTCTCAGTACCTCTAGCTTTAACCACTCCTGTCCATGCACTTTGAAGTTGCCTCTATTATGTGCACATCCATTCACCAAGCTTTGTATTGAGGGCCTGTAACGTAGATGCAGAATATACACAAAGCTAAAGAGACAAACTTGATCCCTATATTTCCAGGGGTTTGACATTGGGCTGGGATGACAGGGGCTTTTCAAGAAGGTGTAAGTAACCTGAAACAGATTCTCTCATTTGTAAGAAATGAACTCAAACTGTCAGCCTTGTCTTAGCTGAAGGACTAGTCTCCCAATACATAAACATATGCTTCTGTTCTTTTTTTCCTTAAGCCCACTCCTAGACTCTTCCTCCAGCATAATTCCAGCACATCATGCCCTGTTCCAAATCGTCAATGGTTCTTAAATGACTTCAGGATGTTATTCATGCTCCTTATTGACAGTATTCAAAGTCTTCTACAATATGGCCTTCAGTGATTTTTTCCAGCTGATTCATTCACCATCACATCTTACACTGCTGTGCAATTAGGTCAGTAGTACGGGGTAGGCAGGTTCAAGAGGACAGAATCGGAGATTGGCATCTCTGAATTCTAGTCTTACTTCTAATTCCCCCCTCTGCTGTGTGTGTGTGTGTGTGTGTGTGTGTGTGTGTGTGTGTGTCTGCATGTCTGTGTATCTTCATATCTATTAAAAAAAAAAAGATAGTAATAACTCCTATAGTGTTGGAGGCACAAAGGCCCTTGGGCCCACAGAGCACTTAGGAACCAGAAATGTTAAATACATGGGGGCCTGTTCTCAATGGAAGAGATAAAATACCTGTTTTCCTACTCAGAAGGCTGGGAGTGGATTTTGTTAAGGACCTGGTGCTATCTGTAAAGGCAAACCTCACCCAGCTTTTGCTATAGAGGCAGACCTCACCCAAATTCCCCAAAATGATTATCCCAGACTCATCCCTCTTACATTGTTACCCATCCTTAGGGGAAATGTCACATGTACTTTATGACCTGCTGAACTCTATGCTATAGCTCAGATACCACACTAGATTCTAGACCACACTCGATTCTAGGCCTTGCAGCTATAGAACCCACCCTCATGGTCACGTGTACTGTGTAAAGGAGTCTCTTTGTAGTCACACATTAAGCTTTATTGTGCACCTGAAGTTGGTATGATTGGACTGATTGTTGCCTGGAAACCTTTTCCCAAATTGTACTGTGTTTTAAATATGCTGACAGTGAACCACCTGGCATTAGACTCCCCAAGTCTGATCCAAGTTCACAGAGTCAATCTGAACTGGGTTTTCATTCTCACTTCCCTGTCTGGATACCTTCAGGGACCCCCTCACTGTAACATAAAAATATGTTAATATATTTAAACGTTTAGAAAAGAGCTAAAGGATTGCAGAAATGATTCGTGTGTTAAGGGCATATATTGCTTTTTGACCCAGTTCAGTTCCTGGTACCCATGACAGGTGGCTCATAACTGCCTGAAGCTCTAGCTCCAGGGAATCTAGTGTCCTCTTTGGGAATTCGTGGGCACCCATACTCACACTTGTACATACACACACACACAGACACACAGACACACACATACACACACACACAGTTAAAAATAAAATAGAATTTAGATGATCGTAGTGGCACATACCTTTAATCCAAGCACTTGGGAGGCCAAAGAAGACAGATCTGTGTGAGTCTGAGGCCACCCTAGTCTGTGTAGTGTTTGGCAGGAGGGGTGTCTCTACAAAGACTATGACCAGCATAGTGTGAATCTGTGAGAGGCAAAAAGAAAGTCCAGTCCAAAATGACTCAGTAGCTAGTGTTGGTTCAAACTTGGAGAGTCTGGTATCAGGTAGTTTATTTTAGGCATATTTGAGCACAGCACGCTTTGGAATAAGCTTCCTAGTGATAATTAACTCAATCCCATGTGGACAACAAAATTTAAGACATGACTACATCAAAACTTCTATAAAGTACATATGATGTCTTCTATAGGTTGTATACATTACCTGAGAAAACGGGCTCAAGGTGAACAAAGCTCATGATAAGGGTCTAGGGAAGGATATTGCTACAGATGGACCGAGATAAACAGGCTCAAGATAAGGGTCTAGGAAAAGCCTGTATGGCCTGGCCATACAGATAGGGAAGAAGTCACCAGGCTATTAACCATCTTGCTCCCTGCCTTCTGGGCGAAAAACAGGTTACACACCTCTCCCTTTGAAGAGACAACCCTGTGTGTTTAACATTCCTGGTTTTCCCAGCGCTTATCTGTGAGCACAAGGACTTACATGCCTCCAACAACACAGAGAGTTCCAGACCAGCCAAAGATGCATAGTGAGAGAGACCCTGTCTCAAAAAAGAAAATTAACTTGCGAAAAGAATTGAACATATTTGAAGTACGCAGTGATGCCTTCTATCATTTCTCCCTTGAGCTTTGGTTGTGTTATGTCCTCTGCTTAAGATGCCCAATTTGGTCCTTTATTTCCATTGTTTTATGTCTGTGTCCAAATTTGCCTATTTTGTGTGTGTTTTATGGTTTTGATGTTGTTGTTCTTATCACGAAAAGAAATGGGTTTCATTGTGATGTTTTCACATGTTCTCTCTTATTATTTGTTCCCTTCCCTCCCATCCGTCCTCTGTCTCTCTTGATGGTCTCCTTCTTCTCCTCTCGTGACTCGTGGATTCCATTACCCTGTCTTCTTCACCTTCCCTGACTCCCACTGGAGCCTCTCCTCCCCACTCCTCATTGTATCCTTTCTACTTTCGTGTGATGTGTTTGTCACATTTTCTTTCATATGCAGATTTTATATAGATATCACTATCTATGTATGTGTATATATATGTATATATATTATCTAAATTTGACCTACTTTGTTTAGCACAATGATCTTCACTTCCATCCATTTTCCAGAGCATGTCATAATTTCTTTCTTCTTTAAAGATGAGCACAACTCCATTGCACGTATGTACCACAGGTTTATTCATCCGTCTGCTGATAGATACCTAGTCTGATTCCCTGTCTTAGCTATTGTGAATTGTACAGTAAAAGCAGGAATGTGTGATATGCTGACTTAGAGTCCTTCAGTTCTATACACAGCAGCCATATGTCTGGGTCATACAGTGGATCTACTTTAAGTTGTTTGAAACACGTTCAGGCTCATTTCCATTATGGCTGCATAGGATCACATTCTCACCAGCAGTCTGTAAGGATTCTCTTTCCTCGTATCCTCGCCAGTGTTTCTCATACTATGTCACTTTGATGTTAGCCATTCTGGCTGGGGTGGGATGTAATGTCAACTCAGTTTTTATTTGTATTTTCCTGGAGCTAAGGATGCTGGGCACTTTTTCAAATATGCATCACCTCTCTGCATTTCTTTCTTTGAGAACTGTCTATTCCATTTGTTATCCCATTTGTTGATTGGCTGGATTTTTTTTTTTTTTTTTTTTTGGCATTCAATTTTTGGAGTACTTCATAGATTCTAGCTATAGCACCTGTCAAATGTATACTTGGCAGGGATTTTTTCTTATTCTTTAGGGTCTTTTGACTCTGGTGTCTGTTTCCTTTGGCATGCAGAAACTTTTTACCTTGGTGAATCCTATTTGTGAATTATTGGGATTGTTTCCCGTTTCCTGTGTTATCGGAGTCCTTTTCATAAAGTCCTTGCCTATACTTCTGCCTGTCTTGCAGATGTTGACCTGTTTTCCTCTAGCACTTTCAGAGTTTTATGTCTACCATTAAGGTCTTTACCCATTTTGATTTTTTCAGGATGAAAGATATATATCTAGTTTCAGTTGATATGTGAAAATCCAGTTTTCATAACACCAGTTGTTGAAGAGGCTGTCTATTCGCCAATACATGTTTTTGACACATTTCAAAGATTAGGTGACTGTCATTGTGTGGATTTATTTCTGGATCCTCTAGTCTGTATGTCTGTTTTCATGGTGTAAATACCCTCTCTATTAATCTGGCTGAAAACTATAGTTTTTTTATTAACTCTTTGAGAATTGCATACAATGTACTACAATTATATCCAACCCACTCCCCCAGATCCTCCTAGATCCACTTCCCTACCTATTTTAAAAATCTCTCTCTCTCTCTCTCTCTCTCTGTCACACACACACACACACACACACACACACACACACACACACACACACACATGCAGTACTGACCAACAACTGCTCTCTAGTGTGGGACTTGCCCTAGTATGTAGTTAATATACCAGGGGTCACATCCTTAAAGAAAACTGACTCTCCCTCTCCCAACAGCTATCAAATGCCATTAGCTCCCAGCTAGGATGTTGTGCCCAAATGCCCTTCTCCATGCTATTATTTTGTCTGGCTTGAGATTGCACAGGTCTTGTGCATGCAGTTGCAATGTCTGTCAGTTCAAATGTTTATTTTTTTTTAAATAATTTCTCTCTTCTCTTTTGTACTTCCAAACCTTCCCATAAACTCCTGCTTACTCTTCAAATCCATGGCCTCTTTTCTCATTAATTGTTGTTACATATATTTGTATGTATGTATGTATGTATGTATGTATGTATGTATTCCTAAATACGTGAATACAACCTGCTCAGCCTATATAATGTTATTTGTATGTATGTGTTTTCAAGGATGACCGTTTGGTATTCACTAACCAATAAATATGTTGTTCCCTGGATAAGACTATTTTTCTGACTCTCAGCATTCTTTAGTTTTTGTTTTGTTTTGTTTTGCTTTGCTTTTAACAGTCTTTCTATGTAGCCCTGGTTGTCCTGGAACTTCTAACTTTCTATATAGACCAGGCTGGGCTTGAACTCATGAAGATCTGCCTGCCTCGACCTCCCCAATGCTGGGATTAAAGGTGTACAACACTAAGCCTGGCTACCCGTAACTCTTTGTGTAGGGCTGAAGCCTTGTGAGCTTCCCCACCCACCCCTGTCCATATTAGCATGTCTATTGGTATACTTTTTATGCCTTTATCCTTAACCATTTAGCTACATTTTCTCTGCCACAGTGTAAAAATATATCTCATGATAAAACTAATTTTGTTTTCAAGGAACTATTATAAGCAGAGATATAGAAATGCATCATTCCTTGAATGGAAAACAGTAAGTGGAAGATTGAAAGTAAATGGCAAAATTTCAGACTCCAAGCATTCATCTCAATAATAATAAGAATATAAGAATCAACCAGTCCTGTGCCTGGGATCAGGGAGTCATTCACAAGGTCTTGTAGTAAAGTGCTGGTAGGATTCTTTATTTTGTGGTCAGAGACGTTTAAATGTCTTTCTTTAACCTTGAGAATTATGGCCCATTCCTCAAGTGCTCAGCATACCTGTAACCAGTTAATGGAGCAGAACAGTTTTGATTCATCGAGAGGTGGTTGGTAGAGAAATGTTCCTGGGTGAGATTCAAGAATATTGGAAACCATTTTTAAAGAGGCTTTCAACAGGCAATAAAGTGGAGACTCCCTGATGAGATTCAGCAGAAGCAATGAGCCTCTTTTGGCAGAGAATTATCATTGTTCTCAATGCCTAAAGCATCCAGAGTACTGCGCATCAATGACAAGCAACAAATTTATTTTTTGTTTGTTTGTTTGTTTAAGAAGGAAACCATGGAAATAATCCTAAATAAACTTCTTGATCACAAAGACAGGAATCAGCTTTAAGTTATTCATCAAAAATGAACGGGTGGAATACACACTGATAGAATCAACACTGGGTTATATTAAGACTGGGAACAAACCAGAAACAAAAGAAAAATATGAGAGCTTGGGAAACATGAAGTATGGGTTTGTCTGTTACAATGTGTCATTGATATGGAGTGCAATTAATTATATCCACCTGTTTCTTTCCTCTCTGTGTTACTGGATGGAGAATTTTAGCTAGAAGGTGGTGGCTCTTTCTGCCAAATAGGCTTGTATTCATTCCCTATCTTTGCTGCCATTCTTTCTCTGCTGGCAGAGGAGAATCTGGCTCTTCTGCCATCTGAGACAGAAGACAACCACATCAGTTAGCATACAGCTGTTTATCTCAGTAAGGTCCAGGAAATTGCCCTCCAAGCTCTGGGAATGGGATAACGGGCACAGGCATAAAATGATAAATATTAACCCCAGATCCTGAGGGCCAGGTGTCCTCCCAGCACCAGGTCCTGAGTTACACAGGACATTATTGTAAACCCAAATCAAGCCTGAATTAAAGCCAGTACTTTAAAAGCAGTGGTATGTGTATGAGCTCCTGTAATTTACTCTTTATCTACAAGCATAACCCATGCAGACACATGAACCCTAGCTAAAGGACACAGGACAAAGCTAAATCAATACAAAAATAAGTTCCCACTTTTCCTCATTGATTTCTCCTATTTCCTGGAAGTTTCACCTTTCAGGTTTTCATCTTATAGTTTCCAGAAAATAGTGCATTCTTGAAATATTAACAGAGAAATTCTCACTTTTCTGTCTCCCTGAATAGATTTCCTTTCTACTTGCCAAATATAAACTGCTTACTTTTTGTTCAAAGCTATCTTATTTTTGAAAAATGTGTCTGTGCTGTCTGCCCTCGTCCCATGTTTCCCAACAAAGTACCAGGTAAGAATAGACTGTCAGAAAGAAGTAAATAAAAAAGAAGTAAAAGTAAATAAAAAATAAAAATAGAGTGAAGCAGAGGTAGGTATAGAATTGGTGGAGGGGTATTTAGCTGCCTCACCCTTAGCTAGGACATCAATAACAGGTAAATTACTGGTCTTTTATTAGTTCTTATTCTCCCAGGAGAGACTCCCTGACTTGTCTGTAGCCCCTCAAATTTGATGAACTCTCAAAACATTTTGGCTTCCAAAATTCATTTAATCAAATTTACTACAGATATTTATCTCTTGGTACTGTGGGATTGGCAAATGATAGATGTCACGGGAAAATGAGGAAAGAATAATACCATTCTACCTCTTAATGACTTAAGCTGCGTTGCAAAACTACAACTTCCTGGCATACAATAGATCTATGTGAAATGTTCAGAGATTTATTATAACAGACAGAAGCTGTGAGATTCTCAGAAAAAAAAGAGGTCAGTGACCTAAGATCATTAAGAAAGCTTCTTGGAAGAGAGTAGGCTGGAATGGATCCTAAATAATAGATGGGGTTTGAAAGGCAGAGAGAAAGAGGAAAGAGAACATCTTAAGCAAATGAAGGAACTCTGGCTTGGAAAATCTGTCCTGTCTCCCTCCATAAACATGAGAATGCACCAAAGTTAGCACTTCAAACACATTCACTGCTGACCTGTGCATCCGAAGCCTGCCAAACAGTGCAGCATGGGTGACACTTCAAAACACAGATGTGTTTAGTCAGGATTCTCCAGAGTAGCAGAACATATAGAAAGAATGTGTGTGTGTGTGTGCATGTGTGGAGGGAATTTATTAGAATGATTTGCAGGCTATCATCCAACTGATCTAACAGTTTTTGGCTGTGAACAGAAAGTCCAAGAATCCAGAAGTTGCTCAGTCCAAGAAGCTGGATGACTCAGCGGACACTGTTATCCCAAAGAAGAAGACTCTAATGCCAGTGAATGAATGGACTTGCTAGTGAGGCAAAAGCCAAGTGGGCAGAGCAAAAGCTATGTCCTCACATAGGCTTCCAGCAGAAGGTATGGTCCAGATTAAAGATATGTCTTTCCACCTCAAGATCTGGATCAAAGGCATGTGTCTTCCCACCTCAAAGATCCAAATCAAAGGCTTGGACTAAAAGGAGATTTACCCACTTCAAAAATCTCTCACAGGTGTACACTTTATTTCTGGATTGTAGTTCATTCCAGATGTAGGCCAAAAGTAGGCATCACAGCAGATGATGTTTAATTGGAAGCCATTCTTTCTATAATTCTTCATAGTCTCATTGTTTTATGTTGATCATTAAACCACTGAAATTTGGATCATTTTTAAAATGATATTGGACAAAATTATAGGATGATGCCGGTGGTTGATATGCTTATTAAGTTCTTTAAAGCTCAGGATGTTATGTTTAGACCAATTCTATTTGGAACATCTCAGCCCCGCTACTCTTTCTTTGCTACAAAAGGAAAATTCTCAGAAAGGTAGAAACAAATGAAACACTAGCTCTTCTACAATTGCTTTTAAGCACTGGACAGATACAAGCATGACTGGAAAGGCTCAGCCCTAGTGAAGTAAATAGGCAGTTTATAGCCAACCCTATATTTTGACCTGTTTTTCAATATTTTGATGAGAATAGTGGGCAAAACTGTTATTTTGAAAAGATAAACCTAAATTCTCTGTTTGCCTTTGTCCTATACCTCAGTGAGAGAAACCATTCAAAAATAAGGGGAGAAGCATAGTAAGTTTTCCAGTTATAAATAATGTAGAGATTGTATGTGGGATTGCAGATTAAGAGCCTCAATAAGAATTAGACTGGTACATCATGTGGAGTCACATATCATAGCAATGGAGTGAAGTGTTCAAAGATAAATCTTGCTTCCTTCAACCAGTAGACAGCATGGCAAGAAGAAGAAGGCATAAGGTTATTGACTGAGGATGCTTGCGCTGTTGGTTATATGTACGAGACTCAGTAAACAGATGGCACATGGCAAAGGCCGGGTTTCTCACTATGAAGAGTGACAGTTTGTCTTCATAAGAAAGGAGTCAGGGAGTCTTATGTAGATGGTAATAGAGAAGTTGGAGACATGTTTATGAATCCATATTTAGCTTAATATAGATATAGTAGATACAGATGGTTACACATAGAGCTGCTGGTACACCTATGTACATATCAAACTTAATCCCCACACACATACACACACACACTAATATGTATTTCCCAACTCTTGGTGGAGAGGACTGACAAGCAAAACTATTCTGGTAGCAGTAAGTGTCTTAGGACCAATATCTTGTTTCCTAGCACTGTTCTTCAATCAAAGGAACCAAAGATATATGGAAAATTGGCTGATTTCGAGCTTTAGCTAAGGGGTTTACACAGTGAACTTGGCACATTTTGTAGTATCAAAATATAAAAAAGAGCACAAACAAAAATGATAAGGTATATTAAAAGGGAAAAGGAACCAAATGGAATGTTTCCCAGTGGCCAAAATCAAAGTAATTTGAACAAGAAAATAAATCTATACTTACATAAATAATTAATTGCATAACTAATGAGGGAAAAGAAACAAATCTGTCTGCATAATTCCAAATAATTTATGTGGAGACCCAATCCTCGGAGACAGAGTGAAACCTCACTCTCATTAAGTGTTAAGTGAGAGAATGAATTCCTTCCAAACAAGGACAGGGACTGGAAGAAAGGCTGGCTTGTCACCAAACCTGACAAACAGCTCTTCAGCTGAGCTGCCAAGGTCAATGTCCACAGTCAGGTTATAACAATTCTGTTGTTACAGTGTGATAAAAACAGGTTCTTACCTTTTTGATCTGCCTTCTCCAAACCCTTATTTCACCAAATTCCAACAGAGAGAAATGTTATAAAATAAGTGACTGGTATTTCTCAGAAATGTCAGGATCATCAAAAATAAGAAAGGTCTGAAGATTTTTTTACAGCCAAAGGACACCAAGGGAGACAGGATGAGTAAATGCAAGGTGTGACCCTGATGAGATCCTGACACAGTAGGTAAAAATCTTTAAAAAAAAAAAAAAAACCCTGAATAATGCACATTACTGCAGTTAATATTAACATATCATGTTGTTATAGTAACTGTAACCAATGTGTTATAATCATGTGTGTCACTTACAATAAGAGAAACTAGATATGGTATGGGATATATGAAAATACTGTACTTCTTTTTTTTAGTTTTTTTCATTCTCCTGAAAAAGATTGTTAAAATAATTTAAAAGCTGAAGAAATGGCTCAGTTAGTAAGTTAAGTTAGCCAGTTTAGTACTGGCTGTGTAAGTATGACTAGCCCTTCACCACATAAAAAGCCAGGAGCGGTGGTACACATCTCTAATCCCATGGTAAGGAAGGCAGAGACAGGCTCTGGATGGAGTTCATTGGCCAGCTGCCCTAGCCAAACTGGTGGGATTCAGAGTCAGTGAGAGACCCTGTCCCCAAAAACAAGGGGCAAGCAAGTTAAGAAGATATCCACCAATGCCGTGTGTGTGTGTGTGTGTGTGTGTGTGTGTGTGTGTGTGTGTGTGTGTGTGTATACCTGCATACCCATGAACACACGAACATTAACACAAGCAATGACTTAAGGGGGGAATTTAGGGATTTATTTAGAATTATGTACATGTATGAGATTGTCAAAGTATAAATAAATTTTAAAATGATTTAAGAACTACAGAAAAGCCAACCAATTATAGCATGAGGATCAGTATAAATGAAATATTGCAGGCCAGTGAGATAGCTCAACAGGTAAAGGCGCTTGCCGGCAATTCTGACAACGGTAACCCACATAATGGAAGGAAAGAACCAGTTCCCACAGGTTCTCTGATCTCCATACTTATGCTATGGCATGCACATAACCCCAAACACACATATATACCCATATGTGTTCATACCCATGCAAAATAAATAAATGCACAAAAGGTTGTTTTTATTATTGCTATTTGATCTGGGTATATTAGCCTATACCTTTAATCCCAGCTCTCTGCAAATTCCAGGTCAGCTTGATCACCATAGTGAATTCCACGCTAGCCAGGGCTGCTTGGTGAGACCCTGCCTAAGAAAGAAAGAGGGGGGTAGGGAGGGGAGGGGAGGAGAGGGGAAAGGAGAGAGGAGAAAGGGAGGGGAGAGGAAGGAAGAAAGGAAAGAAAGAAATGAAATGTTGCTATTTAAAATGTAAACTTCAACCCACTTATAATGAAACTGAATCCTTCAAAATAGTCTCTAAGTTATTGAGTTCCTATGTGAGTATATTTAACCTCAAAAGGCTATATTTCTGCTATAGTTTGCAGAGCTTGACAAAGGTTTGATATAAAGTGATATCGAGCGGAGCTGTGGTGGTACATGCCTTTAATCCCAGCACTCGAGAGGCAGAGGCAGGACGATTTCTGTGAGTTTGAGGCCAGCCTGGGCTACAGAGTGAGTTCCAGGAAAGGTGCCAAAGCTACACAGAGAAACCCTGTCCGAAAACCAAAAACCAAAAAACAAACAGATAAAGTGATGTCAAGAAGCAGATGCCACATGGTTTAGGCTGGGCAGACAGATAGAATCAAACTGTCTTTATTTGGAGAAAGCCACCTTTGGTAACACATAACGGAATGGCTACAGCTGCTGTATTAGTTAGACTGTTTCTCACAATGATAGATACCCAAGGGAAATGACTTGAAGGAGGAAAGATATATTTTAACTAATGGTTCCAGAGGTCAGCTAGCTCCATTGTTTTCAGGCTGAGCAAAGTCAGAACATGGTAAAGCAAGCTATATGTCCTATGGAGACTGGGAAGCAGCGAGGGACAAAAAGAAGGGGCCAGAGACAAGATGCCCTACAAGGCACACTCCCAGTGGACTACCTCTTCCCACTAGGCCCCACCCACCTTTTGAACTTCCACCACTGCTGGAGGGCTTTCTCCAGGTTCCACCAAGCCCCTCAGTCCCACAATCCACGTACAAAATAATCACTCAGACGCTTATATTACTTATAAACTGTGTGGCCATGGCAGGCTTCTTGTTAACTGTTTTTATATCTTAAATTAACCCATTTTTATAAATCTATACCTTGCCACATCGCTTGTGGCTTACCAGCGTCTTTGCATGCTGCTTGTCCTGGTGGTGGCTGCAATGTCTCTCCCCCTTTCTTCCTGTTTCCCCAATTCTCCTCTCTCCTTGTCCCGCCTATACTTCCTGTCTGGTCACTGGCCATCAGTGTTTTATTTATATAGAGCGTTATCCACAGCACACCACCTCCCAATAAAGTCATCAAATTACGACTCTGGTCTACTCCATTGCTAATATCAGAACCCTTGCCTCTCATTGACTGTACCCACCAGCTGGGAACAAAGCCTTCAGTTTGTGAGCTTTAGGGGTTCATTTCCTAAACAAACCATTCAACTGTGTTCTGGTAAAATTTCCTTACAAAAGTGGGCATAGAGGCTGTGGTGTGCTAAGGGCTGTAGTGAGCTGCTCTCTCATTTGCATTAGAATTTGAATGTTAGTGTAAAATACAATTCAGATGCTATCAATAGTTTATCAAACAATGTTTGGGATCTAGAAAGTTCACTGGAGAGGTGTACGAGACAGAAATGGATATGAATCAAGGTGAAGGCAAAATGAAGTGAGGGCAAAATATTCTAACATTATGTTTAGCGTGAAAAGCTATATTTTTTTAATAGGGGTTCCTATAAGGGTTTGTCCAAGGGGGGAGGCGTTATATACTTCTTAAGAAAACTGGCTTCAGGGGCAGGATGATGCATTCAACGTCTGTATATGTTACATTTTAAATTGGACACATCCCTCAGTTTCCTGAAACACAGGCAGAATGGTTTACACATTGTACAAAAAGTTGTAGTAACAATTAAGTGGAAAATTGGATTAAAAAAAACTGTGGGGATAATAATCATGCCTGCATATATCAAGTTGTCATGAAAATTAAATGAATTAAAGATTGATAAACTTGCCAGGTGTGGTGGCTCACTCTTTTAATTCCTGAGATTCAGAGGCAGCTGGATCTTTGCTGTTCTAGGCCAGCCTGGTCTACAGAGCAAGTTACAGGACAGTGAGGACTAGAGATGCTGCGAGAGAGAGAGAGAGAGAGAGAGAGAGAGAGAGAGAAGAGAGAGAGAGAGAGAGAGAAAGAAGAAAAAGAAAAGAAAAAGAGAGAGAGAGAGAGAGAGAGAGAGAGAGAGAGAGAGAGAGCAATTTTATTTTCCTATATCCCCATAAACACAAACCAAACATCTTTTCTTGCCAAAACATAAGGCAAAAATCACTCGAACAAATGAGAAGCAGAGCGTAGACCCTGTGGAGCATTATGGTGTTCTCTTGGGACTCTGAGTAACTAAAGTCAGTGAGTATGGTTAGATCACATGGCTAGTGTAGTGATGACAGAGACAGGAGTTCAGTCTGAGGTCTTCATCTGCTCCATCCTCCTAAGATTCCTTGCCATGGTTCCCTCCCACTGTCTCCCTATTCTGTCCTCTTTCTAACACTAGTTCCAGACAAAATAAGAAGTGCAATTCTTCAGAACAATTTGAGGATGCTGACTTAGGATGGTCATTGGTGTCGATCATTCTGTATCATGACATTTCATGATTCACTTCTGACTGTCAATGTTTCTCTAAGGCAAAAAAACACAGTTCTTGCTCTAAACGCAGTCTGTAAGATGAGAACAACCTCTTCTGAGGTGTAAATGGAAATGTGTCCTCCAATTTCAAGCATTAGAATCAGCTCAGTGTCATCTCTGCTAGAAGCGGGATTTGACTTCCTCAATCACAAAGCATCCAGAACTGTAGGAAAATGGGAACGATTGGAGGCTGGGAAAACAACTCATGTTATTTTCCTTACAAATTAAGCATACAAATTTACCATGGGGCCACCATTAATACAAGTGTGTCCACAGACTGGGAAGTTTTCAGATTCCTCAGTCTAAATCTTCCCATCGTTGTCTCTGGTGTAGCTTCACACAGGCTTTTATTTACCACTGACTTTGACATTAGCAGAAAACTGCGATGGGTTATTTCCTAGCAAAGCTTTCCCTGTTTAGTTCTTAGTGACAGCCCTGTGTGTGTGCATGCATATGTGTAGAGCCTGCGTTTTATCTTTGTTGAGATCTTCCATCTTAGGTTATTGAACAGTGAGGGGTAGGGTAGAATATTTGCAAAGCCTCCTCTTTTGGCTCGGGCTGGTCTTTTATGTATGTAAATATACTCAGGCTCTTATGAAGTCTTAATCCAAAAAGAAAAATAACAAACAAGTTGAAAATCATGCTGATGGCTTCCTATTCTGGGGCATAGAAAACAGAAATGCAAAATATTTCTTGTTTAACTAATGACTTGGTCTATGTAGTAGGGGCTAGTCCTCTCCATACGTTACACAGGCAAAAGGCACATTCCTAGAAGATCTCATTGTGTGCAGTGTCCATTCACAAAATTGTGCCCTTGCTTTATTTGAGTATTTTCATATTTATTACTTAGGAAAAATAATAAGATATGCTAAGAATAGCTCCCAGAGGCAGATTTGAAAATGTGGCAATTGTTCTTGTGATGAATACGGAAGGTGTTGGTAGAGTAGGTAAGATCTTCAGAGTGTGTTTGTGTGTGTGTGTTGTGTGTGTGTATATGTGTGTAGCTATGAATACATAACATTTGGATATAATAGGAACAAGAAATTAGTAAATGAAACTAGTATATCAGTGTATTCAAATTTGGGAAAAAACTAGATTGATTGATCAGTAAGTACTGAACTTTAATATTCAAGGGTTTTGGAAGACTGAGAGATTCAGTGTTTAAAAGTGCTTCCTGCTCTTCCAGAGGATTCATGTTCAATTCCCAGTACCTATGCAGGGAGGCTCACAGTCACTTGTAATTCCAGATGCAAGAGATCTGACACCCTCTTCTGACCTCCTCAGGTACCTGCACACATGTGGCATACACTCACCCAGACATACACATAATAATAAAAGTAAATAAAAAAATGGATCTTAAGAAAAGATTTATTTGTCAAATGATTAGTACTTATCAGACTTTCTTTTGGGCATCCCCTGTAAAGCAAATCAACGAGTCTCACAAAATTTAGTATTATTTTTATACCCTGTTTACAGATGGAAAAATAATTCATGATTCATCTTAGGTCATGGCAAAGTGGTCAGTATTTGAATCAGATTGTCTGACACATACATACATACATACATACATACATACATACATGCCTACACACACACACACACACACACACACACACACACACACACATTGGTTTTTAGGAACAAAGTTTTTCAGTGTAGCCCTAGCTGTCCTGGGTTTTCTCTGTAGACCAGGCTGGCCTTGAACTCAGAGATCTACCTGCCTCTGCCTCCTGACTACTGATATTAAAGGCCACCACTGCCTGACCTAATTTATTTATATATTTATATTTTTTCACTGTAGCATACTCTTTTAAAATCAGATGTATGCAAATCATGACCTTGCCTTTCTTATCCTATTTTCCAATAGACTATATGCATACATACATACATATATATGTATGTATGTGTATATATATATATATAATATATATATATATATATATATATATATATATATAGAGAGAGAGAGAGAGAGAGAGAGAGAGAGAGAGAATTAAAAATTTAGCTGGCTATAGTGGCTCATCTTTTAATCTTCCCACTCAGGATGGTGAGGTAGGTAGACTTCTATGAGTTCAAGTCCAGTCTAGTCTACAAATGGAGACCAACCAGAGCAACATGGTAGGTAAGATTTTTGTTTCAAATATAAATAAACAAAAAATTACAACTCGGCAGTCAGTTAAATATCAGAGTGCCTACAGAGCTCTTTAAAGTGACAATAGCACAAAAAGTGATTCTCTCCCAGTTCTGGGCAAGTTAAGGTGAAGAGGAGCTGGAGGCTGCCAGCCAAAGTATTAAAGAGGGTACTGAGAGGGCTGTGAAGAGCAAGCTGGTTCCAGAGCTCATGGTCCAGTTGGGGGAGTGTTTTGATTTGTCATGGCCCAGTGTGGGAAGTGTATTGGTTTGTTACTGTGCACTATACTCATGGTCAGCAGGCTTTATGAGCAGTACCTGATATGTATTACTCATTACTTTCTGAAACATGAAAAAGGTAAAGAATACAGCCTAACAACTAAGCAACAGCCATTATTGTCAGAGAGATGCTGTTGGCATAGACAGATGGATCCTGGTTTGCTGGAACCAGACAGGGCAGGAATTCTTGCCACAGAGAGCTAGAAGTTCAGAACCAGAAGCAGGTGTCTGTGGCCATCTTCCATGCTTGCCAGGATAAAGGCATAAAGCAGCCGTGGGGAGTGGTTTTTATTCCTGGAATGAGCTCACCAGGGAATTCTCTCTGTCTATTGTGCAGCTTGTACATTTTGCATTTGATTTGGCCATGTATAATGTTTCTCCCTAATCAAAGCCCTCAGTAAAACATGGGGTGGGCGGCTTGATGTATAAGAATGCTTGTTGAATAATTTATTCTCAGGAATCTTAGAAAATGCCAGAATGAGGATACACCAGAGAATAAGCTCAGATGTAATTTTAAATAATATTCCCTAAAACAACACAAAGAGTGGCAGTTTATGCAGATATGCTAGATAGAGGGATCTTCACCATCTGTAATATTCTGATGTATTTTTAGAGTGGAGTCTGGAGGTGGTCGTCAGAGGAAAAGCAGACCCTCTACAGCTCTGGAAATGCTGAGCCATCTGGCTGGAAGAACAGCATTAGCAAACACCTGTGGAGATTACTTTTCCAGCAGGACCACAGGGTTTGATGATGTGGGAACTGAAAAGGACTCACTCAAATACCAGACTGAATGCAGAGACACTTCAGTGATATAGGGATATATATAGACATGGCACAGTCAACAGTTAAAGCTCTACCTGGAAACTTTGTCATGTGCAGGGAACAGGGCAGATTTGGGTTTTGTGAATCTTAAAGAGTATCTAATTTAGAATATCCCATTTGAGGGAAATACTACAAAATTACAAATGCAAATGGGGTCACATCACAAGCCTTGGAGTTTGCTAGTTAAGTGAGAGATCTAGGATTCCAAGCCTCATTAGCTTTTGAAATATCTTCCTCTATTATAGCAGTTTCAACCAATAGGAATGTAATAGGAACTCCATGTAAACCTAAAATTTTCTATCATGCACCTTATAAAAGGTAAAAATAAGCATGTGAAAGTCTTATATTTCATTTAATCCAATATGTCTGAAGTAATATTTCAATTTGTGATCAATACAAAATTAACAATATAACATTTTACATTCATTTCTAACTATATATTTGAACTCTGGTTTGTAGTGTGTGTGTGTGTGTGTGTGTGTGTGTGTGTGTGTGTGTGTGTGTGTGTGCGTGTAGCATAAACCAACAAGGACTAGCCACTTGTTTAGTGTTCAGTGGTTTTATGTGTGTAGGAGCCTCTGAACTAAACAGTGTGTGTCTAGAGCCTTGCTGTACTCCCAAATGACCTATGAAGTGCCATCAACACCATCACCAACACCAGCATCACCGCCGCCGCCGCCGCCGCCGCCACCACCATCATCATCATCGGAGAGCTTATTCAAACCCAATATGCTAGACTTCATTCAAGACACACTGAATCAGAATATAAGAATATACTCTTTAATAAGTTTTCCTGGTGATTCACAGGCACGTTAAAGATTAAGATATTGTGCTCTGAATGACTAAAATTAGAAGACCTGAAAATCATTGCAGAAACAAAAGACGTGAGAGTTCTCAGAGACGGTCTTAGAGGAACAATGTTGCAAAAAAACGAGTAGTGGGAGTGATTTATGGAATCCAGAAGACAGCATGACAAATGACAAATGAAGTTTGAAAAGGAGAGTTAGAACTAAAGATCATCACCGAGCAGTTTCAGGAAAAGAATGAAAAAGAGATAGTGCACCATAAACTGAGTTTGGGTTACTTTTGGCATTGAAGAGGATGACATCACTATGGTATAATTTAAAAGCACATCACCCAAGCAAGAGTTACAGGAATTTTTTTTTAGCTAAGTTGTAAAAGGCTCATAGGATGATTCTCCTTTTCTACCACACTCATCTTCCTCCTCGGGTAACCTGTTTCAAATGTTGATAGCTCTAACTACACAGAGACGTTGGAACACATATGTGTGAGGACGACGCTGCAGTTTTATGATTGAAAAATGTTAACGTGGATTCAGAACTAAAGATGAGAAGTGAGCATCCTTAATGCTAGTGGCCTTGCTCAGTGATGCATGTTGTAGCTGACAGTGGCTGAAAAACAGTGTGCAGTGCTTGAATGCTTCAGGTCTTCTGTGACTGTGAAGTATTTGTTTAATTATAAAAAACATCTCTCATTACATTTGTAAATGGTATTTACTCACCTCTTCAGAGACATCATCTTCTATTGTTAATTGGATTCAAGAAAACATAAATGTTTTTTATTGGAGCATCAATCATTTGTTAGGATTCAAAAGAGTCCATTTCATTTCTGAGCAGAGATGTTGTTTTGTTGTGATGGACTTTCAAAAAAAGTACCTGGTTGATTTAGCAAACTGAGTGTTTTCATGTCTAAACAAAAGCCTAGATATGTGTAACCACATATTCAAGTTCATGTTTCCTCAATCAAGTCAATATCTGGAACATAATTGGCAACAAATAAATACAAGGGTAGATGGCAAGATAACTATGTAAATATCAATGTGACAGCTATTTCCATTTCCTCTACTTACAGTTGATAAAAAATTGCTTTAAGTTTGATTATTTTGATGAAATTAATCAGTTATTTCAATGAAATCTATTTTACCTGTTGGTAAAATGTAATTTATTTATTTAATGTTGGTTGATCTACTCAGAGGTTCATTTCTGTAAATTAAGGCATAAAAAGATACCGCTGTTGGTGAATCATCTACAAATAGCCTGTATTTTTAGAGTTACCTTTCTCAAGGAGAGAAAAGAAATAGAAAATAACCCTTTAAACAATTTCATACTAGATTACTTCTGTCCTTTGTGGACAAGAGGACAAGACACACACACAGAGAAAAGTATTTGTTGCATGACCTGACACAAAAAATAACCATCAGACTTAATGTTCTTATTTATAGCTTAGACGTGTGAATATATACTATGTGCCAGTGGCTGTTCTAGACCATGGCAGGTACAGCTCAAAAAGACTATTTTCTGAGTCCCTTTTCTTTGGGGAAACTTTCACCCAGATATTAATTATTTAATCATATGATGAAAAACATGGTCACAAATGAATGATACCACAGTTCTGACTAGATCATGAAAGGAAACTTCAGACCTGGGAGATATTTACATCGAGTCTTGAATACAGGAAGACAGGAAATGGAAAACACTAATCTCAACCAAATAATAGCAAGGTGAAAGTTCCCAGTATTCTTATAGGGTTAGTGAGTGACATCCTGGGGTGATAAGATGGAGTATGTTCTAAAGAACGAATAGTAAGTTGAGTCTGAGTTCTGAAAAGCTGTGCCTTTACTACGGAAGTGTGGTTTTAATCTGTGCAGCAAGGGCACCTGTGAGGTGGTTCTGAGCAGTGGACCGCAATAAGTGGATGTAATTTTCAAATGATGAATTGTAAAAGACAGAACTCAGCCAGCATGCTGGCATACACCCTAATCCCAGCCCTTGGGAGGTAAGAACAATAGAATCACAAGTCTGAGACCAAACTGACCTGCATAGCAAGAACCTTCTTCAAAAAGAAAAAGAAAAAAGAAAGGTAGCATTTGTTTAAAAAGAACTGTGCAATGGCCACTTTTTATTTTATTGGTTTATTTTGATGGGGTCTCACTGTACAGTCCTGGCTAGCCTGAGACTCACTATATAGATCAGCTAGTCTTGAAATCATAGACATCCACCTGCCTGTGCTTCCCAAGCGCTGGAATTAAATGTGTATGTATGTCAGTCAGCCTCAATGCAGTTGGTTCAATGGCCAGATTGTAATGTGACAAGTAAATAAACAGAGACAATCCAGGATAAGGCCAAAGTTCCCAGCTTTCAGAATGGTGTGGATCCCGTGGCTTTCCTAGGGAAATGGGGGGACTGGTTTCCTGTCTTACTCTCCCTATATCTGTTCACCACCTAGCTTAATTCAAATTCTGCCTCCACAGTGAAGGTGACCGATTCTACGGTTGGAGTTGGAGGGGGGGTATTCATTGTCTTCAGCTTCATGTCAACCCTAAAGCTGGATAGAAAACAACATGTTCCTTTTATCACTCTCTAGGTAAAGCAAGAGAGTTATTAAAGTCTCCCCTTAGTTGTCAACAGCTCAGTGATTAAAAGGAAGATTGAAATGTGTTCAAAGATGAGAGTTTCAAAAAATATTTTTGTTTGTTTTTAGTAACCTTGAAATTTTTCACTTCAAAATATAAAAAATATATATAAATGAGCTGGAGACAGAAACTGAGTTTAATTTCTGCTTTGAAAGTTAATGTGTAAAACTTTTTTGGCTCCTTAAATTTCTCTGTGAACTTAAATACAGAGATTTATTATTATTCTTTTGAGATATAGTAACAATGAGTCCATTTGTTTGTTCAATAGTTTGTATTTCCTTGTCTAAAAGTGGCAAAAATTATAAAGTTATAGAACTAAGGAGCTTTTGTATCCAACTAGACAGCACAACTGACATGGTGTTATCAATATTGTGAAAACCTAAGGCAGTAGCATTCTGAAGAAAAGGCAATCAAATTAACCATTTTTCTTTCTGTTTTTGAGGGTATAGACTCTTGAATTAATCAATGTGCAGAGCAAAGTTTCGAAACAAAATACTTTCTTTTTAAAAACTAGTGTAGAGCTGGGGAGATGATGACACATGGCTTTAATCCCAGCACTCAGGAGGCAGAGGCAAGCAGATCTCTGAGTTCAAGGCCAGCCTGGTCTACAGAGCAAGTTATGGGACAGCCAAGGCTACATAGTAAAACCCTGTCTTGAAAAAGAAAAAAAATAGAAAAAATAAAAAAAGAAGAGGAGGAGGAGGAGGAGGAAAAAGAAAGAGGAGGAAGAGGAGGAGGAGAAGGAGAAGAAATTTATTTTATAAGGCGGTGGGCAAGATGGCAGCTCTGAGGAGACCTCAGTGGTGAAGGAGAGAAGCCCAGCTCCACAGGTGCCCGCAATGTCCCAGGCCCACACCGAGGAGTCTGACTCATTGTCACTGCCTGTAGCTGCTGGAGCCCAGGAGGAGTGAGGGGGAAACAACAACAAAGGAGTATATCTCTCTGCCTTCCTCCAAGGGGATCCTTTTCCTCACAACTGTCACTTCCTCCCAGGTGTAGGCCTCCGCAGCAGAAGAAAATGGGGAGCTAGAGAGATGGCTTAGACTAAGAGCATGTGCTCCCTGAAAAAGAAAATCCCACAAAACTCACATTTATACTAACTTCCGTTGCTATCTAGACATGATTTGTGATGATGATATTATTATGAAAATAGCTCTTACATTCAAAGACACTGAAACTTTTGCTAGATCTCACAGCCAAAGTTAGTAATACACCATGAGGTCACTTAAGACTGCTGCCCTACTGTGTACACAGCCTGTTTGTTTAACCTGCCTATAAGAGAACAATGTAACAGCCAACCTTACTTGTCTTAGATTTCTGTGCAATCCATTTTTACAACCTAGGATGACGCATAGCTTTAATCTTAAATTATGTACTCTTCCATGCCCCTGGCCCATGAATAATGCATGTGTGTTTATGTACTGTTGCAATAAATGCTGAAAGCAGCAAACGGCTGAAAGCAACCTTATAAAAATAAATATTTGTCATAAACGTTGAAAGCAACATACAGATATTGCTTGATCGTGTTTGTCTGCTGTCTAAGTCAGCTGGGGTCAGGAAAGTTTCATCCCTCGTAAAGCTCTGTTGAGGATTTCTGTAAAGTATCCCTCATTCCTTTTCCGTGTGATGCTTTCTGAGTTGTTTGATAAATACAGAGCAAAATCCCTTTGTTAGGGACACACACACACACACACACACACACACACACACACAAGAGATATGAGGGGAGGGAGGAGAGAGAGAGAGAGAGAGAGAGAGAGAGAGAGAGAGAGAGAGAGAGAGAGAGAGAGATTCACAAGACAGCGTTCAAGCAGGCACAGATTCAGCCTCCTACAGCAGACAGACAATAAACGACACACACAGAGTAGAGAATTCAAATCTAAGCTTACTCTTTGTTAAACTACTCCAAGGGGCAGAGTTTTGATATCTTTTTCTTACTGACACATGTAGCAAGAATCTTAACAGTTCTTATTAATAAAATCAAACCTGAGCCAGGTATTGGGGTGAACTGAAAGATCAGAGAACCAGAACAGGCCACAGCTACCTCACCTCGCTGGATCCTCAGCTGGTCTTGTTTCCTCAGACTGGAGGCCTCTGAGTCCTCATCCAGAATGGCTCTCAGCTGAACTGCTGGTCAAAAGCCTGAATGCTTAACCAGGCCAAATGCTTAACCAGCCAAATGCTTCTAGTTCCTGGTCCTCACGCTTTATATACCTTTCTGCTTTCTACCATCACTCCCTGGGATTAAAGGCTTGCTTTCTGGGATTAAAGGCATGAGTCACCATGCTTGGCTGTATCCTTGAACAAATGGATTTCTGCCTCTGGAATGCTAGGATTAAAGGTGTGTGCTACCACTGCCTATCCTAATTATCTAGTGGCTTTTCTGTTCTCTGACCCTAGATAAATTTATTAGGGTATACAACATTTTGGGGAACACAATACCACCACAGACAACTGAAGTTATTTTTAATGTGTTTAATCAACATAATGATTAATTCACATCATGTAATATATAGATGAGCTGAGCACCTAAAAATCTAAACAGTAGAAAGAAACCCAAAACAAGCATTATTTTAGAAGAACATTTCATTTTTAATACTTAAATGCTACAAAATACCTCATTTGTCACGCAAGATGACTAGGAATGAAACCGTTTTATATTTCCTTGTTAAATATAATTAATACTAAAATTTAAAAAATCTACATCATATCAAATTGTCATTTAGCTGATAGTGTCTGATGTAATTTTCATGCCTAACTATCGGAAGTCTGGTTTAGAAACCAAATAACCAAAAATCCATTATCTAGCCATAGGCAATACTTGGTTTAAGCAAACATACTGGGTACATTTTTGTCTGTTGTAAACAAAGGCTCTCTTTTTAAATATTGTAATTTTTTAGACATATATTTTATTCCCAAAATAAGAAGAGAAATGAGACTAGCAAATTAAATGTGTAATTTTTGCAGCTGAAGGTTTTCCTGTGCCCACCCAGCTCTAGCATCCTTGTGTTTTTGCAGCCACTCAGACACACAGAGGCTGATGTTAACTACAAACTGTATGGCCTATTGGCTCAGGTTTCTTGCTAACTAGATCTTACATCTTAAATTAACCCATTTTTTTATATATATATTTTTTATTTTACAATATCATTCAGTTCTACATATCACATGGTTCCCCTATTCTCCCCCTCCCACACCCTCCCTTACCCCAGCTCACCCTCCATTCCCACCTCCTCCAGACAAGTCCTCCCCGAGACTGTGATCAACTTGTAGACTCAGTCAGGAGTCCAGTCCTTCTCCCAGACTAAGCCAAGTCCTGCATAAGTCCAGTTCAGACAGCCAACTCATGCAATGAGCACAGACTTGTCCCACTCCTAGATGCCTCCAAACTGATCAAGCCAACTGTCTCACCTATTCAGGGCTTGATCACTGGACCCTCAGCTTTGTTCATAGTTCATTGTTTCCATTCATTTGGCTATTTTTTTTCAATAATTGATAAAACTGAAATTTATTATATGCCACAGTCGTCTAGGACTCCATGCTATATATATAGCCTCTATGTTCTATGTTGTGTCTGATTGTTCTTTATTTTATATCTAGAATCACCAATGATAGTACATCCATTATGTCTTTCTGGTTGGGTTACCTCACTCAGGATGATTTTCTATTCCATCCATTTGCCTGCAAATTTCATGCTTTCATTGTTTTTCTCTGCTGATAGTACTCATTGTGTATATGTACACATTTTTTTCATTCTTCCATTGATGGCATCTAGGTTGTTTCCAGGTTCTGGCTATTACAAATAGTGCTGCTATGAACATAGCTGAGCATGTATCTTTATGGTATAAATCAGCATTCTTGGTAGATGCCAAGAGTGGTATGGCTGGTCTTGAGGTAGTTCAATTCCTAATTTTCTGAGAAACGCCATACTGATTTCACAGTTAACCCATTTCTATAAATCTATACTTTGCCACGTGGCTCGTGGCTTACCAGTATCTTTATATCTTGCTTCTCATGGCAGTGGCTGGCCGCGTCCTCTCTGTTCTGCCTTTCAACTTCCTCCTCTCTAGTTAGAATGACCCACCTATGCTGTGGACGGTCTGTATGTCAATTGCTCTGATTGTCAATAAATAAAACACTGTTGGCCAGTGGCAGCAGGAAGTAGGTGGACAAGGAGAGAGGAGAATTCTGGAACGAAGCTGAGGGAGAGACATTGCAGCGCCATGACAGCAGCATGTGAAGACGCTGGTAAGCACCAGCACGTGCAAGTATAGATTTATGAAATGGATTAATTTAAGCTATAAGAACAGTTAGCAAGAAGCTGCCACACCATACAGTTGTATGCAATATAATCTCTGTGTTTACTTGGTTGGTCTGAGCGCTGTGGGACTGGCGGTGACAAAGATTTGTCCTGACTGTGGGCAAGGCAGAAAAACTCAAGCTACACACCTAACCCTATTCTGCCTCACCATTGGCCAAACAGCTTTATTTATCAACCAATCAGAGCACCATACTTTCACAGCATGCAAAAAGACATTCCCACATCAAGTTTTTATTTCTTCAGTTTCTCTTTTGCACTCTTCCCTCCCTCTATTTTTACTCCTCTTCTATTCCTTTATTTTTTATATAATTTATTTATTTTTATTTTATGTGCACTGGTGTTTTGCCTACATGAATATCTGTGTGAGGATGCCGAATCCCCTGGAACTGGAGTTAAGCTGCCATATGGGTGCTGGGAATTGAACCTGGGTCCTCTTAACTGCTGAGCCATCTCTCCAGCTCCCCATTTTTCTTTCTCAAAAAAAAAAAAAGAAAGAAAGAAAGAAGGAAGGGAGGGAGGGAAGGAGAGAGAGAGAGAGAGAGAGAGAGAGAGAGAGAGAGAGAGAGAAATTAGAAAAAGAAAAATTCTTGCCTAGCTTTACAGTGTATGATCTGAAAAAAAACAAACAAAAAAACTTACCTTAAATAAAAGAAAAAGATTAAAGCATAAGAGGTATTGTCCATGATCTCAATATGTTTAGATTTGGAAGACAAGAAGAGTTGATTGATTGATTGATTGATTGATTGACTGACTGACAAATAGAAGTGTAAAGAGCTAGAGGTATTTATAAATGTGTTTTGGTAGTGGGTAGGTGTAGGTATAAAACAACACAAGGAAGCAATGTACAAAGATAATTAAAGTAGCTTGAGGGTGTGGCTCACCTGCCATGCACAAAGCCCTGGGTTCCATCTCCAGCACCACACACATTGTGTGTGGTGGTGCACACCTGAAATCCAAGAACCTGGCATGTGGAGCAGGAAAATCAGGAGTTCCAGGCCATCCTTGGCTAGCTACAAGTTCTAAGCTAGCCTGAGCTATGTTAGACCCTCCCCCAATAATAATGATATTATTATTATTGCTTTTGTGTGAGACTAAATGATGAATAGTCTTAAATGACTAGGAATTTAAGAGACACAATTGTCAAATCAAACTCTTGTTTTATGTATCATGTAACAGATTTTTTTGTTATGAGTTGAGGGGTAAGCATTGTACTATCTCTTTTGGCTCCCTAGCACTAACTCTTTATTCTAAAAAGAACTCCCAGGCACAACCACTTTAACTTAACATAGATACCAGTAAACATTACACATAGCTCTGGCTTCTCCAAACCAGTCCCAGCTTTGTGAAGTGACCACTTGATGTTTTTTTGAAACCCAAAAGAGTGCAAATAAACTTATAAAAGGAACAAATAATATAGTTGAGAATGAGATGGAGTGATTCCATTTAGAGATTGTTTAGTGTTTTTGAAAAGCACAAGGGAATGGGTACTTGCAACACTGGGTTGATGCAGACAGTGACATTTTCCTTATTCTTTTAGCTTGAAGTTAATAGCAGCATTATGGATACATCCTTTTACTCTTCTTCAGAGAAGCACTGCAATGAAATAATGTACTGTAAGCACTCCTAACCCTTGACATGAAATATCTGCTACTTTTGCGCTTTGCTGGGACAATTCTTCATATCATAAATCCACCCACATGGTAGATGGGAGATCAGCAGAGAGTTCCCGGGATGAATTATTAAAAGCTACTCTTAAATGTTGTTCAGAGAAGTCTTGTGAAGCATCATTGGCATTATCAACAAAAATACTGGCCAGGCGGTGGTGGTGCACTCAGGAGGCAGAGCCAGGCGAATCTCTATGAGTTTGAGGCCAGCCTGGGCTACAGAATGAGTTCCAGGAAAGGCACAAAGCTACACAGAGAAACCCTGTCTTAAAAAAAAAAAAACAAAAAACTAATAGCTAAACTATCAAGTGTAATTAATTTTATATCAATATACTATGAAAAATAATACATTGACATGATTTATATATATATTTCTTGATACATTTTATAAGCTTATTTTCCTTGTGAGTCTCTGTAAAAGAATTTCTTCTGCTTTTCAAATATGTTATCTAGGTTATGATTGCTTTTTATAAATGATACCAGAATAGAATAATATGGAAAATTTTTATTTAAAATGTGTGCAACCTTTATTCTGTTAGAATAGATCCTTTTCCACTCAGGCTAGCTTGGAGATTTTCACTTATGTTGTTGATTGTAAGGTGTAAAATAAGGATGACTCAGTATTGTATGGAACATGTCTCATTGAAGAAAAAGATAGGACTGTATTTCATCCCCACATAAGCCATATGCTTAGAGCTCAAAATGTATTATAGGTTCCAGAAGGACTATTAAACATTCTCCCACAAAGTGAGCATGCCAGAAGTACCTTGGTGCACAGATATCACTTCTTGCCCATGTGTTCTTTATATTATCATGCCATAACTTTTATTAAGATTTATTTGTCTTTGCTATCTATGTCCAAATATTACTTTTCTGTTCACCAAATCCTTCAGAGCTTCCAGGCCTTGGCATCATCTGTCTTTTTCTAAACAGTGACTGTTTTGAATTCAATATTCTGTTCACAGTGCAGAGGTCCTGTTGATTTCCCCAAGATGAAAACATTACTGAGTCATGTGCAGGGACCTGAAGACAAAATCTGGCCCTGAAGTTGCTTGAGATTATTCCTGGGGAGAATTTTTCAGCTTTGTCTTTGTTCCTGCCTACAGCCATTGAATGCCTCTTAAATCACTGACAGAAAATTTGGGTCAACACATTGCCTGAGGTCATTTAAATTTCAAATCCGCTGCCATTTTCCTGCTTCTAGCAAATGGGAGGGAAAAAGGATTGAGCCTACAGCTAGTGAGCTGGAGCTGAAATCTGGCACAGGAAACTTCAAGTCAGAGTCAAACTTATTTATGCTCTGCTGGAGGAAGTGTGTCGAGAAGGTTAATGAGTCTAAATTGGCATGCTGTCTTCTGAGTCAGAGCCGAACTGGAACTGGGACTGAACACAGTGATGAGAATCTCTTTCACAGATTTTGCGGCACTCTGATATCGTGGCTTGAGTGTGTTCTTTTGTAATCATGGAACCTGTTATTGTGGGCCCACAGAAATGATCTGTGAACAAAACTCAGATTCTATGATTTGTTTAAACCAGTCAAGTGGCAGGGACAAAATGCTTAGAGTCTGCAGGCCTCAGTGGCCAGCACAGAACCCACACACCATGGTCATGAGTCACCTGCTAATCACAATCGGATGATGTGTGTCTGCCCTTTTCATGGGAGCAGCCGTCATTCTGTCACTTCTAAGACTGTTGGCTCTAAAGACAGAATCGAAGGACAGCTTCTTAATTTTCATGTCTTAAAATCCGCCGAGTTGTAGCAATAAACACAGTTAGTACCCACATCTTACTCTCCCAATGCCACTTTACAGTGAAAAAAAACCCAGAGGTATTTTCCAAAACTGGTTGATTCAGTCCAGGCAGGTAAAGGACAGTGTGAGCCCAAGTCCTCTTGTATTTCTAGAAAGGTAAGTGCTAACCCAGGCCTTACAAGGAGGCCTTTAATCCTAGCCCTTGGGAGGCCAAGGGAGCTGGATCTCTGTGAGTTTGATCCCTGTGAGACAGGGCTACATAGTGCGACCCTGTCTTCAAAAAACAAAAGAGGAAAAGGGGTTGATTCACATATAATATTCTTATACACATAGATGTCTTATATATTTAGTTATTATATATTTATTTATATATTTGATATATACTGTGGCATGATGAAAGGGCACAGAAACCAGATTGAGTGAGATACCAATGACCAAATTTCAGACAGTGTGAATGACAAAATAACAATAAATAAATGCATGATTATAGGAAATATCAATGAGTCTATGTTCATGTCAGTATTTGCTTACATTATAAATGAGATAAAAGATGGGTTTTTTTCATTGACTATAATTCTTAGTAATGAATGTAAAAAGAATGATAGAAATCAAATTACAATTTTACAAATTCATAGTATTAATTTTTGTTGATAATATCCAGCAGTAGATGCTAATCTTAATTAGGTATTTTATGATTCTCAAGTATGTCCCATCAAATGATATTAATGACATTATGGTAGAAAACTGGCAGATATTACCTTAACCAAATATCAAATTAACATCAGGGGTAGCAGTAAGAAATGTGCCACATGTGATGAGTGAGGACACAATACCATACTCTGATAAGTATATATGTATGAATATACAATAAATGTATATATATCACAAAAGAATGTAACCTCAGTCAAATAGGGAAAAGTGTTAGGAATTACTAAATCCAGAGGCATTCTCCAAAATGATTAGCCACTTGTCTTTAAAAGAGTCACTTGTCTTTAAAAGAGAAAGAAATACCAAGGAAATGTTTGAAAGAACTGAGTGCAGTGTCCAAATATGGGCTGAGTCCCTCAGAAGGAAAGAATGTTAATGGGAAGCTAGAACATTCTATGACGTAGATTAGCATACTTAAATCCTTTACTTAAAATTCTTAATATTGGTACATAAAATGTCAACAATAGGGAAAACTGAGTAAGGGTATATTGGAACTATGTGTGTTAATTAGCTTTGCAATTGTTTGATTTGGTTTGGTTTTGCATCCAAACCTTTTTTAATAACAGTAAGAATCAAGGTTGATTCTTAGAGCTATGAGTGGCCCTTCAGCCTCTAGCTTCCAGCCCTTGGAGCTGATGTGGCTATGTGGGGTTCCTGGAACCATACCAAAATGCCAGCACACTTCTCAGCCTTATCAAGGACCAGACAGGAGCACAATGCCACAGCCTTTGGGGGACTCCAGGGCCAGCTGGTTGAAAGTGATGATATTATCCCCAGCCTTGTGGATGTGGGCTTGGCTGCTCACTGGCAGTGCACAAACCTTCAAGTTGGGCACTTCTTGAATCCACATATCATCTGTGATGGTCCCCACAACCACAGCTGTTTTGTTCTCAGTCAAAAATCTTCATCTTTTGAATCATCTGGGACAGGGACAGAGGTGGCCAGCTACTGCGACTCATAAATGACCTTTTCAGTACAACCTGATTGAAGGTGGAGTTGGTTCATCTGGCTGGAAACCCATTCAGCTTGACTAGCAGCCACAGGTAGATGTTATTGTTCTAGGACTCCTTACTCTGGAAACTTTCTTTTTTTGTTGTGATGACACCTACTGCTTGTCCAGATCTGGAAAGCTCTGTTAATTTAGTTTAATTTTTTTATTCTATTTTAATTTTAGCTTTGCAGCTTAAAAAAATTCATAATAAGCAGTTGAGAGATAGAGAGATGATGAATAGATAGCTATATAGAGAGGAAGTGCTGTCCAAGATCACATTCATTAACCTTTTGGTCCTTCATGTTTTCCAGCTGAAAGAATATAGTAACTACCCGTGGTGGTGTGTTGAAGGTTAAACACAAATATGCATGCAAAGGACTCAGCTGATGCTTTTAATTTGTAGTAAGACCATAAACCACTATCACAGCCATTATTGGAATGGGTCATTATAATTCTACTCAGAACTAAGGGTTTTGTGAATGTTAAAAGCAACTATGAGCATTGGAGTGTTTCCAAAGAAAACCACAAGGTCTGTCTCCTCAAAAGCTCCTATCCTATTGTTGAGCATTTCAATCCAGAGAGCCCTTTAGTAGAGCTGTAGTTTTAGATCTTACTCTGTCCCCCAGATAATTAATGGCTTCTTGAAAGAGAAGTGCTTACATCTTCTTAAATATCCTAAAAATAATATTGTATAGCTAGCAGGAGATATTCTTTCCATGATATACCTGAAAATATATTTACTTAATCTGATATGCAAAAATTTGAGGTTCAATTTTTAATATAAAATTAGAATTGTGTTCTACCTGCTCTTTCTCTTTACATCAAGTAGCCAAATATCATCCCATAATGTACTGGTCCATTGCACTGCTGTAACAAATACCACCGACTAGATCAGTGATTCTCAACCTCCCTAATGCTGCAACCATTTAATACAGTTCCTTATGTTGTGGTGACCCCAATAACCATAAAATTATTTTCACTGCTACTTCATAACTGTAATTTTGCTACATTTGGGAGGGGGGCTGTTTGGTTGTTTGGTTGGTTAGTTGGTTGGTTGGTTTTTTGAGAGAGGGTCATTCCTTGTAGCCCTGGCTGTCCTAGAACTCACTCTGTAGACCAGGCTGGCCACAGAGATCTTGCTGGAAAGTGCCACCACTGCATGGCATAATTTTGCTACTCTTATGAATCATAAAATAAATATCTGTATTTTCCAATGGTCTTAGGGAACCCCTGTGTAACGGCCATTCCACCCCAAAGGGGTTGTGACCCCCAGCTTGAGAACTGTTGGACTAGATGCTTCAAAAAGCAAAGTACCTTTCTCACAGTTATGGAAGCTGGGAATCTGACATCATAGTGCCAATAGTATGCTCAGCCTTATATTGACCCTACAATTTTTCTACTCATGTTTCTTTTATATTGATTTTCATTGCTCATTTTCCATTATTTTTCTCTATTGCTTTGACCCCTTAAAACTTAATTCCTGTTCTTTTAGCCACAAACATTTAAAAAAAATGCAACATGCATTTAAAAAAAATCAACAAAACTTCCACTGAGTCAGCCTGAGTACCTTCATCCTGAAAGACACCTAACAATGAATTCTGATTACCTCTTCTGATCTCTTAACTAATTATGTTGTAGTCCTCTACTTTATTTTGTATTTGCTAACCAGACGATGTTTTTGTTGTTCTAGACAGTTTGATTCCATACAGTTTTAACATTTATTTTGTTTGTATTGTACTTCATAGTCAGAGGTATTTTATGGGTTATTGGCATCCTTCCTATAGTCAATTTTTAGAAGTCTAATCAGTGAGCTGTAGAAGCTGAATTCTCCTATATGAACTATAATGTGTTTTGATCTAATTCTTAACCCAGCTGTGTAAACAGTGCTAAATCAAGAGCTGTTTTCTTACAGCTGAAGGATAACAGTGTCCTAGAGCTTCCATAGTTGTTAGAAGCAACCAAATTGAAGATCCCATGGCATCGATGACATGCTTCCTAGGATTGCTACGACAGATGGAAACAGAAGGTGTGGCTTTACATAGAGAAAGGTGTTCTCTCCATGCTCTTGGAGGCTGAAGATCAAGATGCTGTCAGAGCCTGTTCCCAGTGATATCTCTAGAGGAGCATGTGTTCCATGCATTTCTCCTAGCTTCAGGCTGCTGTCCAGAATCCTCAGGAGTCCCTGGCTTGTAGATGCATCACTTCTGTCTTGGCCTCCCTCTGTGTGTTTCTGTCTCTCTGATTCTTTTCTTTTCTAGGAACACCAGTGCTGTTGAGTTTAGAGGCAACCTAACTCCAGTACAGTGTTTTCTTGAGTTAGGAGAAACTTGGCAGCTTCTACCCTTAATTCCATTATCTGCTGAAGGATAAGCAGAATTATGAATAAGGAATAACTTTACATTTCAAAACCACTCAGCAGTGTAATCCTCCTAAGGACATTTTAAAAGATTAAGAATCCAAATGTGAAGCTGAAATTTAACTTCCAATGACAGTAATTAAATTGAGGTGAGAGTTTGGAAGAGCCTGATGTAGTCTAACATCGATAAAAATACGATTTATCTAGTCGGCCAATAATAATGTTATCAAAACTGACTTCTCTACCTGGAGTCTAGCAAGGTTCTTTTCCATGTAGATTCTAAGACAAACCATAATTTCTTAAATGTTATTGTGGAAGAAGAAAGAAGATCAGGAGGGGAGTTCAGAGATTAAAATGGTCATATTTTAAACAAGTATGTCTGGCTTTCAATTTAGTCGTGTGTGTGTGTGTGTGTGTGTGTGTGTGTGTGTGTGTGTGTGTGTGTGTGTGTGTGTGTGTCTAAAGCATCAGCTTCTGAAAGGTCTGAAAACAGAAACTCCAGTACATTTCTACTTCATGAGTAGAAGACAGAATGGTTTACAGTGAGAAAAAAATTACCAGCAACTCTTTCGATCTTGCTGTTAGACAGTGTGTGAATCATTACGCTGCCCCAGAAATAATAAAAGTATTTGAAAGAGTCTGTGTTCTATTAAGGCCACTGATTTCTCAAGTATTTAGGAAATGACCAAAATACACATGTAAGGTGGTACACTGAAACACTTTTACTGGCACAGCAGGAGTGGGTGAATATAAGTTACTGTGTCACATCCTGCTGGCCTTGTTGGAAAAGACTGATTCTGTAAAAAACAGTGAAATGTTAGAAAATAGCAGTTTTTCTCAGACCAAGACATAATCTAACAAAGGAAAAAAAACTGAGCATCAGTAAGTCTATAATTATAAAGGAAAATTCGATCCTAGTATACCAGAGATAGTGCTTTAGCTGTTCCAAGTCCTGAATTCTGGAGCCTGGAGACCAGAGAGGAACAACAACATACTTGGAAGCATTTACTAAGCTAAGATCAAAAGATGGTAGCTATTTACTTATTACCTAGTCAAATGTTTTCTGGCCAGTGCTCTATCACTATGGTCCCTCACTTTCTGTTTCTTGTGTACAAGTATTTAAAAGTTATTGATTGGGATGAATGTGGATTTTTCATTGGAACCTATTTAATATTCCTGATGACTATAAAAACCTGACATTATTTATCAGGCTTTCCAAAGTATGTCGTTTGCTTCTGGAAGCTCCAAGCCAGTGAATAGTTGCCATCTTCATCTCTGAAGCCTCCTCACCCAGTGCTTGTCCATTCTCGTCATTTCAACAATCCATCACTCTTTCAGGGATCAGATGCGATGATGTGGGACCAGATGGTCACCAAGACTTGCACCTACCATGCAGCCAGACACACAGTGGTCCATGCCAGTAACCTGGCCCAGGGTTGGTAGAGGTAGGAGGATCAAGAGTTCAAGGCCAGCTTCAATTACATAGTGAATTTGAAGCTAACCTGTACTCCATGAGACTCTGTCAAAAAACAAAGAACAAAACCCCCAAATCAAATAAACAAAAACCCACCAGAGACTTCTTACACTGCCCATAGAATAGCAGCTAGGCTCATTTCACCATTTGAATCATATTTGAGTTAACTGTGCATTCTTCTGTCAGCCAACTACATTTCAGTGGTGCAGGCTCATGTAATCCTCGTCACAACATAGCACCATTTCCAGTCACAGAAAGTCCTATTGGAAAACATTGATGGACCAAACAACAGTCAAAAAAAAAAAAAATGCCTAAAATAACTCTTTTCCTAAAATTCATGAGCATTTCAAAGTCTTTAGTTAAGTTATTATATTTTATCCAGTTGCAGAAAAAAAAATTACTAATACCGGCCGGGCGGTGGTGGCGCACGCCTTTAATCCCAGCACTTGGGAGGCAGAGGCAGGTGGATCTCTGTGAGTTCTAGACCAGCCTGGTCTACAGAGAGAGATCCAGGAAAGGCTCAAAGCTACACAGAGAAACCCTGTCTTGAAAAACCAAAAATAAAAAATAAAAAAAAATGCTAGTACTCTAAAAGGGAAACAAAGCCTTTCTACTTATCACCTCAACCCCATTGTTCACTTGAGCAAAGAATGGTCTAAATGGTTGGCAAAGGTGAAGATCTAATCAACAGGACTCATTCTGAAGGGGATTCTGTTGGCATTCTGGCATGCCCTTTGGGGACCCGCCCTGTGTCCTGACATAAAACCTTCTTTAAGGCACCCCCCTTGCTCTCCATTCCCACGAGGTGTGCATCCTTGCCTCCCCTGCTCCTCTCTCTCCCTATTTCTCTCTTCCCCTCCCACCAAATAAAACTCTTCACTGAGCACTGCCTGTGTGGCCTCTCTGTCTCTCACTGCCGTGGGCACCTTGGCTCCAAACCCACCAAGGCCCCTCTCTCATCAAATGTATCATTATAGATGGTGTTTTCATTTCCCTGAACAGCATCATTGTCTGCTGAAGTACACTTTGCATGTTGATGTTTGAAATGCTGTGACAAACAATTTTTTTTCCCACTAAGTACTGTTGTGCTTTATAGTCACCAAAAACCATTCACTAAGATCTATGTGACAACACATAGTATAAAGTGATAGTTGGTGTCTCATTAATCTGTTGCATATTCTGTCTGTTTATATCCTGGCACCTATTGGGGCCTAATGTAATTAAATGATCATCCTTAAATAAGTGAACTTCAAAGCAATTATTCAACCCTTCTATTAAAGTATAAAGTCCTGAAAAGCATTCCAACCACAAGCACTCAGTTGAATATCATAAGCAAGTATCACAAGCAAGTGCACTTGTGTAAACTCTGCTCCCTTTAAGGCCCCTTCTGGGTTAATTCCAGTGATTTTTCCTTAGAAATATCCAAAGCTCCAATTGCTTCTATTTTAGATCACTTTGTTCTGCTTTTGGAATGAAATTATACAGTATGAGGTCTCTATGCCTGGCTTCTTTAGTTCAGTAAGTCTGTGCCACAACAACACTGCTGAACATAGTTACCTTTCTTCATTTGTATTGGTGTCCAGTACTGCCTTCTTGGATATACCACAGTGTATTCACCCTGCTGCACATGGATATCTGGGGTGCTACACTGCTACAAACACTTTTATAATTTCCTTTATTCCATCATGTTTGCTCTCATTCTTGTAGACCATACCTCTTAAATTCATCTATTTGCATTTAAAATTAAGGTGACTTGATACGTTTGCCAAATGATACAAATATACAATGTATAAGGTTTGATGTCTGTATGTTTGTTTTGTAAAAAGATGTAGTTGCCTTTTCAGAATTATTTGGTTCCGATTACAATCTCTCTCTCTCTCTCTCTCTCTCTCTCTCTCTCTCTCTCTCTCTCTCTCTCTCTCTCTCTCACACACACACACACACACACACACACACACACACACACACACACCTGTAAGAATTCTGTACCTTAAATACAAAACCAGTAACTATAAGCAAGCAACAAGAAAGGCTCATATGGCTGTAACTTTAATTCTTTTTCTCCAGTAGTCCATGGCATTTATAATCAGATTAATTTGTGTGCAAATATATCCCAAGATAATGCCAGTTACTGGGGGAGAATTGGGTTTCATTTCCCATTTGTGTTCAGACAGGCACTCACTTTGTGGGTCAGTCTGGAAAAAAAAAAATGACCTTAATACTTGCAGAATGGAATACAGAGGAATGTCAAGCTCTTCCTGGGGAAGGAAGAAAAAGGAGGGTGGGTGGGAGGAGGAGATGGGGGAGGGGGAAAAGAAAGAGTGTTGTTAAGTTAAAGATGAAAAAGAGGTCTTTTATTCTCACTGTGAGTGTATTTACCTAAAGGTTTGTCAGCCATTAGAAAATGAAGAATGGGTTGTTTCTGGGAGGAAGAGGTCTAACTTTTTCAGCAGAATCTCAAACCTTCCCTGGAAAGTAGTCATTAGCAAATCTGAAGGGCAGCAGGTGTGCAAGTAGCCTCACAAGCTGTTCTTTGGGGTTACCTGCATGCAGCTAGCAAGGGAAGCCACTGCAGGGGAATATCTGGGATGGTTTCCACTCCAAATAGGCAGACTGTGTATAGTTCTTACCTTCTATCTGAGCAAACAGAAGCCATTTGGGACATTCAGATCTCTAATGTTTAAGCATGGCTGGGATTAGAGCTTCAAACCAATGTAGCCACCTTATATTGAGTTGGCATCTCTGGGGTCTAGGGATTCTTGTTCTTTAGGAACCCACAGCGAATATTGATAGGTAGCCTATTAGAACCTAGTTGTATGCGACTTATTTCTCCTCCAGGTGATAAAGGATCAAGGTTAATTAATGTTCTTTAAGAAAGGAGATCCAGTTGGCATAATGACTCACGCCTTTAATCCCAGCAAAGCAGAGGCAGGCAGAACTCAGAGTTCCCAGACAGTCAGAGCTACTCAGAGGAACCCTGTCTCAAAAAAAAAAAAAAAAAAAAAAAAAAAAAAAAAAAAAAAAAAAAACAACAAAAAATGAGAAAAAACAAAGAGAGGAGAGCCATAGATTTCATTGTTCTATTTGTTTGACATACCCCAGAAAAGAAGGCTTTCCACCGATAAATGTTTTATTTCAGGAAGCTGATTCAAACTTTAGGCACGTGACCCTGGAGCCCCAGAAAGGGCAGAGACAAATATCTGACATTGAAGTATACAGGGGCAGGAAATTTCACACAATCTACCCAAGGGTCTTAGGATGAACAGCAGTCATCATCTTGAGATATAATGTATTGGGGTGTCCTGCTTTGCTTTCTATTGCTGTGATAAACACCTTGGCCAAAAGCTACTTAGGGAGAAGTTTACTTGTCTTACAGGTTACAGTCCATCATCGAGGGAAGCAAGGGGATGGGATGGGGGGGTCTGATGGCAGGAGCTTGAAGTAGAAAGTTTCACACCGGAACACGATGGACAGGCTTGTTCCCAGGCTTGTGCAGCTGCTTTGCTTATCAACACATGTCCAACTGCCTAGGGCTAGTACCACCCACAGTAGGCTGGGCCATCCTACCTTAATCAGCAATCAAAAGTGTCCCACAGGCTATGGGATGGAGGCAATTCTTCAATTGAAGTTTCTATTTCCCAGGTGTATTAAGTTGACCACCAAGATAAACCAACCATCCGAGGTCTTCAGGCACTATCTTGATAAATTATTGAAATTGGCTCTTAATTCTTCTGTCTTATTTTCATTATGCATTCATTTATACAAAACATTTGTAAATATTAAGAAGTATTTATTAAGCACATGGCATTAGCCAGGTATTTTGTTCTTGCTTAGAAACACAAGGGTGAAGACAGAGCTTTGGTATTAAGATCTCCTATAATTAACTGACTCTTGCTGCTGTGCCCCAGCTGAGAATCTGAACTGAGAAAATGAACACAAACATTTTACATGCATTTCCAAGTCAAGAGTCTCTATACAAAAGAGCTTGATTTGCAAGTAGACTTGTATTTTTTTATGCCTTTTAAAACATTATAGGCTTTAAATTAAGTTCTTGTGTGCTGCCTATAAAAATTATGAATTATTATATATGCATGCGATTATATTTGCTTATATTCACAGCTCCATCCTGGCACTTCTCTACGTCTCTCTTTCCCACTCTTACTGCTCTCCTTTCTCCACACAAATAGTTCCCTTTCTGCTTCCATGTCATATATGTGCTCAGACTACACAGGACAAAGCAAGCATTGGATAAACATGGAGTTGGTAAGAGCAGGATCTATTTGGGGTTTTCTACTTACTCGGGATATCATGTGGTGGTCATCAGGTAACTGCTAGATGAAAAATGAATACAATGAGCTAATTGTATCTTTCCCTTTTGCTTTCTGTGTGCTACATATTATTTAGGAATCTATTGGAAATGAGGCGATATGTTATTTATCAAGGACATGGAGAGTAGGAACTGACCATTAGTTTTAGTATTGTTGCTAGTGTAATTAGTGATGGAGTTGTTTAGCTGGCTGGCCCATCTAAGACTTTTAAAAATGAGTTATCTTCATTGTTTTTTATTACGTGTATACATGCAAGGGGATATGTGTTCACGAGGCAGACATCTTCAGAGGCCAGAAGAGGGTGTCAGATCATAAAAAGCTGGAGTTACAAGCAGTTGTAAGGTACCTGATGTTAGTACTATGAACTGGAGTCCTCTGCAAGAGCAATATGTGCTCTTAAATCACTGAGCCATCTCTCTAGACCCCTGCCCCACATCTAAGATTTTAAACAACTACCTAAATGATTTCCAGACATAAGGTAACTTCTGTCTTTCATATCTGTACTATGCACTAAGGTAGATACAGTCATGTGTAGCAACTAATTTATTAATTAAATTAAAATATTTTTTACAATTTAGTTCTCAATCTTTACTAGTAATAGGTTGAGCTATCAATAACCACATGTAGTTAGTGCTGTCATAGCATAAGCACAGATATATAATATTACATTTTAACTAATTATATAGTGGCATGTTTAAAACTGGAAATGTATCTTCTTTGCCTTCTTTATAAGTAAAAATTTATGGAAAAATGCAATAGTTGAAAGTGAATACTCAGCCGGGCAGTGGTGGTGGGGCGCCGGGGCGGGGGCGGCGGCGGCGGAGGCGGCGGAGGTGCACACCTTTAATCCCAGCACTCAGAGAAACCCTGTCTTGAAAAACTAAAAAAAAAAAAAAAAAAAAAGGAAAGTGAATAAAGTGAATACTCTCCAAAATAGTAACTGCTTTTACATGTCTTCTTATGAAGATGAAAAGTACATATTAAATTAATGCTATTATTGTTAAAGAAAATTATGCTTACTAAGAAATCCTAAATGTAATTTAGGATTGTTGTAGCTTTGAGTTACAGTTTACAAAAAAGCAGGATTTATGTTACTTTAAAAGTCTTCACTTGAGCCTGTAAGTATGTTATAAAATCTTTTTTCCAACGCATCTAAATTTGTAGGACTATGTCCTCAAGTCTGGTTTGGAAACACAGTTATGTGTGAACTACAAGCCACTAAATGAAGATTAACGGAACCATCATTTTTGACCCATTTATTCTAAAGGCTTACCATTTATGTCATTCTACAGTGAAAGCAGGGAAGGATGAACAAAGGTCACACTGAGCTCAACAAAACCATCATCGAAGACACCTGCACCCTATAATCAATGTTATAATAAGGACAGACACTTCCTCAAACTTTGTTATAGGGTTATTAAAGTTTGCCTTGGACAAAGGAAACATACTTTAGAAAATCTGTCTTCTATTGTGTGGATAAAGCTATAAGAGGGAGAAATAAATAAGCCAGGAGAGCTCAAGCTAGATAAAATCATGATTCTATTTCTATTTTGGTTTGTCTAAAGCAAGATTGCAGGAGCTTGGAATGTCTTAGGTCAGAGTCGGCTGCCAGAAGGGTTTTCCTCATCAGATTGCCTTCACCCTTGTTAACTCCGAGTTGCTTTTCTTCTTGTACAGAATACAGTTTTACTGTGTAAGTAAAGGGGTATGGAAAGTTGGTAGCTTTGTTCCTAAGCCTCACCCCAAACACTAGACATTCTGCTTTGCTTTCAAATACCCTGCTGCCCTCTGGTTTTTTTTGTTTGTTTTTAAAGCTAAAGCTATCTTTTCCTCTTTTGAGGGCTGGTCCCTAGAGTGTTTTGTTTTGTTTTGTTTTTTTCTTTGTTCTTTGCTGCTGTTGTTCAGTCTTGAGGTGGAAATAAGTTGTGCTGATTTTTTCATGCCTGTGGATCTGTGTCTTTCAAAATCCAGAGAAACAAAAAGATCTGGCTTAAATTTCATGTTGTTCTTATGCCTTCCAATTCCAAATTGTGTGTGTGTGTGTGTGTGTGTGTGTGTTAAGAGCAAAAGCTATCACATACCACACTTGAGAGCATATTCTATACAGGCATGGTGGACTGTGCATTATCAAACAGTCATCACAACTACAGTAGGTGCTAATTATCCTAGTGTGCAGAATCTCAAGGCACTGAAATGAGTCACATAAGTACTACGTGCTAGAGGCAGAATTTGAATGCAGATGGAGACCAAGCTCACTTTGTAACACTGTATGTCTTCCCTGAAAAAGCACTTCCAGTTCCCTTCAAAGTCAACGAATTTCTGTACAGCTATAACAGTGAAAACAACTGCCTACCTCTTCTGAAAGCATGCCAGGAAGTTGTTGAAGAGGCTCCTTCTAGCACTGCATCTTGATTCCGTCAATTAAAGATCATGACCACCACCACACTTCTCTCAAAATTTGAATCTAGCAAATTGGTTTAGGCAAATTTTTAAAACCCAAGGTTAGTTCTGGAATACTCGGAGGCTAGACAGGTATGAGCAGGGGTGAGTCCCATGCTCCCAGGTCACCTTCACAGCCTCACCAAGGGGTTCTGACATCAGCACCTAGATGTTGCTTTGGATTAAAATTATTTGCTGGAAAGGAAGCTCAACCACTTAAACTCAATGTAAACTTCCCCTTGAGGAAGCCTAATTTGCTTAATTTTCAAATGTTGATTTGGTTCACTTATACCCTTAATTTTGTAAGATTCAAAGACTACCCTGAAAGGCACAATTTGCAGCATAGAGTTTTGAGACTATTACTGATACTAGACAGATCCTTCGATAGTTCTTGCTTTTTTTGGCCCTCTCCTTCTGTGACTTCAGAATGCTTACTGCAGTTGGCAATGGATTTTGTAACAGAATTCTGTCATGGGTTAATTCTCACTGAATCATAAGCAAAAAGACCTTATACTTTTAAGAATCCCTAAAGGAAATGGTATGTGAGAAATTCCTAGGAAATATTCCTGATTCCCTAGAAGAGATATTTATCAAAGAAAGTGTCATATAGGTAAGGTAAAGTCAGCATTCTTTTGTTTGTTTTTCGAGACAGGGTTTCTCCATGTAGTTTTGGTGCCTGTCCTGGATCTCGCTCTGTAGACCAGGCTTGCCTCGAACTCACAGAGATCCGCCTGGCTCTGCCTCCGAGCGCTGGGATTAAAGGCGTGTACTGCCGCCGCCGCCACCACCACCCAGCAAAGTCAGCATTCTTGTGGGTAGTTTATCTTACCAGTAATCTTGCAGGAGTGGCTGGCCGTGGTGGCGGTGGCAGTACACGCCTTTAATCCCAGCACTCGGAGGCAGAGCCAGGCGGATCTCTGTGAGTTCGAGGCCAGCCTGGGCTACCAAGTGAGTCCCAGGAAAGGCTCTGTCTCGCAAAACCAAAAAAAAAAAAAAAAAAAAAAGACTTGCAGTAGTGGAGAAAAATTAAGGTATTATGAAATAATGTTTTATAGAAAGTGTCATCTATCCCAAGGAGGGACATATCTATTACAGGTTTTCACATGTGATATTTTCACGTGTAATAAAATATAAATGTATTATTTCCATCAGATTTTATACAATTTCCCCGTTTGCTCAGGAGAAAAATGAAAGGCTCATGTACCTTGACTAAATACACTCAAGTGTCTTCCCCAAACAACTTCAACTGTGGCATTGTATATTAGGTTTTTCATCAGGGCCAGTGTTCACATGATTATCCTTAAAGAAACAGGACTTCTGTTCATATGCTCCATTGTTCCATATGGCCTGCAGCTGAAGTGCTTCCTCTTACATAGTTTTCAGATTGGGTAAGGATTCCTCCTGCTCCACACCGCCAGTTTTGATCTTCTGTGTTACGAGGTTAATTAAAGCATCCTCCTATTTTTCAAAATAATAGTCTTTAAGGTACTTTGTTTTCAATATTATTATTTAAGAGTTATGCTTAGGCAGTATTTTGACAAGGAAACTGTTGGCTCTGTGTCCCTGGAGAGTTTATTAAAATGTAAATTCTGACTCAGCAGGTTTGGGGTGCAACTCAAGATTCTTCCTTTCTAACAGGCTCCCAGGTGATACCCATGCTGCTGGTTCAAGAACCACTTTAATTAGGGAGAGATTAAAGTACATCCAGTTTGCTTGAGCATTTAACCCCAGGGAGAGCAGGAGGGAGGAGGACCAGAGAGGTGACAAGCTGCTGTCTTTCCTGAGTGATCCCTATGGAGATGGAGGGCTGATGATTAGCAGCACCAAGCCTAAGATTTCCTGAGGATCTTTTCCCTTTCATTATCTGAAAAATTCCTGAGAAAACTGTCATGACATGATTTGTTAAAACTTCAAACTTCCTTTCAACTGAAATGAGGAATGAATTAAAAGATTTGAATATTTATCCTAATATGTTTGAAGCAATTTTTTTTTTTTTTTTTTTTTTTTTTTTTTTTTTTTTTTTTTTGAGAGAGAGAGCCATCTATGTAGACCAGGCTGGCCTCGCGCTCACTGATCCATGTGCCTGCCACTGCCTCCTGAGTGTTAGGATTAAAGGCATGTGCTCAGTAGATCAGGCTGGCCTGAAACTCAGAGATCTGCCTGCCTAAGCCTCCTGAGTACTGAGATTAAATTAGCATGCACCACCACAGTATGGCTTCACATCTGTATATTATAGTAACAAATAAAATTAATATAAGATTGGAGCCAAACATAGTTGACATAACTATGACACAAGAATAATGAGGAGTAGCTCATTAATGGCAGTCAGAAGTCAACATGCTCTATAAAAGGTTGGAAGAATACAGCTCAATCCTATTAAATATTTAATATTAATAGGAAGAATCCTATTAAATATTAATAGGAAGAATCTTGGGTGGGTGTTCAGAGAAGGTAACACTCTTTAGTTTTTCGAGACAAGGTTTCTCTGGGTAGTTTTGGTGCCTGTCCTGGATCTTGCTCTGTAGACCAGGTTGGCCTCGAACTCACAGAGATCCGCCTGATTAAAGGCGTGTACCATCACCGCCCTGCTAAACATTGGTCTATGTTGCCAAAACCAGGGATCGAACCAGGAACCTTCAGATCTTCAGTCTAATGCTCTCCCAAATGAGCAATTTTGGCCCCACCCAAAATTAAGTATTGTCAGAAGTTCTTGACTGAAGATATTTAAAGACAAAATTTTGTTAGTAAACTTAGTAACTATTCTAGAAGTTCCAACAGCATATTTTCTTTGTTGCTGAAAAGAGATGAGGCAGAGAACTTTTCCTAAAGATGAAATCATTTCAGGTATAGGCTTAAGGAAGAGAGTAAATTCTAATAGGCAATTTATTGTTTCATTCTGCCAATATTTTTAGTCATGCTGTATGGTACTATAGTGATCTAACATGTGAGACAGTGTGACTCTTAGGATATAAAGTATTATTTTATGAATGTTAATGCGCTATGCGAAGCCGATAAAGTCCCATTACATTAACTCAACTGTGCTATTTTTTAAATTGATACACATTTCAAATGCTATTACAGCTAATGCTTAAGACAAAGGGAATTGAAAACTGAGTTATTGCAAATTAATTTTTTTCTGAGGAAGATTAATTTGGGACCTTTTCATTAAAGTCCACATGAAGCATGTAAGTGGATTCTGAAATTGGTACAAGTCGCTTCATGTTAACTGCAGGCAGTTAAGAAGAGGTGTGTGCAGAAGTGGTTCGTACACTTTTGCAGAACTATTGCTGAGTATTTTTCATGTAACGACAGGATTCTGACTTAAAACAGCTAATTAGGAGAGACACAATGGTTTGGAGGAAACTGTTTTCATGTCTCTGTGCCCATAAGATTATCCATTCTACTTCCAAGGCAGACAACAAATCATTAACTTAGCAGATTAAAAAAAAAATCAATTTTTTGACAGTCTGTTCATTCTAAATGTCTATAAATATTACACATATTGAATTACACAAAATTAACTATAGTCTAAGATTTAGTGTATTTTATTCAACCTACTGAATATTTACCTACCTTTAAGCCTTAAATCAAGTCAGTTATAAAGAAATATTTTCCAAAGAAGCTGTTAATTATTTGAGTACTCTTACCATAGTATTTACAAAGTACCTGGTATTTCTTTTTATTTTTTGATAGCATGACCTTGTCTCAAAAAAAATTTCAAGCAAGCAAACTTTTGAGTGCCTAAACACATTAAAAACATTAAAAGGTCTTATTATTAGATCTAAAATAAATATATAAGCATACTATACATCAATACTGTATACCTAAATAGTACTTATTATTGACATAGCTTTAATAATTTTAATAATTAATATTAATAATGTATTAATAATGTCCTCACTATAAATCTCTCTGATTGTATTCTTGATAATACCCCGATCAGAGAAACATACTTCAACCAGAGAAGTCTGTTTAAGGACATTCTTAGAAGACTCAGACATCGACTGCCATTATTGTCCTAAGACCTGACACACCATAGGGAATGAGGTTCTGTAGGCTTTCTTAATGTCCTATCAAGGTATGAAGTTTTGCAAGCTGTGATACACACTTTAAGAAATGCTTTCCCTCCACTAAAATGTCTGTCATATACAACCTCACTTAGACTAACCTACCTTCCCCAGGTCCACATCAGTGTATACCTTATATCCCAGAAAATCAGAAACCCTAAAAAATCCACTTGCTTATCAATCAGTAAAAGGGGAAGGAAAAGGTTATCAGTATTATAGTCCAACACCTTCAGCAAGTACTGTGAACACATTTGCGTGCCAGATAGTTTGAATTATTCTCCTATAAACGAATCAAGACCCTTTATTTTTAATACCAGAATCTGTAAGTTGTTAATTTAAAATGAGAAACTCTTTTGTCTTCTCATAGTAAAGGTGATTGCTTTTCATTTTGAATTGGCTTTAAGGGTTTTTTTGTTTTTTCTGATATAGGCACTAAAGTGGCCCTGGACAGCCATAAACTTGTTCTCCTGCCTCCACCTCCCCTTGAAGATTACAGGCACTTCCTTCTAATTTGTATCTTTTTTCTCCCCCTGGAGCTGAGGACCGAACCCAGGGCCTTGCATTAAATCCCCAACCCGTGTTTTTTTTTTTTTTTTTTTGGGGGGGGAGGGTTTCGAGACAGGGTTTCTCTGTGTAGCTTTGTGCCTTTCCTGGAACTCACTTGGTAGCCCAGGCTGGCCTCGAACTCACAGAGATCCGCCTGGCTCTGCCTCCCGAGTGCTGGGATTAAAGGCGTGCGCCACCAACGCCCGGTCCCAACCCGTGTTATAATTCATTGGTTTTGTGATGAGATGAATCTCAGTCCTTTGGGGATAAGCTTACTTTTTTTTTTTTTTTTTTTTTTTTTTTTTTTGGTTTTTCAAGACAGGGTTTCTCTGTGCTGGGATTAAAGGTGTGCACCACTGCCCAGAGATAAACTTATTCTTAATGACAAAAGATTTTTTCAACTAAAACTGGATGTTTTACTCACCCTTTTCATCTGTTTCTTTTACTATAGCAAATACAAGAATGAGTAAGGCACTTCTCATGTCCCCTATTTGCCGTCTACTCTAAGTACAAGTTGGGGCCTATGTAGAGTGAACATAGTACTTTATAGTAAAACTAATGCTGTCATTGCTTAAGACAGCCGAAACCTGTTCCTGAACACTGTTCCAAGAAAGACACCAATATCTAACGTGCAAGGTACCACCTGAATGCCGCCGCTGATCACACTGGAGTGGCAGAATCTTCACAGTATTCCAGCTCTTGAACCACATAGACAATAATTAAAGGGACTTCCACCAATTTCCTTATTTTGCTTTTTTTCATTATATATATATATGTGTGTGTGTGTATCTCTTAAAAACAGGTATTCTCAAATGTATTAAAGGAAATTAAACATACAAAATACCTTAATTATACAACCTTTTTATTTAAGCTTCATTAAACAGTGCAGAGATTTTTCTTATAACAAAGACTGGAAGATTAGTCAGTGAGAAGTTTGGGGCTAGCAACCACATATCAAAAGCAACAAGCAATTGGGATTAGCCAGAACTAGCACAAGGTAGAGAACACTAACCTAGCCCAGGACAGGGGAGGCAGAGGGACACAGGAAGCTCAACACTATCACAAAAGAACTAAATCCTCGTAGGAAACTAGCCTAGGGTGAAAACTCTGTACACTTCAAATGCAGAAACTCTGAAGGGGAGAACAGCCCCTGTGCCAGCTCTCTCCCTAAGGCTGCTCTTGCCTCTGTAGCTGGATGTTTATCATCCCACAGAGGAAGGTCACTTGGTCACGGGGAGCTTGTGCTTCTTTGATTAACTGGATATGACACAATGTCTAGGTGTCATACACTCAAAGCTAAAAAATAAGATAGTAGCTCTAAAGGAAACACATTAAACTCCACATTCCATCTCGTAGGAATGTATATTATGACCAAATGGCTTTTATGTAAGAAATAAAATATTAACTGAGCAGAGTTGTCAAGTCTACTTGGATCTCAGTTCTAGTAAGATGATTATAGAAAAGTAGTTTATGAAAGTAACTAAACTGTAAGACATGTGAAAATGTCAAGACAAAGATTTCTAACTTCCTGTCACCCAAATGGATTGCATCTATGTATGGAAAATGGTTTATCGAGAACTTGGCAGCTTTACTGAATGAAACCACTATTCAAGAAAGGCCAACCCTATGTCTGACTGATTCTTCAATGTCAGACAATTACTCACAACCAGACTTGGGGCTTAAGAATGTTTTTTGAGATATGTATTAAGCAATTACTTGAGTCTCACCAGAAGACTTTATGTAACTCACCTGACACTACAACTATCCTGAAACATCACCACAGCCGGGACCAGGAAAGGGTATTAACGGTCTCATAAGAGTCAGATCAATGAATCATCATCCTGAGGTTTCCGATAACAGAGCTTTTAAAAAACTACTCCATTGCTACAAATTTTACCACAGACTGTTAGCTCTAATATTTCAAAATAGTCCAAAATAACTAAAACGTTAACCTTAATATAGTCAGTACTCTATTGCCTTCAAAACAGAATTAGTATTTTGGTTTACCAAAAAGTGTATCTTCACATTTTGACATTCAGTTCAGTATACAACCAAAAATCTTTAAACTATCTTCGTATATCAATACTGTAACAGGCCACTTTCAATTTTTATGTAGTTCCCACAGTTTATTTAATATTTAAAATGCAGTTAACAAAGTGCAGACATGTTACTATTGCTGTATCTTCCTCATCACCTTATTTGGTAGGACACAGTCATTTTCAAGGTTCCCAGTAGAGTAACAGTGACAAAGTGAACGGGCCCACTCCTTCCACCCCCTACCCTCAATCACAAAGGGAAAAAAACAGAAAGTGAAAAGGCTAGAAATAAGACTTAGGGCCCAGGGAGAAGGGAACCTTAAATCATTAAGCATGGGAACACAGAAGACAGCTTTTTGCACCCCTTTCATGCCACACAATAAACACTGAAGGAATAACTAAGGACTTCCTAATCAAAAACCTTTCAGGAAGCACCGGTGGACTTCTGGATTTGTTCCTTTAGAATCAAGATACTCTGCCTTTGCTCAGGAGGCAGCATGGCGATCTGGTCTGCAGTTAGCTGAAGAACCTGCATGATCAAAGCTGCTTTTTCTTGATCTTGTGGAGTTACCTGGCTTTGCCCAGGGCTAAAACTGCTAGGCTGGCCTCCACCTTGCTTACTCGCTCCTTGCATGCCTGCTCCCTGCATCCCTCCTTGCATGCCTGCTCCCTGCATCCCTCCTTGCATGCCAGCCCCCTGCATCCCTCCTTGCATGCCTGCTCCCTGCATCCCTCCTCCTTGTATACCAGCTCCCTGCATCCCTGCTCCTTGTATACCTGCCCCCTGCATGCCACCTGCAGGATTTCCCACTCCTGCAATGTTTGGAACCTGTCTAGGTCCCTGAGGCCCACCCGCCCCCATATTAATGGGGCCAGGACCCTGGATTCCACCAGTCATCGGGCCTCTGGAACTAGGGCCAGGGCCCCTCATCTCTAGTCCTCTTGCATCCATGCCTCTTGCTTCCATCCCTCTGGTTTCCATTGCACAGGTCTCCATTCTTCTCTCCATCCCTCGTGACTCCAAGACCTCAGTTTCCATGGGCCGAGTCTCCATCCCTCGAGACTCTCTTCCTCCTCTACCATCCATAGGCAGACCTCTTTGATCTATCATGGGACCTCTGGGCTCTCCAATTAGCATTCTGGGATCTGCTGCTAATGGCCCTCCTCTCATATCATGCGAAGAAGGGCCACGGCTGTCATGACCATGGTGCATGGGGGGACCCTGGTGGGGTGGACCCATATAACCTCTGGGTTCCACTTCTCCAGTAACTGAGAGCAAAGTCCCTCCGCGTGGGTCATTTGGAGCATCTCCCAGGAGTCCTCGAGGAGGTATGCCACCAGCAGGCATGGGTCCACGAGGTATTGGAGGTCTAGGATCTGACATCTGCATTTGTCCTCGCTCTAAGGGCACTGGACCAACCACTGGCATGCCAACTTGTGGCTGCATTGCTCCTCCTGGAGTTAATGAACCAGGTCCAGGTCCAGGAACTGCGGCTGGTATTGGCCCCGGAGCTGGAATTCCTCCCTGTATAGAAGTCTGCATCAGAGGAGGAATGTCTTTCACAGGTCTTCTTGGCAAATGCTGAGGCTGAGGAGCTGGAGGATTCTGTTGGTTCAGCATAACATTAGGTCCGGGGCAGAGCCCAGGGGCAGCGGCAGGGACGGGACCTGGGCCAGGGCCAGGGCTGGGGCCCGGACCACCAGGGCCAGGCCCAGGGCCAGGCTGAGATTTGCCTGGAATCAGCGGTGTGACGTGTATCTTACGATGCAGAATTTTCAGTGCAATCTCTGGATCCATGATTCTCATCACCACTTGGGCCTGCAGCAGGGCATACGCCAGTTGTGGGTTCTGAAGCAGCATGTTTCGGGCTTCCTGGTGACTGTTTTGGACACACAACTTCATCTGCTTCATCAGCTCAAACATCTGCTCGGGGGGCAGGCTGGCGACCGCTCTAGTAATCGATTCTGGAGCATCTTCTGGGTCAATAGGGTCCCCATAGGGTGAGTCAATGATGGGCGCTGCCGGGCCTAAGCTCTTTAACTCCTCCTTGTTCTTTTCACTGGCCGCATTGTCCACCCGAAGCGCTCTCCCGCTAAACTCTCGCCCATTGAGGTTCCGCATGGCACTAAGCGCAGTCTCCTGGTCTTGGTACTCGCAGAAGCCATAACCCTTGGGCTTTCCTGTCTCTCTATCGTATACGAGACGGAAACTGACAACGGAACCAACCTCCGAGAATATGTCCTTTAACTGCTCCTCCGTCGCCTCATACGGAATGTTCCCCACGAACACTGAACGCAGTGACCGATCCATGGCTGGGTCTCGCACCGCCAAACTCGACATGATTCCGGCCGAGCACACAGCGGAGAGCAAATTCGTCCAAGAGTCGTCCTCTGGCGAACCACACTTCCGCTGGGTAACGGAAGCAGAAGTCAAACTTCGGACAGAAACCGTTCCGCTATAAGTCCATAGTTCCGCTAGGCCGCAGAAACCGCTTCCTGAGACCGGACTGATTTATCTAACGCCTTCCGCCTCCGGTCGCGCGCTCTTAGATCCGCGCCTGGTTACTGACAGCGTGTTTCCTTTCCATGATCCTATTGGTCAAATTTCTCAAGCGTCCCGCCCCCTCTTCCTGCCGTCACCGGATGCATTAGAACTGACCACATTAAAGATGGCCGCCCAGGCTTCACTGTCGCTATCGGTAGCGTCAGCTTTCACGGACGATTGGGGCGGTTTTCTTTGCGTTCGACGAGCGGGAAACCGCCAAACGAAAGCTGATTTAAGGCTTAATGTCTTCATTTCTGATACATGTGTTTTCACAGCTGCTTCCGTTTAGTAAAGAATATTTGAAGTATTTAAAGTTATATTAAGGTTATGAGGTAAAAACATTGATACCTGTCCCTTAAAATTAAAACACCTCGGCAGGCGGCGGGGGCGCACGCCTTTAATCCCAGCACTCAAGAGGCAGAGCCAGGCGGATCTCTGTGAGTTCAAGGCCAGCCTGGTCTACAAAGCGAGATCCAGGAAAGGCGCAAAGCTACATAGAGAAACCCTGTCTCGAAAAAACAAATTAAAAAAAAAAAAATTAATGTCCAGAAAGACAAACTAAAGCGTCTGTCAGCTGCAGCCCCGCCCCCATGCTATGACTTGTTGAAAGTGTTCATAGGTGCAGGATCCTTTTAGGTTTTTCTCCATGTGCGCAGGCAGTTGCGGTGATCATTCCTCTCTACTAATATTAATCTACTTTAATGCTAAATTGGAATTAACTAAAAAGTATGACTGCAGGGTATGGATTAATTGAACTTATTTAACTTTTATTGTACACATTTAGGTAGCTGAGATTTTTAAATTTTTATTTTTATTATTTTGAGTCAAGTTCTCTCTATGAGATGGAGTCTATGTACTCCTGGCTGTCCTGGATTTCATTATGTAGATCAGGCTGGCCTCAAACTCACAGAGATCTCCCTGCCTATGCCTCCCTAGTGCTGAGATTAAAGGCCTGTTACTGCCTGGCAACATATTTTTTATATTCGGTTGTCAGTTTATTCAATAAGTCAAGATATCAGGTGTACTAAAATTATTTTTGCTGTCTTAATGCAAGGTTCCTCTTCAGCCCAGGTTGGCTTGGAATTCGCTGTGTATGTAGTTCAAGCTATCCTCCAATTTGTAGTCTTCCTGTGTGCCCGTATGCTGGGATTAAAGGCAAGCACCACAAGCCTTGTTCTTACCGGACTGGTTTTCAAAGAAAAACACATCAATCAAACAAAACATCTGAAGCCTGTGGGATTATCCTTCACACTTATCACTGTTAAAGACTGTCAGCTTAGTCCATTGTAGAAATGGTTTTAAACTCTTGCTCTGAGCATCCGCCTATCAGTCATACTAAAAAAATAAATGCCCTAACTAAAAACATAGGCATTTTCAACAAACAGGATTACCGACGAAATCACCCAAATCTCTGACAGATCTGGAAAAAGTGTGGTATTTACAGCAGGGAGGTCACACAAGTCGGGAATTACCAGAATTTGGGAGCCTACGAAAGGCTGAGCCTCGTTGTCAATGTAGAGCACTATACCGACTTGCAGGCCAACCTGGGATATGTGTCAGATCTCCTCCCCAAATGGTTTCAGCTATTTCCAGAACTGTAAAAACTATGCTCTCTCTCTCTCTCTCTCTCTCTCTCTCTCTCTCTCTCTCTCTCTCTCTTCTCTCTCTCTCTCTCTTCGAGATAGGGTTTCTCTGTGTAGTTTTGGTGCTTTTCCTGGATCTCGCTCTGTAGACCAGGCTGACCTCGAACTCACAGAGATCAGCCTGGCTCTGCCTCCTGAGTGCTGGGATTAAAGGCGTGTGCCACCGCCACCCAGGTAAAACTACAGTCTTTATGAGTCTATAAATGGTATTAAAATATTAAATCAAAGAGTCACCATAAACTGGAATGCTGGCTCATACCCTTAATCCCAGCCCTTGAGACTTCCCAGACAGCCTGCTCTACATATCTAGTTCCAGGCTAATCATGACTATACAATGAGACCCTAAAAAGATAAATAACTAAATAAAATTTAAAAAGCATTTATTATAGATTAAGTAGACCAATTCTAGATATATTCATAAAATATTTTTGAATAGTTTCAGGCACTTTTTACTCTTCATGCTGAGAATTGACTTGAGGCCCTCAACCTTATCACTAGGGACTTTTTTTTTTTTTATTTGTCTTGGTCTCTCAAAGAATAACCAAAACACTCCACAAAAATTTCCTTAGTCCCTCCCCTTTCCTGTAGGTTACAAATAATTCCTTTTCCCTTGGATGCAAGAAATTCCTTATCTGGACCTTTTTGTTGGTAGTAATTCATTTGCCATTTTAGTAGAATTTTGATTTGCATCCATAAAATAACTGAAGGAAATATGTAGGTCTTTTTAATCTGTTGACCCTCTGCCTCATTATTTCTTATTTCATAAATAACTTCCCTAGCTGGGCGGCTGGCACACGCCTTTAATCCCAGCACTCGGGAGGCAGAGCCAGGAGGATCTCTGTGAGTTCAAGGCCAGCCTGGGCTACAGAGCAAGATCCAGGTCAGGCACCAAAACTACAGAGAAACCCTGTCTCAGAAAACAAAACAAAACAAAACAAAACAAAATACCTTTCCTAGCACTGTCAGTAGAGAAGTGTGAAAATGGATCTGTTGGAACAATTTCTCTGCGTGAGATTTGTGTGCTGTTGTATCAGACCCACCAGGAAACAGACACCTCAAAAATGAAAGTTTTCCACATCTCTCATAACAGAAATGCATTTTACTGATGCCTGAAGGTAACATTAATGCAGGCCATAGTTGGAGAGCTCCTCCACTACCAGGAGACGATCATATCATGCACATGCAGATAGATTGAAACGTACAGATACTGTGTTCTGTTTAGTTTTCACCGGTGTCTCCTCAGACCCCAGGGTGAAGCTGAATCCTCGGAGTTCCTGTTATTTCATTTGTTGAATTCAGTGTGTCTTTAGAGTTTGAGAACTAACAAAATCATTTAACTTGGAAAGAAATAAGAGGCATTAAATAACACAGTCCAAGTTGTAAAGGGCTGCAGCCAGGCCTGTATTTTATTTCTATTATTTTATTCCTAGGTCAATGATAATTCTTCCAGGATACTTTTTTTTTTTTAAGAATTGGATACATGATGAAGTATCTAGAAATGGAATAAAGTAATCTAGAAAGATCTAGATTCCTAAAGGAGCCTTCGTGGTAGAAGTGGTATTGAGAGATGGTTCACAGTCTAATGTAGATAAATAGAACTGAAATGATTCAGGCAGCAGCTACCATTGGCCAAGCTATGAAATTGAGATTTTGTATTTTTTATGACCTAGAAGCAAGCTAAGATGGATAGTGGCCATACATTTCGGAAAGTTAAATCATGAAAACAGTCGTGATAGTAGAGTCAGCAGACTTCTTTTTTTCCTCCTGAAAATGAACATAGACTAATAGCAGAGGCTCAGGAACACCAATCTCTTCACATTGGCTTTCCAGCTGAGCTACCCTTTCAATCCTTGTCACCCAAGTGTAACACCCCTAATGTGGCTTCATTTTTACTACTCATCCCTCATCACTTTGTGTGCTTTTTCTAGCCGACCCATTCGCTTCATTTTACATCATATGCAGTTTGCTTTTCTAGCCCCTGGCTTCGGCCCATACTGCCTCTCTATTTATGATACCTTCGTTTCCCACTTCCCAGTCCACCACATTTAAGCTCTGGTTCTTCAATGTTCACCTCAATGTCTTTCCTACTGAAAGCAGCAGTATGAGTTTGGTGGCCATGTATTAGAGTTGTCTTTGAGTTAGGTAGTCACAGTGCCTCGATTAATAGCTAATTGGAATTGGGCACAGAGATATTAATGAGTTTCTCTAACTATCACAGGCAACAGTTTTACAAATGCCACTTGAATCAAAAAAAAAAAAATCAAGCTTGAAAATAATCATTCTACTCAACGAATGGCCCATGCAAACACAGTAAGAGGCAAAGCTACAGCCTGAAACCAGGTCTCTTGAAATTAAGCTTCCTATTGCTCAATTAATCTAGTAGTCATGGGTTACTGAGGCCTGGGCACAGCCTCCATTGGCCTTTTTCCTGATTACCTCTGAGTGTTACTAATTGCAGTTTTGATACGACAATCAGTGCTATGGCAACAGATGGACTGTAAGTATAAAAACTGAATTAGTTGAAAAAAAAGTTTCCTTTTTTCAACTGATAGGGCCAACACAAAACCTCACATAAGGCTTTTTAGAAGTATGCAATCACATAGGTAATGAATTCATTTCTGTAACAGAGCCTGGATTTCTCAGGCCCCAAATTAGGCTGGTCTGAGAGATGTTCCCCCCCCCCAACTTGTAATACATTTAATATGAAAAGAGCATAGAAGGAAGTAAATAGTAAATTCTATTCACTTATGATTCACTTTTGTTGGCAAAAAAAAAAAATTACATGAATTTGGGGCTCTGAGAGTATACCACTGCACAGCTACAAGTCAAATGGAGCCAAATGTTGTGTATTCTAACACCATTCTATTGATAGGTTAAGGAAATGAGGCGTGAGAAAAGCAAGGGCCTGGACCAGAATTAACTGCCAACTTACTGGCATCATTTACATTGGGTCTAGATAGCTCACAGTGTTCGCAGGTAGTAGGGAAGGAGATTTGACTTAAGACTTTAATCTTAGACTTGGGTTGACAGGAAATCTTGCATTCTTGGACAAATTACTTCTCGTTACTTCCACTTTGGAATCTTTCACATGAGACTACTATCACCTGTGTTGGATTGTTGTGTAGAATACTAACATTTATTTTATCATTTCTCATTATATTATATTATTAATCTGCAGTTTTATATAATGGTAGTATGCAAAGCAGAGCTTTAAGTGAAAAGAGGTACAAGTCTTCCTTATTCTAATGCTGTTTTGAGATGTACATCATTTTTATCACTGAAAGGACTGGATTTGATGAGCCAATAGTCTGTGGTTAGATCATTTTATTTATCTATCTATCTATCTATCTATCTATCTATTTATTTATGGTTTTTTGAGACAAGGTTTCTCTGTGTAACACCTCTAGCTGTTTTGGAATTCACTCTGTAGACCAGGCTAGTCTCAAACTCACAGAGATCCGCCTGCCTCTGCCTTCTGAGTGCTGGATTAAAAGGCGTGCACCACCACCTCCTAGCAGATCATATTATTTTAAACATGTATACAGACAACTTTATGATGCATAATAGTCATTTGTTGTTCTAAGCATGCACATTTGTAGCTGAGAATGGATTGGTTTTCAGGCTCAATCTCATAGACACTTAAGTGAGAGTTTACTAATCATATTGGTGTTTATGAGGTTCTTTTAATGAAGCATGTTCTCTTCAATATTTGGTTAGCTACAATTCCATTTAGTCATTTTTATTAAATGGGCTTGTGTGAACTTTGACAATGGATGGCGTGCACAGACTCCTCCAACATTGCCTTGGTTTACTACCTATTTGAAATGCAGGGCCATGTTCAAACTGTCTTTAGATGGTTCCTTTTGAGTAGGCACTGCCAGACAACCCTAAGTATTCAATCATTGGAAGGCAGGACTGCTTGGACAAGAAGCAGAACTCCCCATTCTTGCTTATTATTTTCTGTGACCAGAATAGTCAAATAAACAACTTCAAAGAAATGTTTGAACTACACATTTCTCTTCATAAATTGGAGTAGTATTTCCCTTTTGAGGTGCTGTGAGCCTAAGAAGGAACCTGTCTTGTCCCCCAAGTTATGGGAAAGTGGCCTTTCTGTAGCACTTGGTTGGGGGGCAGAGTTAAAAACATCACCAACAGAACAACAGTGTGACAGAATGTAGTTTGAACTCCTTATCACAGTTGAATGCTCCCCAAAAAACATTACTTCAGGAGTGCCAGTTTACATTTGTCTTATTACGCTAGACTCCTGAGAGTTGAAAATTATGCTAAATGTAAAATGTAGTGTATATAGGAAGGTCACAGCGAGCAGTCCACTGCAGCTACAGAAAGGAGCGACCACTGGGGGCTATTTAATACTGTCTCATGACCTGTCTGTCATATGTCAGTCTGGTAGGGGTGCTGTGAGAAAAGACCACAAACTGGGTGGCTTAAAGAACAGAAATGTATTTTCTTTTCTTTCTTTTTTTCTTTCTTTCTTTCTTTCTTTCTTTCTTTCTTTCTTTCTTTCTTTCTTTTTTTTCTTTTTTTTTTTTTTTTTTTTTTTTTTTTGAGCTGAGGACCGGTATTTTCTTGCATAATATCAAAATGCCAGCAGCCTCACTTACTTTCCCATGAGGCTGCCCTTGAACTGCCGCCTCACCTGGCCTTTCTTCTGGAGGCAGAGCACTAGAGCCTCTGCCTTATAGGTTGTTACATCAAATTAGATCGACTCTCTGTGCTAATGGCTGCATTTAACCTTAGTTGTTGCTAAGCTCTAACATGAGATATAGTCACTGTGGTGATATATATTGTGTCAATTAAAGCTTGTCTGAAAGATCAAAGAGGCAGAAAGCAAGCCACTAGTTCTTACCCCTACGGAATCCTCAGTTTCAAGAGAGTGAGCTCCTGTTGCCTCACACCTTATATATTACTTTCTGTGTCCTGCCATATTACTTGCTGGGATTAAAGGTGTTTGCCTTCCCAAGCAAAGGAATGAGGTCTCAAGTGTTGGGATTAAAGGTGTGTGCCACCACTGCCTACCTCTGTTCCCAGAGTGGCCTTGAACTCACAGAGATCCAAACAGATCTCTGCCTCTCAAGTGATAGGATTAAAGGTGTGTGCCACCACTGCCTGACATCTATGTCTAATTTAGCTGCTGGCTCTGTCCTCTGATCCCCAGATAAGCTTTATTGGGGTGCACAATATATCACTACAAGTTGCAGTAGACATTAGGTCTTCAAATATCAAATGGGGGGGTGGTCACAAATAAATGCAGAACAGTGAATAATGTTGATATCTTCAAGAAGAGAAGAAAAAAGTGTGTTCAGGTTTTCATGATACTGTGTTCCATCTCCCAGCCCCCAATCTGTGTGTGTATGTTTGTGTGTATGACTGTGTGTATACATGTGTACATTAATATGCATATGTATGTATGTTTGTGTATGTGAATATGTATATATGTATACATGTGTGAATATGTATGGGTGTGTGTTGTCCTTCTTCCCACCTCTTTTCTTTGCACATTCTTGTATAATATTGGAGGAACCAGCCTCAATATTATACATCCCAGGGGCTCAGGAGAGAGAACTACTGACGGCGAGGACTATTTTCTGTAAATTGAATCTCAGCAAACCGAGTTCTATAGTCCACTTTCTTTAATTCCTCTGGCATAACATCCTTTATACACAGCTTCAGTTCTGTTCTCATGTCTAGCTCCTTTCTTGCCTGATTTCTCTCTATATTTATCTACTGTCCCCTCTATGTTCTATCTTAATTCCTTCATCTAGTTCTGTCCCTTCTAGGTTCTCATCCATCTTGTTCCTTCCCATATCATCTCCTCTCCCGTCTCCTTCTCTCTCATCTGGCTCTTCCTCATCTTCCATCTCGTTCCTCTAGTACTCTCCTGTAGCCCTTAAATCTACTTCTTCCCCATCTCAGTTTGTTCCTCTCAAGTTCTTACCCATCTCGTTCTTCCATTCTCTTCTCTCTTCCTTGTCCTGTCCTCTGCTTTGCAGTTATATATCTCCCCAAAATCACAATCCTCCCCTCCACCCAGGACACTCAGCCTGAACTTCCTCAGGCAGTGATTGTCCACTATCAGGATCAAATGGAGGCTTGATAAGAATTACAAAGAAGGGCTCTAGTTGTTAATTACCATTTGTGACCCAAAGGGGAAGTGACTAATGAACTAACTAAAGGCTAAATATGGGTAATATCTAAGAAGAGGGATCTTATGTGCACAACTATAATCTTAAATGTGTTTGGTAAAAGATGTTAAAAATCTATGAGTTGCTAGGTCAAATGGGAGAAAATAAAACTGTCTTCTTTTTTCCTGTGGTTCCTATCTGTTCAGGCTGTCTGCCGTTTTTCTGCAGGGTGGGGAAAAGTGTGCTCAGTCTCTAGGCAACCTGTGTACAGCTAGATGCCTCTGGTGATAGCTAAAGGGAGATCTGGAACTGGAGGTAAGGTTTGGGAAAGGAGGAAGTTAAGCTTAATTAGCACATCCACCAGGCCTTTTCAAACAGGTGGCCTGGATGCTTAAGTCTGTTCTTAGAGAGTACAGAGGTATCTCTGATAAGGTACTTTCCTCCATCCGGTGATGGACCTGGCCAGATGCTACCAATAATGATAATTACAGGGAGGCTTGAACTGGGAGTTCTGGCTGAGCATAGCTGTTAGCACAGAAGGTTATCTAAATATTCCTAGAAGTGGTTAGGTAAGTAGTTAGAGGTCTATAAAGTTAGTAAGGCTGTAAGAGAGGAGGGGTCTGAGCTAAATTGTGTAAAGCTATTACTTAATGTCTACCTGACTTGGGCGGTGTCCCCTTGTGGAATTTACCTTAAGTCAGGAGACTCGCCTGTGGGTTGTTATCACTGTTAATCCTCTGAAATTGGGTGACCACCTGGGTGATGTCTCCTTTAGTCCTTGAAAGTGGCTAGGGGAGATACCTGATTTCAGAGAAAGCCTTTCCTGAGGCTGTTCTCCAAATACCTGGAATGTGTATGTCTAGAGAGTGATCAGTCCACATTGTTAGCCCTTCTTAGGGAAAAATCAATTGGGAAAACTATGAAGGCACACATGATTTTCATAACAGAAGACAGCTGATATATAACAAGCCAAGTAACACCAAAAACTCCTTGGGATTTGGCTTCCTCTGGAGGAATTCCCTGATTCCTCCAGGTAGTGACTTTGTCATAACCAGCTGAGTTCTTATGATATTCCTGCGGCCCGCAGCAGCACATTTGTGCTGGTTCTTCTGTGTTGGAGAACCAGATCTCTCTGTTTTCTCTCCTCTCTTCATTGCTGCTTCCGTTCTCTGCAGGGAGAACGTAAGTGCCACATGTTCTCTGATGTCTGCCCATTAGTTCAGTACGGCAAGGGGGCTGGGTCCAGGGGTGGAGTGGGACTCTGCCCCACCTCTACTGCTGCAGGAGAGATTAACCAATGCACAGAGTGCCAAGAGTTCGTGTCCCTTGTCTGTGGAGTCACAGAGAGGTCCAGGGCACGAGCTGGGGTCCAGAGTGACACCTATTTTTCAAATACAGATTTTTTTTTCAATGAATTTGATTATTGGTGCAGTAGCACTGGTAAAGGCTGGATCCCCATGGACCATGGATTCCAAAAGTAATTGTTGTTGACAAACATCTGTAACTCCACACATGAAGGTAAAGCACCGTACACATAAAAGAAAAGATTTTTAAAATAAATGTTTAGTTCATAATTCACGCTCTTCAGAAAACACACACTGTATATGATGTATGGCTTTATTGAAGTTGAATATACGTTAAAAACCCCACACTCCTCCATCTTTTGTCTAAAAAAGATTGATAACTCTATTCTTGGCAGTTTAATGGCACAGCAATAAACAGTGACAATGATTCCATTATTATCATCTTGGGCACAGTCTGGTGACATTTAGGTTGAAGTAGCTGTGCCCACTTTCCCAGCTGGCAGGACAATCGGGAACTTCTTCTCCTTGGCCTCCAGGTGTTTGCCAACTCCCCCCAGGTTCGAGGAAACAAAACAAGTCCCTGCAGGGAAAGCAGGAAGTGCAAATGACCTATTCCTCCCCTGCTTAGTCTTTTGTTAGTCCTGAAAATGGAATTGTGTGTGTCAGCCCAAGGCCCTGAGGAGTCCAGGGCAGAGAAGTTGGTACCTGCAGGGAGGCTAAAAACAAAAGTGCAAAATCTCCTCTGCCTATTCAGTGGTTTGCAATCTGCTGCCCAGGTCCCAGGACTGGGTAATTGTTGCCATTCATTGTCACCAGCAAGACTTCCAAAGAGAGGCCAGCTTCCAAGGAATCCTCCTGAGAGCAGGTGTCTGCAGATGGGGAGGTGGAGATGGGGAAAGGCAGGAAATGCATGCACTCTCATCCCTGTGAAAACTGACTTGAAGCATTTCAGTTAGGGCCTGCGAACCCCTCAGGGTGCTGTTGCTCGGCAGCCCTTGTGACCACTCAGTGTACCCGTGCTATGTGGAAGGCAGTACCTAGTGGCCCCTGATATGGGAGCTAAAGTGTGAGCCAAAATGCAGTGTTCACTAGAAGCTTCCTCTTGTTTTTCCTCTCGGATTCTCACTGAAGATTTATAATGTGCAGGTTCAAGTTTGTAGCAGAGGAACAGCTGTGCCTGTGAGGATTTTCTATTCTGTCAAGATACAGGATGTGAGCAGACAGTTTCCAAACATAATTGTGATTTGTTTGATTTCCTTAGAGGTATACAGAAAATGAAAACGGAACTGGTGTGTATCTGGTGACTCTTGCTCAGGTGAAGATGAAAAGGGATTTCTTTTCTTTATCTTTCAGTGAAGCATTGTGACTTCTCTTTGTCACTCCAGTAATCTCATGCCACATGTCCCGATGGTCACTGATGGCTTCCTCCTTGAAACCCGGGCAGCTGTGATGGTGCCTGGCACTTCCCATTACCTAAACAGAAGACTTATGTGCTCTCTTAATTTAACTCAGGATTGGTAGTTCATGACCAGACTTGACTACAGAGTAAGAACATGCCTCAAGAACAAAAATAAACAAACACCAAACACCCAAGGAAGTTAGCTGGATGAGGTAGTGCATGCTTGTAATCTCAGTACTGGAGGCAGAAACAGGATTGCCATAAGTACCAGGTCAGGCTGGCCTACACAGTAAGTTGGGGTTTATCCAGTCAGGGCTACATAGCAATGCTCTTCCCACTTCCCCTCTTCTCTTCCCCTCCTTCACCTCTGATTTTATGACTTACTTGAAAGGAGAACACTGGGGAAATGGCAGAGGTGATTTTATTACTTCTGTTGGGTTTCTTTTTTCTTTTTGTTGTGTGTGTGCGCCAATGCGCTGTATTTGGGGGTGGTGTGTTCTGAACCCCACCAACATTTGTATATTAGATCATTATAAAGTTTTAATGCTTAGTCAAAATAATATTTGGAAAATTAGTATTTTAATACAGTTTATAACAGTTTCATTACACCACTGTCTTTTGTAAACACAGGCTCCAAACACTGGTTAATATTCTTCCTTGGATCTGATTGATGTGAAACCAAAGGATTCTTATTAGAAGGGCAATGTAATGTGGTGAGCTAAGTGCTTTCCAAATGATTGTTGTTCCTAACACTATCATTAGAGGACTTAGTGACAGATGAACAAGCTGAGCCATGCATAGGTGAATTTGCCCATGGTTAGCCAAGAGACAGAGCTGGGATATGCTTGTGAGCAGTTCCACTAAAGGAAACAAAAATCCTAAAAAAAAAAAAAAAAAAATCAAAACAAAACTGACTTGCTTTTTTAAAAAAAAAAATAATAATAATAATAATAATAATAATAATAAATGTGAGGTTCTCTCCCCAAGGAAAAATTCTGTTAAATTTCACTAACAGCCAAATTTCCCAGCATGTCTTGCTTCTCAGCTGCTTCTCTGTTTGTCAGAAAAAGAAAATGCAGCATGAAACAGATGGGGAGAAACTGTGAAATCAGTGACCACATGACAGAACCCTGAAAAGCACTCACAAAGGTTGGCTTTGTCATTTTTACTAAGGCACTGACACCAACTGCCAGTCACATAGGTGATTTAATAGACACCATTTAGATAATATATTATTTTGCCAAGAAAATGCATTGCTACGAGTTCTTTCCTAAGCTTTGGTGGCTGCTTACTTATAAAAACTGACTGCCTAGGAACCGTAATTTATTTCACACAGGGGAAAAGTAGATCAGAGATGGCTATTAATTTAAGCTGTTTCACACTGAAGCTGTCACGCCAATGAAAGAAATGCATATAGACTAAAATGTGTGACTGCTTGGTAAAAAGAAATATATAAAATGGCAAAGCTCATGTTTGGAAGTTGAAAAGCCATCAGTTACAAATAGGGTGTTAAAATGGATTCAATGTTTTCTAACTTTAGAGCCGGAATGACAAATGAGAAAGCATTCTGTAGACTCTAAAACATTATACACACCAGGCTTATGTAGATTTATGTAACACAAAGGATTGTGCTGTGTGTTAGAATAGGGTCAGCAGGCCAGAGATTTCACTATCTGTCTCAAGAAAAAGACAACCAAACAGTATTTATAATCCCAAATGTTACCAAGAATCTAGACAAGAGCTACTTCAAGCTCAGAGTTCAATGTTCACTGTGACTTTCCATTCTTGCACTTAAATTATGCTTATCATATGGGTGGCCATGCTTCTCTCTGTGCAGAGAAATGAGGTCACAGACCCCATGAATACACCACAGGAGAGACAATCATCCTCAAGCTGAGGACCAAGGCACATTTACAACAGAGAGTGGTATGAAAGAAAGAGAAATGATGAAAAGGATGTGTTTTGGAGGAAGAAGGATCTCTCTCACTTTGAAAGATAGAACACATACAGAGTGCAAGAAAATGATATAGAGAGATAGATACCGGTGTAACAATTTTATGGGTTTTAGTGTGTACCCTCCTCTCCCAAGCCCTAAAGAATACATATACCAGTGCATGGCCAGGTCACCTTCTTGTAGTCACAGAGAGACTGAGTCATCGCTCTTCTATTCTAAACTTGGATTAATAGCTCTGATACTTTGGAAGGTGTATCAGAACTGGTTGTTTTTTTATCAATTTAGCACAGGCTAGACATGTCTGGGAAGAGGGAATCTTTTTGGTTTTACCATTCATTTATTTACTTATTTGAGACAGGGTCTCTCTATGTAGCTCTGGCTTGTTCTAGTGCTTGCTATGTAGACCAGGCTGGCCTCAAACTCATAGAGATCCACTTTCCTCTGCCTCCAGAGTGCTGGAATTAAAGATGTATCATCACAACCAGCCCGCAGAGGAAATCTTTTTTTTATTTTATTTCATTTTTGGTTTTTAAAGACAAGGTTTCTCTGTATAGATTTGGTGCCTGTCCTGGAGCTTGCTCTGTAGACCAGGCTGGCCTCAAACTCACAGAGATCTGCCTGGCTTTGCCTCTCGAGTACTGGAATTAAAGGCATGTGCCACCACTGCCTGGCAGCAGAGGAAATCTTAATTGAGAAAATGCCTCCATAAGACTGATCTGTAAGCAAGCCTGCAGAGCATTTTTTTTTTTTTGATTGATGATTGATGGGGAAGGGCCCAGCCCATGGTGGGTATTGCTACCCTAGGGCAGGTGGTCTTAAGTTGTATAAGAAGGCAGGCTGAGCAAGCCTTGGAGAGCAAGCCATTAAGCAGCATTCCTCCATGGCCTCTACTGCTTCCAGGCTCCTGCCTTGAGTCCCTGCCCTAACTTCCCTGGATGATATAATGCAAACTATAAGATGAAATAAGCCTTCTCCTCTCCAAGTTGCTTTTGGTTATGGTGTTTTATTACAGCAATAGAAAGCCCAAGACAGAAGGTTTTATTCGTTCTTGTAGTCATAAAATACTGGCAAACAAAATCCTATCAGCAATCAATCAGGTAAGTAATTGTATTTATTAATACTACATATTATAAAAATATACTTTCCTTTGTATAATTTCATGTACACACTTTTAAAATGAGAGAAACCCATATGTGCTCCTGTAGATATATTTCAATAAGAAAAGTAATAGATAGGGCAGTGTTTTTATATAACCCCAGTCTTTTTTTAATCCCAACCTTACAGCACTATGCTTATGTGCACTTAGATGCTTGTATGAGCTGTTGCGTGGTAGGTTCATAAAATGTTTCACAAATATATCTCAGACACTTATAGAAGTAGTGAGACCAGGACACAGGTCAATAGAGAGGTTTTATTTTTGTGACACATTTTTTATTGCTGTCAGACTATATCTACTGTGTTCTTTACCTATCACCCCCATGAAAGTTCCATTATATATGTTTTAGAGCATATTTTGATGTTACTAGATTAGTTACTATTAACAGTTAAAGTTACTATTTTAGAAATACTCTTGTACGAAGTCATCCAAGTTAAGATACTTGGGTCCTCCCTAGGAACTTTAAAGGAAAAACTCAATACAGACTCTTGAATTTGTGTTTGTAATATATATCTGAAGCCAAGCCCTCAGGAACTCTGCAGATTTCACTCTGAGAGAGACACCATTTGAAAACCTTTGCTACTGTTTTCTTTATGGAGAGGGCATCCATGTGTTTGATAATGTCACTGCTCAATGGAATCGTTGGTGATCCAACAATCTATGACATGAACAGCTGTTAAAATAGCAGCATTGTTATCTTTGCTGTGAGCAGTTTTAGGTCCTTTATCTTCTTGTTTTCTCATATTTAAAAGAAGTGGACATTACATCCACTGGGCTTAGCTAGACTCTGGGGGTTTTATATGCTCTTTCCAAATGTTACTGCCTAAGAATATAGAGGCTTTGCCCCATGGCTGGTGAGCATCTCCCACTAATAGATACTGTCTTATAATCTCTGCTTTGCAAAGTGATGTGCCCTTATGGCCGCGTCTCCTGGTGAATGAGACACTCTCTTTGTTTCTCTCCTACCACTTCCTGCCCTGACTCTTCACTTCTTTTCTGTTTGAATCTCCAGCCCTGCTGGAATGCGAGGGAATTTGCTTTCTGCAACTTTTGTTGTCAATTAGAACTTCAACTGGGCTATTAGGCAGAAACACTGGCTCTTCCATTTTGCATCCAGGCTTCTTGTAATTGCTTTGGAGAATATTTGAATGACTTTTTATGTTTTTAATCTTACAGTTAAATAATAACTTCTGCCTATCCAAATCCATGTCGCGAAAGAAGCCATGCTTTTGTGTACTCACTGTAATGCCTCTGTGTGGTCTTTCGGTGTTCTGAGACCTAAATGCCTGCACATGTGGTTTTTTTTTTGTTTGTTTGTTTGTTTGTTTTGTTTGTTTTTACAATATTCTACTTAGTTGCTTGGAAAAGAGCTGCCTGGTCACTGATCTGGATAAACCCAGTATCCCCAGAACAAATGTGGAGATAACCTCTTGGTTTCTAGGAGTTTCCTTAAAAGGGGGTGGGAAAACAAGCATATTATCTATTTCTGTGCCGTTGCTGTCATTTATTGAGTTGCCAAGGCAACGAGCTGGTAACAAGATAACTGTGTCAATCAGTATAAACACAACTTGTGACTTTTTAACCCTAAAAAACAAAACAGAAATATCATTCAATTAATTGCTCTCTGTGTTAACCAGTGTGGTTTTTCCTATTTGAAGGACTAGTGTTTTTCTCCCAATTTCCAGCGTGTAATGAGAAAAAGACTTTGCTATGAAAAAGATACTTGTACTGTTTTCCTGTTGATTGATACCCATTATGGAACTGGAAATGTTGTACATGTCACTCGCTTGTTCTTTACAAAATATCAGCCACAGCTACAATGCAGGAAGCCCAAAGGAACTTTGAATTAAGAAAAAATCCCATTTTTATAAGAATCTTCACATTAAATGAGTGTAAACATGCAAAGACAGGTTCTCTCAAGTTATTATTATTTGGCTCTAGTGGTTAAGGGCTCAAACTCTGAAGAAATATCATTCTTTGCAAAGGATTCTGATTAATCAAGCTTGTGTATATGTTTTTTCTTGTATATCTCATAGTAGAAGCATCCCAAGGCCTGTCTGATTCTTCAGATTCTATGCTTACACCTGTTTCAGTAAAAATACTAGCTAAAGATGAGTATAAAGAATTCTAAGATATAGGTATTCAGCTATAGAGCTTGCTTGTTTAGTAGCCTTCATATAATGAAGGATGGCCATACTTTTTGTAATTTTGGAGAATAGGATAACAGCAACTAATTGAATATTAACCATGGCTATACATGGAAACATACAGACTTTGATTAAGAATACCTTTTTTTTGGGAACTTATTTGTTCAAAGCAAAAGTATAAAGCAAATCGAACTCTAAATCTCAAATTTCCAATTAATTTCTTTACTAACTAGCTCAGGACAATTTTAGATTCTTGAAACCTAATTCCAAGCTGGCAGTTAGTTCATGATGGAGTGGGAGGGAAATCCATCAGCCTCGTCTCCACTGGTGAGGTGCAATGAATCTAAGAAGGCAAAGAAGCAACAATTAATGTAATAAAGCATACCAACTTCCAGATCAAGACAAGTTCAGGGCATTTGTATTGGTCACTAACAGTTCCACCAGAAAAAGCTTCCAGAAGACATTCTTGAGACTCAAAGTATAGCCAGGAGCTAACTTGAGTAAGAAGAGATGGATACTATTCTAGGTAGCAAGACAGGCTGTATTCTTGCAACCCCATCACTCAGGAGGTAAAGGCAGGGAGCAAGCTAATCTAGAGGCCAGCATGTGCTACATAACCCGAGCTATGCAAACAGAGACACAGCCAAAAACCAAGCAGAATATTTCCTGCAGTGGAGAATGTACAGGCCAGGGTCAAAGCGAGCCTGGCATTATAAGCAGACTGGACACTCCTAGATATTCTGAGATATTAGACTTGGTAACTCACAGTACTAGTTGGAAGGATGAGAAAGCTGAACCTCCACACTGTGTGGTGTTGGTTGTCTTCCTACCATTTTCATACCTCTTAGTGTCAGATTTGTACTCACAAATACCAAAGGCTCATGATGGACCTAAAACAAGTGTTTTCTTGCCAGATTTCTGGTTTCTTTTTTCCTGTTGTTGTTTCTTGAAGTAACTGTAGGACAGGCTTTCTTATTAATACTGATTTCTGCCAATGTGGGTTTCCTGTCCTTTTGGGGGCAGAGGCAGAGTAGCAGGCCCTAATGAAAGCATTAGTAACAGCAAGATTCCAATTGGTTCTTCCCATAAACATGAAGGTACCCTAAAACAAGTTGCCTTTATCTGAAAATAGGACAGATTATGTGAAAGGAAGCAGATGGAAGGCACACCACATGTGACCCTTCTTCCTAGCTCTCTGTCCATTCTTTCTTTTCATTCCTGGGTGTGCATGAGATCAGAGCAATGGATTAAGAACATTTTCAGCAGCAGAGAAGACTGGGAAACCAAGGAAACCATTTGTCACAGTAAATGAGGGGACACAGAAACAGGAGGGCAGCTAATTACTTTTTAAACCTAGTCACTGTACTGACCGAATACACATGCACCTTTTGGTTTAGATAATAGGCAAATCTCTAAATTGAAGCAGGAGACTGATGGTTGTGAAGTCAAAAGGGAAACATCTTTAGAAATGAAAAGATAACAAACCTATGATCAACACCATGGGCAACAAATTACAAGCTATTGTGTCACTGAAATTTAAAGTTTCATTGCTCCCTGCCTTGACTGTTACAACATTTTCCTTGATCATCTTCTGGTCTTAGGTGTATTTTGTCTCTCCTTCATTTGTTTGTGTCTTGTATAATATTAGAGGGACCAGCCTTAATATTATACATCCCAGGGGCTCAGGAGAGAGAACTACTAACGGCGAGGACTATTTTCAGGAGATAGAATCTCAGCACACACAGCTCTTTCGTCCACTTGCTTTCATTCCTCTGGCATAACATCCTTTATACACAGCTTCAGTTCTGTTCTCATGTCTAGCTCCTTTCTTGTCTGATTTCTCTCTATATTTATCTACTGTCCCCTCTATGTTCTATCTTAATTCCTTCATCTAGTTCTGTTCCTTCTAGGTTCTCATCTATCTAGTTCTTTCTCCTACCAGCTCCTCTCCCGTCTCCTTCTTTCTCATCTGGCTCTTCCTCATCTTGTTCTTCCCCATCTGGCTCTTCCTCATCTTCCATCTCGTTCCTCTTGTCCTCTCTTCTAGCCCTTCAATCTAGTTCTTCCCCATCTCAGTTCGTTCCTCTCAAGTTCTTACCCATCTAGTTCTTCCATTCTCTTCTCTCTTCTCTCTTTTATGCCCTGGAAGTCCCGGTATATATAGCAAGGGTCCTAGCTAAATTGTGTAAAGCTATTACTTAATGTCCACCTCTCCTAGGCGGTGTCTCCTTGTGGAATTTACCGTAAGTCAGGAGACTTGCATGTGGGCTGTTATCATTGTTAATCCACCTGGACTAACAATGGGCGCCCACCTGGGTGGTGTTTCCTGTAGTCCTTGAAAGTGGCTAAGGGAGATAATCTGATTCCAGAGAAAGCCTTTCCTGAGGCTGTTCTCCAAATACCTGGAATGTGTATGTCCAGAGAGTGATCAGTCTACACTGTTAGTCCTTCTTAGGGGAAAGTCAATTGGAAAAACTATGAAGGCACACATGATTTTCATAACAGAATACAGCTGATATATAACAAGCCAAGTAACACCAAAAACTCCTTGGGATTTGGCTTCCTCTGGAGGAATTCCATGATCCCTCCAGGTAGTGACTTTGCCATAACCAGCTGAGTTCTTATGATATATTCCTGCGGCCCGCAGCATTTGTGCATACATTCATCAGAATTTATTATCTCTGACGCCTGAAGTACTGCTTGCGAGGGCTAGGGCGTGGTGATAAGTTCTTGTTCTTTTTGTTTTGAGACAGGGATTCTATGTAGCCCTTACTGTCCTGGAACTCACTATGTAGACCGGGCTGACCTCAGACTCACTGAGATTCAGCTGCTCTGCCTCCTGAGTTCTGGGATCAGCGGCATGCAGATAAATATCACATGAAGGCTTTCTTCAGTGCACGAACCTTGCATCTTCCAATAACATCTGTCACTCACTGAACTGATATATCGTCACCACAATCAGAAGCATTTCCCTATCATCTCAATTTGTCTATGTGAAATACCAACTCCATCAACCAACTGTATATGCTCTGCTGAATTTCCACTCTGTAATTTTTAAGCATGTAATTTGACATGGTGTATTTTTTCCAGAGGCCATCTTTTTATTTCTTAGAGTGCCTTTTAGCTGTAAACACGCACTTTTTGCCTTGCCTTCTTTGGGGCGGGATTATACTTGAGAGTTTTTATATCAATGCAATCACTATTATTAAATTATTAATGACATCATTTTCGGTTCTGGCTATTTGCCATCAGAACTTCCTAAAAGGTTTCATGTGATTTTTATTATTATTAGAACTCAAACTATAACAATTCACTTTTCTTTTGGAGGTTAACATACCTGCTTTATCTGGTAAGGAGAATATAAAACATAATCCCTACTCTCAAGGAACTCACTGTCTAGCTATATTTATTTTATGTTAATATTCACTAGATATATATATGCTGTTGGTTGGTCTTTGGTCTTTTGCTCTTTGGGGGAGCCTGCCACCCAGGTTACAGAGGCTTATTCTTAATTATAAATGATTGCCTTAGCTTGGCTTGTTGCTTGCCAGCTTTTCTTAACTTAAATTATCCTGCCTGCCTTTTGCCTCTGGGCTTTTCCCATTCTCTTACTTCTGTAAATCTTATTCTTACTCTGTGGCTTGCTGTGTAGCTGGGTGACTGGCTCCTGGAGTCCTCCTCCTTCTCTGGCTGCCTCTCTTCCCAGATTTCTCCTTCTATTTATCTTCTCTGCCTGTCCTTTCTCTTGCCTTGCTATTGGCCATGTGAAGCTATAGTGTTCAATGAGTTAGGTTTTTAAATGTAGGTTTTTTTTTTTTTTTACTTATTATATTTTTGATTTATGATGCTTTTTTTTTAAAGAATGTAACCCAATGGTAAATTGGGGAACATGTAATAGTTCTCTCTGATTTTGTGGTATTGATTCCTTCTTCTATATTACAATGGCCCTTAGTGAAAAGTTTAAATAAGACACATATTCAAAAATCTGTCTTATTAGAACTTGATTAATTAACTTCAGTATTTACTGTTGATTATAGTTAATATGATGACATTCTTCACTAGAGTCTTAACTGTTGGCAAAACATAGCTGGCTTTGCTAAATATTTCACTTGCTCATTTATTTGGTATCTTATGTTATAAGCACATGGAGCAAATGCTAACGGCACATGGATAAATGTTATTTCCTGGCTACTTCTTTGCTTTGTAAATTATTGTTGAGGTAGTCCTGTTGCTTATTATATTGACTGTATTTTATAGCTGTTTCCTTTTAGTATACTACCAATGAACTAAGTGGTCATGTCTTGTCTTGAGTACATGGAAGTTTCTTTGAAATTTTCATTTCTGGAAATGTGTGCTCATTTATTTACAAGCAAATAGCAAAATTCTATAAATCATTTTTTAAAGTCAAAAGAAAAATCACAAGATCCCAGCTTTCAAAAGACTTACCAGCTGAGGGAAGATCAAGAAGACACGTACTACACTACAGACTATCTTTCTCATGATGTTATTGTAAAGATTCAGCTATTACATAGACTACATCTAGCACATAAAAAATATGATGTGTTATGGTTTCAACAATGTTCCCCACAGGATCATGTGTTTGAGTCTTTGGTCCTTAACTAGTAAAGCTATTTTAGAAGCCTGTGGAACCTTTGGGATGCGGGACATAGCTGAAGGAAGTGATTCTGTTGGGGATGGGTCACACTTTCCTGTCCTTTTCTGCTTCCTGATCTACCCAAATGTGAGCAAGGAGGCTCATATGCCTACCACTACAACTTAGAGCCAGGGGAGTGATTGCAATTGTGCCTCCTGATGGAAGCATTCTTCCCTGTATTAGTCCCTGTATTACTGTTCTTATGACCAAATACCTGACATCCATTAAGGAGAACAGAATCCATGGATACAGTCACAACATGCCTTGCTTAGCGTATGTTTAGTGAAGAAAACAATTGTTAACATGGAACAATTACTCTAAAAGAAAATTTTATTACCTAAAATGTATTGGGCTGCAGTTTATATGAAACTGTCCATTTGCCCTATGCAAAGGAATCTCTTAAATTTTTCATACTTTTCTTTTTCTTTCTCTCTCTTCTTTCTTTCTTTCCTTCCTTCTTTTTCCTTCCTTCCTCTTTTTTCTCCTTTCTTTCTTTCTTTCTCTTTCTTCTTTCTTTCTTTCTTTCTTTCTTTCTTTCTCTCTCTCTCTCTATATATATGTATATATATATATATATATATATTATATATATATATATCTTTGTTATTTTTGAGACAGGGTCTCACTATGTAGCCCTGGCTGGCCTGGAACTCACCATGTAGACAAGGCTGGTCTTGAACTCACAAAGATTTGAATTCCTCTGCCTTCTGAGTGCTGGGCTTAAAGGCATATACTACTATGCCTGGCATAACTTTCCATACCTTTCTGTATTTGATATACACATTCCACTTCATGCCCTTGTTCAGAACTTGGCTATGACTGGATGAAAGACATTCCAAGGAAAATCAACACCTATCTGCAGTTGGAAGTTTCTGTCCCAAAGCCACTCTCGAATAACCACTCAGAGACTTAATATTAATTGTAAATGCTCAGCTAATAGCTCAGGCTTGTCACTAACTAACTCTTACATTTAAATTAACTCATAATTTTTAATCTACACTTTACCACATGGCTTGGTACCTTCTCTCAGCATGGCATGCCCATCTTGCTTCTCCCCGCCTCTGCCGGGGACTCCTGACTCTGCCCTTCTTCCTCCCAGCATTCTCAGTTTGGCTCTCTCACCTAACCTTATCCTGTTCGTCTATTGGCTAGTCACCTTCTTTGTTAAGCCAATCACAGTGGCAACTCTTCACAGTGTACAAAGGGATTATTCCACAACAGCTGTCACTCACTAGGGTTTATTATTTCTAGAAGTTGGGTGAAGAGATAGGTTTGTCTTTCATTATGAAACACTTTACCCACATAGTGAAGTAGTCAAGTTTGAGGAAAACTGCAAATACAGAGGCCAGGGCAGTCTCAGTTTTATAACCAGCATTTAAAAAACAGAAGGAGGCGGGGTGGAGTGATGGCTTAGCGGTTAAGAGCACTAACTGCTCTTCCAAAGGACCCGGGTTCAACTCCCAGCACCTACATGGCAGCTCACAACTGTCTGTAACTCCAGTTCCAGGGGACCCTCACACAGACGAAACACCAATACACATATAATAAAAATTAAAAAAAAAAAAAAAAAAAAAAAGAACCGGGAATAAGAGGCGCAGTCACGTATTTTTCACTCGCCCCTTGCACTGCACATGCATAGCCCCCTCCGCTCTCCACACAGTCCTCCAGTGTCGCATTAATACGGCTAATGAGCGCACACTGGCACACAGTGATCGCCCAGCCTCCACAGGACAGTTCAGTCTTGGCACTCATTCCGCAAGGTTTGGTACTCGCACTCCCCCTCCCCGACCCCCCATTTTTGGAGTTCATTAGAAATTTTGGTGAAAATGCAAACTAAGTGCAGGGAGGAAGTTAGTTTTAGTCGTGATAAAATTAGAACCGATGTTCCCAGATAGTGAATAATATAAATTTGTAAATCAAAAGAAAAAAAGTCCAGCGTTGGAAATACAGATTAGAGACTCAGGAACTGTCTGGTTCCTAGGGCTGCCTCCCTAAGGGTGTGCCCCCAGGCAAGGACACAGGCCTCTAAGCTGAGAGCAACAGTAGTTCAAGTCCCAAGCCTCCAGCACTGCATCGCTTTGTACCGCCTCATGACTTCGGCTGTTTCATTTGTTACAAAGGCTCTGGCCTTCAAAAGTAATGAAATGCAAATGACATGAATGACAGTGGGGAAATTTACTTTTACTGATGACTGAGAGGAAAATGACTACAAATCACACCTTTAAGACTTTGACCTTGCTGTGCGTTTCATGTGAAATAGGAAGGGAGTAAAGGTACCTTTTGTGGGGGCAATGGGGGAGGAAGTAGTTGAGGAACTCCCATGGTTTGTCTAAAGCAGTCATGAATGTGCATGTATGTATAGACTGTATGTACCATACGTAAGTCGTGTGTGTACAGTGATAGACTTAAATAGTGGCGTTTGTGGGATTGTTTAATTTTAACAAATTATTGTCCTTCGACATTTCTAAAAATCGTATAACCGATTAAATACACACAGATATATTGGGCACAAAATTATTGTTATTTAAATTCTGGCCACAATCTATGACCCACAGTTTGCACACAAACTAAATCAACCCTCCTTGCCCTGTGGGCTTATAAACTACACTCTCCTAAGAGAAAATTAAATTCACTACTCAAATACTCAATTTAAATAGGTAAATAGATATATTGTTTAAAAAAAAAAAAAGCTCCAGTATGAATCTATTTAACCTTTAAAAAGTTTTTGTCACAGTTTTGTTTTTTTCCTGAGACAGGGTTTCTCTGGGTAGCCCTGGCTGTCCGGGAACTTGCTCTGTAGACCAGGCTGGACTTGAACTCAGAGATCTGCCTGCTTCTGCCTCCAGTGCTGGGATTAAGGGCATGTGTCATCACCTGCTGTCATAGTCTTATATCAAATGTTAATAATTTTTCATTTAATTGGTTTGGGCAGAAATTTTGCCAAAGTAATAAGATTAGTAGGAAAAGAGCATCCTGAATTTGTGTCTGTAACTTTGTCTAGGTTGAGTTTTCTGTGTCAGCTTGAATAAGCAGAGATCATCTGAGAAGAGGGAACCTCAACTGAGAAAACGCTTCCGTAAGATTGACTTATATGCAAGTCTGTAGGGCATCTTCTGGATTGGTGATTCATGTGGAAGGGCCCAGCCCACTGTGGGCACAGCAGCCCTGCTCAGGTGGTCCTGGAGTGTGTAGAGAGCAAACTGAGCAAGGCAGGAAGAGCAAGCCAGGAAGTCATGTTCCTCCCTGGCTTCTGTTGGTTCCTGCCTTGAGTGCCTGCCCTCACTTCCTTCAGTGATGGAGTGTGACCTGAGTTGTAAGCAAAAAAATCCCTTTCCTCTCAAGTTGCTTTTGGTCATGGTGTTTTATCACAGCAATAAAAACCCTAACTAAGACAGACTCAATTTAAAATGCTTTATTAATTATATGGGCTAGGAGTGGGAGGTGTGGTTCAGCTCAGAATATTTGTCTACCATGTTATCCCAGCACAGCATACACCAGGAAGATCAGAAGTTTAAGACAATCCTCTGCTGCATAAGGAATTCCAGTATGAGACTACTGGGCTACGTGATACACCATGTCAAAGGAAAAAAAATGAATTGAATGAAATCCAACAAACTCTTAGTTAAAAAAAAAAATGAAAGCATAGTGGTATGTGAATTTTTAATATTTCCCAATTCTTGGTACTTTTCATGCAAATTATCATTATGGGCTGTGATTTTAAAAATATTTCCTCGCCAGGTGGTGGTGGCACACGCCTTTAATCCCAGCACTCGGGAGGCAGAGGCAGTCGGATCTCTGTGAGTTCGAGGCCAGCCTGGACTCCAAAGTGAGTTCCAGGAAAGGCACAAAGCTACGCAGAGAAACCCTGTCTCGAAAAACAAAAAACGAAACAAACAAAAAAAATTCTTCAAGCTTGAGCAGAGTTGGTAGTCCTGAAGAGGGACAAAACTTAGCAGCTAAAACTTTTCAGACTTCCCCCTAAATATTATCCACTACCCGGGAGCAGACAAGTTCAGTGTATGAAGTTTTAGAGGGATGCAAGCACAGCAGAAGTGATTTGTGCATTTATAATATCTTGACTTATCAGCTACTAAAAACATAAATTTGAAGCTAATTCCGGAAGCTGAGGGAGAACCCTAGAGTACTTGTAGGATGGTTAGGACTCTCTGCTGAGGAGACGGCTATAATCTTTCGCCCAGCATTCTCCTTGATGTCACTAATAGACAGATAATCTGAGATTTACTGTTGTCTTATATTTGTTTCTTCTTTAAGAAACAGTTGAAAAGCAAGTGAATGATTAGTGATCATCCTATCTCTCTCAAGTGTCTTTTGAATTTGCAGGCTAAACATCAAGACAGTCTGTCTTTGTTGAGGAGGGTTTGATAAAAGCATGAATTCCATCAACAGGCTTAGGAGGGGCTTTGGACTTACAGGAACAAGCCGCTATAAGCAAATCAATATGATCTCCCTTCTCTGTGCCTCTAAGGTTTAATTCCTAGTATTTGTGATAGTTTTGGCATACTTAAGTTAAAGAGTATTAAATTTTGAGATTTTTTTTAGAAGGACAAAATGCCTTATACTCCAGCTATTAAACAACGTCATTTACTGCATTTAATCCCAGGCATCCTAATGAGCAGAACTTTCCAGCAAACAGATTCCCATGACCAGCTTTAAAAGCATTTTTATGATTATTTTTAATATTTTCTTTTTGTCATTTGAAGTCTTGCCCCTAGAATTTAAAATAGTGGTTGCTTGCTTATAGTAGATAACAGTACATCCTTTGTAAGTTGCCAGAGTTGATATAATCTCTTCTCCTGTCTTACAACTCTTAGAGGAGATCAGACATGCATTTAAAAATGTTTAAATGTGCTGGGTAGTCATGACATTGCATCTGTTTAGATATCTATTTAAAACATAATTAGAACTTGTAGCACACTACCAGACAATTCTCACCTCATTGGTCTCTGAAAATACTTAACATGTCTTCTTTCAAACTATGATTGAATGGTCAAGGGATTAATTTAATGTTATTTTATTTTAGTTGTATTTCAGATATCATTCATAATCTGACAGGCAGACACTCAGTAAGTCCTTGTTGAATAATAACTGAATTTGGCAGTCACAGATGAGTGTCATACTATGTTTTTAATTATAAATCTTTAGAGAGGCTGTCCTATACAAAGAAAGGATACTAAGAAATCTGCTTCCTTCTTAGTTGAAGGATGGTGTTGACAAAATGTATCACCCTAAGAGGGAATTCACTAGTTTTTAACCAGAAAATTGCAGGCATGAATTCAAGTAAATCCAAGGTGTAGAAACACTGACTTCTTCAAAAGAATGAATCTGCAGCAACTACCATGGTTTCTCTTCTCTATCCAATAATTCAATCGTAATTGAAAAGCAGGGAAGAATTCAGTATTATCTGAAAATGGAGCTTTTGTTCCATTTGTCTTGTTGGTAGACAGCAGCCAAGGAAATACCTAAGCCTCTCTAGAGAACAAGGTAATCTAGAATGTTATTGTATGCACAGGGCTTTAGGGAAGGATTCAGCGGCGAAGTACTGTGATCGTTTCCTTTTGTGGGAGTATTTCTGGAGATGTGCTCTGAAAACCTGAGCTTCTGAGGAGACAGAGTGAGAGAGGGCCTGCTCATGTTGGACTTACAAGGGCAGAAGAGGACTCCACACACCTCCCAATGAAAGCAGCATTAGGGTGGGGATTCAAACAACACAAGCAAAATACTAATCTCCAGGTTAGCCAGCCTTGTCAGTCATTGACTCTATGTTTCTTGTTTGGAGTACATTTATTATTATTATTGTAATTATTATTATAAGTTTTTTAAGGTAGGATCTCATGTAGTTAAGGCTGGTTTTGAACTTCCTATGCAGCTAAGGATGACCTTGAATTTCTGGTCCTCCTGAATCCACCTCCTGAGTGTCTGTGCACTGAGGTTGTAACATTCACTACTATGACCATTTTGGGAATCGAAACCAGGGCTTTCACGCATGCCAGGCACGTACCCCAACAACTAAGCCAGATCTCCCACCCCTCAGAATGTACTTTCTGAGACCCTGAGTTGGGACTGAAGTCAGGAACTGTCATCTGAGCCTGATGTGTGTTTTATTTATGGATAATCCATTAAAGCTCCAATTAGTTCTGTCTTTTGTGGGAGGAAATCGATTTCCACCCTTTTAATGTGTGAATCTCCACAGTGTCCTGTTTTGCATGGCTCCCAGAAGAGGATGAGCAAATTCTGATGCCAGCAATTGTGGCTCAATCTGCTTTTAAGGAATACATGAGAAATATACAGATGCTGTTAAACTTGCTAAACATCCTAAATTGAAAGCATGGTAAATCAAGCTAGGTATGAGTCCAAACATCTGTAATCCCAGCCTTCTGAAGGCCAAGGCAGGAGGCACAAGTTCAAGGCTAGTCTAGAGTACATAATGAGACTTTGCTCAAAAAACAAACAAAAAAGGCATACTGTCTGCAAGAACTTACTGTTTTTGCAGAATACCAGGGTTCTATTCCCAGCACCCATATGATAGTGTAGCAGGAATCTTAAAGAGTCTTATTAATAAAAACAAACCTGGTGCCAGTTATTGGGGTGAATGCTGGAAGATCAGAGAAGCAGAACAAGCCATAGCCACCTCACCTCGCCAATTCCTTAGCTAATCTCGTTTCCTCAAACTGGAAGACTCTGAATCCTCATCCGAATGGATCTCAGCTGAACTTAAAAGCCAAAAGCTTAACAAACTCTAGTTTCTGGTTTTCATGCCTTATATACCTTTCTGCTTCCTGTCATCACTTCCTGGGATTAAAAGCTGTGTCACCATGCCTGGCTGTTTCCAGTGTGGCTTTGAACTCACAGAGATCCGATGGATCTCTGCCTCCAGAACGCTAGGAGGTGTGAGTGCCACCATTTTCTGGCCTCTATGTCTATCTAGCAGCTGTTCTGTTCTCTGACCTCAGATAAGTTAATTAAGGTGCACAATATATTGGGGGGCACAATACCACCACATGATAGCTTTTCACTGTTTATAACTCTAGTTCCAGGAGATCTGAGACCTTCTTCTGGCCTCCAAGGGTACCAAGTACAGACATGTAGGTAGGGTACTTATACACACAAAGTAATAAAAAATAAAAAACAAAACAAAATTCAAACAAAAAATAAAAAATGATGTGTTGAATACTATGAATACCAGTCATAGTTCAACAACAGAATAACCTGTAGAATATTATTTGTTTACTCTATTCTTGGGTGACAGAGATCTGTGACTATCTGCCACTGCCGAACATTGAGAATATTATACTGTATACCTTTAACCCAGAAAACAATAAAAATTCAAGATATACTTTCTGTTCAATATGTTATCACTCATGTACTACTCTAATATCAAAATTTATGAGGCATTCAAGAATTATACATTTATGTCTTTCTTCCTCCAACATTAAACTTGATATTTAAAGTCATGACTTGCTTCTGTTTCTAATTGATACAAATTTCAGTCTATAGACACAATGTCTTTTTGCAAGGGATAATTTTATTAAGTGTATTTGATGGCCAATAACTTTTTTTTTGAAAAACATTCCAAATATTTAACAAAATTAAGAGTTCAGGTTTAGCAGGCACATACACCTTTTTGACACTGAGACATGATGTTCTCATCCACAAAGTTTGTACTCGAGAACTGAGCAGTCAAGTTAAAAAAAAAATCCTTATGTTATCAGTACATTTATGATTCTGTGGTGGGTCACAGTCATAGCTATAGATGACCACATGTAGGGGCGTGTGCCCCACAGGCCACAGGTTATACCCACCTGCTTATGATGAACACTATATACTCATCACATAGATTTTACCACTAACATTTTACTATAACTCTGCTTCATTGCATATACATTCATCTACCCATCATCATATCCATCTGTAAAATTATTTTATTTGAGACAGGGTTTTCTCTATGTAGTCTCGGCTGTCCTGGAGCTGTCCTTGCTTTGTAGACCAGGCTGGCCTCAAATTCATATATCCATCTGCCTCTGCCTCCTGAGTGTTGGGATTAAAGGTGTGTGACACCATGCAGATCTCCATCTTATTTTTAATACAATTCAAAGTAAATTACAGATATCAGATCACCATTCCCAAATACTTAAGCTTGCATGCTATTGATTAGATTATTAACTTGGTAAGATTATTTCCAAATAAGAATATTTAGTATTTATTATTGGGTATGCTTTCAGCCGAAAAACAACAACAACAACCCACTATCATTATGACTTCATATCCTTGGAGATTTACTACTAGAATTGAGAAGCCTAGTGCCCTCTGGTGCCACAGACAGATCAGAAATGATCCTTCAGCTTTGTTCAGCTCCCGCCTCCTTTCCCTGACAGGTCCTGTCCTCTGTATCGCATACAGACTCAGCAGGGCTGTGCTCAAGCATTTCGCCAGGACTTTAGCTCCCAGGTCTCTGCTTCCCCTTTATTCCCAAACATCCTTGTAAAAGCCTGTTATCTACCCACAGCAGACTTCAGAGTTAAAGCATTGATTTTGCTCCTGTCTGCTGTAGTGATTTCATTGTAATTCATAGACATTAAAAACAGGGAGACATGTTGTTGTTTAGTCTATTTTTAAAAAAAAAGAGTGCATTAGGTTGGTGACCAGGTGATGACTGGAAGATGTTTGGAAGGGACTCTCAATCTTGATCCCTGACAAGTGTTTTCCTACGTACTGCAGATCACCTCTGCAGCTGGCATTTAAAACTTCAGGCTCAGGGATGGGGAGAGTAAGGGTTAAGGGCCTGTACCACTCTTGCAGAGGATCTGAGTTCAGCTTCTTCTGGCACCCACCTATAACTGTAGCTCCAGGGGATCCAACACCTCTGACCTCCAAGGGCACCTGCACTCACCTGTACACACTTGCCTCACTGCACACCCCTGCACTCACCTGTACACACCCTCCCCTGCACTCACCTGTACACACCCTCCCCTGCACTCACCTGTACACACCCTCCCCTGCACTCACCTGTACACACCCTCCCCTGCACTCACCTGTACACACCCTCCCCTGCGCTCACCTGTACATACCTTCCCCTGTATCCACATACCTGTAATTTAAAAAATGAAATAGCCTTAAAAAAATCTCTCCAGGTTCCTGACCTGATCCTAGGAAATCTCCCATGATTCCATCCACTATGAAGGAACCAGAGATTCCTTCAAAAAAGGGGATGGGGCGGGGCCTGGGGGAGAGGTGAGGTGTGGGGGAGAGATAGGAAAGGAGGGAGAGGAAATTTCAGTCCACATGTAATATATGAGAGAATAAAAACAAACAGACAAAACCTCCCAAAAACCCAGTTGACTTGCATGGTACCTAAAATTTTATTATAAATTCTAGCTCAAGTTAATATGTTTGAATTGCATCTTATTAAATTCAAAAACACATGGAATAGACAGAGCAGTAACATAAAAGTTGTACCTATTATCGAAACTTGAAAAAAAAAAGTATTGGTCAAGATATTTATTTTCTTATTCCTCTTAGTTTCTTGGAGAGTAGAGTCATCCATTACCATTGTTTGTTTTGCATGAACTCATGTAGTCTTTCAAAGGATTCTTGGGAGACCCATGTCTAAGGGACACAAAGAAATGGGAGGTAGAAGAGCAAACCAAATTGCTGAAATTCAAATTCTATTTGCATCCATTGTGCAAACCATCTAATTTCTGTAAGTTTATTTTCTGTAAGAATGGGATAATAACCCCTCATGAAGCAACTGTGAAAATTAAGTTGGTGGTGTATGATGCATTCTGAATTTGTGGAAAAAACTAAAGTTTCTAGAATTTATGATGTCTGCTATGGGTAGACAAAATAGAGGGTAGGAGTACTAAGGTCAGAAATTCTTTTCATGCTGTGCAGTCTCCCGTAAGTGAGCACACAGGTCCCCAGGCTCATCTTCATCTTTAATCCGGTGTCTCATGGAAACACATACAGCATCTGTGGGACTCCATTTCTAGAAGAGACAAATGAAAGTGTTTAGATGAAACTATGTTGAGTCTCCTTTTAAAAGTTCAGATTACAGCCAAGTAGTGGTTGCTCATACCTTTAGTCCCTCCCCACACTCGAAAGGCAGAGGCAGGTGGATCTCTGTGAGTTTAAGACCAGACTGGTCTACAGAGCCAGTTCCAGGACAGGCTCCAGAGCTACATAGAGAAACACCCTGTCTTGAAAAACAAACAAACAAACAAAACTTATTTAGCCAGGTGGTGGTAGCACACACCTTTAATCCCAGCACTTGGGAGGCAGAGCCAAGAAAATCTGTTATTTTCAAGGCCAGCCTGGTCTACAGAGTGAGTTCCAGGACATCCAGGACTACACAGAGAAACTCTGACTTGAAAAACCAACCAAACAAACAAACAAATAAAAAATGAATGAATAAATAAATGAATAAATGAATAAATAAATAAATAAATAAATAAATAAATAAATAAATAAAGTAAAATTGCATTCAGATATAATTCTAATGTTTATCCCGGGCATTGCTTGAGTAAAGAGTTCTGTGAATTTTAAAGAAGACAGTTTTAATTTTATGTATATGGGTACTTTGCCTACACATACATCTGTGTATCATGCATGTCTCTGTCTCTGGTGCCTACAGAGGCCAGAGAGGGCATTGGATTCCCTAAAATGGAAATACAGATGGTTGTGAGCTGCATGTGAGTGCTAGGAATTGAACCCTGTTCCTCTGGAAGAGCAGCTGTTTTTTTGCACTGCAGAGCCATCTCCTCAACCCTAAATACTGTGAAAATTTTAAATCTAATCCTCTGTCCCTTTTGCTTTGACTTCTAAGTGGGCTTACAGCTGGATTTGTGACTTTCTGGAAGCAACTCTGGAAGATCCACGCTTCTGTGTGTGTACGCATGTGTGTGGAGGCCAGAGGTAAACAGTGGATGTCTTAGTTGATTGCTTAATTTTTGAGACAAGGTCTTTAAAAACAATTATTTTAAGCATTTATGTGTGTGAGGATGCGTAGTTGGGTGTGGAGGGTATACCACGCATACAGCGTGTGTAGAGTAAGGTGAGAACTTGTGGGAGTCAGTTCTCTCCTTCTACCAGTGGGTCCTGGGAATTGAACTCAGGTCATAAGGTTTGGCAGTGAGCCCCTTTGCTGACCGAGCCATCTTGTTGGTCCTTGAAACAAGGCGCTTCCCTGCCTGCACATGAAGCTCACTGATTCAGCTGGGCTGGCTTTTCAGGAAGACCTAGGGCTCCTCCTGACTGTCCTCCCAGTGATGAGATTTCAGCTATGTGCCTCTGACCCCACTCTTTATATAGATCCTGGGGATATGAGCTCAGGCCCTCACCTTGTATAGCAAGCGGACTGAGTCCTGAGTTCCATGCTCTTAAGGGTATGCTAGCGGTTTAATGCTCCAGATCTGCAGTTGGAATCCCCTCTGCCCCACAGAGTTACAGTGGCATTTGCTATGTGTTGAATGCTGAGGAATGCAGAGGCTAGAACTAAGCTGTAAGGGTCGGCTCTGAGCACCAGGGTTGTAGGCACATGCTACAATGTCTGCTCCCATAGTTGCTGTGTTGAAATACTTAACTCTTAACCAAGAGACTGCATTTCCATTTCGTGCTGAGCTCACCAAATTATGTAGCCGTCCCTGGGTCTCAATATACTCTTCCGTTCTATCTTTATTTTTGGCTTCATTTTTACGTCCTATTATATTTCCGCTGCATCTTAATTTCATTTTCTGTAAATTTTTCTAATTGTCCTGTATGTGAGCTACAAGGCTTTCATTTGATGAAAGACAGAGAGTAGGTTGATAATAGCATGGCTTCTGTGAAGCCTTCCCTCCTCAGATTTGTAGTCACATTTCCTCTTCACGGCAAAGCTGACGGCATTCACCCTTCTTCCTGCCACGCTCCTGAATTCTCCCTTATCTTGAATCGCTAGCTTTTCAAGGTGGACACTCCACTTCTCTGGTTATTAGCATCTCCATGGCCTTTTCCATTCTAACTGAGAACTGTATCTTCATAGATACGATTCCTAATGCCCTACTAGGAAACAATTGTTGAATGAATTCTCATCACTGTAACAGAGTCAGCTTAAGAGGAGAAGGGGTTGTCCTGGTTCACAGCTCCAGGGTGTAGTCCATCATGGTGGGCAAGACAGGCTGCAGGAACTGGAAGGAGACTGTCAGAGTTGTCTCAAGTCAGGAAGCGCGGAAGATGAACACTGGTACCGAGCTCACTCTCCCTTTAAAAGCTGTCCAGTACAGCACCCTGGACTGGTGCCACTCACAGGTAAAGTGGGGTTCCTACCTCAAGGAACCTGATGTATACAATCCCTCACAGATGTGCCTAGGAGCTCGTCTCTTAGGTGATTCTAGCTCCTGTCTGGTTGACAATATTAAACACGGCAGTGATGAGTCAAGCAGTAAGCTACATGCCCTCACCTGTGCTGGAAGCCATATCATTTGTGTTCCGTTATTTCTACTTTGATATTGTAAAAAGGGGTGTATAGCTGAATGAAGGCTTTGCTGAAAAGGGACACCGTTAAAATTAGTGATGATGCAATGAATCACTTAGTCATTCCATGTTTGGTTTTATGTATCTTGGTGCGTATTTCAGTTGCTGTAGTTGGAGACTGTGTATCATGCTTTTCATTTCCTCCCTGCTACTGTCAGTTCTGACTGATAGATTTAGGAGTGCCAAAGTTCATACTACTTACGCAGAAGGATATTACTGGCACATTTACAAGCCGTGTTTCCACTTTGAGCACAGGTTGCTAAATTTAAAAGAAAGTTTTTGTGCTTTCCTCTTGTCTCAGATCCAAATGTCATTAGCATTAACTTTACAGCTAGTCTTTGAAAGGACCATTCTAAAGGAACTTTTGGGACAAAAGGCTATCTCCTTGACAGATCAACAGCTCTCTTCCTTAGAGAAAAGCCTCATTCTTACCAGTGAATGTTGTCTCCTACAGCACTCTGAGAAAGAGGCTGTTACTGGCACTGTAAACTGGGACCTGGAGGTGGGACTTAGAGGCCATGGTTCCTGCAAGAGGTTGAGATTTATCTGGAACTGAACATCTTGATGGTTGTGTTGTTAGGGGAATATGTTTTATCTCAAGCATCAGTTCCCATGAAGACATTAGATTTTAGGAATTACCATTTTAACAAGAGTGTGGAAGGTAAAATGGAGACCTTTGACCTATCTTAGCCAACTGTTTGTCTTTCTATTTAGTATTCATGAGATAAATATTTGAATTAAGCTACTTACTGGGATGGGGGAGAGGGGATGTTTGAGAGCAGACTAGAGAGATTATTACCAAGTAGAATCAATTAATTTTGCCAGCACTCAGTAGACTTAGGCCAGAGGACTGTGAATTCATGACTTGGCCACATAGGTGTGACCCTGTCTAAAAACCAAACAAAGTAAGTCTTAATTCAAGTGAGCACGTGATGTGAGTGAGAATCATGCCTCTGCTGGAGTATCTTATCTAAGGTGTTTGGCTAAGGAATTAAAAAGGAGAAGTATGGGCTTCTGGCTAGTGGTAAGTTTTACATGAGTCAAACTGAGTTTCAAGTAAGAAAAAGGAAGAGGAAGAATCTGAATCCAGGTGAGAAGGTGTGATAGTATTTAGTATACCTTGCCTTGGAGCTTGTGGAAATTCAGAAGCCATCAACTCAACACGGGGTAAATGCAGTTAGGAGGATAAAGCCCCTTAAGGAGAAGTACAGAACTAAAGACCCGAGACTTTTGTTCTTTGAGGAAAAGGCAAGATACATAGAAATTGACAGGTTTTTCTCCAGAAAAGCTAGAATACACACAGACATTTGTTATGAGCCATACATGTGATGCAAATTAGACCTTAATGTGGGACTATTCAGAGAAAGAATTTAGGGTCACAGCAACCAGGCAAGCTCCTCAGAAGTTAGGCTGTAGGCACAGGCAGTCAGATAGATGAGACCTCACGGGATAGAAAAACTGGACCTTAGAGACTCCAGGGAGATGGACTGCCTGTGTATAGCATGCTCCTCTTTCTGTTTCTTCAGGGGAGAAAATCAAGCTTTGAGTGTCAGCCTGAGTGAAAGCCTGAGCCCTGTCCCAGGGGAGGAAAGTAGCATCTTGGAAATAGTCTCATGTGATCATCCCTAAGGGAGCAGCCTCAAGGCCACAGACTCAGTCCATTGTTTCAGCAGCATTTTCCGCTTTAGCAGAAAGTAGGGTCTCTTTGCTGTTCAGATCGCAAAAAATAATTAATTAATTATAGACGGAGGATATAGGTCAGCCAGGAAGTTGCTTCAAGATCTGAGTTCAATTTCCAAAACCAGCACCAAGTCAGACATGGTGGCATATGTTTGTAATCCCAGCCCTGGCAAAGCAGAGACAGGCAGATCACCAGAACTCACTGGCCAAGCCAGTTTAGCCCATATGGTGAGCTCCAGGCCAATGATATGACCTGTCTCAAAAACAATGTGGATGATGCTTGTCTTAGTCACTGTTCATGCTGTGAAGAGGCACCATGCTCAATGCAACCCTTACAAAAGAGAAAGCATTTAATCAAGGGCTTGCTTGCAGTTTTAGAGGGTTTGTCCATGATCACCACGGTGTGAAGCAGACAGGCATGGTGTTGGAGCAGTATTTGAGAGCATTACATCCTTAGCTGCAGGCAGAGAGAGAGACTGGGCCTGGGGTTGGCTTTTGAAATCTCAAATCCCACCCACCCCTAGTGATACACCTTCTCCAGTAAGATCACACCTACCGTTCTAACGAGGCCACACCTACGTAGCTTCTAACAAAGCCACACCTCCTAATCCTTCCCAAAAAATTCCACTGAGGACCAAACATCAAACATATGAGCTTTTGGAGCTTATTATTCTTCAAACTACCACAATGCCTGGGAAATGAGAGCTGAGGTTTTTCTCTGGCCTTCACAAACACACAACACACACACACACACACACACACACACACACACACACACACACACATGCGCCATGCTCTTGCACACACAAAAACATCAATCCATTTTTATTGCTCCTTTCCTCCCTCCTTCTTCTACCATTGCTCTCCTTGTCTTTCGTGTGTGTGTGTGTGTGTGTGTGTGTGTGTGTGTGTGTGTGTGTGTGATTTAGCTGTCTGTTCATGTGACACTATGCATTTACATTTGAGTTATCCAAAGTCATTTTAGTAGTTCTTAACAAATTAAGAGAAACCTTTGATATTTCTGATCTCTGAATGTTCTAAATATGAGCTAGAATACAAGGGCTGAGAAAGTGGTTTTTTTTTTTCGTTTGTTTCTTTTTTAAAATGGCAATTTTAAGCAGGTTATTTTAATCAATTAGCTCATTGATTTACTAAATTAAATAAGTTAATTCATGATTTAATGGCTTTAATATGTTTCTTTACATGTTTCTTCACCTCTAAATTTATCTCTGTAAGCCATTGGAATTATTTCTTCAAAATAACCTAATGGCTATAACAATACCATTTACATGGTAATAATACTAATACTCATAAATAAGCCAACACTTAAATTGTCTTTTTACTATGCATCTGGCTGAGAATTCCCCTCAATCCTTCAAACCAATGTCCAATAGGTACCTTTGTTATCTTTGTTAACAAAAAAGAAAAATAGTACCCAAGTGTGGTGGTACACTCTTTTAATCCCAGAGCTCAGCAGGCAGAGACAAGTGGATTTCTGTAAATGCAAAGCTACCCTTGTCTACATAGTGAGTTCCAAGCTAGTCAGGGCCACATAGCAAACCCTGTCCAAAATAAACAGATGAGCCTGGAGTACTGGATGATGACTACTGTGTCCAGTATCATGAAGCACCTGCACAGCAGAAGTGATGCTGAATCCAGACAGCCTAGCTCCAGAGTGTCAGATCCTAGGCCCAGACACCAGGGACTGCTTGTTCAGTGCTGTTAGCAGAACAGACCTGGTTTCCATCTGGAAACTCTCAGAGGACTCACCACTAATGTTAAGACAAGGACTCACAGTTAACCTTCTTTGTCGCCTCGACTTGTTTTGCCACTGTCTAGGGCATTTATAGAGAAGTTTCACTGAGGATGGCAGGTCCAGTGGGATGCGGGTGGCATCATCCCATGCATGGGCTGTGAGTCCTGACTGAGTAACAGGAGCAGTGGGAAAGCGTGCTGAGCGTCAGCATCCATCTCTGCTTCCTGACTGTGGATGCAGTCCATTAGGATCGGGCTCCAGCTGTGTCAGCTACAGCCACATTTCCTGCCATGCCCTGCCAGGCATGATGGCCTGTTCCCTCAAACTGCCAGCTCTTTCCTTCCCTAAGTTGCTGTTCTCAGGCATTTTGCCCCAGCAGTGAAAAGGTAACTAATACATACACTAATATTCTGTTCCTTTAGCGCTGATGGTTTCACCCAAATGCTCCTGAGTCTAACTTGCTTTCCTCTGGCTGAGGAAAAGTGGGTTTTGCTTACTATGTGTGTTTTGTATTATCTGTTTCAGTTTCTGTGAGAAAAGCAAATCTTAGATATGGAGGATGGAGAAACACATCACTGTTTCATGGCCGGATATTTTCAAGTTTTTTAAGCAGTTGCTTACTGGAAGCTATTACATTAGGCACTATTGATGGGTACAGTAAACATTATGAAAAATACCAATTCACATTAATCAAGGATCTTCCAGTGGTCTTAGAAGTCAAATACATTCAGCGGGTGATGCAAGCTCATCGACCCCTAAAGAGCCCCATGAAAGATTAATTCTCAAACAGTTATCTTCTGGGCGGTTTTGTGGAAAAGCTGGAAATGAGTTTCAGACCTCTGTCTAGCCAAGAGATTTTTGGAAAATTATTTTTAAAATGGCAAGGCTGTTGAAGGAACTATATACTTACAATAAGACAGAATTTTTGGAGTCTAATACCACACAGGCCTTAGTAAGACAATTGAAAATTAAGTACATCTTCTCACTATTAGCAAGACATTTTAAAGAAAATGAAAGCTGGTAGTTTTTGTTATCTCCATCCCCTCTTACCAACATGTCCATTTCTTATCCACAGCCTTTATGAATCAAATACTTTAAAAATATTCTGGACACTCACTAAGGAAATATGTTTAGGATTATGTACTTATTGGGATATAAAATTATCTTACCAAGTGTCATCAATTTTTTTAAAGATTATTTTTAAAGCACTTTTATATTGACAGAATTATGAGATGATATAATGATTTCTTGTTCATAATGTTTTTATTTGTAAAAAGATGTATTAATCAGTACTTTAGAAGTACAGGAGGCTGAAAAGCATTAGTGTGGCAAAAACACATTGCCAGCATGTGTATTGTTAGAAACATTATAATATTTCTGAAATGCTTTTCCCCTATTGATAGTAAACACACACACACACACACACACACACACACACACACACACACACTGTGTGTTCTCTAGAGCAATGCTATTATAGTCTAAACTCCTCTGTAGCATTCTTAAAAGGACTATAATATTTTTGAATATATGTGTGAGGGAGAAAGAAATATTGATTTATTGAGTACATTTGTGGTCTAGACACCCAGTTAAGTATTTGACACTTCTTATTGGTTTATATCCATTAAACTCTCACAGCAGTCATATGAGGTAGATGACATCATCTTTATTTTGCCCGAGGAGAAAAGAAGCTTAGGAAACAAAGCTCACTGTGAAATCTGGCGGAGTAGATACAATTTTAAGTGTAAGTTTGTCTGAATCCAGGGTTGGGTTCTTTTTCTTGCTCTTTGTAGACTCTGTGTCAAAATTAGTACATGATAAATAAATAAATAAATGAACTGTTTTGGTTAATGATCAGCCACCCTTAAACACCCTTTTTGTTTATATTAAATTTCGTTCAGTGAATGATACTCTTTGTTATTTTATATAAATGGAACAATTAAGCAACCTGTGTAAGGTATATACTATGAGCAGTTTGGAAGCCAGCCTTCAGCTTGGGGTTCCTGTCCCCTCCAGCATGAAGGTCCCCCTAGGACTGAGAGTACTTTTCTCTGTGATGTCCTCCTTGGCTCTCTACTCAACAATATGAAGACTGTTGCTCCGTCACAAATAACGGCTTGTGTGTTGACAATTAGTCATTTTCCAGTGCCCCCCGAAGTCTCTATCTTTATCTGACAACCGAATACTGTTTTCCCAACATGACCTATCTCTTTAATCTGCTGGATTTTTGTTAGACCTGAGGGTCAGCTGTTTGGACTCTGCTCCTATTTCAAAAGGGCTATCGGTTCCCTGTCATTCTTGATCTATACCTGTAGTAGTCAGCAGCCCAGAGCTTCACATCTTTGCTATTACTTTCTCTGGAGTCACTGAGGGGCTTTACCTGTTAGAGAATCAGTATTTCTAAGAGCAGAGGGAAAGAATAAGTACTTTGTTCAGAAGATCTTTTGAAGGAAATAATCCCCTGCAGCTCAGATATCAGCTGCTCATAGGACATCTGTGCCCATGCTTGCCAGGTGTGAAAGGGTGCCTTTCTCTTCAAGGGGTCAACCTCTGCTCCTCATTGTGTCTGGACTGGACTCTGAGCCCTGTGGGGTCAGTCTACTGAGGGAGAAAGCCACTCATCCATTTTTGAGGCCAAATTTGTCTTTAGCGCTTCCACAGAGAGCCATTAGCCTGTGTTCTGCCAAAAGTCACAAGTGACCCTGCTGGAGAATCTGAAGGTGCAGTCAGCTGTCAGAATAAGTCAGCCCATGTAAATGAGCTCAAGGGAAAGTGAGCTAATTCTCCAGAAATGGGTAGTTTTGATTTTGTAAGTTTCTAAGTCACATTCATGGCAATTTGAAGGAAGCTTCAACAGACGGCTGAGCCGGAAGTAGTAAATTTCTTTTAACTTCTTCAAGGGAGAACTCTGAATGCTAAGACAGGAAGGCTGTAAAGCACCATAGTAATTCCTCAATATAATACGCTATTCATTACATAGATTATAGCAACCCTGACCGTGAGAGGCCCTTGCTGTCCCAGGTGTGCATAGCAGCAGGACTAGGAATACTGACCTCTAGTACTGTGTCCTTTCTACTGTTTCGACCCTAACGATGCGGTGGTCAAATGCAATGATAGTATTGATTGTTAACTTGACAGGACCTAGCACCACTTAGGAAAGGAAGCTCTGTGCATCTCTGCAGGAGGCTGGCACTCCTGCTCCCATGCCTCTGCTGCTGTGATGGACTGCATCCTCAAACTGGGAGATAAGACAAACCCTTTTCCATTAAAGTCGCAGTTGTCAGGTAATTTGTTACAGCAACAAGAAAAGAAACTAATTCACCAAGTATAAATTTTGTCTCTCTGAGGAAGACACTTGTTCACTCAGAAGAAGTGTGTGAGCTCCAGAGTACATGCAGGGCCAGTCCAGTGTCTCTCAAGAGAGAAAAGAGTCTAGTGAGAAGATGTTTAGCATTGTGGTCTGAATAGTAACATGAATAAATTATTTTTGATCGCTGTCACTAAATGCTGAGCTCCACTAACGAGTCTCCCTTTTGATTCCAAGTTCATTAGGCAGCGTTCTCAATGGCCAGTTTTCAGGTAGATCTGTCCCGAGGAGAAGATAGGCTGATAGTGTTGACAGGGATATTTGAGTCTGTATAACAATTAGATTGTTCTTGTGATTGATGCATTGGTATTTGACCTTTATTTTTAAAGGCTTCCTAAGAATTTTTTTTTTTACAGGAAATTCTATTATATTAAAATATTTATATCATCAAGTCTTATTCCTTATGATAAAGTATGCTAAATGGATCTGGATGATACCATCTCAACAGTTAAACAGAAATACCTCACCAGGATGTTTCCTTGAAATGATTATTTCTCACGAATGATTTTCTGTCTTATTGAACTGAACATTTGAGACAAAACACAGGCCATGAAAATAATGCTATGGTATTGTGAAAGTCAAAACCTTATTTCATGGTAACTTTTAGATTACCTTTGTGCAAATTTGTAAACTAACAACTGTATAATATAGATCTACAGTTTGGGTAACCAGGATGCTAGAAGTCATCAAAAGAGCACACAGTCAAATACTACTGAGTTTTTATTGTTCTTTTTAAAGCACTTCTTGAGCCATCTTTCTAGTCTCCTGTGTCTTTCAGGAAGTTGAAAACAGTCTCATTGTGTGACTCTGGCTGGCATGAACTCACTTAGTAGATAGACCAAGCTGCCTTGAACTTACAGGGATCCTCCTGCTTCTGCCTCTCAAGTACTGAGATTAAAGGTGTGAGCTATCACACTCTGCTCAAGTCTAAATGTTTTTAGATAATTTATTCTTGTTTATCAGATAAATAAGGCATAGCAATACTGTCCTCCCAAAAATGTTACATATGAAGACAATCAGTTGTAACTCTCTCAGGATAGTTATTATTACTTAAAATGACTGGCCTGATCACAAAATAGATGAACATGTGATCAAAGACAACAAAATTATCTGGGTATGGATTTCACTTAGCCTAATGACCTGTTCACAGTAAGTCATAATAAATGTTTGTTAATAGTAGTAACATGTTAAAGTCACATATTCCTGTGACAATATATTGTGCATCCTAATAAGCTTATCTGTGGTCAGAGGACAGAACAGCCACTAGCTAGGAACAGAGGCCAGAAAATGGTGGCACACATACCTTTAATCCTATCACTTGGGAGGCAGAGATCCATCCAGATCTCTGTGAGTTTAAAGCCACACTGGAAACAGCTAGGCATGGTGACTCACGCCTTTAATCCCAGGAAGAGATGGCAGAAAGCAGGAAGGTATATAAGGTGTGAGGACCAGGAACTTAGAGCCTGGTTAAGCTTTTAGGCTTTAGAGCAACAGTTCAGCTGAGATTCATTTGGATGAGGATTCAGCAGCTTCCAGTCTGAGGAAACAGAATCAGCTGAGGAACTGGTGAGGCGAGGTTAGCTGTGGCCTGTTCTGCTTCTCTAATCTTCCAGCATTCACCCCAATAACTGGCACCGGGTTTGTTTTTATTAATAAGAACTTTTAAGATTCATGCTACATATTCCCATTATACACTTTCCATCAGTATATGTTTCAGGATTTGGCATAGATTAATTCTGTAGTAACTAGTTTGGTTTTATAAACTTGGGCTGTAGGGACTAGGAGATAGCCCAATGGTTAAGAGTGCTTACTTGCTGTTCTTGCAGAGGATCTAAATTTGGTTTTGAGCTACTGGCAACTCCAGCTCCAGGGTCTCCAACGTCCTCTCCTGGCTTTTGTGGACATTTGCACACAATGTGCATTTGTACAGCAGTCACAGTATACACATAGTAAAATAAAATAAATCTTAACAAAAATCTAAGATGAGTTGATTTGCTTTTTCTTTCCCTCCCTCCTCCCTTCCTCCCTCCCTCCTTTCTTTTCTTCTTTCTTCATATGGCTCTATAACTGATACTGGCCTTAAACTATGCTACCACATCTGGTTTAGGCTGTCTTAATGTTGGTATTTGATTTTTTGTTTGTTTCTTTGTTTTATTTTTTTAAAATTTATTTATTTTTATTTTATTTGCATTGGTGTTTTGCTGCATGTATATAGACTGTGTGTGGATGTGAAATCTTGAGTTATAGACAGTTGTGAGCTGCCATGTGGGTGCTGGGACTTGAACCCAGGTCCTCTGGAAGAGCAGTCAGTGCTCTTAACCACTGAGCCATCTCTCCAGCCCCCTGTTTCTTTGTTTTAATTTCCTCCATCTCGAAGTTGCTCCCTCCACTTTGTGTAACACAGTAAAACTTCCCTTTTCCCATGAACTCCTACATATATGTATATATTTTTTTTAAAGCACCTCAATATTGCTATATTGTCTTGAAAGCTAAAGGTTAGCATTTTCCAGAACTGCTCAGCTCACTGTCATGGTTACCTTATAACTTAGAGGCTAAGTCCTTTTAGCCACAAAAAATCATCGACTCATTTTATCCTTTGGCCAGACTCTTGAGTGGTTGATGATTCTGATTTTTCTCTGGATTTAGCCTTTCCCCAGGTGTCCACCTCTTCCCTCTGTTAATGATTCTCAGATTCCACACTGAAAGTCTGTGAGCCTCTGTCCTGGCCTAGCCAGGCCCAAGACACTTGGATTTCTTTTCCAAGCTTGAAGCAAGCCTCAGATTTGCATCTTAATCTAGCCTGGGATTCTACTTTTACACCTGATGATGGATCTGCAGCAGGCGGACTTGCCTGCCACTCAGCGGCAAGGAGTTAATTACTTTGCTCTGGCCTCATCACATGCTAGCTGCTTTTTCATTTATTTGCCTCAGTAGTCACTTACACAAATGGGTGGCTTAGCTTTATTGCATACAGAAGTTAGCAAGGTCACAACACTAGCCTTGAGGCAATCCACTGTTTGGAACTCAGACAAGTCTGCATTCAGATAAAAAGTGGAGGCTCCCCTGGGGGAATATTTTGTTTATTTCTTTGGTGCCTATTACCAGCTGAACAAGCCGATCTCCAGAAAGACTGGCAGAATCAACAGCTTCCCAAACAGTGAGCGCTCATTAGGAAGTGAATGTCGCCATTGTTGCTCTTTGCCCCTTAAAGGGGATTGGATCACCCTTCAAAGTAACTTCTAGGTTACAGCTATATGAGTTCCAGATAAGTTGTTCAAATAGTGAAAGGACAAGTCTTTAATACAGGCTGGTTTAGGTCAGCACTCTGGAAATTTTGTTTCCTCTTGAGAAATCTTGTTACTGGGAAGGAAGCGCGATGGATTAGATGAGGATGTATTGGCTTCCCACAGGCTCCACTAGCCATGAGGCAATTCAGCTTGGAATGTTATCCTTCTCAATTATGTGTTGAAGTCAGTTAGAACTCCATTATAAAACACAGACACACATATAAAAACAGTCTGTCTTCAGGTATGAACTAAAGCTTATTTAATACTTACATGCTGAGTTAGCTGACTCTGAACTTGGGAATTGTTTCAGATCCTGTCTGACCCTGACATTTTTGAGCAGTTTGAGGGAAGAAGCTGACAAGCTGTTAAATGGACACTCGCTCTGAGTGCTTAAGAAGGTGGCCTGATGCACTGTGAGGGGCAGGCCAGGCCCAAGGCAGTCCCTCCCATGCAAAATGGTGAAGGTTCGCTGACTGACTGGCCTTATGGGTGGGGTTGGAGGTAAACTTGTTGCACAGTCTCAGTAAACAAAGCCCACTTAGCAGTTTACAGTCACTGGGGTCTCAAGATGTATTGTCCACAACCCAGCACCAGCTCCAGCATTACAAATCCAAGGACAGCCTTGAAAGCCTCCTATTCAAAGCCTATGGAATTTTTGCACCATTGATTAGATTTGCTCTTCTTGTAGATTTACAAGTCAAATTTAAGCCAAATGTGATGGCACACTCCTTGAAATCCCAGGACTTGGGAAGCTGAGACGAGGGATTGTGAGTTCCATCTCAGCCTGTGCTGAATCATGAAATCTTGCCTCAATGAAACACAACAAAGAAACAAAGTGAAGCCAATTTATCAAATGTAACTTCATGTTTGAGTGAACTGCAACCTAATGAATTTCTCAATAAATATCTAATTATTGATGTATTTAGCCTAACTGATAAAATCTGTTGCAGACTGATGAAGCCTAAAGTCACAGTTGCAGCACAGTTTTAGATTTTTACTGTGTACTGAACCTTAAAATAGAATGCTGCTTAAATGTTGTAAATCCAACTACCTATCTAGTTTAGAAATTCTGTTATATAATACTCAGAGTCTAAAGATCTCCATGAATGCTTTTAATAATGAAACTCATGAATTTACAGTCACAAAACTTAAGCCAACTCTTTTTCTCTTTTTTAACAGCTGTGGTTAAAGAATTCTTCCTTTCCTTTGCATATATATATTATATATATATATATATATATATATATATGAAAACATTCATGTTCAAGCTTTTGAGACAAACAAAAAATTAAAATTGTAGCTTCAGTATTTCAATTTAATATATTTAAAATAAGGCTAACATGAAAACTGCACATATAAACCATGGCCCTCTTCTCATTGACCTTGAATCACAATAAATATTTAATTGAAAACTTCAGTAGATCCCACAAATAGGCACCGAAAGTACTGATATAGTCCATCTCTACTCTAGGAGTTGAGCATAAACAGGTACACATTCTCATATGTGATGGGTTTGGGCTGCTCTTTGAAGGGGAGAAATGATTGGACAGGATGGCAGAAAGAGTTATCACAGGATACTTAGGAAAATGATGTGTCTGGACTCATTGGCCTGCTTTGAGGGTAAATAAGATGTAGAGTAGAGGGCAACAGAACAAATTATGATTATTGAGGGAATATAGAATGCTTTAAATATTTTTAAAACTTATTTTGATTATTTTCAATTGTATGTATGCATGTGTGCCTGTGTGCAGGTATGTGCACACAAATGCAGGTGCCCATGGAGGCCAGAGGCACTGGATCCCTTTGGAGCTAGAGTGATATATAGGTGGTTGTAAACTGCCTGGCATGGTGCTTGGAAGTGAACCCAGGTCCTCTGCAAGGGTTGTGTATCCTCTTAACTGCTGAGCCATCTCTCTTGTCCCCTAAAGTGTTTGTATTCCTAGAGAAGACATAACATTTTTTTTCTGTTTAAAACATCATTGAGTCAGCTTTGCCAGTACCCTAGCTACAAGCCATGAATAGCTTTGGAGCACGTAACATGTGTCTGGTCTAGACTTGGGCATGCGGGCCTATAACTTCAGCACTTGGAGACGAAGGCAGAAAGATTGTAAGTTAGCCTGGGCTACACAGTATGACATCTAAAAAAAGAACCACCCTTCCCCCCAAAAAACCCTAAAACCAACCAACCAAACAAACAAACAAACAAAAAGACAAAATCAAATAACAGTCTAAACTAGCATAGACTGAGATATAATATTAGTACAAACTATACACCAGACTTTAATAATTTAATATTAAAAAGTAAGTAAAATATCCCTCATGTTTGTGTACTTAGATGTTTTGGATATATTGGGTTAAATAAGATAGCAGAATTAACTTCCTTTAAAAAGAGCTTATACAAATTTTAGACTTAAATCATTGGCTTACAATGTATTTCTTTCATGTAATGCTGCTTTAAAAAGCAGTGATCTGGATTTTAAAAAAATATGTTCTAACTGCATTATCATTTGCAATCTGGCTGATCATCAAAGAGAGCAAGATCTCAATTCTGATCTGTTATTTGTCCCATTACATGTACTTTTCAAAGAAACAATTCTTTGCTCTGTATTCCCTGTGCATTCAAAGGGAAACAGAGTGCTAAGAAAATGATATTTGAATTTCTCAATAGCTGAGCATATAGAAATGAGTCTAGGAAAGAAGCTCTCATCCATTGGCACCTCTGTGCAATATTGTTAATTCCAAAGTGAGGCAGAGATGGGAACGGCAAGAGCCTCACTCCAATTCTTTCTTACTAGACTGGGGAGGGAAAGCATGGCGGACAGCTCTCCAGCCCCCATAAGCATTTTAAATAAAATACATTAAAAATGCATGTTCATTTTAAGGAGTTAGAGAAGTAAATGAAAAATCATCCATTATTCCCTCATTAGAAATAAAACAACCTGTTGTTAATCATTTCTGTAATTATCAGTAAATGTGCCCAATAAAAATGGGACTGAGCAGTTTTGTAATTACCTTTTATCACTTAATATATTATAAATGTCTTTCTGGGCCCATAAAGGCATTTCTAAAATGATGGTTTTATTTTAGGTTTATTTCATTAATTTCCTTTAGGTAGCATATAAAGTAATGTGTTTAATTGTGACGTTTTCACACTTATATATCATTTTACTTTATTCTTATTCACCCTGGGTTTTAGTTTTAACAGTGTAAGTCCATTCTCTTCAGGTAAAAAAATAAAAATAAAAACCAGTTATTCCAAAGTTCGATCTAAAGCCAATGAAAGCAACTGTACTCTGTCTGAAGCAAGGTTGGAAGCCTGACCCCCTACCTGCCATGCTGGGTCATTACATCACCTAGGGCTCTGCAGGGCACAGTTCAAATGATGGATCTACGTCTTCTGCTTCCCTGGTGTGTGTGTTTGTGTTTGCTTGTTTTTGCCTTACGAGCTGTGTTCCTCAGTTCAGTTTGGCCCCCAGGCTTGGTGATTACTGCTGTTTGGGTATCCTGAAATGCTGACTTTTTACAGGATCTAACGTTGCTTTGTTTCAGCTGCCGCTGACTGTCAGTAAGAATAATAACAGACTGAAGCTGAGGCCGCCTAGGGAAGCTGCCTCAGATAATGAAAACCACTTTATTCACACACAAAGCAGCTCGTTAGAGTGAACTAACTTTTGGTCTACAGTAGTTTTGCTTCTCTGAAATATTCTTTATTTATTAAGTATATCCTGGGCATTACAAAGATGGTATCTGGTGAAATCAGAGAAATGTGAAGAGGGTCAGCAGGACCCATGATCTCAACGATTACCTCTTTATAACAACAAGCATTTGTCTGCCGTGTATTGGAGATGACATGCTCAGGTCCTTTATCTTTTCTTATCTTTAACTAGATTTTAAAAAATCAAGTAACCGAACCCCTTGGGCTTCAGTTTGAAATCAGCCTTTTCAAAAGTCAGGGAGAGTCACACTCTTTTTGGTCATGGTGGAAGATAGCTAATGAAAGTACCCAGCTGTGCATATATGTGCCAATGGGTTGCCACATGGCCCCCGCCATCCCGCCCACATGAATGAGCGCTGTAGAAAACATACTTTGGTGGAAAAGTGTGTACAAACCCAGGGGCGTAGGTACTAACCTGAAAAATGTGCTTTGGGATGACAAACTGAGGAAATGGCACGCTGGTGCTTTCAAAGGGAAGTGGAGATTATTTTTGTTTTGTTATTTTGTTTTTAATTTGACTGGTTGTATTAAGCTTTCAAAAATAGAATGCCTATTACAGTTTTTTTAAAAGCAAATTACTTTTCTTTTGTCAGAATTTATTTGCTCCAAGGCACATACTTAAGATCAGAAAAGAAAAAACACACACACACACAGTTATTTCTCACAGGATAAGAAAATTTTCCTTTGGAGAGCTAACAGGTTCTACTGTTTAAGAAATTGTTTGAAGTAAAGATGCTATGACTTCCAGCTCCCTAATATATAAACTGGGTACAGTGTTTGTATAATTCCTGCATATTACTCCATTTTCAATTGTGTCTTTATTTTTGAAAAAAAAATTAAATTACATCTGTTTATTTTTGTGACTGTGTGGGAGTTGCATGCACCATAGCACATGTGTGGAGCTCAGAGAATCTACAGAGTCAGTTATCCTACTGTGTGGGTCCTGTGGATGGAAGTCAAGTTGCCAGCCTCAGTAGCAATCACCCTTACTTACCGCGTCATCTCGCTGACACTCAATTGCGTTATTCTAGATATTTTTACACAGTAAATACTGAAGAGAATTTTCCCTGTTGGTGATTCCATAGAAGCAGATATAAGAACATACTATTGACCTTCATATCCACAGTTATAAGGCAGTTAAGTGTATTTCTAAATTAGGTGACTAAGGAGGCACTTGGTATGTGAATTTCCTAGCTTCCAGCAATGTGTTATAAGTGCATGAGTTGCCTATAATGTTTGAGTTTACTATAGAGATCTGTGACTTTCTGTTCAGTGTTAGGGCTTCTCAGTTAACAAATGTGAGGGAAAAATTCATGCCCAGATACAGATGTGTGGGTCCAAGAATACAGGTCTCCTGGACAGTGTTTATGCCTGAGAAATCAAGGTACATTATATTATAGAAACCAGTCATTAACTGATTCCTTTCAAAGGTCTTGTAGTTGATTTAGTAGTATATTCAGTTAACTTAGTTCTACATCTAATATATAACAGATAAACAAAAATGCCATCATGTAGCTGTGACTACTAACTGTTCATTGGGCTTTCTTTACAGTATATGAGTTACCTTTTCTCACTGCTGTGGTAAAAAGCCCAACAGAAAGCAACTTAAGGGAGGAAGGACTTACTATGGCAACAGTTTGAGAAGACATCGTCCCTCACGGTGGGAAAAGCATGAGAACTGGAACACGAGGCTACTTGCTCATGATGGGCAGATTAAGAGACTAGGAGCTCTGTTGGCCAGCACGCGGCTGGCTTTGTCTGTTCTCCCTTGCAATTTAGTTCAGGATCCCAGCCCACGGGATGTCACCCACTTTCAGGATGGGTCTTATCTCCTCCGTCATTCTTCCTGGAAACCCTCTCACAAAGAAATCTCATCAATGCACTAAGCATTTTTTAATCAAAGTTGGCAATCAAACGGAAGCATCGTGACTTGTGAGTGTTACATAGCACTTCGCTCGTGCCTGGTTCCTCCCCTCTGAAAGGTCAGCCCATGGAATAGGAAGGTAAGGTAGAAACAGAAGGCATATGCTAGTCTTAGCTCTGTCAATTGGTAGCTCTTTTATTTTGAGCACATCTCCTTTTGTAAAATACTGCACTTATTTATTCATTGTATGTGGTATTTTTTGCTGGGGGAGGTCTGCGATGGGGTGGAGTAGAACACCACAGAATGTATGTGGAGGCCGGAGGGCAACTGGAGGAATTGGTTCTGTCTTTTCACTCTATAGATCTGTGGAGTCCAACTCAGGTCATTGTCATGATTGACAGCAAGTGTTTTAACCTGCTGAGCCACCTACCTCACAGGCCTTTAGGCAAATTTATTATCATAAAGTTAATAGTTATAGCGGTGTGGTGTGGTGGCTTTGTCTTTAAGAAGAAAGTCAGTTTGTGTGATAATACAGTTACTTACCAATAAAATGGAATTTTTGCATGCTTGGGAAAAAAGTGAGTAGAATGGCTATAGATTATCTTACCATATAATTAATTGTAAGGGTAGTGTTTTGCTTGTTTTGCTACATAGCCAGATTACCCTGGAACACACCATGTAGTCCACACTAGCCTCTCCTTCATAGCCCTCCTTTTTTAACCTCCTGGATGCTGGTACTCTTGATATATGACACCATGTCTGTGTCCTAGGTACTGCATGTTAAAAAAACATAACATTTGAAAATACTGTTCAATTGTAAATAGTATGTTTCCAGCCATCTTGATGACTGGTTGCCCACTGGCAACTTCCCAGTGACTAACCTTTTTCCTCAGGGTGACACATCTTGCTCTCTGGGCTAAACAAGACAAAGCCTGATGCCCCGTTTTCTTTCTCTCTTTGTTGAGGGAGGCAGTCTCACATATTCAGGCTTACTTCAGTGTAGCTGAGGATGACCTTGAACTTTTTATCTTCCTTCTTCCACCTCTCAGGTTGAGAATATAGACCTGAAGTACCACACCTACCATCAAAGTTTCTTCCTTTACCATATAACTGTGGTTCTGAAGCACACTTAAATTGAAATTCTAAAAGCAGCACTGTGGATCTGTAACTATTAGGTTTGGCAAAACATGGGAGAAATAGCTCCTATGATTGCTGGAGTCTCTAGATGGAGGAAGGCTTAAAGTACAAGGTGAGACTCTTATGCCACTGCTTTTCTTTAAATTAAGTACATTAAAAAAAAACCTTTTGTGAGGAATAGCTTTGCAATTATAATCAAATTGCAATGATTTGTTCTTTGAATTCCCATGAGCATAAAGATTAGTGTTGCCCTGTGAATGTTTTCACTTTACAGAAAGAAAAATGGTCAACCTGGCCCAGGTCGAGGCATATTATTAAAAAAATAAAGTGTGGCTTCCAGTTGAGGACCTTTGGCAAAGTCTATAGAAATCTCAGTTTCTCTAGGGAAGTGAATGTGACCACCCTGTGCTCTCCATGGCACTGAAATGGCAAGTCTTGGATTTCATTTGGGAGCCAGTCTGACTCCTCAGAATTAAATTATGGGTGAGTTCAGCTTACAGTGGTCTGAATGCTGGACCACCCATATTCCTAAGTAAAAACCCTAACTACCAAAGTGATAGTACCAGAAGGTGGGGTCTTTGGGAGGTCCTTAGATTGCAAAGGTGGAATCCTCATGAATGGGATTGTGTCTTTGTGAAATAGGCCCAAAGAGATTACCTTCCCCTCCCATCACATGACACTGTGGAAAGGAAAAATGGAAAAGGCAAGAAGCTGTATCCCCTACACAATGAGTCTCTGTTCCCTCCGGTGTATATATTTTCATCTTCCCTCATAGTCGAGTAAAGCTACATTTGAGTGAAACCTTCTTTGCAACTTGAAGTCTGCCTATTGACGGCATTCAAGGCTGTTTGGGCCTTTTCATACTGAACATGGTGTTGTCTTAGATAGTTTTGTTACTGGAGGGAGACTCAGTGTCTCTTACTATGTGATATGATGATAAGGATTTTTATGTCTCAGAGAATAAAGGGAGAGACAGGGGAGGAGCAAGGAACATATATCTGTTAACATTGAAATGTAGAAGTATACTCTATAGGGCAAGAACTAGCTCAAGCAAGGGACTCAAGGGTCCCATTTGTCAGATCCAGGGGCTTTTAATTACAAAAAGGAAGGAAGGAAGTCTCTGAAGGGATGGTACGTTTTTGACAGTTGTAGGTGATTGATTTTGACCAAATCAAATAAAGAGGTGGTATGGGACATTCCAAAGGAAATTCTTTCTCAGTTGTTGGGTCCCAGAGTTATAAGACCCCATTACTTATAGACAGGCCTCTGTTACCCTATCTTCATACTCAATTTGTTTCTTATTATATATTAGCTTCACCCATCATAATAAATGAGGCAGAACAAGTGGTTTAACACAACAGGAATTGTCATGATTCTGGAGACTGTGAGGTGTAGTCAGATTTTTTGGGCTGTCAGCTCACAAAATACAACATGGAGACTGATTGATTGTGAAAGCTCGGCCTATAGCTTAGGCTTGTTCCACTAGCTCTTATAACTTAAATTAACCCATTTATATTAATCTACATTTTGCCCCATGGCCTTTTACCTCTCTTCTAACTTACACATTTTATACCTCCTGTTTGCTGTCAAGTCCTCTGGCATCTCTCTCCCACCTAGATTCCTCTCTTCTTTTCTCTCTGCCTGGAAGTCCCACCTCACCTCTTCTGGCCTAGCTATTGGCCATTCAGCTCTTTATTAAACTAATCAGAAGGTGCTTTGGCAAAGACACAGCTTCACAGTATACAAAAAGATTATTCTTCAACAGGGAGGTCCAATATCAAGAGCAAGCAAATGCTACTTGTCTTTCCATGTAGAACATTTCCTGATCAGCATATGACCACTTTCTTGTATGGCCTTACATAGTAGAGAAAGAGAAAGAAAGCATGCTCTCTAATTTTTTTTTTTTCTTGTGTAAAGGCACTCATCCCATCATGGTGTCCTCATCTAGAACTACCTGCTGAAGGCTTCATCTCCAAATACTGTCATGAGGCAGGCTAGGGTTTCATAGAAATCTGGGAAGGACAGTGCAGTCCATGACTCCACATAGTTTGTTCCTCTGGTTATCTGATTTGACTTTCCAAGCTCATTGACGCCTAGCACCTCTTCTCTCCCCACTCTGTTCAATCATAGAGTTAGGTCAAAAGCTCCAACTTTGGCAGACCCAATAGTCTAAGCTTCACCACCTGTGCCTACATGTCAATTAAAAACACATGTGGTAAGCTGGGTGGTGGTGGTGGTGGTGGTGGTGGTGGTGGTGGTGGTGGTGTACGCCTTTAATCCCAGCACTCGGGAGGCAGAGGCAGGTGGATCTCTGTGAGTTCAAGGCCAGCCTGGTCTAGAGAGATCCAGGAAAGGCACCAAAGCTACACAGAGAAACCTTGTCTCGAAAAAACCAAAAAAACAAAACAACAACAACAACAACAAAAACACATATGGTAATGAAATGGGGAGAGGATTTAGTAAGTGTAGCCACATTAGGAAGAATCAAAGAAGACTTCAGTGACCCCAGGCCTGTCTTCAGGGCATTGAGAAGAGCTTTAGAGTAAATCGAGGAAGGACTGGGACAAGGGGTAAGAGGCATAGATAATTACAGTTTCTATTGAGGTCTGCTCCTTGATCCTTGTCTCTTCTTTCAGTTCTGCATGCCAGAAGGAATCCTTTTTTTTAGTTTTTTTTTAGAAGGAATCCTTCTTGCTGGAGGGAACCAAATGCCTCTCAGATGATTACTTCCTCTTTAGGATGCAGCCTGCCATTATGGACAACTACTCTTACCTGGGGGATAGTCTGTCCTAATAGTCTTTGTTCATCCTGGAGCTTAAGGTGACTATAGGTTTAGGACAATGAGTTGTCTCTGTGCCTTCGGACTTGAAGAGGAATGAAGTAGAGTAGACAGGGAGACCATCCTTAGTGATTATGGTGGTTTGAAACAAATGACTCTCAAAGGGAGTGGTACCTTTAGGAGGTGTGGCCTTGTTGGAGTAGGTGTGGTCTTGTTGAGGACCTGCGTCACTATGGAGGCCGGCTTTGAGGTCTCATATATGCTCAAGATACTGCCCAGTGCCCAAGTTCACTTATTGTTGCCTTCTGATCAAGGTATAGCCAGCACCATGTCTGCCTGCAGGCTGCCATGCTCCCTGCCATGATAATAATGGACTAAACCTCTGAAACTGTAAGCTGCCACCTCAATTAAAAGTTTGCCTTTATAAGAGTGGCCATGGTCATGGTGTCTCTTCACAGCAATAGAAGCCCTAACTAAGACAGTGATTTTCCATTCCTATGCAAACCAGTCAGCAGTTTGATACAAGTAAAGGAGATAGATACAAAGTGAAGGCAGAGGTGCCTGGCTTTCACCTGCTTCCAGCCACCTCATGGGTCCATGTGAGAGGCCAATCCTTTTTAGTGAGAGCTGTTTCTTAGACCTCTTGTGATACCTAGTGTACTACATGTGCTCATGATGCACTTATCATCATAAACTCTTCATCAACGATACTGTAGCTTTATATTTGTCTGAAAGTATTTTCTTTATTGTGTGTACATCATTCAGGAGAAAACTGTAAGCGGTTCTCAATTACTGAAAATGCTACCAGAAAAGTTCAAAGTACATGTATCTCCTTCTTCGTGTCCCCTCTATCCCCCTCTCCCTAACCATGAAATTCTTGCAGGCCTAGCTTAGGGCAGGAATGGAGCCTAACCAATGTGCATGTTTCCTAAAATTTCATTCCCTTCCCTTGGGAGCTGGTTGAATGGAGTTTTCAGAAAAAATTAAACTATTTTATAGAATTAAGAAAATATATTCAGGCTGAACTTTTGCAGCCATGAAATACTGTCTTCAGGGAGCTAGGGTTCCATCTTGTGAGATTTTTAGTCTCATTAACAGAAGAATTTAAAAGCAGACTCCAAAGGGAACTTGAGGATATTTTATTGGACTTTGAGAGAATGCTAAGAGAGCAGGCAAGCTACAAATCTTGGTAGCTGATTTGAGGAGGGAGATGGAGAAGAGGAAGAAAGAAATCAAAGTCTTTGAGTTGAGGTCCAAGAAAACTGGCATCTTCAGCAAGGGAGGTTGGCAAGCAGCTGCATGGTAGAAGGGTGGAGGGGTGTTAGAGAAAGACCGAGAATGTCCAGAGAGTCAAGGAAAGCGTAATAAGGATTTTGACCAGCATCCAAAGAAGAGCTAGGAAGGAGAAAAGGAAAAGTTACATTTTTGTGCTAGTACTTAGATTCTGGGCCAGACTTAGCAGTAAAGGTCTGCAATAACTGCATCATTGTGCCCATCTTCTTAGCATGTCTTTGGGTGAATCAGCTTTCCCAAGAGGGGGCCTCCTGGCCAGATGATCAACACACCAAGAGTTGGATTAAGTCTAAGGGGAAGGGAAAATAGTATGTAATGTTCTAATCTTGAGGGCAACTCAAAAGCTCATGGCTCCCCACCAGGGCCAGAGGTAGAACTCAGATCCTACATTTTGACCGGAAGGAAATAGTTGTCTATGGATGGGCCTCAACAAAGTCCTGACACTTCTACTTCTTCATGTGTTATTTAAGTCCTAAGGAGGGGCAGTTATGAAGCTCTGCTTTTTAGAGTTCCTAAGAAAACAGGAGCTAGGGGCTGAAGTCCACCAAGAGGAAGGGGTTCACTTCCAATTGTCTCCAAGTTGGCTAGTCTCTGTCTAGTTACCTAACATTATTATTGTTAAATAATGATTTTAATGTTGGAAAAATAATTTCTGCACCAAAACTAGATTATAGGAGCTGAATTTTGATTTATTGAAGTTTAAGGAAAAGCTAATTGAATAATAGAGAATTTAAAAGTAAACACCCATAGAGTTCTTTTCTGCAGTTACTTGCCTGTCCACGCATGGTATGTATAGCAAAGGTTCAACTAAGTCAGCAGATGTGTGTTTAGGTTACTCTACTGCTGACCGCTCTCTGACCCGATGCCCATTATGTTTCTAATATTTATTTATTTATTTATTTATTTGGTTTTTCAAGACAGGGTTTCTCTGTGTAGCTTTGCGCCTTTCCTGGAACTCACTTGGTAGACCAGGCTGGCCTCGAACTCACAGAGATCCGCCTGCCTCTGCCTCCCGAGTGCTGGGATTAAAGGCGTGCGCCACCACCGCCTGGCTAATATTTATTTCTTCACCCATAAATCGGGCTATAGGGGCAGATGATTTCCAACGCTCACGCAAACTTCAAGGCAGAAAAATATGAAGTTGTCCAGCATATGTTCTTTATCTTGTTTCATTCTTTTTATTAGATATAGAATGTGTTAATAAACAAATTTGAGAGTTGTAGCTTCGCATTTACTGGTCTTGGTGATTTGGTTACAGTTAAAAAGATATTATAAACTCTCAAAAAGATTAGCTATTGAGTTGAGATGGTGCAGGAGATAAGAGGGAGATATACAAATACTAATTAATGAAAAATACCTTTATTTCTTAAGAAAATAATTAGATTAATTTTTAGGTAAGCATTGGGAGTAAATCTGGTTTTTTTCTACTACTTTTAAGGCCTCTTTTTTTTAACATATACCCTAAACTATTGTCCTAGCAAATCATTTCCGAAATTGAATTCAAGATTTGCATAATTTTATAGAGTATGAAACAAAAGGTGGTTGTCATTCATGAAATGTAGATTTGTGCTGCTTCAGGGAAACAAATCAGATTTCCTACATATATGCATGGTGGTGATGCAGAATGCAGCTTTATAGACAGCCAGAAGGAGATTTTTCTGGCTATCAATTTAGCTGGGAAGTTTTCTTCTGTTGGTTTTTCACAAGGTTAGAGTTGTAGTGGTTACATTTATTTTCTTTATGTGTCTCTGGAGTTGGCCAGCATTTCAGGAGCCCTCTCTGCATAGTTCTTTTTGAGTATTATTTTTATTTTATTTTCAAATATTGCTAGAACAAAACCATGCACTTCGATGACACCTGGAATGATGAAACAAATGTTTTGTTCACATTACAAAAATTAGATTTAGAAGAAATGTTGGTTTTTTTGTGTCAATTTAAAAGGTCATCTGAGCTGAGTTGTTGTTTGTTCTTATGAAAAAGAAGTACTGGGATTGAGTACTAAATCTTTTTAAGACAGCTGGTGAGATGGTTCAGTGAGTAATGTTGCTTGCTGCCAAGTCCAATGACCAGAGTTTGATCCACAATATCTTCATGTGGATGGAGGAGAAGAATGACTCCTTCAGATTGTCCTCTGATCCCCACATGTATGTTATGGCATACACACACATAACCCCACCCCTCCACACACAACAAACAAAGGCAATTTTTTAATTTCAAGAAAATCCTGTTTGTTTGAATTTTTTTCCCTTAAAATATTTAACAAGCACTTACCATGTATCCCAGGAAGGTCATGAAGTAGACTTTAAAAATAAAAAAGAATTGAAGATGGGGAAAGTATGGAAGTTTATCATTCAAGCTCAAAGTAATGTTGGTGAATTTAGTGAACTCAAACAATAAAGTGCTTTCTAGAAATGCTTTCAAGAGCTAAAACTACTTTAAGTAAAAAAAAAAAAAAATGTGTTCTGGGTGGTGGTGGCACATGCCTTTCAAGACTAGCCTGGTCTACAGAGCAAGTTCCAGGACAGCCGGGGCTACACAGAGAAACCCTGTCTTGAAAAATGAACAAATAAAACAACAACAAAAAAGTGAGACTATCATAAATAAAAAGATGGTGTAGGTCCTCATTGAATATTGGTGTGCTGGCCAAGCCATGATTTAATTGTAAGCATTTTTGATGCTGTGAGTGAACATTTGAAGCCTGGATGAAGTACTAGCAGGTTTGCAGCATTTACATTTGTAGATCTTTAACACACAACTGTTTGCTCTGGGGAATTAGGCATTTAGTAGTGCAGCGTGCCTCCTTGTGATATGGAGAGAAAGTGAACAAAAGTATTCTGGGTTGCGCAAAATTTGCTTTCTGCTTCTACATGAAACATGCTGAATTAGGACCCTGAGGGGTAGACACTGGAAATCAGCATTATTTGAATTCTTGGAATGATTTTTACTCACGCTGAGATTTTACAAGTAGTGAATCAGGGCCACAGAGCAGGCCCAATTATCTTTTCAAGTTTGAAGTAATTAGTGGGAGGCTTCATGGCAGAAGTTAAGCTTTAAATTAAATGTTTCAATAAATCCAAAGTGCTTATGTAAAAGCATACCTGTTCTTTGAGTCATTTATAGTGTGCCCATTGATACATCTAATCCTTATTGGGGAAAACCTGGCTTCTTTCAAAGGAACATTGCATATACTATTCTTCAAACTAGCAAAACCACATCATATTACTTTTGTGAAGGCCTTATAATTAAAAACAGACATCATGCCATGTTAAGTGTCTTGAAAATGAATGTTTCTGATGTCAACCCTCCCTCCCTTTTGATCATTTAGATGAATTCCTACAGCAAATGAAATATGGCAAGCTGGCTTCATGTGTGATCACTGTTCTTCTTGGAAATAAGAGAGAAACGCTAAATCTTTCCATGCTAAAACCTCCCCAAAAATGCATGTTTATATGATTCTTTCATCTTCTTCAAAATTGCTGTGAAAAATATCACCCCTTCAGAATGCATGCTTATAGACACGTTAATTAATTTTTGAAATTGGGCACATTCCAAAGATTTTGTTTGAACTCATAGAAATTTGACTGGTGTGTTAAAGTATCTTATACTATGCCTTTTAGGTTTTGTATTTGTTAGTCTGTTTGGTTTAAGGAGCCCTTATTTATTTTCTCCCAAAGTGACCATGTTTCTTGGGGGAGACACAGTACAGATGTCTACTCACCCAATAAAGAGCATGAAGGGACACTAGCCCCCTTGAACATGTGGCTCTGGCAGGCCTCTCCCTTTTCTCCCATTCCTTCTACCTTGCTGAAAACCATGAGATTACATCCCTAGCCACCTCCTCCTCCTGAGGCTGACTACCAAGGGTCTAGCTATTGAAGTATTGAAGTCCAGCAATCAGAAATCCTCTTTGGTTGTCCTAATTAGCATGCCCAATTAAAATCAAACATCTCATCTTAACATGGGGTTTCTCCCTTTACCTATATAAACCCCCATTTGCCTGTGTGCCACGTCTGTCTCCTCAATCCAGAGGCAGCCCTTCGTCCCTGTGGGACAAATACCCCTGCCCCCTTCTGCTGTCCTTTTTGTTTGTTTGTTTGTTTGTTTGTTGTTTTTTTTTCGAGACAGAGTTTCTTGATGTAGCTTTGTGCCTTTCCTGGATCTCGCTCTGTAGACCAGGCTGGTCTCGAACTCACAAAGATCCGCCTGCCTCTGCCTCCCGAGTGCTGGGATTAAAGGTGTGCACCACCACCACCCGGCATAAGCAAGGTTTATTTGTTTGTTTGTTTGTTTGTTTGTTTGTTTTTTCAATACAGGGTTTCTCTGTGGAGCTTTGTGCCTTTCCTGGAACTCACTCTATCCCAGGCTGGCCTCGAACTCACAGAGATCCTCCTGGCTCTGCCTCCTGAGTGCTAGGATTAAAGGCGTGCGCCACCACTGCCCACTGCTGTTCTTTTCTCCTTCTCTCTCACCCCAAATTTCCCTTGCCCCACATCTTAGCCCATTCTAACACAGGCCTCCCCTTCTTCTTCTCTTAAAATTACACCTACAAGGTCACTTGCTGCTGTTTTCTGCCTGAGTCAGAAAGCAGCCGCTTTATCTTTTCTTCCCTGCTTAATAAAGGATCTCTCTGTGGAAGCCGCGAACCATGACAGACCAAAGGAAAAACTGCACCAAAATCCAATTTGGTGGATTTATGTTGGGGTTACAAACAAGAATACGGGTGAGGGGTTACTTGCAGGAGCAGGGGCAATCTAAAAGCAGCCACATCACTGCAAAGCCCAACCCCAACACAGGCGATGGCACATGAGAGCCATTAACACTGGGGTGTTTGTACAACTTGCAAGCATCTTGACAGGTCCCCAAAATCTCCTCTCTACAGCCTGGCTGGTCAGACTCTCCTTCTCTAACAGTTGTTTTCTGTTTAACTCATGGGAGAAGGCCTTCTTGACTCTTGCAAGTTTCAACTTTTCCCCAATGTGATATTTGTTTACCCCCTGAGTTTCATGAGCCGCCCCTCCCTCCTGGAGGGTATATTTTAATTTCAGGGAAACTTTTATAAGTACCGTGTAGACAGACAGTGAGCAGTGTGGCAGGAAAGGGATTCTAACTATGAGTTAGTCATCATGACCAAGGATTGTATAATGAAAAAGGACAGCACTAGGTAGAGCCCAATCAACATTACAGAGGCTTTCTCTGACAGCTGACAGGAGCAGATGCAGAGACACACAGTGAAACAGTAGGTGAAGAGAACCCAAACTGAAGATCTCCATCAGGTCCCTCCCCTTGGAGCTTGGGGAACATGATGGAAGAGGGGGAGGAAGAACTGTAGGACCTAGAAGGGTCAAGGACACCATGAGAACATGACTCACAGACATCAACTAACCAGAGCTCAGATGGGCTCACGGAGATTGAACCAAAAATCAGGGAGCCTGTATGGGTCTGAGCTAGGTACTCTGCATATACGTTATGGTTGTTAGCTTGATGTTCTTGTGGGACTATCAACAGTGGAAGTGGGTGTGTCTTTGACTCTTTCACCAGCTCTTAGGATTCTTTTCCTCCTATTGGATTGCCTCGCCCAGCCCTGATATGAGAGTTTGTGTCTAGTCTTACTGTATCTTATTGTGCCATGTTTGGATGATATCCCTGGGAGGCCTGCTCTTTTCTGAAGGGAAATGGAGGAAGAGTGGATCTGGGGGAGAGAGCAGGGAAGAGGGGCTGGGAGGAGTGGAGGGAGGGGAAACTTCGGTCGGGATGTATTCTGTGAGAGAAGAATAAATGAATGAATGAATGAATGAAAGTTAGTCAATTTAGACCTATAGTTTGGAAATCCAGATCCAGGTTCTGAACATTTTGTCCCACTGCCCAGACTGAGAATAAGATAAAATAGTTATTTTGAAGGTATCAATTTATTAGTTGCTATGATTACGTCTCTTGTGTCCTTTTTCTCCTTTCTCTTAATAAACTTCCCTTGCAGTTGGAAACATTTTCAGAATTCCAGTTTAGCACAGTGGTCTTAGGAGACAAATGTCCACCCAAGGTGCTAGAGCGGGAGCTCAGAGTTTTCCTCATCACTTTAGCATTTCTCAGTTCCCCGCAACTTGTTGCTTCTCATTTCCCATCTTTTGAGACTCTTTTTCTATTGTTCCTTGTAATCCTGGTGTTTAAAATATCTCTGAACAACGCTAGTTGTTTCTTAGAAAATAATGTCAATTAACTCTTGAGTTTCATATCAGACTAAAGTGTGGTTGTATAACCCAGCAAGACTAGAGGAACAAGGCCGGGCGGTGGTGGCGCACGCCTTTAATCCCAGCACTCGGGAGGCAGAGCCAGGTGGATCTCTGTGAGTTCGAGGCCAGCCTGGGCTACCAAGTGAGTCCCAGGAAAGGCGCAAAAGCTACACAGAGAAACCCTGTCTGGAAAAACAAAACAACAAAACAAAACAAACAAACAAAAAAAAAAGACTAGAGGAACAAACTGCATCACCTCTAGCCTTTTAGTGAACTCTAGACATTAAATATCGAAGGTGTATTTATCATAAGGCTATCCATCTGGCCTGCTTGCAGAAATACCTTAATAGTTCCTAGCATTCTGTATGTACTTCACAGTGACAGTGACTCCAGAATTCCAAACAAACCTTCCCTCCTGCCCTTTTCTTTCCTCTTCTTTTTCTGTCTGCCTGTCTCTCTCTCTCCCTCCTTCCCTCTGCTCTCTTTCTTTCTTCCTCCCCTCCCTTCCCTTCCTCCTTGTTTCCATCCTTCCCTCCTCTCCCTTCCTTCCCTCCCCTCCCCTCCCTGTCTCCCTTTCCTCTCCTCCCTCCCTTTTTGCCTCCTTTCCTTCCCTCCCTTTATCTCCCCTCCCCTTCCCCTCTCACCCCTTCCTTCCTTCTTTCTTCAGGGTCTCATGCATCTTAGGTTGGCTTTGAACTTTATAGTAGCCAAGGGCGGCTTTGAACTTCTAAACCATCACCACATCTAGAGTGTTAAGATTATAGGCACACACACAACCAACCTGTTTTTATGTGGAGTTGTGCAGCCAATTCAGGGCTCTGTGAATGCTAGCCAAGCACTCTATATCCTCAAACCTCTTTCAAGGATGCCTTTCCTTTCTTAAATAGACAAAATGACTAGATGCCCGCACAGTGAGTTACAATGTGAATGTGTTTTTGTTTTCATCAGTAAAAAGTCACTCACTATGTTAAAAAAAAAACAGCAACAACAACAACAACAACAACAAAAAAAACAAATACTGGTTTCAGACTGGTGTTTCAAGTTAATCCCAATAACAGAGTACATAGAATGCTGAGAATTCCAATATCATGTGCTGGTAAAGTGAGCACTCGTGAATCTGCTGTGGCCTATTCTGACCCACTCGGGCTTTCTAGAAAGTAATTTGGCAACATATATGTCAAATTATTCCTGAGTTTGGATGTAGTGATTCAAATTTGAGGAATTTTAGTCCGAGGAAAATTAATGTGCAAAAATATATTTATAAGACTCATTCTCCTTTTTGCTTTTTGTTTAGCAGTGGGGTATTAGAAACAACAAAATAGAAAGTTTTTTTTAATTTTTTTATTTATTTTATTTTATTTATTTATTTATTTATTTATTTATTTTTTTTTTTTTTTCGAGACAGGTTTCTCTGTGTAGCTTTGCGCCTTTTCTGAACTCACTTGGTAGCCAGGCTGGCCTCGAACTCACAGAGATCCGCCTGCCTCTGCTCCGAGTGCTGGGATTAAAGGCGTGCGCCACCACTGCCTGGCGAAAGATTTTATTTAAATAATGCAGACAACTAAAAACCTCTAATTCAGTGAATTAAAAAGAATCAATTAGGTGGAAAAATAATAATAAGTCAATGAATGACCCAATGATTTTGTAAATAAGTTTATATAGAATGCGCAAAATTAGCAGTGTTTTTGTTTTTTTGTTTGTTTAGTGTGTTATAAGTGATTTTTTTCTGAGTTTTATGATTTTTTTTTTTAGCACAGAGTCTGTGTCATTTCATTTCTCTAGATTAAAAAGTCTTTCTTTAAGAACATAGTCACGGTCAAAGAGAAAATATATTTTGAAGTTAAATAGACAAATAGAGATTTGGTGACTAAAAGTTACCATCTTCGTTGTATAGAGTGATGGTCAAGAAAGCCAATGTCAGAAAGATACTTAGCAATTGCTTTTGCTCTCCAGTCCCTTATTCCTCTGTTTGGGAGAATGAAGCATGTGAGGTCAACTAGTAGAGTTGGTATGAATCACTTAATAAAAATTATGTTGTCAAAAGGATGTGACTGTTAGTCTTCAGTACCAAGACTGGACTTAAAATCACCATAGAGACACACTGCTGGATATATCTATTAGGCATTTTTAGAATAGAGAAAACACACTCTGAACATGGGAAGTATATCTCATGGGCTGGTGCCACAGACTGAATAAAAAGGAAAGAGCAATCTATGTATCATCGTTCTTCCTTCTCTGTTTCCTGAGTGAGGATGCTCTGTGACCTGTGACCTCAGGCTCCTCCCACTGTGCCGCCTTTGCCAGGATGGACTGTACCTTTAACTGTGAACCCAACAAATCCTTCCTCTCTTAGATTGCTTCCTGTCAGATGATTGCCAACCATCATGAGAAAATTATAATACAATCGTGACAGAGACACAACCCTGTTACTTAGTTTTTGTTGGTTGAAAAATAGTCAAAATTAAGGGAAGGGAGAAAAGGAAAAGGTTATGGGATACATGCCACATTAAAGTAGAGGGAGCAGCTATCTGGAGGAAGGAAGGGAACCAGCCAAAGGGAAGCAAGGGGCATGGGAAAGGGTATGAAGAAGAACAAAGTAAAATAAAAAAACAGAATAAATCATAAATTTTTAAAAAGTATTTACCACTTTTTTAAAATGTGGGACTCAATACTTTTTTAGGTTGTGATACTCTTTGAAATTTCTAACTCTATAACCACATGCACAATAAGTAAAAACATACATATATACATATATGTATATATATGTATTGCATGCAAACTTGTGTACACATTCTGATAACTAGAATATTATATTAAATAGCAACAATCAGAAGTTGCCAGTTTTCTCTATACACTTGTTATGTATTGTGTCATTTGCCACAAATCATCTCAATTCTAGTAATTCATAGTTTTTCCCCACTTACTTTTGACACATTGAAGCTTCAAAGTATAGGTCACTTACATATCCAAGAGTGTGATGTTACAGTAGGTCCTTTTGACTCAGAAGCCTTATCAGTAAGTAAGTCATGTACACATTCATACTCATGTGCACACACAGCTTAAGAATGTATAGAAATTTCCTAAAAAGAACATGAGAGGGAAATACTAAATTCGTTCATACTATAGGAGTGTCAGGGCCTTCGTATTTGCTCAGCTGCTAATATGTGCAAGGTCCTTGCTTAGATTATTATCTCAGCTGGTTTTCCTAAAAACCACACAGTGGTATATAGCCTTTGTCTTTCTGCTGAGAAAATGAGCATTCTAATCCCCTAACTTATTTGTGCAAGGTCAGATAGTCAGTGTGCAGCCAAGGCATGACTGGAATTCAGGCATCTTTGGCTCTGTGACTTTTAATAGCACCATGCTTAGTGACAAACATTGCTTTTTGTTTTTCTTAAAAATTGATTTCATTTTTATTTGCTTCTCTTTCTCTCTCTGTCTCTCTGTCTCTGTCTCTCTGTCTCTCTCTCTGTCTCTCTCTCTCTGTCTTTGTGAATATATATCACATGTATGTGAGTACCCATCAAGGCCAGAAGAGGGCGTTGGGTCCCCTGGAGCTGGAATTACAGGAGGTTGTGAGCCAGCAGACATGAGTGCTGGGAATTCATCTCTGGAAGAGCAGAAGGCTCTCTTAACTGCTGACCAGTGGCTCTAACTTCCCTTTGTTCATTTTCTTCCTAAAGTATTAGAAAGAATTTAACCATTGTTCATTTTATTTACTTTTTCTATTTGCTCACTGCACATTATAATACTAGCTTTTTAAACAGCTAAAGTCTTAGTCCCTTTTCATTTATACCTCCAATGATTTAAATTCAAAGCCTGAAAAAAACATATTATTTTAAATTCTCATGAACCTGAACCAAGGTTTCAGAAGTGTAATGAAACTTTCTTAGAAGGAGTGTGCCTAGCCTTCAAAAATGTTTACTTTGTATATCTATTTATTGTGCATAAGGAGATGATTATCATATGAAAGAATATTAAGCACATCAGTGATAATTGCTCAATCTTTGAAATTTAAAATGTCACTCCTACTTTGAGTAGTTAATTTTACGATCATAATTGGCACAAAAACTATTTAGTTCTATGAAACTGTACCCTAAGGATTTTCTAAAGAAGTGTTTCCATGAAACCAAAAGCCAGCTGAAAGTGCTGTGTGGAACAGGAATGAGATGAATATTTCATGGTGTTACAAGATGCTTATATATCATGTGCTGATGGGACTACACAAACCTGAGATAAACACTGCCAGGCATGCATGTTTGGTTAGGTGTTTTAAGACTATTACTAGCAACCAAGCTTTTAAATTATTTAATTGTCTTTTAATGTCTTGAAACATTCATTATAGTCTTCATAGCCCCTTCTTTTTTGGGGGGAGTGTTATAGTCTAGTATGTCATCTTTCCTTATATAATTAAAATAATCTGTTTCAGAAGATTATTTTTATTTAAATGATTATTTGGAGATAAACTTCTTTTACATAGGAATTGCTTGCTTGTTTCTTAGGCTGCGTCCAGGAGCAGCTTTTTATGACCGTGGGATTTATGTCAACATAGTTTCCAATCTCACAGAGCAGCTGTACAGATAGTGAGCAAACTGTCTAACATTAACTGGTTATTTTAGCACATGAATACCTCAGCAATCTAAGGAGGTTCCAGACTCTTCAAAGACCACCTGCTGTGTTTTCTGAGAATAGTTCAAGAAGAAGGTCATGGCTCACTTTCGTGCAGGACACACGTGTACATGTCTCCAGCGAGTGTCCCCCAAACTACCACCTTCCCCTGTGAAGAGTTGGCCACATGGCAGCTGAAATTCACAAATGTAGTTGCTGGCCTGTAGCAGGATTGATGTAAAAATTGACTGGATGATCTTATGGATAGATATGTCTTCTGCTTCTTTTATATTGCTGATAAGGCCAAGATCTTTGAGTGTTCATGTTTTCCCACCTTACCCCATGCCACCCCCACTGAAAGTAAACTTTCACTCACAATTTTTTTCTTCTGTTATTTCATTGTTTTAGTTTCTGAGTCACATCCTTATTTTATTGCTGTGAGAAAGTCACATGAGCTTTCTTAGTGACACCAACACTAAGACAAGTAAAAATAAACAAAGTCCTTTCTCCATTGGTGACAATGACGAAACAAGTTAAAAAATCCAGTCTATTTCACTAAACGGTGATGAAAAGTGAGGTGATCCCAGCTAAAGCACTCACCTACCCACAGACTCTGGAGGTGATGCTCAAACTTAGTAAAAAGCTGTGCCTAAGATAATGAAAGACAGTACATAGCGTACTGTAGATTTCTATTTTACTCATGAAGAAGCACAGTGGATTTATTTTGTGTTGATGCTTACTTATTGTGACCATAAATAAGGACACAGCAGACTTAGAATGCATACCTGGTGGCTATGACGTTGGATTACAAGCTGTCAGCTGAATATACAAGGGAGTATCTAACTAGACTCAAAAAGATAGTGGAGTATTAATGGGGATCTAAGGACTCTTCTAACACTCTAAAGAACCCTGCATATGTTATTATTAATTTTTTATTGAATGAGGAAGCAAACTGATCATTTAACAAATAACCTTTGCCTAAATTGTGTTCAGAATCTCAGGATCTCTGTGTGGAAATGATAGAGGACACTATCTTAGGTATATGGAGCTCCTATGGGACAGAGAACAATTGACATTTCAAAGAAGTTTCCATGGTAAATTTAGTAGTAGGCAATGATTCTTTAACAAATACATACTAAATGATAAGATTATGAATTTTGTTATTAGTCCGTTTACTACTCCCTGAAAGGTGAATAGAATATCATAGTCTACGTTTAAATTAACTGATTCATAATTCACACGACTTTGCTCTACAGCACTAACAGTCCAATTGACTCTGTAATGAAGTAGTACTGAGGACTTCTTGTGTGTTCACTAAGTGACGGTCACTGCTGGGTCCAGCATATAGGAAGTTTTTCATTTCACAAAAGTGGACATGGTGTGCATCAATATACCCAGTCTAAAGTTTAAGCACTTGGTATTCAGACTGGCTTAAAAAGCACTAGAAATGCTCTCTGCCTTCATTCTGTGAAGCATCCTCAAATTATTACCAGGCAGGGTGCTCATTCTGTATATCTGCACAGCACCATGTTTCTGTTCTCATAGACTGTCCTGCTCTGTTCTACTATTATGACCATTTGGATTTAGCTGGATTGGTCTTCACTACAGAGCCTAAGTTCACCTATAACCCTCCTGCCCTAAGTGCTGAGATCATATGTACACACCACTGCACCCAGCTCTGCTCTGTTTATTTTGAAGATAGCTTATTTTTCAAGATGCTTCAGAGTCAGCAAAATTGATTAGTAAGTTCAGAGAGTTCCCCTATATTTCCTGTTCCCACACATTCCTAGCCTCCTCAACCATTGAAGTCTTTACCAGAAGGCTATACTTGCTGCAAATAATGGACCTATAGTAGTGATACATTATCATTCATAGTACATACTTTATATTGGGGTTCATTCATAGTATTATAATATGTTTTTTTTTACAAATATAACAAATATTTCCCATTACAGTTCATAAATACTCATTTTCCTTATCCTAAAAATCCTCTGTGTCCTGGCCTTGCCTTCCCAACCCCTGACCTTTTACTGTCTCCATGAACTTTCCGTCTACAGAATGCCATATAGTGAAACTGTGCAGCAGAAAGTCTTTTTGGTTGTCATCTTTCACTGCAGGACACTCTTAAATTTTCTCCATAGTATTTCATGGTTTAATACCCCATTTCATCTTTAGAACAGAATAATATTCCTTTGTTTGGATGCACCAGTATTTATTTTTTCTGTTAACCCACTGAAAGGCATTCTGGCTGCATCATATAACTGTTCTATTTTAATTCTGTTCATGTGTGCCTTTCTTCTGCTGCATTATATCTTTCTACAATGAATCCTTGATTTCACTGCATTGTGTCCTCAAGACCTGTTATGGAAGGTTGTATATGATTCTACCTTAATAGGTATGACCTGTAATACACCTGCATTTGCCAACTTGTGAGGATGTAAGAGCTAACAAGTATGAAAACTCATGTTTTGGTAGTACTTTTAATAGTTTTTTTTTCCCCTGAGTTCCTTGGTGTGTTTCTGTATGTTCAGGATGCTCTAATTACTCAGTGCTGGGTGGTTGTCAGGTTGCCTGGAGATACTGTCCATCGTTGCTGCTAGGGCCACTAACCTCCAAAGGAGACTGTGTTCTTCCTATGGACACTAAAGATGCATATTTCTTTTTTTTTTTTTTTTTTTTTTGGTTTTTCAAGACAGGGTTTCTCTGTGTAGCTTTGCCCTTTCCTGGAACTCACTTGGTAGTCCAGGCTGCCTCGAACTCACAGAGATCCCTGCCTCTGCTCCGAGTGCTGGGATTAAAGGCGTGCGCCACCACCGCCCGGCTAAAGATGCATATTTCTAAGGTTGCAGAACCCAGAAGATGCCATTCCAAATCTAAGTATGTCCTGTTTAGCTTATTTTAATTTTCCATTGGGTAGAAGAACAATTATTTATTGAAGTAGAGATGAAATTTAAAAGGGGAATTGTACTTAATTTTCAATAATTTTTAATACCCATTGTTTATTTTGTGTGTTGGGGGGAGGGTGTGTACCTGTGCTGTGAATGTGTGTGTGTGTGTGTGTGTGTGTGTGTGTGTGTGTGTGTGTGGTCAGAAGTCAACTCATGGCAATCCATTCTCTCTTTTCACTATGTGGGTTCCAGGGATTGAACTCAGGTCACCAGACTTGGTGGCAGTCGCTTTTACCCACTGAGCCATCTGGCTGACCTGATTTGTGTTCAGTTTTTCATTTCATCAAAATTGCACGGTAGGCTGATATTTTTTTAGACAGCTTTCCATCTCTGTAATGAACACCTGAGCTTATCCATTTTTAAAAAGAGAATGTTTATTTTAGTGTTGGAGATGCAGCTCAGTGGTTAAAGTGCTTGTCTAGCATGTGTACCACAAAAGGAAATTTTATTTTTGCTTACCATTTTTGGGGTTACAATTTGTGATCAACTGACTCTACTCCTTTGTGCCTGTGGCAAGGTGGTACTTTATAGCAAGGAGCATGAGGCAGAGCAACACTGCTCACCACATGCCTTGGATGCTGAAGACAGAGAAGAGATGGAGATCCTCTAATCCTCTTCAAGGGCACAACCCCAAGGGACCTGAAGTCAGCCCACCCATACCCATCTCAGAAACTCTCCATATACTCCTAGTAATATTGCTGAGCACCAAGTTTTAACATAAGGGATGCTGGGGGACATTCTAGAACCAGCAATAACAATATAAAATTAGACTTATATGTGGGAATTTTCCCTTATCGTGGGAGGATCAAAATAAGTGAGCTCTTCCATCACTTGCTTTTGGGATAGTAATGGTTGTAATTAAGTAAGCCAACATTAATGCTTTGGAGGAGACTGCCACTGTATTTTATTTAATAATGCTGTTAGAGATAGGCTGATACTCTCTGCCAAGTTCATACTTTCTCAAATGGATATGAAAAGATTGGTATTTTTTCCTTGGTAGTAGAAAAGATATATTTGGAGTAATTTAGAATGATGATGAAGAATGAGAAAAATAGGACTGTAAGCAGAAGTTAGGATCATCAGATGTTCATGGTTTTGACCAGACAATCCAGCATTTGCTTGATAGTTCCATAAAAGAACTAAAGAACTGCTTAAGTGACAAGATTCTGGGTCTGCATTCTAGGACCCTTTTGGAGGAGAGTCATTACAAGAACTCCTTACATACGTCGGTATTTTGATTGGAACTGTGTGGCAACCTTAGTTCTGCAGTAGACTTTGCTGTCCTTGATCATTCTTCTACGCAGCACTATGTAACAGCCAATCGGTCCTCTTTGCTACACGAATCAGTTTACATTTATATACACCTAGGAGACGACATATAGATCCAGAGTTTAAACTCCAGTTTTGATGACCCCTCCATAAAGACACGGGACTAATTTAGCATATGGACCCAGATATATCTGACTCTGAAGATCATTTCATATTATGACACAATGTGTTTCTGCTACCTCAAAAGTGCATTATTCAACCCAAGCATGCAATATCATTAACTGTGCTGATCACCTTAATTGGCCTTCTTCCCAGCATTCATAGAGATGCCTGGCCCCATGCCACCATTTGCCTTCAGTGTTGCTTGGCAGAGGTCTCAGCATGTCGCCTGTAGGGTTTACCATGGTTCATGTTTGCCCCTGGGCTTTGCATTCTGAATACTCTACAAAGAGCCATCAGGCACCAGGGACTCTACGTTATTGTGAGTTTGTCTGACCTGTTCATTTCCTGGTCACTGGTTTTGATGTTTTGTTTTCTCCTTTTGTTTCGTTCCACATCTGAGAGTTGAGTTGCCCAGGGAACAACTCAGTTCTTTGGTCTTTGAAATCCTTCTCCATCCAAGATCCTGTTTGGAAAAAGGCACTGGCAGCAAAAGTGAGCCAAACTTTTATGCCTCTATATTGAAGTACTAGTTGATTTTGTCTACATTTCTTATTTTGAGTTTGGCCCAATCTGCTAGGCCTAGGTAGGCCTTTTCAGGTAGTACATTGACTCTTAAAATAGCTTTTAAGTGAGCCATAATTTGTACCTTGCTTGACCCTTGGGAAATTTCCTTCTAATAAAACTGGGAAGCTAATTAAGTGTATCTGTGGCTATTTACAAAATGGCTGCCATTCAATTAGTAAATCAGGTGGATGGCATATATTTTCCTCCTTGTTCATGTAAAAGAGGCATTATTACATAAAACAGTTCCAGTGGACAAGTAGAAATGCATAGCCTTTGAAAGAAATGTTATCGCCGGGAGGTGGTGGCGCACGCCCAGGCGATCTCTGTGAGTTTGAGGCCAGCCTGGGGCTACAGAGTGAGTTCCAGGAAAGGCACAAAGCTACAGAGAAACCCTGTCTCAAAAAATGAAAGAGAGAAGAGAGAGAGACAGAGACAGAGAGAGAGAGAGAGAGAGAGAAAGAGAGAGAGAGAGAGAATGTTATCATCCTAAAACTTGCAGGATTTAAGATTCTAGGACACTTTCAAGGTATTTAGTACGTATTCTGAAGAGCTGGGATTGACTTTTTAGGGAAGAAATGTCTTGTTGTATGGAGTAGCATTCAAGATACTTTCAAGTATTGTGTTCTCTGTATGTAACAGTTGTCACTAAAATTCAAGATGCTTTCTTTTTTGATACACTTTTCTCTTGTAAGAGCCACATCTCAGTTGTTTCAGTCACCAACGGTCTCAGGGAACCTGCATGTGTGTTTATATTCATGATCTCAAATAGGAGTGCTGTGGGTGTGGAAAACATCAACTATCGATTACAAAGCTTTTCGGTTATGCTGTTGTTTGAGGGAAGCTATTTCCCCAAAGTCTGGAGCAAAATTATAGCAGGTGCAGCTTCGAGCCTCTACAATTACCCCAGATTACCTTTTCAATAAAACGCTGACAGCTATGTGAAAACAATCTCACTAGGCTGACATTTGGAAGCCGACAGGCGCCGCACACTGCATCATCACAATAGAGCAGTGTGGGAACAAAAATACTCTATATTATTGATGGAAAATTATTGTTTTCCCCACTTTATAAATATTTAGCTCTCTCAAACAAAGGTCCTCATTAGAAAGTAAGGCAGATGTAAGGACTTTGAGTAGTCAGTAATCACACCTGCTGTTAGCATTGTCTTCTTGCTGAAGATCAAGGAATGTAGGAAGAAGAGAGTATGTCCCTAAGTTTGTAAGAACCAGTGCCAGTAAAGACGCTTTTGTGGAAGAAGTTAGAAGTCCTTCCAATTCCATATACAAGAAAATCATGAAAATAATCAGACTGAGCATTCATCACTAATTATGTGTGCAGAGTTGGGAACAATGTGTCATTTTCTTTCTCATTCTTAGGGTTTATATATAAAATGTGTCTCCCCACAGGGTTCTCTGTTTGAATATGTAGTCTTCAGCATGTGGTATTCTTTTGGGATGCTGTGGAACTTCTAGGAGATTGGGCCTAGCTGAAGGAAGTGGATTGGTCTTGAGGTTTACAGCCTGGGCCCACTTCCTGTCCCCTCTATGCTTTATGGTTTGCAAGGATTTAAGCAAGAAGTCTCCTCTTCCCTCTGCCACAGCCTTAAGCTACAGATGCTGTGCCTTGGCTGTCATGATGGGCTGAAGCCCTCAAACAATGAGCCAAAAACGAAACCAAACACCAAAAGCAACCCTTTCCTTCCTCAAATCACTCTGTCCAGCATTTGGTCCCAGTCAGGTCACAGTGACAAGAGGATGAATCCTCCTTCCACTGGACTCTAGCATCTCTACCCCCACCACACTTAGTTCGGTTCTACCTCAGATGTAAAACAAGCCCAGTGAAATCCAAAGATACAAAGCTGTTTATTTTCTAAATGCCTTTCAGAAGTGTTAAAAATAACACCAAGAGACAGACAGATGGAGAATTCTGTGTAATCAAATATTTAATCTCATAAAAACCTTTTCCCCACTTAACATAAATCCCTTGTAAATAGTACATAAACACTAGCACAACTAGGTTATTGAAGGCAGGATAGCTCCCTTTCTCAGTAAATACAGGTCATATATATTGATATTTCCCTGTGCTTTCCATGTGCTAGCTTGTTTAATCCTTGTAAGTCAGTAGAGAATGTTATTAATTTTACAGCTATTGTTACCACAGGGAGGTTAGGTGATTTGGCCCAAGTCACACAGCTATTCAGTGGCAGAGCTTGGCTTTGCATACATGTGGCATGATTGGAGGCTTTACTTTGACTCCCGAGATAGATCACCACTTTCTACACAAAAGTAAGACTTTGCTGCCCAAAGTATGGCCCTTAGATGAACGACATGACCATCATCTGGGGTTAGTTATAAAGGTCACATCTGGAGCTCTACTTCAGACTTACAGAGTCTACATTGTAAAAGGATTGCCAGATGGTTCACATACATGATTACATAAGGGTTCTAAGTCAGTGCTTTATAGATAGAAATGTATTTACAAGTAGTTTAGACAAAAGCAAGTATTCTACTTCAATTAAACTGCCTCATAATTTCCCTTCAGCTTTTTGAATGTGTTAAAAGACAGAAGTGCAAATTTGAGCTGGTCTCTGTGGTCTTGTTCTTGAGGACCAATTAGGAGTCCAGGCTACTAAAACATATATGCTGTTTAATTTTCCATAGATGAGAGATTCTTAAATACGCTCTTTGGATCAGTAGCCATCAGAATCCCCCAGGAATTTCTCAAGTGTATGCGTTTTGGCTTCTGAACCAAGACCTGTTGGGGGATGGGAGCCTGTACTCTGTGTTTGAAAAACCCTCCAGTGATTCTCGTTCCCTCTAATGTTTGGGAACCACACCCTTAGCTCTTCCAAAAAAATAGCACAATATTTGAATATTGTTAATTATGCTGCATCATAGAGCTTTCAGGAAAAGATAATACTTTTATTTTTTATAAATGAGACAGCTGAAATTTATTTTTACAATGTGCCGTGTAAACCCCTCAGGTTTCATGGGAAACAAACTCCAGTCCTGAGCATAGGTTCATGGCAGCTTCCGTAAAGTGGGTAACCATTTGGAAAGGGCTGCCTCCGCTGCTTGCCTCTCTCTCTGCTTGGTTAACTCTTTCTCCATCCCTGTTGACAATTCACTCGATGTGGGTGCTGCCTTAAATGCTCCTTCATGCAAGACCATCCTTCGTGTGCTTGTCTAATGCGTTTTCCCCCTTGCTCTGGCCGAGTTTATCCTTCGACAGACCTCTGCCTGCCTCATCGCCACAGCGCTTGGTCCCCTGACTGTTCTGCAGAGGCTCTGAGCTGTTTTCTAATAAAGATGAAGTGCAGGCTTTGCATGCAGGGCTGTGCACTTCAACTCTCCCTCTCCCTCTGCCTGTAACGCCCGTGTCTGAACTGGAGATGTGCCTTCCTGAAAACTGTCCACAGAAAGCCCCCCACACCCCATGTCAGTGCAGATATGTGTGTGGCGCTTCCTCCTGCTCTTCTGCTGCAGCTCATGTTCAGCTGGGAGCATAGTTTCGTCATCTCTTTCAAAGTTTCAAACAGTAACAACTTAACCTGTCAGGAAGAATGAAGCATTTTACCTTGGGACATTTCCAGAGAAACTAGAATATATGTGTGCATTCTTTTTTTTTTTTCCTTCAAAAATCAGTGCCAGTGTATTTCACACACGATGTTCAGTCTTAAAATGATTGTCATTCGCTAGTAATTGGAGCAACCTGATTGAGCAGTGACTGTACCCCATCACTTGTAATGAGTTACAGAGAGGTGTTTGCCTTCCCTAATTCTGGCAAGTCCCCTTTCTAGTCCATATTTTTATCCAGGCATCCTTCTGATGGTATGATTACAGTATTGAACTTCCTTCCTCGGTGAAATACGGGGCTGTTTTCCAAGACTAGCTATGACTGTACAGCTTCATTAGTGTCCATTATATTGCTATTAACTTAAAAATAATTCTAAGCTGGGGGTGGTCACTCACACCTATAATCCTAGCACTTAGAAGGAAGATGCTGAAGGGCTGAGGAAATTTGGGTTACACCGGTGAGTTCTAGGACAGAGTGAGACTTCTTCAAAAAGCCAGAAATCTTCTGTTGGCTTCATAGTTTTCTATCATTTGCCTACAAACATGGGATTTGTGGTAGGAATGTGAAGACAGAAGATCTTTGCTTTTGTGGTTTTCTAAGACCTGACTTGGCAGCTGTGGAGCACCTTTCTTTGTGGGGAGCACTCCGGACAGTGAAGGGAGTCTGTTAAGGTGATTTTTTTTCTTTCTAGTGTAGGTACGGGATAAGAATCTCAATCTGTGCTGTGGCTCCATGTAGGTTTGTGCTTTCTGATCTTTGGGTATTCTATTGACCTTGGACCTTGGGACAATTTGTATAGTTAATATCTTGCTACAATTTAGAGTTGTGGATAAAAGATACATAAAGTCATAGTTTTAAACAAATACATAATTTGGGGCCTTGCTTTTTATATTTCCATCTTAATATTGAAAGACTAACTAGGTTACTGAAAGAAAAGCATTTGAATCAGGAGTGCAACTTGTATGGAGATCATAACTAAAGTAAACGCTCTTCTAATTTTCCAGAATCTGGGTTGTTCTGGTACTACTAGCCTTTTGTTCATCTTTAGGCTACAAAATTGCAGTTTTATTATCTTTATATGCAAACACATTTTGAAACAGAAAATTTTAACGAGAAATCTTTTCAGTTTTTCCTGGTGCTTTTCATTAACCTCCAAGGAGATGCTAAAGCCATCCCAGAAGTGGGCAGAAAAGGATGGGGTTTTCTGTATATGTCTGCTCTTTTCCGAATGCCCAAATGTGTTTCTTCCATAAGTCTTTTTCCATGCCAGCATGGCAGACACTGAGTGTGATTGGCTTTGTTCATATTGATCATTATTTCAGGATTATAAAAGTAAGACAAAGTTGGGTTTTTTTGTTTGTTTGTTTGTTTTTTGAGATGGGTTCTCTGTGTAGTTTTGGTGCCTGTCCTGGATCTCACTCTGTAGACTCAGGCTGGCCTTGAACTCACAGAGATCTGCCTGCCTCTGCCTCCCGAATGCTGGGATTAAAGGTGTGTGCCACCACCACCCATGGCATTTATTTTTGCTTACAGTGGGAGTGTATGATATAGGAAAGACTTTATACAAAATGACTATATTTCAGCATTCCTTTGAACAGATCTTTTTGTAAACAGTAATAACTTTTTCCAGGGGGAAACTTCTTGAACAGTTTTGCTGTTTGTTCTTTGTCCATTTGGGGACCAAACAGTGAGCATATTGCAATGTTTATAGACAAATGTATATCTGCTCTTGAGTAAACTAATATTGTTAGTTATTTAGCTGCGTTGTGTTCTTACCCTGCAAGGAAGTGTCGCGAAACACGACAGAATCGCTTATAAGAGTTTATTAGAGATACAGGATAGAGAGTGCAGGCTGTGGGAGAGACACGTGCGTGGAAGAGGAAGAGGAGAAGAGAGAAGGGGAATAGGGCTCCGCTTTAAAAACCTGGCGTGCAGTCACGTCACATCCACGCATGTGCGTAGATCACATGGTACGTTGCACGCTTACGTAGCCATGTAACGTCAGATTCTGGTCACCGAATGCTTGGCAGAACTTGCTGGCGGAGTGTCGGCTGACGAATTGGTAGCGGAAGTGTCCGCCTGGTAAATGCGACCGTTGGGGGGGGGAGGCGTGTTGTGAACCCTTCAATATAAAGTCTGTATTTTAGAAATAAAGAAAGTAAGACAATAACAAATACATTAAAGGCACCAACCATTGAAGCTTAAAAGCTATGGATTGCCCAGAGTCCGGGGAAGACACTGTAGCAGTAACGCCCGCACTACCACCACCCGTTCACCATGTCCGAGGGAGGGGCTGTGGATCGAAAAACAGAGACAAAGGACAGTGGGTCATTTGCCTCAGCAGAAGTTCACCACTGATGTTTACAATCTTGCATCTAAGCTGTTAATGCCTGCATAGGATACACAAACAAGGAACTTCCCTTAAGCATTCAGGAGGGTGGAAACCGCAGGGAATTAGCATAGGGAGGACACCTGGTCAAGGTCCACAAGCAGGCAACAGCTACCCAAATTGGGAGGAGACCAGGGCCCTTCAAGACACTACATCCAGCATGGGATATCTGAGGGAAAAAAAAAAATCTACGTACACTATGTTCTTATGTCTGTTAACTATTTCTCTGGGATGAAATCCTGTCTCCATAGCTTCAGTTCTGTCCTGACACTCAGTTCCTCTTTGTCCCCTCATTTACTGCCCTCTCATAGTCCTGCTAACGACTAAACTCTTATGCTTCCAGCCTCATCTTCATCCTCTGTTTCTTCGCCCTCCATCTCTACTTGCTCTCTACTCCTGGCTCTGATGAACTCTACAAGAGTTCTGCCCTACCATCTACTAAACCTCTGTGTTCTTCCCTGCTCCCTGATCAAGCCTTCTGTCTCCTTTACAGAAAAGGCCCTGTCTCCTCAGAAATGTTGCTCCACTCTACCTTCTACATTGATATGTAAAAATCTCTTTTGTTCTTAGTCAATTGCTCTGGAGAACCACTAGGCCTGAAAGCAAGGGGATGGTCTGAGCTTCATTAGCACAAGAAGCAAAGCTATGCATCTCCATCCAGCCTGTCTTTGCCTGTGTGACCTTATTCAAGTACTGGCCTAAGCAGGAAGTTCACACACACACACACACACACACACACACACACACACACACACACACACTTCTATGAGAATTGTGAGCACAAGAAATTCATAACAAGGCACATCTGCATATTAAGCTGTGTAAAACCAAATAGTTCATGCTAGATGGTTTCCCACCTGACTGACCCTTGGCCTGCTCAAGGCATAGCTTTAATACACAGCTGTACTCCTGATAACATATTCTTGTGGCTTGCCACAAATAGCTACTGAAAAGCAAATCAAAATAGTGAAGTTTGAATATGAAAATGTCCATTGCCTCTTAATTAAATGCAGTTATAACAGCTCACTGTCTATTTATTGTATGGTTGATTTTCAATAAAGATTTCAAGTTTCAATTTGGACTCGGAGGTGACAGAACACCAAGAAGGACGGAGGCCATTGCTGGTGACTATCTCTTCTCTCAGAACATGATTTGATGGCTCCTGACAAGCTGTCATTCCTGTTCAGTATATGTTTGTATTTGAAATCATGGTGCACTCCTGCCATCTTTAAGTACCTAAAGGCCAAATTGATGAGGACAGAGTACAGTTAAGGGCACATACATTGCTACCTTTGTCACCGTTGTCACTTATTCAGCCAGTAAAGAGACCCGTAATCATCTTTTAGATGACAACTCTACTTGTACTATCTGTACTTACTGGCCCGTAGCATGCGTTATGGACTTTGAACTGTACTGCCTCCATCGCCCACAGCCTGCCATATTGTGATTTTGGTTATGCCTAAGAAAACAGATTTGAAACTTGTATAAGTTGGTATTACATATTGACAGCATGAGCGTGCGTGTGTGTGTGTGTGTGTGTGTGTGTGTGTGTGTGTGTGTGTGTGTGTAACTTAGAGATGTTGGTCTATTAGAATGGCATGAGAAACATTTGTGAACTCAGAAAATGAAGCTTGTCAATGTTTTGTTAGTTTGGGATAAGAGGTCCTTCAACTGTTGGCTTGATGATATAAAATTTTATAGTAGTACAATCAGGGATGGTAGGATTATGTTTCTACACCAAGGGGAGGGAGGGAGAGAGAGAGAGAGAGAGAGAGAGAGAGAGAGAGAGAGAGAGAGAGATATTCCTTTTCAGGAATCCTTAGGAGCTCATGACCCTGAGTAAAATCAAGTTTCTTTATTATGTAGATGAAGTTCAAAGGAAGGACAAAATGTTTCTCATTTCCAAAATGGCTTCAGTGTACTTCATTAGGAACTTGACCATTTGGGTAACTCTTTCACCTCTAGAAAATATAGCTTCATAGAGTCAGTTATCCAGTCATAACTGGATTTTTAACATCTTCATACTATTTCTAAATATATGACCCATGTATCTGAAAACTATAAAATTTCAATCAAATGACATAAATATTTCAGTTTAATTTTAATTAAAGTGATATATATATGTAAGTTTAAGCCATGGTTATAACCAGCCCTTTGGGGCTCCTCTGGGACTTCAGATGGAGACTATAATCAGTGTACATTAAAGGGGAATGTACCTTGATTGATCACATACTCAGCAAGGACCAGAGCTGTGTAGCCCTGAAACACTGGGAATGAAGGAGAAGATGATGGCAGGCTCAGCAACGTACTTGTGAAAGTCAGAGCAGCGGCCAGGGTTAAGAATTCAGAAGTTACTCTTTGGAGTTTCAATACCCAAGTCTTCATCTGTTTTCAGTAAATGCCTATCATTAAGTGTTATGAAGAAACACAGATGAGGACTGGTTACTCTTCCTTCCTTCCTTCCTTCCTTCCTTCCTTCCTTCCTTCCTTCCTTCCTTCCTTCCTTCCTTCCTTCCTTCCTTCCTTCCTCCCTCCCTCCCTCCCTCCTCCCTCCCTCCCTCCCTCCCTCCCTCCCTTCCCTTCCTCCCTCCCTGCCTCACCCCCTGCCTCCCTCCCTGCCCTCCCTCCCGCCCTTTCTTCCCCCACCCCCTCTCTTCTTCTGAGACATGGTCTCTTTATATAACTCTGGATGTCCTGTTGTTGTGCCCAGATCATAACCCCCAGAGAGACCACCAAAAACGAGCAGGCAGGAATGCGAAAGCAAGGTTTAATTCTGCATATACAAGCCTAGGCAGGGACTTCATCCAATACACCCAACACAGTGGAAGCTGGAGGAAGTGCCCACCTGTCTGCAAGCTCAGCTTTTAAAGGGAAAAATCACAAGGTCACATCATTTAGGGGTGCTAGTATGGGTACAATTCTGATTGGCTCGCTTCTAGGGACTTCTAGAAATTACTTTTAAGGGAGTGGTTGCCCGCCACCATTTCTCATTGGCTGCCCTCAGGTGGGGGCATTTCTGTGGTCAGTTACCCTGGAAACCTGGGAGAAGACATTCCATAGTCCAGCAGGCATTAACTCGTGACTATCTTGTGACTCTGAACTTCTACACTTCCTGGTTTCTGGAATCTGAACTGACTGGTTTCAGTAAATAATGGCCTATTCCCAAAAGGAGAAATCTTAGGCCTTAATTTTAGGGTGAAAGCCTTTTGATCTTATTTCTAAGATGGCTCATTTTGGTCTCACACTGTAACTCATTATGTAGACAAGGCTGGCTTCAAACTCCCAGAGATTCACTTGCCTCTGCCATCTGAGTGCTGAGATTAAAGGTATGCACCATTTTGTGTACACTCAGCCTTGTTCATCATTATTTGATAAAAGAATGGGCACAGTTATGTTGACCAAAGATAGCTTTTGTTTGTTTGTTTTTTGTTTTTGTTTTTGTTTTGTTTTGTTTTTTGAGACAGGGTTTCTCTGTGTAGAAACCTTTTGTGCCTTTCCTGGAACTCACTCTGTAGCCAAAGCTGGCCTCTAACTCACAGAGATCCGCCTGCCTCTGCCTCCTGAGTGCTGGGATTAAAGGTGCGTGCCACCACCACGGGCCAAAGATAGCTCTTATTAAAGTCTGAGTGTATAAAAGTCTGGCTAAGAATAACAAAATGCTATCTCCTGCTGTTGCTTAATAAATAACCCACAGAGTTTAGAACATGCTGTTACAATGTTATAGGCTCCTTAGTCATGAGGTAAGGCAGGGGCTTGGAGAGAAACATGCTGAATTGCAACAGGAACGGGAGTAGAAGGTCTGGGGGAAGAAAGGGGACTTTTGGTTTCTGTGGTTGAGCAAGTTAGTCACTGGGAGCTGGACTGAGCTGGACTGTACTTGCTTAGCCTCACTCAGAAGGCTGTTCACAGTTGCTGCCACTGTGAAAATGATGTTCAGTGCAAGAAAAGGAAATGTATTTAATGTATTTAAACAGAAGGTTGTCCTTCTAGAAATCTTCCAGATTTTTTTTCTCCTGAACCAATCCATGATCTTCTTATAAAGTCTAGATGATCCTATGTTTTTCATATGTATAAAAATAAAAACTATTAGCTTCTATCTTGCATAATGGCACATCCATCCTCCCCATTCATGTCGCCCAAGCTCATTTTTCTAATTGTTGTTGAATGATGAATTTTCTTTGCAACATAATGCATCTTCCAGATGAAAAAAAAAAAAATCACAAGAAGGAAAATGGCATTCTCACGCTGTGCCAAAAGCAGATTTGAATATGCGAGACAGTTGAGCTCAGTGGACATTTCTAGATGTCATCTGCCAGTGAAGATGTTCAAGGAGTTCCTTTTCTTGGTAGTTTTTCTGGAATTCCACTAAAGAGCAAATTACATTTTTTTTTTTAATTTTATTTTACAATACCATTCAGTTCTACATATCAGCCACGGGTTCCCCTATTCTCCCCCCTCCCACCCCCTCCCCTTACCCCCAGCCCACCCTCCATTCCCACCTCCTCCAGGGCAAATCCTCCCCCGAGGACTGCGATCAACCTGGTAGACTCAGTCCAGGCAGGTCCAGTCCCTTCCTCCCAGACTGAGCCAAGTGTCCCTGCATAAGCTCCAGGTTTCAAACAGCCAACTCATGCAAAGAGCAAAGGACTTGGTCCCACTACCTAGTTGCCTCCCAAACTGATCAAGCCAATCAACTGTCTCACCTATTCAGAGGGCCTGATCCAGCTGGGGGCCCCTCAGCCTTTGGTTCATAGTTCATGTGTTTCCATTCATTTGGGTATTTTTTTCAATAATTGAGTAAAACCGAAATTTATTATAAGCCACAGTCGCGTCCTAGGGACCTCCATGCTATATATATAGCCTCCATGGTTCTATGGGTTGTGGTCTGATTGTTCTTTATTTTATATCTAGAATCCACTTATGAGTGAGTACATACCATGACTGTCTTTCTGGGTTTGGGTTACCTCACTCAGGATGATTTTTTCTAGTTCCATCCATTTGCCTGCAAATTTCATGCTTTCATTGTTTTTCTCTGCTGAGTAGTACTCCATTGTGTATATGTACCACATTTTTTCCATCCATTCTTCCGTTGATGGGCATCTAGGTTGTTTCCAGGTTCTGGATATTACAAATAGTGCTGCTATGAACATAGCTGAGCATGTATCTTTATGGTATGAATCAGCATTCCTTGGGTATATGCCCAAGAGTGGGATGGCTGGGTCTTGAGGTAGTTCGATTCCTAATTTTCTGAGAAACCGCCATACTGATTTCCACAGTGGTTGTACAAGTTTACATTCCCACCAACAGTGGAGGAGTGTTCCCTGTGCTCCACATCCTCTCCAACATTGACTGTCATTGGTGTTTTTGATCATAGTCATTCTGACAGGTGTAAGGTGGTATCTCAGAGTCGTTTTGATTTGCATTTCTCTGATGATTAAGGATGTTGAGCATCTCTTTAAATGTCTTTCAGCCATTTGTAGTTCTTGTTCTGTGAATTCTCTGTTTAGCTCTTTAGCCCATTTTTTAATTGGACTGTTCAGTATTTTGATGTCTAGTTTCTTGAGTTCTTTATATACTGTGGAGATCAATCCTCTGTCAGATATGGGGTTGGTGAAAATCTTTTCCCATTCTGTTGGCTGTCTTTTTGTCTTATTGACTGTGTCTTTTGCCCTGCAAAAGCTTTTCAGTTTCGAGAGGTCCCATTTATTAATTGTTGTGCTCAGGGTCTGTGCTGTTAATGTTTGCAAATTACATTTTTAAATCAAATTACATTTAATTTGCAAAAGAAAGGATATGTCCAAAGAGACCTTTTTATTTTCTGAGTCTTCTCATGTCTAGGAAATAAGAGCCAGATAGGACTGCCTCTGCTTCTTTTAATAAGTTCTTCCACAGTTGACCAGACAGGACCCTGGAGTTCATATTTATGTGAGGAACCAAAGGCTTCATAAATTATGGTTGTTGAATCTAGTCTTCAAGAAGCAGTGAACTGAAGTAATACAGAAATATATAAAAATAACATAAACACTTCTACAGCGTGTCCGCAGTGGGCTCCAAAGGTGGGGTACAGTATGTGACTGATAGATGTGTAATCTTAGTGCTTCATTTTCTCCTCCAAGAAATACCATTAATTAAAAATTCATCAAAAATACAGCCTCTAGCATGAATACACCATTCCAAGAAAGAGAAGTGTTATGACATAAGGAATAACTAAGAATGGGGACATTTTCCCTTGAGAGTATAAATTTTAATAACATCTCTGATTTAAAGTCACATAGTTCAATGGGTAAGGAAAATTTATTGGTATGACTTTTCTGAACACATTTACTTGAACTTCAGCAAATATGAAAATGTATGCTATTGACATCTTGGTGTAGTGTTTAAGGATGGGGTCTCACCAACTGACAAAAGGAACTTACAGATGCAGTGGTCATTTCCTTAATGAGATTCAAGATGAAATCTGTTGTTACGCACAGATGTGCAGTGACATTTACCAAACATGTGCTGATGTTTTTGAATTAGGCACAATGTTTGAAATGTGCCAACCCTCAGGAAATCATGTCACCACAAAGGGTTGCCAGCCAATCCATCTCAGGAGCGTGCCAGACACTGAAGTTTTTGATTTATGCCCCGAGTATGATGCCTTTGGAGCCTCACTGCTGTGAAATGGACCCTTCTGTGTATTGAAAGCTCATTGAACATGGATCTCATTAAAGCCGGTGGCTCCCCAGCCTCTGTTGTCCTCTCTTAAAGAATCACAAACCACCTATTTAATTTTTTATTCTACTTCTTTCCTCGGCTTTGACATCAATTAAATAAAATGGGGCTGTTTATAATATTAAAGGCTCCCCTGAGATGAAAAGTGGAGAGGCAGTTATGCCTTAGAATGCCAGACAAGAATATGTATGAGTTATTCAGTATTTATTGGCCCTTTATTGTATGTCAGGAGGTAGAAATAAAAGATGAAGTCACATTTCTTGCCTTCAAGGTCTTCTGTGCTGCTATAAGGTGGTGCTTTGACCTTTGTACCTTAATACCACATGCTCAGTCATTCTTAATCTTAATTTTCTCTGTTAGCCTCACAGCCTGCGTAAACCTGGGTGCCCTTTACCAGAGTGTTTCTTTTCTATACTGAGTTAGTGAAGCAAATCTGTGAACTATTCTTTTTAAGCCCATTAAAATTCATTGTCACCACCCTATAGATTAGCTAAATTAGCTAAATATAATATAATACAATACAATATAATATAATATAAATTTATATTTATATTAAAGGCCACTGCTAACTGAACTATATTTTCATGTCATCTACTATTTCAAAAGTCATTGTTAAGGACAGTTCCTTTTTGCATACTATTTCTATTTCTTGTAAGAGACCATTAGTAAGATCTTACAATAATTTCTTAAGGCTACACACTCTTGGAGGAGGAAAGCAAAATGCCCACACTTGCCCAATTTAAGATTATTGTCTCTGATTATAGCATTCTGCCTCCCACCTTTGTTTCTTTTGATTCTGCCAGTCAAAAGACGATTTATCACTTTGTTAGTAAACATGCACTATCACCTCTTTCCCAGATATTTGCTTCTTCCACTTCCTCCTGTACATGTTTGCTGTTGCGATAGATGAATCTTTATTTTAATATCTGATCTGAGGGCTGGAGATGTACTTCAGTTGGCAGAATGCTCGACTACCATGTAGGTAGTCTGGGTCCTGAGTTCCCTTCCCAGCACCCTGTAAATCTGGTGGAGTGCTGATGCACACCATCAATCTCAGCACTCAGGAGGTAGATGTAAGAGGAGGGGACAGCACTTGGGTCATCTTTGATTACATAGAGAGTTCAAGGTTAGTGTAGCACCTTATCTGCCAGCTCAGAGTTTCTACCAGGAGCTGAAGCCTTCACAATTTTGCTCATATATGGCCCCTTAATGAAAGGCTTTGTAGCAGGTGCTGATGCTGCCTTGGATGCCAGCTTATCCTCTTCTGCTTGGTAGTCTTTCCCCTTGTTCTTGCTGTCTGTCTAATGGGTTTCTAATTCCCTTTGGCCATTGCATCAGAAGAGATGCACCAGTGGCAGCCTCTGGAGCTGATCAATCATCAGCCTCTTTCTTCTCTAATTTCTTACAACTTTCCTTTTGTGCTCTTTTTTTAGTAGAGCACAATTTTCTGGTCAAAGATACTGCTAGAAAAGAAGTTCTGATTCTGTTTGCATTGAGAAATATAAAACCTTCATATTGGTCTCAATATAATGCTAGCATGTCCAGGACGGATCTAAAGTCTTTCTGGTGGCAGCTGGAATGAAAATGAAGAGCTAGACATCTGAACTTCTAATGTAGAGTTGGTCTCTACGCTGCATTTTTTTGGAATAATGCTTCCCAAAGAGGGATGTTTTTGCTGGCTAGTTATCACACATTCAGGCCTACAGTTCATCCTTCATTCCATTGCTCCTTAGGCTCATACAGAATCTGATGGTCCCGTCACTCCTTTAAGTTAATCCAAATCCATTCTCCATATGATTCAGTTCTATTTTCTTTAACATTAGTAAAATTGCCAATGTGAACACTTTGCACCCAAGAAACTTCTTAGCCCGATTCAGCCATTGCTTATTCTGTCTCTGTCTTTAAACTGAGTCTTAATTGCCAACCCTTTCAACTCTTAAAACTGATCTTAGTTCCATCTTTGATAAATCAGGAAAAAAATGACTCATAATTCAGGAGACATTATCTGATGATTGTCTCAAATTTAACTTGACAAGGAGCAATTAAGACTTGCAAGCTTAGAATGGGAGGATAAAAGAACTGAGTATGTAAATGAAGAGGAAAGGTTAAGAAATGAAGCTTGTAGCATTAACATCATAATGGAGAGCAATGTCTGTATCTCATTTATTTTTTTGTTTGTTAATTTTTTTTTAGACGGAGTCTCTCTCTCTCTAGCTCAGGGTAGTTCCATCTTGAAGTGCAGATAAAATGTAGTTATGAATATATTTAGCATTCCAAAAGGTGAAGTAGGGAACTTACTGAATGAGTTTTGAGAAACAGGGAGCTTCATTTCCTTAAAATGAAGTGGCTTTTAACTTCCCTGTGCCTCATTAGCACTTTGCAATGTGATAATATGATTTAATGGCCTAATATTAATGTAATACTTATATTTAGCATCTTCACAATGGAATTTGTATTTTAGGTTTCATATATCTATTATTAAATCATCTTTTCACTGTTGTTTCCTAACTTGTAGCCATGTTAAACAGAAATTCATGTATTTTCCAGAAATTACTTCCACTTTCCTTCCTGCTCTTTTGCCTACTCCTCCTGACCTTTGCCAGTGTTGTCACAGTTGACCTAAGGTTTATCTATTCACTGTTTATTTTTTTTATCTTTTATTTCCATGTTCCACATCTATGCTGGCTAATCCTGAGCCCCAATTAACAATATACATATTGTTAATCATATATAATATATAGTTATGTAATATATGTTAGTTTTCCTAGACAGAGTTTCTCTGTGTAGCCCTGGATATCCTGGAACTCGCTCTGTAGACCAGGCTGGCCCCGTAGACCAGGCTGGCCCCAAACTCAGAGAATTGCGTGCCTCTGCCTTCCAAGTGCAACAGTATTTTCTTATGGAAGTGTATTACTATAGCACTCCCTGTAATTTAATTTTGGTTTATTAGATAGAAAGTGACACAGTTGCATTGCTGTGAACAAGAATTGTGAGAAGAAAGAGTAGGACACCCAGGAAATTCCCTGCATCCTATTTTTCATGCCCAGAACTTGTTAGTCTTCAGAATCTTTGTCTTGGTATTTATGGGTTTTAGCCAAAAAGCAGTGAGACAGAGACAGAATTTTGTATAAGTTAAAAATGACTGATTGACCTGAGCTTCCATCTACATCCACTCCAGTTGCCATGGTAACTGCCCTAACTAGAATCAGGACAATTTGCATTGCTGTGACTTTTAAAAATAGATTCTGTAACCCCCGTTGAGTTACTCCGCATGAAGTACCAGTCAGTGGAGAGAAGACTTTCTGAACTTACACAAAAGGTTCCTTCAACACAGAAGGCGAACGGCGTTCCAGATACCCAGAGAATGTTGTCAAGAGGTTCCAAATGCCATTGAAGCCTCCTAGTACATTGAAACCATGGATAAAATTTGCAGGTTACTTGTGCTTATGACTTAAGGAAATCCTCTCCACCTCAACTACTTCATCAGAACTATATTCCATTTTTTGAGCATTTAATAAGAAATTTTAAAATAATTTTTTTTTTTTTTTTTTTTGGTTTTTTGAGACAGTGTTTCTCTGTGTAGCTTTGCGCCTTTCCTGGGACTCACTTGGTAGCCCAGGCTGGCCTCGAACTCACAGAGATCCGCCTGCCTCTGCCTCCCGAGTGCTGGGATTAAAGGCATGTGCCGCCGCCGCCGCCCAGCTGAAATTTTAAAATAATTTAAAAAATTAAAAAATAAATGATTTTGAGCATTTAATAAAGATAACTAGGTCAATAATAGGGAACAGCTAAATTGACTAAAGGAAGCTAAACAGTTCTAGAATTTAAGAAGCAGCTATTTGTGAAAAGAACTAGGCTTTGGTGTTAAAATAAAACTGTCTATTATATGTGTGGTCTGAGCAGTAAGTTAGCCTTTGTGAGACTCAGTTTTCACATTCATAGAAAGTAGATAAGGACACTGCACTGCAGCAATGATTGCACATTGAACAGACATTTACATCATGGAATTCGTTTAGTAGATGTTCTCATAAAGATAGCTCACATAATGATTGTTGTTATATCATCAAATCTTTAAAAATATATCACCATACACTTGATCTTTCAAGTGTCCTTAACTTTTAAATGTAAAGTCCAATTAAAAAGCCATTTTGTTAATTGTTTTCCAACAGTTTTCAAAAGTCACTCCTTGGCCTTTACTGAGTGTTTTAATTATGATTTAATTATTTGTGATCTGGGCAGTTAGTGAGACTGTGCGAGGTATGAAGTAAGACAGAGTTGAATGGAAAGACCAATGTTTCTCCTCGATTTATTACTAGTCAATACAATACACTGCATCCTTTGGAATAGAGAACATCATAGCAACATTCATGGTGAATTTTCTCCTGTTAAATTTGTAACAATGATGATTTTCGTCCACAGTATGCAGTGTTATAATTTCCCCTCTCCATATTATAAACAAATTAGCATCAACATATTTAATCATTTAGTCATTAAAAATATAGCTTTCCTAGGAAGAAAGTTTAAAGCATATTCTTAGAATTAGCAGGGAAGTGATTTGTACAGTGGAGATTGGTGTGTACAGCTGCATGGGCTCCAGCAAATGGTCTTTTCTAATTATGAAGCATTTGTCTCAGAACATTTGGCAGCTGAAATTTAGCTTGAGGAAAACATATGCCCTTACAATGTTGAGAAGCAGTTGTGAGTTCCATGGAGTCCCTCGAGGTCTCTTCCAAGCCCCTGATTCTGTCACACTAAGTATTTGGGTGTTCATAGATGATTTCAGCATGAAGTGAAGGACAACAGCAGGAAGCTTGTAGAATCCTTGGGGCATCTTATGGCAGAAGTTGTTGTTCTTTAGTGTTGAAAGTGAAGTAGAAACATAGCTAAGGATTCTTTCCTTATGATTCTTATAGGTAAACAAATGTTTTATGTGGGTCCCATCTACTGAGATGATTCACTGAGAAACAGCTGAGTAGATGTTTAGTTTTGCTTTTTGTTGCCAGTGATAAATGACATGACCAAAAACAATTTGGAGAGAAAGGGGTTTATTTCATTTTGCAGCTCATAGTCCTCCATGAAGGAGAGTAAGGGCAGGGTCTCAAGGCAGAAACCTGGAGGCAGGAACTGAAGCAGAGGCCATGGAGGCTAAACACTGTCAACTGCCTTCCTCTTATGGTTTGCATTGGCTACTTTCTCCCACCCAGGACCAACTGCCCAGGGTGACACTGATCCAGTGTGCTGGGACCTCCCACCTCCATCATTAACCAAGAAAATGCTCCCCTAGACTTTCTCACTGACCATTCTGATAAAGGCATTTTATCAATTGGGTTCCTCTTACGAGATGACTTAACTTGTTTTAAGTTAACAGAAACCTAACCAGGACTCTTGAGAAAATAAATCTCTTCAGAATCCTTGTCAGAAAATTTAACTAATAGAGAAAGATGCTAAAGCATGGTGTGAACTGAAGAATCAGTTGTCTTCTAACGTGAGGACCTGTGGCACTTTTGTAGTGAAGTATAAAAATAGAGGAGGGCATTGTCTATACACCATATTTATGTATACATATTTAATGTTAGAATGTATTTGAGGAGTTCTTGGTTTATGCCATTCCAGGGTGCAAAGAAGTCTTTAGTAGGGAAATGGATATCTCATTGCTCTTCTAGAGCCTCACTGACTAATAGAAACATAATATGAGTTAGATACATAACTTCATTCTTCCACAGCTTCCATCCAAAAGCATATGGAAATAGGTATATTTTATTTAATCAAACACCTCCCCCAAATATTATCATTTTAAGACATGATCAACCTGAAATCATTCATGGATTTTCTTACTGTCTTAAAAATGCAGGTGTGATTTACATCTACTTGCCACATTGTAAGGGAACAGTAACCATAGCTGTCATATTAAGCAGTGAATATTGGAGATGCACACCTTTGATCCCAGCACTCAGGAGGCAGAGGAAGGTGTATGTTTGAGTTCAAGGCCAGCCTAATCTACAGAGTGAGTTGCAGGACAGCTAGGACTGTTACACAGAGAAATCTTGTTTCTGGGAAAACAAAACAAACAAACAAGCGTATGGAAAATATAAAAAATCAAGGCTGCAGAAAGTTTTGTCTACAGACTGTCTGAAAACTTAAAATATGATTACAAATTCAACGTCTAATGGCTAATTTTACATTTTGACTTGCTTGGGTGTAGCAATATTGGGGCAGTAGGCAAAATACCACTTATGGGTGTGTTTCCAAAAGAGACTAACATTGGCATCAGTACAGTGAGTCAAGAATGTCTGACCTCCCCTGTGTGGTTCTAGACAGAGCAAAATGCGGAGGAAACTCTGTTCTCTCATCTGACCTCCGTGGTTATATGAGCTAGTCTTCATAATGAGTCCCCTCTCTTGTGCCTATAAACAATCATGCACCTGGGATGCCACTTGAGTCAATGACAGTCCACACATGCACCAGTGAGCCCATAGTTACATTGCATCATTATGTATTAGCTACCCCAGCTTATGTATGTAGATAACTTGGTGATGGTCACACAGTGATAACATCATCTAAAACACACTCCTCAGGATGTGTCCTCTTGTTCTTTTGTAGATACTTGTGTCAGTCTTTTGGAAAATGAAAAGACAACAGGAATGCATTTTTTTTCTTTTTTCTCTCTTTTTTTAAATTTTATTTTATTTTATAATACCATTCAGTTCTACATATCAGCCACGGGTTCCCCTATTCTCCCCCTCCCACCCCCTCCCCTTACCCCCAGCCTACCCCCATTCCCACCTCCTCCAGGGCAAATCCTCACCCCCCCCCCCCCAGCCTACCCCCCATTCCCACCTCCTCCAGGGCAAATCCTCACCCCCCCCCCAGGACTGCAATCAACCTGGTAGACTCAGTCCAGGCAGGTCCCTTCCTCCCAGACTGAGCCAAGTGTCACAGGAATGCATTTTATTTGGTTATCTCACCATGTAAATCCATCTGACCAATGCTTTGTTTATCAAGATGGAGCACACATAACATGTATCATTCTAACAATTTAAAGAGTACAATTCCATGATATTTAAGTATATTCACGTTACTAGCTGCAGGAATCTTCACCACCCTAGACTCAAACTCGGTACAAATAAAACAGTGACTTGCTATTTTCCTCACTCCCAGTCCCTAGCATCCACTTTTTATGTTTATTTTTTAATTTTTCTGTCTTTGAATTTGGTTCTATGCATCTCCTATCAGCTGGAATCAGATAATATTTGTCCATTGGATATTCTTTATTAAACTGTGCATATTCTTAAAGTTAAACTGTATTATACCATGTGTCTGAAATTTTAAGACTGAATAACAGTTGGTCATGTGTTTATTCATACTTTTATCAGTTCACTCCCCAGAGGACATTTGGATCATTTCAATCTTGCTACTATTATGACTAACGCCACAGTGAATATTGGTATACATATACCTCCTTTGTGTTTCTGTTGGTATTGATTTGGGGATGTATCTTGTAACCTTTTGGCAATACATGGGGTTCTGATTTCTTCACATCTTCAGTAATAGTTATTTTCACTAATAAGAGCCACCACAGTGGCTATTAACTACTATTTCTTGGTATGTTGCTGCTGTTGAGTGCTTTTTGCTTCCTTCTTGGCTCTCTGTATATCTTCTTGACCAAGTTACAGAAAAAACACACTTGTCCTCAAACACAACATTTACTTGACAGATACTTGATAATTTTTCTGCCTCTTTAGAATGGCCCAAATTACTTTTCTATTAAAATATTTGTCCTAAGGCTTGTAGAAACTGGGTACATTTATTTCTAGTGCACAAATTTCTATTAGACCCAAAATATCAAGAGTAGTGTTAAGATAATTTGACTTTTTGTTATAGCAAGAATAATTTAAAAAACTCAGAGGAATCTATCTGAAAACATTGAGAATATATCTCACATTTATAATGTAGAAGCAAAAGAATTAAAAGACAATTTTGCTTATTATAAGTCACTTACACATGACTTTAAATTGTACTTTTTTTTTTTTTTTTTTTTTTTTTGGCCTGGAAATATAAAGCAGTTATTTGCAAATATACCATCACTTGCACTTTTGAATAATGGAACACAACATTTATTTTTCTGGTACTGCAATTGCATTCACATCTATGTAGACTGTGGGATTTTAGGGTCAAATTCCCTCTCTGAGTTATCTACCTGAGATCTTTAATGCTGATTCACATCTAACTTTATTGTTGTTACCAGACTTTATCCTGTAGGATAATTAAAAGAGCTGCTAACTGATCTCCCTGTCCCTGCCCCTCTCTTCTTCTCCTCCTTTTCCTCCCCCTATCTCCCATTCCCGTCTCCTCCTATGTCTTCTCCACCCTTTCCTTTGGAAGTAAATTATGTACTTTAACTGCCTCTTTTCTGACTTGTGTATCTAGACCAAGATTCACAGGCAGTCAGCCAGAGCCATCACACTCTAACCCTATGGATTTTTCTTACCAGTTCAGTTTTTCTTCTAACCACCTCCCATCTCATCCAACAAACATCTCAGTCCATCTGGACCACTTGTGGTTTCCTCCAAGTGCTCCCTCCCTGCTCTCCTGACCCCCTCTCCCCTTTCTGGCAAATGAGAGGGATATTAAAACGTCCTACCATCTCTACTGAGTACTTAATTCTGGAAAAAGGTCTTGCCAGGCTCCCGCTAAGCTCAGGTTTACTCTTTAGTTACTGAATTGTGCACACCTTTGGGGAGTGACCCCAGGGAAGTCAGGGAGGTTGCTGTTCATAAATAGCACCATGATATTTTAATATTTCAATATCACCCATGGGTGCAAGCTATTGAAGACCCAGTCATTATTACTGGGTTTTTATATTTTTCCTGAAAGAGTTGCTTAGGACAGGAGGTTCTATCTTTAGCTCCTCTCCTACCCTCTGTGGTTCTTAGGGATTTAATCCAAGGCTTCACAGTGTTCTAAGTTGGGCCTTCACCACTGACCCACACCTTCAGCCCAGGTGTAGCTTATGGATGCTAAAGACCTATCGTCAGTCTGATGGAGCATCTAGACCCCTCTATATATTTAAAAGCATTAATCAAGGATCACTGGAAAATAAATCCATTTCTATTGAAACTAGTGAAACATAATGATGAATTGGGATATAACAACTATATAAAAATAAGACAAATAACTCCCATAATTTAAAAAAATCATCATGAATATAAATTATATTTAAGAACTCTATAGCAAATGTTAGCATGATATAAAAATAGCTGTGGTTTCTGTTGGTGAGGTTTGTTGCTCACATTTAAAGATTAGAAAAAATGCTACGTTTCAACTACAGGGTAGTAAAAATAAAAGTGTTGTTTGCCTCCCTCACTTTTAAGAATCCCTTGAATTCTGTTGGGGATATAGGCCAGCTCTAGAGCACATACTTAATTTATGAGACCCTAGGTTTAATCTCCTAAACATGCAAAAAAAAAAAAAAAAACCCAAAAAGAATTTTCTGAGTTCCATGTTCTTTATGGCACTTTGCTGATGTCAGCCGTTACCCTCATTCAGGAAGACAGAACAAACATTATAGGCTGTCTGTCTTACAACACAGGCACATGTTTCTTAGTGTTCTGGATCTGAAGTCCTAGACCAGGACATCAGCGTGCTGTGGGTATGGCCCTTTCCTCCCATGAACACTTGGTACAAGTATGCAGACAGAGGCTGGTCTGCTGCATCTCCTCCTGCTAGATCACTAACCCTATTGCTTAAGCATCCTCTTTCTGGCCTTATCTAAACACAACCAACTCTTAAAGGCCCCATCTCCTAATACTGCGTTTTTCAGTAGTTAGGGCTTCAAGTGACAAAGTTGGGGGAATAAACATATTTAGTCCACAATGCTAGGTGAACAACCATGGATCTGAAGATCGTTAAATCTCTCTTCAGCCAGCTCTTTTCACTGCCCCATCCCCACTCTTGGGAAGTATGTGTTGCTTTCCTGAGTGTATACAACCCTGGAAACCTAGCTTAGTTCCTGATTTTTCTTGTCTACTGGAGCAGGAATCAGCAGGTGCTTTCTGAAAAGGGCCTATGATGGGAAATATTTTAGGCTTTGGGATCCATATGGTCTCTGTCACAGTTACTCAATTCATCCAGAGACAATATGTAAATGAACAGGCATGGCTGGGTACCAAGAAGAATTTTATGGACATTGAAATTTATTTCAGATAATTTTCAAGTGTCATAAAATATGCTTCTATTTAAAAATCTTCAACTGTGTAAAAATGTAAAATCCATTCTTTGCTAGCAGACTACGAAAAACAAACCACTGGCCAGCCTTGGTGCAGATGGTAGCGTGTGAGCCTGTGTAGTAGATCCTACGTTGATGTTAGGGCTGTGAATTTGTTTTGTTTTTTTCTTCCATATCAAGCATCAGTGTCTGCCATATTGGTATGCTATAAATATAGGCTGAATAAATATTTGAGTCTGGCAGTGCTTTGTACTCATCGTAGATGCTTTCTCTGTATTCTTCCAGAATTTGCATTGGACAGCAGACGAATTCCTCCCTAGAAGTTAAGCTAAATCCAGATTTGTGATTTTAGTCTAGCACAATTTTATGCCTACATCCTCTGGAATCTTGGTTTTCTGTAAGTGACAGCCAGTTGTTTCCTGTGTTGAAGGCATTGCCATTCTACTAGTATGCTTAGAAATCTCAGTGATGAGAGGTTATGTATTTCCCCTGAGTGGAGCGTGACTTTAAGGTGAGAACATGGTGTGCTTTGGGCAAGACTTTTAGAAGCATGCTTCAGTGCAAAGAAAGATTGCTTCTCCATCTCTGCCTTATGTCCTTTAGACTTTATAGGTCTTTAAAATTTTATTTTTGAGATTTCATATATGAGTTTTGTAATTATATCATCCTCACCTCCTCCAGCTCTTCCTATGTATCCACCATATCCCTTCTCAGATTCACAGCTTCTTATTATTGCTTTACACACACACACACACACACACACACACACACACACACACACACACAAATTTATAAACACAACCTCTTGGGTTCATTTGGTGTTATTCATATATAATTAGAGTTGACCTCTTGGGATTGAATAATCTATTAAGGACCTTGTCCCTGGAGAAAATGGCCTCTCTCAGCAGCTATTAATTTCATTTAGCTCTCCATTTAGTGGTGGAGCCTTGGGAAATTTCCCCCCTCCATGTTGACATGTCAATTGGTTTTGCCATTTTTCAGATCTTGTTTAGGCAACCATGTTGCTGACATTTCCTGGTGTAGTTTACATGTGTCATATAGAGGACACTATCAGCCAGAGTCCTCTGGCTCTTCAGATTGTTCCACTCTTTTTCCTGTGATGTCTCCTGAGACTTAGGTGTAGGGGATATGTTGTAGAAATATCAATTGGGGATGGGTACCTTGCAGTCAATTTTTCTCTGCATTTTGACCAGTTGTGGAATTTTGGTCTCTGGTGCACAAAGAAGCTTCTTTGATGAGGAGTGAAACATACGCTTGTCTATGGGCATAAGGGTAAGTATTTAGAATGCAGTTAGAAATCATACTGGTTGTCTTTGTTATTCTTCTATTGTTGTGAAGAGATACAATGACAAAGGTTATTCTTGTAAAATAAAGCATTTAATTGGGGGGCTTGCTTACAGTTTCAGAGGTTTAGTCCATTATCTTTATGGTGGGAAGTAGGCAGACATGGGGCTAGGGCAATAGCTGAGAGCTTTACATCCTGATCCATAGGAAGCGGTCAGATGGAGGGAGGGAACAACTAGTCCTGGGATGGTCTTTTGAAACTTCAAATCCCACCCCCAGAGATATATGTCCTCCAACAAGGTCACACCTCCTACTCCTTCTAATCTTTCTCAAGTAGTTCAACAACTGGGGACTAAGCATGCAAATATATGACCCTACAGGGCCAGTCTCATCCAAACCACCACGGTGGTTTGGGGAAATGGCAGTAGTAGGCCCTCTTTCAGCATACATCACCTCAACAGCCATAGATAATGAACCAGGTTTATGGTACTAGGCATGAATGTCCTCCTATTTAGTGGAACTTAAATCCAATTAGACTGCCGTTGGCTTCCCACAGGATGTAAGTGCCTGTTGGGATATCTTGCCATTCAGTCATTGTTGTCTGTAAGGCATTACAACTGGGTAGGACAATTGGTTGTTTTTCTCCCTTGGCAAGGTGCATGTCTCTTTCCAGTACTACAAGAGCTAGTCCCTAGGGAGAGGCTTGCAGGAAATTTCTGGCCCCATTTCTCAAAGTCCTATGTCCTCATTGTGGTGTCTTCAGCAATAGAGTCTTACCTTCAGTTTCTGGCAGGCAACCAAGGACAGCGTCAATAGCCTGTATTGTCATAGTTTAACTGCAATCATCATCATGAGAGTCTCAGGTATTTCCTTCATACAGAGATGATTCCCTGTAGAGATTAATAAGACACTTAAAATTGAAGATAAAGAAAGATTTCTCTTATTGGTCTCTTTAAGGAGCAACAGACTTACACCCCAGCAGGTGACTTAAGCAAGATGTTAATCACAGCTCTAAAACTGCATTTTTAATGATAAGACAGGTCATGCTTGCCTACCTATAAAATGCCAACATGTAGTGGTTTAAAGTACAAAAAGGTTTTGACATGTTATTCAAAGTCATGGATACGTTTTCTGTTTCATCAACCCATGGTCATTACCATGAAGCAATATTATCTGAAATGAAATTTCACTTAGGGACATTTTAGTAGCCCAAGTAAGCAAATCATTGAATTCTGTAAATTCATTTTCAGAAGTCATTAAAAATATATATGGATAGTGAAATCTGATAAATTCAGTTTGGAGACTTGATTATAACATGTGAAATAATGTAGGCTTACTTTTTCACATGAAGATTTTTTTTTTAGGTGAACTCTGTATATAAATTTCATTTATCAAGAAGTATACCTAATGCTTATCAGTGAATGCCCATTTCTGCTGGTTTGAGTAATATAAAGAAACAAGAAACTTGTCTCTGGAAGATTATATACTTTTTTTTAGGAAACATTAAATATACATACAAGAGATAAATGCTATATTAACCACATATGCTCACATACGTCACTAAGTTGCATAGTCACCACAGGAACACATACACCGATATATGCAGACACACATGGCCACACTGAGATACACACAAGGATATACACATACACTCTACACACCCACATTGCCAAGCCTTTGCTCTTATTCTTATTGCTGGCACACTCAGTGTGATTTTCTTTCTTGATTCCTGAGTTGCTTGTGGCCTCACTAGATATGTATCCCTCCTTGTCTGAAACTGTACACCCTATGAATTACCAAGGTGATTTTTCTTACCAGACCTTTCATCATATTACTACAGCTCTCTACAGATACTATCTGGACTGTTACTTATTGACACCTTGCTGGTCTGTAGACCACTGGACTCTGGGCTCTCCTAATCTAATATGTGTCCCTCCTAGATTGTGTTGCTCACTGTCACTATGGCCGTAGCTCTCAGATCCTATGAAGGACATCTCATGCACTGCTGTTCAGAGGGTGAAAATATTAAGTCTTTTCTTCCTGCCATGCTATGGCTTTAAGATGTATCCACCCTGAACTTCACTCAGCCTTTCCATTTCTAGTCATCAACTAATGTGTATTGGAAAACTGTATGTGTGTCAGTTAATCATATTTAAAAAAATAGTGACGTTGGGGCCAGCAAGATGGCTCAGTGAGTAGGGGTGTCTGACACCAAGCCTGAGGAGCCAAGCGGTTCCTCTGGGACCCACATGGTAGAAAGAAAGAACCAACTCTTGCAAGTTGTCCTTTGACTTCTGCACACATGCCCTGACATGCACAACCTATACACATAAACACAATCAAAATAGAAATGTTAAATGTAAAAAATTAGAATCATTGATTGGTGCAATCTAATTTTTCCTTTGGTGGTGGGTATACATATATGTGCCATACCTACTGCTAAAAATGAGGATGAGTTTGGAATTCTTTTATTTTATTACACACAAACATTCTAAAACACATTGGTGTACTCAGGGCACATTCTTTTAAATTTTGGTGTTTTGCTTTCTTTCATTTGTGTCTTAGAGATCTCTAACAGATTTCTGTTATTCATCAAATGAATTCTTACTCCATAAGTCTGTGTTTCAGAGTCCTGTATCAGCTCACTCTGAAATTATGCCACAAATCTCAGCCGTTTGGTGCTGCTTTATGGTGCTGGTCTCCATAGCTCATGTCTAGCTGGATTTTGGTTCCAGGTCTTTCCTCACTGTGTCCACTTCATCCATCCCCCCATTCAAGCGTCATCATTTCCCAAGGTCTCCCTTGTGGGTCTGTTCTTGAGTCATTTGTTCTGGTGTTCCACCTTTTTGTTCTTATATCATATAGTCTTATGGTTTGTGTTAGGTAAACAGGTGTTCTGGAAACAAGCCTGACATCAGGAGAGCTAGACTGTGACTGGAGAATACCTGTGATGACTGTGTGAAGAAGTTTCATTTTCAGAAGATATTTGGAATGGAGCCTTGCATACATAACTTCTTTCTGCTTTCTTCTTTTTCTACTTTACTGAATGTTTTTCAACCACATTCACATTTCTTAGCCTCAAAGAGATTTGCAAAGAACGTTAGGTAAAATTCCAGAATTAAGTTTGCCTTAGAGTCTAACATTCCATTTATCTTCGTTCTCTCTTGTTCTCTTCATGTTGCTTCTGCCCCATCTTCTCAAGGCACATGTATATTTTAACTATGCTGGTGACGTTTCCTCCCCTCCTAACCTGGCTCTCTCAGTTTAACTATGTTCACTTGTACTGTCTTGTGGCCCCTCCCAGTAGTTTCACTCAGTACCATCTGCTGTTGCGTCTCTTATATTTTCCTTTATTATTATTTTTCTCTTGATTCTTTGAGACAGGGTTTCTCTGTGTAGCTTTGACTGTCCTGGAACTCACTCTGTAGACAAGGCTGGCCTTGAACTCGCAGAGATCTGCCTGCCTCTACCTCCTGAGTGCTGGGATTAAAAGCATGCACTACCACCGCTTGGCTTTGGGGCATCTCCTTTGTTTTTGAGTATGGTATATGATCCTGTCTTTTAAAGCTCTCATGCTTGCATGGATTAAGCACATTAGTGATTAACTCCAATAATGCACCATTGTTTCACTAAGGAAAGACAAACAGTACTTCCTCTTGAAATCATTTAACTAAGAGCAAATTCAGATTTGAACTATCTACTTCACATTTTCTGTGTGTTCCGTCCTCCCTATGTCTGTTGTAGGAGTCTGAATCAGTGCCTGCCTGAAGGTTGTCTGTCTGTGTTTGTCGGTTTTGTCTGGGTGTGTCTGTGTTCTGTCTGTGTCTTCTGTCTTTGTGTTTCTGTCCCTAACAAAGGGCGTCACTCTGTATTTGCTGACCAGCACAGAAACCATCACATGAGGAAGGAATAGGACACCTTACAGAAATCTCTAACAGAGTTTTTACAACGATTAAGTCAACTGGATCCAACTGACCTCAACTGACCAGACAACAATGAGTACTACAAACAGCATTGTTTGTCAAGCAATATCCAAATCTAGTTGCATTCAACATGTATGGTGGATATTCATTTTAGAGGATTGAGTTCAATCTCTGTATTTGCTGCTTTCAGCAAATGATACACATACATTATTCTGGGTCAGGGGTATACAAGAGTACATAATTTAAGATTACAGCTATGCATTAACTTAAATTGTAAAAGTTGATTATATGGAAAACTCAAGGCAAGTAAGGTTGATTGTTACATTGTTCTCCTAAAAGTGGGCTAAATGAACAGGCTGAGTGCACAGTAGGACAGCAGTCTTAAGTGACCTCAAGGTATATTATCAACTCCGGCTTTGAGGTCCAGGGAAAGTTTTAGTCCCTTAGAATGCAGAAGATATTTTTCCTCACATTGCATCAACACACATGCTGACAACATTTTCTATTATGAAAATGTGAAGATATGTGTAAAGATAGAGACCATAATAAACATATCATATACTTACTACAAGTTCATTTACCAAGATTTTAATATGCTTGTCTTTTAACATTTTTAAATTTGATGTGCATGAATATGTTGTATGCATATATATCTGTGCACAACATGCATGCCTTTTGCCTGTGGAGGCCAGCAGAGGACACTGATGCCCTGAAACTGCAATTATAGATGTTATGAGCTGCCATGTGGGTGCTGAGACTCGAACCTGGGTCCTCTAGATGAGCCGTCATTGATCCTAACTGCTGAGCTCTTCAGTACTCAATATGCTCATCTTTTTTTAATACATAAGTTTACCTTGATAAATTATTGTATTGCATCTATAACACCTGCCATTTTGTTCTTAATCTTGTCTATTAATCATGGACTTAATATTCTGTGGTATTCAGCTTCAACATTTAATTGTACATTGTCAAAGATAGAAGATGTAAGAGAGAAATTAAATTTCAACAAATATATCTAATAAAACTTCTACATGGACTGTGCACAAGTTACAATTTGTTAAACAAGTGTTGTGTAGAAATTGCTGCATAATTATTATTTCAGTTGTATTGAATCCCCCAAAATGGAAATTAATTATTTTATTTGTACTTTTTAATAATTAAAATATAATTATGGGGATCATTAATAATCTTCTGGGTAGCTAGCAAGGAGAATTGTTTCTTGGGAGCTTCTTTTTACCTTATTCTGTTTCCTTCATGCAGTCTTTAATGTGTACTTTTGAATGGCTGGACAGAGACACAAAAGCAATAGGAACTTTCTTGGCAGACAATAATATTAGATAGAGAACCAGGAACCACATGTTGCTGCCAACTGTAGCTGACTTTTTGATGAAATAGAACAGCTTAGCACTATGAGCTTTAAATGTGTCTAAAAGGTTAATCATTTTCATACCTCTCATGAATAACTAATCTCTTTTACAGGGTGTTGTTCACAAGTGAAATTCTCTAATTAATTTCCCCCTGATTGCTTTGTTTTCTCTTCCTCCAGCTCTTGTAAATGTGAAACTCTGGGCCATTGATCGACAATGTTTTCAAACGATAATGATGAGGACGGGACTCATCAAGCATACCGAGTACATGGAGTTTTTAAAAAGGTAGGACACTTGTTTTGCCTTTCCATTTGGAAGACGTCGGTGCCTCTTTGAAATGCAGCTTTGTGTGTGTGTGGTGGCGGGGAGTGGATGTGGGTGTGCAAGTGCGTGCATGCGCCTTTTCTCAGTATTAATTGCCTATCAATTTGTGGAAGGGCCAGATTTGGGTAAGCCTTGTTATATTTCTGCTACTGGTTCTCAGGATGTGTGGTTAGGTCAGGACATCCACCTTGTACCCATTATCCTCAGACATGCAGGATTTTCTCAGAGACACAAATGAGAATTCACCTGAGCAGGAAAGGGTGTGCATTCTCACAATCTTGTAGTTAATGTGTTTACACTGCTTCCTCTAACCAGACCACAGAGCCTCACGAGCTGTCCCCTGTGGGTCTCCATAGAAAAAGCAACACAGCTAAAGAAGAGACATTCCACAAGGCAGCTTATTAACCTGTAATCCCGAGATTAATTTCCAAAATTCATTCATTTCCAGTTCCTTTTTTTAATTCATAAATTATTGTGATAACTCAATATAGGATGAGGATTTAAATAGAAAACCTACTTCTCATTTCTTAGAAAAACACTGATATTCACTGCCATTAAAGTTTAACATATATATGTTATTTTTAGCATATATATAAAATTTTGTTTGAAAGGAACATTGGCAATTCTAGTGATTTTAAAATGTTTTGTACTGTGGGCTAGGGAATGGCTGAGTGGTTGAGCATACTCGATGAACAAACTTGAGGACATAGAAGATTGCTAGGTATAGACGCGTGCATGTCTGCAACCCTCGCATGGTGGGGGACGGGGCTGAGATGGGACTGTTGCTGGAGCTTGCTGTCTAAGTCAGCCAGTCTAACTAAAATGGCAAGCCACAGGTTCAGTAAGAGACCTTGTTTCAAGATGGGGAGAGGGATAGAGCAGGACACCTGATGTCCTTCTCTTGCTGGTGTGCATGTGCACACACACATACACACACACACACACACACACACAATACACACATAAACACACACACACATATTTTGTGCATACACATCCACACATCCACAATTTGTATCATTTTACTTTTGAAAACTAAAGCATTATTCAATAGCAACATGCAGATTATGGGAAGCAAGGCCAGTGCACACTGAGGTTTCCTTTTTGATGGCTAGAACTTGTTTCCACAGTTTCATTTTGTGTGAACAAGTGGTTAAAGTGAAGTTAATAAGTCAAGTTCACATTTTATTTCAGTAATATATCTTCACAGATATCTACTGAGGTTTCTTAAAATACAATTTTAATGTCCCTTGCTTGGGTATTTCTGTTAATTAATTTTGTTTCTGCTTCATCTTTTATACATTTTTCATTTCCACATGAAATCTTTTTGTTATATTCCTGCTGAAGGGACAATAAAATTCTAATTTGATATCAAGTAATAATATATTAAAATAGTTCAATGTCAGCGGGGTGTTTTCGTTTCCCCTTGGTGTGATTAGATGAGGAGAGGTGGAATATAAATTTCTTTTGAAGTTCAGTATAGTTTGAAAGGAAATTAAATTACTGAGATGCCATATTTATGTGGGAGTATATATATATGTGTTCACGTGTGTGTGTGTGTGTGTGTGTGTGTGTGTGTGTGTGTGTATTGATAGACTGAGGGAAAGATAAAGAATGCATATTCATTTTAAGCCTTAAAGTGCAAAGCTATTGATCTGCAAACACTCTGATGAAAACTCAATTGGTAATCAATGAAATGCTTGTGTGGAGGCTGGGGCTTGCCACTTGTGTGGAATCTCTCAGCTTGAGTTCTCAAGATGTTGATTTTAGCTTCCATGAATTTGTAATCTCAAGGAATGGGCCAAGTAGCAATCAAAGGCTCTTTCCGGTGATTCCAGGAAGATCTCCTTTTCTACTGGCACTGTTTTAGGAGTGTGTGTGTGTGTGTGTGTGTGTGTGTGTGTGTGTGTGTGTGTAATTAGAGCCGCCTTAGTCTTACAATCTGTTTTGACACCGAATATTAATGGTTCTCTAGAATGAGTGATTTCTGTTGTCCTTAGTTAGCTCAGGGCAAGCAGAAATGACAGGTAGAATGAAAGAGAAGCAGGCACTACTAACTTTGATGTCACTTTGCATTTGGCCACTGTGCAAAAACAATTTCTCACTGTATGTTAAATAGCACAGGGCTGCTGAGAACCTAGAGAGTAGGCAAGGTGGTCATCCGTGTGCTTTAATCTTCAGAAATGGTGACTGTGACTTGGTGGCTCCATCTCTACAGTCTTTTAGTGACTCGCAGTTAGGATATTGATAGTCTCATTGGCTGGATGTTCTAGGCCCGTATCCACCAACAGCTGACTAGTTTTCTCGGCCTGGGTTCTTGAGATAACACACACCGAGTGATTCCCTGTGACCAGGAGCCTATTTCCAGGTTTTCCTACAGCACACTCATCTCTGTCTTTCCTCCCAGCTGTCATTGGTTAAGTCTTTTTTTTCATTTGAATCCAGTTTAAAAGCTTTCTTTCCCACTGATGCTGATCTCAGTCATGGAGCTGTTGTCTTTCACTCTGAAGTTTCACCCCTATCACGCAATTTACTGCCCACTTTCTTTGATTATAATTCTGTTACTATTCTTATTCCTACTTCTATGCTATAAACTTTTTAATACAAGGGATAGTTCTTAAGCATTTTATTGTTTTTGTTTGGCACTGCTTTGCAGATAGTTTACTTTTCATTACACACTTTTCAAGGTTCATTGCAAATGTTAATACAGGCTTCCATCTTTCAAAAATTGTCTAAAATTCATGATGACAGCCCAATATTAAATCAAGAATGGGTTCCTAATGAGTGCAACCCGTTGCTATGGTACAGGTCACATGCCCACGAAGCTCAAATAGTGAAAAACATTCAACCTTCCCACACATTCCCAGGACAATTGTTCTTGGTACCATTGATTTTTTTGAGGCTTTTAAAAGAGGGTGTAACAGGGCTAGAGAATGGCTCAGCAGTTAAGAGCACTGGCTGCTCTTCTAGAGGACCTAAATTCGACTCCACAAACACATATGGTGGCTTACAAACATCTACGTCTGTAGTCTTGGGGGAGCTGACACCCTCTTCTGGTCTCCCCAGGCACTGCATGCATGTGGTGCACACACAGACATGCAGACAAACATCTGTACACATGAAATAAAAGCAAATTAAAGTAGAAGGGCACAAAAACACCCAAGGGAAATGATGAAAAGTCTTGCTAAAATGTAGAATTCTAAAATCAATTAAAATTTTATACTATGAATTTAGAATCACTTATTATCCTATTCATTATTTTTAAAGCACATTTACTTGCTGCTCATTTGTATAATGTAAAGCATTAAAGTTTTGCAAGGTAAACACAATCTAATGTTTTCTTTATGACTTCATGTTGAGAAAGGGTTACATAGCTTAATATTATAAAAAGATGAAATAGTTTAAAGGTCTCTTTAGTGCTCTGTGGCAGGTGTGGGGGCATATTTCTCTCTGTGCCTGCCCAATAAAAATTAGATCTGAAGTTATCTACTATTGATAAAGAGGCAAAGCAATTGTGACCTTGTTTGAAAAAAGTTTAGGAAATGATAGTATAATAATATTATGATGTAGTAATGTAATGACAGTTCTCAGTGGGAGTCTCATTTCACATCTTAGACCTTCATAAGGAAGGAATGTCGGGAGTGGCAGGGTTGAAAGGGAATAGATCTGTGTCAGGGCCATCTCCCTTTGTTATTTGCCCTCCTTGTTTTCCTATATAAGCACACACATTTGGAGATGAACACACTGGTGTAAACTCAAAGCACAACTCTCACCTCAAAGGGAATAGGAGATAATTTGTTCTGAGGCAGGGTGCGTGGCACACACACTCGTGACAGAGCCAGGCAGATCTCTGAGTTCCAGGCTAGCCAGGGCTATATAGTGAGACTCTGCCTCAAAAACAAAAACAAAAGTAAGATTATTCCAAATCCCATGTTCCGATGTGGGAAAATTGCTGCAAGTTTTTCAGTTGCAGAACAAGAAACCATCAGTCAGAACACTACTTTTCAAATACATTGGTAGAAACATCAAACAGGTAGGTTACATCTACTCTAGGAATTTCCTACCACAGATTGTCTGATGACATTCTTAGTTTCTAAGTTGGTGGAAACTGGTGCTTTATTAAGTTAGTACATCCCCCAATTTCTGCCTGATAGTCACGGCGATGCTGGGTCAGACCTAGCTAGAGGTAGGCATTGAGTGGTTACTAAGGGAGTAAACATAACACTAGGCAGTTTGGGGTTTTTTTGGTTCTGCAACACTCCAGCTGTCAATGTTGCCCTTGTAGACTCTTTCACACAGGTATAGAATTTTCTTTGATAACTTCAGTTCATGCTAGGCACAATCATATATATATGAATGTATGAATATATATATGACTAGTAGTTATACTAGTAGAGAGTGTTTCCTTTTTGTCAAAGTTGGGTTTTATTTTGATTTCAGTGTAGTTATCCATTTTGTAACTATCATTCATACAGTTTGGCTCCCTCTTTGCTGTTCAATGCCACATCAGACTGTGTTTCTGGAGTTTTATTTAGTTATTTCTGTTCTGTGCCTGTGTTACACATTCCCTGATGTAAACACAGATGTTACTCTGCAAGCATAACACAAAGTAAGTCAAATAAAGTGACTAATAGGGAACGAAAATAGCTCAAGGGGCAGTGATAGGAAGCATGGCATGATGGCTGTCTGTCAAGCAGTTTCTTTGCCATTTGCCATGGCTTCTAGAAAATGAGCCAAGTAACTTCCATAGTTAATTTAAACTGTTTCTCTCTAAGCATATCTTCTGGTGCTAGTGTTGGTAGTGTTTCCACATGCAAAGGACCATTAGGAAATAACTGTGTGACCAGTGGGCTCTGCTGATATGAAGTAGGATTTCATTTAGCTCTATACTATGATGGTTATGACAATGATAGTGATGGGCCATAGTTCATGATGGTGATGATGATGATGGTGATGGACCATGGTTTATGATAGTGATGATGATGATGGTGATGGACCATGGTTTATGATAGTGATGATGATGATGGTATGATATGATGATGATGATGGTGATGGACCATGGTTTATGATAGTGATGATGATGATGGTGATGGACCATGGTTTATGATAGTGATGATGATGATGATGGTGATGGACCATGGTTTATGATGATGACAACAAGTGTTATGGATTGTCATTTATGATGGTGATGATGGTGATGGACATGGTTTATGTTACTTGCTTCACAGACAAAACAGAGACACATGAGGGGCTTTGTGAAATGTCTTTTTCTTTGAGAGAATCATTTTGTAAGACAGATAGGCACACATATACCTCTTACAGAAAACCTTTTCATAATTTTCTCTCACTCTAGAAGGAAGTCACTTTGGTCTACCCTTGTCCTCAAGACCCTGTGTGCCAACTGCTCCACCTCATTGCCCTCTCCTCCTTTCTCATTCTCTTACTGCTTCAGTCACATGGTCTTTTGTTTCCTTATGTTTTCTATATTCCCTCTTAGTGGACATTATCCTCTGTCTTTACGAGGAAATTTGACAGTATAGTCTATAAGGACACACTAAATACAAGTATTGTGGCTGAAAACAGGACCTGGCTTCTTCAAAGATAGCCATAACTCTCTGATGTTGGACTGGAGCTATTTCTGAATGTGGCATGAGCACCTCCTATCACGAAGCAGAGCTGTTGGGGCGATATACAGAAGAACTTGACCCCTAGTCAGTGATGTAAGCAGAATAAGTCAAGTATGATAGATTCTGTAATCCCAGAACCTGAGAGGCACAGGAAGGAGGATTGTCATGAGTTTGAAGCCAACCTGGCTTATAGAGTGAGACCCTGCCTCAAAAATCCAAAATGGAAGAAAGGAAGGAAGGAAGCAAGGAAGCAAGAAAAGAAAGAAAGAAAGAAAGGAAAGGAAGGAAGGAAGGAAGGAAGGAAGGAAGGAAGGAAGGGAGAGAGGGGAAGGAAGGAATGAAGAAAGAAAGAAAGAGAAAGAAGGAAGGAAGGAAGGAAGGAAGGAAGGAAGGAAGGAAGGAAGGAAGAAGAAGGAAGGAAAGAGAAAACCACAAAACCCAAACCCAAATGAAACAGACCAATACAGTGATATCCAGGTCTCTCACAAGATATTGAAGCTATCCTGGAAAGAGAGAAGAGGGTCACCAGAATGTTATTGGAGTTTACAGTCACTCTTCCATCTTGTCCCAGTTGCTGTTGTTTTGGGGACCAACAGAATAAATAGGATGAGGAAGGTTGACTGAGAGTGGAATTTCTTTAATGGTGCACCAGCAAACCCAGCTGCTGTTTTAGAGAAGAGGAATTTTCTGGTGGTGAGTCACCCAGAATTCTATAAGCAACCCCAATAAACTCATTAGGTCACCACCCTGGTCTTGGATGGAATACTTGGGACTATTAGTGTCCTATCTGGGACAAATAGACACTTCTTTATACCTCCTAGGGACACTTGAATTGGATATAATTAAATGCCAAAGTTCCCATTTTATGTCTAAATGAATAGAAAGCTGAAGTTTGGGACCTTTGATGGATACAGGTGACTATTTGGCTTTGTATTTACTTTCTAACCATTAAGGACATTAGAGGTGTTCTGAAATTTACAACTATGACTTCCATGCTTTAGCCTTCTCCAGGAATCCCTGGCTCCTGGAAGAGAACTTATAACCGAAGCCCAGAGCTAATGGCCCTTTGAGAGTCTTTGTGGTATTATATACACAGTGCCAAGAGGAGGAGAGAGCCTTGCTAAATCCGAGTGCTATATAGTGATCCTGCCTTCTACAGTTCCCTCACTAATAAAACAAGGTTTTGGTTTGGGTACTCTGTAAAGTTTCTCTTCCTTATCTCCATCACCAGGAAGTGAACCCCAAGTCTAGTTTTGTTCTTCCCACCCATTCTCTGAAACAAGAATGCTTGCATGTACATTTAACATATGATTAAATAAATGTATTATCTACATATGTGTTAGAAAGGTAGGTTTATTATTCCTAGGTAAAATGTATAACATTGTTATTCAGATTTCACTGGATATCATAATAGCCTTGATATGATAGCATTTTGAGACTTTTTCCTGTAGTCTGTAGCTAAGCAGAAATTTCTCTAACACCCTCTGTATAAAATTTTTTGTCATCTCATAGTTTCTGTCACTCTTGTCACTGTCAGAAGATACAATTTTACTCCCATGATCTGATTGAGTAATAAAAACCAAATGACTTTGAATTTAGAAGATCTTAAGATAAAGTGTAACTTAATCTTTCTGTACATTTTGAAGATGAACTAACAGAATCTTGGGCCAAACTGGCTTACCTAAATAAGAGACAGTTTAAACAGGAACTGGGGTTTGTGAATTCACAGCCACCTGGACATTCCATCATGTCTGCCCTCACGTTCAATTTATTGTCTAGTGAAATCTTCTCACTAGAGTAAACTAAGACAATGATTGATTAATGGTGTTTTCTGTCTTCAAAGAGGAATCTTATAGCATTAATTTAGTCTTATGTAGACTTTACATTCCTTCTCTGCATTCACTCTTCAAGTATGAAGTTTCTAAACCCATCAACATTTTTTCCTCTTATCCAATATTACAAGCTAAAAACATAGTTTCTTATTAATACTCTTACAGGCCACCTTGATATTTATTTATTTATTGAGACAGGATATCACTTCATAGCTCTAACTAGAACCTATAATGTAGACCAGGGTGGCCTTGAACTGACAGAGATACACCTGCTCTACCTCCCAAGTGCTGGGATTAAGGATGTGTGCCACTCACCTTGTTTTCAATACTTTTTGCATCGTATTTGAACAGGAAGAGCCAGGGATAAAACAGTAATATAAAATTACTCATTTTACTGATGTGAGAACTGAGCCCATGACTGTTGTTCAAAATCACCGAGGAAAGTCTGAAATTCAACTGTCTCAGAATACCAAGTATCTTTCATTCAAAGTCTCCAGAGTGGAATTCTCCCCAATTTTGATTGACTAAGCAGATGCTCCACTGTTACACAATTCCTGTAGAGTGTTCTTTAAGACTCTTGTTAAGGTCGACATAACCTCCATGAAAAAGGAAATAACTGCACACAGTTGCCTATGTCTATCAATTTTAAGTGACAGGTGTGGGGGTGGGGTAAGGAAATGTGCATATTTTTGTTGTAGTCTTTTTTTTTGTTTGACAGCGTCTCACTATATATCCCACATTGCCCTAGAACTCACTATATATTTCAACCTGATCTCTAACTCAAAAATCCTTCTGCCTCTGCATCATGAGTGAGTGAGTGAGTGAGTGAGGAAGGGAAGGAGGGAGGGAGTGACAGGATTATAGGAATGTGTCATCATGCCTGGAAGAAAGTTTACTGCTTATTTATTCGTCTTTTCAATTTATTTTAGTTGCTTTAAACAAGGTTTCTCTATGTAGCACTGACTGCCATGGAACTCACTACGTAGACCAGGCTAGCCTGTAACTCATAGTGATCTGCCTGCCTCAGATACCCCAGTACTGAGATTAAAGGAGTGACCTACCACACTCAGTTTGAAAGCTTGTGTTTTTAACAAGTTTTGAGATAAGTTCATGCTTCCTGGATAATCACAATGTAAGACAAAAGATGAAATAGCTTACGTATTCTTATGATGGACTGATAAGGATGTCTGGGTTTAAATCGTGGTTTCACGAATCATAGGTTTGCAATTTTAGCACAGTAACTTTTAAGTTAGGCATAGTAATAAAAACCCTTTACATCATGAAGAATAAAAATTAGGAATAAATGAAATAATAGTAAATATGTATTCAGTATATGCCAAGCAAGGTCCAAAGTATTTGAATGTGTTAGTTTACAGATGAGAATAATGAGGCTCTCAGAGATGAACAAAGTTACATAGATAGTATCCATAATGCTCAGGAAATTATGGATATTGAGATACTTCTTCCCATATACCTTGTTCCTTCTCAGCAAACTGACATTGATTCTACCCAAGATTCCTACACTGGGCTGACCTTGTCTTTGCAGTGGATCAGTTTCCATTCTCCATATTCTTTTCTGTAGCAACTCTCTTTTGCTAAATATCAGCATTATTTTCCTTCTTCCTATGTCCTTAAAATATGTTTTAATAATTAATGCTCAACATCAGCTTTAAGTTGTTCATAGGGTCATTTAGCACAAGTCTAATTGGTCTTATTAATAAAAACCCAGAGTCAGATATCAGGGTGAAAGCTGAAAGATCAGAGAAGCAGAGTAGCCAGCCACTAGTTCTTACCTCTATGAAATCCTGAGCCTGAAAATACTCTCAGCTCCTGTCTCCTCTTGCCTTATATTCCTCTCTCCCCTCAGACATACCACTTCCTGTCTCCACCTCCCTAGAGCTGGGATTAAAGGCATGAGGCTCACTGCCTGGCTCTATTTCTCTTTTAGAATGGATCAATCTTGTGTAGCCCAGGGTGGCCTTAAATTCCTGATCTTCCTGTGTCTTCCTCCCAAGTGCTGGGATTAAAAGTGTGTGCCACCACTGCCTGGCATCAATGGTTAGCTAATGGTTGGCTCTGCCCTCTGATCTTCACTCAAGCTTTATTTATTAGAGTACAAACAAAGTATCACCATAGGGCCACGTAAGCTGGGTGGAGGGATTTCTTATAGTTTGGCAGTCCATGCCCTGTATTTAAGCAAGCATTGGGATTTCTAAAGTGGATATTAAGGGCCAGTGTCTTCCCTTTGTGGCTGGTTTTCACCCTCTTGATCATGAATCCCTGGGGTATAGGCTGAGGTCCATTCTGGCTTGAACTGGATTCTATGATCCCTAAAGGCAGTTATGGAGCATTTCTTACACCCTTTAGAAAAAGAAATCAAGATTCTATTGTTTGGAACAAATGAAGGGACAATATACCCAATTCAACTCACAGAGATCACATTTCTGGACAATCAACATCATGAAACCTTTTCCTCTAGATTTCTTAATAATTTACCAAAAAAATACATAGAAATGTAGTGCTTATGAAAGCAGCTTTAGGAATTTTAGATCTTTTTTTGTTTTAAAGAATAAGTGGCAGGCCTATTAAGCCTTTAAGCTTTGAGCTTTAATGAAGCTTTACTTGAAGACACAAAACCTTCCTTAGAATTAAGCTTGACAAAACTGGCATGGTTCTAATTTGAAGGGAAAGAATGTGAAGAATAAATAAAGAGATACAGGCACCCTGCATTTTCAAGCATGGATGCTTAAAGGCCATTTTGTCATATCAGATCCATTCTCATTAAGCATGCCATGAGCAGCAGATAAATAGAAAAGTGGACATTAATTTCATGTTGTCACCTACCATTTGCACAAATGTCTCAATACTGATGCTTTATAAAAGGAAAAGGCAGTATGATCTCAGATATTTGCATAATTATATGTTGATTTTGTTCAAAATGTTTATCAGGCCATATCATGTTTAGATATTGTCACCTCCATGTATTTTTTTATAATTCTTGAAAATAATTAACATGTATGGTTTATTACTTTGTGGTTATAATGAATGTCAGAGTTGAAGAGGTCTTATTTGGTCCAGAAGAAGTCAGGCCCCCAGCTGAGGGACAGAACATGTTGACCCACCTGGCTTTATTGAACTGAGTCTCTTTAGAAGCTGTGGGCTAATTTCTCACCTTAGCCCTCAGGATACAGACACTCTGGGATTTACAAAGCTACAGCTTTGTGATGAAGCAGTTTAATATTCTCCCGTTTTGTTGTTGCTTTGAATCTTACAAATTGCTCCTGCACTGAGGCTTACCTTATTTCTGCATCATTCATACAGTGCTTATCTCTGCTCCTATTTTGTGAAGTGTTTTACACACAAAGGAAGAAGCAGCTGGCCCTGGGTGCTTTTCCATAAGGAAATCTATTCCATTTGAATGTATTTGGAAGGAAACTACAGGTTATTGGGGCAATTAAGAAGGCAAGTCTCTTAGGTCGAGGCATAAAGATTTCAATTCTGTAATACAGAATCCTCAATCCTCAATGTTGCTGAGAAATCTTAGAGAATCTGGAGTGGAGACAAGAGCAGGCTGCTGAGGGGAAAGGTAAATATTGCTTAGACATGAAAGCACCCTGACTGGTAAATATTTGTTAGAAGCACAGATATTGAACAGGTGGGCAAGCACCGCAGGTTATAGTTTTTTTGTTTGTTTGTTTGTTTATTTTTTTTTCTTTTTGCTGGAAATAGGACCAATCATGGTTTATCACTCTGGTTTCACTGAGGTGAATTCCTAAAGCAGAGTTTGAGATCCTGTTTTTCAGTAGGGCAGGACTCTCCTACTTAGGTAGTTCTGGTCTCTGCCTCAGTGGAGAGAGCAGGGAACCACATGCACTAGAAGAGCACAGGCCTGTTGCTTCTCCACAGAACTTTGTGCTTTGTAAACACACCCAACTGGGAGAGAAGGAGCTCAGGGATGGAACAAAACAGGTTCACCTGCCCCTTCTACACATCATGTCATTTTGACAAAACCCTGTGAGGAAGTTGGTCTGTCTACCTTGCTGAGGACATAACTGGAGTCTTGGCAACAGCAGTTTCTCAACTACCACACAACTGGCTTCAAGACAGAGCAAATCTCAAATGCCTTCTTCTGTAAATTATGTAAGGCTGACTTCCAGAAACCGAGTAATGTCAGAGGAACATCAAGAGTACTACTTATAATTTCATTTTTATACAATTAAGGTGACCATTGGTATGTAAAACAAAATGTCTGAATCTAAGTAGTAGCCAGCCCAGGATGTTGGCAATGTCATTCCTTGGTACATTTCAACTATTGGGAAAAGTTTCTAGCATAGCATTTTAGAATCAGTGTCTATAATAACACTAATTATTGTCTATAATAAATTTATCTCCCCATACATGAAATAAATATGAACTTTAAAAATAAAGGGAAGGAATTATTTTCTCTATATTATCCTAATGGTCATTTTATGTTTAAAATTTACTCTGTGCCTGTACAGTAAATAACAGAATATTTATGTTGAAGCCTAGAAGGATGCCAATTAAGCCGCACAACTTCTGCTATGCTATAAATACAGAGAATGTGAAATTATTCAGCATTTGCTAAGGAATCAAGTAAATTCTGTTTTCTCAGTTTACTGGAAGTAGTCCAATTGATAAATACAGCATTTCTTGTTTGCAAAAATGTACTTGAGGTCTGGCCTGTTGCGTAAACAAAAGATAAATAAAAATTGCCTGGGAGGATGGATCTGTTTGGTTTAGTTTAAAAAAAGAAATTAAATACACAAATAAATTCAATATGAAAAGAGCCAAGATTTAAAGTAATAAAGGGGAATTACTAAAAGTTAAGGACTTGGGCCTGTGCGATGGATCAAGTCCTTAATGGGTAAGGATTTAACAAAGGTGCTTGTTGCCAAGCCCAATGACCCAAGTTCTATCACCAGGACCCAAATGGTAGAAGGAGATAATTGACTCCTGCAAGTTGTCCTCTAAAATCCACACATGTACCATGGCTAGTGAATGATCGTGTGCACATGCACATGTACGCTTACACACCCACCCACACACAGAGTAAATAAATAAATAAATGCAATAAAAATAAAAATTCAAGAACTACAATCCAGACATTTAAAAATTCCTACAAGTTTGAATGGTCTTCATATATATAATACAGTCTGCATGCTAATACCATTCCTTTTGTAATTAAATTTGAATGCTGTGGGCACAAAACCTGGGAGAGACTTAAGGTTTTTGGTGCTGTTTCCTCCTTTCTCCACCCATCCACACTCTCCCTTTCTTAATTTATGTCTTGATATGTGAAAATAGGAAAAAATTCACTCCAGCACTGTCCCACAAATGACTAGTAAGTAGTTAATCCCTACTTAGAAGGGTTTGTTGACTTGTCATTTGAATCAGTTAATACTAACTTACTCTTTATATTTTTCTAAGTAATATTTTGGTAAGCATGCAAATAGATGGTTTTGTTGTGACATTTTAGCCATACATATTATATATTTTTCTTATTTTCTTTCCAAAATCTCTCCCTCTCTAGCCCATTTTGCTTTCATATCTCTCTCTCTCTCTCTCTCTCTCTCTCTCTCTCTCACACACACACACACACACACACAGAGATACATACAAACATGCACATATACACACATGCACACACACATATATACATACACACATATACACATACACACATATACATATACACACCTGCACATATGCATATATACATGTACATACAGACATGCACATATACACATATGCAATTTAAACACGTTGCATACATATATGCACATACATATACATACACACACATAATTACTTGCTTTTGTGTTTCCCTTCCCTTTAGATTTTTCTCTCTTCTCTCTTAGCTGCTTTTTCCTTCCTGTACATATATATAATAACTAAATTTATATGCAATATATTATATAAAATTTCAACCTAGATTCTACATCTGCAAGAAAACATGAAGTGAAATATTTGTCTGAGTCTGGCTTACTTCACTTAGCATAATGATTTCCAGGTTAATCCATTTTATTGCAAATGTTATAATTTCATTCTTCTTTATAGCTGAATAAAATTCCATTGTGTGTTTGTACTGCATTAGGTTTAGCCATTTATTTTTCAGTAGACATCTAGGCTGGTGGATATGTTGACTGTTGTGAGTAGTGTAGAAATAAGCATACATCCGTGTATTTCACTGACAGGATCTTTTGGGCATATACCTAGAGTGATATACCTGGGCCATATGGTAGTTCTATTTTCGTTTTTCTATGGAATCTTCATGCCAATTTCCATACTGTCTGTGCAAGATCACATTTCCTTCAGCAATGAGTAAAAGTTTCTTCTTCCCCATATCCATCTGTTGTTCTTTGTTTCCTGGATGATAACCCCGTTCTGACTGGGGTAAGATGGAATTGCAAAGTATGTTTTAATTTTTGTTCAGTGATGGCTAACGATACTGAACACCTTTTCAAGTATTTGTTGACCATTTGTCTTTCTGCTTCTGAAAGCTGGCTTTTGAATTCACCATCCCATTTATTCCAAAAGCCCACTGATAACGCTTATCTTGGTCTCACCTGGATCGCTTTTTTGTCTTGCTGCCATGAAAACCTGTCAATTTGGCCTGACCAGGGTAAATGGAAGCCAAGTGTAAGGTGATAGCTAGAGGTGTGGTTTGGGGAGGACAGGAGTAATCAAGTGGAGTGGGTGACCCTGTGGTTGGAACAAAATATTGGTGGAGCCTGAAGAGCAACCAGGGATATGCCATCAAGCCTCGCAGGCACACGGTGACAGATTCAATATTTATGTAAAGAGCAGAGTCTGTGTTTATGACAGAGAATCAGGGAATGAGCCATGCTGAGAAGCATGTAACCTCAGATTTAGATGTATAGAGAAAATTCATAGCTTGAGAAGAGCTGCAGACAAGAATAAGTCAATAATCTTTAAGAATTGACATTATAATCATGACAATAGAATCATAGATGATGCTTTGTAAGGATCTCAAATAGCTTTTGACAGAAAGAATGAATGTTTTCCTAAATTATTACCTTTATTTTTATTTGTGCTTATGTGTGAGTGTGTGTGTATGTTGGAGTTGGGGGGATGCATGTCATATGCACACATATAGCGGGCACACATTGTTGTCAAATGTCTTCTTTCATTGCTTTCAATTTTATTTTTGAGGTGAGGTCTCTCACTGAACCTGGAGATGGCTGTTTTGCTAGGCTGGTTGGCTGGCAAGGTCTTGTGATCTCTCTGTCTCTCCCTACCTAGTGTTAGGGATAGAGACTGCTGCACTAAGATTTTCTGGTCCTCCTAATCCAGGTCCTCGTGTTTATTCAGCAAACACTTTATGCAATAAGCTTATCCCAGTTTCAATGTCTAAAAATTTATTAAAATAGCTATTTCATAAAATTCCTAAGATTGGGGCAGGAGAGATGGCTCAGTGGATTAGAGCATCTGTTGCTCTTGCAGAGGACCCAAGTTCAATTCCCAGCAGCCAAATGTTGACTCTCAACCATCTGTAGTTCCTGTTACAAGGGATCTGATAACCTTCTCTGGCACCAGACACACTTATGGAGTAATACATACTTGTAGGCAAATCATACATACAAAATAAACTTAATCTAATTTTCTCCTGAAATTGGAAAAGAAAACTCATTGTGATGTCATATTCCAAAGATAACTAATGTAAAGATACTTATTGATATCTGCAGTATTTTTCTCCTTACATACAATATTTACATAATTATCTTCATGTTATACACACATTTTAAAATGTTGCTGCTAATTTAACATTACACCCTTCTACTAAGTTCTTCCAAACTCTTTTTGACTGCCTTTGCCATCATGATCTACATTTTTTCTGCCTGATTTTGAAGAACTCTAGGTTCTTTGGCAGCAGGGGATGAGGTAGATGTAATCGGAGCACATTAGAATGAAAGGTACACAGCCTTGATCTGTTCATTCATGTTCATTCAGGGGCATGTGGAACAAGCAGATTATCCTCAGACAATGGGAAACAATGGAAGAAAGTGAGACTGACTTGAGATTTTAAAAAGAAAATCTGTGGTTTGGTCATGACCATAATGTCACAGGCTTACATGTTCATAAAGAGGGATTCTACTGATCCTCTGTAGTTCTGATGACAAGAAGATAAAAGTTGAACAATTCTAATTTTGCTAAAACTTTTGAAATAATTTATTTTTACAATCCTTATATACCTATGTGAACATTAACCAGGTCAAGATAGAGAAGCTGCCAAAGTTTTTGGAAGGCCTGAAGGCCTATTCTCAGTTAATTCTCTCTTCCGAGGGTAGTCAGAGATTAGTATTACCTGTTTCAAGTCAAATTATATCTAATTGTGCAGTGCCTGGTTGACTTTGCTCAATTTTACATTTTGAGGAGTTATCTCTCCTACTGAGTAAATAGCTCATTCTTTTATTACTTTGTTGCATTCCATTAACTAAATATGCCAACTTAGTTTACCCATTTTACCAACAGCAGACACATGGATTGTGCCCAGATTAGGTATTTTCCAGTCTTTCAGGTTTTTAGAAAAAGACTGGAAATGTCCTTGAGTATATCTTTTGGAGAGTTTCTGCTTTGATTTCTTTTAAATGTGCACTTCAAAACAAAATGTCTTGGTCACAGTGGAGGCATATATTTAACTTTTATATATTTATACACACACACACAAACACACACACACACACACGTTTGTGTGTGTGTGTGTGTGTTATTATACCTCACAGTGGTTGAGCCAGTTTATACTGCCACCAAAATACGGAAGAGATATTTTTCAAATTGTCACCAATATTTGTTACTGTCAGCATTCTTAAGCTTATCTGGTTGAAACATTTCAATAAACCAGAATACACAAAACCTAAAAGTCATTTTGTGCATGTACCTTATTAATATAGTTTTTGAGCATACTGCTCAAAATGTTTATATTTCCTTTAAAAAAATATTTTTTTTAATTAATGGATCCATAAAATAAGTTTTTTTTAAGAGTAAGACATTAAGTAGATTGAAAATCTAGAAGATTTCCCACATTTTTCATCTTCTACAAAGAAACCAAATGATATGAGGTGTAAAGGAAATTATCTTCAATAAATGATTTTGAGAAACTTAATATTCACATGCACAAGAAAGAAACTGGACCATCATTACAATATTTAATGCAAATTACACTCAAAATGAATTAAAGAATTGAATGCAAAACCTGAATACTGTAAGGCTTCTAGTCAAAAGCATAAGGGAAAAGCTCTTTAATATTGGCTTGCATGGATAATTGTTTTTAACAAGGGACTCCAAATGCACAGGCAGGATTAGACAGATGGGAGTATATCAAACTCAAAAGTTACTGTGCAGCAAGGGAATCAGTAGAGTGAAGGAACAGCCTCCTGAATGGGTGGAAGAATCTAGAAACCAACATCTGCTAAGGGCCAACATGCACAGTACCTAAGAAATTCCAACAATTCAATAATTAGAAAACATGGAGAAAGGACTGGAACAGATATTTTTCAAAAGAAGTTAGAAAGATGGAGTGTAGTATGTGGGAAAAATCCTCAACATTATTAATTATCAAGGAAAACCAAATCCAAACCATAATGGATTATCACTTCACATTCCTTAGAATGCTTGTTTTCAAAAAGATAAAAGGCAGCAAGAGCTAGAAAGAATATGGAGAAAGGAATTGTTACAATTAATGTGGAAAACAGTATAGAAATTCTCCTACAAATTAAGAATAAAGCCATCATATAATTCAATGTCCTCACTTCTCAGTGTGTGTGTGTATATAGACATATACTATATGTATATATATATATATGAGCTATAAACGCATATATAATATATATTTATATATTGAGCTAGTTAATTCAGTATCTCAGAGAGATATCTTCATGCTCAATTTATTCCAGAATTATTCACCATAGCCAAGGTATAAGGTTAACCAAGAAGTCCATAAATAGATGCATAAAAACTTTACATAGATAGTTTTATTTTGCATATGTGCATTGAAGATATTATTCAGATTTGGAAAAAAGGAAATTATGAAGTTTTGTAACACTTGAATTAAGGAGGACATTGATAAATAAAGTAAACTAGACATGGGGCCCCACCCTAGTTGAAGAGTTACAGGTAATTGAAAGCTGCTAAGAAAGGGAGAATTAGCCTTTTCCAGGATGAACACTCTAAATGGTTCCCACATGGTCACCTCTAAAAAAAAAAAAAAAAAAGGAAATACCTACAAGCAACACTAACTAATGGACTCAGCAGGTTGCATCTATCTGTCTGTCTGTCTATCTATCTATCTATCTATCTATCCATCCATCCATCCATCTATGTGTGTGAATGATAAAAGAATAAGAGGACATGAATTTGAAAGGGAGTGAATGGAATGAGAGGACATGGGAGGGATTTGAGATAGGATGAGGGAGAGTGTAGTTATATTTTAATTTTAAAAAGCCAGACGTGGAAAGATGGACACCCTATGATCTCAACTAAGTGGAATCTTAAAACATTGAATTTAAACATTAAAACATTGAATCTTAAAACATTGAAACAGAGTAGAAGGATAGTTTCCAAAGTCTGGTTTACAAGAAAGGAAGTTATCTATCTGCTAGAGGGTAAGGAGGAAAGGAAAGGTCAAAGGAGAGGGGAGCATGTGGGCAAAGAGCAATTTCTTTTCATCAACTTCACCAATTGCTTTGGACCAGTTGACTCAAGGGCATCTTGTCTTAATGAGATACATCTATTGCATGAGTCATAATAAAATCATAACTACTGTTTTGGATGGCTGATATCCTACATATGACTAGGAATGTACCTTGGTCTAGGTTTAAGTGTAGAACACTTTGAGGAGGGTGCTGTTTAGAGGCCACTCCACTGTTGCTGCCTCTTTCATTTCCTTTGTGTGTGCTTCACATGGACGCCCCCTTTGCAGCCAGAAACTGCATAGCTCATCTCTGTGTCTCTCTCTTTTTTTTCTGTTTGTTTTGCTTGCCATTTTCCCCTTGCTGGTAGTTTTTAAAGAACAATATTAGTATCTGTAGACATAGTGGTGTACTTTAAGGGGAAGCCATGGAGTCCAAACTATTTTCATAATAATTCCAAGGTGCAATTTTCTTATTAAATGCTCACCCTCTCACAGAGTTACAGCATCCTTCTTGGTGACTAAAATAGCTAGCAGAAGCACATGCTTACATCATTTTAATTTTCCATTTACCTTTTTCTCACTTTTACTGTCCATTATGGTGAATGCAAATAGCTAAATTCCATAAGAACAAAAATTCTCTGAGATCCCCAATGGTTTTTCAAAATATAAAAGGTTCTTTAGAACAAAATGTATGAGAACCAAAGGTTGAAAATAAAATTAGATGAAGTGAATACAAACAAACAAATTAGAATTTCATAGTTTTTTTTTCCTTGTAACAATATTTGAAAGCCAGATAATGTTCACTTAAGGAGAATGGGTAAGACTAAAACCTTGTGAGAACATAAAAGGTTTTTTTTTTTTTTTTTTTTTTTTTTTTTTTTTTTTTTGCCCTCAACAAGATGAAAGGATCTGAGAAGCTAAGCATTCCTACAAAGTTTTCTAGATTTATGCTTTTGTGTTGGAGTTCACAGAAAAGTGAGCTGGACAGGTGGTTTTTGTTATTGTTTTTTGTTTGTTTTATGCACTGTTGGAATAACCTCCTTCAATTAAAATGTAGAAACTTTTGAAGAGAGTATATGAATTTTCTTGTGGGAAAGAGCCATGCTTCTAGGGGCAGAGCTGGGTATTCTTCCAGTAACCTATGGCGTCCATTGCTTCTGTGCAGAGATGGCAGGGGTGACATCACTTTCAGATAGAACATGACTGAGAACCTGAACTAACAGCACATTTCAAACTCAGCAGTGGATTGTAACGTGAGCCACAAAGCTTTCAGATCTTGTCAGTAGAAGGTTGTCTCTGCTGTCCTCACATTGAGAATATAAAATGTGACTAGTACCTTTCTTCTCAGCATCCTCAACTCTGGGTACTTCTGACACATGTCAGAGAATTCACTCATGAATTCACCGTACCTAGAAATTTTTGAAAGTTTCCCGAAACATTTTGAAGTCTGAGACAGGTGAAGGCCCAGCATTAGTTACCTATTTCGTTAGCTTTTCTGAATCCTGTGTTACCATAGAAACAAAGAAAGTATCTAAAATGCCCAGAGCATGCCAGCAGTCCACAGTGGTAGTCCTCTTGTTGTATAAAATTGCCTGTGCATACATTCTTATTTATATTACCCTAAACTTTAATTCATGTGATAAATTCCTTTAGGATTCAGTGCTTGGACAGCATCTGTCATTTTCCTAGACAAGCATGGATACTTTAGTCAGACATTAGGACTCACCAATCCAGGCACATGTGCTCATTGTTCATTATCTGAACTCCTCCTCCAAAAGTTTCTAGAACCTTCCTTCATGTTGCCACCAGTTGGGAAACCATTCTTTTAATACAGACATCTTTGGAGGTTACTTCATATTAAAACTATACTTTGTCTCTCAAAACCCAAAAGAACAGGGTGGCAGATAAAAAGGAGCAATACTCAGAAGTGGTGGTCACAGGCCGTGTCTTCTGTCTCACGTTTCCTTTGATTTGTGGATGTGCTAAAATACTTTAAAAGTTAGTAACTGAATTTAACAGTTGGGAAACTACATAAAATTCAAATTGTTATCTTGGGGAGCCAGCAGTTCTGGGTCCGCACGCCCAAGCCATCCAATGTCCTCTTTGTGCTTGGTCTCCCATCCACATACCACTCTTCAACCTCTGCAAACGTTAATTTGATTCTCAAATTGATGGGATTTTACATCACCATGGAAACAAACCTCTGGATCTGTGAGATTAGGTTGAGGTTGGAAGACTTCATTCCACCTGCACCACCGTTTCAAATGTGAGCAGCACCATTCTGTAGAAATGTGCACATGTGGGGACCCGGGCAGAGTAATGGAGGACCAGCATCCTTCTCCCTCTGTTCCCTGATTGCAGACCTGGTGTAACCAGCCTCCTCATGGTCCTGATGCCATGATTTCTCCTCCATGATGGTGGAATGCATCCTTCAACTAGGAGCAAAAATAATCCCTTCTTTTCCTCTCACAAACAGGCAACATACACCTTCATGCTGGGTGTGGTGCTGCATGCCTTTTATCCGAGCACTCGGAGGCAGAGGCAGTGAGGTCTCCATGAGTGGGAGGCCAGCCTGAACTATAAAGTGAGTTGCAGGCCATCCAGGGCTACATAGTGGGGCCCCATTTCAAAACTAAACTAAACTAAAACTACACTTCCAATGTTGCCTTACTTGAAAGAAATGTAGTCTTAATTTTACTGTTATTTTAACTTTGGTATGTTTTTCATCTGAGATTTTATTTTGGACAGTATTTATTCTCTTAGATTTTATTTATGTTTTGATATTGTAAGTTGTTCCTTGACTTTTATGGATAGGGGAATGCAGAAACTAAGTAAATGAATGTTTATATTAGTTGATTTACACCTAATACCATTGTGAAAACTAAGGTGTTCAATTGTAGGGTTTATCATTTGAGCAGCAGTTAAATTTTTGGATAAAAAGAGTCTTTCTCAGATTCCAAAAGTTAACAGTTTTCTGCTTTTTATTTCTTTTTCAATTTGTAAGAGAGTGTTCATTTACTGTGATTTATAAGAATATGTCACAATTAGCCAAGTGTCAGGCATTAATGTTGAGACTAATTGTGTGTTGAACACATTTTCCATATGCAGTAAAAACTAATGGCATGAATGAATGCTAAACAATGAAATAGTTTGGGATTTTGGAAGTCTCAGAATCATTTCATGATTCTTCTCATCTTCAGACTGGAGAAAGCAAGCTCTTCCAGTTTGTTCTTTTCATTTGATCATTGGTAATCAGCAGAGTAAGAAAAGAGAAAAACAGCCAGCAGAAGGATAGAATAAATCCTTTGAAAATAAAGTGAACCACAACAGGTGTTTCTGCTGAACAGAAAAGACAGATTTTAAGACTGATTTTCACAAAGGCAGGAACATATTAGGTAGAAAATCTTGCTCAGCAGGAGCACAGATATGAGAAACTGAGTGGCTCATTTGTTTTGTTGTATTATGTATAAGACAGGGTATTATGTAGCCCAGGCTGTCTTCACTCTAGCTCCATGGGTAAAAATGACCCTAGGCTCCTGTGCCTCTTGCCTTTACTTCCCAAGAGTTGGGGCTACAGGCATGCACCACAGCTGACTTAAGTCAATTGTTGATCTTAGCAAGTTAAGTGTTTCCTCTCACCCAGTTCCCATGCCTTGCCATGCTATTTGATGCCCTGTCTACAGGCTTCTGGATTCATGCTTTTTTGTGTTCTATGGAAATTCCAGGGAGAGAGAGAGAGAGAGAGAGAGAGAGAGAGAGAGAGAGAGATCTGCATTTAATTTGGTGGTTGGTAGAGAGATTAACGGTCTTTGAGCAGGTGTTGAGATTCTGTGCATTCCTAGTCTAAGGAGAACGCACAAGGATTGGAGTACGGAGGAATAGAAGCAACCACAGTGGAAGGCCAATCTTCAAATCTCACTGCCATCCCTGGAATCCCAAGAATGAAGTCTGAAGACTGGACTTCATTTTTGACTGCTTGGCAGTTGGTGATATGGGAGAGTTAGGATGAGAAGTCAGAGATATTTTCAGGTGAATTCTACAATATATGGCAATAAACTTCGAAAAATGGTAGCAATCAGTGGTACGGTTCTAGAACAGCATTTTAAGAAGCCATCATGAGTTCTCTGTTTTCCCATTTTTGGGTTTACTGGGATAGTAGAAAGAGAAAATTCAGTGGCCAGTATTAAACAGGCTGTGGAAATTTATTTAACAACTGTTGATGATGTGGATTATATAGAACAGCTGGTGCAGAATATGAGGGAAGCCCTGTAGTATATCACTCTAAACGTAGTGCTTAAAAATGCCAACAGGAGAAAATAATAGCTTCTTACCATCAACGATCTTCCTACAAGACCCACACCACACACATTTATTTGACTTTAATTTAATAAAATACATATCAAAATAGGAAACTGATTGCTCTGTAGATGAAGGGCTAAACAAGAAGAGAGACTCTGCCTCAAAACTAGATGGAAGACAAATACAATACCCAAGGTTATCCTCAGACCTCTACATGCAAACCATGGCATGTATGACCCCCCCCCAATACACACACACACACACACACACACACACACACACACACATAAAAGCAGCTGAAAGCTGAGTGTCATTAAATTTCATGCCAGATGTATGAGCTATCAGACTTTTTGCATTGAAGCATTGAGGTTCTCATTGAGTAAATGGGGTCTGTGCACAGATAGATGAATATACAGGAAGATGTCTCTTTATGTATCTTCACCTGTTAGCTATCAAAGCAGGAGAGTTTGGATTGTTTGAAAAGTAATTCATATCTTAGGAAATAATGTAATGGAAAAGATGTGAAGGGATTTCACTGTTCCTGTTGCTTAAACAATCTGTTTTTAAAATGACCTTTAACTGCTACATAATGATGTAACACTGTTCATCTCAGTGGATACTATGTGAGATGTATGCATGTATGAGTGTGTTTGAGTCACTCAACTACCTTTCAGAGGTCATAATTTTCTGAGTCATCAGAGATGCAGTGTTTCTTTAATCTATCTATAAATGCCATCTGTAAGTTTTGTCTCAGTCTGTAAGTGGACATGTATAGCTGATTTATGTTTCACAGTTCAGTTGTTCTCTAAGTGTGATCTCTGTTGAACTTTTTTCAGTGTTCTCTAAAAGCTGTTTATAAAAACGTTTAACATTCTCAACTGTGAGATCATACTCCTAGGAATAATTACTAATTCTATGTTAAAGTGTTCTGTTTGTTTTTTTCTTTACCAATTCCATTAGCTAACTTCTATTGCATCCAAACATCATTATTGATTGAGGTTTTTTCTATTCTTTATGAGACTAATGTATGTTTTTCCAAGAGTATAGTGTTTTTAAAGATAAACATCACAGATGGAACTTAGTAAGGACTGATAAGGAAACTGAATCTTCTGTTTGAAGAAATATTTAAGCTGGGGGTGGGCAGCTAATAGCACTCGGAGCAGAGGAGGCGATCTTGCGAGTTTGAGAGCTGCTAAAGTGAGTTAAAAAAAAAAAAGAAATATTTAAAAGGAGTAAAAGCCTTATTTTTGTTTTTTACATGTATTCTGCTGAAACAAGTGTCTCTTATAATTTATCAATGAATAATTGGGCAAGAATCCTAAGACATATCAAATGATATGTCATTTAATTTACTGTTTTCTGGTAAAAGAATCTTCATGTGATACTGACAAAAAATGTAGAAAATGTAGAAAAACATGAAGAACACAACTAATATAGAACCTATTTTAATACTAATACCTGGAGAAAAAAAAAACAATGATAACATTTTGACCTGTTTTAAGTTGTACTTCCTCTGTCCTGCAAGACAATGTAACTGAGCTAAGGTAGTATTATCTACATATAAGAAAAAAAAGAAAACAACACCAGAATAAGTCTAAAATAATCCTAGAGTTTGAAAGACAACCCAGAGCTGTTATGAGACTTCATAGTTTTCCCAGAACCAATACACTCCTGACATATTCACTGATATGCCATCCTTAGAGCTTCCTAAATGCTTCAGGTACCTCATCTTTATAGGTGTAAGCCTAGCTTTCCATTTAGCTCAGCATCCTAGCTCCCAGGACATAGGGAGATAACTGAATGGGGTCTACCCTCTCCTCTTAAAAGAGATTTCCCTGGAAACTCTACTTCTTTCTTTTCCTTTTTTTCTAATTTTTTAATTGATTCTTTGAGAATTTCCCATCATGCACCTGAATCCCACTCATCTCCCAGTGCCTCTCAATCCACCCTGCCCTCTTGTAATGTCTCCTCCAAGAGGAAAACTAAAATAGAATAAAAAAATAAACAATAATTGTAAAAAGAAAAACACTTCACTCCTCCATCTTCCCACCTCTCCATCTCTTCATCATTCATCTTAGTGGCACTAGGAACTGCGGTGTGTCACACAGTGTACCCTTTTGTCCAAACAGCTTTACTCGCAAATGTTCAATATGTGATGAGTTGTTTCTATGTACATCTCCTTGGCCACCAAATAGTTACATAGCTGGTAGCTGAGTGCAGAGTTGGAGACTTAAGAGAACTTCAGAATAAAACATTCCATTTTTATTGACAGGAATTATTACTAGATGGTAGTCAGTAGGTGACTTAGATTTGTGTTTGTGTATGTTTGTCAGTCTCTGTGTGTGTACAATAAGAACCTTTTTCTCTAAGCTCACATTTCCAAACAGGAAATAGTTAGTTTCTGTGAGACAAATGAATTTTTTAGGTACTTTTAAAATGTTTTAAAACAACTAGCCATTTCTTATTTTAAAACTTGTATAAAATAGTACTGATGTTTCATTTGAAAAATATAAACCAATGCTCCTCTGGCAATGCTGAGAAAATTTCCCATGCTGCAAGATTTGTGTATAATGGAAACTGTTACAAGTTTGAAAGATCTTGTTTCAAATCAGAGCTTATTGCAGAAAGCCACAGTTGGTCTCTTGGGGGAAAACTGATTAAGCACTTCCATGTGCTGGGCAAATTCGATGTCTACTTAAGATGCCTGGTTTCCTTAATTGCCATTAAACAAATGGTCAGCAAATGTTTTCTGTATGGAATAGAAGAAGAAATAGTCTAAGAATTGTAGGTCAAGATGGACAACCAAAACACAATACCCCCAAAGAAAACTTATATAACTCAAAAGAAGACAAATGTATTTTCTTTTAAACCATTAAGAATATATCAACCATTATTAGCTCAGGGCATTCCACAATCACATGGCAAGCACTGTTTGGTTGACTTCTGATGGAAATAACCCTCAGCAATACACTTTCCACTTGACCATGAGATGATACAACATAGCCTTATAAAGAAATCAGGAGCTCAGCAGTTATGAGCACTGGCTGCTCTTCTAGAGGACCCTGGTTCAATTCCCAATACTAATATGGCTGCTAACAACTATCAGTAACTCCAGTTCCAGGGGATCTGATGCTCTCTTCTGGCTTCCACAGGCATGTGCATATATGCAGTATGTAGTTATACATGTAGGCAAAACACCCATTCATATAAATAAAAATAAATCTTAAAAAATAAATTGGACTTGATCTGTTTGGGAGGAATCTAGGCAGTGGTACCAGGTCCTGGGCTCATTGCATGAGTTAGCTGTTTGAAACCTGTAACTTATGCAGGGACGTTTGGCTCAATCTGGGAGGAGGAGACTGGATCTGCCTGGACTGAGTCTATCAGGTCGATTTCAGTCCTCGAGGGAGGCTTTGCTCTGGAGGAGGTGGGAATGGGGGTAGGCTGGGGGAAGGGGAGGGGGTCAGGAAGGGGGAGAACAAGGGAATCTGTGGCTGTTATGTAGAACTGAATAGTATTGTAAAATAAAATAAATTGGAGTTTCTAGTAGGAAACAACACATGAAGGAAAATATTTTTCTAGGTCCTGCCAGAATCATGTGGGTCAAAATCTGACCCTCTGATATCGCTTGATACCCATGTCCTGTGAGTGCATTGAAAGTCTGTTGTGGATATCGCTCTGTATAAATAAACACTGATTGGCCAGTAACCAGACAGGAAGTATAGGCGGGACAGAGAGGAAAATTGAGGGAACAGGAAGGCAGAGGGAGAGACTGCTGGAGCCACCACCAGGACAAGAAGGATGTAAGGTACCAGTAAGTCATGAGCCATGTGGCAAAGTATAGATTAATAAAAATGGGCTAAATATAAGAGTAAGAGCTAGACAATGATAGGCCTGAGCTAATGGCCAAGCAGTTTAAATAATATAAGCGTCTGTATGTTTATTTTATAAGTAGGCTAAGGGACTGCCAGGGATTGGCAGAACCCAGAGAGAAAACTCCAACTACAAAAGTCCATTAAAAAATACCCTGAGCAAGCTCATGAAAGAGTGAGATTATGTCTGGCTATAGGATTTATTTCACTTAAAGCAAAACCCTCATCAGTTAAATCAATTAATCTAGGTGAGATTTAACTCACTAGAGCTATGTCTCCTAGATGATTCAGAATTCAGTCATTTGACAATGAGATTAAACATTATAGCAGTCACAGCAAAACACAAGATTGCTACCTTATGAGCTGGCACAGTTCAGATCCAGGAGTGATCTTGATCTTTCTTTTTTTCTGTTAGCCATCAGTCATTTTATTTCCTAAGCACTTCTCAGACTCACTTCTTTCTATGCTAGTACAGAGACTGACATCTTTGCTCTTTCTTGCTCATTCTAAACCCCCAACTGGTCATTTCTTCTTTCGCTTCTTAATTGTGTTGTTCATTCTAATGCTCAGAATACTTGTTCTGCAGGTAGACCTGACTATCAGATACTCCATAAGGAAACTTCTTGGGGCCCAAGGCCTGTGACCTCACTTTTGTACTTAAACTGTGTTCTTAGACTGGCACACTGCTTTTGCACACTGCTCAGAGTCCTTTGTTAATTCTTTAGAAGTTCTCACGTCTAAGTTTCTGGTTCTTGGCTTGAAATTATTCTCCTTTCACCAAAGCTACCCTCTTCCCGAGCTCCCTATGTATGCTCACATTTCTAAGTCTCTGCTCCATTTAAATGGTATTGTGACTGTTTCTTTAAATACGGACTCAGAGGCTTGGTTTGCCATCAAAAGGACAAGTATTGCATGAATTGTGTTAGTCAAGGGTAGTAGCACCCCTGCAAGAGGGATCTGACCTGCTGGATCCAAGGTGGAAAAATGAGAAATAGCTTTCCTCTGGAGTTGACAAGCAGGAGCCTTTGTAGATGGTGAACATGAAGAGTGGGGTTGCTGAATTGACTGTTTCTTATTGGCTAGGGATTGGGTCATGCATTAATTACAGTTCAACTCTATGTTCTTGTAGCTGTCAAGCTTATTGCATAACTAGGCATGAAATTCTTATTTCTAGGCATTGCATGTGCTACCTTTATGGGTGAGAATAACCAGGGGTTGGTGAGATCAAATACTTTGCGAGCTCATGTGGTTGTGAAATTGTATTCAGCCAGTTAATTGAATTAACTCAAAACCTGTGGTCATTCCTCTATGCCATATTGCTGTATCTAGGACTTAATGCCAACCCCGAGGATTGTGTCAAAACTTTGTGCTGGGTCTTTTCTTTGACTGCTTTAGCAGAATTTTACCACTAAGATAGCTGTATCAATTCTGGCAGGGCTGGAAGATGTTATACACATTAAAATTTTCTTCTCTACATTCCTTCACTACATTAATAAATGATAATTTTTAATCTGAAAGTCATGTGGTAAGCTACCAGAAGGTAACGGAGAAAAGATGTTTTTCATTCTTTGCTATTGGAGTATGGTGCCAAAAATATTTAAAGGGAGGAAGGCTGTTGAGTTCTCAGTTAACTGTTTTCAAATATGAAGGTTGTTGGGAGGTGGAGGCAAGAAAATCAAGAGTAAAAGGTCATTCTTAGATATATGGAGAGATTGAGGCCAGCCTGGGCTTCAGGATATCCTGTCTGAAAAACTGCAGCATCAACAACAACAAAAGCAAAATTCAGATCAAGACAAAACAAAGACTAAACATAAAAACTGTCAAAGTAAAATATATTGAAATAATTTGCTGTGATGGCACAACTTGCTTTGAGATGAAAGTTAATAGGTTTTTGAAGGTGTTCCTTGTAAAATATTTAAAATAAAGTCAAGACTTCAAAATATTAGGGTTTAGGGAATTAGACAGCAAGCTTTATTAGACATCAAGGAATAAGTGGAAATAAGAACAGCATTTCATTAGCTCAAGGCATTTTATAGTGTGAAAAAGTTTGCCTTCATACCTTCAGCCCTTGCTGTTTGTTGTCCCAGATGTTTGAATTTCTGCCATGAACCTCATCTGCTCTAATGTTCACAGCCCTTGTTCTCTGCAGCTTTGGTGTGCCCTGCCTGCTGCCTGATACAACCTTATTCCCTCTCTCTGCTGATCTAAGACCCCTGGCTCTTTACCTTCCCCGAGTACTGTACAGCTAGAGCAGGGCCTGCTCTTCATAAGGCCATAACCTACAAGATAAGTCTCTTCAGTAAGATTTGTCACACTGGCCTGGTGTTTGCTCTGATATTCCCATTAGAGTATGATATTTTTGAGAGTAGAAAAGACGTCTTTTGTCTTCATAACCTCTGTTTGGTCCCTAGATCTCCTCAGCAAATACTGATTGGATAACTTAATGAATTAAGATTTACTTGGTTTGTGAACCATGCATGTAAATTTCTAACTCACCCAGACTTTTGCTGTTAGACAAGCACTTAAGTGACACACTGTCGGGATGGGAGGAAGTGTTACTCCAGTTCCTTGGGCTTTGCTCTACTTGATACTGTGGCCACCTCTTGGAAAGTCTGAAAACCAAGTTCTCTTTGTGTAGATGCTCTCTTTGTGTTGGATATCAGTATAATTCATGAAAGTAACTGTGAATGTTTGTCATTCACTAGCTAAAAGCTATTGGAAAGTGATGGAATATGTAGCTAATGGTTAAGATTTGGGGAAAAAATCAAAAGGTACAGAAAGATTTTAACGATATTTCTGTCTTGCACTTTAAAAAAAAAATTGGCCCAAAAGTTTGTAGTGAGATTTTGGTTGCTTTTGTTTTATTTTTATCGAGTACTAAAATGAAGCTTAAAAAATGCAGATATTTAATCATGACCTCTTTATCCCACATTTTTGCTGTTAGGCAGAAAAGTTTCTCAAAGAAAGTACCATTTGAGAGTCAGCCAGATCTGATGCTTGAGTCTCCAGGGGCAGGTTTTCTTCCTGAGCCATAGGAGTAGCTTTTTCTCCAAGACATCCTGACACAGTGATCTAGCAGCCTCCTCATGTCTTAAGGTTCTTCAGCCTCATTCTGTCTTAAGGAGTGAAAGAAGAGATGTATTTGGGATCTTTTCAGCTTTTCAAATTCGTGGAAACCACGGATAAAAAAGCCAGTATAATCACACAATTTCTAGATTAGTAATAGTCTGCCATAGCATGAACTGACTCAGCAGGAGAAATTTGTGAGAATCAAGAAGCTAATGTTTCAGGACAGTTCTGACCACTGGCCTAAGGAAGGTTTCCTTTCCTTTCTTTCCTCTTTTCTTTTTCAATAGGTGCCCAAGAAGATATTTCAGGATTGTAATGATGCTTGAAATACAGATGAAACACACATGGTTGGTTTATTAAACACATAACTATTGCCAACCTCTCCATTCCATTTCTGTACTCAATTTTCTTTCGTATGCAGAGTGATGGGATTCAGTACAGATAAATACGTCTACATGTTATTCCCATATCTACCTCTACCGTTGTTGGCAGAAATGTTTAATTTAGTGATCTGTGTGGGGAACAATCCCTGTGTCTGTTTTTAGAATCAGAAAGTAGCGGAAAAAGCAGTGGTAACGGTCAGCAGAAAATTACAATTCACTGATTTTATGAATAGGCAGTGTTTCTGAAAATCACTTACTTTTTGAGAAGTGCATAGAACTGGCAGACAATATACTAATAAACAGGCAGATAGCTGCGATGTTGGGAGCTGTGGTTTTGATTTGGATGTCTATGCTTCTTGGAAGTCATAGTTGTTTAGCAACCAACACTTTAAAGGGAAGAATTGGTGACTTCCTGCAGCTGGTAGAAGCCTGCCTTCCTATGGGGGTCCTGTTGCCAACATCTTTGACCATAGTTTCTCATTGACCCAATCCCCTGACATCCATCCTGATAAAAGTAGGATGTCTTAGTTTGAGTTTTTATTGCTGTGAAGAGACACCATGACTTTTATAAAGAAAACATTTAATTGAGGAGGTTTGCTAACAGTTTCAGAAATTCAGTCCATTGTCATCATGACGGGGAACATGGTGGCATGCAGGCAGACATGGTGCTGGAGCTCAGAGTCCTACATCTTGACTCAGAAGCAGCAGGAAGCCAACTGACTCATGACTCACTGGGCTGTGTCCTGAGCATAAGACTGTTCCCACAGTGACACATTTTCTCCAAGGCCACACCTCCTAATAGTGCTACTCCCTTTGGGGGCCATTTTCTTTCAAACCACCACATTCCATTCCCTGGCCCCCAAAGGCTAGTAGCCATATCAAAATGCAAAAATACATTCAATCCAACTTCCAAAGTCCCCATAGTCTGTAACAGTCTCAAACTTATTTCAATGTGCAAAGTCTCTAGGGAATTGCTCCATTTGAGCACAGTTCATATTAACCAAAATTTCTTCATATTATTTTTCTCAAGAGCAATTCAGTCTAGAGTATAGTTAAGAGATGCAACACATAGGTTTATTTTGTAATCCCTGAGAGTGTCACTTTACCTGGCAGAGTTCAGTGAGTGCCAGCTCTGTGTCCTCCCAGGCATTTCAAATCTAGTTTTAATTTAGATCAGCAGTTCAGGAACAAATTATTTGCCAAATGCAGGTGGCAGACCATCACTTGTCTCCCTAATGTCCATCTGTAGAGTACTCCGAGACTTTGCTAAAATGATAAATTGATGTGTCTGGTGGGAAACAGCTTATTACCGAGAACAGTCGTCCACACAGATCGGAAGCCTTGTGCTACAACAGAGACCACAGGTGGTTCTTATAATAAGGCATCTGTGATCACAAGGGCTTTGGAAGCTGTTTGATTTTTTTTCTGTCTCGTTTTGTTTTTGTTTTTGTTTTCCATTTGACAAAGAGGTTTCTTGTTAAGCTAATGTCTCATTTCCTAAAAGACATGTTGTGTCTTTATAGGAGATATCTTTATACTTCAAATATGGCCGAGAATCCTTTTAATTTCGACACATCTTACAACAGGAATCGGCTAATAGCTCTATGAGTCCTGCATTTCCACAGGAGGTCTGGAATATAGCTTTTCCTGCAATGAATTCTGTGTGTTCATTGAAAGCTGCAATTTTAAACAGAAAGGAGCACAACACACAGCCTTTAACAATGATTAGGAAGCTAATATCAAACTTTAGTCAATAAGCAGTGGAGTCGAAATACAAACTTTTTTTTGGTCGGGAATAACATATTCTGAATCCAATTTCAGGGCAGAGCAGGAGAGATCTGAGCCCATGCCATCATCTCAAGATTATCAATTGACTAGTGCTTTAGTCAGATTATCTTGTTACACCTATGCAAACCCTCCCAGTGACAAAGAGCTTACCTCTTCTCAAAGAAGACTGCAGCAATTTGAAAATGTCTCCCGTCCCTTTGCGGCGTAATTCCAGTGAGCAAGTTTCTCTATGTCACTTAAAACTGGATTACCATGTGATTCAGTTTACATCCAACAAATATTGGTTAAGTATGAACTCTACCACAAGCACTGAGACTAGGTTTCAGGACTATATGGAGAAACTTGGAAGCATAATAATTTTCTCCAGAGAGTTCATAATCAACCATCAACAAGAAAAGAAAACCAAGAAATTACAGTACAGTATGTCAAATGTCATGTTGAGACAGTACGAACATGTTTAGAAAGTTTGTTATCCAGAACATTTAAGGTCAGTCCAGGAGATGCACTATGAATTCAAAATGTTAAAATAATGTAAGATTTAAAAAAAAGATTTATCTATGTTTATTTCATGTGTATTAGTGCTTTGCCTGCTTTTATGTATATGTAGCATGTGTATGGCTGGGGTCTTCGGAGGTCAGAAAAGAGCAACATATTTCCTGAAACTACAATTACCCACCATGTGGGTGCTGGGAACTGAACCCAGGTCCTCTGTGAAAGCAGCAAGTATTCTAACTGCTGAGCCATCTCTCCAGCCCCTAATGTAAGATATTTGAAGAGAGAATTTTTTTCTGCCATGGTTAAATTTATTCAAACAACAATAAAATACAAAATACAGTTTTCACATTTTGAAATCACATGTAAAGTTCTCTTTATAATTTTGTAACAAGCACTTCAGGAGACCTTGTTCAGAGTCTCAGCTGACATAGATTGGACATAGATCAGCTGGACCCTCTTTTGTGTAAGTGGTTCCCAAGTCATCATCTGATTCATATGCCACTGGATTTGCAAATAGTGTTTGACTTAATCCTCACAACGGTGTTCTGGCTTAGATCCCACAGTTGGCATTGCCTGTCATGGTTTTTCAGGCTCTACCAGTTATAATGAAGATGTTAACCTGAGATTACTAAGGTGGAATTGTATGACTTGTGGTCTCTGAAGGTCCAGCTCCCAGCTGATGACTAAAGACTACGAAGATACATCTTCTAGGATATTATCTGACATATACAAACTTAACCCAATGAAAGTAGGCTATTTGTTGCACAAGAAGATAGCTAGAGGCAGAGTGCACTTTCTTATCTATGGTTTCAACTACTTCGTTACAGCTTTGGTGTGTGGTGCTTGTGGTCTTGGTCAGTACTAGCAAACATGTTTCATGGCATTGGGGTTTTGGGTTTGTTACTCATAAGAAATCAAGTTTTGTACTATAAATTTAGTGGCTTATATGCTGACTTAAAGATGACTGCTGGAATTTTATGTTGGAGTATGAGTTTATGGACATGTATTTGTGTGCATGTACATGCATTTGTGTGTACATGTGTATTGTGAGTATATTTTCATATATGGGAATATCTTTAAAGAATTACTTTTATAGTGTATACATGAATGCCATATGCTATATATTGTAAATTTTTAAAAGAGCATAGTATAAAAATTATATAATAGCTTTAAAGAAATATTGCTGTCATTTAAGATTTTCTCACATAGTGCTATACCAAATTTTTACTCGATAAAATATGGAACAATTTTATATTTTCAATTAAAAATTAGAATATTTATAGAATTTTATTTAAAACTTGGGTGAATGTTGAGATCAAATGATAACTGTGAATAAAATCTTAGTATAGATCATCAGTAAGCTCTATAGGCATAAAATATTTATGATGTTACTGATGATAACATGTTTATGGACTTACTGATGATCTATATATAATTTTAACTTTTTGGAAATTATTGACTTTAAAAGAATTATTAATTCTTTAAGAGTTTCATACAACATGCTATGGTCATAGTCACTGCCCTTTCCACTAACCCTTCCCAGAAATCCTCCTTCTTTGCCTCTAACTTATTTTTGTGCGGCCCAAATATTCTTGGAGATGTCATAGTCAACTTACCAGGGGCTATACTTAGAGAAAACTGTCACCCTTTCTTCCAGAAGATAACAACTGCCAGGAGTTCTATGGTAATGGGTGTGATTGTGTGCCTAAGGCCCCTCTCTGAGTTGAGATTTGGTTTCCTGTGGCCTTGCACAGGTTTTTCACATACTGTTGTGACCACTGAGTTGATATATGCAGCTACCTTGCTGTGTCCAGAAGACAACATTGCCTTGTCATCCCCTGCCTTGGTCTCATATTCTTTTGGTCTTCTTTTCCACAATGGTCCTTGAGCCTTGGAGGGGGCGGGGCGTCAGTATATATGTTCTCTTTAGGAATTCAAATTCTTCAGTCTCTTACTCACTACACAGTGACTTGTAGGTGTCCATGTTCATCACCATCTACAAACAGAAGCCTCTCAGATGAGAGTTAAGAGATGTATAATGATAAGTCATCAGAAGTCTGTTTAATACCATGTTGTTTTAGCAGAATAAAGTGGTCGGTTCTCCTCTAGGGACTATGAGCTCTCTAGTCCTATGTTCTTGGCTTGATCATGGTGCCAGGTATGAGTTTCATCTAGAGAAGGAGGAGGATTTAATATGATCAGAAAGAGGTTGACTTCTAATTTATTTTAAATATTGATTTTCTAAAAGTGCTTACTTTTTGTTTTTTAATGAAACGAATCATCATTCTGTACCCTATGTTGGGCTAACATTCATTATATAGCTCAGGCTGGTCTTGAACTCACAGTAGTTCTCTTTCCTCAGCTTTCCAAGTGCTGGGGTTATATGCATGGTAGCATCATACCTTGCAGAATCCTTTTTCTATGTATTAAAAAGTATAACTTCTTTTGTTTTTCTGAGAAAACAAATACTTCTTTTTGTGTGTGTAACACATCGAGTGTCAGGATGGCCAGTCCATTTGTGTCAGTATGGATCAAGTAAGACAGCAGTGATTTTTGTTTCCATAAAAAAAAGTGACTGTTTAGGATCTAGTTTAATAAAGATAGGTAGGCAGCTTAATATCAAAGGACTTGTTTCCACTATCCATTCTTCAAACTGGTAAAGTACCATATTTAAATAAAATATTTCTTTAAATAAAGAAAAAGAGTGGGCCAAATATTAACAAACAGGAGTCATATATCTAAAACAGTGTTCAACTTGAGTACCATCCTCCTGTCTCTGCCACACTGAGGTAAGGAACTACCCTGGCCATTGAGAGACATAAATGAGTAGTGCTAGCTGGTGTCAAATAGGAGATTCCAACCCAAATTCTTCACACCATGACTCACTCTTTATTTTTGACCCAACTTGCATTTTGAATGTACAAGTTCTTTATTTTCATAGATTTTATAGAAAATTATTAAATAGGCAAGAAAATTATAGAGTGTTTATCAAATGTGTCCAAGAACACCAAGTTTATGTTTTACGTTTTGTGCTATTTTGCTTAAAATGAATTTTATTGCTCTGCTTGATAAAAATGAGTGAGTAAAGATTAAAAAAAAGAGAACTAGAGAACAATTTGTAGAAGAAAATGATATTTATTCATGCCTAAGGTTAGTTATTTATATTACAGTGTTCACACAGTTCCCTTACAGTGAACAAGTCAATTTGAGTGGTTTTTTAAAAATTTATCATTTCAGAAATAGCTTTTATTTTGTTATTGTTCACTGTTTTTTCCAATGCTCCATTTGCTGAAAATAAAGAAAAATTAAGAGTGATTTATTTCCAAGATTGTGCAGCAGTGTTGATGGTGTGAATGATTGATTTGAGGGAGTGAAGAAGGATTTATGAGACTCACCCAGTGATTGCAAGTCAGAGTCTAATTACAGAAATGTCACAGTGTGAGTGAAGTATTCATCTCAGAAAGGAAAACCGTGGAAATGGAGAACCAAAATTGCCGTAGTAAAGGCGAGGTTTAAGCAAGTAAGTAGAAGATGAAAACATAATAGAGGGTCCTATAACAGTTACTATTATAGAATTTTGGCCTGATGGCAAAATATAGTTTAAAAAGATTTCATAGACCTTAGATTCCTATTACTTACTTTACACATTAGTTGAATCATATCAGTTATTTCCTCTGAATAAAATATGCATTGAAATTTAATTATACTCATAAAAATGTTTGTCATAAACTTTGTTTCTTGTATGTCTTTCCAGATGTTGTATTTCCAGGTGTTATTCTCCCCCCAAGGCTGTTCTTAAATGCCATCTCCAGTTAAGATACCTTTCTTGATTTCTCTGTTAAGAAGTGTCTCAGGGTTTAATTATCATTATACATAGCGCATGGGACTATTTGTTTTCCTTGTAAAAGTAACAGTCCTACCAACTGTTGGTTTGAATCTGGATACAACCTCTGTCTAGTTTCTATAATTTTGGGAAGTCCTTAAATTCTGCTGCCCTTGTGTATAAAATGGGAAAATCTTTAACCTAATCACAAAATTACTATAAAAATGAAATGAACTTGGCATATAAAGAAGTGGCCAATGAGCTTATCATCATTAATGTGGTACTTAACATTAGCAGTCTTTTTCACTTGTTACTTGTTATTTTCTGATCACACGAAGTAATCCTTGATTTTTTTTGAGTAAAACCGAAATTTATTATTATTTATTATTTACTATAAGCCACAGTTCATAGTGCTGCTATGAACATAGCTGAGCATGTATCTTTATGGTATGAATCAGCATTCCTTGGGTATATGCCCAAGAGTGGGATGGCTGGGTTTTGGGGTAGTTTGATTCCTAATTTTCTGAGAAACCACCATACTGATTTCCACAGTGGTTGTACAAGTTTACATTCCCACCAACAGTGGAGGACTGTTCCCTTTGCTCCACATCCTCTCCAACATTGACTGTCATTGGTGTTTTTGGTCGTAGCCATTCTGACAGGTGTAAGGTGGTATCTCAGAGTCGTTTTGATTTGCATTTCTCTGATGATTAAGGTTGTTGAGCATTTCTTTAAATGTCTTTCAGCCATTTGTAGTTCTTGTTTTGTGAATTCTCTGTTTAGCTCTTTAGCCCATTTTTTAATTGGACTGTTCAGTATTTTGATGTCTAGTTTCTTGAGTTCTTTATATACTGTGGAGATCAATCCTCTGTCAGATGTAGGGTTGGTGAAGATCTTTTCCCATTCTGTTGGCTGTCTTTTTGTCTTATTGACTGTGTCTTTTGATGTATTCTTGGATTCGGTTTGCCAATATTTTGTTGAGTATTTTTGCATCAATGTTCATGAGGGAGATTGGTCTGTAGTTCTCTTTCTTTGTTGCATCTTTGTGTGGTTTGGGTATCAGGGTAATTGTAGCCTCATAAAAAGAGTTTGGTAGTGTTCCTTCTGTCTCTATTGTGTGGAACACTTTGAAGAGTATTGGTATTAGTTCTTCTTTGAAATTCTGGTAGAATTCTGCACTGAAACCATCTGGTCCTGGGCTTTTTTTGGTTGGGAGACTTTTGATGACTGTTTCTATTTCTTTAGGGGTTATCGGTCTATTTAAATGGTTTATCTGGTCTTGATTTAATTTTGGTATGTGGTATTTATCCAGAAAATTGTCCATTTCTTCCTGGTTTTCCATTTTTGTGGAGTACAGGTTTTTGAAGTATGATCTGATGATTATCTGGATTTCCTCGTTATCTGTTGTTATGTCTCCCTTTTCATTTCTGATTTTGTGAATTTGGGTGCTCTCTCTTTGCTTTTGGTTAATTTGGCTAGGGGTTTGTCTATCTTGTTGATTTTTTCAAAGAACCAACTCTTTGTTTCATTGATTTTTTGTATTGTTCTCTTGTTTTCTATTTCGTTGATTTCAGCCCCTCAATTTGATTATTTCCTGGTGTCTATTTCTCCTGGGTGAGTTTGTTTCTTTTTGTTCTAGGGCTTTCAGTTGTGCTGTTAATTCATTGGTATGGGATTGCTCCATCTTCTTTATGTGTGCATTTAGAGCTATGAATTTTCCTCTTAGCACTGCTTTCATAGGTCCCATAAGTTTGGGTATGTTGTACTTTCATTTTCATTGAATTCTAGGAACTCTTTAATTTCTTTCTTTATTTCTTCCTTGACCCATTGATGTTTCAGGTGGGCATTATTCAGTTTTCTTGAGTTTGTGGGTTTTCTATAATTTTTGTTGTTGTTGAGGTCTAACTTTAAGGCATGGTGGTCTGATAAGATACAGGAGGTTATTCCAATTTTTTTGTATCTGTTGAGATTTGTTTTGTGGCCAAGCATGTGGTCAATTTTTGAGAAGGTTCCATGGGGTGCTGAGAAGAAGGTATATTCTTTTGTGTTAGGATGAAATGTTCTGTAGATATCTATTAGGTCCACTTGAGTCATAACATCTGTTAGGTCCTTTATTTATTTGTTAAGTTTCAGTCTGGTAGATCCGTCTTTTGATGAGAGTGGTGTGTTAAAATCTCCCACTACTAATGTGTGGGGTTTGATGTGCATTTTAAACTTTAGTAGTGTTTCTTTTATGAATGTGGGTGCTTTTGTATTTGGAGCATAAATGTTTAGAATCGAGACTTCATCTTGGTGGATTTTTCCCCGTGATAAATATGTAAATGTCCATCCTGATCTCTTTTGATTGATTTTAGTTTGAAGTCTATTTTATTAGATATTAGGATAGCTACACCAGCTTGTTTCTTAGGTCCATATGCTTGGAAAGCCTTTTCCCAGCCCTTTCCTCAGAGGTAGTGTCTGTCTTTGAAGTTAAGGTGTGTTTCTTGTATGCAGCAGATGGATGGGTCCTGTTTTCTTATCCATTCTATTAGTCTGTGTCTTTTTATAGGTGAGTTGAGACCATTGATATTGATGGATATTAATGACCAGTGATTGTTAATTCCTGTTATTTTTTTTGTGGTTGTGTTGTGTTGTCCTTCTGTGGTGTATGTTGGTGTGGGATTATCTATTGCTTGATTTTTCATGGATGTGTTTATCTTCTTTGGGTTGGATTTTCCCTTCTAGTGCTTTCTGTAGGGCTGGGTTTGTGGACAGGTATTGATTAAATCTGGTTTTATCCTGGAATATTTTGTTTACTCCGCCTATGGTGATTGAGAGTTTTGCTGGGTATAATAGTCTGGGTTGGCATCTGTGGTCTCTCAGTGTCTGCATGAGATTTGTCCATGATCTTCTAGCTTTCATAGTCTCTATTGAGTAGTCTGGTGTTATTCTGATGGGTTTGCCTTTATATGTTACTTGGTCTTTTTCCTTTGCGGCTCTTAATATTTTTTCTTTGTTCTGTGTGTTTAGTGTTTTGATTATTATGTGGTGAGGGGACTTTTTTTTGGATCCAGCCTATTTGGTGTTCTGTGAGCTTCTTGTATCTTCATAGGTATTTCTTTCTTTAGGTTAGGAAAGTTTTCTTCTATGATTTTGTTGAATATATTTTCTGTGCCTTTGAGTTGGTATTCTTCTCCTTCTTCTATCCCTATTATTCTTAGGTTTGGTCTTTTCATGGTGTCCCAAATTTCCTGGACGTTTTGTGTTAGGACTTTTTTGTCTTTAGTGTTTTCTTTGACTGACGAATCTATTTTCTCTATTGTGTCTTCAGTGTCAGAGATTCTCTGTTCCATCTCCTGCAATCGGTTGGTTATGCTTGTTTCTGTAGTTCCTGTTCGTTTAGTCAGGATTTCTATTTCCAGCATTCCCTCAGCATGTGTTTTCTTTATTGTCTCAAATTCATTTTTCAGATCTTGGAATGTTTCTTTCATCTGTTTAATTGCTTTTTCTTGGCTTTCTTTGATTTCTTCCCATTTTTTTTGTTCGTTTTTTCTTCCATTTCTTTAAGGGAGTTTTTTTTTTTTTTATTTCCTCTTTAATGGAGTTTTTCATTTCCTCTTTAAGGAAAGTTTTTATTTCCTCTTTAAGGGAGTTTTTCACTTCCTTTTTAAGGAAAGTTTTTATTTCCTCTTTGAGGGAATGTTTTATTTCTTCTTTAAGGGCCTCTATCATCTTCTTAAAGTCATTTTTAGGGTTGATTTCTTCTGTTTCTTCTGTCTTGGTATGTTCAGGTCTTGCAGGTGTAGAATCACTAAGTTCTGATGTTGCCATATAGGTCTTTATGTTGTTGCCTGTATTTTTGCACTGGCATCTACTCATCTCTTCCTCTGTGCAGTGCAGGTGGTGTCTGTGTCTGAGAGTGCCTCTCTTGTTCTAATTTTTAGTCTTAGTTTAGTAGGAGTTCTTGGTTAAATTGGTGCTATTGGGCTATTTCTTCAGGGGCAGCTGATCTCAGTCGGTGAAGTATATACTTATGATTTTGGTGATCTGGTTTGGTGGCTGGGCAGCGCCTTCTTCTGTGTTCCCAGGTCATGTTTTGTTCATTCGTCAACTCCTCAGCTGATCTTGTTTCTTCAGACTTCCAACTGTAGGCATCTGAATCCTCTCCCAGATGGGTTTCAGCTGAGCGGGGTAGTCTCACAATACCTCCAAGTTGTTGGGTTTCGCAGGATCAGCAGCTGGGCCCTGGGTTGTCCTCAGACAGAGTGTTCAAATTCGTTCTGGTTCCATCTCACGGAGATAGCTTCTTCCCCAGGTGTTGGGGTTAGAGACGTCCCTGTTCCAAGCTGAGTCTGCTTGTCTCTGTCGCCGGGCCTGTATGTCCCTGTCAGCTGCTGCTGTTGGGCCTGTATGTCTCTGCAGGCTGCCACCTCTGCTTGTCACTGCCGGGCCGTCCCCTGTGGGCCCCCCCCTGTTTCTCTGCCCTGCAGCCGGGCCTGTATGTCTCTGTCAGCCGCCGCTGCCGGGCCCGTCTACCTCTGTGGGCCACTGCCACAGGCCTACCTGTGTCTGCTTGTCTCCACCGCTGGGCCTGTCTACCTCTGTCAATCCTTGATGTTTAATGTCATTTATCATAACAAGATATTGTCTACTCACATGTATGGGCTGCTTTTTTTTTTTTTTATAAAACCATCGTACACAGTAGTGTTGTTTTCATACTGTCTTTACTTTTAGGTATGGAACACTTCACAGTTAATTATCTATTCTCCACTGTTACTTGCTCAGGTTGTATCCTCCATAGTTCCCTTTATAGAAAGTGACTAATGTACATCACTTGAATCATACAGTTCTTCTTTGGGCCAGATGTTTCTTTAATAACCTCTTGAAAGTGTGGGCTCACCTTTTGTCTTTCTGTCTGATTTTCTGCAAATGCAAAGTTATATACTAATGTAATCCTGAACCTTATCCCAAGATCAGATCTCCCAAAATGGGCATCCAGACATCCCCACATCTTCCCAAGTAGAGGTTTAGAATTACATCAGAAGGTAAATGTTACCTCAGGTTATTCCATATTAATAATCTACAAAGATAGTCACTCTTGCTCATGTGAGTTATGATCCTCAATCCTCTAACACCAAACTGGTACTTGATGAGCAAAATGAAGGTAGAAGGTTGCTTTTATTGTTTTTTTGGAGAAACCTTTTGCAATGGGTCTCACTATGTAGTCAGACTGGACGCTAAGTTTCCAACCACTTTCTCAGTCTCCAGAGAGCTAAGAATGCAAAGTTTGTTCTTATCATAAATGGTGGACTAAATGCTGTGAGGTTTTGCAATATAAATTGATGTTGGCAAAATTATCCTAGTAAATTGCCTACATTTTTCACCATAAAATAGGAAGAAGAGGAGGAGCAGGAGGAGGAGGCCATTGACAGGGTTCTGTGAACATCTATAATACAACAGTTTCCTTAGGGTTCGTTAGTGATCAGAGGCTTCAAATTGTCACCCCTGCCCCTGCTACTGTACTGACATGTATAAATTGTAACGTAGATCTTGTGTTTGTCAATAATAGTCACATGGTAAATTATTCTCAGTTTACTGTTACTGTTAGGAAATAGGTATGCCCGTGCCCACACTTAGCATAGATAGCTATCTCCTTCCACTGGACTTAGATCTTTTTTAGTTTTATATGTTGCTTACTAAGTGAAGAATGTAGAATTAAACCTCAATAGATTACAAATTTTATATCAGCAGGATTAAAACATATACTGCTTATTATTAGTTTACCCATTTTAAAAGCAGAAAATTATTTTATGAAGATATACATGCATTCTTTCTTATAAATTCTTTTTAGCCAGGAAGGCAATGCCCTCTAATTATTTACCCTAGAGACATGAGATTGTGAAGTGTTTTCAAAAACAAGTTCTGAAGGTAGCATGAAATTCAAATTCCGAACATGCTCCTTTCTCAGTGTTGATTCAGGCAGATTACATAATCCTTAAATGCCTGGCTTCTTCCTCTTTAAAATGAACTAGTGGGGCCAGTAAGATGGCTTGCTGGGTAAGATGCTTTGCTGCCAAGCCCGATAACTTGTGTTTTAGCCCCCAGACCCACATGATGGGAGCCATCACATGAAATGAGGTGTTGCACCTACATGCTTACTTTTAAAAAGGAATCTAGTAATGAGCTGCTTTCTAGGCTTCCTTTAGCCTATTTTAATTTTTAATATTAAACTATTAGAAATTCGTTTTTCCATTGATGACTTGCAGAGCAAAGTGTAGTCTTGGTGGAGGCTGACTTGCCTTAGCTTTCCTGACAGCTGTTTCTCGACACCACTGAAAGCTGCCCTGGATCCTTATTCTCTGTCAGAACTCTATCCCCACGGGCATTGTCTCCAAATTGCTTGCAAGGATTTTCGTGATGCCAGCTCAAATGGAAGAATCTTTAAGTAGTGTTGTTGAGCAGCACTAGCCACAATGAAAGTCATTGGATTTGATCTTCCAGTGGGACTACTTGCTTAAGTCAGGCAGGAATTAGTTTGCAGTTGAGCTACCTCAAGTTGGAAAAGACAAAGTAAAACAAGTAATGCTTCCAGAATCAGTAGTGTGAATCATCTGGCTTTAGAAAGCTTGCATCTTAGTTAGGATTTCTATTGCTGTGATACAACACCGTGAGCAAAAGCAACTTGGGGAAGAATGTATTTACATTAGCTTACACTCCCATACTATAGCCCCCCCCCATTAAAGGAGGCCAATTGCAGGAACTTGAGGCAGGAACTGAAGCAGAGGCCATAGAAGAGTGCTGCTTACTGGCTTGCTCCCCAATTCTTGCTTAGTTTGTTTTTTTTATAGCACCCACCAGTGAAGAGGTGGCACCTCCCACAGTGAATATGACCCTTCCACTTCAATCACCAATCAACAGAATCCTGCACAGCCTCCCCACAGGCCATTCTGGTAGGGACATTTTTCTCACTTGAGGTCTGTCCTCCCAGGATGACTCTAGCTGTGTCAAGTTGACATAAAATTAGCCAGCATGACTTGCACATGGTTTGGAAGCATAAAATTTAAAGTAGGGGATGTGGTGGAGAAAAAATAGGTGGACTAGGCACAAGGACCTCACAGATGCCTAGGTGCACCCTAAAAACTTTTGTAGCATTGTGACCTTGGCCTCCCTATAGCTCAAGTTTCATTATTCAAACAGAGAACAGATGGTGGGTAGCCATGACCTTACTCCTACCTCAGACCCCTGAACCAGAAGTGAAATTCAAGTTTTTCAACTGTGAAAGGTATTGTGCTTTATCTGATACCCAGAAGCAAAAGTAAGGATATCCCACATAATTAATGCAAATAAAAAACTGTCAGTTGTTTAAATTTTGAGACAATTAAGAATGACTTCAACTTATACATTTAATCAGAAACATTGAAGTTTGATACACAGTTATATGCTTCAAATGTTTATTAATTTTGAATAATTCTAGTTTTTGAGTGTTCTTAGAAGTTTTAATGCAAACACATATTAGGTAGGCCTAAGTATGATTTTTTCTTGTTGAGTTATTATAACAATGGTTTGCAATTTTACCAGTTTCTCTAAGATTGGCATAGAATCTTTTATATTTATTAATGTTTTGGAAACTAAAGGTAATACAGGGATAGTTGACTCTCTTCCCAATACTCATATCCCTTGGACTAGCACACACACACACACACACACACACACACACACACACACACACACGGTGCCATGTTTACGTACACAATATATGAAAGATGCAGTTAACACTAGGATCACATTGCTGATCTAAAACAGAAACAGAGCTAGGCAGATCCTTTCAACATCATTTCTGTCTTCTCAGGTTGGTATTGGTCTTGATATTTCCGTAATTCTTGAGCACCTATAGCATGCCAGAACTATTCTAAGTTGTGTGCAATGAAGAGTAAAAATATTCTATGAATGTCTAAGTCTCAAAAAGAAGCCAATTTGCAAAGAAATCTCCAAATCTCAAGTTGAACATCAATGTTTGGCAGCTGCTGTTGCATAGCTAGACCTCGAGAAGATGTTTACATAAACTAACACACCTGCAGAACAAGCTAATGTTAGGGAAACTCTAACCGCTCCCTATCTGCATTACATAAGCAGAGAAACTTGCTGTTTCCAACTTCCAACTCTGTATCCGTATGTTCTGTACTTGAACATTATTTGAAAATGTTTCTTCAGTGGAGAAGACAATTTAGCAGACAGCAGTGGCTTCATGAATTGTAACAACAGGAATTGAAAGCCTGCTTGTTAGTTAAACAACAACCTTTCAAACTACTAACAGGTAGCCACCGTTTTCCAGGACGTGGCACTTTGCATCTGTGCTCTGTTAGGTACTGTGTACAAGCATTGCCAAATGTGTGATCTGGGAATTGTAAAACCCTCAAGAAAAAGGCCAGTGCAGACGAGAATGGCTTCTACTAAACTGTGTACTTCCACAGTTAGTTACCTAAGAGCTTGCTGCTCTATTGTCATTGTGGGGTGTTTGTGAGTTTGCTATCCTAAGCACATGAACCTTTTTTCTGCGTTAATTTTTTTTATTGTACTGTCAGCAAACCATAAAATGTAGACCTGTGAAGTTGTTTTGCATTGCAAACCCAGCAATTGTCTGATGAAGTTCTTCTGTGTGTAGCATTTTGGAAATGACGTATCAGTACCTCCTGTCCCACATTCATAAAGATTTGATGACATGTTGTGTGACTGTGATTGAGGGAGCCCGATATGGGGGTAAATGTTAAGTTTGATGCATGAGTTATACTCATATAGTCACTGGTTCCACAGTCTTTACAGCAGTCCCTTATGCCCCAATGTAGTTCCTTGTTTCTATTTGGCACACTTGGATTTCTCAAAGCAAGAAAGATCACAGAGGCATAGCAGGAACCAGCCCACACACCAGCCACGGTGTATCTAATAGGCTGATCGCATCACTGTCTCTGTATAATAGTGAGGGGAACTCAGGACTAACTAATGCACATAATACTACTCTAGAGAAATTTACTGGGAAATAGCCATTCTTTCAATGAGGAGATGGTAAAATAAACTAGGTACTTTAGGGTGCCAGGTATTAATTATCACATGGCAGATCTGTATGTACACAATGAAATATAGCACCATTATAAAGTTAAGTGGGAAGAATGGGGGCGGGGGAACAGGTCAAAATAGGCATGGAAGGGTTGGTGAGATGGATTGGTGTGCAAAAGGTGCTTGCTGTACAAGTCTGTCAACCTGGGTTCAGTCTCCTGACCCCAAATAAAGGTGCATGGACAGAAGCAGCTTCACAAGGTTGCCCTCTTAACCAACACATATGTGCTATGGTGTTCATGTGCCATGGCATGGATGTATCCACATACACATGTCTCTCACACACAAAATAGTAAAGAATAGTCTTAAAAGCCAGTAGGGAAAATGAAATAACTATAAAAATATGAATTAATTTGTGTATGTGCCGGAAAATCTAGGAGTATGAAATTAGCATTTTGTTCATGGCAGAGTAGAAAAAAACTCCCCCATTATCTTTTAAAAAGTAAATTTGGTTCAGTGTTTTATTAAATTAAAAAAGCAAATATAAGGTAATATACAAGGTAATATACTGAGTGGAAGTCTTTCGCCCACCTTCAATTAATAAGAATACATGTTACATAAATAGATGGGAATGGAAAGAGGAGAACAGAAACAGCCCTGTACTTTGACTACTGAGAAATGATGTGTAAAAAATTTTAAAGTAGCAGTAACAACAATACAATTGCTTTTAAAATAATGTAATTCAGTGAACTGAATTAATCTTTCAGCATAATATAAGAAGTTATTATTCTTGTAAGTGTTAGAAGTATATTGTTTCTTAGGATGTCAAGCTAAGAAAAGCAACAATAGATGAAGCTATGTTAAAAGATTCTGTTACACTTTGATCTTGGGGTGTAAAATAAAGTATTAAGCGAGGCTTGCCTGTCTTCCTCCTGCATTCTGGCATGTTCTTGAGATCGCTTTGCTGTGTATCTGACCTTATGATCTTCTCTTGTGGGAGGCATGCCTGGTGGTAAAGAGGAGGGCGGGGGAGGCACATTTCCTCATCGGCCTTATTAAAAAGTTGAGTTTGATAGTTGAATAATTAGGGAGCCCCCGTGGTGGTAGCAGTGGCGGTTAATTGAGTGCAGCTGTCTTTTGCCGCTCGCGTGAACAGTGACTGCCACGTTCTGCCATGAAGAGCAGTTACCGTTGCTTCCCACACAAAAATTCTCTTAGTTCAAGCAAGTCATTGTGAAGCCCAGGATTGAGTTTTTTTCTAAAATCAAGCAGTGGATCCTTTTCTCCTACATAGAGGGCCTCTTTTCCCTTCCCCATGGTTATATACTCACTTAGAAGTGAGGTGGCCAGTTGTCCCAGGGTACCTCAAAGCTGATTCCCAAGAATCACAAATTCCAGTGCTGCTCTATGTGGACACAATGGCTTCGCAACTTGAAGTCCAAAGCCAAATTCACAAGCAGCACAAAAAAAACTATAGAAGGATCTTTAAGAAATTCTTTCCTTTTTTTCTTGAGATTGTAATATAATGACATGATTTGCCTCTTCCCTTTCCCCCTCTCTCTTACCCCTCCCATTTGCCCCATCTGTCCTCTTTTTCAAAATTATGACCTCTTTTCTCATGAATTGTTGTTATATAATTATATATATGAGAATGCATATATTTAACATATTTGTATATATATATATATATATATATATATATATATATATATGCTTATGTATGTGTATATACAAAACAGAAACAGTTCAGCTAGCTTTAGCCATGGCTGCTTCTGTAACTTCAGTTGGGGCTGGAATTGCTCATCCTGCACATGCTCACAACGGCTAAGTTGTGAGTTGGGTAACTCATCATCTCTTACTTTCCTCCTTTCATTTGATTCTTGAGGAAGGAATGAGATTAGCTGATGTCTTTGAAAGTTTCTGCCTTCATTTGGTGTTGCAGTGAAGTGAAATGGCTAGACAATGTCAGAGTCCCTTAATCCCAGGTCGCCTCTGCTGTGCTGGATAGCTCTAGTCACCCAAGAGTCACACTGCACAATGAGAGCAAAACCTGTAACTTGGGAACGGCTGATAACAGGCATAATGTTTACGTCTGTCAGCATCTCTGTTTTCAGAGCCTTTTTACATCTGTTATCTCATCCGATGCCAGTGCAGACACCCGCATTTTAAGTCATTTTTGTGGACTTGAGGATCACCTTCTCCCCGACTTCAGCTGATGCTGATGATGGGGCCTGGAGAGCAATGCCCTGCTTTCTAGAGAGGGCCACACAGACTAAGAAATGTGACTTTGACTTACACATGGCACTTTTCATTTTCCTGTTGAGTAAAAAAAGGCGAGACTGGAAAGAAAGTCAAGAGGCCCTAGTTTTGTTTGCGTGTTTCTTGATTTTATTTCTTTCCGGTGCAATGGGTGGAGGAGAGCAACATTGCTTAATGGTGTGTTAAAGGCTTTATCGGATGCCTTTCTCTTTGAAGCTGGGTTTTCAAAGCCCTTTCTTCTCAGTGTTCCTCACTCTTCTTCAAAGACAGTAAACTATAAATGTATTCAGAACACACACTCATTAGGGTGTTCATGAAGCCAACAGAGTACTGTCCCCTAATCCAAGGAAAACAAAAATGTTCTAAGCAGAAAACTACCTTTCTCTTCTGGACAAGAATAAGAGGACACAGCAGATGATATATCAGCTAGATTCTCTGTGTTGTTTTCAGATAGGATGAGAGGCCTCCTCTGTAGCATGAATCTTAAAGGTTCTTACTAATAAAATCAAACCTGAGGCCAGTTATTGGGGTGAATGCTGGTAGATCAGAGAGACAGAACAAGCCACAGCTATCTCACCTCATCAGATCCTCAGCTGGTCTTGTCTCTTCAGACTGGAGGCCTCTGAGTCCTCATCCAGAATGAATCCCAGCTGAACTGTGCCGCTTCAAAGCCTGAAAGCTTAACCAGCTGAATGCTTAACCAGCCACATGCTTAACCAGCCAAATGCTTAACCAGCCAAATGCTTCTAGTTTCTGGTCCTCATGCCTTATATATCTTTCTGCTTTCTACCACCACTCTCTGGGATTAAAGGCTTGGCTTTTTCCAATGTGGCCTTGAACTCACAGAGATCCAGAGGGGATTTCTGTCTCTGGAATGCTAGGATTAAAGGCGTGTGCTATCACTGCCTAACTAGTGGCTTTTCTGTTCTCTGACCCCAGATAAGTTTATTAAGGTACATGATATTTTGGGGAACACAATACCACCACACTTCCTCTCTTTTTGTCTAAAATTAAAGAAAGCTTATAACTAATACAAGAAAAACTATCCAATAAGTATATACAATATATACAGCCAAAAATTACATTAATGATGTCTAGTCCATTAACATTTGACAGATTCAGATGAAAACTCCATTATATATATTAACAATGTCCAGTCCAGTAACACTCCTCGTGTGTGTGTATGTGTTTGAAAGTAGTAAACTTCAGAGTGCAGAAAACTAGACTGCCATTCTGTAATGACTTGGGGAGGAATAAATGATAGATAGGTAGATAGGTAGGGAGATGATAAAAAGATAGAGATAGATAGACAGACAGACAGACAGACAGACAGATAGATAGATATGGTTTAATGTTTTGTCCTGTTTGTCATTATCTAAAAAACTATATTTCATGATTGTGTTTAGATCTGAATGGGATATACATGTGACCTGAAAGTCTTTGAATTCTTAAAAAATTCAGTCACAAACCTTTTCAAGACTATAAAAGTCAACAAAACTTACCTCTTAGAAATCATTTGTCCTACATGGTAAGCATAGTACGTGTTCACCTACTGTGCAACTAAACATGTTTACAAACATGGTTGTGTACTTGCCATCTTCCCAGTGTGGATTCAAGACAGTGAAGGAGGCAGAACAAGGTTCTTACCCTCAAAGACTTACTACAGTAACAGTACTTTCAAAACTGCTTTGTGCTTCATGCCTTTCCCACTGGGCTTTAAATACTCTTTCATTGCCTTGTTGACCGTATGGATTAACTAACTAGTCTGTATGTCAATAGGTGAGCAATTGTTTTGGCTCTGTATCAGCTTCCAGTGGTCCCTTGGATCTCTTTTCTCCTTCTTTCCACTAGGGTCACTATTAAAGAGTTCTGTAAAACTGCACTTGCCTGCCTCTGCCTGCCCCTAGTGCCAGCTGCTTAGTAGAATGAGATTGTCTGCTTATTTGAGAAAATGATGAGGTCCCAGGAAAAGCCTCTTCCTGAGATTAGATGTTGAACTAGAGATTTGCATAATGACCAGGGATTGGTTTAAATCCATATATTTGATTCCCTCCAAATTGGTGTTCAATTGTATATTTGCACAGATGTTCAGAGACTCTGACTTGAGCTTTTTCAGAAATCCAGAATCTGCAGAGAATCACAGCGGTGATAGGCATACACTCATGCTTGAGGAAACAGATCTGTATGACTGGGTAGTGAACTCAACGAGATATGCACAATTGTCAATTGACTCATTCAGGTTACATCCAAAAGAAGAACAAAAGATCTTTATGTTTGATGTCTCCAACACAGGGGCCACAAGTGTCCCTTTATATATTTTACTGATGTACTTGTCATCAAGCTTGGTAGGTAGTCGAGGGTGACCTTGAACTTAATGTCTCTCTATCCTGATATGTGTAGGGTTTAGAGCTTTTATGAGGAGTTGGGGATCAAACACAGGGTGTCATGCATGGGAAGCTAGCACTCCATCCATTGATCTATATCGGCCCCCAAACATTTAAAAGCTGTGAACTTTTGATGTTGTCCTCATCACATCAGAAGAAATATTAATAAGAACACTGGCATAGAAGGAAAATTGGTCATTACATGCATTCCAAGACTATTTCTACCAGACAGACTTTCAGAAACGCACAGTGATTTTAGTTATACCCCTTTGTCTGGAGCGTTCTCATGGTCTCTAGTCCTTCTCTCTTTTTAACTTCATCATCTCTCAAGGATTGGTGGGCAGGAAACACACTACATATCGTTTCCAGTAAAAAGTAGCTCGACTTCTCTAATAGTCAACATCGTTTTGCTTCAGTTGCCTTCTTATGTTATCATGGCAAGTTGTGTACCTTTAGTTACATTCTCCATAACTGCATAAGATGGTTAACATCAGGGTGCTTTTGTTTCTTTGCTTTGGGTTTCTATTGGTTCCCAGCATATAGAAGATATATGTATGAGCCACCGTGCTTTGTATGCTACATATAACACCATTTTGTCAGTTGGGGCTAGCATTACTCCTGTTCCATTGTAATTAGAGAGCCAAGGCAGATATTGAGAAAGTAACTCTGAGTCATCTAAAAAGCTAAAATGAGATCATCTAAAAATGGGACCTAATGGTGTACTTATAAAAAGTGCAGAGTTGAATTTTAAACAAGTGTACTCTCAATCACAATGCTTTTATTTCAGGCAGGATAGATGGGTTATGCTGTGGGGAACCACAACTCCCAAAGCTCATGGCTTAATGTAAAGGGTCTATTTTTCACTCATGGTTATGTTTTGATTTTGACACTTTGTTCCACGTTGTCTTCAAGTTAAGAGCAACTTTTATCTGTATGTTGTTGGGAGGTAAATATGCAGAAAGGAAATAATGTGATGAACCACTTACTCAATCTTAATACATATTGCTAGGCCTGGTGGTGGGTGCTATAATCCCAGTCCTAGGCAAGCTGAGACAGGAGGATTATGAGTTGGAGATCAACACAGAATAGATAGAAAGACACTATGAGGAAACAGTTAAATAAAGAAATAACACCCCCAACAAAATCCTTCTGCTTAAAAATAAGGGAAGTTACTTATTTTTGTTTTTGACGTTTATTATCCAAAAAAAAGCTCATGATCACATCTAGCTTTGAAGCATGCCGGCATGTAGCTAACTCATACCTGTGTACTACTATACTACTAATACCTACTTGTACTACTACATAGACCTTCAAAACAGGGAAGAGTTAAGGTAGATCAGGAGTGTAAGGCTTTAGATTTAATGCTAGTACCCAAGCCACTACCATCACCAACAAAACCCAGGCCAGAGAACAGAGCCACCACAGCCTGACAACTCTGAAAACCTGGATTGCTTAAACATCTGAAATGGTTGGACTGGTAACATGAGCCTCTCTGTCTCTGCCCATCACCACACTATACTAAGCTGCACTCCTTGACAACTCTCCTAGGAATGAAAATTGGTTAAAGAATGGTATATTTGTGGTATTCATTTATTAGGGTTTGCGTTTTTTTGGTTTTTTGGTTTTTTTTGTCAGTTTTTGAGACAGAGTCTTATGTTACCTAGGCTGGCCTAAACCCTTAATCTTCTAACTCAACTTTCAAAATGCTACGGCATGCTACACCACATCCACCAGAATTTTCTCTTACCAAAATAAGAACTTAAGCTAGGCATGGTAATGTATGTCGATAATTCTCCTACTTGAGGCTGAGGCAGGAGGATCGTAAATTGGAGGCCAGTCTTGTATACACTGAGAATTCCAAGCCAGCATAGGCAACAGAATGAAATCCTCAGGGGCCTATATCAGATTATAATGGGAGGAAGTGATAGTCTAAGGGGCAAAACGCTGGGGAGATGAGAGAGTTGAAAACACAAAGGAAAGGCTTTGAACTGGAGCTGACTGTTGGCTCAGCTTAGGAAGTGGGAAAGAGAATGAAGTAAATGCTAAAGAAGCATTTTGAAAAAAAAGCATTTTGATTGCTAAAACAGGTATGAAAACTGAAATAAAGTTCTTAAGGATGATGACTTGTTTATTTATCACATGTGCATGGCAAATTCATTCAACTGTTTTATAAATAATTAATGATATTGCATGAGTGAAGACAACATCTGGAATACCCATTTTATAGATGAGAAGACTGAAGCCTGAGGAGGCTTTGGTTCTCATCCAGTGCCTTCCAACCACAGAGTTAGGGAGCAGGCATCCAAAACCGTTGATCTGGCTTCTGAATGCACCTGCTTAAATGTGACTGCTTTCTGAGAGTGAGCTGAGTGCAAGAAGACAGGGGGGTCCAGAAGGAGAACTCAGGTAAACAGCAGTATTATCAGCCTATCAACTTAAGTATGTCAAATGGTGCCTCAAACTGGATTACAGGTGTTGTAAGTGTAATTGGTTGCTAATTCTTCACCTCTGCAGTACCTCTCTCAGTGCAGAAACACAGCAGGTGTTTATAAACATTGCCTGAAGTTGTCAGTATCTTCATATTCATTAGAAATCTCTGTGGCTGATGGAATTACCCAGCTCTACTGCAGTAATTGATGGCAATGTTTATTTGGTTACCAGTCTTAAGAGAATCATCTGGTCTCATTTTGAAATAAATAATGACAGTTGGTCAGAATATGCCTTCCAGTATATTCTATATTTTTGAATAAGCCTCAAAGACAATAAATTAAATATAGAGTTGTATTTAGATCATACTGTTTATTTCTTAAAGGGAAGAGAAACCTTGAATCAAGTGAACATATGAGCAACATTCAATGGACTTAATAAATTTTTTTTCTCTCTCTCTGTGTATGCACATATATAATATATATGTAACAATAATTACAGAAGATGACATAATTTGGTGGGAGAAGGAAGAGCAAATTATATAAATATGGTACTTGTGTGAGATTCTGGAAAAAACTATAATTTTATGTTGAAAATACGTCTTCAGTGAAGAGTGGCAAAAGGTAAGAGGCCCTGCTTTGGCTTAATGGTTACTAGTGTGTGCTGCTTCTGCAGAGGACCTGAGTGCAGTCACTAGCACCTGGGTCAGGTGATTCATTAGCTCCTGTAGCTCCGGCTGCAGAGGACTCTGATGCCTCCCGCCTCCACTCACACATACATAACCCACTCTGTCACCATGTACCCACAATTTAAAACACTACTACCAATTCGAAACTGAGCCCTGCTTTAGGTGAGCATCTGTTCTCATCACAGTCACCTGGCTCCATTTGACCTTTGTTCCCATTTCTGATACTGCTGCACATTGCAAAATTCTATTTAAACCTGCCTTTCATTTTCTTATCTCCCTGCACCACCAAAGTCAACTTCCCTTTTAATTTCTAGGCTTTTATCCTTGAGGTTGCTTTATTTCTTATCTAGCTTCAGCTCTGCATGTAGGTCTGCTGATGAACAATGGTCTGTGTATCTTATTACTTGGGAAGGACTTGATCTAACACTCAAAAATGCAAAGTATCTGCTTCCTCTTGTCTCCAAAACCCATGGCCTTTACACCAACTAATCCTGGATACAAAGTTGATATCCTGCCTAGCTTCCCGTATGACCAGATCTCATAGTTTGTGATGGGTTTTTGTTTGGTTGGTTTTTCAGGGAAATTTTGTTATTATTGCTTGTTTTTCTGAGACAAGATTTTATTTAGTTCAGTCTAACTTGGAACATATTATCTTCCTGCCTCAGGCTTCCTGGCAAGCTCCACTATGACATGATGTGACTTTAAGTTTTAAAATGAGACTGCCCTGTGCATACCAGAATAACTACACTAGAGAGAGCTTTACCAACTGGTTTGAGTCTATATGAGAAGTGAAATCTATTTAACTTAAAGAATGCTTTGTGGTTCTGTAGGGTCCAAGGAAATGCTGAAGGAAGACCCCGGACTCAAATAGTATGTAAGAGGAAAGAGCGTTTATTAATAATCCAGCATATGTGGGGTTGTTCACCTGTACAATGACTCTCAGAGGAACCTATAGGCTCCTTTTAAGCACAGCTAAGAGGAGTTTCAGGGACAGTTAAGTCATCTCAAATATGATTGGTTGAGCAAGCAGCAGTTACATTTGTATATTTTTAATTGGCGAAGGTTTAGTCTTGCCATTTTGGGACACATCTACACAAGCTTGGGCAAGTCTGGACATGACTCAGAAGGGGCTGCTGGGTTTGTCCTTGAGACACTGTGAGGCTGACTTAGACCTTGTGTTTGTTCTCTCCCTTGACTCTGAACATTAGGGTATTGTGGATAAATGGCCCTTTGTTGGGAGAGACACCTATTTTGCGCTTCTCAGAGAATTGAAACCTAAATTCAGTTGTGAGGATGGGAGAGTTTAACCCCTTCAGTTCTGGGGATCAAACCTAAGGTCTTATGCATTTTAGGCAAGTTTTCTACCACTGAGTTATATCCAAGCCCTATTTCCTATCAGCATTCTATCATCAGTGATTCCCATTGTCTGCAGTGTTATGGGTTACAAGGGTGAAGTTTACTGAGTTAGCAGTTCTGTTTCTCAGGTAACTAAGAGATCTAAGCTGGTTGTTTTTCTTTGCCGGAGGTTGATAAACATTATCACATTCTAATGTGTGTCATCCTTTTTTTTTTCTTTTTCTTTTTTTCCTTTTTTGAAGTAGTTGAGAGTAATGGCAGATTGTAAGTGTCTGGGTGGCAGATTGTAAGTGTCTTGGCTTCCTTACCAGTCCAGGGTCGCCTGATATAGCCGAGAGAAATCAAATCAGGCTGGTTGGAGGGGCCACAGCACAACTGAGACTGTGACAATTTTATTGAGAGCAATCAGAGTTTTTATACCTTTATCAGAAACAGAATATAATGGTGATTGCCAGGAACCATACAGTTGTAGTTGCCAGGATACGCAAGATTAATGTTTAAGATTAGTTGTCCTGTCAAGCCTTCATGCCCCCTTGACTACTAAGGGAACATACAGAGAAGAAATACAAAGCAACCTAAATGCTTCACCGCATGTGGGAGTGCATTGGTCTCTTAGGGACTAGAAGGCACATTGAGCCCAGGAGCCATGCACTCTAACCTGAAAACCCATGATCCATGCTTCTCAAGGCAGTTAGGCCAAGCCAACTCAATGGTTCCCTGCAGCAGATGCCATAACCTCATCAACTGGAAAGCTGAAGCAGGAGAATGATTGAGTTTGATGCAGGACCAGGCCACATAGTAGGACCTTGTTTTAGGGAAATGAGTAAACCCCCAAACCCTCAAAGTTTAGAATATCTTGAGCTAGGCAGTTCCAACACGGTACATCCCATGTAAAACCCACTCACTTGAATACATCACAATGAAATGGTTTTGTCTCAGACTCACTTATAAGAATTCCTGTTAAAAGAGAACTTTATACCCTATTAAGCAGATAGAATTTTTAATAAGGTATTTTCACTTCAAATACAGCATTTCTCAGGAATTTTGAAAGTAGACCATTGGGTTCACTCATGATAGGGTGACCATCCTGACACTAATGTCTGCTCAAGATGTCTGTTTATCTAGCAACAATATAGTTCTTATGCAATCATGTCTCTGAGTCATTCATTAACAGGAGCAAAGTGAAAATACTGGAATGAAATGTTTGTGCACTCACATCTGCTTGGGAAATAAATGTCTTGATTTCATCTTGATACTTGTTTGCCATGAATCTTGGATATTGCTTTAGTCTTTATTCACAAACAGGAAACATTTTCCCGTTAGTTCATTCCTTTGTAGGGGTTATGAAGCTTTTTATCCATTAAGGTGTGCCACTGATCAATTCCCTGGGTCAGGAGAATTATGGAATACAAATGCAAGTTGAATTTTGTTATAGGCAAGACATTTATATTGAATACCAGATATATTGATAAATTATAGGTAGTTTACTATTCTCAGGAAAACCTATACATAACTTCAACAGCTTCTGCATACCTGAAATACTTGTATGTTTTCAAAATGTAATCATTAAATATCTTTATGGTCAAAATAAAATCCCTTTTGAAACTGTTGTGTTTCAACCTCAGTAAAACAAGCTCATTGTAAAACTAGTTTGATATCTTGAGTGCTTGACTATGAGTCTTAATGTTCCATGGGCCCTTTTGAGTTTACCATCAGGCATTTATTACTAATATTGATAAAGTTGTTCTATCTGATGATAAAGATTGTTTGAACATCTGTTCCCACAAAGTGGAAAGTGTTATTTTCATTTTGATGAGTAGGTCAAATGTAAAACTTCTGATGAGTGTATAATTGGACCTCCAGCTATGTTTCCTCATTCTGACCTTTCTGTTATTGGATCTGTCTTGTATTGGAAGGCAAACACTCTAACTGACTGAAATTTTGGTTAGTATATTAGTGAAACATCTTCTCAGTTAGGTTTATGCATTATATTTGGAATGGCACCAAAAGTGCAGTTAAAGAATGTAAAATACCCAGACGTGTTCTGTGGGTTTTTTATTTGGACCTATGGCCCCTTGTTTGGTGGTGACTTGGTTTGACCATACTAAGAAAAGAATGTGCCATATTTTACTAATTATATTTCTAACTTAAGCCCACCCTCAAGCATTCCTTATAGTCTTTCCTTTGTTTTGTTAGTGCTTTATTTTAATCACTTAAAAATATACCCTTGGCGTGTCGATGCACCCCTATAATCTGAAACTCAGGAGGCAGAGACAGGGTTGTTATTGGTTAGTTGGAGGGTGGCCTGGTCTACATAATAAGCCCAGGCTAACCAGGACTATGCAGTGAGACCTCATTTCAAAACACCCAATTTGGGTTGGCGAGATTTCTCAATGGGTAATGATGCATACTTCAAAGCTGATGACTTGCATTCAATCCCCAGGCCCTACGTGGTGGAAGTACAGAACTGATGTAAATTGTCCTCTGACTTCCATTCATATCCCTGTGGCACATACCCTCTAAATAAACACTGAAAAAATTCCCACTCAATTAAAAAAAAAAAAAGCCAGGTATGGTGGCCAAGGCAGGAATATTACCACAATGTTGAGGCTAGCCTAGGCAACACAGTGAATACCAGGCTAGCTTGGGCTACGGAATGAAAACCTAACTCAAAAGCAGATGACGGTCTGTGGGATGGCTTGACAGTTTAAAGAAATTGCCTCCAAGCCAAGTGACCTGAGACTGAGTCCTGGTACCCACCTGATAGAAAGTGAGAACTGACTCTTGCAAATTGTCCTCTGACCTACACACACACACACACACACACACACACACACACACACACACGTAAATAAATAAATAAATAATAAATTTTAAAATATTTTTATAAGAAAGCAAAACATATGTGTATATATGTACATATACATCACAAGCATCACTGTTTAAATAAGTCATTTCATAGAAGTTGCATAAACTATTTCTGGGAGATATGAATAAGTACCTGCTCATCCCAGATTGCACACTGGCAACAGATAAAGGTAAGGTTCCACCATAGTCTAAGTTGATGAACCAGTGTGTTTATTTGGCTTACAAAGAGTTGCTTTACAGGAAAATGGGTGCCCCCAATTAGCTGCATCTCCATAAAATCCTACCCATCATGGATGATGCCCTACCTCATGGGTTCTGAACCATGGAGTTCCCACCTTTAGCTACTTTCTGCTTCCTATGTACTCTAGCATTGCTCAAGATCACTTGTAGCTGGTAGATATGTGTAACACGAATCTTAAAAGGTCTTATTAATAAAATCAAACCCAGAAGCCAGGCATTTGTGTGAATTCTGAAAGATCAGAGAAGCAGAACAAGCCACAGCTAACCTCACCTCTCCAGCTTCTCAGCTGATCCTGTTTCCTCAAACTGGAAGCCACTGAGTCCTCATCCAAATGGATCTCAGCTGAACTGCAGCTAAAAGCTTACAAGCCTCTAGTTCCTGGTCCTCACTCCTTATATACCTTTCTGCTTCCTGCCATACTTCCTGGGATTAAAGGCATGTGTCTTTCCCAAGCAAGACATGAGATGTCAAGTCCTGGGATTAAAGGTGTGTGCCACCATGCCTGACTCTGTTTCCAGTGTGGCCTTGAACTCACAGAGATCCGGATGGATCTCTGCCTCCAGAATGCTAGGATTATGGATGTGTGTCACTAATGTCTGGCCTCTATGTCTAGTGGCTGTTCTGTTCTCTGGCCCCAGATAAGTTTTATTAGGGTACACAATATATTGGGGGACATAATATATCACCACAGATCTGTGGGGTGGGGCAGAAGGGAATAATAAAGGAGTTCAGGTAAGGAGTCCCATGACTTACCCACCTCTGCATTGTTTTGCTAAAGCAGTTACCATGTCTTCTAGGTCAAGGTAATCTCTATCCCCAGATGCAGATGGGTTCATCATGCTACACCAAGAAGAAAAAGCCACACTCCACCAGAAGTACAGAATATTATATAAAGAGTAAATCACATGAATATAATGTCATCTTTTTGTGTTAAAACTTGGACATTATTTCATTCCCAGTAACATGTCACTACCCCAGTAACTTTCCTTGTGTCACACTGTCTACTAAGTGCAAACTTAAACTCTTTATCTTTGAGAAGAGCTTACAGGGCTTAATTGAAATAACCACTGACTCATAAGTTGTGTCTATATAAAAGAACATTGATTTGTTTATAAGTACTAGATAGATTTATTTAAACACTCCAAATGGATTTGTTTAAATACTCCAAATATACAGATTGGTGTAATAAATCTCAATCTCTACTTATATTTGAAGTGACAATTTTCAGCATTATTATTGACATAGTATTTGAAAGTTAAAAGTAAATTTTCATTTAAATAAAAAATCACAGAATGCTAGATAGATGTTTCTGGGCATCATTTCAAACCATAAAAATAAATGTCAATTATTAATTTAGAGAGCTATGAGTATTGGTCAAATTTATGGAAATATTATAATACTCCCATAGAACTATTTTGAATCAGTGTAATTACAACTCCTAAGTAGGAACAATGGTGTATGAAAAGTATTTGGTGCTAGCTCAAGCTTTCTGTAGTAGAAAGCTTAAAAGAAATCAAATGCCACAAATAATTTAGATTCACTAATTGATGGTGAGATTGCTACTCTATAAATTTCCTGTTTAAGAAATGACAAATAAATGGATGTGGTTATCCCTGTGAAGCATATCAGTTTAAAGTATATTTACTTTTATAATAAGATAAATTTAAAATTCTTATTGAACATATAAATACTATAAAATTCAACATAATTTCTAAGAGCTTGCTGTCAATTCTCCCAGTAAGTGTTTGAAGACTTCCTGTGAGCTCACTGTGGAGACTTCCTTTGTGACGCTACAGGTTCTTGGAGGCAATTTTTCCAAAAGAGGTTAAAATATAGCATTTGCCCTTATAATTCTTTTAGAGTTTGATGACAGAGGAATATTAAAAAGTACAAAGAAGTTTTGTTTAATCCATTCTAGAGATTGGGATTGGGGAATAGGTTCTAATCAGGGAAGATTTTTTTTGGATGAGATTATATACTTACATACCGTGATTCGTTAAGTTACCTGAAAGGATAGAGGAGAGGAAAAATCACCTGAGGTAGAGAAAATAGAAAGCACAGAGGAGTTAGGCTGTGTTTCTTTTCATAATTGTGTGTATGGGTTGTGTGATGGATGTACCCATGTGTGTGAGTGTGGAGGGCAGAGCAGGGTAATGTGAGTCTTCCCCTAACTCTCTCCACTTTGCTGCCTTGAGACATGGTCTCTTAGCCATTGAACTCGGGTTTCACCTGTGTGTGGCCTCAAGTACCAGGGTAACAGGAGCATGCTGCCATGTCTGGCTTCTTACTTCAGTGCTGAGGATTCAAACTCAGGTCCTCCTGCTTACAGAGCAAGCACTCTTATCCACCGAGTCATCCATCTCCCCAGCCCCAGGCTATTTAATGTTTAGAGAGTTTCAAGAACTTGCACATTCCTGAATGTTATGACTATCAAAGGTCAATATAGGTAGGTGAGGGAAGAAAAGGGGAAAAGCGCACTGAGGACCTTAAATTCCAGGCCAAATGCCTGGGTTTCTGTAGTAGGTACTTAGATAGCTGTCACACAAGTTTAAGTGAGAGAGGGACATGGTTGAGTGTGAAGTTAGTAATTATGTGAAACTATGTAGAAACGCTGGAGGGAGAGAGAGGAAGGAGGCAATGCAATTGGTTGGAGAAGAGACGACATGGTCCTAAGCCAGGACAGAAAAAGGGGAAAGACATGGATGGATTTTAGGACGTAGGCTCTTAAATCAGCTGCACAACATGAACAAATTAAATACAGAGAAAGGAAAAGAAAAAGAAAGGAATATTAAAAATTCCCCAGCTTGAGTAAGTGGTCTATAGCTATACTGTCAAAACTGGAAGACCAGAGATTCAGGAAGGTGGGGAGCAGGTAGATAGAAGGGGACTCATCTGACATCTTAAAATTCACCACAAAGTCTTGTTTGAATTGAGAATCTCTAAGCTATTTGTCCTCTAAGAACAGTAAGAAGCAAAATGAAGTAAGCAGGAAAAGAGTTAATTTTTGTTTCACTTTACTTTTGAAAATGTATAGTTTCGATTATGTGTTCTCTTTGACTTCGTGTATAAGTTTCCTTGACTTTGGAGAGCTTGGTCAAAATCATAGTCTGTGTACTGCAGTGCCCAGTGAATAGCCACTGTGGAAGTGATGCTCTAAGAGGGAGATTATGTCCCACAGTGAGATTGACTGGTTCCTCAGGGCAGTCAGCAGATGTTAGGAAACTCGCCAGTCTTGCAATAAATAGACAAGGAAGATTTGTCCAAGGCTTGTGTTTGCTCAGAGTCTGGAGAGAACAACAGTGAAGACAACCAAAGGAGACCGTGGACAGTGAGGATGTTACCCCAAAAAGGCCACAATGGGACAGAGAGGTCAGCTGGGAGTCTCCTGTTTAGAAAGTGCCTTGAGTACAGGGAGAAATATATGATAAATGAAAACATAGAGAGGCATTTCATCCCCTGCTCCTTCTATTTCCTTCTGAAGAGGCAGACCTTCATAGCCTCAGAGACTCCTGCCACTGCCATATTTTGCTTATAGATTCCTTTTTGTGCCAGCATATTTGGGGGAATGCCCACTTCAAGAAATTCTGGTTATTTATAATGGTCCAGATTTGTCAAACATGTATAACCATCTTGCATAAAAAAAAACATCCTTGATGGTCTAGAAAGTCCATAGACCTGTGTAATATTTGTTAGGTTCATAGGATAAGCTCCTCAAGGTGAGAATTGTGCTGAGTGTGTATAGATAGAATGGACTCTATATTACAAGGAGTGAACATAAGGAGGGAATTTGTTGGGTAAGTGAAACTAGAATATGGGATAAATTTGTTTTCTAATTTAAATGAGCTCAGGGCATATTCCCAGGTTTGTTTTTCCAATGAATAATTTCATTGCTCTATTTGTATTTATAATTTTATTGGGTCTTTTTCTTTTATGGACCAATTGTCTTCAAATGCTTTCAAACTAGATCTTGCAATCTGACTTTCAGTCTATGAATATTCAGCTTCTGTCTAAGAATTTCATTCTTATATTGACACATTGTGGTCACATCTTCCTTAATGTATTTCTTTCTTTGTTCATGAAAATTGATAGCATTCATGCTCATCAATTTACATGATTAGAAAGACTGCCTCTCCCAGCGTGTGTCCACAGGAATGTTCTTTGCATTTCACATGTTATAAGCCACCTGTGTTCACTCTCTGCCTCTCCAGATCGTCTTTAGTATTTGTATTCCTTCAGAGTCATGCTCTCACTGATTGTCATTCTTCCTGGGAATATACTTTGCAGGAATCTCACCATTGCACTGGGCCACGAGTTTGAGTTTGATGTACTTTGAGTCAATATAACTTGAAATACATTGCATATCATAGGCCTGGCTTTTTATTATCTATTTTTCCCATTGTAACCATTCTGTATGACTGCTTACCTTTTTAAGTGGACGTTGTATTAATTTAGGACTGTCTTGTAGCCAGAAAACAAAACAATCAGCATTCTAAATAAATGTCTGTAAGAAAACTGGCAAAGACATGCTCAGTAAGAAAGGATAAGAGTGAGACTTTGAACTCAGAGATCTCATCATTAGCTCACCCGACTTATCATTCTCTGTACAAGATGGAATCTATGTGAAGCAAAAAGCAAAATAATGTGCATATTTGTGTAGTCTGACCTATACTCAACAGCAAAGGGTGAAAGAAAAACTTGCCTGTCTTTAATTGAGATACATAATCATATGAATTCCATGTTGACAATACCACTTGGATGGACTGCTAACAAGAATGCTAGAGTCCACCATGCTCGAGAGTTATAATGTTAAATGTTCCTGATTGCTCCATAAAAAAAACCTAGATGTAGTATGAAGCATTTTCAATAGGATGGGATTAAAGGGAAAGCATACTCTTTTTTCAAGTTTCTGTTACTTTACAAAGAAATTCAATACAAAGAAAATGTGAAAGTTTTCTTCACCAAACAGCAAAGATTATTGCTGTTTTACTATTCTTTGTCCTATTTCCTCTCCCCAAATCAGCTACTCCACTATTTTTTTTAAACAAGTCATTAAACCAATGTTTGCAAAGGCATTTGTTCCAAAGCAATGACCGGTTGCCCACACAAGCTTTTACCTCTACATCTTTTGGGGCTTTTGAAATATCAGTGTTTGTACCATTAGGGATATTACATTGCAATTCACATGACACATGTCAGTTGATTGATTGATACTGTTTTCAGTGCTTACCTATGCCCTATTGACACTAAAATGTCTCATAATGAATGGTTCTTTGTTGAAGAGATATTGTTCCCCTTTGTGTTTTCAGAGGTAAATTCTCAGGGAATAATTTTTTTGGACATCCTATAATCTTGTCTGATTTCTCTTCTGCCCCTCATTCACTTTCTCCCTCTTCTTTTGAGGATTCTTCCTCCATCCTCAATCTCCTGCTTATTGTTGCTTATGGGTGTAAAGTTCAATCCTTTCCCATTCTTGAGAAGGTGATCCTAGGTGAGTTATTATTTTGCTATCTTTAACCATATTCATAGTACTGAACTCCTGAATTTCTATTAAGCTACACACTTATGAATATGCTGTGGTATCAAATATGCAAATATTTCAGACTATGCATGTTAGCTGAGTTTTAAAACTAGATAGTACTTTTACAGTCTCTTCATCTTCATTTCTAACCTCAATACATCAAATCTATTTCCTGTTCAGTTAACACTGGGGGTTATGCATCTTTTTTTCTTTCTCCTCCTGTTAGCACCTGCCTATTGTCTGTTACAGTAGCTTACTGATTTTCTTTCTGCAAACATCTACTCCAATGCAGTCTATAATGGTGTCAAATTCACTGGGACAAAGAACCACACAATGGTACTCCTTTGTACACAAAATTTTAAAAAATACCACTTCATTTCTTCAAGCTATACCTCTCTGTGAACTTTTTCAACCTTGAATAAAGTGATTCTAACCATGTATACCACAATAATTTTAAGGACGCACCTCCCAGTTGCTGAATATTTGGCCAATACTCATGAGCTGGCTTCAGTCTCCAGTACATACCGGCTGTTACTCCATTTACCCCACCCTTCTCCACCAGCCAAGCCAAATCCTGCCTCTTTCTGATGATGTGACCTAGTATCACCCTTTTTCTCCCTGAACCAATGAAAAGTTGTTTACTTCAGAAATACTCATCTTCTGGTCTCTAAGATTTGTCTATTTGAAGCATCTTTTCAATGTAGTGAGTTAAAAACCTCTGATTTTTGACTCACCTCATTGCTCTTGCCATGGACTGTGGACTTCTTCAGTCCATTGCATCTTGCTTTTTTTGTCTCTCAGAATGTGGTGATATGTTACTAAATAAACTGAATTATACCCACCACTCTGTCTCATAACTTTTTGGTACACCCAGATCTCATAGGCACATTACCAGTGTAATCATACATGATTCAGTGCCCAGAAGAGCCTATGCTCCAAGTTTAATGTTCTGTAATCATCACCCTGAAATAATTAGTAATTTCATATTTGAGTTTTTAGAACTAGAGTTTAATATAACACTGAAACTAATTATGTGAGCCCTTGCTTTTCCCATGTCCAAGACTGATTCTAGGTTTACCTTATCATTGAACCTTGTAAGACCTATCCATCCCCAATCCCACCAACTTACCTCCAGTGACCAAAGCTCATGGACGGAGGCTAGGCATGCGTACTCTATGGTGAGACAAAATGGCTGCCACTTCAGCTAGAGCCTGGCAGTGCCATGACACTTGGTAGGAGTCTCAACAGAGAGAACTCCCTTGCTTATCCTGTGGACAGGTTGCAATACAGTCTTCTACATGAGACTGGGAGATACCTGACTTCACTACCTCTCCCTGGAAGACACACTATGTAGACCTAGCACTTGGCAGAGATGAAATTTTGCAGGCAGCAGTGGTTTGAATGTGCCCAGTCATGGTTCAGGAACCCCAAAAGCTTTGAGTTTGCCTGGCAACATCCCTTGAAATGATACAGCAATAAGTAACAAATAAAAATGCTGAAAGGACCATTGAGTGGAGATAGACAGGAAGCAAGATGAAGCTTCATATTTTAGTACTTTTAATGAATGTTTTCCTGCTTTAAACAAGAGACACACATTTCTGTTTTACAGCATGACCTGTAAATTATGTAATGATTGTATCTTGACTCTTTCACTCCCCATGTGTCTTACTTCACTCCTGGCTCCTCTCTGTACATCTCTTTCTGTAATAGTGGCACTTTTCATGGAGAAGTAGGAAATGTTCCCTAAAGAAAGCTTTTGTAGTGTTCAGTCTAGGCTGTGAGTCAGACTGCTGGATTCAAATCTCAATTCAACTTATGAGCTGCTATGTGACTTTTGACAGCTTATTCAGCATTATTTTTGCTTGGGTTGCTCTTTTTAGAACATTTGAATGTTACAGAATATCTATAGACTGTTCCAGAATATGCATAGGGCATTCATAAAATTTAAGAGAGAAAAATCATAGTGCTGGTTTTAATTTTTATTTAACAAAGGGTCTGATTTGGAAGCTGGTTTTTATTGTTGTGTGGTGGTTGTTGTTGTTTGTTTCTGTGGTTAAATCTGCAAATAACCTCTATTTTAAAAGTGAAGTTGCTTATATGAAATTTGTAACTAGTTATTGTTCACATTAAATAAAATTTATCTGATAGTGGATCATTTCTTAATATTAATAAAAGTGATTGAATCTTTATGATGAAATTTTCTCAATGTTTTGCATAATGTTTAATTGATGGTTTTCCTATCCTCTCATTACTTCGCATAACTAACTGTTAAATTAGTTTATCTTTAATTTTATAGTACTAAATTTGGTACTACCTCACCGTAAAGACCTACTTTGTCCACTCCTCTTTTAACTGTTTCAGCTACTAGATGGAGAAGTAAAGGTCTTTGGCCAATGCACATGAAAATATTTGGGTCCTCAATGCCTTGTGTTTGTTGTTGGAGAGATTATTACCAATCTTGTTGATTTCTCAAGGGAGACTGTAAATATAGTTTACTATTCTGTTGCCATCAATCTGTGCTCAGAAGACAGGAAAATACTGTTGCCTTTTGCATTCTTCAGCAGACGGCTCTATTTCATTAAAAATGCATGGGTAGCCAGTGTTTTTGAAACTACCTTCACAGAAAATATACACATCAGGTAGTTTACATACAAGTGTAAGTAATCCTAGAAGTAGTAGAAGGGATAACATTGAAATACCATATGAATATGAAATGATGTTTAACATTTTGCCATCTTTGCATAAATTCATTATCTGTGAACTGGTCATGTCATTGAGACAAACTATGTGTCCACTGGCATTTGGACTGTAAATGCTGCACAAAAGCACTAAGAATTCCAAAGCCAGTTTTGCTGGTACCTTAACCCACTTCTTGACAATAAGGTATCTGATGCTTTAAGAAATCATAGACTGTGGTATAAATAGATGTCACTTAAATTGTAGGGAATGTACACAATGAGACAGAGCTATGTTTGTTTTTTGTTATTCCCTCTAGAAAACAAGTATTTGTAAGTACAGGCCTCTATCAGCATGTACCAGCTGTTTGTCTTTGAGATAATTATGCAATTCCTTTGAGCATCAATTTCTCCACTGTAAAATTAGGTTAACAATATTTAATTCACATTCCTATGGGGAGGATTGTGTAAAATACATTACTTAATTAAATAATTAATTCTCACTCCTACTGTGCACCAGACACTTTGTGGATTCTGAGGGGAAGGTAGGCCCAGAGTTGTCGTTCTCATAAAGACTGGTCTTATGACTAGAATTTCTCCAAAGTGGTAATTACCATCATAATCATCTCTTTCCCTCTAACTTAAGACCTTTCTACCCTGTGGGAGCTTGTTGCTTAGAAGGAAACTATATAATACTGTTATCTCTGTCTTTTAAATTCACCTTTGCCTTCTAGAATACTAAGTATCAATTGGAACGATTGTTGTAGAATGCTCATGAGCAAGAGGCTCTCTGAAGTTGCTCAAAATTGCCAAAAAGCTTTATGGCAGGCCATGGATTTATTAACATAAGAAGAGTCTGTAGCTTTAGTGAGGAAGAAAGCATATAAAATATCATCTGTGGTAATCTGAATAGACCTAGCAGACAAGTTAGCTTAGAAAAATAACATAAAGAAATCTACCTGAAAATTTCATTTTTAGAAAGCCTTGTGCTGGTTAGTTGTTGTTTTTGTTTATTTGTTTGTTTCTTTGTTTGTTTGTTTCTTTGTTGTTAACTTGACAAGTGGAGTCATGCAAAGAGAGAACTGCAAGTGAGAGAGAATAGCCCCACCAGATTGGCCTGTGAGAAAGCCTGTGTGACATTTTCTTGATTAATGATTGATGTGTGGGGTGTCCAGCCCACTGTGATGGTATCACCCCTGGGCAGGTGTCCTGGGGTATTTAAAGACTCAATCTAAGCAAGTCAGTGAGAAGCAGCAGTTCCTCATGGTCTCTGCTTCAGTTCTTGCCTCCAAGTTCCTGCCTTAAGTTCCTGCCTCATATCTCTTCATGACGGAATGTAAAATATAAGAGAAAGTAAATCCAGCCGGGCAGTGGTGGCGCACGCCTTTAATCCCAGCACTTGGGAGGCAGAGCCAGGTGGATCTCTGTGAGTTCGAGGCCAGGATGGACTACCAAGTGAGTCCCAGGAGAGTCGCAAAGCTACACAGAGAAACCCTGTCTCGAAAAACCAAAAAAAAAAAAAAAAAAGAGAGAGAAAGTAAATCCATTTCTTCCCAAGTTGCTTTTGGCCATGGTGTTTACCATGATAATGAAAAGTCAACTAAGACATGACTCTTCTGTGAACTTTGCCTGGAGAGAAAAACAAATGTTTCTTCACCCCAGAGAGGACACTAAAACTGTCCAAAGAAACATCCTACTCAAGTCTCACTTGATGAGCCACTGCATTTGATTAAGGGTTATGTACAGGAACATGAGTCCTTGAGGGGTCATTTATAGGAGCACAGACAAAAATCACCAGTGGGTACACCACTGAAGAAAATATCTTTCTGTTTCAATAACCATTAACTGCCTATATATTCTTGGAGAAATGGAAGCCTTGTGAAACCTCTCCCACATCCATGGAGAAGCACAGGCTCTGTTTTGTGTGGATATTACACAGGTGATCACATTAAGACAATAGTCTTGCCACTTCTGGAGTACAGCTTTCCATGACACAGCCCTCAAACTCAGATAGCCCAGGTAGTTCACCATCCACTTGCTTCTGCTTGCTAAGTACTGAGGTTATACATGAGCATCACTGTTCCAAGCTGTTACCTTCCCTCTCCCATTCTTTAGCACAGAACTGCATCCCCAGCTTCTCTGTATTAATTAATGGAATTTTCATTTTGACAAGGTCTCACTCTGTTGTCCTAGTCCTGGAACTTCCTATGTAGACCAGGCTGGACTTAAACTCACAGAGATCTATGAGCCTCTGCATCTTAAGTGCTGGGATTAAAGGTGTATATCACCATGCCCAGCCTAATGAATTTGTAATATTTTGTTTACTAGATGGTGTCTAGCTAGACTTTCAGGAAGATATAAATATGTTTACTTAAAAATAGTTTTAGAACAGTAAATTTTGAAATAATTTGTATAAGGAGAAAATCACAACGTTGAGTACAGTAACAGTGGCTGCTTTTATTTTTGTAAGAATGACGCTGCGTTGAGCAATTCAGTGAAGTGTGGACCCATGTGTTCTTTAAGTAAACACTTGGGATTTCGTAAAGGCTATCACACAGTTCTTCTAGCTGCCTCTCCACCACCTTTCTTCCTTCTTTTCTTTTCTTTTTTCTTTTTTTCTTCCTTTCTTTCTAAAAACCTGTCTCAGTATACACACACACACACACACACACACACACACACACACACACACACACACACGGTTCCACTGCCTCTTGCTTTCACTTTGAGCTGTAGAACACGTGACCTAAAATAGTCTTGCTTTCCATTTACAAGAGAGAAGGTCAACTTCCCTTTCCGAATGTCATTTTTTGAGTCCCTTTCCATGAAAAGAGCTAATTAATAGCCAATTCCCCAGATATTAACACATCAACCCCTCTTAAAGACACCAGCACATTTATGTGCATTAATAAGCACATTTGTATTATAAGTATGTGACACAGGGGTACATGAAAAATGTCAGTGGGAGGCACTTTGGGAGTTGGAGTGGAGGTCCATAAGGAAGACAGAGGTCTGTGGACCTTCCTGTTTCTCAGATCAGATGGAAGAGGCAGCTATTCATCCACTCGCAGGTGTGAGGTTGGTGCTTTCCATCACGGTCTTTAAAAATCTAATTGTGTGGTCAATGCCATACATTGTTTTATTCTCCTGCTCCCTTGCTATTTGTGGACACACACACACACACACACACACACACACACACACACACCCTCTTTCAGCAATTGTCACTTTCTAGGATCCAGGCAAAGCATTCTTACTTTCATTTCATTCATAACCAGTGCATGACTTTTCTCTTACTACTTCCATCTGTTTGTTTGAAGGACTTTTTCTCTTGTCACTGGAATGTGCTTAGAACTCGCTCCATGTGTGGGAAGCTGGAAAGGACTTCATTCTTCCCAAAGCATCTACTAGTCAGAGGCCAATGGGAGCATGAGTGCCAGTACCCTGCTCCTTGCCTGCAAGTGGAGAGACCTGGAGACCCAACTTTACATTGACCTCCAGCATAACAGACACCAGCACCATTACCCCAAACGGAAACCTACAAATGTGTGTTCCATGGGATGTTTTCCCTTCTCTACCAGCGAGTCTTGAAATGAGTTCATACAACAAATCACACTCAAATCCTGGTCTCTCGTCTGTTTCTGGGACAGCCCAACATGAAATAAAACTGTACCACCACAGTATCCTTTTACTGTAAGCATACATACATCTTATAGATCACCCCCAGGGTTATCAGACTATCAAGGATACCAAGATCATTTAAGATTTTGTGAGCCCAATATAGTTCTTTCTAAACAATGCTTAACTACTTCAAGTTGTGATTATTCACCCACGCCCCACCAATATGTGCATGATGGCCAATCTCTGAGAACTCCTCCTCCCGTGGTGCTGATTACTGCAATGGGTACCATTTTGGAGGGACATCAGCTCAGTTTTTACAAGCTTTTACATTTGGTCTTATATCTTATATTTTAAATCATTTTGGTTTTCAGAAAGTTCATGTTTCCAAATGAAAAATGGATTTTTAAAAACCACAACACTCACTTTAACATGACACCCCAGGACCCAGTTGCTGAAGTCACTCATCTGTGACCATTAAACATCTTTCCATAATAGCATATGCAAAAGAAATGTCAGGAAGATTGTACCAATTGCAAAAAGATTGGTTAGGAGGATTTATTTCCTGGAGGGTTTTTTTTTTCTCTTCTGTGCTCATCAAGAAATGTTGCTTTCTTCTGGGAGCAGTGGTATAAGCCTCTAATCCCAGCACTTGGGAAGTAAAGATAGGATACTCAAGAGTTCAAGGCCATCCATACTTGCTTCTGTAGTGATGCTGAGACTAGCATGCATTATATAAGGTCCTGCCTCAAAAAAAGTAACAAAAATTCATACTGGTAAACATAAAAAAATTAAAGTCAATTTTTTCTGAAATGTATTCTTTTTCCATGGACAAGGTGATACCACCATTTAGGAGGCTTAAACTGGGGGACTGTGAGTTTGAGGTTAGCCTGGGTTACATTATAAGTTTGAGGCTAACCTCAGTTACACAAGGAGACCATATCTTAAACAAACAAACAACTCCTTGTCTTAGGTGGGGTTTCTATTCCTATGAAGAGACACCATGACAACAACAACTCTTATAAAGAAAAACCTTTAATTGGGTGGCTTACAGTTCAGAGGTTCAGTCTGTTACCAGCATGGCAGGACATGGCAGTGTACAGGCAGACATGGTACTGGAGAGGTAGCTGAGAGTTTTACATCTTGCAGGTAACAGGAAGGAACTGAAGAACTGTGCAGTATCTTGAGCATAGGAGACCTTAAAGCTCACCCCCACATTGACACACTTCCACCAACATGGCCACACCTACTTCAACAAGACTATGTCTTTTAATAATGCCACTTCCTATGAGCTTATGGGGACCAATTACATTCAAACTACCACACTTCTTTTGATTAAGCTCCCATCCCGTGGTGGCAGCATCTAGACTATATTACTTCCATAAGTGAGCATTTGTCACAATTAGGCAAATTTAACACGCTAACTGAAAATATAATAATATAAATTTCCAGAAGGAAACACCTTTCAGTTGTTTAGAGAGCACTTAAGACTTGGAAATAAAAGCATCTCCTACATGTATAGGTAAACCACACCAGAGAACGTCTTTTTTCTTCTCAAAAAGGCATATAATTAAGTTGACACAATCCAGTTCTTTAATATGTTGGCATGGTTTCAAGGACAAATCATTTCCAACCAGGAAGATGTAAAGGGAAGTGAATCTATTAGGCAGAGATACCTTTTAAATATATGTACATGTATGTGTATAAATAAGCAGATACATATACAGATCTAGGGCTGCTTACTCATGTATGGACAAACAATTTATGTTTTGTAACTGTTCTGATTCACTTTAAATGTTATAATAAGCAAGAAGATACTTGTTTCTGTCAACAAGAAACTCTCAAGCCTAATGAGAGTTATATGCCTATAATTCCAGGTCTTAGGAGATAGAGGTAGGAAAATAAAGAGTTCAAAGCCAGTGCCTATCACATCACAAGTTGAGATGGAGGCCAACCTTGAGCAACATGAGACCTCCTTTCAAACAAAACAAGACACAGATAAACAAAAATGAGATATATTCTTGTAGTATGTAGATGGTGAATCTACAGCAAATGGAGATCACTGATTTAGAAGGTATGTAGGTAAAAATATTGAGAGTAATTAGTTGTATGTAACTTTTCTCTCCCAGACAACTACTCTGAATGATTTTTCTTGATGATAAAAAAGCAAATGACCTTATAACACTGGGGTATGTGGTCATTCCATTTTTGTTTTGGATGGGAGTTTCAAGGCCCCTCAGTTTTAGGTCTTCCTACCATCTCATTTTGTTATGCCCTGGCACATTCAGTTTCCAGTGAAGGGTTTGCTCTTCCCAGTCATTTTCACTTTTTCTCAGGGCAACTGATTCAGGACTGCTTATTTGGTGAATCTCAAATGGGCTTCTGTCCAAGGGTCTATCTCCCACAATGAGTTTTTGTCTAGGGAAAGGCCCATGCACCAAATATGTGCCAACTTGAATGTAATAACAAATGCCTCTGTCACTTACTTAAGAATGGAAGTCATCTTTTTTCTTTTGAATGAAACCCAGGATCTGGTACATGCCTGGCAAGCACTCTGACACCAAGCTGCTTTCTAGCCCACTCAGCTGCTTAAGAAATAAACCTCTGTAAGCAGTATTCCCAGCTTCTTTGCACAGAGGCAGCATTACTGACCTATTTGTAGCTTTGCAGTAAGTCCAGGACATGCGATTTTGGTTAATTTTTTTTGTCTGTTCTAGTTTGCTTTTCTGTTGCTGTGAGAAAACATTCTGACCAAAAGCAACTTGAAGAAGAAAGGGTTCCTTTCATTTGTCCTTGCTCATTTTATGTTATCATGACACAAGCTACAGTCCTCAGAGAGGAGAAGCCTCAACTGAGAGAATGCTTCCATAAGATTGGGCTGCAGGCAAGTCTGGGATGCAGGTTCTTAATTAGTGAGTGCTATGGGGCCACTCCTGGACTGGTGGTTCTGGGTTCTATAAGAAAGCAGGCTGAGCAAGCCATGAGGAGCAAGCCAGTAAGCAGCATCCCTCCATGGTCTCTGCATCAGCTTCTGCCTCCAGGCTTCTACCATGATTTCCTTCAGTGGTGACCAGTGATATGGAAGTATAGGTCAAATAAACCCTTTCCTCCCAATCTTGCTTTTGGTCATGGGGTTTCATCATAACAATAGTAATCCTAACGAAGACATCATCTTACATTGTTGGGTTATAGCCCATCACTGAGGGAAAATCAGCAGGAATGCAAACAGAACCTATACCATAAGAGATGGAGAAATGTTATTTCTTGGCTCACTCAACTAGCTTCCCTATATAGCCTAGGACGACTTGCCTGGGTATTGTACCACCCACAGTTGGCTGGGCACTCTCACATCAATCATGAATCAAGAAAATATGATCTAGGCAATACCTCAGTTAAGCTTCCTCTCTCATATGAGTGTAGGCTGTGTCAAGTTGACAGCTGAAGGTGTCTAAGACACCATCTAATTACCTCAGTTGACATCTACACAGAAGGTAAGTATAGAATAAAAACACCAGTAGGTTTCACTTCAAATATAAAATTGACTTGGGCATCTTTGCATGGGATCTTTTAAAAACAACAGAAACTGGAATGCTCACATATATTAATCTTTTATGTGACTAGTTTTGTGTTGTTTGTATTGGCTAGGTAATTGAAGACGGGAAGGGGTGAGTTGGGGGCTGACTCAAACGAGTTCTATCTGAGTCACCCTAGGATGAGTGAGAAAAGTTGCTAGCCTCGAGTATCTTATTATCTCAAGGAAAATAAAAACACCCAGCTGTGATTCATGTCTAAATGTGAAAAGTATTAAGCAGAAGCATCAAGTGCTGTAAGAGCCTGAGGCCAAGGAAAGAATTGTCTACAGAGAAGAAAACTGTTATGAGTCACTCTCTCTGACTTTATACAAGTTTTTAGACTTCACAACTTTCTCATTGTGAGCAACCCAACTGAGCTGTTGGAGTTATGTCCATGGATATACCCCTACCCCAAGCAGGAAACAGAATTTCTGTGTGTAGAATCAGAGCACTGGTCTTCAGCAGTGGCCATAGAGCCTATATCTCCTCATGCTGGCTTGATAGCAAGTCTCAGAGAGCAACTGTGATTCCCTCCTGGATATCAGTGGGATTGATTGATTCCTACATGCAGGCCTCTGGCTTCAGAAATTTAATTTAGATCACTTAGTGAGAGGCATTTCAAGTATATGCTGCTTAAACTCCACACTGAGGCACCATGGCAAGCAAAGGAATTATAGCCACTGCATCAGGAACTTCAGGTTATGACCTCTCCTATATCCGTGAGCATCCTTTCCATGAGACAGATAGTAACTGACATTCTTGCAATAGGACACTTAGGGATTTTTCCTTCTGTAAGAATTCTCCCAGCTTTCATCTTTTCCACCATAAGGGAATAGCTCTTTTTATACAACAACCACAAAAATATTTATTATATTTGAATTTTTAAAGCATATTTTATGTGCTGTTATGCATTTAAATTGTAATTATATTTTACAAAACACTTTGGCCCTTCTAATTCTCCTTATGGTATAGAAATTTATTAAGCTGCTGTCTGCATGTGAACTGAGCTGCAGGAAGATTAAGTAATATGGCTTAGTGACTTTATATTGAATAATTAAGCTAGAGCTCAGTTCTCACCAAACTTGTTGGCGTTTTGCCAACAAGGCCTGTGGGGAGGTGATAAACCCTTGTGGCTGGCACCAGGGCTACTAGAATTGCTTGATTTTTCCCTTCTGAGAACCCTCCTTTGAATAACTGTCTGCTACATTGAAATTGCCTGGACTGTATTTTATACTCCATGGCTCCATTTCTGGTTTCTAGTAGAGAATAAAACATCTAAAGCAGGAATTATGGAATAATAGAGGAGGAGGTGCTAGCAGCCAGTATTAAACTCCTCCATAATTTTTGTTCAGTCAGAGCCTCTCTCTGTAGTCGAGGCTGACCTTGAACTCACAAGGTAGCTCAGGCTGTTGTCAGTCTCATGCCCTCTCACAGCAGTCCTCCTGCCTCAGTCTCCTAAATGCTGGGATCATGGACTTGAACCACCTTGCCCAGGTGTTTTATTGCTCTGACATGTGTTAATCTTCTCAAAGTATCTTCCTCTGAAAACAATGTCATCCATAACCTGAGTTTAAAACCATGAATGACAGAACTGGGAAGATGGTACAAGCTGGAGAGTGCCTCGTACAAGAGCATGAGGATCCGAACTTAGGTCTCCAGCACTCACATGAAAAGCTGGTCATGGCAGTGCGTGGCTGTAACCCCATACTGGGTGATACTGAAACAAGAGGCTTCCTGTACCTCAGTGGCCAGCAGGTCTAGCTAGTCAGTGAGCTTCAGACCCAGCGAGATACCCTCTCTCAAAGAAATAAGGCAGAGGGTGATCAAAGAATACACCCAGTATTGACCCCTGGCCTCCATATTGCACCTGCACACTTATGCATACACACGTGCACAGGCACATGGATATATGCATGTATATAACCCGCATGAGCACTGTATTACTGGAAGCTGGAGAAAAGCTTAGTGGTTAAGCACGGTCACTGCTCTTGTAGTGGACTCAGGTTCAATTCCTAGTACCCACATGACAGCTCATAACCACCTGTAACTCCAATTTTGGGGAGCTTGATGCCCTCTTCTGGCCTCCATGAGCTCCTGCATGCACACACAGACTGTACAAAAACTCATACAGGCAGATGCACATACAAGTAATTAAATAAATAAATTAGGAATTAAATTTAAAACCAACAATAGTGTATTATTTACTTGTCTTACTGTTATGAAAAAATACAAAAGCAACGTAATGAAGAAAGGCTTCTGTTGGCTTATGGTTGCCAGGGGAACAGTCCATCATGGCAATGACACTATGGCAGGCAGGAACACAAAGCAACTGATCATTATGTCCATAGTCAGAAAGCTAAGCGATGATTGGTTCTGTTAAGCTCACTCTCTCCTTTTCATATGGTCTGTGCCTGCAGCCCACAGAATGGCATTGCTCACATTTAGAATGGCCCTTCCTACAATCCTTCACAGACATACCCAGAGAAATGTTTGTTCCAATGGTGATTCTGTTATTCCTACATCAACTTGACAAAATTAAGTGGCACACACATACCACACACACACACACACACACACACACACACACACACACACACACGAGTAAAACACATTTTGAATAAAATTTCACAATAATTTCCTATAGAAGAAGAAAAGACTGTTAAGTAAAGAGAACTAACCTCTGAGGCCTGATACAGTTTCCTTTGGTGGTTCTACTGTGGTCTAACTATTGGTTTATAATTCATGCAAAAGGTATTAAACAGATATCAGAAACTGTACTGGATGCTTTTAGTGAACTTCTAGATTAGAAGGATATACGTATTATAAATTATAACATGTAATTATAGGCATAATGAGAAATTAAAGGTTCTTCAGAAGTAATTATCAAGCAACAAGTTTAACATAGGGACTGGCATGATCAGAAAGCACCAAGATAAATAGGAGTTATTCAGAAAAAAAAAGGCGAATATATATGGTCCTGGGCTTCTGGTAACGTATACTATGCAAAGGGACAGCGTATTTTGAAGCTCCTGTGCCCCATGGTATATTTGAGAACTCAGAAGAAAAGATTAGTGTGAAGGAGGGTAGCGGCACACCACACATGGCCTTTTAGTTGTTTTGTTTATGTACTGAGGCAGAAGAAGTCATCTGAAGCCTTCTGGGCTGTAGCCAGAAGTTTCCCCAGTCCCACTTGGCCCTGTGGTCCCACAGCTGCTTATAAAAATAATCATCCAGATGCTTATATTAATTATGAACTGGATGGCCTATGGCTCAAGCTTCTGGCTAGCTAGCTCTTATAACTTAACCCATTTCTATTTATTTATAAGTTGCCACATGGCCATGGCATTCCCAGTCTGCTGGCATCTTGCTGCTCCTTTGGCAGCAGCTCGCATATCTCTCACTCTGCCCTTCTTCTTTCTATATCTTTATGTGGATTTCCCACCTAGCTGTAAGCTTTCTCGCCATAGGCCAAATCAGCTTTATTTACTAGGCAATGGGAACAGCATATATTCACAGCATACAGAAAAACATCCCACAGCAATGGGCTGACAGGAGCTGTTTTTCTCATGACTATGTGTGTTGGTGGGGCTCAGCTGGATGCTTCTTGGGTTCCATGTGTCTGCTGCACCATTTGGCTTCATTCACCTCTGGACTTAGGTAGGGTCTGTAATCTCATCTGGGTGAGTGAACTAGCTGGGACCTGATTGTTCCCACATGGTCTGTATGACTCTTTCTACACACTCTCTCAAGTCAGCAGTCCATCATGAACTTCTTACAGATAGGGTTGATCCCACCAGGTATAAAGCCATGGTACCAGACTAGTTCCAAGACCTACAATTTGGGAGTAGAGCTGAGTCAGGGGGGCAGCTCTGGTTGATGATGAAATAGAATCCATATCTTCTGCAACCATTGTATCATACCCATGGACAGAGTGTCCATAGAGATGACTTTAAGTATTTTTGGACTTGGGACTTTTATAATAATATACTTAAAATGCCATTTACTATAATCCTCTCTACAACATGGTAAGTTTAACAATATCATTGCCATGTTCTTGTTAAGTTGGGTGTCTTAGAGCTGTTAAGGTGAGGCAACAGCTGAAGTCTGTTTTACTGACTGTCACTCATCATTTCTTCATCTTTTCAATGGTGATGCCTGTGAGAATAGACAGAAAATGTTAGCATTGCAATAGTTCAAGCCATTTTGCATAAGTTTAAGGCATAACTTTGCGTGTTTGTGAATCTTATTATTGATTCACACTTTAGCAAATTAATATAAATAATATTTTCTGTGGAAATCAAACAGTTTTTATATTCCAATCTCATGGATTTTATCACAATATTGTGATAATCATGATTTCCCATGGATCAAGAAAGACAATATTACAGAAAGAAATGGCCAGGATTATCTGTGCTATCAAGCTGTGTTAGTTGAGCAACCACCTGGTAAATTAACATTTTTGTACATTGAAGATGTTTCAGAGTTTTAAAAGATCTATAGACATTGAATCTGACAAGATGGCTTAGTGGATAATGGCACTTCCCGCCAAGCCTGATGAATGTGAGTTCTATCCTGAGAATTCCTGTGTGGAGGTCCTTTCACCTTCACATGTGTGTACTTGCACATGCATGAACCCATGAACACACACATATACACACAAAATTTTACAAATGTAGCTTTAAAAGTAAAATATATGATATGCAGATTTTTTTGGAAGAATATTGTGAGATATTCTCACAGTCACAGGGAAAATGTGTCAAAATGGAACCCAATGAGAAAATAAATGTAGTTTGAAAAGAACCTAGTGTGTTCATGTAAGATTTTATGTATGATTATGACTGAATCCAACTCCCTACTATTAGCTGATTTGACCTTCCAGGTGATAGAATGCTGTGGGCCAACCACAGGAAATACTAGGGGTAAAGAATTATGCTTTTTTGATTATTGAGAAAGTTCATAAATGAAAAGTCATTTTAAAACAGAAAGAGGTTTCTCAAGAAATTAAATTTCCTGGAACTCAAGTGTTCTTCTATTTCTCAAGCTAGAAAGCAGCTTTTGCTACTCCCAAACATTGTTCAAGGAAATAATAAGGAAGAAGATGTTCTACAGACAGAACATTGATGGCAATGATGGCTTTCTTTGGGTGAGTCATAGATGAATTACAACAAAGGTTTAGTTTTAGAGGAGGTGTAGATATTTGATCACAGAGATTGTTTCTGGGTGCTAACCTCCTCCACAAAAATGCGTGCGGAAATTTAGTTTGTTGTTTCTCATAATTCCCTGGGTGGACTGGAACCACCAGCCAGTGTTTTGCTCAACATGCTGTAGCCTAAGTCAGGCATATTGGGAATATACAAGATGCGACATCCCCCAGGGTCTCTCTCTCTCTTTTTTTTTAATTAAGAAATTTTTTATTCATTTTACATACTAATTCACAGGTTTCCCCTTTCCCTCCTCCCACCCCTTCAGACTTCCCCTACTCACTCACCCCCTATTCCCTCCTACAAGAACGTATGGCCTCCCATGGGGAGTCAGCAGAGCCTGGTCCATTTGGTAGAGGCAGGTCAAAGGAGGAAGAGATGGGTAGACGCCAGTGCAAAAGTACATACAACAGCATAAAGAGAAACATGGCATCGCCAGAACCCAGTGGTTCTACAACAGCAAGACAGGAGTAGGGTCTCTCTCAATTCCCTTTGGTCACCAGTGAGCTACAGCAAGCTTCCTTCCAGCTCTGCGGCAGGCTCTCAAAGACAAGATTAGAAGCCAAGGCCTTGCCAAGCCCCATGCTGGCACATCATCTTGACCTCTTCCCTTTGGCTAAAGCAAGCCATCAGCTTAGGCCTGATTCCAGAGGAAAGGAATTAGCCCTCACCTGTTGTTGTGAGATATGACAAACCATTTGAAATCATTTCTAATTCATTAAAGAAACACTAATCTACTTGTTCATTTAAGTCAGGATGTAGTTACTACATTCCTGCCATATCACCAGAGCTGGAAACAGGAAACTCTTTCCCCTCTTTCAGCCCTGTCACTGATGAATTTTGCTGTCTTAGTCACATATATTTCATTTCCATGATTTATTTTTCCCATTTGAACAGGAAATAATGCCAGTTGACTTCTATGTTCTGTCTCTTATGTGGAACCTAGATTTAAACACACACACACACACACACACACACACACACACACACACACACACTCACTCACCCCTACCTCGAGAACAGGTACTATTTAGCTATTGCACTGTTTAGGGGAGGATGGGGAACAGCGGCAGGAGGAAGTGGGAGGAGAGTGAGTGATATGATGACCAATGGGAGCAAGGCACAATGATATGCATGTATTAAAATGCCACAAAGAAAACCATTGTTTCATATGTTTCTAAATAAATATGTCAGATATTGAAAATAAAAATAGTACTTGATTTTCATGAAATGTTGGCTTTTAATTGTCACAGTTTTGATGTTACTATAGTAAATTACTTAGACTGAAGTAATAATGTTAATGAACAAGGAACAGTGGCCATATACCAGCTCCCAAGTTAGTTGTTATTTTATAACTATTAAGAAAAGTGAAACCAAGGGAATTACCACGTGCCCATTTAGGTACTTAATGGAAGATTATGTTTTATTAATAAAAGACTTATTTATCTTATAATATTCTTTTTCTAAAATCAGACACAGTTTCCTTCCCTGCCTGTTTTGCTTAAGTCACAGTCTTGCAGTGTAACCCAGAATGTCTTTGAACTCTTGACCTTCCCACTTTACGTTCTGAATGCTGGATTTTCAGGCATGCATTATCATACTCAGCACATTTTTTGTATGTGTGTGATATGTGTAGGCATATACACCTGTGTGTGGGGGTGCACATGTCTATGCATCACTTGCAGTGTTTAGAGAAGAATGTTCAGTATCTTCCTCAGTGGCTCTGCATTTTGTTCCCTTGAGACAGCATCTCTTGCTGAACCTGGATCTCCCTGTTCCTTGTTTTTCTTTTCTTTTCTTTTTTTTTTTTTTGTATTTTTATTTTACAATACTATTCAGTTCTACATAACAGCCACAGATTCCCTTGTTCTCCCCCTTCCTGCTCCACTCCCCTTCCCCCCAGCCCACCTTGTTTTTCAGTGAGGCTGGTGACCAGCTAGACCCAGTAATCCTCCCTGTATCTGCTCCGCTACCTCAAGAGCTAGGGTCTGCAGACCCATGCAGTCACACCTAGTTTTTATGTGGGTGATGGAGATCCAAAGTCAGGACACTGCACTTGCCTGGCAAGTACTTTACCCACTCAGCCATCTCTCCAGCTGAATGTGTTTTAAAATAAATTATCTGGGCACATAAGTTATGCAAATCTATAAAATACAGTTTTCTTTTCCTTTTTGTTTTGTTAGACGTGGTCTCACTATGTAATGATCTGGCTGGACTGGAACTGTCTGTGTACACCAGGCTGACCTCAAAATCACAGAGCTCCACTTACTCTTGAGTGCTGGAATTAGAGGTGTGCACCACCAAACCTGGCAAAATCACAGCTTTTTATTCCTTGTTCTAACTCCAAGCCAGATATTATGGTGGAACTTTATAATTGGATACCTCCTCACTTTGTTGGGTTTCATTTGAGTTTTCCTTATAAAATTCTGTAGCCATTTATATCAGATCACTCATGGTTCCCACATTTAATATGCATCCTACACTTCCATTCCCCATTCTGCAGGATTCACGGTCTCATTTAAAGCCAGATTTTGTGTTATCTTTCCTCTTCCTTACCTTAGATGTTTTCTGTCACTTATTTCTCCCTCAAACTGAAGCTAGTCATGAAGACTCCCCACAAAGTGCATGATTATGTCTTTCTCAAGACTCAATTATGCTTTACATTCTTGATCACTTATCTATTTCTATGACATCTGCAAACTAGAGAAAATAAAATACATCATTTTCTGTTTTCAATTCTCAAAATGCAGCATGGGATCATAAAAGCTGTACCTCTGCATGTATATCAAGTTGTCTGAGTGGGATTTCTTTGTATGTATTTATAACCAAAGTCATTCACAGGAGTAATGACCAAAAATTCATTCATTAAAACCATATTTGCATGTATTGTACATCTGTTGGGATCTCAATAGCAAGCTCCAGTCTTCACAACACCAACCCCAGCATTTAATCTGAACCATTTTAGAATCCAACAAATAGTACTGGTCCACTGGGTGTTGGTGGCACACATCTTTAATCTCAGTACTCAGGAGGCAGAGGCAGGTGGATCTCTGTGAGTTCGAGGTCATCCTGGTCTACAAAGTGAGTCCTAGGACAGCCTGGGCTACACAAAGAAACCTTGTCTCAAACAAACAAACAAACAAACAAATTGGTCCAATTTATGCTTTAAAATTAAAAAAAAAATTAAGTCAAATGCTATTAAAGCCTAATAAATTTCTAGTCCTCTTCATGGAATGTGGCTTGTCTGAGGTCAGCTTGCTAATGTGAAAGCAATTCAGTCATTATAGACAGAAGCTGGGGGTCGTTTCGATCAAAAGTTAGGCAAGTGTACTGTGCTTTCTATGAGAAAGACAACACCAGATATTCAGTTCGACATACCATGCTTATTCACCTACAAATGCTCTATTTCACTACACCTTAAATTAATTTGGAATATCAGTTGTCCTATGGTCTAAATGAATTAAGGTCTATAGTTAGCAGCATGTTTAGGTGATAGTAAGTACTGAACAGATGTTAATGGTGGTTATTATTATTAAAGTCATGATGAAATATGTGCTATACATGTACTCAATAGGTAGAATTTAATTTGCCAAAAGAAATAATTCTGATCTGTTAAGATTCTCCCATTTTTTTAATCGACTACAGTAGGCATATACATATTTGTTTCTTTTTGTACAAAGTAGTATAATCATTGGAAATTCATTTATTATGTCTCCTTCAGATAATGCATGGCTTAAGTACAGTATACACAAAGTCATTTACAACATGAATGACAATGTTTATTAATAGTAAGCAGTCAAGTGTGCGTGCTCTGAGCAGGGTTTTATGTTAAGAGATTTATAGCTACATCATTTAATACCATTTAATCTCAATATTTCTATTAACTAAACATACTTGTTAATTTAGACAAACATCTTTAAAAGTAGGGATTTGAAGATTTAATTGACTCCTTTAAATATTAATAGGAAAACAATTTTTAAAAAGGTTCTTTAAAGTAACTATATAGTATTTTGAGTATGGATACTTATTTCCTGCATTCTTATTCTTTGAAAAATTTAAATTCATAAAAGAAAATTCATTGATAAAGAATGCATTTGAGATAATCAGACAAAATAAAGCAAAGCACAATTTTCTTTATTCCATAAAAAGATGTTAACAAATATATATATATATATTTATATATATGTATATCCATATATATATATATATGGAGATATAACAAAAATATATATTTATGTGGAGATATAACAAATATATATATGGAGAAGCTTCATAGCTACAAGAATCAAAATGATATTTGAGGAGAAACATTCATATTACAAACCAATAGGGGCTAGCACAGTGGGTCAATAGGTAAAAGCACTTTCAGACAATGCCTGTTCGCTTGAGTTCAGTCCCTGGGACTCACATGCTGGAAGGAGAAAAACCACTCCTGCAAGTTGTCCTCTCACCTCCACATATACATCCACACCCATTCCTTTCACACACATGCAAACATGCACATACATGTACACACACACACACACACACACAAACGCACGCACGCACGCACACGCACATGCACACACACATGGATGCGCGCACGCACACCCGCGCGCACACACACACTAGCAAAAATAAAACACAATTAAAAAATTAGTTTGGGGAGCTGGGGCTATAGCTCAATACTAGAGTACTTTCCTAGTGTGCATAAATGTCCCCATAGAATGACTGTTCAATATGTTATACCTTGATTATTTACTTCTACACAAGCCCAAGGGTTGTTTGTTAAGTTATCTGGATCTCCATGGCCAAGCAAGCATACAAAAGACAGTTTTAACATCATTGAACATCTTATTGCTTAGGCATCGTACCTGTAATCCCTGCATTAGGGAAGCTGGAGAAGGGAGACTGTGGCTTTGATGCCACACTTGGCTTCCCTCTGAATGCCTAGGCTAATGTATAGAAGTTCACTGAGCTGTATAGACTTCGAGTCTACTTAATTTTGATGTGTGATGTTTTTATTTGCAAGTTTTTTTTTAATAATAAGCTTACAAAAATGAGTAACAACAGTAAAAATCTTTGACTATATTTTCTGAGTTCAACTTTTCATCCCTCATAATTTTATTAAAACCTTTACCTTAAATATTCTTGGGCAGATTTTAAAATGTAAATTTAAACTTGAATTTAAAAATCCATTTTCTTTTTTCTTTTTTCTTTTTTTTTTTTGGTTTTTTTTTTCGAGACAGGGTTTCTCTGTGTAGCATTGAGCCTTTCCTGGAACTCACTTGGTAGTCCAGGCTGGCCTCGAACTCACAGAGATCCGCCTGGCTCTGCCTCCTGAGTGCTGGGATTAAAGGCGTGCGCCACCACCGCCCGGCATTAAAAATCCATTTTCTTCATGCAACAAATGATGAACACTTGCCATCTGCTAGGCACTAAGCTAAAGGAGTTGGATTCTCTACCTGACTTCAAGATAATAATAGACGGGGGCAAATGTATGTCCTTAAAGAACCAAAGACCAAATATTTCACATGTGTGGGCCAGGTTGTCTATGTTGATCTGCCCGGCTCTGCCAAGCTATCATGGAAACGGTCATAGATAATTCACAGCGGGCATAAGTGTAATCCACTACAGTCTGACTTATAAAAATCAGCATTGGGCCAGTGACAGTAGTTTCCCGCTCTGGGATGTAGCAATACATTATAGCCAGTCACAATGCAGTAATTGTTATGGCAGAATCACACACAGGGCACATTAGGAGCACTAATATAAGGATCTAAATGTTCTCTTTGAGGGCATTTTGTCTGACCTTCATCTTAAAAGTCTGGAGAAACCCACAAAATGTCATGCAGAAATGTATTCTATTTTAAGGATAAAACCTACTATCTGTCTGTTACCTTAAAAAAAATTCTTGCCGGGCGGTGGTGGCGCACGCCTTTAATCCCAGCACTCAGGAGGCAGAGCCAGGCGGATCTCTGTGAGTTCGAGGCCAGCCTGGGCTACCAAGTGAGTCCCAGGAAAGGCTCAAAGCTACACAGAGAAACACTGTCTCGAAAAACACAAAACAAAACAAAACAAAAAATCTCTGTATTTCCTAACCGGGTAGCCTGGAATTTTAGTTTCTTAATGAATTAATCAATTTTTCTTAGTAAATGAGTTATGTAACTCATTGTATTTGAAAAATAGTCTTTTCAGTCAGGAGTTAGCTTTTTAGAGTGTGATTTCCTTCCCAATGAAGGCATTTAGGTGAATAAATGAATAATAAAGTACAAATTCTATAAATCAGAAATTCCTCATTTAATTATAGATTCCGTCTCATCTGCTGGTATACTAAAAAACAAATAGTGCTTTGCATAGTGTGTTTTTTTGATAAAACCACCATAAATTACGAATCAGGAGATCCAGGGCCCATGTACAGGTGGCTCCATCCAAAAGTACAATAAACTGTGCTCCTTAGCACGGGAAATTCTGGACAAGGGTGCAGCTCCTGGAGGTAAAAAATCAGACTCAGCATCCAGAGATCGGTGGAAGCATAAACATGCTTTGGGGCTTGGGGAGACGATGCACTTACAGCGTAAGAAATGTAGACTCCAGACAGCATCTTTCCCTGAAACTGTTTCCTTGCCATAAGAATTGAGGATTCTCCTGGCATTTCACAGGCCAGAATGAGAAATAATAATAATAAAAAATTCCTTAAGTATATATACAGCCCTGCACAGTAAAGATGCAAACTGTACCCAGTGCCAATCCATGAGGCAGAGCAAAGTTCAGGCTAGGGTGGGAGGTGGGTAGGAGCCACCTCTTAGGTTTTCAAAGAGTAGATAGAAAACTGTTACAGAACCTTCCAGACTGATGTCCACCAGTGTACCTGTTAAGCATTTCAAAAGTCATGTGCTCCTTTTCTGTAGTAGCAATCAGATATAATTTGTTTAAATGCCATAAAAGCCCCTGCTATTTTACTCTTGATGTGGGCATAGGAAACTGTGTAATTTTGATAGCAAAGATCTGGGACAGAGTGACTTTTCTGGATAAGTCACAGGATTGGCTGCTATTAAGCACTTCTTAGTTGGTTTACTAAAGTGTGTGCTAAGAGCCTGTCATCTATGACAGCCACACTGGAGCATCCTGAGCTTTGCTTGGGAAAGTACACTACCAGAGGGTTTTTAAATGGCAGTTGATTGGCTTGATCTCTTTGGGAGGCATCTAGGCAGTGGTACCAGGTCTTGGGCTCATTGCATGAGTTAGCTGTTTGAAACTGGACCTATGCAGGGACGCTTGCTCAATTGGAGGAGGGGACTGGACTGCTGGACTGAGTCTATCAGGTCGATTCAGTCTCTGGGGAGGCTTGTCTGGAGGAGGTAGGAAGGGGGGGAGGCTGGAGGGAAGGGAGGGGGACAGGAAGGGAAGAACAAGGAATCTGTGGCTGTTATGTAGAACTGAATAGTATTGTAAAATAAAATAAAATAATAATAAAAAAAATGGTGGTGATACCAGCCTGACATAAGACTGTTCTGTCAGATCAGGTTTGGTGTTGCACAGATTTCTAGCACTCAGGAGGCTGAAGAAGACCTGCCATGAGCTCAGGATCAGGCAGGGCTACAGAGTTAGTGGCAGGCTGCCATGGCTACATAGCAAGACCCCATAGCAAGTAAGTAAGTAAGTAAATAAGTAAATAAATAAATAAATAAATTGTGGTTCAGTTCATCAGTGGCAATACTTTTCTGTTCTGAATTCTTACTGACTAAAACTGCCTCAATGAAATATACCTGTGACTCCAGATCGATACCAGGCACAAGATCACATAGAACAGAAAGACAGAATATGAGGTATGCGTTTGGAAATGAAGAGATGCTTCTGCCTGTAGGCTGATTGGCCCAGCCCCTGATAGAAGGAGGTGTGTCACAAGCACAGCCCATGAGACAGAATCTCATTGCCCTGTGAGAAGTCACCCATGTAGGTGCTCTGGTGCGGTGTGTAAACTGAGCAACCTTTGTGTGACCCTGGGTCAGACCATTATTCCGTTATCACATTCGGCTTCATTGCACATTGCTTTAATTTGCATGTTTTAAGTACCTGTGATATGACACACTCTATGTTAAGTGTAGTGTTATACAAGCTAAATTATATGTCCCTGTAATTGAGTGCTTACCCTATGGCATTCCCTTTACTAAGTGCTTTATATTTATTAATAATGACAGAAGCTCCATAAGCCAGGTTTTGCTGTTTTCATTTTTCAACTAAGAAAGCTCCTTGGCTTTAATAACTTGCCTGTAGCTGTAGGAAATGGGGGTTCTGGGATTCAGAATAAGTTTGTGTCTGATCCTAAGGTATCTGTAATTAGTCATTAGACAGTAATGAGTTCTGTTAATGAATTTGTATATTATTGGAAGGACACAAATATGCTAATAGGCCTGATCCACGTGTATGCTATCTAGTCAGATGCCTCCTTTGTTTCTGAATCTTGAAAAAGTTTGCGTAACTTGTGGGAATTCAAAAAATTCTGAGACATGACACAGGCCAAATATCTTTGCAGCACCTTAAAAAATAAGCAGGAACAACTTTGTGATTTTAGCAATTCTTTCAAATTACCACTTATCAAATGAAGACCATTGACTGATTAGACATACTTACTATGTATTAAAGTCATCCAGATAGATGTTAAAAATCAGACATTCAAAGCCAGATGTGGTAATACACGCCTATAATCCCAGCACTTGAGATGTGGAGGCAGGAGGATAAAGAGTTCAAGATCATCCTTGGTTAATTATTGAGTTTGAGGCCAGCCTGTGCTACATGAGACCTGTCTCCTGAATTGAGCAACATAAATAAATCCTGAAATTGATTTCATATGGAATGAAATATTTAAGATATAAAAGCTTATCCAGGTGTGCTGGTATACACCTATCACCTCAACACACAGTAGGCAGAGGCAGGGGGATCTTAAGTTCAAGACCAGGTGCTTGTAACACACCTACATACAGAAACTGTCTCAACAAACATAAACAGCAACAGCAACCAGACATCAGGTACAGGGGCTGGGGATATTGCTCAGTTAGGAAGGAACATTGGTATATAAGCATCGGCACTCACAGTACCCACTTAAAAATCCAGATGCTGCCGTCCACTTCTATAATCTCTATGCTGGGAAGGCAGAGACTGGAGGATCCTTAGGAATTACAGGTCATCTAGTCTAGCTGAATTGGTTAGCTCCAGGTTCAGTTAGAGACCCTGTATCAAAAAATAAGGACAAAGATACCCAACTTTAACTTCTGGTCTCACATATACACACACATACATGTGTATACACACACATACACACACACACTTATGTGAACCTCCCACATTCACACAGACATATATTACACACCTACACAAAGAAAAATTCAGATACAAATAAAATAAAAAAGCCTCAAATATTGTATGTTATTCTGCTTGTAACTACTTGTATGAGAAAACTACATCATCAAATTCCAGAGACAGAGAACAAGATAGTAGTTGCTAGAGGCTGGGAGAAGGGAAGAATGGGGCTATTGTTTAACCACTGTCACTGAACTATATAATTGGAAATATTGAAGATAATCAGCTTTCATTATATATATATACATATATAATCATAGTTTTGAAAAATGCATTAACTTTTTGAAACCTACCCCATGAGTGTTTGAATTAGACCCTCTAATGGCAAAGCTTTGGAAAAATGAACTGAGGACCTTGTATAAGAATCTGCAGAGGGCTGAGGAGACAGCTCAATGGCTGAGGCACATGCCATGCATGCATGAGGACCTGAGTTCCATCCCCTAGAACCCACATGAAGCTGGCATGGTAGCTTAATCCCATAGCTCACACACTGAGATGACGGTCAGAGGAAGGAGAATCCCCAGAAGCTAGCCTGGTGATGGCAATGACTAACTACAAAAAGAAACCTTGTCACAAACAAGGTGGAAGGTCAACACTAGGACTAAGGTTGTCCTCTTTCCTCTACAGGCAAAAGACACAAGAAAAATCTGCAGAATGGGGCACCAGGGAGATGGCTCAGCCATAAAGTTCTTGGTATACATGAATGCAGACCTGAATTGCCTTCCCAGTACCCATGTAAACAAGCCAGTTGTTGCTTCTGTAATCCAAGCAATGGGGAGCTGAAGAGAGATAGATTCATGGACTCACTGGCAAACTTGTCTAACCTAATCTGCAAGGACAAGGTTCAGGAAGAGGCTCTGTCTCAAAAATAAGATGGATAAAAAACTGGCATGCTCTCTCCTGGGAAAGATTATTTGCACACACCCACACCCACCCTACTTCCAATCCCCAGTATTCCTTAGTTGCCTGTAGCTCTTTGTGCAGGGCTGAGGCCTCGTAGGCTCTCCCCTCTCTACTTCAGTATGTCAGTTGTTGTTGTCCTTGTTCAAGCTCATGCTTAGGCAGTCATGCTGGTGAGATTTTTATGGGTGTAGCTTCTGACATTACTAGCAGAGACAATATCACAGCAAACTCCCTGATCCCCTGGCTCTTACAATCTTCCTACCTCTCTTCTGCAATGTTCCCTGAGCCATCGGAATAGGAGGGTTTTTGTTTGTTTGTTTTTAATATATCTGTTATTAGGACTGTGTTCCACAACTGTGCATTTTGATTGGTTGTGGTTTTCTGTAATGTTCTCTGTCTGTTGCAAATAGAACTTTCCTTAATGAGGGGTGATGACTGCACTTATCCATGGGTATAAGGACAAATATTTAGAATGTAATTTAGGAACTCTGCAAAATTATAATCTCAAAATATTTAAAGAAATAGCTTTCAAAAATTAGATCAGGGGTTGGGGATTTAGCTCAGTGGTAGAGCGCTTGCCTAGCAAGTGCAAGGCCCTGGGTTCGGTCCTCAGTTCTGGAAAAAAAAATTAGATCAAAAGTACCCAACATTAACCCCTGGCCTCCACATTCATGTGCACACAAACAGATGCACACATGTACACACACAGGATCATAAACATATGCACAGAAGGCTGTAGAATTTAATTACATTCAAATCAAGTCTGAGGGCTTCTAGTTACATGTATCAGAATTTTAGGAGGTGGTTTTATGAGATTAGTTGTTGGATTGTCATTGTTTTTATAGAAGTAAGTTGGTAGTTACATAAGTGCTTTTAATGTTAAAACAATACATTTATATTCTTTTAGATTATTTCATAACAGCTGTTTTGAGATTGCTTGATCCAGACTTATTTCTGCATTAGAGATTAAAACCTCTGAATTTTGGTGAGCTAGAATGACTTGCCTCTTCATTGCACACATATGACCTGTTGTTAGTAACAGAATGGAAGATGCCCGACTAAAGGGGGTGTTTTAAGGAAGTGTTGTGGGAATATGATTTCTATTTCTTTTTAGTCCTTTAAAATTTCATGAACTCTCATAGCATGATTATGATCTCTTCTGGGTATTTTCCTCCATACGGTGAGAAAGCAATACAATGCGCCTTAGCTAGTTCTTTCTCAACCATGAATCTGGACCCCAAATCTTCCTGAATCACCCCTGAGCTCTCTTTCTGGATCAGCTTGAGCTTTTCCCCAGCTTCTGGCCTATCACTTGTTTACTCTGTGTACTGGCTAAAACACAACCACAGTGTGTTTGGAGGGTGCTCCATGTGGGGACGAAGTTGGTTGTGATGGGAGCCAGAGGGCCATGTGTTGGAGATGGGGCTGGAGAACAGCCTTTTGAAATATATTATTATTAATTCCTTATAGTCTTCCTTGTTTTTCTAAACAGGCTAATGGATTCTTTCCATTCCTTGGTCTCAGGTTTCCTTATTACCAGAAACTTCAGGTAGAAAAGACTCCTCTTAACCATTTGAAAAGCCTAACTTCAGGTGAAAAAGGGTATCTGTGGTCTAACAAAGTTGTTTAGTCTTTGTCAGTGTGACACCACTCAGAGTCACCTGGAAAGACAGACCCTCAGCTGAAGATTGCCCCCACTCTGTTTGTCTCTAGGTATATCTGGAAAGTATTTTCTTGATTAATGATCAATGTGGGAGGGCTCTGCCTCCTATGGGCAGTACGGACCCTGGGCATGTGGTCCTGAATTGTTTACGAAAGCAAGCTGAGCAAGCCAGTGAGCAGCACTCCTTTCCTGGTCTCTGTTTCAGTTCTTTAATTCTATAGGAAGATACTGGCATATAAATAATACTTGTCTATACCGGCAACTTTCTCCTAATGGTTCCCGCTTTCAACCTCAAGGAGCCACCCTTGCTTCCATTCCTGTCTCACAACCCACATCCAGTCTAATTATGTGGTTTCTACTTTCAAAATGTAGCACAGAGGCCGATGACGTCTCAAACCACCCTGCCCCAACCTCCATCATCTGCCATGCCTCAAATTGGCTATTTGGTCTCCCAGTTTCTACCTAAGTCCTTTGGCGTATATTCTCTATAGAGCTCTTTGGAGCATTCTTCAGTATGTAAGTAAAGTAATGTTACTTTGGGTCAAAGTGCTGCCATGACCCCAGATTTTACTGATGTTAAATCCTTACAGTGGTTCATAGGAATCTTTGTGGCATTACCACCTACACTTCTTTATCTATGGCTATTCTACCTTTCCTGCACAGTGAAATTCAGGCACTCTGACCTCTTTGTTGGAGTCTACCAGGCTCTTATAAACACACACACACATACACACACATGCACACGCACATGCACACACACACACACATGCATGCAAATGCACACACAGACACAGGAATATGCAAGGATGCATACTACTAGCCATTAAAATGATGATAACATCCTATGGCAGATAGTTTTTATTGTTTGAAATGAAAGGGAATAAGAGTCAAGAAGGCAAATAACAACTTAAACTCATTATGAAAATAGTTTTAGGGTTGGGGATTTAGCTCAGTGTTAGAGCACTTGCCTAGCAAGCACAAGGCCCTGGGTTCGATCCTCACCTCCAAAAAAAAAAAAAAGAAAAGAAAAAGAAAATAGTTTTAGCTTTGAAGACCACCATGAAAAAGTTGGAAGGAATGCTTGGGCCATGCCTTAGGAACTACTTCTCTATATATAATTGTTGTTCAATATTGTGTAATTAGTATTCTATATCTGTTCCTTTATGGCTGTAATGTAATTATTTGTACTTAGCCTCTTCATTATTAACTTATATACAGTTGATTGTCACAAATAAAATCCTAAAGACTAATTAGGTTTATTGGATGTCTATTATTACAGCTTTTCCAGACTCTTCAGAAATCCAGTGTCATAAAGTAAACAGTAGAGTGGCATACAATAGGAGACTAAAGAGATAGAGTAGCCAAAAGCAGTGTCCTGACATTAACCACCTCTTCTCTGAAAAGAACATTAAAAAATCATTTTAAGATTTATTTTATTTTAATTATGTGTATATACATGCGTCTCTGTGAGGGTCTGTGTAAGAATGAGTGCAGTGCCCACAGAGGCCAGAAGGGGGCATTGGCTCCCCTGGAGCTGGAGTTATAGGTGGGTGTGAACCGCCTGATGTGGGTGCTGGGAACCAAATTCTGGTCCTCTACAAGAACGATGTGTTCTTAACCTCTGAGCCATCTCTCCTGCTCCTGAAAAAAAAAAAAAAAAAAAAAAAAAAAAAAAAAAAAAAAAAAAAAAACCTAATTAACTAATTAATAGAGTCTGGAGAGATGGCTCAGTGGTTAAGATCACTGGCTGTTCTTCCAGAGGATCCAAGTTCAATTCCCAACACCCACGTGGCAGCTCACAACCACTTGTAATTCCAGTTCCAGGGGATCTGATGCCGGCTTCTAGCCTTCAAAGGTACTGCATGTGCTTGGTGCACAGCATGCATCCAGGCAAAATGCCCATATACAGAAGATAAAAATAAATCTTAAAATCCAAATTAAAAAGATATTCTTAGACAATATATAATATTTGTGATATTATTGAGTTAATTTTATTCTGTATAGTAATGATATTAAGGTTGTTTAGGAAGCCTCCCACCCCTGTTTATTGTCTTTCGATTTATTTGAGACAGTGTCTTGCTTTAAAACTTAGGCTGAAATTTTCTATGTAGCCCAGGCTGGCTTCAAACTCAGGATCCGCCTGCCTTCATTTTATGAGATATCTGCTGAAGCATTAGTGAAGAGACTTTTGAAAGATAAAACACAACCTTAAGTATTTATACAGCTATATTTATCTGTAGCTTACTATGCATATATGTAGAGAAATAAAAAGTAATAGTATAAGAATGGTATATGTTAACAAATGATTCTAGTATTGATAACATCAGCAGTTCCTAAACTATTCTTCCTTTTTTACAATTAGCTTGATATTTTCCATAATAAAAAGTTGGAAGATAATTGAAGTCAATCAAATGGTATTAAAATGAGTAATGTTTCTAAATCATTACCTAAAGGAATAGTGAGCTAGGATGCTTTGTTATTTTTTGGTTTTTGGAGACAGGGTCTCACTGGAGGTCTGGATGGCCTGGCACTTACATTTTAGAACAGGCTAGTTCAATTATGGTGATCCTCTTGCCTTAGCCTCTGGTTGTTAGGTGACTGTGTGTCACCACACCCAGAATAAGCTGGCAAAGAATTATTCTGAAAAGCATTTTCTGGTACCCTCCCTGTAGATGACATATTTCAATGAGCTGTAGATGAGCTTCACATTCATCTAAATGGGTACTTTTATGTTTTTATTTCTCCTGATGTTGCATGATGTGACCTTAGACAACCTCTCAAGGTTGGTCACAGTTATCTGGAGAATAGAAGACTATAATGAGCCAATGATAAGGCTGTTGTAAAAATGAAATTTATGTTATCTATAAAACCCTTACCCTAGTGCTTGGCAAATAAAAAGCATTCAAATCTCATCTTCTATCATCTGTCATTACAGATTCCAAGCCTCCGCTTCATTCAATAAGAAAAACAAATAGAAAAGCGCCACACTCAATCACCTCTATTACATTGCATTGAAATGCGGTCTCTTACTCCAAGCCTAGTGCAAGTCCTTAGGAACCATTGGAACACATCTGTAAGAATTACTTGCAATTAACATGCAAATTGTTATAATACATTATTTTAACCATAAAATATTCTTCTCTAGTGGTTAGCATTCTGTCTGGAAGTTTGTTCTAATAATGGTTTGCCGTCAGTGTTTCAAACCAGAAAGCCCTGTCTTGAATTACCATTTTCCAAAATTATTGGAATCTCAGTTGATGTCTTTTAATGCATTTGAGAAAATGCAACTATCTATTTTCTGGGTAGAATTTTAAACTGACTATCCTCAGTTGTTTTGTTTTTGGAGGTCACGCTGCTGGCAGACAGATAATTCTTAGAAAGCAGATTAGTTACATGATAGAACTTATGTGGTGTTTAAGGAACAATAGATCTTTGAATTTTAAAGAACAGAGTGCTTTCAGACTAACTAATGAGCAGGAAATCACTTATTTTTTTTTCTGTTAAATGACTTTTTTCATTTTAAGTCCAGAACTGAATCAGATGTTACTGGCCATTTCTTACATTTTTCGTGCTTGAGTATGGTGTGTGTGTGTATGTGTGTGTGTGTGTGTGTGTGTGTGTGTGTGTGTGTGTGTGTGTGTGTATCTGCTCTTGAAGGGTAGAAAGAGGCTTCAGGCATCCTTTTCTATCACTCTCCACCTCATCCCTTTGAGGCAGGGTTTCTAACTGAACCTGGAACTCATGCCTAGCCTAACTGTCAACCAGCAAGGCACAGCAGTTATTCTTTCTCTTACCCCTGCAGAGGTTCTGGGGTACAGATGTAGGTGCATGGGTACAGAGGTAGGTGCTGGGATACAGATGGGGTTGTTGGGATACAGATGTGTTACTGGGGTACAGATGTAGGTGCTGGGATACAGATGTGGGTGCTAGGATACAGATGTGGGTGCTGGGGTACAGGTATAGGTGCTGGGGTACAGATGTAGGTGCTGGAATACAGGTGTGGGTGCTGGGTACAGATGTAGGTACTGGGGTACAGATGTAGGTACTGGGGTACAGATGTGGGTGCTGGGGTACAGATGTGGGTGCTAGGATACAGATGTGGGTGCTGGGGTACATTGTAGGTGCTGGGATACAGATGTAGATGCTAGGATACAGGTGTGGATGCTGGGGTACAGGTATAGGTGCTGGGGTACAGATGTAGGTGCTGGGGTACAGATGTGGTGCTGGGGTACAGATGTAGATGCTGGGATACAGATGTAGGTGCTGGGGTACAGATGTGAGTGCTGGGGTACATTTGTAGGTACTGGGATCTGAGCTCTGGACCTCAGGCATACACAGCAGGTGTTTATACCTGCCGAACTGTCTGTCTACTCCCACTGTTATTCATTTCTTAATGTTTCGTCTTATAAAGGATTCTTCATTTGTATTAATAAATGCTGCACAGTTGTTTTGTGCTGGGAATAGAACCAGGGCCTTGCGCTGGTTAGATAAGTGCTTTACCACTGAGCTAAGCCTACAGCCCCAGCCCAATGTTTTGAAACATAAAATTATAAAACATAATAAATTAAAAATGCCCTCCTAACCCCAAACTTTTTTTATTTCATTTAATGTTCTGCACAGTTAAAGGAATACTATTTTTTCTCATGGATAATAGCTCTCATGAAAATGTAGCATGCTTTACATAGAGCATATATCTAAATAGAAGTTGTCATATAGAAGTAACAGGAGTTTTTAAGACAGCATCTGATCATAAAACTCAGTTGTAGTGTGTATTTTCCAGAAATACTCAATGTGGTAGAAACACTAATTAATCTAACATCTCAGAAGTTGAAATTGAATTCATCAAAAAAAACAAGGAACCGGTGTGTGTTCCACCCTGCAGAACTCACTGAACCAGCTTTCTCTATCTGAGCTCTGGTTCTCAACCTTCCTGATATGTGACTCTTTAACATATTTTCCATGTCGTGGTGACTCCCAAGCATAAAATTATTTTGTTGTTGCATCATAATTTTAATTTTGCTACTGTTACGAATCATAATGTAAATACCTGATATGCGGGATAACTGGTATGCAACCCCGGAAAAGAATCACAACCCACAGGCTGAGGACCACCATTCTATTGTCTTCTGTCCCTGCCAGCTGTTGAAACTGACTGCCTTCTGGAAATGAAAACCTACCTCGCTCAGACCAGGGCAGCAAGTCTGGCAGAACAGGTGGTCCTGGGTAAATTGCTATGCCTCTGCATAAACCCTGGAAATCCATCATCACGCTTTCTCCTACGTAATGGAAGTTGGAGTGACAAATTAAGAGCAGAAAGTTCATGCTTGTTTCCAAGCTGCAGGCTAAGACTTCTTTCAGTGCATTCCCCTCATCAACCTGAAGTTGTGCTATAAATCAGGTATCAGACATGCGAGTGTACACACCCTCATTTGTAGTTGTTATTCAAGCACTGAAACCTAGCAAATGGGATTTCAGTCCTCAACCCCAGCTGGCATTCTCATTAGACTTTAAGGAAATATGCCATAATGAGTTTTAGTTTATAATTCATTAGTTCACATACAAATGAAGTTTTGGCCGGCTGTGGTGGTGCATGTTGGTAAGGCTAGCATTTGGGAGGCTGAGGCAGGTGAATTGTCATGAGTTCAAGACCAGCCTGCTGAATACAGCAGGAAACCCTGCCTCAGAAAACTGAGCAAATATATATATATATATATATATATATATATATATATATATATATATATATAAATTTTCCCCCGCTTTTACTTTTGATACCATTCAGTAATTTCACTTGCTGCTTCATGGGAAGAAGTGAGTACTGGGTGAGATGAAGGGAACTGACATTTGCATCATAGCCATACGAGTCTTATTTTAGCCTGTCTAATCTGAATACATCTTCTCAAAGCAAAACTCTTATCATCAAAGGAGTTTCTTAAATAAAAGGGTTTATTGAAGCCCACAGATGCTAGCCAGAAAAATTAAGGACCAAGTTGTGGGCCTGTTTCCTGCAATGACCTGGAGCAGGGCAAGCTAGCAGCTCCAAATGCCATCGAGCAGGGGCAGAGTTTAACAAACTTTTTGTTCATTTCGTAGAAGAAATTTGCATTGACCGTGCTGAGAGGGCAGGATAGCCCAGAGCTTGGATAGGAAGGGTTGAGAGGATAGTCTACAAGGACCAGCAATGGTGCATCATAGACTGGTTTGTTTGGATTAATAGCCTGCCAAGTTTACATAGAAACATGAGACTGAGGATTATAGTATTTGATCCTGAGGAGACTTAAAGCTTTAGCAGTTATTCCAATATAAAATGGTCTTATTCTTTGGGTATATAGCTGTGCCCACTCCTTGCATTTCATCTCTTCTTTTCCTGCCCTTTAGCCATTTGTCATAAAGTGTCCATGACCTCTAAGGAACAAAAGAGATGGTTTATTCTGGGGCCAAATATGAGTGACCATGGATGGCCCAAGAATGCAGATTTGGGTTTCCCCAAATATCATGTTCTAATGAATTAGCAATTTTGTTACTTTTGGTGATGGGCACATCAGGTAGGTGGATTAGGACACATATCTTCTCCTTTCTAGACATCAAACACATTTCGATGACTTTAAGTTCTGCGATCATCATCTGTAGATTCTTAATCAAGAAATGCGTTTGCATTTTCCATGCAGACATATTTGTTAAATCAAGCTGCCGTGCAGGTGTTCACCATCACTCTCTGCTTTGTTTTCCAGCGTTCCCACATTCCAGAGCCTTCCTGACGAAATCCTCAGCAAGCTGGCCGATGTCCTCGAGGAGGTAATTGTTTTGATCCTTTGAACATCTTGAGATGGAACCCAGACTTGGGGCCAGGCTGGGCTGCTTTCTTTCACAGCTCTGGGATGACACGAGCAAAACTGCTGAGAGACCTTGTCCATTTGTCCCAAGCTCTGGGATGAGCTGTAGATTTGACTTCAAATCAAAAGCAGCTTAATACACCCAGCATTCATACACAATTAGACACAGGTGTGTCAGTTATGGGGGAGAAAACATTTCATTGTGGTAAATATGTTATTTTCATGTCTATAAATGACACACTGAGTAATTGTACTTGTCATCTTGATATTCACAAGTTTACAAAAAGAAATCGTAGTTGAGTCCATATATTCTAAGCATGTGTGTATTTTGCATATATAATTTCATGCCTGAATGTGGAATGCCACGGGCTTTTCATTGAACCCATGGTGTTGAGGAAGATGAGAAACAGTGGGCACGAGGCTCCTTATACCCCAAAGAGACCCTGCTTAGAGAGGAAATGAACTTCTTCCAATCCCACAGAAGCTTGGCACTGAATTGAAAGCACCCTGTTCCCTCACTGAATGCAGGAGCTCCGACTAGGTGCTCTTCCTGCACAACTGAGTTCTTTCTACAGAAAGAAGTAGAAGCACCCAGGTGCTTCTGGGTCTTTATTGACTGTGGAGAAAATAATTTCAGGAGGAACCATGTACAATAGCAAATACCTATAATCCTAACAGAGGCAGAGACCAGAAAAGCAGTAGTTCAAAGCCATTCTTGGCTACATAGTGAGTTCCAGGCTAGACTGTGGTACATAAGACCCTGTCTTTAAAAACCATAAAGAATAAAAGAGAAAGAAAGGAGGAGATGTGTGTGGGGGGTCCTCTTTCCTTCTTGGCTTGTCAGCCATCAGTCCAAGAGGGTGACAGAAAGCTTTGTTCAGGGCCCATGAGCATGAACAGAGGGGAGCCTCAGGGAGGCAGACTTCAGTGAATCAGCTCAATTTTATTCCAGAGTATAATGAATATATAGGATTGGGAGGCTTGCGGACAAACCCTACTTCACATTCAATGGCAGGCTTCTATCACGGGGCTTGGTATGTGGCAGTAGGGTCCTGTAGCAGAGCTCCTAGCAAGTCTTCTCAGCAGGAATCTGTGCCGAGGGTCAAGCTAAGGAAGAATAAGGCATCTGGTTTAGAGACAGCTTTTAGGTCAGTCCTCCAGGCCCAGGGGCATTCTCCAGATAAGGGCAGTAGAGAGCAGGAAGCTTTGATCAAGATGGGGGAATTTCCATATTAACCAAGCTTAGAGAGAGCTGCCAGGCTATGGCAGACTGCGACCTCTAACCAGCCAACAATGTATTCCAACAGAGAGGAAAGGAGAGAAAAGGAGGAGAATAGCATACATCCAAGGCAAGGCAAAGCAAGGGGGCATGTTTAGCCTTTGGGGGCTTTGGATTGCATTTTTCAAAGGATATAATCTATAGCTAAATATAAAAAGTTATGTAATAATGTTTTGATATGCTTATTTTATCTGGATAATTTCTTTCATAAAAAAGATTATATGGTGGCTTGTGAGTGTGTTATACAAGTTTAAGATGAGAAAGAATTGATTAAATAAAAACATTAAGTCACAAGAGGTCAAAAGAATTCTTACTACAAACACAGGCAAAAAGAGGTGAAGACATAAGTTTAGACAATAAATATGCTCCTTAACCTTGTTTGTGAAATTTTCTCAGAAAAATACAGATTGATAGATGAGAAAAAAAAAGCAAGGTTAAACTCAAAGGCCACATTTGTTTTGGACATGGCTTATAAGCTGCTTTAATATTCTGAAGCATTTCTGAAAAAAGAATAACCTACATGCAGACAATCTTGACCGTACTTTTTGTTAGTTGTATTAAAACTCTTGATTTCCAGCTAGCAAACTATGTCATCCAGGGACATGATGAGCTCTTTACCTTTCTCGTGTCTCTTTAATTCTTCCTCCCTTTCCCTCCTATCTTAGTTTTAGTGGCTGACATTGTTCTCTGAAGGTAGTGGGCATATATGTCTTGTTTCAAGTTGTAAAGATAAGAAATCTGTTATTTTGTTGAGGAAGCATAGATACATTGGTGGGAATCCTGGAACAGCACCAGTGGAGGCAAATCTGACCACTAAAGTAGGATATCATAGCTCAAGTAGGAAATATGGGGGAAGATGGTTTAAATCACTCTCTGGAAACAAGAATACATGCAAAATGCTGGGATGGAGCTCAGTTACAGACCACTTGCCAAACAGGATGAAAGTCCTGGCACTCTCTGTCCTGCACAGATGAAAACCAAATTCCTGACTGGGTGTGATATTGCCTATTCCAGCACTGAGAAGTATAAACAGGAAAATTATGAATTTGAAAACAGTCTAGGAATAGTAAACTCAAGGCTGTCCAAGGCTACATTGTCCAACTGCATATCAACAAATAAAAACTAAAGGATAAGAAGAATAAAGGTGAAGAGGAAGGAGAGAAGGAGAGAAGAAATGAATTGAAGAATTTGGAAGATTATTCAGCAGCCCAAGGGAAACCTGTGCTGTGGGATAATTCTGTTGTACACTGGTTTAATAAAACATTGATTGGCCAGTAGCCAGGCAAGAAGTATAGGTGGAGCGAGCAGACTAAAGGAATTCTGGGAAGAAGAAGAACAGAGTCAGGAGTTGCCAGCCAGACTCAGAGGAAGCAAGATGTGAAGGCAGAACTGAAAAAAGATACCAAGCCACATGGCTAAATATAGAGAAGAATTATGGGTTAATTTAAGACTAAGAGCTCACCAGTAATAAGCCTGAGCAAATGGCCAAGCAGTTATAATTAATATTAAGCCTCTGTGTGATTGTTTTATAAAAGGCTGGAGGACTGTGGGTGAGAGATTTGTCCTGACCATGGGCCAGGTGGGACACAGAAAAACTTCCGACTACAAACTTGAGACACAAACAATATAGTTAAGGGAAACATTGCATCACAGGTTGTTTGTTTGGGTTTTTGGTTATTCAGTTAATCTTCATTGATTATCCCCCATAAGCCTTGAAATATAACACTTATTAAAAGGCATGGCCAGTTCTTCATAGAGTTTACTTTGTAGGAAGGGAGATCCCTAATAATCAATCATGCTGCTGGAGGGCTTCTCTCCAGCTTCCACCAAGCCCCACAGTCCCACAATCCACATATAAAATAATCACTCAGATGCTTATAATACTTATAAACTGTATGGCCGTGGCAGGCTTCTTGCTAACTGTTCTTTTATCTTAAATTAACCCATTTTTATAAATCTATACCTTGCCATGTGGCTGGTGGCTTACCGGCGTCTTTACATGTTGCTTGTCCTGGTGGTAGCTGCAGTGTCTCTCTCTCTCCTTGTTCCTGTTTCCCCAATTCTCCTCTCTCCTTGTCCCACCTATACTTCCTGCCTGGTCACTGGCCATCAGTGTTTTATTTATATAGAGTGATATCCACAGCACAATCAGTTATTCAGGCTATTAGACTGAGACGGAAGCCATTGGATTGCTTTAATCTGATCAATACAATTATTTGACTTACCCTTTTAACACAGTTCCTATAGCTGCCAGGTTGAGCAAAGATAGAGGAGTATTGGGGATGGTGGTAGAAGAAATGATGGTAGGTTTACTGACTGTCATAGAGGAGATTGAGAAAAAAATGGCAGATACTGATGGACTTTGAGAGAAAAACTCAGAAACTTTACTGTTGTACTACATGGTGGAGGAAAACAAAGAAATTGAGGATAGCACTAAGGCTACTGACATGAATATAGGGCAAGGGGAGTTAGTACTAATGGGAATGGAGAGGGTTACATTGGAGTGAAGAGACAAGGAGCTGAAGGAAGAAGGATGTGGGGAAATAGAACTCTTGGGGCCCTTGGCAGATAGATGGCTTGGAGAAGTCTTTGGCAAGGAGTTGTTGGTTGTCTGAGTGTTATCCTGAGGGACCAAATGTGGGTAAAGACTAGGCAGTGTGTGGAAGCTGATAGTAGCTCAACATTACTATGATAGCATGAATGAATTTGTGTGCCGAGGAAAAACCTCAAACAAATAAACAAAAATAAAGATGACCAAATGTCATTTATATATGTTAAAGTATAAGAATATAAAATACTTGGCTTAGTAATTATAAGCAAAATGTTACTAATCAGATACATATGAGTTGTTTCCTGTATATAAGGGGTCGGGGGAGAGATCTATGCAGGAAAAAAAGGAAAATGAATAAATAGGAGGGCATAGAGCAAAGCTCTGATTGATTTTTAAGAGTTCAACTCACAGAAACCGAGCAAATGGGGACCAGTGGAATCTTTGAAAATGTCAGAAGCATTTTTTGCCTTAAAATTGAGAAGTGGATCAAGGAAAAGTTCATAGAACTAGTTTTTGAATTTCGTTTAAATAACAAGGATAAGCCGGGAGGTGGTGGCGCATGCCTTTAATCCCAGCACTCAGGAGGCGGAGGCAGGCGGATCTCTGTGAGTTTGAGGCCGGCCTGGGCTACCAAGTGAGTTCCAGGAAAGGCACAAAGCTACACGGAGAAACCCTGTCTCGAAAAACCAAATAATAATAATAATAATAATAATAATAATAATAATAAAAATAAATAAATAACAAGGATAGAAATAGAGAAGGTTAGATGGACAGGGAAAATGGAGCTGGTGGGAGCCCAGGAAATACTGTGGCGTGGGAAACAGGATGTCTCACAAGAGGGTAGGCTTTTCAGGGGAGGCATGGCATCTCCGTACATATATAGGTGAATGAGCTGATACAGTGGCTGGAGCTATGTAAATCCTGACCGAATGTTTTGTTTCCTAGGTGATATAGAAAACAAGAACATAAACAGAATGGCGGTGGGGTAGACATATGAATGGCTTAAGGAAATAGATGATGAGAGAAAAGGGAAGTTTAGAAATATGATGAGATTACCAGGTACCATTAAGGTCCAACTTGATGCATGGAATTTCTTATCTAAATTAAACAGCATTAAAAAGATTAATTACTTAATTTAGAGATGAGGTTTTGCTTTATAGCCCAGGCTGATCTTGAACTCAGTATCTTTCTGCCTCAGTCTCCAAAGTTCTGGGATTACAGGTATGCACTATTAGGCTTGATTTGAGGGGGTTTTTTCCCCTGGGATTATAGGTGTGCGCTATTGGGCTTGGGTTGAGGGTTTTTTCCTCCACTTTTTTCTTTTACCTGGATTCAGGTTCGATAGGCAGATAACTGGACTTCACCAGGACTGTTATTTTTCCAAGAGAAGATGACTGATTGAAGGAACAGGTACTTGAAGGCACATGCAAGAATGATCAGAATGTTTGATTATGGAATTTGGACAAGGCCAGGCCAGTGAGAAGTCACCAGATCAGAGGACTTTAGTTTTATGAGTTGAGGAATTTTTGGAGTTAGATTGTAAGAGTGGCTGAACATGATAGGAATTAAAAGTATTTTTGTCTCTAGGTAGAGCCTATACTGGTGAATCTGTGGTCCATTCATAAATTCTTAGTTTGAGGTTTATTGAAGTAAGCTGTCGTATGATTTATTGATCTCTTTCATGTGTGACCACAAAGTGAACCAGAGCATGGCTGCATTTGACTTCTGTGCTCAAATATAAAAGAAATTCATCACAAGAAGACTGGATGTATTTCTCTCTGAATGTGCCGACCTGTAACCTCTGTAAATGGAAAACTGCTTTTTCCAGGGGGCCTTTCAGCTTCTGCCTGTCTTTGTAGAATACAGTGAAGAACTCTCTGATGAATATGCACATACACACACATGTAGGGGTATACATGTGTGGGGTATGTGTCTGTTTTCAAAGAAATCAAACTGAAACACAAATTAATTGGGCCCAAATCAACCTCTTCATAAAGCAAAACAAAACTAAGAGTCCATGAAATCCTTTCATCATTTTCTTTCTTCTCCACAGCTGTGAAATATTTGTGCTGTCTTATGTAACAATAGCCATAATGCTCCAATGCAGACTACAAAATATTTTAGTGTTTTGTGCTGTATTTTCTTTTTCTTTCTTTTATTATATGTGTGTGTGTGCATTCTATGCACCAGTTTTTGTAAGGTGTATGCATAAATGTCCATGTGTACAGGTGCATGTGTGGAGGCCAGAGATAAACACTGGGGGTCTCCCATTGCTCCCCACTTAGGTTTTTTTTTTTTTTTGAGACACAGTCTCTCACAGAACTGGAAGCCAATTGATTCAGCTATGCTTGCTGGACACTGAGCTCCAGGGATCCTCCCGTGTCCACAACCCCAGCACTGGAACTAGAGGTGTGTGCTGCTATACCTGTCTTTCCTCTGGGGTCCTCAGATCTGGACTCTGGCCCTTATGCTTCCAGAGCAGGCACTTTATGTCTGAGCCATCTCTCCAGTCTGGAAGTCACATTTTCCAATCAGATGTTTTAGTGTATGTTTGGATGGCATAACCACAGAGCAGTGTGTATCGAGAACAAATACAAATGCGAGCAGGTGATTTAGTCCCAACCATTTATTTTTAGGACATAAATATGAAGTAAGTGTACCAAATACAAAGTAGATATCTAAATATGCTACCCACTGCAGACAAAATGCTTAACTCAAGTCGAATAAACAAGAACAATTAGAAGTTTTATTGGAATAACCAATCAGGTAAAGTGAAACAAATCTGGAAGAACAAAGGCAATAGCAACATCACTTAACAGCACTTAGAATGTGCTCACATGATAATTAAACTTCTACCTAGAAGCCGAAAGAATCCCAAATTATTTCATAAGAAGTATCATTATAGCCAACAAGTAAGTTTCCAGCTTTGCTTATTGGACAGATATTTGTGGAACACCCGCTATGTGCCAGGAATTGCTCTAGGCCTTAGGAGATCCAGGATCTCTCTCCTACAACATATGTTCTAGTGGAGGATATAGATAAGGAAGGCAGGCAAATCCCATCAAATGATAAGCCCACTGAAGTTATTGTTGAGAAAACAACTTTAGACACGCATAGCGGTCCAGATGCTGTTCGCCTTGATAAACCCTGAGTCCAAACTTAAAACATGTACAGATGCAGCTTTAGGTCAAACTTAATTCAATTAGACATTAGGAAAGGAAAGTAGGATTTAAACCAAGGTCTAATGAAAGATAGTAGGGCTGCCCTGGAGAGAGGGAAGAACAGATGCATGGTCTTAGTGTAGATATGAGTTTACTGTTCTAACTGGGGGAAAAATTGTGAGAGAAGGCTTCTGAGAATTTAATATGATCATGTCACAGTGGGTATATAACTGAAATTTCAGAGCAAAAGGCTGACTGAAGGAGTCTCAACAGGCTAGTCCCAATATCCCAGCTAAAGAGATGGATAATTGTGCAAAGCAGAGAAAGAAAATGTAATAATTTGGGAAGAACATTGGGAAGAACAGATAAAAGGGGTCTGATGATGTTAACTTCATTTTCGGAGTACTGACATGGAGTTTTAGGCTTAAGTAGAAAAAGACCTAGGCCATCGGTCAAAAGATGTGCATAATTAAGCACTCATGGCCAAGGCATGGTTGATCGTTGTCTTAATTCTGGTTCTGCATGGTGGTTTCAAGAAGTCCTGATTGCTTAAGGGCAAGAGCAGGCTCTCAGATGATTACCCATGTTTCAGGGTGCAGTCTCTCATTCACAGATTCTTGTCTCTATGGGTGCAGGAGGTCTGTCCCATCAAGTGCTGCTCATCCAAACTGAATACAGGTTTAGGACAATGACCTCAGGGGACTCTGTAAAAAACTTCCCGTAGAGTGTTTCAGTTATGTCTTGTGTAGTGAAACTAGAAGGGAAGCAAGGTAGATAAAGCCCCGCCTCCTCAGTTGTCAATGGACCCTCCTGGAGTGAGTGATATCCTATGTGCAGAGGTAAGCAGGAGGACTCATAGTGGGCAAAGGATGCATAAGGAAGGCAGAGGCACCAGGCTCTCGTGTTCGTAGTTACCTTACTAAGTGTCCATTGTAGTTGTGTGCATGGTGATAAGGTGTTTGCTTTCACTCTTAGCACAGAGGGAAACATTATGCACTGTCACTAATAAAGTGTTATCACCTGGTTATTTATTTATTCTGAGATAGGGTCTCTTGTAGGCCCAAGGCAGCTTGAAACTTCTGATTCGCCTGCCTCCACTTCTAGAGTCCTGGAATGATACCACCATGTACTTTGGATGCAGTACTGAGGTTAGCATGCAGGTCCTCCTGTATAAACCAACACCCTAACTACTGAGCTACACACCAGTCTCTGGGTAATATCCTAATCATTTCTTTGTAGGATTTATGAGAAGAATCAATTATAGAAGATCACTCCAATTAAAAGCCTACTGCAAAATAACCAGCTGTGGTTGGGTGATATGTTTATGAGTTTTCTTTCATATCAGCTACTTTATTCTCTATATTCTTTACTAGAAAAAATTAAGCATAGACAATAGTAATAGGAACTTAAAGAATATGGAATAGAGGGGTGAACATAAAGGTACTGGAATGATTTAGAGGAGTACATGTGATAAGAAACGAATAAAATTTAGGAATTTTTGTTCTATAATGGGAAAGAAAGATGTATGAGTAGAAAGGGGATAGATCCAACAGAACCACACGATGGTTTGTAGGGGTTGTACTGGACACAGGAATTCTGTGAAGGAAAACTATATTATCTCATTAAAGGGATAATTATTCACCCTATGCCATCAGCATGGCTTAAGATGAACTTGCCTTTCTAGGGTGGTCCCTCTCTCTGAGGGGTGGTCCCTCTCCCTGAGGGGTGGTCCCTCTCCCTGAGGGGTGGTCCCTTAGTAAAGTCATTGACCTAATCAACTGCATTAACTCTTTCATGTTCTGGGTAATCTGGAATGCTGGACCTATGTTTAGGTCAGAGGAATAGCTTCCCTTGATGGGCATGAACAAAGCAGGCTCTATGACAATTATATTCTCAGCAATGGAGCTGTAGATGATTAGATAACTTGACAAAAGCCAGGTTTCATGGGAAATTTTAAACTGGAGCACCAAATTAGGTCAACAAATTCACATTTTACCACCAGATATAGCTATTTTTCTTATTGTAGAAGTGTATGCTGGGTTCAGATCTCCTGATTTTTAGCAGGAAAATAAAGCAGATCAGAATTACTTTGTATCTGTATTAATGCCCCTTTTCACGTCCATTTTTTCTTTTCAAACATTTGATTAGATTTTCTTAGAACAAAAGACCTTTATTTCAAGAACATTTTAGAGACTCTGTATTGTTGAGTCTGTACCTTTTCCTAAGACTGTTAGGAACATTTGAACCTAAATAACAGATTGTTCTAATTTGTGTCCTGGGTAGTGCAATTATTTATGTTTTCATGTATTGTATATTCATGTGACTACTGCACTGACAAGCTCTCAGACACATACTGCTCATGTCTTGGATTATTAAAAGGGACATTATGAGAAATAAGAAGAGGCAAAAGAAAAGACTGATGAAGGAAAAGTGAAGATTATTCAGTTTACCATGGCTTGATTGTCTGTTAGGTGGCTCCCCTGTGATTATTCAGTCCAGAGATGCTCTTGGAAGGAGGGTTCTAATAGAAGCACACTTCCTGGTTGTTAACTTAAGCTTATCACAGACCTAGGGTCTGGTGTTTTTACTATGTGATTTCTTGCCTGGACATCTTTGCAGAATCCATTGCGTTCTCTAGGGCTGTGAATCATCCAGGGAAGCATTCTGCCTTTGTTGATAATTGAAGGGCTACAAATCCTTCTCTTTTTATCTCTCGTGTTTTTAGATTTATTTTTATCCTATTTTTATGTGTGTGCAAGCATGTCTGTATGTGTACCATGTGCATGAACATGTCATGGAGGCCAGAAAGGGGGTGGGGAGTCATATCCCCTGAAGCTGGAGTTAGGGTTTGTTGTGAGATGCGACGTGCATGCTAGGAACCAAACCTGGTCTTCTGGAAGAGCAGCAACTGATCTTAACTGCTGAGCCATCTCTCCAGCTCTCAGATGTCTTGTCTTTTATCATTCTAAACTGTCTTGAGTTCTTCCAGAAAGGAACTGATCAACTAGACAGGGACAGGGACATTATGAGTTCTCTTTGAAATCTCTTGTTTATAACTAACTAGCATAAATAACTAACATTTTCTTCCTTTTTAAAAGCTTTGGTTCTTGCTAGTTAAAGCCAAGCTGGAGGAAGTTCAGAGAGCCTGCTCTTTCTCAATGACTTTGGCCGATAGTACTTTGAAAAAATATGCTTTAGCAGCCTCTGATTTCCTCTGTGTTTTCTGTTTTATGAAGCAGACCATTGATATTGAAATGGAAAGAAGTAGAAGGTAGGTGTGTGTGCGTGTGTGTGTGTGTGTGTGTGTGTGTGTGTGTGTGTGTGCGCGAATCTTCAGTTTGTATCACCCATTTCTTATATAAAGAAATAAATATAGAATGGGAGAAATATGCAACTCATTGGTATGATAAGGGACTGGGTTTCAGATTATAGTGATGTCTGTACAACATTTGGACAGACTAAAAGCCACCCAACTGTACACCTTAAATGGGATAAATTTTATGATTGGAGTTCATATCAATTAAACCATTTAATGGATAGAATTTTATTCCAATTGTGATAACTCCAGTCAAAGAAAGACTTGGTCTTCCTTGGGGATGTACTGGGGGGTCACATTTGTGTTAGCTACATTGCCACTGGGATGGTTAAGAGTAGTTCAGAATGTTCAAGTATTAACAGAAGTCCCATGTTCTGGAGAAATGCCAGGGAGAAGAGATTTTTGTTGGGAAGTTGTAGATACTTGTACATTGCCTTGATGCTTGAACCATTGTGATATTTCAGCACCTGTCTGACATTTTGTGTGTTCTAGTCTGAACAAAGGTCTTCGTGGTTCTAAGTCTAGGTTTTAAATATCATTATATAGAAGAGACAAACACTTCCCTGTTCCTTTTCATAGATCTCTGCTCTGAAGAAGCTTTGTCCCTCAGTTTAAAAAATGTTTTAAAGCAAGACCTGGATTTCTATTATTTTTTACTGGGTACTGTAAGCAGTTGATTAAAAAGGAAACAAACAAAAAACATGAATAATTTCCACACATTGGTGTTCACTTTGCACCAGGTGAAGAGCACCTGTTCGATTCTACGCCACGTAAATGCTCTCTTATTCTATTTTCAGTTTACACGTGGGGGACTGAAGCTAAAACGGCGCAGCTGCATAAATGGGAGCGACTGTGATAATCTGACACTTGAAGCAATGGCTTCGGAGGACTATTTCGCCCTATATCTTGCAAACTTGTGTGATGAAAACACAAAAACAAAAAAAGGGGGGATACTTTTTCTGAACATCTTTACTGATTTTTTTTTCTTGAAGTAACTTGTTTCCCTCAGTCATAATTTTACACTTGTTATCAGAGGGATCCATTTTAAACCTTCTACAAGTTTTGACACATGTCAGTTTGTGCCATTTTATCACCGGAATATGCCCGCTTTGCCCCAGGCCACTTGTGACTCATTAAAAAGTGTGTGCACCCTGCAAGTTAGAAGCCAATCTGCAGTACATCAGCTTCCTAGAAATCACTGTAGAAAGTCCTCGGAACCGTTTCCAGAGATGAGTATACTAGCCCACTCGGAGCTGGTGATTTATTGTCATTTGTGTGGCTTGCAAATTGTGGATTTGTGTGAAAATGGAAATTGAGGCTGGCTGAATTCAGCCTGTTGTGAGATCCACTCACAGAGGTCGTTAGATAGTCAGCGCCTACACAGACCACCATCAACTCTGAACAGCTCTTCAAGGGACCAGAGATGAACACCAGATAAACTGCCATGATTAAAAACAAACCTAGGGTTTTTATCTACTTAATTTTTTTTTTTTAATTGGAGGCCTCATGTACCTGCCAAAAAAAGCCTAGCTTCAGGGTGTGTGGGCAGGGGCTTTCTTGTGCTGGCAGACAAGAGGATAAAGGTAAGAAAACCAGTTGGGCTTTGAGTTTTAGCCTCAGAACACAGAGCCTGTCTGTCCTACACAGTGTTACCAACCAGCTGGAGAAGGGATGACCCAGGCTTCCGGTCCCAAGCCTCGGGACCTTGGGGACCTCTTGCTACTCAGTGCATTTCTGAGTCTCTGCTCAGGGCAGCCTACCACCTCGCTGTGGAGAAGAAGCCTGGCAGAGGCAGAGGCCAGAGGCCACAGGCTGCTCCTCCCGATACCTGCAGCCAGGGCAGACAGAAGAGTGAATGTTCGTCAGATGTCAGTCAGTGTTAACCAGGAGCAAACTGTGACCAGTCAAGGCCTTAGGGACAGACAATGTGGCAGACAGAAGCTGCTTTGTGAGGCTGCTGTTCCCCAGATTACTACAAGATTATATAAATGAGCGTCTCTTAGCTCTCTGGGAAGTGGATGCCACTATTCTTTTTTATTGCTTCCCCTTCGGATTATTGCTTTCACTACATGTAACCTGGCTTGTCTTGTAAGTAGGCTGTGCAACACTGCCTGGCTGGTTCTCTCTGCTCTCCATGGTGTTAGGTAAATCGTATGTAGTACAATCATTAGTGACTGCAGGTGGGAGAAGACGCTCTATAGCTCCTCTTCCTCCTCCAAAGACATTTCTAAAAAGCATGCTGAATATTTTATTTATTATTTACAGAATTTACTAACTCTATTGGATTCTTTTGCTCACATAATTTGTTTATGCAGTTTATGCTATAATGCCATATTCTTTCTCCTGCATTGTTTTGGAGTTGTCTGCCCCCTGGTTTTCTGCAAGCACCTTAAGGACAGGTTAACTCTCACCACGTATCCAGTTTCCAGAAGAGGAAGGATGTGTGCAGAATTATGCCTGACATCAGTTCATTGCAAACTGTTGAACAAATAGGTTTGCAACAAATGTGTGCTCTGTGAGTGAGCCAGGGAATGAAACAAAAGTTCTGTTTCCCATCCCGAGGGCTCCTTCCCATTAGAATGCACAAGAGGAGAAGGAAGCATGCATTATAAAACCTAAGCACTCATCTGATACACATTACATGGTGTGGCACATAGGCTGCTGGTGGAGCAACTCCTTGGTCCCCAAAGCAAGAGGCAAACAGAGAGAATATGGGGAACCAGTACTGGAAGGTCACCAGGAAGCAGCAGGTCTCATTTTTCTGCCCTCAACTTTCTCTTCCCTGCATCCCAGGGAAATATAACAAATGCTAAACATTTGGAATGATGTATAAAAGAACACAAATACCTTATGAAGGAGACTGCTTTCCAATGTAAAAAACATCTTGACAGTGAGCTGTGGGCTACTAATCACTTAAGAGAGTGGAGGCCTTTGGTAGCCATTGTTTTGTGTAGGGCAGAATTGCCAAGAAAAATCATGAGGACTTTTCTAATATTCTTTTCCATTCCACTTAGTTCCTCATCCACAGAATCAAGATGTTGATCCAGAATATATGAATTTTGTTTATAAATGCATATTATTATAATCCATGTATACCTCTCTGTACAGTGAAGACACCAGGATCTGAGTCTTGGCTGCACTCAATTACCATGGTTCTCCCATTCATCAGTCATATGGTCTTAAATAAGTTATTCACCTTCTCTTTTTTGGGCCACCAACCAGTTCCCAAATTATGACACAGAGACTTATTATTAGTTTTCAATGTTTGGCCTAGCACAGGCACATTTCTGCCTAGCTCTTTTAACTTAAATTAACCTGTTTCTCTTTATCCACTATTGGGGGATTTATTAAGGCAACCCCACATAATTAAAAAGGAGATTTTGGGGTAACTTACAGCTAGTAAAGGGGTTAGTTACAGGATCCAGGAGAGGTACAGTACAGTACAGTGGTGTGGTCTATCATCCAGCATGCAGGATCACAATGAACCAAGAGACCAGGCACATCCTGATCTCTGGTCTTAAGGGCTCCTGTCTTGGCCACACCCCAGGGGCAGGTCATAGGTAGGCATCCAGTTACCTGAAGCCTCACTGGGGCAGTATTGGGGAGCAGTACTTCCAGATCAAAGCTGGAACAACTACCCACTACAATCTACCTTTTGCCTTGGGGCTTATTACCTTTCTTACTTCTGTATATCTTACTTTACTGCTTCTCTGTGTGTCTGGCTGGCTGGTATCTGTACGGCTTCTTGTTCTTACCTCTTCCTTCTCTCGTTCGTCTTTCATTCCCCTTGAGCCTAGATTTCTCCTCTTATTATTCTCTCAGCATGCCAGCTCCACCTTTCCCTCTCCTAGCTATTGGCCATTCAGCTTTTTATTAGACCAATCAGGTGCCTTCGGCAGGCAAGATGAAACAGATGCAACACATCTTACATAATTAAACACACATCCTTACATTGTTAAGCAAATGCAGCATAAACAAAAGTAACACACCTTTACACAGTTAAATTAATATTCTGCAGCATAAACAAATGTAACACATCTTTGCCTAGTTAAAATTATATTCCTCAACATTTAGCTGCACCTGTCTCTTCTGGAATGCAGTGATTACTATAGTACCTACTTCACAGAACTGTTTTTAACTTTTTTTAAGCCAAATTTTTTCTCTGTTAAGAGACTTCATTATTTTTTTACTAAAGTGTAATTTTAGTTGAATAGAAAAATTGAACAGAGTGTAGGGGATTTCAATATTCCTGTTCTCTGTAGATAATTTCCCTGCTAACATACTGCATTGGTGAGGTGCCTTTACTATAATTGATGGGCCAATACTGAAGCATTGACCTGAGTCCATTATTTACATTAGAGCTCTCTCTGTGTGTTATTTAGCTCTGTGGGTTTCTGCCAAACACATTGTGTGCCTACCTTCAGTGTAGTATAAAACCCACTTCACTCCATCCTGCCATCCTTTCCTCTCTCTCAGTAACGTTACTGAAGTAAACATTTTCTCACTTCAAATTCCACTTGTTCATTGAGGTATCTTAGAATTAAAAAAAATATTTTTATGTTTACATTATTTTTTTGTAGACTTATTGTAATCACTTAGTGTTTTACATAGGCAATCATGTAATCTGTGAATAGATAGTTTGATATCTTCCTTATCCACCCCCAGGCAACTTTATTTATTAACATACAAATCACATTTTAGTACAAATAAAATATCACCATAGAAGAACAATGGTAAGTGTCAGTGGAATGGTGTGAAGAGAATGCCTTTGTTCTGTAGCCTATCTGAGGGGAAAGTTCTAGTTTCTCACTATTAGGTAGATGTTAACTTTAAGTTTCATTTTCTTCTTTCCCTCTCATTTTTATTTTATTTTTCTTTTCTTATTTTGAAGTCAAGTTGAGGAAATTTTGTAAGTCACTGAAAGGATTTTTAATCACAAGTAGATATCTTGTCCCCAGGTACTAATATAATCTTGTGATTTTTCTTCTTGTACTGTTTGGTATAGTGGGTTATGATAATTGGCTCTAGAATGTTAAACAGGACTTGCATACCAGGGATAAACCCTACTTGGTCATTTCTTTTCTCAAGGTTATGTTGGCTGTAATCTAACCTTTTTCTATTTCCTACTTTTAGATCTTTCTTTTTTTCTTTCTGCATTTTCTGCATCCTAATTTTTTCCAACATAAACAGTTTGTTTTAATAAATATATATATGCATGGTTTAGATTTAAATTATATTTACTGATAAAGACAACTATTCAAACCAAATAGTAACTATGAAACCAGTGTTGCTTTATCATAAGCTTCACATGCACTTTATACTCAAAGGGAAAGTGTGCATATCACACTTTAGACACTAGGACAAGGGAAAGAACAGGTATTCAGTGAAGGCCATGCAACACATCTGACCTGTCATCGTCCTGCCGCAGAACTAGTCTAGAGGTAAAGATGAGCTGGGGCCGATCCTGACCACCCCCAATAGCCCTTCTCCTACTGTTAATGTTAGGCCAAGGGCATTAGCTACAGAATGTATCCACAGTTTACCCCAGAACAGTATTAGAACAGGACAAGGAAGCCACACTTCACTTTTTCAAATGTATAGCAGTGGATGAATTCTATCTCCCAAAGGCTCACAGCAGAAACTTCCTATCGGCATTTGTACCAATCCAGGCTCCCCATGTCCAGCATCATCTGCTGAGCTATCTGGTCCAGGGTATGGGAAACCTTTATCTTTCAATCTCCATTGTAGATTTCAACTCCTCTAGGTGTTTCCACGGGCAGGAATCGTACCTGACCAGTTTGGACATTAGCATTTGGGGGCTGTCATTTTTAACAGAGAATCTGATTTCTGTACTGCAGTCTTCACCAGAAGGTAATTTATTTTTCTGCAACACACCAGCATTCAAGGCTCCTATAGCTGGTGCAAACCCTGGAGGACCAGCCCATTCAACAGCAGGTGGTGTCTGGTTGTGTCTTCTACCACCTTATGGAGTCTGCTTCATTGAGCAGATCAGAGATAAGATCATCTCTTGCTCTGAGGGCTTGAGTCTCGCGTGATTCATCAGATTGGACATCTGAGCTTCCTCCTGACACTGTCTGTTATTCTTGCTTCTCAGAGTGTCCCATAATCCTCTGTCTTTGGGTTCTCAATGTTGGGCTCGCCTTTTGCTTTTGCATTTGTTCTTTCTGCCTTTGTATTGGCTTCTTGTTCAAGGAAAACCATCCCATTCTTAGTTTGATTTAGCATCACTGAGCATCCCATTAAAAGCGACACTAGGACGTCTAGTCTAGGCATGAAGGACAGCAGAGTAAATCAGAAAGAGAAGGTGCATCTTAGAATTTGGTAGGTTTTGTTCTTAGTTTCATTTGTTCCAAACAGTTCACTTCTCTTGACACTTCTTTTAGCCAAATGTTATCAAGCAGTGTGGGGTTTTAGCTACATTTCTGTTATTGATTTCTAATCTAACTCAGTGCTGCCCTGAGCACATACTTTGTGTGATTCCTATTCCTTTCAATTTGGTTAAGTGGGTTGTTTTTTTTTTTTAATGACAGAATGTGGTCTACACTGAGGGATGCTTCACATAGGCTTGTGGAGAATGTATTATTCTGTTGGTGAATGGCTTATTACACAAATGTGAACTGGATCTAATTAAATGGTAGTGTGTTCAGTTCAACTATTCCCTTACTGAAATCCTGCCTGCTGGATCTCTTACCAACTGCAGAATATTGAAATGTCCAACCTGAATAATGTATTATTCTGTGTCTCCTGGTAGCTGTTTCCATTAGTTTGCCTCATGTATTTTGATACTGTATCATTAGACATACATTCATTAAGGACTCTCTGTCTTCTGTAATCCTTCTATGACTATATAATTCCCTTCTGTATTTCTGATTGTGTGCCTTGCTCTAAAGTCTGCTCAAAATAGAATTCATATAGCTACTTCTATTTTCTTGGGATGGATGTTAGCATGTCTCCTTTTCCTTAAGGATTTTTTTTTCCTTGTACTGAGTATTGAACCAGGGCCTTGATTGCACATGCTAGGCAAATACTCCGTTACTGAATTGTAGCATCGTTCTCTATTATTTTGTGTTGAGGTAGCACTAAGTGGACTCGGTGGCTTTAAAAATGAGGTCGTTGACGTTGGAAGGGGAACATGGTGGAAGGAGAAGGACATGTCCTATTTACTCTTCTACTGCCATGATGAGAAGCCATGAGCAAGGCAGCTTATCAAAGGAGGCATTTCATTGAGGTCTTGCTTACGGTTTCGAAGGGTGAGTCCATGATCATCATGGTGGGAAGCAAGGCAGCAGGAGCCACTGCACTGGAGCAGCAGGTGAGAGCTTAGATCTTACCTAAAAGTTGGAGGCAGAGGAGGGGAGAGAGGAAGGCAGAGAGAGAAGGAGAAGGAGATGGAGAGAGAGGGGGAGAGGAGGAGAGAGGAGCAGAGGGAGAAAGAGAGAGAGACAGAGAGAGAACTGACTGGGCCAGGCATGAGCTTTTGAAATCCCAAAACTCACTCCCAGTGATGCACCCCCTCCAACAATGTCCCATCTCCTAATCCTTCCCAAAACAGTTCTGCTAACTAGGGACCAAGAATTCAATTATGTGGGTCTATGGGGGCCATTCTCATGCAAACCACCAGAGGGAGGAACTGGAGAGGAGGAATTAAGTACAGATTTAATCAAAACACATTACAGGCATATATAAAATTCTAAAACAATAATAAAAACGATTAAGCATAGGTACTGAGTCTTGCTGTCTCTTACCTCCAGTGTAATGGGTGTTCTCTGTTGTACAGGAGTGTTGTTGACAGTGTTAAGTGTTCTGTATTCCTATGGTTGGGTCTCAGTTTTTAGTGAGCTGGTGTTGGATACTTCCCTTTTTCGATATCAAGGATCATGGGATTGGGTACACTCTTCCTCCTAGGTTAGTTAAGCTTTGATAGAACTCCTACTCCTAAGTTAGGCTTTGCTAAAATAAAAAAGCTATGGATATCTTGGACAAAGAAGATTTTCTTCCTGGGAGGAAAATATAAGGATTTGTTTTAGCATCATGATGAGAATGTAGTAGAGTTCTTATAATAAAACTCATCCCAGTGAAACTTGGCCTACTATATGATCATGTTCAAGGCCACTGTGTTCTCTGTGACCATATTGTTCTGCTGGAACTCAAGGAATGTTACTCATTCTCGAGTTGCTGTTTTTCTCAGCAACTTTCCTTCTCTTATTAAAATGATAGGTGCAACAGCTCCTAACCTTTTTTTATTATAGATGTAGTGACCATATGAATGACTTCCGAACAGTGCATGGCACAAAGATGAAATTGTGTTTTTCATTCTTACTATTTCATTGAAAAAATGTCTCTAATCATAATAATTTAATACAATACAGGTATCACAATATTAATACAATTCTCTGAGTGTGTTGCAAAGTATTTCTAAATGAAATTCTGAGATAATAGGAAGGATTTACTATGATCAGATGTCTGCATTTTGAGTTACAGATGGCTGTTATATGAGAACATGTTTGAGCTATAAAGTGGACCAGTCACATTTAATAGGAAGGAAGGATGAGGAACATGAAAGACAATGGTAGAAATTGGGATCAAGGTAGTGTAAGTTTGGGAATAGAAAAGATGATGAATCGGATAATAGCCTCTTTAGATATTTGACCCCATTCAGGACCGATACAACCAGCTCTGTCTTTTGTATTCACGATGCTACTTTCGGATGAGCATTGCTATTTGTGCCAGGAGATGCCATGAAACGGTTTATTCCAAGCAAGACTGCCCTTTGGTTCATAGCTGTCACTACAGTTTAAAGCAAAGTTGTCACAGACGTTTAGTCTGCCCAACCTCTTTGCTCAGACAGAGCCTCACCATCCTGATTACCGTGGGCTTGCTTGCTTTGTATGCTGCTGCGTTTTCAGTGGTTCATGATTGTCACAGCATTTGAAAAGCAATAGGAGAGCATTTCTTCTAATCTGCCCGCTGGTGGCCCCATCAGCTCACCATAGAGTGATTTTTTATGGCCTAATTCCCCTGAATATTCTTTGCTTGGCATTACTTTTCACTGTTTTTCTTGCTACCAGGACTTCATGGTCAACAACAATGACTCACTTACTTAAAAAATTATTTTATTTATTATTAGTGTGTGTGTGTGTGTGTGTGTGTGTGTGTGTGTGTGTGTGTGTTGGGGGAGGAGGGTAGCTAGGGTAGAGCGGAGTGTCCTTCCACCTTACCATGGGTTTTCGACATTGAACTTGGGTCAAAAGGCTTGTATAGAAAACACTTTCCCCTGAGATACCCTCTTCCCCTTCTAATGCTAACTTTGGTATGTGGTTCTATTTGAGTAATTTCATATTCATAAAATTGGAGGATCAGACTTGCTGCACAGAGAAGGTTGGATCTTAACTATATCATGAACATTGAATTTTTCCTAGATCTCGACCTTGGTTCCAGTATGACTCTTCTTAGTCTAGATCATGTTAGTAGGGGAGGTTGCTTACAATAGTGATCCTCAAATATCATCTCTCTCAGAATGATTGGAACCTCTGGGAGAGCAGCCTGGAAGACTGTATGTTAAACAGTAACTGTAACATTGCAGGTCAGCACATGGGTTTGAGGCAGTGACCTACCCCAACACACATAGCAACTACAAGTTGGTTATGCAACAGGACCCATTGCAAGTGAGGTCGCCACACCCAGGAGAATCGCACTGCCCATATCTGTAGTGCTGTTCTCATGTCCCTTCTTCTGCTGCTACCACTGAAAAGGAAAGTGGAGCCTAGCATGGTGTCTGTATTAGTCAATGTCCTGTTGCTGCGAAGAGACACCATGGCCACAGCAACTCTTATAAAGGAAAACATTTAATTGGGGCTGGCTTACATTTCAGAGGTTTAGTCCATTATCATCATGGTGAGAAGCATGGCAGCATGCAGGCAGACATGGTGCTGGAGAGGTGGCAGAAAATTCTACATCTGGATCAGCAGCCAGCAGGAAGAGAGAAAGAGACACTGGGCCTGGCATGAGCATTTGAAACCCCAAAGCCCACTCCCGGTGACACACTTCCTTCAACAAGGCCACACCTACTGCTGTAAAGCCACATCTCCTAATAGTACCACTCCCTGGTGACCAAGCATTCAAATCTATGAGCCTTTGGGGGCCATTCCTATTCAAACTACCACAGTGTCTCATACACTTGAGAGGTTAGGAAAGAGTACTGCCCCAAGTTCAAAGCTAGTCTGAGCTACAGTGTAAATCCCTGTCTCAAACCACAAAACAAATCAAAGGAAGAGAGGAAAAAACGGAAGATTAGAGAAAGAAAAAGAAGGAAAGAAAAATGGAAGGAAGGAAGGAAGGAAGGAAGGAAGGAAGGAAGGAAGGAAGGAAGGAAGGAAAGAGGGAAAGAAAGAGGGGAGATAGATGGAGACTTGATTTTTGTCTCTCCCTTTTTATTAATGGGATACCCTCTGATATTTGGCATTTACACTTAAGGATGGGGTCAGTAAGTTGTTTACCACTGTGTTTTTTTTTTTTTTTTTTTAATTTCCCAAGAGCTATGAACGATTTTTATCATTTTAAAAGGTTGGAAATGCAATCAGATGAATAACATTTCATCACATATGACAGTGAAATGAAACTCAAGGATCAGTTTTGCTAGATTCCAGCCACACTAGTTTCTATAATTCTTGTCTGTGACTACTTTTACTCCATATCAGCATATATGAGTCATTACAGCAGAGATTTGATGACCCCAAAGCCTGGAGTACTCAGCCTGTGGACTTCACAAAGAAATGTTAAGAGCTGCTGATGTAAGGAAACTTTGGCAAGCGTTACTATCAATGTCTCCTAGTGTAGGAACCAAGTACGTCTCAGATCAGCAAGGTCTCCTCAGCTCAAGGGAATGGTGTGCCTTGGGTTCTTGAACAGTCTTCCTTTCTCCTGTCTGCCCAAGGCCTGGAAAAAGGCTCCTACAGTCAACCCTGACTTTGACTCCATTCCCTCTGGCTGGAAGGTCTGAGTCTGAGCTTGGGCTGCAGACTGCATGGTACCTCTGCCCTATCTCCCCAATTTCTGCATAACTACCATGGTATGACAAATTCAGGAAACACTGACAAAGTTAACGTTTTTTATTTCATAGATAAAATGACGGACTTGCTTGTGAAGAAGTTAAGGAATTTAATAAAGGAGTGACCAAATGCCAATCTTTTGCATGGACCTTTTACCATGTGCCTGGAGGCTATTGCCAATGGACTGTACTTTGTAGCCATACCAGTTGTGACAGTTTTCAGAAAGCAGGTTGCATGCTAAATGTAAATAGATCCAGAGCTTACCTTGGTGGAGTTGCAAGTGTTTAAAGTGGAAGCCATGAGACCCCTGAGGCTCCTGTTACTACTTTTCAGTGGAAACTCTTTCAAAAGTGAAAGGGCCAGAAAGCTTGATGTGGGGAAGAATGAGGCATTAATAAAGAATGATCTCGAGGTACTCTGACACCAGAATGTGTAATCTTCCTCTCTAATTAGCATCAAAGCTTTCTCTATTTGCAGAAGAGGATACGTGACTAGACTTGAACTTCTAAAAAAGATGTTTGAACATCTGCTGACTGTCCTAACATGAGGTTCATTATTATCTATTACTGTTTTCTGCTGTCTGAATGGCTACTGTTATTAATCTTCTTCACAGAAAACCATGCTAATCCTGGATGTATATACCAACCTAAGGAATCCTAGTTACTATTTCTTGCTCTGGAAAGGACCAAAGCAGCTGTTACAAAGATCAGAGGTCAGGTTGAAGGTGTAGTGTACTTACACAGTGTATGTGAGGCCATGGGTTTGTCCTTATGATGTGTGTGTGTGTGTGTGTGTGTGTGTGTGTGTGTGTGTGAGAGAGAGAGAGAGAGAGAGAGAGAGAGAGAGAGAGAGAGACAGAGAGAGAGAGAGAGACAGAGAGAGAGAGAGAGAGAGAGAGAGAGAGAGAGAGAGAGAAAGTTTATGAGGAAAGAGTAAAGGAAAAGAGGAGGGCATCTTGGCATCTGTTGAATGTATTGGTGACTTAGATTCACTAGCTACAGGGATTTTGGAAGTAGGCAGTCATGGTAGATACCCATAGTCCCAACACTAGGGAGGTTGAAACAAAGGGTGCATGGGTGAGTGGAAGGGGATAGGGGTGGAAAGAGAGGGCTGAAGAGCAGTCTTTGCTGATGGCTAGAAAGAAATTCAGATTTTCAACTGACTTAAAGGTCATAAAGTTTATTCTAAAGCAATTTGGATTAAACATTACAGGTCAAACGTGGCTCCCTCAGTGAATTGCAAATAGCTAGCATGGACTAACCATTTGATTATAGTCAAATATCCTTCAAGCATGACTTCTAAGGACACACAGAGCGATAGACAGTAGGACAGTGACTTTAGTCTTTAAAATAGTAATTCTGTTGATGATCTGCAGTTGTGGCCTCAACAGTTGTGTGGGACAGTAGCCTGCCTTGTTTGTTATTTTACAACAGCAGAGTAGAACTGGTCTCCCGGGTGTTTGCTTGCATACATTTCATATTTAAGTAAATGGCTAAGCTGTTAATAGCTAAATAGGGAAAAATGTACCCCAAACCAGACCAAAATGAAAATAAACCATATTTTTTTAATAATCGTTTATAAATCAAGAAAGTTGAAGGTCTGATTAATTTTCCATTTTGTTTATCTAAATTTTGCTTTGAAATGTCATTTACCTATCAATTGCAAGAAGGGACTTTATCAATAATGTGAAGGTAAGGCTTTATTTGGGTCACTGGTTCAACTTGTGAGTTGTGACCCCTTTGGGGATCCCATATCAGATATCCTGCATATCGGATATTTATATCACAATTCATAGCAGTGGCAAAATTACAGTTATGAAGTAGCAAAACAAAGTAATTGTATGGTTGGGGGTCACCACAACATGGGGAATCTGTATTAAAGGGTCACAGCATTTAGGAAGGATGAGAACCACTACCTAAAGTAGACTGTTACATCCACTATGAAATGGAAGGTAATTGAAAGAATTCATTTTTATATCTTAACTATATACTCCAGTGTTTGGCATTATCTATTCAATACCAGAATTCTAATGTAAATGTAAAACACAAAAAGTTTGGGTTCCAAAAACTCAGTTTTCAAAGTCAAATATAATAATGAGAAATAGATAGTGCATGCTCTTCTCTCTCAGGCCACTAACATACTGAAATTTAACAAGACCTTCTGAATTTTTCAGTTTCCCACGGGCGTATTACTTTGATGTCTTTTCAATTAACTGTATACAGAGCACCATGAAAAAACACTCTGGGATGCTGGTCTAATAAATCTCCTAATAATGTTTTCTCTCTCTTAAAATGGTTTATTCAGATTTCCACTTTCTGCAGCACATTATCAGGGACACTGGAAGAGAAGAAAGTGATGTTCATAGTGGGAATGTGCAGTGGATGCCACATTCATCCTAGCTCTCAACTCCATCTTTTCTTCTCATTCTTCCTGCTCCTCTTCCTGCTCCTCCTCCTCTTCATTTTGTCTTTTGTTGTTTTTTTTTTTTACTTTTTTGAGACAGGGTTTCTCTGTGTAGCCTTGGCTGTCCTGGAATTTGATGTATAAACCAGGCTGGCCTCGAGCTTATAGAGATCCACCTGCCTCTGCCTCCTAAGTGCTGGGATTAAAGACATGCACCACCACTTCCTGGCTTATCTACTCCATATTAGTGGTCAGAAAGCACTTTTGAGTAGCGACAATTTTTATGAATAAAGATTTATTGCAAAATAAAAAGACTTGCCAGTTTTTTCCTTTCACTATTATGTGAGTTCTGATGGTTCAACTCAGGCCATTGGGTTTGCAGGGCAAATAATTTGGCCTATTTAATCATCCTACCAGCCCCATCTACTAAATTCTAAGATTTGTTTCTGTATTCTTCTTAAATTTAGCATATGTTATCATAATTATTTGCAATAAATTTGGAACTCGGTCTTAAAACAAAAATATACAATAAAAAATAAAATATTCCCTAATAAAATGTCTTATACATAGGATTTTTGCATTTTTATTATTAATGCATATGACTTTTTTGATAAGGTTTTTTTCTGTAACCCTGGATGACCATAAACTTGTGATCCCCTTGTCCTTGTCTCCTAAATGTTGGAATTACAGTGGTACAGCACTGTGCCTGGTCATATATGTCTTTTAAATACATCATAAACACATGGCTTCCAATGGCCCAGGTTTAGCTAGTCTGTGATGATATAAACCAAAATTTATTTGACTAAAAGAATGTCTTCAGAGAGGATTCTGGAAGATGGCAGAACAGGAAACAGCATGAATCTTTCTCGTCCCTGGGCAATTTTGCATAGGTAGAATCTGTTGATTTAACTGCTTTGGTGCCCTGGAGTCTATTAAAAGCTTACAATATCAAGAGGTAGGCTTGGGTAGAAATTGTGGTTAGTCTTGGACAATTCTGGGTGTTAGCACAGTATCGACCATCTATCTCTGACCCGTAGTCCCATGGCAGGCAGTTTCACACATGTCCTTGGAGTCAGAGTTGGTGAAAAGCTTTCTTTCTCTATATAACAGGGTCTGTGTTCTGATGGCTGACCATGGAATCTTATAAAAAGATGCACAGAGCAATCTGCTGCATCTTGCTGTGACACTGATAGCCTTAAGCTCATGGTCTTTACGCCTCTGCCTCTGTTTTGTGGATTACATGTGTGCAGCCTTATAACTGGCAAAAAGAAAAAAAGAAAGAAAAGAAAAATGAAAATTTGGGCATGTCCCATAATAAACATGAATCTTAAGGACATTGGATAACAAAATAAACCAACTGCAAAAAGATGCTTTGTAATGATTCCCTTTAGGAAGGTGCTCAGAGCAGTTGACAACTTTGAAACAGAAGACAAGTGGGTGAGAGAGGCTGTTGGGAGGATGACTATTGAATGGATATAGACGTTCAGTGTTGCCATCTGCTGTGTAATTAATACCACAGGATTATAGACTGAAAGGTGGCTACAGTCGTAAGTTTTGTGGCTTGTGTATTTTATAATAAAAAATTGGGAAAGGAATGAGTATCTTCTAATGCTGATCTTTTAATATCTAAAGGAATTTTCTTTTATAAAGAAAAATAAAGGGTAAACACTGTAGGGTTCATTTTATGTCATTTAAAAATATTTGTTACTTGGGAAATAAGTAGTGGTTCTCCCAAGTCCCAATGTTGTTTATATGGTTTTAAAATGCTGCTGAGTTGCCAGCCACCATAAAAATTGACAATAATTGGGACTTACTACTCCTTCTCTGTAGCAATGTTCAGTCTCAGGGATCAAGCTATTCCAGCTGTCTTTGTCTGTTCCTTTCCTAACAACAGCTCAAGTCTATGTTGCAGCTATGAGTTTCTTCTCTATATAGATAACTATTCCATTGTGGAAATAAGCATTCAGTATTAGTCTCTCCAAGACATCTTTCTGAAGCAGAAATAATTGGCCTGGGCTTAACCTGCTATTACATTATCTTTTGTGACTTGATAACTGATGCATTACATACGGGTCAATTAAACATCTCCGAAAAAATAACCCCTAAAACAGGAACCTCAGGATGATAATAACTTGAACATTTAGAGATGGGAGGGACCATGAAGAAGAGCCAGGTCTACCTTGTCATGCTACAAATGACTAAGCCAGGTAAATACATAAGGTTCCTGTGGCTAATGGAACTGTACTCAATCAGATGTATTTCTACCATAAGATAAGCAGAGGTCCTCAAGGAAAAGAATGCCTGTCAGTTGTACTGCAACAGATTTCATCCAATAAAAAATACAAGGGTCTGGAAGGAATCAGTAATATATTTTGAACATTTCTTCTGTAATGCTCTCAACAACAGTAAATAAATGCTTATAAGAAAATCATACTGAAAATAACAAAACTCACATTCATGAAATGTTCTTGTAGAATTTTTCTTATTTAAGAATTTATGAGACCACATCATATATATTTATAATCCTCACGGTATATTATGGAGTGCTGCCTTCAAAGTTCACAGTAAAAGAGAAAAATATCACCACTATACACAGTTGATACATTTGAAAGTTCAATTGTTATTTTTTAGATTTTCTTTGAAGAAAGCTATTGTTGTTCCTGAATGATGTAGAAGTTTAGACTGAGTAGTTTTCAGGATAAGTTTCGTTTTGTTAATGTAGCATTATAATTCACATACTCTCATAAATATTTTCTTTTATTCCTCATTTCAGACATGTTTTCATTAAGCCAATTATGATGGCTCATGGCTACAACCCCAGAACTCAGGAATTCAATGCAGGAAGATTGCTGTGAGTTCTGGGCTAGTCTGTACTATGTAATAAGACCCTGCTTCAATAAGACAGTTCTCATTGATATATTTGATATTCTTTCTCTTTCTTGTATTGGTTTCATCCTGTTGTCATTTTTCTAATTGAGAATAAGGTCAATCTTTCATTAATATATTTGCTTATTTTTATTTGTGTGCATGTGTGTAACACAGTGTACATATGAAAGTCAGAAGTCAGTTTGTGGGAATCTGTTTCCTTCCACCATGTAGGTCCAGGGGATCAATCTTTTGTCATTAGCCTTGGCAGCAAGTCCCTTCATTAGCTAAGCCCAAGGAAAATCTTTAACTTGTCTGAGATAGAATCATTTCTATAATTCTTAAGACACAATGGCTGTGCATCAGTCTCAAACAAGGCAGTTTTAAAGGTCCTGAAGTATTGTACTATTTTGAAAAGCAATAGAACAGTAGTACTTGAGAAAATAGTCCAATAGGGATACTGAATGTCTTTAATAATAGCACTCACTACCATCTATCATGTGCTCACCATGTGTCAGACATCACATCTAGATAGATACACATGTGCTACAGCTCTGAAGGGAAAGGTATCCTGGCAGTTGGAAGCAAGGAGTACCTTGCAAGTGTTATAATTCTGAAGAGAAAGGTATCCTGGCAGTTGGAAGCCAAGGAGTACCTACAGTTTGGAAGGGAAAGATGTCCTGGCAGTTGAAAGCCAATGAATACCTAAAGCTCTGATGGGAAAGGTATCCCAACAGAAATATTACAGTTCTGTTCCAGCAGGGGATGGGTTCTCCAGCAAAGTGTTACAGTCTTTGATCTGGGAAAGGGTTTCCCTAACACAAGTGTAACAACTTTGCACAAGCAGGGAATGGTTTCCCCAGTGAAGTTACAGCTCTGCTCAGATCTGCTCAGGAGAAGCGTTATAGCCCTGCTCAGCTACCCCAGAGCAAAAGTTGTCACATCTTTGCTCTGCTCTCGTGAAAGAAAGTCTTTACAACAAACCTCACTCAAGAGATTGATCAGGAGAGCATAATCCAGGAGACTGGCTGCTGCTGCCAGGGTGGGAAAAGGGCAGGCCCAAACCGAACAGGTACAGGGTTTATATAGGTTTTCTTAGGGGCAAAGTTTGCCAGGGAGAAGATGTCCAGGGTAGGGATTGGTAAGATCTCAATTCCTAAGCTTGGGACAAGATCAGTGATTGGTTGGATTTCATGCTCAGGGATTGGTTTACATGTTCAGGGATTTGTTGATTTCATGATCAGGGATTGGTTGGTTTTTGTACTTAGGGATTAGTAGGATTTCAATTCCTGAGTTGGTTAGGGGCAGGGTGTACTTCCTTGGCTCTGGTCTCAGGGCCAGGGTGTTCTTTCACTGGCTCCTTTTACCTCACACACATGTTGAATCTTTAGGTCCCTCTGTGAAGTGAGTGATGTTGAACCTGTTAACAGGTGAAGAAACTTGTTTTGGGATATCTATATAAGAAGACGACAGTGTAGTAGAATTGGATGCTGATCTGTCATGTGGCTAATGCCAGGCTTTACTTTTGACTGTCCTGTGTCTATGTGCGTGCTTTAGGAAGCAGCTTTCTTGGGAACCAAGTGTGGAGTCTTATTTCACTTCACTTAAGATGGCCTATTTCTATTAGGGACAATGACAGGGCATGTGGCCCAGCCAAGTTTGTCTGTCTAACGGTTTGGTGATGGGATAGATGGTAGTGCCTCATTCTTGCTAAGCAAATGCTCAACCGCTGAGCTGCTCAACAGAGGCAAATTTAAAGGTGCTGATGCCAGCTGCTTGTGAAAGGCTGTTTTCCATCATTTGACGATGTCTTTTCAATGAGAAGCTTTTGAATGCCTTTATTGGCTGCTGCCAATGAACTACCAATAAACTCAGCGATGTTGTTTCCTTTGTGTTGGGAAAGGAAGTAAGGTCAAGGTTGTCTCAGAAGTGAAGAGAAAGATTCAAACAAAACATCTTACTGTTTTCATAATCAGTCCTTGAAATGTTTTCAAGAATAGTTTAAAATTCTTGTCATAAATTTTATCTGAGTTTATTTATTTATTTCTTCCTTTTAAAAATCTCTAGCCTAAACCAATAGCTACTACTCCAAGGCTTCGGAAGTAACCCCAGTATGTGGCAAGATGACAGTATTTTCAAAGCACAAATGTGAGGTCACATGCCGGATAAGAAGGCGCCTGCTACTCACACTGATCTAGAGCTTCAGAGCTAACTAAAGTGTAAAACAGGGGCAGGTAATAAGGAGAGCAAACGCCCACAGGAGCAGGATAGAGACTGGTTGAATGAAGAGAGAGCCTGTTCTCAACTTCAGCTGGGCTGTTGATCCTCTATTATGGCCAGTTCTAGCCAACTAACTACCTGTTTGGTTTTTTTTGTGAGTATGTGTGTTGCTGGGGTTTAAACTAGCTCACTGCATTCTGGACAAGTGCTCTACCCTTGAGGTAACCTCTGAGCCTCCAACTTGGTCTGATTTTTTAATTGAAAAATAAACATTTTTATATGAAGTCCAGATTTTTTTAAATGTTAAATTAAAACCTCCTGATTCTCATTCTAGCTAATTTTAGCTAAGATTTGGCTCTGGAACTAATGTAGAGGGCAAGGAAATAAATTCACTATAACCTTTTTTTTTTTTTTTTTTTTTTAACTAGATAGTAAGAGTTCTGGTGTTATAAGTTTGTTGCAGGGATTAGATGAAGAAATTCGAATCATCTGGCAGGAGCTTTCATCTGCTTAGTAACATCTAGTAGCTTTCACCTTAGTGACAGGAATTCTTCACACTGTTGTCAGTGTGGATGGCAGTGGAGAGGGGGCTTGCCCAGATCACGATTCCTAAACAGTTATCGCAGCAATGAAACAATGCTACCACAGCTAACTCTTAGGTAATATGTCATCTGTAAAAAAACAAAACAAAACAAAAACAAACAAACAAAAAAAAAACCCCACTTTTTTATTATAAAGGGTTGCAATATTTTGTTTTGAATGAACACTGTTTATGTACACATACATCTAGTTAAAGAACTAGCTGGAAACAGTATCCCAAGGTGCAGCGATAGAACCGCATACAAATTGAAATCGAAAAGCTTCAGCAATATGATTCTGAAAGCAATCACCCAGGCCTGAAGATCAGAGCAGCAAATCAGATAAGAAAGGCAGAGTAATCACCAGAGAAGCGGGAACCGGACGGGTGGTTGTGGGTCTGCAGTTACATGTGCATGCTTGTACTCAAACAAGCATGCACCCACCTCACCTTCAATTTTGTTTTTAGGTTGTATTTTGGGTTGTTTCAGCCAAAGTTCAGTCTACATTAACAAACATTTTCAAGTTTTGCAATTTTTGAAATTTCCCTTTGGAACATCCCTGTTCGCATTTTACCATTAAGCTTTTGAAATATACTGAGGATTGCCAATTACTCTGTTAGTTAGCTTGAACTTAGTTGTGTTACGGTAACAAACAACCACAACCAACAGCAGCCTGAGTTTATCCCTCATTCATCTTAGTGTTCAGTATAGGTTACTCCAGGCATCTGTGTATAGTGCTCTCTCAAGGACCAAGGTTAACATACACTCTCTCTGATACCTGTTTCCAAGATTGACATGGCAAGGACAAAGCTTTGTGTATTTTCCCTCTTGTCTGTGATCTCAGTACTATGGAAAAACAAGGTTTCCCAATTGGTGACCTGAAGTAAGGCTCCACAGACTACCCCTTAGCTTCAGCAGTGGACTGTGGACACACAGGTAGAACTCACAGCTTGGTAATAATATCTAAGCAATACCTTTTGTCCCAGAGTAGATAAACAGAGTTAGGTTGTTCTTTTCCTGTGGATTTAAATCCAGAATCATATGGCATGGCTGCCAGTCAGCCGGATAGAGAAAAGACTAGGCAGGGTTTTAAAAGGAATGCTGAGTTTGGGCATTGGGAGAATTCTTTCCCCATCTCCAGTCTGGGAACTGTGTTTTGCTGAATTGAGTCTTTCTTCCCTGACTTCTCACCGAATAGCTTATCTGCATGGAGAGTGTTTAACACCCCGCCCCCCCCCCCCACACACACACCCCACCTTTGCTCTGTTGGCTTCTTCATTTTAAGTTTTGGGGAGACCTGAGATTGTAAACCTTAAAACTGCTAAATATTTGATTAATTGATTTGTATGTGGTTATTATGTAAAGGAAAAAAAAATCAGTGCACACTGCAGATTTGTTAATTGTTATACAGTGTTCTGGAGGAAACTGGTTGTAAAGCTTTAAATACTACTACAAACAAACAAACAAACAAAACCCAAAATTGATTCTGTGCACATTTACCAAACTCTGAGAATGGAATTCAGTGACTGGAGGCTTGAAATGAGGTAGATTCAAAGTAGATCACAGTGGTACTCCATTCTCACAGCCCAGATAAGCACTTTCTCCTATGTGGCGAGCCACAAGAATATGTTATAAGGAGTCCAGCTGTGTATTAAAGCTATACCTTGATCAGGCCAAGGGTCAGTCAAATAGGAAGCCATCTAGCATGAACTATTTGGTGTTACACAGCTTAATATTCAGCTGTGCCTTGTTACGAACTTCTTGTGCTCACAATTCCCATAGAATGTGTGTGTGAACTTCCTGCTCGGGCCAGTACTTGAATAAGGTCATGTAGGCAAAGACTGGCCGGATGGAGATGCATAGCTTTGTTTCTTGTGCAAATGAAACTCAGGCCATCTCCTTGCCTTGAGGCCTAGTGGCTCTCCAGAGGAATTGCCTGAGAACAAAGGAGGTTTTTACATATCAAGGTGGAAGGTAGGGTGGAGCAACATTCCTGAGGAGGCCAGGGGAAGAAGAGACAAACGTTTCTGTAGAGGCAGACGGAATGGCATGACCAGGAAGAAGGGAAGAACACAGAAGTTTCATAGATGGTAAGGCAGAACTCTTGTAGAGTTCATCAGAGCCTATATTTGACCCTTGATATTAGTATTTTTGATCACAAGAAAGAAAGAATAAAATTAGAATTACAGTTTTGTTTCTGTAAAGCAAAATATAATTGTTACAATGATAGCTTAAAGTGTGTGTGTGTGTGTGTGTGTGTGTGTGTGTGTGTGTGTGTGTGAACAGATGCTTAGACAGAATCAAAGGAATAGTAAAAAGAAAATTAACAATTTGGGAGAGATCTCCACGAGTAAAGTATTCAGTCTTCTTACCGAAGCTGCTGACATTTGGATCAGAAGCAACTCATTCTGCCCAAGTCCTTACAAACTTTGGAGATGAAAGCTCTCATTCTGTGTTTGAGCTTTCTCCGGAGAGTTGGTAATAATCAGAAGGGGAAATATGAGAGATTTCTGGAATGATTCCATAATGATTCACAGAAATTTAGAGAGAAGGAGTTATTGTGCTGTTCGATTAGCAGAAGTACCTTCTCTTAAAATGTAGCCTCTCAGACTAGAGTTAGAAAACACTTTAATTTTGAGAAAATTACAGAAACAAGGATGAGGTATTCTTAGCACTGGCTAAGTGAGGAATATAATGCTCATAATGTCATTTCTAGATTTTTTCCAAGCCACTTGATAAGGCTTCATTTACATGTCTAAAGTTCTTCTTTCCCTGTTAACCTAGAGTTGTGTGTTTCATATGATTATATTGTGTCTGTTCTCCAGGAGCTGCTAGGAGGAAAGGCATTAAATAACCTATGGAATAAATAGAAAATAAATTAACATGCATTCACTGACTCTTCCCTAGTGTTAGCTTGCTTTGAGTTATTAGCTTGATTTAACTTTTCCAGGGCTTTCTGCTGTTATGTGCTTGCAAAGGGAGCACATTGAAACATACCATGGTGTGTATGCCTTGGCACAAGAATAAGAGGTCAGTCCTTGCACAGGTGATTCTTTTTGCCTCAGTCAGACTTCAGGCATCAAATCCAAGGATTGTACATGCCACCTGTGTTCAATGAGTCTGTCAACGGTCTATTTACTTACTGGTTAATTTTATTACAGTTATCTAATTTACTAAAATTTATACTATATTTTTGTTTTTACACTGACTCAAGAGAGACTTCTGGTCAGCTTGCTAGGACTAGCCTCTCCCCGAGAATGTGTAAGTGCCTGATTTCCATTCACACTGTTTGCCAAAGTCCAATATTCATCTAGGGAAGTTCTCAAACCTGAATGTAAACGTGGCTAAGAGCAAGTGAAGAGACATTTGCACTCCTGAAGAGTACATTAATATCATTCCTGTTTTTTAAAATGGTTAGAAGTTACATTATAAATGTTCTTTTCAAATACTGTGTGATTGTAAAACATACTATTATTTTCCTCTTTTCATTTTTATTTACCTCTCCAGTCACTGAGAAGCCACAGTAGCATGTGGTATCCTCCAAAGATTACAAAGCTCTCAGGCCACTCAGGACAGAGTGACCAGGCTCACACCCCATCTACAACTTCTCTTCTAGTCACTGGGCAGTGTATTAAACCTTCTAAGGGGCAGTGTCTTCATCAAGAGAAAGAAGCAAGGCCAAATGCATCGATTTCAGAGGATGCTTGAAAGCTTACAAGAGGATTAAGTGAATGTACTTTTGATAGTTTGATATTATTGTTGTTGCTGAAGTGGATACTGACAAGGAAAGTGAATTAGTTTGTAGCATGTGAACATGAACAACCCTTTAAGTATAAAATCATCTGATGAAGTGTTGGTGCTTAGTTTAGTTTTCTTTAGTCCATCTCCTAAATCAGAATTGTTTTGGATTGTTCCAGCTATTCTCTTTGTTTTTCTGCAGTAGTGGGGAATGAAGTTGGGGTCCTGTACATGACACTGTATGGAAGTACTCTACCACTGAACGACATCCTTAACCCATGTTATTTTGTGTTTTCCCTGTCACTCCTTTGTCAGCAATCGTTAATAGCTAGTCTTGAACATTATTTGTTTATACTTCTTTAAAATGTAAAAGTATTTGTTATCCCTCTCTCATGGTATTTATAGTAAAACAAGAAGTCTCAGAAAAAGAAAAACAAACCTTAGTTCATTGTCAGAGATGTGGAAAACACATTACATATAAGAGTGAGAAGTGTTCTGCCCTCTTGTGATTGGTGTAGCTTCATGTTCAGTTTTATTAATTTTACAACCATCATTAATTTAAAAAATTCATAGTGTATTACAAGCTTGAATAAGTACAAATAAGAACAGCTTGGACTTAACAAATACTAAAATCTAGAGTGGGCTGATCCCAGCCCTGCCTTTCTTCTTACTCAGTGAGTGCTTAAATGCCTGTTCTGAGAGAGAGATTCGTACATGCCCTTCATAGGCTTCAGCTTTCCTTTTCAACTTTCTGGTATATAGTTTGGGGGTCAGGTGAAGATCCTTAAATACCCTCTGTGGTCATGAAAGAGCATTTTTACTTTACCAACAAGAGCAATTCACACAATAGATAAGAGTGTTACAGGGTTACCTAAATAAAGCAGGGAGGTGTAAATTCCTCTTAAATCCAACATGGTTTGCTATGAGAATTTATATTAATGAATAAGCCAGTTTATAGTATCTTAGTTATGGAACAAAACTGAGATAATTTGTTAAAGATTTGGAAAAGTGAAAACACTCAGTGTTGTGCTTTATAAAGCATTCCCCATCAGTCTCTGAGTTAAGGCTTTAGTTTCCAGGGTGACAGTCTTGGTTGCTGAAGGAATCTTTAGGAAATGGAGCCTAGGAGATTTTTAGATCACTGGGGAAATGGCCTTGAAGGGAGGGAGTCCTTTCCTCATTCCCTTTTGCTCCCTGGCTGAGGAGATCAGAGGTTCTGCTCCATTACAAGTTCCCACCACCATGTGCTGTCTTGCCACAGGCTAAAGATAACGACATAAATCAAGCCTGGACCAGAACGTCCAGTGATGAGCGCCAAAACAAGCCTGTCTTCTTTAGAAGGCCATCTCAGATATTTACTCTAGTGATGGAAAGCTCCCTCATCCATCTAGATGATGAGAATCTTCCACATACATGATTTACTTCATTCTTCTAAGAATTAATGTGGTTTTCTACTTGCTTCATTTTAAGAAGTGGACAATTCATCATTCCCTGTTGTCCTTTGCTCCATTTTGTTTCTCATATTTTTTCTTTGTTATCAGACAGGTATAACAAATCCTCTCAGTCTTTTCAGAATTTTAGTATAAATAAATAAATAAACTTTGATTTTCTTTTCTTTCAAACAGTTTGAGCTAATTCATCTTGTATCTTCAAGGAAAAGTCTTCTCTTGTTTTGGGGATCAGTTTTCTGATTATCATAGGGTAGCTTTAGAACAGTTACCATACACCCCTGTCCCCACCCCAGTTCCATCCTTGCTGCACCTACAAAACTCCATCTCTGCTGCATGAGATGATCGCATTTATATTATTTGGAAGCATGGAATAGAGACTAGACCTCTGTTTACAGTTGCCACCATGGGTACACATTAAGATACGTGTGAATGACTGTATTAGTGTTTTAACAAGAAAAAAAATGGTCAGCCGTGCCATTTAGTGTGGGCCAAGGATGTCTTCCACCAAAGCACCTGCCATCCCCGGCAGGGACTCTGTAGAGAGACTGGTTCACACAGACCCCGCCATTCACTCTGTTTCAGAGGAGGGTGAGGATGACTTTCTGGAACCTCAAGTACCGTTTCTCTTCCGTTTTAATATTTTATCACTTCCCTCAAGATTCTTCCTTGCTCTCGTTTTTTTTTCCACCCAAGCAACAAAACTAATAAGCATTTTCTCCCCTAGAACAACTAATTCATCTTTTAGGTAGAAAATCCTCACCAGACAACAGCGTGCATTTTTTTTTAACAGCATATGATGAAACTGATAGGTTAAAGGTTTTTTTTTTTGGTTGCACATGCGGGAAAGAAAACCATAGGTAGTTAAAGAGGAGTATTTCCCCCAATGCCTATCTCTTTTTGTGTACCTGAAAACCACTCTATTTCATTGAGTTTCAAGCATCATCAACTAGAAAAAACATCATTTCAGAAACAGCACATTAAAAAGAAACCCAACATCTTAGAACTGAGGACATTAATATTAATAGCATGTATGAGTGGTTAAATGATTTCTTTATCTTTGTTCTATGTTTACCATCTTTCTTTATAAATATAATATTTTTTTAATGCATAAGGTAAAAAAGAGTAATTTTCTGAACATTTATTACAAATAAAAAAATCTTGTTTGGCCGGGCATGACGGTGCATGTCTGTCATCATACCCCTTGGGAGGCTGAGGCAGGAGAATCAGGTGTTTAAAGTCATCCTAGACAATATGGCAAATAGCATCTAGTCTGAGCTACCTGAGACCTTGAGGAAAAGAACGGAGTGAGGGAAATGAGTGGGGAGGGAGGGAAGGAAAACATGCTAATGAAGCTGAAACTTTGAGGCATCCTCTTTGTGTGGTGTTCCAGCTGAGCCGCTGTTGTGAGCCCTGCGTTGAATCTAACATAAATATGTATTTTATTATGTTTCACCGTACACGCTTATTTTATGAACAGCTCTTAACTTGTTTGACACATCCTTTTCTATGATGGAAAACTTCATCTGTAAAAACAGAACAGTCTGGTGAAATTACATTTGCCCGGTATTCATTTTCGATCCCAAGAGAAACATCTGACCAACTTTGTTCTATTCATCTTCTTTTCTATCGCTAAGCACTGAATTAAAGCAAATTTAAGGCATTTCATAATTTGTTTTTCGATAAATGCTTTAATATATATCTCAAAACAATAGAGTTTAATAATTATACTCATTATTACAACTATCTCACCTAAATCTGAACAGTACCTTAATATTACTAATTATCAGGTAGTACGCCATAAGGAAATGGTGGAAGTCCCGAGGGAGTAAAATCTTAGCAAATGCGTATTTTGACCTAAGCAAGGCCTGTAGAGGACTCGGAGACCAATTGATCATGGTTGGCATAGGCATTATTTACACGGACCAGACTCAAGCGCAATGGTAAAGCTTTTCTCAGGAGTCTGACGACTAGTGTTTATGGATGATTGATCAGTGTGTGCCAAGACTGGCAAATGCAGATTCCTTTCCTGGGTGTTTGCAGCCTGAGACCGCTCACCTACAGAGATCATCTTGCCTACAGAGACCTCCTACCGAGACTAGCTAACCCTCCCACTGATAAACATTTTGAGGTTCCATATAACCCACATGAACACGGTGGATTTGATCAGAATGTCTAGTCGCTCCACTTCCATCTATCATGTCTTTCTGATTTTTAAAAGCGCTCTTCATTCCTCTCTTGAAAAAAAAAAAGTGAGCCTGTGGTCTTTCCAGGGTAGAATTCTTTCCCCCTCAACGTCCAGCTGTTGGATCCAGGAGCTTCTTTCTGTTGGGTGTCGGAGATTGCACAGCTGCCCCATGTCGCGTGGTCCTTTTTCTGTGTTGACATGGATAAGTAGTTCAGGCCGCTGTGCATTCACCACTCCAGCCCTTCAGGAACATGTGAGCAGACTACATGAGTTCTTCTCCTGGAGAGCTGCCCCGGCTCTTCTTGAAAGCCAGTCAGTGTTTCTTTTTGTAGCTCATTAATTTTCACTGCCAATTTTTCACACAGTTATACTTCAGTGGGCCTGTTTCCTGGTTAGAGACATTCGTCTGTTCCCACTTCTCATTATTCAAAATAGTACTATTGCTAGCTTTGTGGTACACATAAGCCTTCAGTCTATTTCGTCACTTAGTACTGTTGCTGAGTCCTCAGAGAAGCATTTCGGGCTTTACTAGGCATTGCCTTACTCCCCTTTAATATGTATCCCCGGTGCTTCTTATCATCTTAACACTTATTGGGTTTTTTTTTTTTTCAGTTTCATAATGTATAATTGCACCTCATTTTAGATGAAATTTTGTTTTCTGTGGTTATTAGTAATACCAACATCTTTTCATGTTTATTAGCCTTTTCATTTCTTGTTTCATAAACTTCTAGAATTGCTTGTCACTTAACTGCAGGGTTGCTTGCTTTATTTTTACTTTCCTCTAAGACTTCTTTTGATGATTCGAGCATGAATCCTGTAATTGTTCTTTGAAGCATTTGTAGCCATTTCTTTTCCTGTGTTTGTGACTAAACATCTGACAAAATAATTAGAAAGGAAAGATGCATTCGGACTTAATGTTTGAGAGGGTTCACTGGGTAGCTCTTGGATGGGAAGGCATGATGGATGGGAAGCATGGCTGTGGCAGAAGGAGCATGAGATGGCTCATGACATCTTTCCAGAGATCAGGAAGCAGACAGTCAGGCAGCCTTCAAAGCCCATCTTTCATCTTGGGATTTTATTTTAACATCTAGTCCATGTCCCAGACTTAGATTTGAGCTATTAGCTTTGCCATTTCTGATTGATAAATAAGTGTTTGTTGTGAGAGATTCTCACCACCTAGACAATACTGGGCTAGCTCTTGGGAAACTCTTCCCTCACTTTCCTAAAAGAATGTTGTATAGACCTGTGCTACCACACCAGGCTTAATAATGAAGGTCTCAATTATAGAGTGTGCTGTTTATGTATCTTTCTGTAAACTAGAGTTTTCTGCCAGACTGATCCTGTTTGTCCTCAATATGTCTGTCCTGCCTAATCATTTACTTAGATAACCCACCAGCCCTTTGAATGAAGTATTCTGAGAAGTCTGTGGTCCAGTCCCTACAAAGTCTTCTGAGTTGCCATGAAAGTAGCCAACAACGTAACACTTCCTCCTTTAGAGTCCAGACTTTGATTTAACCTGATCCAAGGGACCCTCTAAAATGAACAAAGAAAGCCCTGCCATTAACATGATCTCTATGACATGAATTCAGCCATTGTTCAGTGTGTTCAGGCTCTTAAATTTAGCAGCTAGGTATCTGGAACCAACCAGACATAGCCTTTAAGGTGTGAGAGCATCATTCTCCAAGGCCACCATATTTGCATTTTTCTGCAAACATTTTTGTCGTCTGGCTGAACTTGATTCCCTGGCTAGGATCAAGTTCAGATACGTTTGCAAAATGTGTTCTGTTCAATTGTCCTAGATAAAAAATGAGATTTAAACTTCTTATGCAAATAACTGAGGAAAGCATCCTGAAGATTCATTAACTGTAATAAAGCTTGCTTTTGCCAAATTGTAGCAGCATGTCCACATCTAGGCTTATTGCTGTTCATCATCCTATTTGCAAGTTTCAATACATGTCTTGTGATTTAGGTAGTCTAGGAGAGATTTTTAACAATATATTAGTGTGTGCAATGTACCCCTAGTAATTAAAACAAAGCCTTTGATTTAATAGTTTACTGTCTATCATAACTTTGGCCTATCCAAACATTTATTTGAAAAAAAAAAAAAGGCCCATTATTTAAGGAGTCCTTTATGCAAAAGCACATATTTAGTTCATTTCTCCCACTGGCATCTGTTGAATGGACTTAGTATATTCCAAGCTTCATGTAGGTTACTCAGGGCATAGTAATTAAATCAGTAATTATCATAGGCTCTTGGTTTTGAAGAATTCATGCATTTCAACAAGCACAACTGCCTGTGATTCCTTTGCTGTTTTGTAAATATTTATATGCAGATACACTAGCTTTAAAATAAGTAATATTTATTTGCTTCACAGTATCTGTGCTACTTTGTTTCCATTTTCATACAAGAAAATAGATAGTTCCAGGTTACATGTTTAGTTTTTGATGCATTGACATTCTTTGACTATAGCTAGATCCTGCATCTGCTTTTCTTGGCTTGTAATTTGGCTGAACTCTTTGATTATGTCTTTGGCCCAGCAGAAGTGAGGGCTTGAATTAGGGCAGTCTCGGGATGGTATGCCTTTTCTGGGTGTGGAGACACATGTCTGTAATCTGTAAGCTCAGCACTAGGAAGCTAAGGCCAGAGGGTCCTGACTTTGAAACTGGTCTGCACTATATATACTGAGAAACTGTCTAGCCTGCACTACATAGTGAGAACCTGTCTAGCCTGTACTATGTAATGAGAACCTGTCTCAAAAAAACAAACACGCCGGGCAGTGGTGGCGCATGCCTTTAATCCCAGCACTCGGGAGGCAGAGGCAGGCGGATCTCTGTGAGTTCGAGGCCAGCCTGGTCTCCAAAGCTAGTTCCAGGAAAGGCGCAAAGCTACACAGAGAAACCCTGTCTCGAAAAACCAAAAACCAAAAACCAAAAACCAAAAAAACACAAAAATATAGAACATGATATTTAAGTTGATGTTTAGTGTACTCACCTTAGAAGCCTGAGGGATTTTAAGGAAAATTTCAAGATATCCATTGTTCTTTTACTGAGTCTAGTTGAGAGATTGTGAACTTAGCCAGCCTTTTTTTTTTTTTTTTTTTTTTTTTTTTTTTTTTTTTTTTTTTTTTACCATTTCCAACCTCTGTATGGAATTCTAGTTCATCTCTACTTCGAAGTCATTTCCTAGAAAAATCTTACATCTCTGATGAGAGGCATTTGATTCTGGTGTTCTAGACTAGATTAAAAAAAAAATGCAACCAACTTTGTCAAATGACTTTTTCTCATGCCTATTTTGACCCAGACCAAAGCTCCACTTATCACTCAGTCTGTCACTCATAGTTCAGACATTTGTGAAACCAAAGCACGTAACTGTGAGGTGAGGCTCAGAGTAATTATTAGCTTCTCTTCTTGATTCGGTTATTTGGCTAAAAGACTTTTTATCTAAACATGGGATATATGATCACATGCACATACTTAAGGATCTCTGAATACCTTGTTATATAACATCATATACTTACTTATATCGGAAACATTGTACAAGTGAGTGTAAGTTATGAAGAGAATGGCATTTTAAGGGGCAGAAGGAAGAGCTGACAATGTGGAAAGATGATTAAGCTCCTAGAGTAGGTGTGAAACACCCCTCACTGCAGGCTCTTAAGTTCTTGCTAGGTTTCCTTCGGAGAACTATTTTGACTCATGGTCAAACTGGATAATAAATTGGCTTAGAAGATTCCTAGAAAATTCTCATCTGTGGATATCTGTGGGAGTTCTCACTTTTTCAAATATCATTATCTCCTATGTTCATAAAACATACAATAGCCTTTGAAGATACTCATACGCTCCATGTCACATTTGCCTTTTCCATTTAATGCATAATTAAGCCATAAAATATCTCTTCTTAACAAATAGAAAGTGTGTCTCTTCCGAAGCAAATGATGTTCGAGAAATGATGAGTCCTAAAGAGGATAAAGCACACAGTGAATAAAATACTTGACATGTTCTAAAACTTATTTTGTTTTCAATTATAAAGTATTAAATGAGTTGCTTTCTTGCAAGAGGAATAGTTGGAGAAGAATCTTATTAGAAAAAGGGCTCCGTGAAGTTGAAAGCCCAAAGGATGTAATTACACATAGGCTAGAGGTCCGAGGTCGAAGTTTCCTGCTGCCCAGGGATGCCCAGCCAGTGTGAATGTCATGAACTTGGATGGTTGCCTGCCAACCTCTCCTACACTTTGTAAGCTTAATGCTTCTTGGTAATGATCCACCAAAATGATAAAATCCATTTATCATGCTGTGGATATGGTTTAAATAGTTCACAAAACCTCCTTGTTCCTTATAACACACACACACCAAAATGATAAAATCCATTTATCATGCTGTGGATATGGTTTGAATAGTTCACAAAACCTCCTTGTTCCTTATAACACACACACATTTGTTATAAATATGTCTTAGTTTATTAGTTTATTCCTCAAAGACTTCATGGCATTGTTCATACAATTATTTAAAAAACACAGTGAGATCCTTGAATTTATAATGAGACATTTTAGATATCAGGGTAGCCAGACAGGAGACAAGGAGGAGAAATAAGCACATGGTGTGCAATCAGAAATGCCAGTAGGGATGAGTTGGGAGGAAATTCTATCTACTAATAGTCTAGATGAAACAAAACTCTGAGACAGATGGCTAGAACAAGAATAAGTTAAAATAGCCAGTAGGTCCAATCCAGAACAACTGTTTCGTAGTCTATGACCCATAAATAGTTTTACATTTGCTAATGCTTAAAAAAAAAAAACAACAGTGAGAGAACTAGTCCTGCCCTACGCCAGCTACAGCGCACAGGAGAGCGGGCCCTACACCCTGCCTGGTCAGCACACTAGAGCTGCTGCCCCTGTCGTCTGGTGCTCAGGGGAGCCAGTCGTGAGGGCAGGAGAGCAGAAAAGCTGACAGACACCCCCTCCCCTTGTGTGCCCCTTATGGCAATTGGGAGAGAGGGCCCTGCACCTTGCTTGGGCAAAATAGTAGAGCTGAGTGTGTGTGTATGAATGACCGGGATCTGAGGACCTGAGAGAAGGAGAACTGGCCCTGCTCCTTGCTGTAGGCTGCACTGGGTGAGCTAGCCTGGGCTGTGCTGGAGAGCTAGCCCAGGTAGTGATGACAAGGGAAAGCTGCAGGCTAACCAACCCAGCGACGACTCAGACCCAGAACCAGGGGTATGAGTTAGCCCACCCCAACATCCACGTCATCTACGAACTGTAGGAGCATGTGAGGGTACACACCTACAGATCCAAAATAGCAGGATCTCCATGACACAGGACAACTGCAGGATATCCAAGAGGAGCCCCAGTGAGAGCCCGTTATCAGTGGCATAGCAGAAGCCAGAGGCCTGAGCCCAACTAATGAACACTGGGAAATAAAGATGAATGGACTACAGGGTAAACTGTGTGACTCAATGGGCCACACTACAGCTGCCAGGACAAGATTTTTTTCTCTCTCTTTTGCTTGTTTGTTTGTTTGTTTATTTTGTTTGGTTTTTTGTTTTTCTTTTAAATTTGCTTTTGTTTTGGGGGAGGAGGTTGCAAGGGCAGAGGGCAGATGTGAGGGATTGGAATGCATGATGTGAGATCCACAAAGAATCTATGAAAGTTATAAAGAACAAAAGAAGACTATTTCATAGCATATTGAATTCAGGTTTTGGTGTTTTTATTGGAACATACTCACCTGTATTTAATTTTCTAGGATTCTTCCCAACTCTTAGAGCAGAGATGGAATATTTACACCAGACAGTGTTTGGCCTTTCATGTTCTTTTATATAAAAAAATTTGTCAGCCTTTTACCAGAGGATCTTGCAAAAGTCAAATTATCATCAGTAGTGAGTATATTTCCTTGATTTGATTGGTAGCCATCCAAGCAATGCTTGTTCAAAATCTGTATCTTGGTTTATGAACCTGATTTACAACGTTAGAATGTTGGAGCTGTCATGGGCTCTTTGGGGTAACCAGAATTCAGCCATGTGTGGAAGAGTAGGAGTGATACCTAGCATTGGTTTGTGTTGATGACTCAGTGAGGTCGTGCATTTAGATGTTAACTGTGTTAGCCTTGCACCTAGCACAGAGCACATACAGAAGAATCACCTTCATCATTATTATAAATAGCAGTAGCAGCCTTAACTGGAGGTCCAGATCAACTGGGACATCAAGGTATAGAAAGATCATTCAGGAAGAGCAGACCTGAATGTGCACTCAGTGCTCATCACTTACCCCTGGCTACCTGAATCCCACTTCATCTTCTTGTGCCTCCTTTCTGTCCTAGTCAGCTCTCTGTTCTCTGACAATATTGGAGTTAATGAGATCAGAAGCGGGGTATTTTTGCTCATGATTTCAGAGGTTTTAATCACATTACCCCATTGCTTTGGATTTAGGGCCCTATTGCATCATGGCAAAAGTGTGATGGAGAAGGGTCTATTTACCTCCTCATGTCTAGGAAACAAAGAGACAGATGGGAAGGAACCAGGGTCTTCATATCCCATTGGAAGGCATGCTCCAGTGCCCTTAAATTCCTCCCACTGATGCTGTCTCTGAGAGTTTCCACCACCTTCCAATAAGGGCACAGGTGGGGAACTAAGCCTTCAATCTTTGTATCCTTGGGGAATACTATCCAACCATATCAGCCCACAAATCAGTAATGAAAATAATGGTGCATCTCACTAGTGCTCATGTTAGCTCTTCCACCCAGTGTCTAGAACAAAGCCTGCCCCCTTCTGACTGGTACATGTTTATTATGCCCAAGGGGATCTGACTCATCCTGATGCATATGAATCTTTCCTACCTCAGTTTTCACTTTCCCTTTAAAAATGTCTCCTTTGCTCACAGGCATGCATTTGTGCATTTCTTTAGCATTTCCTATTTAAGTTGAAATTTGTTTTCAATTAGGAGTTCATTTTCTCCTGCTGCTTGCTTCACTACTGGAGTCAAGGTCCAGCTGGCAAGATCAGAAACGATTGCCACAGGAAGCCTATGATGCTACCAGCAGTGGCTTCTGGGTTGGCATGTTGCATTTAACACGCCGTGGGAGATTTACAAGGAGAACAATATATAAAACACATTCTTCTCATCACCACTCCCTAAATCTCACATATTTTCACACTGCATTTGCCTGGCCAAAAATTAAGTGGAGAGGTAGAGATAGCATCTATAATCCTTTTTCAGTGTGAGACACAAAACCCTCTCTTGGCCCTTCACCCCCATCCCAGGTATTCAGTTTCCAGGAGCTGCCAATTCGTAATGGAGAGGACTGGTCAACAGAAACCCTTTCTCAGAAAAATAAAAACAAATTCTTAGTTTTTCCTACTTGCTCCTACTCCTTCAAGCCCTTCTTCAGCTGAGGGCCAGAAACCAGTGGCAACTGTGGCTTAATGAGAAGGAACTGTTGCAAATTAGTCTGGAAAGTACGAGTTATGTTCCTTATACCCATGATCAGCCCCAAACCAGGCATAGAATAAGTGCTCAAGAGTACCTGAATATTCTCCATGTTAACACCATAACTCATGTTTACTCCTAAATTGAAGTCAATAGAATTATAGATGGTAAAAGCTCTTTTCTGTGAACATGTGCCATAATGGGGTTCAAATGCCATGACCTCTGAGTCACTTTCTCTAGTTGGCAGTTAGCAAGGGTACTCTACGGTGTGATCAACAGTTAAATCTGTGGCTTTGTTGTAAGGAAAGTGCCCCTGGCTTTGCTTCTGGTATGGAATCAAGCTGTGCAAATTATTCATCATGTCTGATACATCCATTGTTTAGGACTGGAATGAGGAAATTGGTTCTATCTTCTGTTGCTAACAATTTACTAATAAGTTATTATCAGAGCACTTCAGAGTCCTATCAGGAAGTCTGTGCATTTATTTGAAGCTGGTTTGAATCATAAGTACATACATGTGATTACCATAAAGCAATCAGAATATGGCAGACTTACTAAAAAGCCATGAAAATCAAGACACTCTCCAACTTGTTCTAAAACATTGAAAAATTGCAACTACACAATATTCCACAGAAAGTGATGGGCTTGCTTAAGTGGGCTGCTGGCATAAAATGGCCAGAGGTTTTTACCTGTCATGTAATGAGCCAGAAGCAGAGCAGAGGGGGTCTTTGCTTCTCTCTCTTTGCCTGGCAATGGAACATGAAATTAATGATCTTTGTTTCTAGACCAACACCGATAGGGTAAAATTCTCACTGGATTTACTAAATTAAAGGGAAAATGGAAATGTCTTGAAACATGAATGTTTATAATAAAGACTTTTGATGCATTTTACAGCACAGCAGCTGTTAGATTCATTTTGCTAACCACACTTACAATGCTTTGTTGTCTTCCTTGTACTCAGGAGAAGCTCAGCTAACAGATGATGCTTGAGCTTAAGGAAGGTCTCTGAACACAGACACATGTTTTCTTAGAACTCGATTTCATGGATCATATATATGCATGTTGGTAATAACTGTTTAGAACCATGAGGATTTAGCAAATGAAGTAAGCAACCAAAGAATTTTACTTTTATATCACTGATCATAACAGTCTTTATTGCTTGTCCCCCACACCCCCAAATCTGGAGACAGAACTATTCAAACTCTTAAAAAATAAAGAGAACAGTATAACACACGCAGTCTACTGCATATACCTATCACTCAGCTGAAATAATTTTCAGCATGTTGTTTTGCCATTTACCCTTTCTGCCTTTTAATAATTCTTTTCTCTAGAGATATTTTAAGCAAAGCCTATGCCATCATTTTTCTGGCTGACTATTGCTTGTTGCAACTATGACTTTTTCATTTATTTTTAAAATATAACTTAGTGGTTATTGTTTAAGATTGCTTTTTTTTTTTTTTGGCCCATGAAATAAAATCTGTTGGAGTAGTCTTTGAAAAGCAATAAGCAGGTGTCTATCAGGGACCTAGCAAGAGTTGGTACCTAGTCTGAGCTCACTAAAAGGAAGTTGTATCAGTTGGTCACCCAAGGTAGTGGAACAGAATCATGTGGACTGTCTCACTCACTAATATCTGACAGCCCTATGAGGTCCAAGTATTCTAGTTGCAGGTGCACACCATCACAGCTCTGTTTTGACAACACCATTTGTTTTGAGTCCACTCTGTTTTGAGTCCACCATTTCATGGGTCAGCATATGACACTGAAATCCAAAATCAAGCAAGTGTTTCTCATTTGTGCCATGTTTTGAGTAGTGTGCCTCTATTTGAAAGATGGATACCTTTAAACCTCAGTTTTTTGCAACATGCATCCCTTAACTGTTTTTTAAGCTTCAGCATATTAAGTAGTACACAAATGAAAATCTTATATGCAAGCTGTTATTTGACTTTGCTATTATGAGGAATAGCTTTTTAAGAAAGTTGAATCCTTTTAGGTTTGAAAAACATCTCTTTATTTCTGGAAATCATTAGTCCAAAGCTGTTCATTGCTCATTATGCACAGTCCCTTGATGACAACTAGCTCATGCTGGTTGAGAAGATGGGGGTGATCAGTGTGACATGAATTTGTTGGGGTTTATATATAATTTCCCCAGCATGTTAATGGTTTGAATTGATAGATAGTTTTATCTTTCTGACACTTCAAGAGACAATGTTAGAAATGTCTTTCTTTTATGTAGGAAGAGCCTGAGTGGACTTCAAGGTTATCTTTCTTCTCTTTTTACTATGCCCAGCTTCTAGGAAAGCATGGGTACAGATACAGAGGAAAAAAGGCATTTATCTTGTGTTTATGTGGAAAAGATTATGAAGAAACCACTATTTAGATCATGTTTTTGATTTTGATGAAACTGTACTCAAAGTCGAAGGCTGTTTCTTTGAGCACCACATCTTAGATGACTATACATTCCTCTTATATGGGGCTCCCCGGGCAAACTGTAGAGGCTTCTTGGTGAAAATGTAAAGATTTAATTGTGTAAGTCTTTTTTATTAAGATTGTCCACTTCGTTAGCATTTTAGTTTTTTGCCTAAAATTCTGAGCAATCCACCTTTTCCAGAAGTTTTCTGACAGTTAGTGTGCAAAATTTTTGATGCTAGGTCACTCAAGAATGCATATCTGATGCTCTAAGTGTAGTATCTACATTATTGTTATTTTCTAATGACAAGCAACATTTTGGATTCTTCGTAATTGATATTTAAACTTAAAAGAACACAAGGAAAAGCTAAATATGAGGCACAGTGCTGCTTGTCTAACATGTATGAGGCCTGGCTTTGATTTCCAGCACCTTTAAACAAAATGAAGGGGCTGGAGAGATGGCTCAGCAGTTAAAAAACACTGGCTGCTGTTCGAGAGGTCCTGAGTTCAATTCCCAGCAACTACATGGTGCCTCATGACCATCTATGGTGGGATCTGATGCCCTCTTCTGGCATAAAGTTGTACATGCAGATAGAGTGTATGTATATATACATAAAATAAATACATAAATAAATCTTTAAAAAAAAACAGCTGGGCGGTGGTGGTGCACGCCTTTAATCCCAGCACTTGGGAGGCACAGCCAGGCAGATCTCTGTGAGTTCGAGGCCAGCCTGGGCTACCAAGTGAATTCCAGGAAAGGTGCAAAGCTACACAGAGAACCCTGTCTTGAAAAACAAAAACAAAACAAAACAAAACAAAAAAAACCAACAAAAAACAAAAACAAAAACAAACAAACAAAAGCCAATTACATTCCAATGGGTAGTTTCAGAGATTTCACCATTTTTCTTTTGGGTGTTATTATAAATGTGAAGAGAACAAACTAAAGATGTTTTACACATATTTTATATCTTAAAACATTTGAAATAAAGTAATCTGGACTCATAATTTTACTTTTTTTTGAAACTATTACAACCAATAGTACACTACTGAATTCTTTTATATTCAGAAACAAATTTGTTCGTTCTTTCTTTCTTTCTTTTCACAACATCCACAGTAGAACTGTCAGGTTTCCCATTCATGTTCATGGGTTTCTTTCTTCATCTGCACATAACATGCACAGGCACTCTCTTGGTTCATGCATTACTAGTTCTGAAAGAGAGAATTATGAATCATGCTGAACCCAGAGGTTCCTCCAGGCCAGAGACTTGCAATGCTTCTGAGCAACACCCCAACTCAGAAGAATTTAGGGGAAAATTAAAATCAAACAAAAAGATATTCGAGCTTTTAAATAGTTTATAGTGTTAGAATCTATGACAACCTGAGAATGTAGCTCAGTAATAGAATTCTTGCCTAGCCTGGGTTTAGTCTTCAGTAACACATTATAAAATCAAAAAAAAAAAAGAAAAGAAAGAAAGAGAAAGTATAAGTTTCATAGACTTAACTACTAAAAACAAAAAAACTACTCACAGTATATGAAAGAAAGGGGTGTGTATGTGTGTGTGTGTGTGTGTGTGTGTGTGTGTGTGTGTGTGTGTGTGTGAGAGAGAGAGAGAGAGAGAGAGAGAGAGAGAGAGAGAGAGAGAGAGAGAACTGGGGACAATGATCATGAATGTTGCCAGAGTTTTTCAGGTAATTTGCCACATGAAGGTCTTTAGTTGTTTAGGGATTGACAGTTTGTTATTGTTTGCCAGCTAGATGTCTCCAGAATATTTTTTGTTTGCTTCTTTGTTTGTTTGGAAATGATTAAGTGTACAAAAGTGTTGAAGGGGCCGGGCAATGGTGGCGCACGCCGTTAATCCCAGCACTTGGGAGGCAGAGGCAAGTGGATCTCTGAGTTCGAGGCCAGCCTGAGCTACAGAGTGAGTTCCAGGAAAGGCGCAAAGCTACACAGAGAAACCCTGTCTCGAAAAAACAAAACAACAACAACAAAAAAAATTGAAGGGAAGTTGAGGAAAGCCTATGCAAGGTGCATAAATTAATTGGGCTCTCCATGTTTTGTTTCGATCAATTAAAGCACAGTTCAAGTAATTTAGACTTAGTAAAGTAATCTGACTTAGAAGGAGGGCTACAGTTGATAAGCATTGATGCTGCTATGTTCCCATGAAGCTATTTGCTCAGCGTTGTCAAATGCTGCCATTCTAATCATGGTAGCAACAGAGTCAAACATGCCATGGCTAGAAGAGATTACCTGGGTCTTTTAGTGAAACCCACATTTTTCCAGAAGAAGAAATTAATCATCTTAAATGGGGCATACTTCACATGTCCCAAATATTTGTGCCTTTACTTTGTACTCACAGTAGCCCCATGACATCTATTTGTCAGCAAACAAACAGGGTTGGAAAGGTGTTACTGCATGCAAAAATCTCTTGGTTACATAGGAGTAGAGTTAGGATTCAAGCCCAGATGGACTAGTTATGAGTATAATTTATCCCAGGTGCTTTTTAGTAATTTACAAAAGGGAATGGTTATAGTCTGTTTCACAGAGCTTGTACTCAGCATGATGTGAAAAATGTGTACATGTATGTAGTGATAGAGTTTATTAGTCAGGGTTCTCTAGAGAAACAGAACTGATGTAGTAAATATATATATATATATATATGAATGCAATATATCCCATACATATGGGATTTATTAGAGTGACTTATAGCCTGTGGTCCAGCTTAATCCAACAATGGCTGTCTCCCAATCGAAAGTCCAAGAATCCAATAGTTGTTCAGTCCATGAGACTGGATGCCTCTGTTGGCAGAAGTAGACTCTAATACCACTGAAGGGAGGCCTCAGCAGCAAGACTTGTCCGTGGGAATGAGACAAGGAGGCAAAAAGCTAAAATTTCTTCTTACATGTCCTTTATATAGGCTGTCACTAAAGTTATGACCTAGATTTAGGGTGGATCTTCTGACCTCAAATGATCCAATCAAATAAAATCCCTCACAGGTGTGTCCAGCTGTTTGGGTTTTTAGTTAATTCCAGATGTAGACAAGTTGACAACCAAGAATAGCTGTCACAGGGAGTAATCAGTGTGTTTGCCTTGGGAGATCTAGAGAAGACTATGGATGAGAAGACGGTAGAGATGCCTCCTTATCAGACAGGCACGGACATCCTATCTGTGGAAGCTTTCCGTGTGTGTCATCGGGTGTGTTTTAATACTAGAGAGGAAATGTAAAAGAGCATGTTTACAGAAGTATTCAGTGTACAAAATTGGAAAAGTATTGTCCAAGTTCTTTCCTTTTAGTTTCTTTCCCTTTTAGTGCTAGAGACAGAACTCAGAGCCGTCCACACATTAGTCACACACTCTGACATCGAGTGGCCCTTAGTCTGGAATCCACTTACACTTCCAATGCATCACTTACACCGTGGACGCTCTCAGCTCCAGTTGGTTCAATTCAGCCAGTTGGGTGAGATCTGGATGATGATGAAGGTTTAAATCCCGGAAGATTGGAGGTAAAGGTGATTACATTTGGTGACTGGTGACTGGTGAGGCATTAAAGTTTAAATAGGTGGAAGTATATCCAATGAGTCCACCACTCCTATTTGCAGGATTTCCAGGGTCTAGTGATACTGTTACATAAGATGGAGAGAAGCTGGAAGTGAAAGGAATGTTGTGGTTTGCTATTTTCATTTCTTATTATCTACTGTTTCAATGCAAAGGAAGTAATATCTACAATTCATTCACATTAGGCACAAGCAGACCTATCAGAGATTAAAGAACATAAGATTATGTATATTAATGTCATATGTCTATAAATGCATGTGTGGGATTTCTTGCATCTGAATTCAAAATCTGTTAGTGTTCTATCTGTTAGCTTCTAGACAAGATATAATCAAACTAGAAAGTAACTGAAGACTCTTACATTAATTAGATATTATTATTAATACTAATAACTATTAGTCATGTGTATGTGTATGTATGGGCATGCCATGTATGTGTATGCAGGTCAGAGGACAACTTTTAAGAGGTGGTTCTTGCTCTGCACCTTGCTGAGGCAGGACCTCTTGTTTGGGCTGCTGCTCTGCTGCCTGCCTCAGATTAGCTGGCTCTTGAAGGTCTGATCTATTCCCCTGTCTCTTCCTTCTATATCAAGGTAGAATGGCTGGGATTACAGATGTGTGCCATAGCATTTGGTTTTTCACCAGGGATGCAGACTTGCGGTGAAAGCTTTTGTCTGCTGAGCCATCTCCCAGACACATAGCTCTATTTTTAAAATAGGTGAAGTTATATAGTTAAACAAAAACTTTAAAAATGGAATTATCCTGAATCCACACCTATTAGCCCCTTTCCCCCCTGAGACCGGGTTTCTCTGTGTGATAGCCCTGGCTGTCCTGGAACTCACTTTATAGACCAGGCTGGCCTCAAACTCGCAGAGATCGACCTGACTCTGGCTCCTGAGTTCTGGAATTAAAAGTGTGTGCCATCATGCTTCTTTTCTTCATTTTTCACCAGAACCTCTGGATTTATTTAAATAAGCTTACTGATCTAGTGAGCACCTGAGTATTCATTGTATTTACTTAATTGAGGGAGGTGCTATATATTGTGGCTGTTTTGAAACAGGGTCTCACAATGTAGCCCAGGCTGACCTCTATCCCAGGTTGGCCTCAAACCTGTGACAATCCTCATACCTTAGCCCTCATGTTCTGGATTAGAGGTGTGAGCTACCAGGCCGAGCAAATACAATTACCCCTGAATTATTTCAACCTTTATTATTTAATAGATTCGAAATGAGCTTAAATGACTAGACAGGCAGTCTTTATGAAGGAAAAAGCAGAAATAAATTTATACTTGCAGCTTCGTATCAGCTACATAGCTATACAAATGTAACAATATAAATAATAAGTTATGCTACTATAAAACATGTGGGAGTAAGGTGGGATATTTTTCTCTCTTCCCTCTACCAAAGAAAAGAAAAAAGAAAAACAAGAAATACAAGGCTTTGTTTATAATTCTAAATTTATGTTACAGATTTACCCAGGCTATACCATTGTCCACAGTGCCACCTATTGGTAAAACAACACAAATCCATCTACAGTCATTGGTACTGTATCCTCTTAAATCTCCTTGGAGTTTTGCAGGCAGCTGTTAGAAAGCAGATTGTCTGTGATCTGACTAAAATAGGAAATGAATCATGTGTCTCATGCAGAGATGCTCAATTTTGTCATTTAGTAGAGATCCAAATAGGATCTAGGAGGCAGGATATCCGACTTCCCTACTTCATAGCTCTGCCAAAAAAAAAAAAAAAGAGGCTGTGAAATTGCTTAGGGATTCGAAGCATTTGAAGCATTTGGCTGTTCTCACATATTGGGACGCAAGTGGAATTTGCCCACGTGACTCGTGCCTTGTACAAATGTAAGCCGAAGTGCTGAATTTTTTGGAACTGTGCTCTCTTGGAGCCTGTGTGAAATCACACAGCTATAGTGAAGGTGTGGGGCTGCCTGCGCAGACGCAATTTTAAAAAGTTAGTTTTATGAGAATACTCAGCATAGTTTCCCTCTCCATGTTAAACTGTAAAGCCCCTCTAAACAAGGATGCTGTTTCCGTGGAACAAAAAGTTAACTACCAAGTACTGTATGGTAAGTGGTTGAAGAAGTAATTGGAGTTTTTGCTTCTTGCTTTTTTTTGTTTGTTTGTTTTGTTTTTTGTTCTTTTTTCGAGACAGGGTTTCTCTGTGTAGCTTTGCGCCTTACTTGGAACTTACTTGGTAGCTCAGGCTGGCCTCGAACTCACAGAGATCCACCTGGCTCTGCCTCCCAAGTGCTGGGATTAAAGGCGTGTGCCACCACCGCCCGGCTTTTTTTTTTTTTGAGGCAGTCTCACTCTGAAGCCCAGGTAGGCTTTGAGCTTATGCTTACTGTCGTATTGAGAAAGCAGGCATGTGCTACTATGCCTGGCTTGAGGAATTCGTTTCAGTTAGAATTAGTAGACGTAACAAATACCAGGACCTCTCCCTTGAGCGGTGCCTATGTGTTCACCTAACACACACAGAAGCCCCCACACACTAGATACAAGTGAAGTAAAACAGGAAAATTGCTAAGACCTCCCTCTTCACTTGCTAGATTATGTATGCGCATGTTTCTTATTTGTATTAAATGAAAGTCATAATTAAGTCAGATTCCTTCCCACCAGCTGAACATTCCAGTTTTTATAGCACAGTGTATTCCTGGTGAGTTCTGCCCACTTTCCACTTACTGTGAAGTTGGTCTTTGAGGGAGTTCTTAGAGGCTGGCTGTACTAAACATTGCTTTATCTATTTAGAAATCAGGTGGACATCCCATGTAAACCACTAGAACACTGGATCTGTGGTGTTCATGGTCAGAAAACCAAACTTACCTCCTAGATCCTTAGCTCATGGCTGCTTCTAATCACGTGAGTTTAACCTTGGCTTCTGTGTCACACATCTTTTTAAAATTTTATCTTCTAGCTTTGACCCTCTTCATTTTCTCTTACAATGTCTCTAGATTTTGGATTCATCCACATAACTAATGATGATTTTCCTATCTCAAGTTTCTTAATCACATTTGCCACATTTTCTTCAATATGAAGTAACACATACAGACATTCTGAGAATTGGAGTGTGTCAAGATCTTTGGGGACTCACTATTCTGTCTTCTATTAAATGCTTCAAATAAATATATTAATTTAAATAATAGTTTGGTCACTACATAGAATTAAATAATGCTTTCTGAATTTATCTTAAATAACAAAGATTTGCTTTCTATTATGAGTTCTATTTTAAATTTAATTAAAAGTTAATGTTGAAGATAATTGCTTGGGGATTGATGATAGATTTGACAGAATAGCATTATGAAATTTTTTTTTACATGATTAGGGAATCCATGGAACAGAAGTATCTGAAACAGGCAATGGTGTTTGATGTGCTCCAAATGGAATTACAAAGATACTTGAATATTCTAATAAAAATAAATACCCTCATCAGTTTTTTGTAGATGCACAGAGAGAAACTGAACAACAAAGCCATGCTGTGGAGCTGACATTGATTAAGAAAAAACTGGATGCCAGCTCCAGCATAGTACCCCCTTTACCCATGCCTATGATAGTGATAATCATTGTCAAGTTGATTGACAGCACTTAGGATCATCATGGAAACACACTCCCGGGTGTTTCCAGAAAGGTATGCATGAAGAGGAATCCACCTAAATATGAACAGCCACATCCTGTAGATTGTGGTTTCATGTTGAGTACAAAGGAGAACCTTAGCTGAGTACTAGAATCCATCTCCCTTAGCTTTTTGGCTGTGGATGCATCGTGACCGGTTGTCTATCCCTTTCCTTCCAAAATGCCGTCCTCACCATGATGAACTTCATCCTCATAGTGTGAGCTAAACTGAGCTTTTCCATCCATAGATTGCCTTTGTCAGGTACTTTGTCACAGCAGGCAGAAAGGTAATTAATGCATTGTCCAACATCAGTTTTTGGAGGACCACTTTGTGAATAAAATTCAGTTTCCTTCATTGGGATTCAAATAATTTGTCATCGCAATGAGTAAATGAAGCATGAGCTCCAGTTCTGTAGTCTGTTACTTTTTATCATGTGTTGAAAGTATTTGAAAATCACAATTATTAAAAGCAAAGGTCACAGCTCATCACAGAAATTTATTCTCATGAAATCATGGAAGAAACCGAACCAATTAAAATTTGAGTGTTCACATTTTTATGCAAGGCTCACTTTTGAAAAGCTACAGTTCTACTTTGAATCATTGATTTCCAGGAAGAATCCTTTCATGAAGATCTTGCCCTGAATTTGATAAATGTATATTCTGTGTTATGATATAAAAAATAAGAAGAAAGGAGTTTGATTTTCAATAGAATACTATAGCAAAAAGAACGTATTTGGTGAGATTTGGCTTCTGAAAATATCCATTAACAAGATATCTTCCAAGTAGAATACTAAGAAAGTAGTGGTAAAATATTTGAATGGCAGCATTTTCACAGTTCAGTGAGGAAAAAGACCAAAATAGCTCACATTTTTGTAATCTGTTCTTATCTATTCTGGCATTTTTATAGAAAGGGTAGCTTCTTCATATTGGCATAATATAGAAGAGTTCATTGAAAATTTCAACATTTTCAAATTTAGTAATCTTAGAGTATAGTTTTGAAGATTCTGGTCAATTTTGTGAAGAAATTTTTCAATGAATAATATATTATTCTGAAAAATACTATTGATACACATTAGAGATGCATACAAATATGAGTATCATGAGTATCAAATATGAGTATCAGGGTATCAATGTATGTAGCTATGTATCAATGTTTTATGATACATTGACGTTTTACATTTAAGGACAGAAAATGATTTTTACAAAAATTATTTCATAGATCCAAGCTGACCAATGAAATCAGAGTCATGATTTTATGTAATTAATACTTTGATCGCACTTTTGTGTCCTCCAAACATTCTGGGTCGGCCTGATCAATTATATTGTAATCCTGTGCATAAAGCCTTTAGCACAGGCCCTGGTTCATTGTAATCTCTTATTATTTCCATAAGCAGCTTAGTGAGAAACCTCCTGATCCACGTAACCTTTCATAATCCCTTTCTCTGTGGCCTGTGGAAAATTCCCTTAGATACTGACTTCACTATTTGTGTGTGTTACTTTATTTTATTATTTTAACTTTTTTTGTTAGTTCTTTGGGAATTTTACATCATTCACCCCAATCCTACTCATTTCCCAATCCTTCCATATTTGCCCTCCACCCTTCTAACCTCCCGCCCCAAAAGAAAATAAAAAAATTAAAATCAAAATAAAAAAATGATCTGGCCAACCCCTCTGGGAAACGACCTGCTCCCCTATCAGTTGCAATCTTCTGTCACACCAGTCACAGCCATCACGTCTCCAGCTCTGCCATACTTGTTTCACTCTGCTCCTCCATCTTTCCTGCCTCTCCATCACATAGTCATTTGTTATAGTGGCGTTGGGAGTTGTGGTGTATCACACAGTGTACCCTTTTGCCCAAACAGCTTTACTTGCAAATGTTCACTGTGTAATGTGTTGTTGGTTCAAGGCCTCTGGCTTTTGGTACACCATCAATACTGGACCCTCACCGAAAGTCCCCTAGGATAGCCTGCTGTTGCCCTGAGTCATGGGGATCCTGTGGCTATGACTTGGCAGGATAGCCCTCTTCACCCAACCTAGAAGCTCATAATAGATGGGGTAGATGTTGAGGTGGACCAACTCAAGACCCTGGATCTGGGCCTGGGTGGTGGCTGAGTTGATGAGCCTGGGTCTCCACCAGGACTCCCCTCACAATTGTCCTTTTCATTTTTTCTTTCTCTAAGTAGCATGGCTTGTTAACTATATTTTCCTTATTTTTTTGCTTTCTGTGGCATTTGCTACTAATGGCATTTCTTTGAATGCTTTATTTAGGAGACACTATACTTGGCCTTCCCTTGATTCCTTTGGTGCCTCCTGGGAGGAGGCACTGATTTGCCTATGTTGTGGTATGACAGTACACTTGTCTGTTCAGCACAATGGTGCAAGGGCAGAGGCTCAGGATGGCTGAAATCCCCCATGCCTGTGCGCACCTAGTTGTCTAAAGAACTTCACAGGTCTGCAAGCATCAGTCTGAACCTCTATCACTCTTTCAGATGTCTGCTCTCTGTCTATCTCAGCCTTTCCTCACCTGCATTGCGTTTATCTTTCAGACTTGTGACCACATCCCTCTGTCCTCCATGACTTCAACCCAAAGCTCTTAGCTTTGACATGTATGTTAATTCTGCCTGTTGACTTCCTAGCCTTTTAAAGTCTGCAACTTCCTAGTTCAATCTTACTCTTGCTCAGAAAGGTTCCTAATATCTTTTATTAGGGTTTTACAATTCTTTTATTTCCATAACCTTCTTTATCCTTTCACCTCCCTCTTCTCCACCTAAACTGTCCAAAGTTCTCAGGACCTCAGAGCTTTGGTGCATCTTGGTTTTCTTGGGACATCATCAAAGACCTATTTGCCTTCCTTTGCATTGGAATCCTGGATTAGTCAGTGTTCCTGTGAGGAACAGACCCAAGAGAATGTGCAAATATTAAACAGGGATTTATAAGACTGAATTACATGATATGGTCTGGGTTTCAACAATGGCTCTCTTCACACTAGAGATGTTGAGAACTCAGGAGATACTCAGTCCATGAGACTAGATCTGGTGCTGAAGGCCTGAAGCATTCCTGAAGAGCTCCTGGTCTTCAACTCACCTGGAAAGGCTAAGAAGTTGGATTTTGATGTCAGCAGCAGTGGCGAAAGTAGGGTGGATGAACTCTTTGGCAACAAGCAAATGCAAGCAGGCAGAAAGCAAAGCTTTTTCTTTCGAAGTCTCTCTATCTGGGATTCTGTAAGAAGGCGCTGCCCATGTTTAGAGTGAGTCTTCCTACTTCAGTTAGCCCAATCAAGCACCTCTTCACAGGTGTTCCCACAGGCTCCCCTCTTAGTTAAGTCTCTATCTAGTCAAGTTGACAACCAAGATTAACCATCACAAACTCCATTAGCCAATTTCATCAGTCCTATGCACCACATCGGTAGAAATCTTTTGTCAGTTAAATCTCAGAATACCGTGTAGTTTAAGGCTCTGTTTGGTCACTTTGTTCTGACTAATACAGACAGTCCCGGACTTCATCATGGTTTGCCTGAATGATTTCTTTTATTTTAAAATTATTTGAGTGTTTTACTTGTGTGTATTTCTATGTACTCTGTGCATGCCTGGTACCTACAGAAGCCAGAGAGGGCATCAGAGTCCCTAGAACTCAAGTGACAGATGGTTGTGAGCCATCATGTGGGTGCTGGAAATCAAATCCAGGTCCTCTGGAGGAGCAACCAGTAATTACTGAACCATCACTTCAAAACCATCGAGTTAAGAGTTCTTGACTCTCAGATGGTGCCGGGTGGTATATATTCAGTAGAAACCGTACTTCAGCTTTGAATTTTTATCCATTCTTGTGCTAGCATCATCTTTGACAACATCCTGCAGGCAGAAGTAGCTGGCTGAGGTTCCCAGGCAGCTCCTGTGAGGTATATTTTTATATGTGGGTGTTCAGTACCTCACAGGAAGAGCAGCATCTTATTAGACATAGGCTTTCGTCACATGAGTTTGCTGAATCTTAGGCTCATGGATTTGTTCCAGGCACCTTTAAAGGAGACTAATCTGAACTATGTTCAGTAGGTCAAGTGTATATTTTATTTAACATATTTCCACTTAATGAAGGATTTATTGGGTTGTGACCCCATTACAAGTTTGCACCCGAATCTAAAGGGCTTAACTCTCTGCTTTGTTTCTACAGTTTTGTTATTCCCAGTTCCAGCGACTTTGACTCCATCTGGGAACCTGTTAGAAATGCAGAGCTATGAGTGGGAATGTACTTATTGTTCATTTACATTATTGTTGGAGAAGCCCTACCTGTAGTGTCAAGGGACTGAAGCCATCTGCAGGGTCTTCTTTGCTCATTACTTTTCAGGGAAATGAAACAGTGCAAATGAAAAGCACAGTGAAACACAACTATCCCCCCTTGGGTGATTAAAATGCTGAGCATCACAGCAAGGCGTTGGGGACTGGACTGGACAGTGGGAGCACTGATCCTGCAGCTGGAGTGGAAGTTGAAGCAGGCACTTGAACACGCAGGCTTGAGGGATTGTAGCTCAGTCCCAAAGCACTCTCCTAACATGCACAAAGTCCTATGTTCAAATCCCAGTACCATAAACAAAACAACAAACTATTGTATTTGGAAATAATTTTAAATTTAGGGAAAGTTGAAAACATAAAAAGTAGTTTAGAGTAGTGTAAAATGTAACTGTATTTCTTATCAAGAAAACCTATAGTTTAACATTGTTACAATTTAACATTGTATTTGTTTACTCCTCTTTATAGAAACATATTTATATTTGTATCATTGTTTTTCTTATTTTTTGCTCAGCTTCAAGAGCTATCAATCTTTTACTATCCTTGTCTCATTTACACTTGTGCTCACTGATATTTTTTAAAGCCATGCCGCTAAATACGTTGCATACATAAATGGGACATGGATGAAAAACAACACTATGTAAAAGGGGAATAGATAATTTTAGTTAAAAAACATGGCTCAGAAGTATACAGTCCTAGAAATCAAGGTTGTTGGAATTTATAAATACAGAAAATTGAAGCCTTGCATTCAGGCAGTTTCTTTTCTTTTCTTTTTTCTTTTTTCTTTCTTTTTTTTTTTTGCCTTTTGCAAAAATAGTGTGAACACTCCAACTTATAGCAGCAGTTTAGAGGCATAAATACTGAGGAATATTTTCCCTTCCTTTCTAACTGTAGATGTAGTTACTTCAGGGTGCTGGTGGGGTTAGTGAATTTGTCTTCTACTAAATGTGTCGAGTTGCCAGTGTCAGGGGCTGACCTGAGTGTCTCTTTATCTTTTTTACAATCTTCCAGGCAGACTTCATCCTCATCTGTATTTTATATTCATTACATTAGGTTATTATTGTGCAATAAAAATGTTCAATTTTGTCATAGAGTTGCTGATTAAGTGTTCTGCCTTGAACAAAATTATCACTAAATTGGAGCAGGAAAGGACCTTCTTTTAAAATTACATAATATTTTACACATGCAATAACACAATTTTGAAGCCATTGATGAATCTGCCATCTACATGTTACACATTTTAGCACTTAGCACATTGTTACAAAGCTTTGGCACATTAAATGGACTTTTAAGTGCAGAATCTTTCACAGACCCTTCTTTTCTGTCTTATTACCATAAGCACTCTCTTTGTTCTTTATTCCTTCCCTAATAAAATTCTCTAGAAGTTAGTGTGCATTTTAACAATGGTTTTTATGAAATGTAGAATGAATGGATCATTTTTTTTCTTTGTAAAAGGGTTTCACCATGTGGTCCTCGCTGGTAGAGAACTTGCTGTGTACACCAGTTGAGTCTAAAAATCACAGATACCACCTCCCTCTGATGTTCAACATTATTTTCATAAATGGCTATCTATCTATCTATATGTATATACATATATATATATATATATATATATATATATGCTTTTTGTTCTTACCTGTATGTATGTGTGAGAGGGGAGTACATGCACACAAGTACAGATGCCCACAAAGGCATTAAATTCCCTAGAATTAGAGTTACATATAGTTGTAAGATGCTGTTTATGGCCGAGTGGTGGTGGTGGCGGCGGCGGCGGCGGCGGAGGCGGCGGCGGCGCCTTTAATCCCAGCACTGGGGAGGCAGAGGCAGGCAGATCTTTGTGAGTTTGAGGCCAGCCTGATCTCCAAAGCGAGTTCCAGGAAAGGCGGAAAGCTACACAGAGAAACCCTGTCTCGAAAAAAAAAAAAAACAAACAAACAAAAATTGCCGTTTATGGATCCAGGAACTGAGCTAAAGTGGGCTTCAAGAGCATCAAGTGTTCTTAACTCTGGCCCTTCTCTCCAGTCCTGTCTACATCCTTTTGCATTTGACCTTGGCACACACTCACTGTACTTTAGGTACACAAAGTAAGAGTGTTGCATTTCATGACTATGCCATAGTTAATTTATCCAATTCGATATTGTCTATAATGTTAACAGTAGTCTTCTGTTACAGCAGGACAGAAGCTGGATTTGAGCTGGGTGTTGCTTGCCTTGCAGCAGCCTCTCCAGGGTGTGCCAGAAAATGAAAGGTTAGGCTAGATCATCTCAGATCTCCCATATTACTTGACTAGATCTTATTTGCACTCTTCCCAGCAGGAGACAGGCGCTCTCATTTTCCTCTGTGCCCTTCAACGTTAGGTTTCATTAGATATTTGAGCTTCTGTTATATATTACTTAATATCAAGCAAAATAGATGGTTGATTCACCTCACCTATATTTTCATCTAATTTTACAAGGAGAAAAATTCAGTTCCATTTCCATCCAAAATCTCTAACCTGTTCTTACCCCTAGCTTCATATGATGTGTCTTACATAGTATCAGTCATTTAAGGGAATGTCCCTATCTTAACAGACTCTTTTGGAATACTTTATAGTGTGGATTTTTGTTGGTGGTGTTCTCTGAAGTTTGGGTTAGTTCTGTTTTGTGTTTTAACAGCATTTTGTATATTTTTGGCACTCCACTGGAGATATGGGTGGAGCTCACAACACTTCCAAGTGTGCCAGTGAATCCTCACCCTCTGAGGAGCACAAAAAGCCATCACTTTGCTGTAGGGAGACTGTATCTGTCTCACCTGCCAGCTCCCCAACAATGACATGGAGACTTATTATTAGAAAGCTTGGTCAATAGCTTAGGCTTGTTTCTAACTAAGTCTTATACCCATTCCTATTAATTTATTTTCTGCCTCATGGCTTTATTATCTTTACTCTGTAGTGCCCATGCTGCTTTCCCACTTCCTCTGTCTCTGGCTGGTGACTCTCCAAGTCTCTGCCCTTCTTCTCAGTGTCCTCTCTGCCCCTGAAAATCCTGCCTAGCTATTGGCCATTCAGCTTTTCATTAAACCCATCTGAGTGACAAATCTTCAAAGTGTACAAAAGGATTATTCCACAATACTCTGGAGATTAAAGAACAAGGGCACAGGGACAGATGTTGCTTCCCTCTAGGGACTCCCAGGAGTGACACCACACAGAACAACAACATTTGTAAGTAACAGAATCAACCTAGTGCCTGACTATATCTGTCTCTGGAGGTAAGACTGTGCTTGAAGGAGGGTGATGGCTGAATCTGTCACACAGAATTTGTGACTGCTACTTTGTTAGAACCTGGGGGAGCTCAAGGGTACTCTTGCTATAAGCTATGGTGAAGCAAGCTGCTTGTAGTCCAGCAAGCCACGCTCAGCAGGGCGCTTGATATTCCTCCGCAGTTCATATTAATCCCATGCTGCCTCCTGGATATTTGACACCACACTCATTTTCTCCTCAGTCACTTCTTTTAAAATGTGGACCTTTCTTCTCCTTTACCGTTAGACTGGTGCGATTGAAGGGCAGCTCCCACCTGTGCTAGTCTTTTGCATGTCCTCTTATTCTGAAGCTACCGGGGCAGCACTTCCATCCCAATATTCTTTCTTTCTTTCTAAGTTAGTGTATGTCAATTATACAGAATATTAAGTTTCATTCTGACTTCTTTTGTGGGTGTATATGATATACATTATCTTAAAGCAACAGCACTCTTTCCTCTACTCTACTGATGCAAAACCAGCTGGATCAGCTGCTTATTCATTTACACTGGCTTTTATTTTTCATGGCACACCTGTTTTAATCAGATGTAAACATCGTTTCTAGAAGCTATCAGACTTACCTTTTTTATTGCATTGATCAGGACCATATAACATACCCAACTGTTCTCTAAACTACTGGCAGAGGGTTTAGAGCAGCCACAGTTGGTTTAGCCCAAGCATTAGATAATTATAGTTCACAGATGTGGTCTGATGCATTCTCTGGATGATTGAGAGGCTAAGAGTGGCTTCTAAGATTGGCTCTTAAAAAGTTACTATATTGGAAAAAAGTCAAAGGAAGAGACTATTCCATGGTACATAAACATTAAAACAGAATTCAAGTTTCAGATTGAGTTAATAACATCTCATTAGAACACAGGGCAGCTCACAAGCTGTCATTTATATTGTGTTATAATGACAGAGATTCACAGTTGTCAATGAAATCATAAGGACTGCAAAATGGAAAGCATGTACTAACTAGCCACCTATAGTAAAAGCTTACTGAACTCTGGTTTAAATGAAACTCGTAATCTATTGGAAAGATCTACTTACCCTGTAGAACAAATCTAGTCATGGTTGGCAGATCCTTGGGTGGCTATAACTAAGTGAAGGCCCACAACAATGTCAGCCTTATGTGGAATGTTGCGGTGGCCAGCTGGCTTCCCCTCTGCTCCTCACCTCCCCTGCATGTCACTCATTTGGTCAGCCACTGGCATGGTGGCCATTCTGTAGCACCCTTCTTATCTTGTCCCTTTTCCTGCTGTCTTCTCGCTTCTAGTGACTGAAGGCTAAACTCTAAGCACTATTCAGTGTCACCGGGGCTCTAGTTCCTTCTTTTTTATTTTTTATTTATTCTTCTCTCATGTATTACATGCTAACTGCAGTTCCCCCCATTCCACTCCTCCCAAACCCCTCTTCATCTCCCCTCGCCTCCAGATCCACTCCTCCTCCATTTCCTTTTAGAAAAGAGCAGGCCTCCCAAGGATATCAACTGAACATGGCATAGCAAGTTACAATAAGACTAGGCACATACCTCATATCAAGCCAGTTGAGGCAACCCAATAGGAGGAAAAGAGTCCCGAAGGCAGGCAAAAGAGTTAGAGACAACCTCCACTCCCACCATTGGGAGTGCCACAAGAACACACCAACCATAACATGCATGCAGAGGACCTAGCTCAGACCCATACAGGCTGCGTGACTGTCACTTCAGTCTCTGTGAGCCCCGATGGGCCCTGCTTTGTTGATTCTGTGGGCCTTGCTCTTTTGGCATCCTTGGTCCCTCTGGCTCCTACAATCTTTCCTCTCCCTTTTCCCCAGGATTCCCTGAGCTCCGCCTAATGTTTGACTGTGGGTCTCTACATCTGCTCCTATCAGTTACTAGATGAAACCTCTCTGATAATGATTATGTCTACAAGTATAGCAGAATATCATTAGTAATCATTTCATTGACGATCCCACTCCTGACCTATATTTTAAGCATTTTAGAAACAGGATTTTCTTACTTTCTGCAAGTATGCATCCCTGGACCTGCACAGATTCATGCTTGTTCTTTTTAGCTAGAGAACCTTAACCAGTATGTAAGCCACACACCTTTTAAAATTGGAAATATATTCTTTTTTTCATACAATATATTCTAATTATGGTTTCCCTTCCCTCAACTCCTCCCACTGAAATCTACATCCTTTCTTTCTCTCTCAGAAAACAAACGGATATCTAAAAAATAAATAAAAGGTAAAACGAGATAAAATAAAAACAAACAAGTCAATAGGACAAAATAAACAAGCAGGAAAAAAGAGCCAATGAAATAGCACAAGAGGCACATACAGATGTGAAGACACACTAAGTCACCCATAGACCCCTTAATCCCAAGGTGCTAAGCATCTTTCAATTTTCACCCTCTCAAGAGCCTCTGACCTACCTAATGTGTATTAGCTCCCAAACTGCAAAGTAGTTTGCATCTGTCCCTCCTTCTCTTCCTCCTTCCTTTAGACTCCCCCCAGTCTCTCCCACTCTCTCTATAGCTCTCCCTTTTTGGAGACTAGATCATGCCATGTACCTCTGGCTGTCCTGGCATTTACTATGTGGCCCAGGCCAGCCATAAAAGGGCACAGTCTTCCTGACTCAGCCCTTGAAGGAGGGATCGTAACCATGTATGGCTGTGTACCCTCTCTCTCCTTCTGCTAGATAATCTGTCTTTTTACCTCTGGTCCTCGAATCAAACAGTCTTGTAGTGGTGAGTACATAGTTAGTCCCTGAGCTCTAAGTCCCAGAACTCATCCAACCTCCCCAGTAATCTTTCTGAGCTTTTTTCATAGGTTGGCCTAGGCTTTTGGGATGAAGAACTACTATTTTAACATGGTTACAGTAGTTTATACTTAGCATACTGAAGATATTGAATAAGGGATAGTGTATTAGAAGTTGGGGCAGTTTATAGACAAAGTATCTTAAAATTTCATGGTATCTAAATTATACCTCAAGATAAGGAATTTTAAAAGTTGGTTAATAATTTGATGTACAATCCATTAGGGAAAATTGGACTTCTATTTTTATTTATTAATCTATTATTTGAGAATTTCATACATTCCTGTAATGTTGGAACAAATCTACTCTCCATTTCTTCCCCTCCAGCTCCCCATCACACACTTTTCTCTCCCGCCCTTATATGCTCTTTACCAATAACTGGGCCAAGATGCTGTGGCTGTTTCAGTGATAGGCCTTAGGAGGGGAAGTTACTATCGTAATTCTGCTAAATGGACATAGAATTGAACTTCCTCATAAGTATTGATCTTTGTACTCATAGATCAGCGCTTCTATTGACTACCACCAGAGAAGTTTTGTTTTGCAGTTGTGGCAGTTACTATGGAGACCCACAACTAGTCAGTGTACAGAGCATTAGAGAGTGCAGAGCACTGAGCTCTACGTAGGACACCTATGTCTCAACTCCTTCCAAGGCTCGGGGGTCATTGCAGGAGAGGGACAGAAAGATGCTAAGAGCCAGGGGTAGTGGATGACGCAGCAAACCATTGTTTTCCAGTTACTTAACACCTAAAGAAAGCTCTAATGTGTATGTTGTTGTTTGCAGTTTAGTCAAAGTAGTCATGTCTGATCAACTGTTTTCTACACATATTTATTGTCTAAGAAACAAACCTCAGGCGGGCGGTGGTGGTGGTGGTGGTGGTGGTGGTGGTGGTGGTGGTGCACGCCTTTAATCCCAGCACTCGGGAGGCAGAGGCAGGCAGATCTCTGTGAGTTCGAGGCCAGCCTGGACTTCCAAGTGAGTCCCAGGAAAGGCGCAAAGCTACACAGAGAAACCCTGTCTCGAAAAAAAAAAAAAAAAAAAAAAAAAAAAAAAAAAAAAGAAAAGAAAAGAAAGAAAGAAACAAACCTTAATAAACAAAAGACATATAAACGATCAACAAAATTACCATGAAGATACAGGCCTCTAAAAATTGTAGTGTGATTGGCCATAAACACAGCTCCATGGACAATGAGGACTCCCCAGTTATTCACACTTAGAAGTACACAGTTCGCCGGGCGTTGTGGCGCACGCCTTTAATCCCAGCACTCGGAGGCAGAGCCAGGCGGATCTCTGTGAGTTCGAGCCAGCCTGGCTACAAGTGAGCTCCAGAAAGGCGCAAAGCTACACAGAGAAACCCTGTCTCGAAAAACCAAAAAAAAAAAAAAAAAAAAAAAAAAAAAAAGAAAAGAAAGAAAGAAACAAACCTTAATAAACAAAAGACATATAAACGATCAACAAAATTACCATGAAGATACAGGCCTCTAAAAATTGTAGTGTGATTGGCCATAAACACAGCTCCATGGACAATGAGGACTCCCCAGTTATTCACACTTAGAAGTACACAGTTCGCCGGGCGTTGGTGGCGCACGCCTTTAATCCCAGCACTCGGGAGGCAGAGCCAGGCGGATCTCTGTGAGTTCGAGGCCAGCCTGGGCTACCAAGTGAGCTCCAGGAAAGGCGCAAAGCTACACAGAGAAACCCTGTCTCGAAAAACCAAAAAAAAAAAAAAAAAAAAAAAAAAAAAAGAAGTACACAGTTCACCTTACAGGCCAGTTATCCACAGTTTGACCTTGGAAAGTTGAAGGTCTTGAACTTCAGCTTCTTCTTTGTAAAGAGGGCTTGGGAAGACTCTCTTCACTCCTCTGTACCGTTATGTGAAGATTACGGAGTATGGGGTGAAGCACCCAATTCAGTAAGTCCTGTGTGTCAGCAAGGTGCCAGAGCTGCGTCTGAGCACATGGATGGATGTAGTTAAGAGAGATGGGAAGTATATGGACTGCAGTGCCATGCTGCTTTTGCCGAGCCATTGAGTGGCTGACCATTGTTTGTTTTCATCCACCAGCAAGCTACTACCACTAATGATAAAGTGAGCCCAATTAGGCATTGATGGAGTACAGAATGAAGCAGAAGAAGGACTTAGTTTTCCTGATGCCAGCACTCAGCTGGGGTGCCACTCCGATTCACCAACCAGCATTAGCTGTTACCTCTAGGGAACTATTTATAGGAGCATCACTTACAGGTCCAGAGAGGATCCTTGCTCTTGAAAGGGACTCATGGAGAGTGGCCTGGAGGAAGGGAAGCAGAAGGAGACTAGGGAATCTGAACCTAAAATTGCTCACAAGAGAAAAGGATAGCCGTTCCCCCATGTGGTTGCCAGGAGAAAGATGCATAGGAGCAGAGTTCACCAGAAGCCAGACAAGAATTCCCAGTCTCCATTGTTATTCAACATATTACATGGAGTCTTCTCTAGAACAATAAGAGAAAGAATTCTAGTGAGAAATAAGTCAAATTATTTTAGTAGAGTATATGATTCATCCTCAAAGAACCCAGTGGACTACATCAGCAAAAAATTAGATCTGATAAACACTTTCAGTAAAGTTGCAGGAAACAAAATCAACATACAGAACATAATAGCGTTTTCATTTACTAACAAGAACTTATTAGCTATATCCCATCCACAATATCTTACCAAAACCTCGTAATAACCAATCAAGGAGGTGAAAGACCCACTATAAGCAAACTTTGAGCCATTTTTTTTTTGGGGGGGGCAACAAAGAATTTAATACTTTCGATGAAAAAATCTTATATGCTTCTGCACTGGCCGATTTGATGTTCCAGAAATGGCTACATTACCTAAAATAATCCACAGATTCAATGCAATCACCATAAAAATTCCAATGACATTCTTTACAGAACTAGAATATAGTATCCTAAAAACTGATATGGAAACAAAAATTTTGGACACCTAAAGCAAGCATATGTGGATAGAACACTACTGGAACATTCATAGTATCTGACCTCAGATTAATCTTTAGAGCCCTTGTGACAAACACAGCATAATACTAGCAAGAAATCAACATGAAGACCAGTGGAATAAAACAGAGGACAAGAAATAAACTCATACATTTGGTGACCTAATTTACAACAAAAATGCCAAAGACATTTACTGCCAAAAAAAAAAAATGCAGTCTGTTAACACAGTGTTGATAAAACCACATATTCATCCACAGAAGGATGAAATTAGATTTGCGTCTTTCACTCTGCAGAAAGATCAAACTGTATCAAAGACCTCAATTTAAAGCCCAAAGTACTGGAAATGAGGAAATGATAGAGGAAAACAGGGAAATAATTCAAGCTCAAGGCAAAAGCCTTACCTTTCAGAATAGGACTCTAACATGTGGAGTAACTCCAAGCACTGACAAGTGGGAAGACATAGAATAAATCTGGGTAGGGCTGGAGAGATAACTCAGTGGCAAAGAGTGGGTATTGCTCTTTCAGAGGGCCTGAATTCAATTCCTAGAACCCACATTAGGGGGCTCATAAATGCCTGTTAACTTCAGCTCCAGGGAGCATCAGAGGTCCTCTTCTGGTCTCCAAGGGCATTGCATACATATATACAAACCCATATAGGGATATGCATGAAGATAATTAATTTTTTTTTAAAAAAATCATTAAAGAAAATCTGCACAACAAAGAAAATTATCAGGCTGTCTTTTATGGATGGGAGAAAAGTCTTGGCCACCTGTTCTTCAGACAGGAAGTTAAAATGTAGAATATATGAAGAACTGTAAAAACCAAACTGCCTAGAAACAAGTGACATCATTGCTTTCTCAAAACATCAAAATAGAATTACAGTATGACTCAGCCATACCACTCCCAATCATATACCCAAAGCACTCTAAATTCTACCATGGGGATATTTGTACCTCTGTCATTGCTGAACAATATTCACAATGTCAAGGAAATGCAATCAGCCTAGGTATCCATCAGGAGATGAATAGATCATGAAAATATGGCAAATATATGCACTAGCATGTTAGTCATCCATAAAGAGAAAATAAAATGATGAAATTTGCAAGAATCTGGATGGATCAGTAAATTATTATAGTAAATGAGGTAACCCAAATTCAGAACACACTTGTTCTTTCTTGTATGTTGGGCCTATTCTGAGTTTTCATATGTGTGTACATATATGGGCTGAGGCATGAAACTAGAAAGAGACCCATGGGTGGTAGAGAAGAGGGTGACAGGAGAAGAGGTAAGGAGGGGCAGTCAGTACATGTGGCTTGGAGAGGGCAACAAAGGAGGAGACAAATACATGTGATGATCAGGGAGAAGAACCAGAGAGGAGAATCCACAGAAAAGTGTGAATTAAAATGCCTTAGTGAAACCCATTACTTATGTTAATTTGAAAGTAGAAAAGAACAATCACAGAAAATTAACCACCAAGTGCATTGAGAGAGGATGCATGTCGTATGTGAGGGATGCATTAAAGTCATATATGAGGGATGCAGTAACAAACACTGGAAAGATCGCTCCATGGTTAGGGAGAAGGTTTTTATTGTAGGTGTGTGTGTGTGTGTGTGTGTGTGTGTGTGTGTGTGTGAGAGAGAGAGAGAGAGAGGAGAGAGAGAGAGAGAGAGAGAGAGAGGGAGAGAGGGAGGGAGAGGGAGAGGGTAGGGAGGGAGAGACAGAGGCAGAGATGAGAGAGAGAGAGAGAGAGAGAAGTAGAGAGGGATAGAGAGACAAAGAGGGAAGGAGGAAGAGAGGAGATAGATGATAGATAGATAGATAGATAGATAGATAGATAGATAGATAGATAGATAGATAGAAGGTGGGGAGAAGAGCAGGCTGGCAATTACCAGGGCTATGGGAGTAGAGAACACAGCAGAAATGGTGGGAAAGTCCTTCCCGTTAAAAGAGGTTATGCTGTAGCAGGAGCCCAGCTTAGCTGGGACAGCCTGGGAACTAACATGGGGCTCTGATCTATTGGAGGCTTGAGTTCATAGAGACCTAGATGCCCTTTCCAGAGGTTGGGGGACTGTAGGGGCAGATAATGGCTTTTCCTGGCAAACAGAAACTCACTTTGCAAGGATTCTGAGGAATGCCAAGTGTTTACTAGATCAGAATCTAGTTAGTCTCAGTTCAGCCTGATCTAAGCCCCAATCGCCATCTTGGGGGCTTGAGACCTGACCTATGTATACTAAGCAAGTAGGAGACTGCATGGAAAGCCTAAATAAACATATTTTATGTTGCTTTGTGAAGCATGTTACAGTGGCTGATGTGAGACATGACTTTGGACAAGCATATGGTCATTTTTTATAAGAAGGATGACTCACAGTGGCATTATGTAATTTTTAATTGCATAATTCAAGACTAATTTGTAAAGATTCATGAGGCAAAGCAGCATTAGCAAATCCAATTGTGTAACTAGAATTTATTATTCTCTCCTAATGGGTTTAAATTATATATTCTTTTATTTTACATTTTTGGCATAAACTGATATTTGAGATGAATTTTTTTTGGCTGTCCTCTCTCAAGTGCACACAATCATAATGGGCTAAATTGTGCCTGCTTGGTAAGATTTCTCCAGGAAGCACATGGCAGATAAAACTTGCATAACACCTGTGGATGCAGCATTTCTGGGTGTAACTCAAAAGAAGGTTAGAACATTTCAATAACAGTCTTCATAAAGTTTATAATCTCCTCATGCCAAGGTAGTGTGGGAGCCATTTTCATGTTGACAAAAGTTTGTCACACACACACACAAAAATGTCAAGGGAGAACACTATTTAAGTTTCTTCTGTGAAGCTAAGTCCTAATTGTTGAGAATGCTCTTATTACCTCAAAATCAGACGAGAAAGAAACCTGGTACAGGGGCTGGGGAGATGGCGTCCATTTGAGCCCTTGTGGTGGGTTACAGTGCTTGTCGTGCAAGCCTAAGTGTCTGAGATCAGATCCCAATACCTATATAGGAAGCTGAATGCGACTGCACACATGGTAGTAACCCCAGTGCTGTGGGGAGTGAATACAGAACCGCTAAGGCTAGCTGGCTCTCAGTATTGCTCCAGGTTCAGGTTCAGTGAGAACTCATGTCTCAAAGGGTTAAAGCTGAGAGTGATAGAACATCCTCCTCTGGTTTTTGTACACACAGGTGTGCATCTGCGCATGCACATAAAAGCATGCATGTTACACACACACACACACACACACACGGGTGCGCATGTGCGTGCACCCTGGTACACTGTAAGAAGACATACGGCATATAATCAGATCTGTTCCTGAGTGACATTTTCTTTTTGCATTATTGTTCATGCCTCACTAGAGAGTATACTTCTGCAAAGAATGAAAGTCCCATACTGGAATGTAAGCCAACTACACCAGCTTCCTACATTTTGCTAACATTTTCAATTCCACAGCACACACGGAGTGATTCATTTTGAATTGCAGTAACATCTAATAACTTGTTACTCACGGAACGTGTCTTGGTTTTTGAGTCCATGCGTTTCATTAAACATGTTTTCCTTTGTTTTTTACTAAATTAGCTCAAAATCATTATTAGAAGTTTATGAGAAATGAGGTTGGTCCATGAGCAAGAAGTACTTATAGATTAATTGAAGAAAATAGTTCAGTCTTGCTTCACATGATTAACTCAGGCAAAATATGGTAAAATTTTAGTAGCTGAATGGGATTCATGGCATCTTGGAGAGAAAGCTGGGTGTCCGTGGAATTCTCTACAGATTATTTTTGAAATATATCCCAGTACTAAAAATGTAAACTCATGCAAAGATGTGTGATTGGCACTACTAGTTCTTTCTAAAAACTTGTTTTTAGTTATATTTATTTATTTATCTAGTTTTCTGTATCTTCTCTGTGTCTCTGTCTCTCTCTGTCTCTCTCCCCTCTGTTGTGTTGTGGTGTGTGTGTGTGTGTGTGTGTCTGTGTGTGTGTGTGTGTGTGTCAATGTCAGGGTTAGGGGAGCTGGGAGAACACTCATGCCATAGTACTCCTAGAGGTCAAAGGACAAATCATGGGAGTCAGTTGTCTCTACCTATCATGTGGGTCCCAAAGTTTGAACTCAGGACCTCAAGCTGCAGCAAGTACCTTAACCCTCTGGGCCACTATGGGCCCAGCCAGGCCCATAGTCTTTTTATAACATTGTTTCAGTTCTTTGCACGTTAGTTTTGATGGTGAGCTCAGAGAACTCACAACGCATTTGTCTAAGGCATACTATTTTTGTTGCTACCTGTTCTCTATTTGTTATGTGCTTCCATTTTAAGGAGTTGGTTGTATCATCCTTGAAATGTGAAAGGCACTGGTAATATAAATAAGGGGGAAAATCGCTCTACCTTAAGCAATGATTTTCTGAAACTACAGGCTAATCTTAGGATCTCTAATTTCATTTGAGTGACTCATATAGTTTCTTCTTTTAAGAGATTTATACTCTGAATTGGTAGTGCTCAAACTGTTATTTATGTAAAACAGTAGGAGTCACTTCAAAAGAGCTATTTCCCAAGCTGAAATGAAGAAAGGCACTAAACAAACAAAAATCCAAGCAGATTGATGAGCATTTTCTCAGACATTTCAACACTATGGGAGAGTAGTGTCTGATGCCAGTTGGGAATATTGAACTCTATGTGGTTTAAACCAGATAGATGGTGTTGGACCAAGATGTTGTGCACTGACCAGTGAAGAGAACCCTTGAAACTACCTGTTCCATTGGAAACTCTGGTCCTTGCATTTGTGAGCTTTGATTTCTTCATAGTAGCCTCTACCATATGAACAGATGTCGAGGGTTATAAATGAAGCCTCACCCACAACTCATGATATGCTAGGACTTCCCTGTCGGAGGAACAGAATAAATTTTCTTTTAAAAAGCATGTCATTGCAGCCATCCTTCCATGGAAGAAACAGATAGAAATGCTTTTTATCTGGAGCAGACTCACTGGATCAGTTAATGTTCTCTAGAGGAACAGAATTGATAGCATGAATATATAAGGGACTTAATAGATTGGCTTATACAAATATAGTCTAGGGAGTCTAACAGTGACTGTCTTCACAATGGAGAGGCTGAGAGCCTGGTAGTTTACTCAATCCACAAGGTCAGATACCTCAGTAGTCCCAAGATGGAGATGAAGGCTTGAAGGATTCCTGGAAGGCCACTGATCCTCATTCCATTACAGAAGGCTAAATGGCTCTGATATCAGAGAAAAGTAGCAGCAGCATTGACAACATGCCAACACGGTAGATGAACTTGCCAGCATGATGCAATGACCTAAGCAGGAAAACCTCTTATGTTAATTCTTTCTCAGACTTCCTTTTCCCTGGGCTGATACTGGAAGGTGCCATCCATATCTAGGGCAGGCCTTCCCACATCAATTAAACTGAGCAAGAGAATCCTTCAGGTGTGCCCAAGGGCTTGTCCATTATTCCCTGTTAATTAATTCTGGATCCAGTCAAGTTGACAACTAATTCTAACCATCATATAAACCAACCTGAGATCTACAAATTCACTAAAATTAGATTTGATTCTGTGAACAGATACGAGCATGAAAAACACTCTCATATGGAGGTTTGCTCTATAGCATATATTTATTACATATTATGTATAATTTTCTTCCATTCTCCACCATTGGCTGACAAATAGTGAATATTTTCCGTTTAAGTTTTTTTCCTAATGGAAGTAAAATTGTTTTTTAATTGAAAATAGATTCTTCTCTCATACAATACATCCCAACCACAATTTCCCCTCCTGTACTCCTTCCAGTTTCCCCCCACCTCCCCTTCCCCTTCCAGATCCACTCCTGCTCAGTCTCTCATCAGAAAAGAGCAGACCTCCAAGAGATAACAACCAAACACAGCAAAACAAAATACAACAAGACAAGGCAAAGGCTCTCACACCAACTCGAGGCAGCCCAACAGGAGGAAAAGAGTCCCAGGAGCAGGAAAGAGTCCAAGATACACTTGCTCTCACTGTTAGGAGTCCCATGAAAACACCAAGGTAACAGCCACAGCATATATGCTGAGGACCTGGTACGGACCCTTGCAGTCCCCATGATTACCACTTCTGTCTCTGTAAGCCCATATGTGCCCTGCTTAGTTGACTCAGTGGGCCGTGTTCTCCTGGTGTCCTCTGTGCCCTCTGGCTTCTACAATATTTCTTCAGGATTCCGGTGTTTGCTTCTACCTTAGGTCTTGGCGCTATCCAGTCTCTGGTTCCTGGTCATCCAGGCAGTGTCAGACATGGGCTCCCTCTTGTGGAGTGGGCCTCAACTTAAATCAGATATCGGTTGGCTGCTCCCTGAAGTTCTGCACCACCATTGCCTCAGCACATCTTGCATGCACGGCAGATTATAGATCTGAAGTTTTGTGGCTGGGTTGGTGTGTGTATTTCTCCTTCAGTAGCCTGAGAAGTACCTTCTTGCACCAAAGACACTAGAACTTAGGGGCAAAGGCTTCATGTAGGCACCAGCTGGACCTATCCATGTTCAATGAGCTGTGTGGATGTTGTCCTCAGCAGTGAGACCCTGCTGTCAGTTTGCTGAGAGAAACCTACTGTCCACACCACCTCTCAAATGCTCCCCAATTCTAGTTATCTCTCCCTGGACTCTCTCTGTCCATCCCCTGACCTGATCCCATCCCCATCCACCCCAGTCCACTTGCAAAATCTATTTTATTTCTCCTTCTCAAGGAGATCCATAAATTTTAGTATTGTTTGGAAATACCTAGTATACATTTTGAGTATAGAGGAGAGAGATTTAATTTCAGGGTAGAGGTTTTATAAGAACTATGGTGGTTTTTTTTTTTTTTTCCCTGCTCTTCTTTCCTGTCTGGGCTTTGTAAGGAGGAGAACTAGATCCTCTATTTACCTGATACTGTGTCCTACCCATGGCTGTCTTTCCACCACTCCTCACGGTAGCCTTGTTTTCTCTCTAAGCTGCAACAGCCTAGAACTATGAAGTCTTATCTTCTGGATAAATCTATCCACATGTGTGTCTGTGTGCATATATGTCTGTTTGCATATGTGTCTCTTTGCATATGTGTATGTGTACATGAATGCAGACATATGTTATTTAATCTTAAACATCTCAACTGAAGTTGAATATTTCTTCTTACTTTGGGCACACCCACATAGTGATTTTCATATGTTGTGACACTTTGAATCTGTAGGAAATAAAAGTATATTTCTACAGTGGTGAGTCCATTTTAAATGAATCTTGCTGTAGTAGGAAGTTTTCCTGTGTCCTGCCTGGTCCCGCAGCCACTCAGTCTCACACAGAGGCTTATATTACTTACAAACTGTATGGCCTATGGGTCAGGCTTCTTGCTAGCTAGCTCTTATAACTTAATTCAGTCCATTTCTATTAATCTATATGTTACTAGGTGGCTGTGGTGTTACTGGTCTGGTGGCATCTTGTTGCTCCTTTGGTGGCGGTTTGGCATTTCCTGGACTCTACCCTTCTTCCTCATGTCTTCAATTGGAATGTACCACCTAACCTTATCTTGCCCTGCCACAGGCCAATGCAGCTTTATTTATCAACCAGAACAACACATATTCATAGCATACAGAAAGACAGCCCACAGCATCTTGCCAGTTTGATTTTTAAAAAATCTGGGCTTTCTGTTTTCCTGTGTCCTACTGAAGGGGTTATTAAATAGAAAGTACCCTTTTAAGTTCAGGAAAATTGCTGGCAAATGGATGGAACTAGAAAAGATCATCCTGAGTGAAGTAACCCAGGCCCAGAAAGACAAACATGATTGATACCTAGCCCAACTGTCATCAGAGAGGATTCACCCAGCAACAGATGGAAACAGATGCAAAGACCCACAGCCAATCATTAGGCAGAACACAGGGGATCCTGCAGAAGAGAGGGAGGAAGGATTGTATGTCCAGTGGTGTCAAGGGTAGCACAGGAAAACCCACAGAACCAACTAACCTGGGCTCATAGGAACTCACAGAGACTGAACCAGCAACCAGAGAGCTTGCAAAGAACTGACCTAGGCACTCTGCATATATGTTACAGTTATGTACCTTGGTCTCTGAGTGGGATTCCTAGCACTGAGAGCAGGGGTTGTCTCTGACTCTGTTGCCAAATTTGGGGACCCATTCCTCCAGCTGGATTGCCTCATCTAACCTTGGTGCAGGAAGGGGTACCTGGTCTCACTGCAGCTTGATATACAATGGCTGGCTGATATCCTTGGGAAGCCCGCCTGTATCTGAAGAGAAACAGTGGATGGGGTGGGTTGGGGGAGTTGGGAGCACTAGGGGAAGCTTTGATTAGGATGCAAAAAAAAACCAAGTTGCCATCTGAATGAAGTGTGTTGCACGATTCATAAACTGTGCTTTCCTCACCTTTTCTGAGAATAAAATGAGTGAGTAGTTTGTAAAACCAGAGCCTACAGGGCACCTAGCTCTCGTACAGCCTACAAGACTGAATTTCTAACAGCATCTCTGAATGGATTCTTTTCTCTCTTATTATTTTAAGTCCTTGATTTCATCTTAAGTAGGTCTTGCTCCATAATACAAGAGGTCATAAATCTCCACTGTGCTTTGATAAATCTTCTCATTAAGAAAGAGGAACGGTCCTCTTGTTCCACTTCACAGAGTGACAAAAAGAACAGGAACTGTGAACAGGGAACAGAGCAGCAAACCCAGGGAGATGATTAACCAAAGCTCCCCCTCGTGGGGCTTTTGCGCTTGCTTCACGTGATGCTTGTTAAGTGCGGGGGAATAGTGATGTTATCAAGAGTGTGCTCACACACGCGGAGACCAAAGCTGATTCAAAAACTTACTCCAACTTGCATATGTAACAGAGACTGTGCCAAGGGACCAACTCTGTAGGTTGTGTTGCAGACTCGGAGTCAGTGGAAGTAACATGGTAACCAAGTGACTAGGACAATAGCAGGTCTTTCTACCCGTCAACCCGTGTGCCCTTGGATTTAGACTCATTCACGGGGATGCCTTCTTACTCATCCATGTAATATCTCACCGTGGTTATTTCCATGGCAATGGTGAGGCTGATTTAAAGGCCTATTTTGCATTTCCATTTATCTCCTTCTCTTAAAAACATCTTTTTATACATGCACAGCTCTGACTTTGAGAAGAAAGTCTTTCATAGAGATTTTCTTACAAAGTTAACTTAACTGCTTCAAAAGTTCTTGATGTCTGGTGGGCCTAAGCCAAAGATGCCTTCTGTGAAGAAATGACAAAAGACTGAATAAGGCCAGATATGCCTTTAGCCCCAGCACTCGGGAGGCAGAGGCAGGTGTATCTTTGAATTCGAGGCCAGGCCGGTCTACAGAGTGAGTTCCAGGACAGCCAGGGCTACACAGAGAAACCCTGTCTCTAAAAACCAAAAGAAAAAAAAAAAAGGATTTTAAAGCCAGGCAACTCTAGCTTACCTTCAGCATTTCTCATGTCTCTGAGGGGCACACACTCCTCAGCCTTCTTGTCAACACCCACCTCTTGTTGCTTGCTACCCTGGCATTCTTCCTAGATGCGGAGCTGAGGTATTAAGTCTGTGTTCTCCTTTCTTCCTTAGTGTTTAGTTCACAAGGCTTGGTTACAGCATGTAGTTCACTTCCCTTGTTGTATTAGTGAGTGGATCTTTCAGTCTTCCCCTCTTTCCTGTTGACACCACCTCTGAGAAAGCTACATTGATTGATAGTTCCTTGTAGGCCCATGTTGCAGACAGGTGTACCTGTGTAAGCTAAACAAGATGTATCCTTATCCTCTTTAAAAGGCCATATGTACCCCAGAAGACCTCCAGCCAGTAATGTCACTGGTAGTTCTCTGCCTATCTGAGTGCCCCTCTGGGCATTTGTCACAGGAAATAGTGCCTTTCTTTGTCTTAGCTACAAGGGCTACTCAACTCCTCACCCCCGACTGTGTGCTCTAGTTTGAAAGCATAAACTTGTGTGATTATAAAAGACTGTCCTGTCCCCAAGGAGCCTTAAGCCTCAAGGCCACAGGATTTCAGTGTTATAGTTGTTTCTTTACCTAGACCTGTGTGCTACATCACACCCTCTGGAAGAGACTGCAACTGCCTGGTGACTTCTTTATATAGAGTGGGAAGGGAAGACATTTTTATTTCACGTGGGGAACACTGATATCTGTTCTTTGAGTTTGAGAAATGTTTCTGTCACTTTGACAAAGAAAGATAATAAGCTGACCATGGAGCTAAAGGGGAACTGAAACTTCCACAATGACGTAGTCTCATCATTGATTTTTCAAATACTTAATGTTTATTAGGTACACTACATATATCAACTCTGAATTTCCATAGGGCCCATAAAAACGACTTGTAACTTCCTCCACTTACTGTTCATAGAAATTAGAAGCAGAAAGGTTAAGTAATCTATTTATGACCATATGATGATAAGAGGCCAGGCTGTGATTTAAATTCAATGTTCTTGGCATCAAGATTGATGCTTTTATTTGAGAAAATAACTTCCTAGTTATGATGGTGAGTCATTTTTAGTAACTTAGGCACTCCTGAAAACACACGGAACAAACTCTTCAGAGGCAAGAGAAACGGCTCAGTGAGGAAAGGCACTTATGGTGATATTTTATTTGTGCTGAAATGTGGTGATATTTTATTTGTGCTTTAATAAATAAAGATTGCCTGAAGATCAGAGGAAAAAGCCAGCCATTATAAATAAACACAGAAGTCAGGTAATGGTAGCACATGCCCTTAATCTATCACTTGGCAGGCAGGGAACTGTTTGGATCTCTGTGAGTTCAAGGCCACACTGAGAACAGAGCCTGGTGTGGTGGCACACGCCTTAAATTCCAACACTAGTTAACCATGGAGGTCTGGAGGTCTGTACAGATAGACAGGAAGTGACAGAACTGGGCAGGAAGAGGAAGTGATGTTGCTGGACAGAGAGAGTAAATGAGATGGCAGAACAGTAAGGCATATAGATGTGAGTAGAAAGGAAGTATCTCGCATTTGGAAGCTGCAGAGTTGGTGAGGTGAGGTTAGCATGTAGCTGTTCCTATTCCTCTGATCTCTCTCAGGTTTTCACCCCTATATCTGGCTCCATGTTTTCTATTAGTAAGACCATTTAGCAATTTGTCTACAGGCACTTGCTTCCCAAGTCTAGTGACTTGAGTTCAATCTCTGGAACCCATGTAAAAGTGGAAAAAGAATAATGATTCCACCATAAACAATTAGAAATTTTATGTTATAGATGCTTGATAAGATGCTCATTTTAATAGTAATGTAGTCATATTATATAGAATATTAAAGTTACAGCATCTTTTGGTCCCAATTTTATCTGGGAGCACTGCTCAGCCAATCAAATGGAAATTTATGGACTCTTGCATTTAACATATCCTCCCTGGCTTGAATACTGTTAATACTTGGTTCTATACTTTGCTACTACTACATATATTTTGACTTTGAACTACTGACACTTTCTCACCAGATCATCCTATATTTAGAAATATTTTTAAAATATTTTGTCCACTATCTTAGAGCATTGTCCAAGCAGGAATGTTCATAGGAGGAAGAAAGGCTTAAAACTCTGTGTATCTTTCTGATATCACCATTGTCCACTGTCTGCTGATAATTGCCCCTGGAAGTTCAGCTGCCATTGTTCTGTGACCTTCACTAAACACTTGGGCTCTTCAGAGTCCAGAATTATAATCCTTCGATTTTTCCTCAAGTACTGATGATTAAACCTTCCAGACTAGTGTGCTTGCAAACAAACCATAAGAGGTTCCAAAGCAATGATACACAAATTGCATCAGCATCATGAGGGATATGAAAAATCAAGGCAGCATGACTCCTTCAAAAGATCACGGTTCCACAGCTGCTGAACTCAAGGGAAAATGCCAGATGAAGATTTCAAAGCTTTCTAGTAAAAATGACGAGTGACCTGAAAGAGGATATGAGCAAGCAAATGAAATCAGTACAGGAGCTGGACAGGGAAAAATCAACAACATGGAGCCCAAAGTCAACAGAGTGGATAAAGAAGTCAACAACATGGAGCCCAAAGTCAACAGAATGGATAATGAAGTCAGCAACATGGAGCCCAAAGTCAACAGAATGGACAATGAAGTTAGGAACATGGAGCCCAAAGTCAACAGAGTGGATAAAGAAGTTAGCAACGTGGAGCCCAAAGTCAATAGAATGGTTGGAGAAGTCAGCAACATGGAAAAAGCCTTCAGAAAGGAAATTTTGGTTTTGAAACAAAAAACACATGGAAATTTTAGAAACACTAATGAATCAAGTAAACAAACTGAAAAAGCACCACCCATAGACTCAACCAAGCAGAAGAATGAGTATCAGGGATGGAGGACAAGGTTGATGAAATACTGCATTAAAATATCAATGATGAAACAAAAATGAACATGGCCACGATGTCCAGGAATTCCAGGATACAATCTACAGATCACACCTAAGATCACATGATAGAGCCAGGTGCAGAGGTAAATCTAAAGACACAGAGACCCATTCAATGAAGTTACAGCATAAAATACCCCAAGCCTGGAGAACTAGACACACAAACACAAAAGGCACCAGGAACCTCATCTAGATATGACTAAAAAGAACCTCTTCACAATAGAAAACAAGCCTGTTCTTTTGCGCTTTTTGATGATATTCTCACGTTACTTATCAGACAGAGCCTTTTGCTTGTTTTATAATCAATACTTTCCCTTTCCTTTAAATCACTCCGGTTTCCCTTCATGTCAATCATTCCCTGATGGCATTTCTGAGCGTGAATTTTACTGTTTTCATCTCCTGTTTTGAGGTGGGAAACCCAGTGTGATCAGCAGAAACCTCAGGGCATTTCTAATGTTTGGTGTATTTGATTTTCACATTCAGTTCACAGTGTTTGTTTCTCTGTGGAAGCTGTGTGGACCCTCAGCCCTGTTTTCCAGACATAAGCAAGCAAACTTTCCTCAGCCTTAATAAATCTAGGTATGAGCAAAGGCAGCAGATGTAAAGTTTTATTTGGGACTGCTATGATGTTACTGCATTTCCACTCTCCCCCAAGCTAATTCTAAACTATGACTGCAGCTTTGTAGCCTTTACATCTAAAAACAGGTTAAAGGCGCTTTGTTATCTGTCATCAGAATATGCCCACAAAGAATGCCATCTGTTAAATGACTCAAGGTAAGAGAAATGGACACGTGATAGGCTGTTAGGGGACAAACCTTTTAAAACTGAGCATTCCAGAAAGGAGCTCTGCCTGTGCCAAGGGTATGCTTTAGGGTTAGAATTACAATCAGAGGAGAACAAGCCTGTATCTGGATACATTTTACATAGACTTTTATTGTTATCACTTTTCAAACACACCAATTTCCATATCTTTATCTTGATCTATGGGCAAGTGGGTGAATGGACAATCTGTCTCTAACTCCAGACAGAGCACTTAAAATGTTTTTGCTTTTGGCTACTTATAAGACAAGTGGCACTGTGAGTCTCTTCTTCAGAATTCTCTCTGTATACTATATAGACACACACTTTAAAATTTAAAATTATATTTCTTCATGTGTTGGGGGAGGTAGGGGGTTGTCCCATGTGATGGTCTGTGTGGACAATAGAGAAAAACGTGCAGGAATCACTTGTCTCCTTTCACGTGGGTCCAGGGATTGAAGTCAGATCATCAGACTTGGTGACAGTCACCTTTAAACACAGAGCCATCTTTCAGGCCTTGGAAATGTGCATTGAGTCCACTTCTTTAGGGGAGGATCTTTGATCAAAGCCTAAGATTCCTAAGAATTCAGGTACAGGTGAGTTTCTAATCTCCAGTGCAGTATGAGTGAGTGCCTTCTATCATTTTAAAGATCAAAAGATAAAAAAAATTTGTTTCAATTTAATATACAATATTTGAAAAATAACAGTAAACAATACCAGCAAGGTTTTTTTTTTTTTAAAATAATAACTATAAGAATAGTGAAGATGGGCAAAATGTGGCATCACATGCTTGGCAGCAGGGATTAATCTGATAAAAGATTTTACTGCAGTCTATTGATGTGCTGGGGACCAGATAGCTTTCTGATTACTTAATGCACTTTCATCCTTTGCTCTTTTATTATTAGTTCATAAAATTAATTCACTCCAATGCCATCCCATTATTTCTTTTTCAAGTCAAATCCTAGACAAAGTGTGACTCACATTTATGGGACAGTGTAAAGAATGATGCACATGTGATGTGTTCAGCTGCATTGTTTTATGATGTGTCTCTGAAAGATGGGAGAGGAAAAGCACCATTTAAAAAAGGAAATGCATTGTTGCTCTGGGAGAATGCGAATAGGCATTGGAGGCATGAAAAATGAATCAGAAAGCCATATGTGTGCCACTGTAAGAGAACAGAAGTTACAACTTACCAATTTGTAGTAAAATGTTTTCAGTTTAGTCTTTTAATTAAGTTTTTAATTATTTTGTTGCATAGTGCCGAGTCTAGAAGCAGGTTTGTACAAGCTAGTGGAATGGAAATGTAGAAGTTTATCATTATATGATCATGATTGAATTTTATTGAAAAATTACAACATATATTTTAATTTTAAAGTTCTCCTCCTGAATGCACCTTCTGAGGTCTTGTAAGGGCTGGACTTCGGATGGCATGAGAACTTCTACCCATTTCTATTCTTCTGCCTCCTTGTTTTATTTGGCCATACCACAGTGTCTGTCTGTCTTTCTCTCTCCCCACCCCCCCCTCTAAGTATGAATATGCATCAATATTCTCACATTTTTCTTTAATAAGTGCTGATGGTTTAAAGGAATATGTCTAGAGCAATGTTTCTCCACCTTCCTAAATGCAGCAACCCTTTAATACAGTTCCTCCGGTTGTTGTAACCCCCAACTCTAAAATTATTTTGTTGCTACTTCATATCTGTAATTTTGCTACTGTTATGAATTGCAATGTAAAAACTGATATTCAAGATATCTGATATGTGACCCCTGTGATGTTGTGAACCATATGTTGAGAACCACTGGTCTAGATTATCAAGTTCATTTGGGTATACTAGAAATCTCTTTAACACAAAAATGAAAATGATCATACAAAAGTGTCAAATTACAAAATATAATAGAGACATGGTTAAATGAATAGGTCAGATGTCAGCAAACTGTACTGCATGTTTTTTTGAAGAGCCTGTGAGATAAGAATGGTTTTTATACATGAATGTTTGCACTTGACTGAATAGCAGAGAACAATAACTCTAAGTATCACTTAAGAGACATAGTACCTGAAGAGTCCTGTTCTGACTAGTACACTACTATCCAAGTAAAAAGTACCCAATTATTATTATATTTTAAATTTTTGCCAATAAAATAGAAATAAAAAACTATTAAGTAAAAAACCCTAGTAATGAAACACCTCAAATCAATGCAGGAATCTGAAATTTGAGCAATTCAAAATCATTTTTTAACTTAAGTACTAGTAACCATTAACCAGTTCTTTCCCTATATGCCCCATTCTTTTCTCTTACTTGCTCAACTTTCTCTTGATTTTACATAGGAAACAATGCAGCATTTGTCTTTAGGTATCCACTGTTTTTCCATTAGCATAGTGTTTCCTAGGTCACTACATTTACTAAGTATTATTATATTATCAAGTGGTACTTCTTATATACAATTTATGTGTACATGTGAATGCCTGTATTTATGTATGTATTCCTAGTACCAACAGGAGCCAGAAGAGAGCATTGGATACCTTGCAACTGTAGTTATAGGCAGCCATGAGGCACCTGATGTGGGTTATAGTAACCAAATTGGGGTCCTCTTTAAGAGTAGCAAGTGCTCTTAATTTATAAGCCATCCTCTCCACTCCCTAAATATTTCTGTGGATTTTGTTGTTTTTTAATTAGTTAATTAATTTATTTTGCAACAGGTCTCACTAGCCAGTTCTGACTGGCCTAGAACTAACTATGTAGACAAGGCTGGTCTCCAGCTTACAAGATCAGGCTGCCTCTCTTCCAAAGTGCTGGGATTCAAGGTGTGCACCACCATGGCCAATTTAGCAGTGCACCTTTTAAATGTAATCTCTCTATCCTTTCAATGAACAGTTGAAAGTTATAAGGTAAATAATCTGGAGAACTAGCAGAAACCCTGGTGACTCATGTGCTGACAATGTGCTTCACATTTAAAATTTGCTTGGAGGCTTCAAATGTTCAACATGTATCCCCACATAGACACAAATACAAAGTTGACTGTGATTTGATAAATATTTTAATTAACATGATTGCATAATCATTTTGCAATGTATATATGTATCTGTACTTCACTGTAGTCGAAGTTTTTGCCACCTTACATTGTATAAAGACCCACATTTAATCACAACATTCAATTTGACTCAATAAAGCTAAAAAGAAAATGAAGTCAACGAATTTTTAACATTTGTGCCTCTCTTTGGGGAACTTATAGATCAAAGATTTGTTTTATTGTTGTTGTTGTTTTTGTAGGAGGCTTTTTTAAAATATGTAAATGTTTGCATACAATACTCTCTACCTTAGTAGAAGATCTTTAGAATTCTCAGTATCAAAAATGCTCAAAAACATACTGAACGAAAAGAGAAATAGAGATAAACTCTATCGTGACTAAATATAAACAGACAACTGCTATTGAACCACTCGTATCTATCTATCATCTATCTATCTATCTATCTATCTATCTATCTATCTATCTATCTATCTATCTATCTATCTACCTACCTACCTACCTACCTACCTACCTACCTATCTATCTATCTATCTATCTATCTATCTATCTATCTATCTATCTATCTATCTATCTATCTTCTATTTAGCCCAGGCTGGTGTGGTGATGTATTGTTTGTAATCTAGGAAATAAATCTTACCTTAACATCAGAGAAACAGAGCTGCTTTATTTCCTAGATTACAAGCAATATATCACCACAGGATGGCCTGGAACTTAACAGGTAGAACTTGAACTCACAGAGATCTACTATTCTCTGCCTCTTAAATGCTGGGATCAAAGATCCACAGCACCGTGTATGATCACTAATTGATTGTAAATGTTAATCCAACCTGGCATTCCTAGTACAAACTTCATTTGGTTGGTGTGTATTATGTTTTGTTTCTACCCATGAATTTTACAGACTAAAATTTACTTAGAAGTCTTGCATCTATAGTCATGAGATACATCTTTTTTAAAAATAAAGGTTTACTTGTTTATTTAAAGTTTCTTTTCATTTTACATACCACCCACTGTTCCCCTTCCCTCCCCTTCTTCTGCTCCCCCTCCCTCCTCCTCTCCCCATCTCACCCTCACCCACTCCTCATAGGGAGTGAGGCCTCCCTTGGGTATTCAACACATGCTAGCATACTAAGTTGGGACAGGCCCTAGTCCCTCCCCTCTGCATGAAGACTAAAGGCATGGCACCATAGGGAATGGGTTTTTAAAAAGCCAGATCATGCACTTGGCATGAATCAAGCCACACAACTGTCACCCTCCTTCACAGGGCCTAGTGCCCACCCATGCAGGCTCCCCAGCTGTCAGTCCAGTGTCCACTCCCACTAGCTTGGGTCTGCTGTCTCTATGGTTTTTCCCATCATGATCTTGGCTCCCCTTGCTCCTATAATCCCTCCTCCCTCTCTTTAACTGAACTCCAGGAGCTTGGCCAAGTGCTTGGCTGTGGGTCTCTGTATCTGCTTCCATCAGTCACTGGATGTAGGGTCTATGACGACAATTAGGGTAGTCACCGATCTGAGTACAGAGGAAGGCCAGTTCAAGCACCCTCTCCACCATTGCTATGAATCTTAGCTGGGGACATCCTTGTGGGTTCCTGAGGATTTCCTTAGCACCAGATTTCCCCCTAACCCCATAATGGCTCACTTTGTCAAGATATCTCTGTCATTGCTCTCCCTCTCTGTCCCTCCCCGAACTCAGCCATTTCGAACCCTCATGTTTCTACCTCTCATCTCTCCTCTCTACTCCCTTCTCTCAATTTACCCAGGAGATCTTAACCATTTCCCCTTCCTGGGATCATCCATGTATGTCCCTCGTAGGGTCCTCCTCTATACCTAGCTTCTCTGGGGTTGTGGGTTGTAGCCCGTTTTATCCTTTGTTTTGCATCTAACATTCACCTATGAGTGAGTACATTACTGTGTTTGTCTTTCTGAGCCTGGGTTACCTCAGGATGATTTTTTTTTCTAGTTCCATCCATTTGCCTACAAATTTTATGATGGTATTGTTTTGTTTTGTTTTTTTTTTGCCTCTGAGTAATACTCCATTATGTAAATATACCACATTATCTTTATCCATTCTTCAGTTGAGGGACATCTAGGTTGTTTCCAGGTTCCGGCTATTATGAATAGTGCTGCCATGAACATAGCTGAGCAAATGTACTGTGGTGTAGTTGAACATCTTTTGAGTATATGCCCAAGAGTGGTATTGCTGGGTCTTGAGGTAGGTTGATTCCCAGTTTTTTGAGATGCCACCATACTGATTTCCAGAGTGGCTGTACAAGATTACACTCCCACCAGCAGTGGAGGAGTGTTCCCTTTTCTCTACATCCTATCCAACATAAGCTGTCTTCAGTGTTTTTGATCCCTTTTCCTTAACTTCCCTTCTGAGATTACAGGTAAGTGCCTCCATTACTGGCATAGAAACCTACCAACATGTGGCTATTAGAGAAAACACAACGGCAGGTTAATATTACTAATATTTCATTCTTTCTGCTAATTGTTATTATTATTGCAACCCCATAGAAAATTTTCTTTTTTCCATGAGGGGTCTTGGTAGCTCATTGTCCAAGCTCTGCACAAGCCTGTAGCTTCTGTGGCCTAAAGAGCCTGGTGAACATGAACTACCATACCCAGCATAGCCCCCTGTTGTAATAATGGGTTGTTCTAGAAGTTCTTTGTAAATTGTATTAATTATGAAGCACATTTGTGTATAGGTTAAATCCAAATCTGTGTTTTTGTAATCATTTGTCAAACTGTATGGAATCACTACACACTTTGATGAGATACCCTTTTGTGTCCACTTAGCATTTTGTTAATGACTTGTACCACTATCATTGAGTAGGGTATCATTTTATCATACCAGTGCCTCTTGTTTCTCCTTTGTTCCTTCTTTCCTTCCCCTATTTTTCTTTTAAGAGGTAACACAAACCTATTCAATGAAAGCAATGCCTAACCTTGATGTGACTTAGCAGGGCCCACTAAATAGCGTGCCATTGTGTACACTGTAGACTGTGCAGCCTGTTGGTGCATGCGTTACTACTGCTCACTGAATGGTGTGCTGTCTCAGGTTTTCTCAGCATGTGTCTTTGCTGTGCACACATCTGATACTCTTTGCAAGACAGCTTTCATAGACACAATGAGAATGAATAAGGAACCAGGGAAGGTATAAAAGGCACATTTCATAGTAGACAAGATACAAATGTTAGCATCTTGTTTCCCCACATAGTTACTAAAACACAATGAATGATCATTAGCAGCCTTTTCCCTCTGCCTCCTCCCCTGGGGGAGATACAGCATCTTACAGTATAGCAAAAGGTTTGCCCTGATCTCAAGACAACCCTTGTTTCTCCAGAATGACAGAGAACAGGTGTACATGACCTTGCCCAGCTGCAGTCTCTTGACACATGATTATACTTGCATGATTAGTTCCATGTAATAACTAATCTTCTTTTATTTAAAAGAAATACAACATTAAACAGAGTATGAAAATAATCATAGCAGGATTTTGAATAATGAATTGCAATGTAACATGAAATTATTTTAAGAAAGTGATTATTTGCTCTTGAATTCTTTTGTACCCGTGTTTCACACCCCTTAACTTCATATCTCAACAATTCTCCCTGCTGTTTATAATGTTCTTGACACTTTCCATCTCCCCTTTTGAGTGTGATCACATCCTTCTCCTTTTATGAAAAACATTCACTGTACTGGGTAAAGGGCAGTACCACTTTAAAGATATGAGGTCTTGGTTGAACCACTAATTAGATGCTGTGCCCTTGAAAAAGGCGCTTAACCTTCTTGCAACAGCTTCTGCAAATATAATGCATTTACAGCTTCTAGTATGACCTGTGATCTAACCTTCCAAAGTTTTGTGGTTCATTTATTTTGAGGTTTTTGTTCCCATTAGTCTAAACCTCATCGTCCATCGTCTCTATTCTCCTTTGCAAACTGTTTAATCACGTAGATGAAAGGGACATAGGCTTAAGTTTATGAGAGAAGAAAGCTAAATGAGAAATAGTGTAAGAACAGGAATAGTAAAGATGTACTGGAGTCATGTCCCAACTTGTAGGTACTTTTCATTGCCTCACCCAGCATCTCACATATGCTTAGCCACTGACAAACATTACTGAGCATCCTTCAAGCATGAGATGCTGGCAGAATCTCAGGATCTAGATATGAGCCTGATGCATAGCCAAGAATATTGGTCTGAGGGAAACCAGCAGGAAGCTGACATTTCCTCTAATTGAGCAATGCACAGACTGCTATGGAAACACGTCTGACACATGGAGAAGTCAGAACACCAGTAAACTGAAGGCATCATCCCTAAGTCTTCTTTGTTCCACATCTTATGATTTCACAGCCTGTTCCTGCCTCTTGATTGTACCCTACAGTTCCCAGGAGAACACTGTGTAGTTGGACCCCTGACATGGAGCAGCTCCTCTGTCTAGGGCTTACTGCCTTGGACAACTACATTGTCAGCTTTCTTCAAAATACAGATAATGATGCTTGTGCTTAGGTCATAAAAAATGGAGGCTAAATGAAAAGAAGATATATATCAAGTTTGGTGATTTCTTATGTACAGTAAATGCTTGATTCATTATTCATATAATTGCCTCTATTTTATCTTTTATTTCTCTAATTTATTTTGTTGTTGTTTTTGTTTTTTCAAGACAGGGTTTCTCTGTGTAGCTTTGTGCCTTTCCTGGAACTCACTCTGTAGCCCAGGTTGGCCTCGAACTCACAGAGATCTGCCTGCCTCTGCTTCCTGAGTGCTGGGATTAAAGGCATATGCCACCACCACCCAGCTTTATTTCTCTAATGTTTTAAGAAAATATTGGCTTAATCTGTAATACTTGAGATGTTCTTCTCATCTTTACTCTTTACAAACCATGTTGCATCATAAATTCTTTACTGTCAAGGAGTGTGTGTGTGTGTGTGTGTGTGTGTGTGTGTGTGTGTGTTAATGTCTCTAAATTTCTACCACAAACAAATATAAGAGAAAGGAAGAGTCACTATGCAATATCAGAAACACCAGTGATCCTATTACCCAGCAAGCAGAAATTCCTTAAATATGTTTTAATAAGATAATAGTGAAAACATACTCTCCTTCAGTATGTCTTGGTACAGAGTCCATCCATTTTTTCAGTGCCCATTCCAAAAAAAGAAAGAAAGAAAAAAGAAAGAAAGAAAAAAAGAAAGAAAGAAAGAAAGAACGAAAGAAAGAAAGAAAGAAAGAAAAAGAATATCCACGATTCTGGAGAATTTGGACATCATCCAACAAACTGATCTTCTGTATTGAAAAGATCATCCTTAAAAATGAATTCTGTTCTTTTCTGTGACATCTTGCCGATGAGAGAATAGTCATAGAGTAGGAGGAATCAGAGACATTTTCATATATGACTTATTTACTGTTGTTGTTGTTTTTTTTTTTTTTCACGTTATTCAGGCAGTGTTAACGGTTGTAGAGGAGTGTAACTATCACGGATTCTGATTCCCTCACATTCTTTCTCACCTCCTTTAAAGTTATACTTTTAAGGTCCAACAAAGTGTCTTTTCTTCCTTACTTAAAGAAGAATTCCTGAAAACACCTTCTCTAGTAGGCTTTGCTTATTTTCAGCCTCCAGAACTATTCCACTCCCGCCTGTTCCCTTTACCGACCTGTCTGTGTAACATGGAATTTGTGACTTGTGCAACATGGCAGTGATGCTTATGGGCAAGTGGAGGTGAGCAGTCATCTTTTTAGAAATGCTGCAACAATGGTCCTCTAAAAATTGCTCCTTGTTCCAGCCAGATCAAGGCTCCCAAAATAATGTGCATGTTCAGAATGAGCTTTGAGAGGTAGACAGATGCCTTTTACTAGTAACCAACACCCAAATCATTTTATAGTCTCCCATTGTAGTGGCGTGAGTCCCATGAGACACAGTTTTACTACCCCTGGTACTTTTCCATTTCTTCTCATACTGGACATTCTCCCTAGAGTGCTCTCTGAGTGGAAAGGCGATGATTTAAACAGGTTAATGCTCTCTGAGGGTGAGGGTGAGTTTTGGTGGAAATACTTCCTATTTTCATTATATCCATAAGATGAAATAGTGTGATTCATAACGTGAAATGAAGAGAATGTGAGGGAAACCCAATCCCCAGCACACCATGACCCATGGTGCAAATGTTAACACCGGCAAGCCCATGGGAAAGGATAGTCTTCATTACCTGATCTTCTAAAATGGAGGCAAAGGACTTTTCCTCCCAGGGCCTGAGAACAAACATATGAGCTTGGCAGGACATGCAGCCTGTTGTCACTACCCAGCACTGTCATCATAGTTCCAGGGCAGCGATAGATAAGACTTAACTGTATGACTATGGCTGTGTCCCCAAAAACATACAGTATATTTTCTGGGCATACAGGAATGATGTAGAGCATGGTTATAAGTTTGTTGTTGTAGTCAAATAAGCTAAGTAGATCTCATCTCAGGATTTTATCATACTTTCAGTATTGTGTTTCCTTCCAAAATCCTGTCCTGAATTTAAGCTAGGACATTCTCTCTCTCTCTCTCTCTCTCTCTCTCTCTCTCTCTCTCTCTCTCTCTCTCTCTGTGTGTGAGTGTGAGTGTGTGTGGACATGGACACACACACAATGAGTAGGAGAATGAGAGACTTCAAATAATTTAGAAAACCTAAGGCCTTTCTGATTCTCACTTCTACTATTAGATGAAAATTATCTATATAATTTCCAATATAATGTAACCCCAGCACTTGGGAGGGTAAGGCAGAGGAATTATGAGTTCAAGCCCAGTCTGGGCTACACAGTAAGACCCTATCCCAAAAAAAACCCAAACCAAAACAACAACAAAAAAGGAAAAAAGAAAAAGGTTCAAGGAAGCAAAGAAGGAAGAAGGAAGCGCATGCTAATGCTTATATCTGCTTCCAGTTATCCAGTAAGACTTGCAGCCACTGTTATTAGTCTGGTTTTATGAGCAAAACCCAGAGCACTCACAGAGAAACAGCAGTAATGAGGCTCCAGGAAGAAAAAGCCACGTCTGTGGTTCTGTTGCCGCAGGCAGCCTCTGGCTCGCGGAGATGTCCAGCCCTCTCCCTTCTGCTCAGTTCCTCTTAGTGGTATTTAATAACCCAAATGTCACACATCTCTATAAACATCAGGCATAAAAATGTGTTGTCTCAGTGTTGGGCCCTTCTTTCAGCTGTAGTGTGAGGAGCAAGTAGGAGCCAGTAGTTAATTTTAGAATGTCATCTGTTCCTGGCAAATGTGACACGATTAGTTTGTGTTCATTAAGCACTAGTGGGTAGATCTGGGACTTTGTAGGTAAGTCAAACAGCCTGAAGTAAAATTTCCTGTAGAGCATTTCCCTGCCATCAGAGAGGCAGCCAGGTCTTAGTTTTAGAATTCATTTTATGGTGCATGGTTCTGGCTAGATAGATCAGCTGGTGACAATGAGCGTGTGTGCCTTGCCAGATCGAAAGTATGCTTTTGTTATTCCTGCCAACTATGTATTTTATTCTGTGAAAAAAACGTGCATGGTGTTGGTCAGTAAAATGGCTGGAAATGCAGGCAGGTGATTCAACCAAGTTTCCCCTTCTGACAGCAAAATGTTTTCTCTCTGGTCCTGTCTGGAGCCTCTAGGCCTTCAGTGTGATGCTGGCACCATCCTTTTCAAATGTCCTTTAGTACTTCTGAAAACAGGACTGTGAAAAGAGGTAAAATTGGCTCCTTATTTGACCTTCTACCAATCTGAATCTCCTCTCCTGCCCCTGCCATCAATGCCAACTGTAGGTTTCGACCTAGCACCCATTTCCACTCCCCTCAGTCTCTCCCTCCTCCCATTTTGTAAATTATATGTTCTTCCCTTATTCAGAGGTATTTTATTATCATAAACTCTTTAACATTTTCACACTCACCTGATATATGTATAGTCACATAAAGCTCCATTTACATGCCTTCCCTCACAGAAATATGATTTCTCTCTGATTTCCCTGCCTTTTAAAAAGCAATGTTGACTACTAAAAGAATATCTTGTTCTGACATGTAGAAGTATAATTAGTAATAGCAGTGTGATTATCAATTAACTCTAAGAGCAGATATTATAGGTAAGTCATTGTTCTAAAGGCTTTGCATAACCAAAGCAGATACTGTGTGGGAGACAGTTGTAATCAGCATACCATGTGGATAGCATGCAGTCTTTGCTAGTCTTTACCCTCCTTGTACAATAAACTGGGAAACAGCAAAAATTACATTCCCTACGCTCACCTTAAGATTGAAAGATATGAACGAGATGTAGTTCTTCCCCATAAGGCTGTTACTGAGTGGCAGGGCAGTGGAGGCAGCCATGTTTAAAATATAAAGCCAATCCACACCCAGTAGAGATTGAGCAGTGATTCCAGAAGGAAGGGTGGGGATTTTTTGGGAACCCACCAGGAGTCACCAGTGGGGAGTCAAGCGAATCTTCAAGGAAAAAGTTGTGTTTTCACTGTATAACAGATAGCTGGTGGAACTCCTTTATGATGGCATCATGGTACATTCCTAAAGACACATTGGAAGAAGAGGCAGTGGCAGGGACTTAGATTGGAGAAAAGGGAAGAGTTTGATTTCTTTGCAGCACAGAGCATGCTGGAGGACAGCATGGGAAACATGACTTTGGTCTCTAAACACCAGGGGAAAACCTAATTCTTCATGAAAGAAACATGGATGGCAAAAGAAAAGCCCTTTTGCAAGTGCCCACAAAATAAAAATATGACGTATAATTCTGATATTTAAATTGCTTCTTAAACTGTTACCATACTTAATTCCCTATATTTACCTAGTGGTAAATGTAGTAAAAAGGAAAGAAGCAGAAAAATACAAATACTCAAAAACCATGTTAGACTGTCTATCCTGGTAGGTTATCATGGTTCTTTGCTGTGGATATCACTCTATATAAATAAAACACTGATGGCCAATGACCAGGCAGGAAGTATAGGCGGGACAAAGAGAGAGAAAAATTGGAAAAACAGGAAGAAGGGGGAGAGACACTGCAGCCACCACCAGGAGAAGCAGCATGTAAAGACGCCGGTAAGCCACCAGCCACGTGGCAAGGTATAGGTTTATAAAAATGGATTAATTTAAGATAAAAGAACAGTTAACAAGAAGCCTGCCACAGCCATACAGTTTATAAGTATTATAAGCGTCTGAGTGATTATTTTATACGTGGATTATGGGACTGCGGGGCTTGGTGGAAGCTGGAGAGAAGCCCTCCAGCAACAGTTCTTAGCCATACTGTTGTAGGCATAAATAAATTTACATAAAAAGTTTCAAAAAGGATAATGACCTTCATATTTTAGTGCATCTTTGGAGCATGTGAAGTGGTCAATATTATAGCCTCTTATACTATAGGTCACAATCCCATAAAGGTTCATGTAACTGAATTGGAGATTGAAAAAAAAAATGACAATAGTAAAACATTTCTGGACATACAACAACAACCAAAAATTAATTTGAATCAAACCCATCTTGAGTCCGAGGTCTTTCAGGCAGTACTAGTTCACACTGAATCCTGCAACAGCATTTCAGCTCTGATTCTTAAAATACAACATGCGCCAGGTGGTGGTGGCACAAGCCTTTAATCCCAGCACTCGGGAGGCAGAGGCAGGTGGATCTCTGTGAGTTCGAGGCCAGCCTGGTCTTCAGAGTGAGATCCATGAGAGGCACCAAAACTACACCAAAAAACCCTGTCTCAAAAAACCAAAAGAAAACAAAACAAACAAACAAAAAAAAAAAAAAAACGCAACATGCACACTTTGCACTGTGCATACCATGATACCACCCAACATTAACTAACACTCCCTAAAACACCTTGGTCATAATATCATATCAAATGGTATGAAATTCTGTGTTTTTATTACAGTGTTCTAAAAATATCATGACCTAATCATACAAAACAAAGGCAATTTGTTTTCATTCATCAGAATATATCAAATTAGTATATTTTTAATTATATTGTCTTTGAATATTTTATTTTGAAAGTTGGTGTTTGAGTTGCTGACTTGAATTTCATCTTAAAAAATCATTAAATGATTTTGGCTTGAGATTAGTACATAATACTGAAGAATTCTGAAATGGACATAAACATACTTCTATCATTTTGTGCTATGTATTTATGCAAAGCAGTGTTCTCATCATTGATGATTATAAAATCAAAGTATTTGTCAACTCCAAAAAAAGCTAAGATTTTCTGTATCCTGCCATATAAAATATTCATCCAATATTTAACTCTTTATGTAAAAATAAATAAGTACATTTATCTTATTCATATGAAAATTTCCTTTCATTTCAATAAATCTTAAAATTATGTGTATACAAAAATATACACTATATTAAAAAACAAAGGGAAAAAATGTAAAAAGTACAAGTATGTTTGTGTTGGGGAAGCCAGTGTAGAGTTTAAGGGAAGAGGGGGACCAGTGAACCTGCATGTTCTTGGTGCTTCCTTCTCTGGCAACAGTGGACCATTCCCCTAAGTCTGTTCTCGCTATCACTACGTTATCCCTCTCTTCTTTACCGTTCTCCGTGAGGATGCAGGCAGATACTCAGAATAAGTTCTTTACTTGGCTTGTTGGCAGTTGTGAGATAGAACCAGGAGAAAACAAAACTTGGGAGAATCAGGTGGCATGCACTGTGTGGTCCAAAAGAGATGCTTCAAGGGTGATTCTAAAGTCATCAATTCAGAAAGCTGGCTGGGCAATTGGGAAAATATGGTTATGCTTATTGGAGAAACTACTGGTTTATAGAAGAGGTGATATCTCTTAAGTTCTGTGGCATGCAAAAATTACAGTTATTCAACAAATATTTCTTAAAATCTTTTATTTTTAGCTACCTGGGCACTGAGGCTGTGGCACTGAAGACAGTCTCTGATTTTCTGCTGCTTCCATTCTAATGGGGGAAGGGAGAATGTGAGGTATAGCTGTTGCATAGTCGAGACAGTTAAAAAAAATCAAAGCTCTGAGTAACAAAGTAACTACAAAACTAGCAAGTCAGGAAACACAGAACCAAGGGATGGAGAGAAGGAAAGAGATGAGGGGATGTCAGTGTGGCAGCCAGTTCTTCCTGTCAGGTGATGTATGAGCAAAGACTTAAATTCCTTTCTAAGAGTAGCTAGGTGGAAAAATGGAGGGATGGATGAAGAAGGATATTACTGTCAAACTGAAGCGTAAACATCCCAAGGAATAGGATGCTTGGTTTTACTGAGGAATTGATAAAAGGTTACTTCAACTGGTGAAAAGAATGGAGGGTCAAAGAATGTGTAAGGGAGATGCAGTTGGTGTCCTGGTGAGCCTTTTGGTCCTCATTCTCAGCAGCCTCAGGGAAGATAATGATAAAGATGTGATCAGGGACATACAGGTCCAGCTTTCTGGTTATACTGTGGAGGTAGTTCGGATAGTTGATGAGGAAGCAGGAAAACATGAATGATTAGCAGTGGAACAGGGCTTGGTGGTAACTGGACCAAGTACGTTGTAAGAAGTGAATGAATTAGAGCCAGATTTTAAAAGTTGTGCAGACAGGCCTTTTGCTAATGGGATGCTAGGAAAAGAGGAGTTGAGGATGGCTACAAGATCAGAGGGTTAGAGGTAAATATTAAGCAAAACAAAGAAAGCAGAGATGAGCTTGAATGGCAGCAGGTGGGATGGTAAATAACAAGGTTGGGTGTAATCGTGAGATGCTTATTAATCACTTCAGCCTTGATGCTGAATTAGGCCATTGTGTTTGAACCTGGAAGTCAGGGATGCAGAGGAGTGGAGTTATATGGGGTTATGGAAAAATATGTAGAGATAATTGTACAATTCCTAAGAGGTCTCTTGGGATGCTGAGCAAAAGAAATCGACATTTTTAAAAGAATCTTTATAACAATCCAGCTGTGATTATTTTGTTTTTGTAGTTGTAAGAGAGTACAACTTCTCAATTGCATAATGGTCTTGTGCATATTTTTTTTGTTTGGACTTCAAGAAACCTAGGAAAGTATCTTCTGACAATCCTATGGGCTAAAAGTGATCTCCTTGCTGTTCTACTCACTTCTAGTGAGAAATGCTTTACTTAGTTCAACACATTTTTCTTTTTCGTTTTATCAAGTACAACTTGTCATTTCAAGTTCAGTAGAACTCAAATAAAATGTGACATAAAGCATGAAGGCATAGTGCTTTCTAGGATAAAATTACTAAAATCTTGAACTTTTGAGATCTGTCAGTAGCTCACAATACAATGTGAGACCAAATTCTGATATTCTTCTTGGTATGCATAACTTGAGGCTTGAGTAAGCGGCTTCTTCATGATGTATTTTAAAAACATTAAAAAAATAAAGTCATGTCTTCTTAATATGCATGCTAGTGAAGTATGTAACTTTTAAACAATTTTTGAGACAAGGCTGCATGTAGCCTAGGCTAGTCATGTAGCTGAGGCTGGTCTTAAGGTCTCAATTCTCCCACTTCCATGTTCAAAGCAGTGGGATTACAGATGTGTTCCACCAAGCACAGTGAACATGGCTATATGATGAATTTAGTTGGCTTAAATAGTTTTACTGTGGCAATAACAAATCCATCTTTCACACACTAATAAAGCACATTCTTGTTCAACATTATCAACATTGTATATATTAGAATTCATTGTCTTTTTTTTTTTAAAGAACAGAAGATGCTACATTTTCTGATTGTTATATGATCCTTGTACCAAATTAGCCCCACATAAGCAGCACAAACAATATTCTGGACCTTTGAACTTTGTGAAACAAAAATCTAACTTTCTCTATACTCTCCTACATATGAGGAGATGATACTACATTTTATACATAAACTGTATAACACTTGGTCCCCACTTGGTAGTGTGTTCATTTGGGGGCAATATTGGAAACTTTGGACGGTTGGGTCTATCTGGAAGAGGTGGGTGGCTAGGGGAAGACCTTGAGGGTCATAGTCTAGTGTTAATTTCTGTTTCTGCTCTGCTTCCTGGTCCATGAAGCTGTGAGCATTTAGCCTTACGCTCTCACAGTTATAGCTTCTCCACCATGACAGACAATACTGCAGAGCAGAAGCAAACATGGGTCCATTCTCCTTTGTCAGGTATTTGTCCACAGCAATAGAAAAAGCACAAGTAACTATCTGGTGGCATATATCCTTATTAATGATTTTATGCTTAGCATTGTCCCCGCCCCCCCCCCAAAAAAAGGTTGCATTAGACAGGGTTAACCAGGCAACAAGGACATTTTCAACACTATTCCAAGAGGATAGAAAGAAATGTCAACTCCATTGGAATAAAAGTTGGTTGTGTTTTGAATCATGCAGCAAATTAATAATGGAAAAGTACTGGCTAGGTGTGAGATGGTATTTGGTAAACTAGATAAGGCTCTCTATGATTGCTACTTGGCACTTAGGAAATTTATAATCCTCCTTTTTTTATAGACTAGGAGATGGAGAGACTCTCTCCCTTCATGATTGCTTTTCATGGGGGTGGGTTCCCAGTCCTTAGGAATTGTTCCTGAGTCTAACACTGGCCAGAGGCTAGCGGAAGATTTACTTCTCAAAGGGATAGTGAATTATTTAAATTTTCTAGCTTTGTATGGTTTGCAGGAAAGGGAGAGTAGGGGACATAGTCAGGGGAAATGTCTGCAATCTAGGCAACCTGAGAGGAATGTGAGGGTCATCTTCATCAGCACATCTTACACTCTGTATACATGACTTGTATAAGTAAGATAATACCAGACCCCACAGAAACATTTAGATGAAATAATAAGACAGCTGCCTTCCCTAACAACAGTGTGATATACCAAAGTGGGTTTATCTTCTTAAGATTGCTCAATGCAGGTTATTGTGACCGGTCATCTTCTTGCTTATGACTGGCACTTTTGGATCTGGGGAACTAAGTAACCTCAAGTGGTAGTTCTGCTTCATAGATCTGTTAACTTGCATTTCAGGGGCTCTGGAGTTCAGAGTTTCCACAAAAGCAAAAGTGGAGATGGGATGTAAATCAGATTGTTTTAGAGTGTTAATTTAATATGCTGTATTTGCCAACTGAAATATAATATATCCAATTTTATCCATGTGTTGATTGATCTTCTTTGTTTCAGTTTCTGAATTATTTGTTGTCTTACCTTCTTTAAATTGGTTTAATAATAAAATCTGCCCTTCCAAGGTATTGTGAGGTTAAATGAGATCACATGTATAAACATGAAACTGCTTACCTTATGGTACAAGCTCTAAAGGTATTTTCTATTATTATTTACTGGTATTTCCTATGTCTCCACTGAATTTAATCTCTCTTCAAAACAAGAACTGAGTCTCTTCATCAATGATTCCCAAGTGCTCAATAGCATGTATCAGAAATAGGTTTTGACTGACTACCAAACATGAGCAATGCCGCACACCTCAGATCATGCCTTATAAGCTGGTTCTTTATCATGATCATATGCAGATTTATAGCTGGCTAGATTCTGGGTGTGCAAAGAGGAAGCAAGTACCTCAGTGTTAGTGAAGCAAGCATTTCAGACAGGGAGACATATGATCTCAGTCTTGGAAATTGTAAGATGCTCTTGTGGGGTGTGTTATGGCAGATTCTATTCTCTGGCTATGGGGCTACAGATGGTTTGAAGCAAAGTCCAGCGTCATACGTGGTTAACTGGTTTAGTGCAAGACAAGGAGTAGCTCTTTGGAAGATTGTTTTGCCTGCGTAGAATAGAGCTTAAATCATGGAAAAAGAAAGAAGATAGAATTCCATGCCAATATGAAATGATGTTCAAGAATATTTTAAAGTAAACCAAAGCATTGCTAATAGATTTTGCACATCACACATGTGAAAAGTTATAGAAAGATGCTTGTGTGCAGGTGCAGAGGTATGTGCAGATGTGTATAAAATTACCTAAAAGAATTCAGAAGAAGTTTTTTTCTGTGTTGTTAGAGATTGAAGCCCAGGGCTCTCTGCATGCTTGATGAATGTCCTGTTTCTGAACTACCTGCAGATCTTTACTTTAAATTTTTATTTTTATTTTTTGGGTGTATATATGTATATGTGTTGGTGATTTATGTGTATTTGTGTGTATGTGTACATACGTGTGTGTGTGTGTGTGTGTGTGTGTGTGTGTGTAAGCTTTTGGAGGTCAGAAGTCACCATCCGGGATCTTCCTCAGTCATTCTCCACTTTTTTTTTTTTCTTTTTTTGAGACAAGGTCTCTCACAGAAACCTGGAGCTTACTGACTTGGCTAAACTGGCTGGCCAGCAAGCTGTAGATATCCACCTCTCTCTGTTTCTGTTTCCCTGGCACTGGTATTACAATAGGCGCTGTTGTCATGCCTGCCTTTCCACATGGGGGCTAGGTGTCCAAGTCAGGTGCTGATATGTGGGTAGAGCTGTGTCTCTAGAGCCTGTTGTCACTTTTGAGCAAAGTGCTCACTAAGTTGCTGGCATCGAACTCACCGCGTAGCACATGCTAACACTGAGCTCACAATCCTTCTGCAGAAGCCTGTTGTGCTGGAATTACAAGTGTGGACCACCATACCTGGTAACACAAGTCTCTCTGATAGTCTCCAAGAGGGGAATCAGTGATTTGGGACACAACACTTTTTGTTTCATATCCTCTGCATTTGAATTACTTATCAAATTATGCTAATTATTTTTTGAAGAGTATAGTAACAGAATTACACATCTGTGTAATTCAGATTTGGTTTCCGACATCCTAAAACGTAGCTGTTTAACTATGGTTTAACTTTTCATTTTGATTATTTAAAAAATACTGTTATTAATTCTTTGAGAATATCATGCAATATATTTAGTCATATACTCTTCCTTCAATGCCTCTCAATTCTTTCCCCATCCCCTACCCACCAAACTTTGTGTCCTCACCCCTTTTTGATTATGGCAGGAAAAGAGCTAAGGGAAAAGTTAGTATTAAATTCCTTTTTCTAGTTTCAGAGTTCATGTCCTTTTTTTGTTTTGACTAAGATTTTTAGTATAAAAAGAAGGTCTAATCGTGACATTTTGTACATATTTCATTGTCCTTTGTTCACATCCACTCCCCTGTTCCCTTCATTTGTCTCTGTCCCATGGTCTCCTTCCTCTCTGCAAACAGTCCTTTTGTGCTCATACATGTTCTGGTTCTTATTGTTGATATTCATGTCATTTCTTACAAACTTTGCTTTATTTATAGTTAACACTTGACTACATACAGCATCTTAATGCTTGCTAGATTCCAGTATGAATTTGATTCACTAAAATTCCATTGTTGATTAATAAGAATATTTCAAATATATATACTAATATCTTTGCATCTTTGGTCCAATCCCTAACTTGTAACGAAATTTTACATTATTTAAAATTTAAGTGTGATTTTGGGCAAATGTTGGTCTCTGCATCATGGTTTTATACTGTTAAATAATCACTATCATGGCTCTTTTAATATCCTGAGTACTGTGCCGGGCTCTGCTGACTCCCCATGGGAGACCTTGATTTGGGGGATGTGGGGATGCAGGATGGCTTGGGACAGAGGGCTGGGGGTGAGAGGAGGGAGGAAGGGGGACCTATGGGTGGTATGTGGAGTGAGTAGAAAATTTCTTAATAAAGAAAAATAAAAAAGAATATAAATATGGAGAAATAAAACATTATTTATATTGTGCAAAAAAAAGCCTAACCTGCCACACCTTGTCTAAATACCTCTTGTTTTAACATTTTCATTTTCATACCCACAAATTAATTTGCTTCACATTGTATTCATATTGGTGCATATTGATTATTATGGTGATGTGATGACAATAATAATGATTCACAGTTAAAAAAAAATATCCTGAGTAGTCAGGTTGTGGTTCCTTTTACAGAGGAGAAGAGCTGGAATAAGATCAGCAAATATCTAAAGAAAGAGCAGAGAGCCCAAGAGTCTAAGATCATTCATTCACTCTACGGATCTACTACTGCTCTGTGACAGCCTCTTTGCTAGCTACGAGGCACAGCAAAGACAAAGGCATGGTTTTCCCATAAGCAATTTAGAACCCAGAGAGGAAAACCCATTAAACCACACTACAGACCACAGAGGACTAAAATAGGAAGAAATCACAGAGAAAAAGGTATTTAACAGAAGTATCAGTAAACACAGGGTTTTGTAAACAAGCACAACTGAAGAATAGTCCCTGAGATGAACAGTACATACAGACTCAGAGGTACAAAAGCCCATCTGACATGATGACAATCCACAAGAATTTGATATTGCTGACTTCCAGCAATATATTGTTTGGAAAGGACAGAAAATTTGATAAACCCATTGGCCAAAATTTTTCAGAAACATGCATCCCATTTCAATAATTATATTTTCCTGTACATAATAGAAAGCCATTAGAGAGTGTTCATTCACTCTTTACATATGGTATGACTGGATTTTCTCCAGCAGTGTGAGACAGATTAAATGGGGAAGACCAGAAGGCCAAAGGGGCAAAATTGTATGTCCTGTGTTAATGATACTAAAGCTGAAGAGGAGGCAAGTCAAGTAGATATTGAAGAATTTAAATGGTTGACATCTGGTACCTGGTTAAAAGTGACTCAGCAAGCAGCCATTGTTGACTCAGCAATATGGTTCAAGGACTGCAAGAACTTAGATTGTCATGTTGTGGCATTGGAAAAGAGCCCTAAATATTGATTAGATTCCAGTAGTGGGTGTGGAAAACAGAAGAGATGGCCAGAGTTAATACACACCAGTAATGAATGGGGAAATAACCCATTAAATCAATTTTAATAATACAAAGAAGACAGAGATCTGGGCTGTCAGAATTTATGGCTAATCTCCCTTAGGATGCTCCCATTAGGTTTTGTTTATAAAATGTATTCCTTATTTCATACACAATTCAAAACTCTTAGAGTCTAGCCTGGATGGAGTTGGTAATCTAGAGTGATCAGGGATGGGAATGAGTGTTCAGCACCTTTATTCACAAATATACTGAGATGTAAACAAAAGGAAATGTTGTACTTAGTGGAATAAAGAAGGACAGAATATAGACACCACGGCAGCAACAATTATCTCACAAGTTGAGCTAGAGTTTTGACTCAGTGGTACATCATTGACTTCCCTGGGTTTGAACACAGGGTTCCCAGGCTCACAGAAAACGAATTAGAAGTTATCAGTGGGACTTGGTGAATAGGACACCCAGGCGAAATAGAGTATAGTTAAATTTCCTCATTATTAACGTTCTCTATGAAATTTCCTTTTGTACTCTTCCTGTGCAGTTCTAGTCTGTAGATTCTATTACTTCACCAGATACGTTTTGAGAACAGAGCCCTCTAAGTCTGCATGCCTTTACCCTATAGGGTTGTGTGCATCTCTCTTGGTTACTATATGAGACGTTAAGTGGTAAGCTACCCTTCTGCTTGCCTTTTGCCTTGGTCTTTCTCCTCTGGAGTTATACCATTTCTGGAAAATATGATTTTATTGCCAGCTCCTTTTCAGTGTGCATCTATCCCCTCAGGCTTAACTTCTGGGAAGAAATGAAAACTTTTATCTCATTGTGCTGTGTGATTTGTACCTGAAGTTTACTTTGGGCTATTTGTAAATGTGTGCCTGTGTTAAATAGATCCCAGTTGTACTGTTCTGAAACATTTAGTTTACTTTTGCCCCAAGATGTGTTTGCTTCAGCAAATTGTGAGTGTCTGCCTAGAATTGGTTTTGATATATTGAACCCTACAGACTGTTCCTTTCAACTATATTTAACTGACACAGCATCCATGATCTTGGAATATTGGTGCAATACAGCTGCTCAGTGCTTGGTAAGGTACAGTGTTAAAATATTGCTTTAACAAGTTAAAAAATCTAGACTTACTGTTGCATGTCTCTGGGACCTCTGCAGTGAAATCTAAGGCTTAAATACTACTACTACTACTAGTAGTAGTAGTAATATTGTACAACAGACTCTGCCCTTCACAAGTGCAGTGATTTGAAACCCGGAATCATCTGAATTCTGAATGCCATGGGAGCAGATCACTTTGGGGACTGTCATAAAAGTGTTCTGTGCCCCAGGTGCTGTTTCTGGTTTGCTTTCTAGGCTGATGATGTCCTGGGAGGAGATATATGTATCTTTCAATTGTGCCTTCCTGTCCAACAGAAGCTGAAAATCAGTACCACATCATTCCCAAATAGGAAAAAAAAAGTCATTCCATTTCTCTGCCACCCATATTGTCTCTTTATTACCCAGGATTCATGTATCTGCTAATGAATCTGGTATAGACTGATTTATTCTTGTTTGGCTTCAGAAATCTCCTGTATAGCAATCTCATATATCAAAGGTGCTCTTTGAGAGAAATCAATAGCTTCTGTATAAAGCATAGGGGTCCTATCAGAGCATAAGACAGAAGAGCTGTGCCTATGAAATATGCTTGTGCCTAGTCAGTAGGAAGAAGAGTGAAGCACTAACATCTCACAGTTCCTGTTCTGTACAGGAAATAGCTATTTATGAGCCCCTCACTCTTGGATCATGGGCTTTAACCTTGAGGTTCTCAGATGGGAGTGAAGATTGAAATTACTTGGGGAACCACAGTACACACTCAGACCAGATTTACATATCTAATTTAAAACAGTGAGACTCTTAAACCCTCCCTAGTGGCATTAATGAACTGAAAAAGGCAGAAACTGATTGCTTTTCTTGTGGTCTTCCATTCCATCAATGATTAGAAGCAGGCATGTGACTGTCTGGGAAACACACAGAGTAGTAGTACCTTTTAGGTATCTGTGAGGGTTTGAATGAGAATGGTCCCCAGAGGCTCTTATGTTTGAGTGCTTAGATACCAGAGAGTGACACTATTTGAGAACGATCAGGAGGTATGGCCTTTTTGGAGGAAGTGTGTCACTAAGAGTGGTCTTTGAGGTTTCAAAGTCCATGCCAGGCCCAGTCTCCCTCTCCTCTCCTCTCCTCTCCTCTCCTCTCCTCTCCTCTCCTCTCCTCTCCTCTCTCTCCTCTCCTCTCCTCTCCTCTCCTCTCCTTCTTCTCTGTACTTGCAGAGTAGGATATAACTCTCAGCTACTTCTCCAGCAGCATGCCTGCTTGCCATCATTCTCTCTGCTGTGATGATAATGGACTAAGCCTCTGAACTGTAGAAGTCCGTTTAATGTTTTGATTTTTTTCTTATAAGAGTTGCCTTGGAGCGGGGTGGTGGCGCACGCCTTAATCCGCATCGGGGGAGCCAGGTGGATCGCTGTGAGTCGAGCAGCTGGCTACAGTGAGTTCCAGAAAGGCGCAAAGCTACACAGAAAACCTGTCTCGAAAAACAAAAAAAAAAAAAAAAAAAAAAAAGAGTTGCCTTGGTCATGGTCTTTCACAGCACAGACAGTGACTAAGACAGAATCTGCCCTGTGAACTACGAGGCAGGATGAAATCTGATCTCTGAACTACCTTTGCTCACTGTCTACTGAGCCTGTATTGTTAGTGTAGAATGTGAACATTATTTCAACAAATATTTGAGAAATTGCCTTATCTGCTCCCACATATGTGTAAACTGTTTTTTTATTTGAGTTGCTCCCATTTCCAACCCCATCAGCAGTTCGTTTTGCTCATGGACACAGCATCCAAGGCTCCCTTAATGACTCAAGCCTTGGGTCCTGTCACCTGCTCCCTAACTTAGGACCTAGTAACCCTGAGAATTCAACATTCTCTATGGTCACTGTGCTAGTTTATGCTCTCAAACATCTGTTCTTCCTCTCTTCTCTCCCCACAGCTACCTTTTCATCTGGCTAGCTCTTATTCACATGAGGCTCATATTAATCATTCAAAATTTTCTGGGCATCATTCTTTGAAACTCTCCTGCCATTGAGGTTTTATGTTGTATAATCCATCTAGGCAAAACACTTTTTATGGTATTTTTAAGTTGACTGATTTCACTAATGCATCTCTCTTGCTATAACTCATAAAAGTATGTCTTTATATGTGTGCCTGTTCACTTGATTGCTTATTGAGATGAACTGATTCAGGATAATGGCATAGTGGGATACTGCTAGTAAGGCAATATTGAAGGTCAGAACAAGTCAGAGCTAATGGTTTGGAAGCAAAGAAAGAAACAAAGGAACTAAAGAATGGTCAGTGATAAGAAAGGGCCAGGTAAGGCTATCTGGTCTGGGTGCCTCAGTCATTCTATAGGGCGTGACCACACTATGGCTCAGAACAAAAGAAAAATAGAAGTGAATAATAATGAATCCTGGTCTATTGAAAAAGATAAAATATAGATGTTGCTTAAAAAATAAAATGAGCATAACACTATAAATGCATTTTAATGAAATTAGCTAAGAAGTTGCAAAGAGCTAAATATTTTAGTTCTAATTCCTCATCTGAAAATGAAGACAATACATTATTTTACTAATTATCCCACTTGTGGTAATGAGATAAATTTATGTGTGTTGTATCTATATATAATATTTTTATATGTTCTTCATACATTATAATATATGTGCTTACAATGTTAACTTGTTAATGACTTGACTGAATACAGAATATATTACCTTGTCAAGAATATTTATGATTTACCATCCAGCCATGGTTGCTTGCTTAATCCCAGCATTTTGGAAGTTGAAGTGGGAGGATTTCCAAGAGTTAAGGTCAGCCTAGTTTACATAGGTTCTAGGCCAGCCTGGGCTACAAACTGAAACCCAGTCTTTGGGTTTTGAAAAGTATTTTAACCAAGAATCTTAATGCAAATTTATGTTAATTCTGTTTAACAAATATTATTGAGTCCTTTTATACAAAAGACATTGTGGCTACTGTTGCTGGAATTGGAAGATAAAACAATGTGGACTCTAGTCTCATTTAGGTATAATGCAAATACACAAATAATAATGAAAAAATGATAAAAGCTGTGTTTGTGATACAAAAGTGTGCTGTGCCAGCTGTGATTTGGGGCATCAAGGGAAGTCTTAGGAAAGAAGTAGATGTTGGAAGTAAATACAGCATTAAATAACATCCTTAGGGGTACAGATAGCAGGTGGGAAGCATATCATGGCACACACATCTGCCCTGGAATGACTCAAGTACAGAGGGGAATATTCAAACCAATGACTGATCCCAGAAGGTCTAAAATGTCCCAACAAAGAGTTTGAATGTGTTGTTCTCAAGGTTGAGCTATCAAGGTTTTTGAGCAGAGTACAATGGCATTAGAGCCCTGATTACAGTTGGCTCCTTGGAATAAAATAAATGTCTATACAGCTTTCCTGTAATCATGAGAGAGAGAGAGAGAGAGAGAGAGAGAGAGAGAGAGAGAGAGAGAGAGAGAGAGAGAGAGAGAGATTTCTTTAGACTTTAGACTAAGGAAGATTGGTTTTCTGTGACATCAGTGAGAATTAAAGTGTGGACATCGATTCCTAAAGCAAGCATGAATTATAATTCTGCCTCTTAAATTTACTTGCTCCATGATCTTAGGAATGTATTCAACTATCCAAGCTTCTCTTTTGTTCTACAAGAAGTGAGTGTTTAAACTCAGAGAGTCATTTTCCTGATGGAGCTCTCCTTAACACATTGTCTAGCACATGGTAACCATTACATTAATAATAGCCAAAATGTCTTTCATAATGTGAGTTGTCATTGGAGTGCAAAGTGAATTTTTATTGATAGTATATTTAGTTCTATTGTGTTTGTGAGAATTAGTGACATTTCTATTGATCATTTCTTAAAAATAAACCATTTTTTCTCTTTTGCTAGAAATAGGAATATAAACCCACAACAATGCAAATATCACTTAAATGCACATAAATTAGCCATGAAGGATTCAATAATAACCATGTTAGGAAAATCTGTGCTTGCAGAACTAGATGAATAGCAATGACAGATGACAGAGATCCTCGCTTCTCTTTGTAGCAGTGGATATATTCAGAGATACCATGACACAGCCTGTGGGTGCAGGTGGTTGAACGAGGCAGTATGAAACTCAGGTCCTCACCAGTAAGGATGCTTGCCAAGGTAGCGTGGCTTTGTTAGATTTTAAGACACTTAGGATCTGGACTTCTTAGTAGGAGAATAAACAGTCTAATGCCCAGCATATGCTCAGTCTTTCAACTTTTAGTGTAATAGGCTAATTCCCTTGAGACTAATTTGTAAACTGAAATATCAGCTTATTGTGTGGGTCTCATCCGGATGTGTAACTATTGTAAGCACGGAAGATGCTCATCTAAGTGTGGAGGCCCTTCTAGGATGATGTGTACACTGCTGGTCTCTGGTCACTGAAAAGTCCATAACCTTCCAGTCTGACTTCCCCACAGAATTAACTTGTTCTCCGTGTGCTTTATTGTCAGACACACCACTTGTGATGTCGCTTTTCCCCCTTATTACCTTTATTATTTCTTCTTCTTCCTCTTCCTCCTCTTTCTTCCTCTTTCTTCTGCTGCTTCTTCTGTTTCTGCTTTTTCTACTTCTTCTTCCTAGGCAGGACCTCAGGGGTTTAATATAGTGTGTCCCTCAATTCTGTTCAGATTTAGTTACTTTGGTATCTTTAATTTTATTGGTATAATTGCTATTACTATGTGATAGTCTTTGTGAATTCAGAAACTTAATGTTGGTGTTTGGCAGGCTCTGTTTGGGGGCTGGTGGTATGAAATAGAAAACAGTGGCACCAGGGTACCTCTTCAATGGTGTACACATTTGTTAACATGATGGAATAGCTTTATTTCCACTAGTGAATAATCTCCCCAGAGACCAACCACTACCCAAGCTCATCCTTAAACTATTAAACCTCCCCCAGGATGTCAGAGAGTGTTCTCCAGAATCCTGTGTCAGCCTGAGCCTTTCCTGATTAGTTAGTGCCTTTAAAAGCGATAGATACTTCATATTCCATATTGGCACTGGTTCCCCTAAGTACAGTAATGTCATATCCTGGAGGAAGTCTTTGTCTCTTTTGTTTGCTTTTTTGTTTTATTTTATTTAGGCTAGTCCTTGCTGTGTAGCACTGGTTGGCCTGAACTCCCTATATAGCCCAGAGTGGCCTCAAACTTGTCATCCTTCTGCCTCAGTCTCCAGAGTGCTGAGATTAAAGGTACTACTACACCTGGCTTCTAATTTTATCATTTCATTTCTTTAGATAAAATATCAGTATGTAAGAAGTGAGGCTGGCCCCAAACCCACCATGTAGTTGAGGCTGGTCTGGAACTGGTAATAGACCTGCCTAAACGTCCTGACTCAAGACTCCTAATGCTAGAGAGAAATCTCACCCAGCCCAGTGGTTCTGTGTCATATTGTGGATTAAAACAAGAAACAGAGGCACACCTGGTTCTGTAAGCCTCAACTTTGAGTAATATTTCTCTCAGTATATTCTAGAGATAATAAAGCTACCTGCACATGAGAACCATATCCTCTAGTGCATAAAAGGCTCATTCACTACCTCTGGAATCTAAGTTCTCTCTACTTTTCCTTATTGTCCTCAATGATTCAAGATACCCTTCAAACTAAATGGTGCTTTGTCAAAGAGAAATCTGGAGTGTTCATTTTCTAAATAAGTAAAATATTGAATGAATTATACTTATTTTTTGGCTGTATAGAGTTCACGAGAAAATTAACCTTTTCTTCCTCTTTGCATTTATTTTGGTAGAAACTTCAATCAGTATTTATTCTTCAAATAGTGATTCTCAGGCACTACATTGTTTGCTTCCCCACAACACATTTCATATGCTGTCAAAGCAAACTATTTCCCAGTTCTGCCGACGCTAATTGCCTTTATAGATCAAGTTGTTAAACTTGAGTTATAGTTTAATTATGCAGAAGGAGAATGCATGCTTGTCTACACTACAAATGATTTAATTCTGTTTTGAAATGAATGGGGCTGAAAGGACCTGTTCCTCTTAGAGATTTTCAGCGTTTTGTGGGCCTGCCGTGATGTCTCTATGAATCATTATGCTACATGAAAATGTTCACATCAAGGATCCCTGAAATGAAAAACAAGAGATTGAAAATCCATTTGGAGGATAGAGTGACAAAAGAAGAGCTCAATTAAACATCAAAGAAAATCCAAGCATTTGTGGAATTTTAGCTCAGACTTTCTCCTCCTCTGTCTGGTATTCAGGATAAGGATTCAGTCAGTCCAGGAGGCTACGGCTGGGCCAACTGTTGTCTTTGGATCATAAATTCTGGCTGTGTCCAAAAGACTTAATGGGAAATGATGTGATCTCACCTCTGAAGAACTCGAGAATGCTTGACATTGGGAAACAGACAAGCTTGTAGAGTCTGTCTTTCCCTGTGAGAAGTACCAAGTGTCAGTATGAACAGTGCACATACAAAACTATTAGTTCATATCGTTGTTTGATGTCAGAATTCAGAAGAGATGGGGTAGAGGCTAGACGAGATTAAACAAGAGAGCTGGGGTGAGGCAGGGAAGTGAGTCCAGTTTTTAAGTGTTTACTTAAATGCTGATTATATATCCTGTCAAAGAAGGGCTGATCCTCCAACCTCTCATATGCACCTTTTCAAAGTAAAACAATTAAAGAAAAAGGAAGAAAATCCAGTGTAATCATTTTTACTACCAATATCATTTTCTTAAGATGATATGATATACAGGTCAAGCTACCTCACGTTCCTATTTCTTTTATAAAGAAAGAAAAATACCTTAAAAACCAAATAGCACTTGCTGTTCGCATCAGGGTTTAGTATCTGTGTAAATATTCACACACATAAAGCTTCTATAGTTTTTGATTTTCCTTACTATGTGTGATTTACTCAATGTTTTCTATTCCATTAATAAAAGATGCTCTTTGCAGCCCCCTGAACAGATTTCAAAATCACTTTAGAAAGCTGAGTTCAGTAAGGAAATTGAAGCCTATTTCCAGATGTAGTTATAGATTTTTGAGTCTATTAGATGCTCAGGAAAGTTTCAAAGAATCACTGTTCATTATGGTAACAACGCCACTAATTTTTTTTTTTTGGTTTTTCGAGACAGGGTTTCTCTGTGTAGCTTTGCGCCTTTCCTGGAGCTCACTTGGTAGCCCAGGCTGGCCTCGAACTCACAGAGATCCGCCTGCCTCTGCCTCCCAAGTGCTGGGATTAAAGGCGTGCACCACCACGCCCGGCCGCCACTAATTCTTTTAATAAGATACATCTGTGCCCATTTTTAAGCTCCCTTTCCCCATCCCTTTGTATTAACCTCAAGTCTGAGAGGCACCCTCTGGCAGTTCTGCCTCTCCTCCAGCCTGTCAGGCCAGTGGTACAGGTGCTAGTCATATGTTGGTTTTCATGGTTAAATCTCCACGGTCCCAGCACTTCTGGGAGACACTCTTCTGTACCATTTTCAGCAGCATGGGAGCGTGTCATAATCAGCTCCAGCACTGTGTTCAGCCAAAGTTGAGCTGTTGGTTCTCAGGGTCACTCAGTGCATAGATGGTGAGGCTGTTATCTAGCCTTCCTGCTAGTCTGTCCCAGTAATGTCCATCTTTATGTAGCAACCCCAGGAGCCCTGATGATGGAAGTGGAATGTCATAACTCAGATAGTGTGAGTGGGGAATGTGTTAAGACTCCAGAGGTAGGAACAGCATGAGAACGAAGATCTTGAGGAGGAAGGTTGTTATAACTGGAGAATCTAGTCTGACCAGACAAGGCACAATAACAAAGCTACTGTATCTGAAACAGAATGACTGATGGAGATAGGGTAAAGCTAGGATGGAGCCGTAAGTGGGAGTCAGAACACAGACAGTGTCACAGACCGCAGTAAGGTACTTACTGGGGTCATTACAACAATGCACCACTGGAATGTCTTAGGCATCAGTGATGTCAAATGGTTTGTTATCAATTTGGTTATAGTGATAAGGATGGATGCAATAGGAGGCGGTGACCAGGCCAGATGGACAATGCCAAAAATGGGCATTATGGAAATCTATTCAGTTGGTCCAGTTAAAACTTTTTAAATCCCTATTCTGTTCTCAGCAATGAGTTAGGCGTGCGAGATAAATCAACAAATTGAACAAAACTAAAAACAGTCCTTGCCTTCATATGACATAATCTGGAGAGAACTGTCATAGAAGTTAATTACTAGTTTAAGTTCAAAAAGGGTGGTGAATTATGAAGTACTAAAAAAGCATATATACATATATACAGTAGAGACATAATTTAGCTGGTGTGTGTGTGTGTGTGTGTGTGTGTGTGTGTGTGTGTGTGTGCATGCATGATGACATGTGCGAGATCACATGGGAGGTCAGGGAAGAACATCAGAATGGAGGCCAGCTGGGACGCAGCGCTGGGAGTATATAGACATGGTTCGGGAGCATTTGAGGAACTGACATAAGGAGTCAGCAGGTTGAGGCACAAAGTGGGAAAGGCGACAAGGAGTTGGAAACTGCAGCACTGAGCAGACCGTTTACAGTAGTACAGGCCATGATGGGGGGGGTATTCTATTAAATATGGAAACATTTTTGAGGGGACCGGCTTAATTGTTGTTTCTGCCCTCTCTTAGTTCTGTATATGTCTGAGGTTAAATTTAAAATTTAAAAAAGGAAGAACTACAAAATGGTCTTTATAAAACACTAAATTTTCCGGCATTTGATTCACGTAATTAGAGAGATTCAAATAGTCAGCATGCCTCCTCTTCCTCCTCAAGTACAACTGAACAGTTCAGGATAACACAGTCATTACCGTTCTCATGTTGTGACAGTGCAGTGTTATCATTTCCTAACCTAGCATGCCTCAGTCCCTACCCACTAGGCTCCTTTCTGAACCCCTGTGTTTTATGAGCTTACATGGGCTGGAAACACATGTCCAGTGGAAGTCTGTATAGGTGAACTCAAATAATACATATGGCAATTGTGAGTGTCACCTTAACCAAAGTCCAGATCAAACGATACTAAGATACTCAGATGATTCATACAACTTAACAACTGGACTGTATTTGGACACTCCTGCCAAACTCCTGACTCACTCAAATGAAGAGATTCTGACTGTAAAAGATTGATAGTGGCTATTCTCAACTGAGGGCAGATGTCCTCCAATGCAATAATGGGTGTGTCTGGAGATTCTTTGCCTGCACTCCTGGGAGTAAGGTACTGCTGGTGTCCAGCCAATAGATGCCAAAGATGCAGTCAGATGCCCCCGGTCAGCACAAGGTATTCAGGACCCATGGCAAAGAATCTCCTGTCTGGAAATGTCAGGAGTGATACACTAGTTAGGTTTATTTTTTAACGTGTTATGAATCATGTTTACCTGCTGAGAGGCAACAACTGTCCTATGGATAGGGATATGTTTTTGTTTAATTGAGAGGAAAATTATTGAAGTAATATAAGATGCAAATTGCTTAAATATGAAAAATATCCACCCCATTGGCAAGTATGTATCTTTAAAGGAGAGACAAGAAGAATATCTCAGGTAAAGCATTCTTCAGAGTTTGTGCCTATCATTTGCATTTCTTCTCAAAATACAGTTCGAATAGTCTTACATAACTATTATGGGCTGTGAGCTGTCATATTCCCGAGTGGCTCTTTCCTGCTTAAACATCCAGAAGTCTTGTTCTGATTCTCCAGTTGGAGCTGAAGCCTCCTTTTGAGAAGATGTTTTTCCAACACAGGTTTTGTGCAGCCTTATACTTATGTCTGACATGGCATTATACATATTGTGCTACTTTGATGGTTTTGGTTCACTTTTTGTTAAAAACTAAGTGAGAAAAAAGTTGAAGTTTTCAATAAGTGGTGGTAAGATATTTTTACCATCCTTACTAATAGAGTTTGGATTAGGGGATATTTGTTAGCTGTCAGAGATGAACAGACTTCCCAAACTGTGCAATATAATGGATCAAAATTTCCTATCATGCCATGGAAGTACAGACAAGATCATGCTTTTTCTGGTTGGATGAAGAGCCTTCCCTGGAGAAGCAACAGAGAACACTAAAAGATAAAAACTAAAACAATGATCTTATTAAATGGAGAAACCAGTTATATATATATATATATATATATTTATTATATATTATATTATATTATTTTATATTATTATATTATATATATAACATTTCCTAATTTTACTTAAAAATTTTAAAATTTTATTTCCTTTTTAATTGCATGTCTGTGTGTGAGTGTGTACATTTTCATCTGCAGGTCTCTGCAGAGTAGAGATGGTTGGATGCCCCTGGAGCTAGTGATTGTGAGCCACCTGTTCTGGGTACTGCAGATCAAACCAGGTTCTGCAAGCTCCATGTACACTTTTAATCACTAAGCCATCTTTCCAATCCCAGAGACAATTATTTGTATGCATATGTGTGTGTGTGTGTGTGTGTGTGTGTATACATACATGCATATATTTAATGTGTGTGTGTGAACATAGGAAAATAGTCTTTAAAGGCACATACCAGACTGTGCCATCTGTTAGTTGAGACTGGGAGAAGGAATAAGGAAGAACTTCATTACTTAAAAAACTTGGAAAATAAATTATGTCTGAATGAGAACTAGTAAGTGCCAGCTTAGGTACTTGTGTTGATGTTCTAGGTGCTTAGAGAGAAGAATGGTGTCTTTCAATGGAAAGTATTAATGGAAGACAACTTTAAGACAGAATAGAATAACTATTAAGAAAAATAGTGTTGGTGTATAAGGAGGAATTGCAGCCACCAGTGTAATGGGTATTTTGTGTATGCCATCAAGCAGTGTGCAAGGTAATATCTTCCTTTCCAATGGCTCCCTTGTTCAGCTGCAGAAGAGCATAAGGCCAGATGGCATGGACTCATTTTGACTCCTGACCAAGCAATAAATTTTCTCCCACTTCTCCTTACGGAATTAGTTTTGTTCACTGTAGGAGCAATCTTCACTCTGGGAACAGGTCTTGAGGTGAGGTCCTCCTCAGGATGCTGCCCCACTGACTGTGATAATTCTCTTCCAGCCTTACTTCCCTCCCCATCTGGTAGTTTATGCTAGGAAGATCCTGGACCAGAACTCAGACCACAAAATTAAAACATTCTGTTTAATGAGGCCAAGTGTAAATTGCTCAAGTAAGGATATTAAGGGATGAAGTGGCACCTTAAAATATATTCAGAGACATCTAACCCCCCACTAAAGGATACTCTGGATTCAAGTGAGGATCTTTGAATGTCAGTAATTTCTTTATTTTTTTTTAAAGACCGCTACTATGGAACTACTAAAAAACAAATGAAAATGACAAAATAATACCCCAATATGACCTTAATTAACAGTGCTGTTTTATTTCATGCTTAGTTGATCAGAGAAACAAGTCTTGTCAAACAATTGAAATAATGAACTTAAAGATACAAATATAATCACTGAAGAAAATGACACTCGCCACAGGTTCTTAAATGAATGTTATAGACACGATCGTCACTCCTGGGTTGACTGACTGTTACTCATTCTTACACCACGATACATCCTGAACATGGTGTAAAATTCTGTCAGCATGAATGCATCCCTAGGGCCTAGTGTTTGAAAACATGTTCTGTTGGGTACATAATTCCTGTCTTGATGTCTCATTTTTGTGTTATTGTTCCTATTTTTCAGACCCACTATGAAAACGGAGAATATATTATCAGGCAGGGCGCAAGAGGAGACACCTTCTTTATCATCAGCAAAGGGAAGGTAAGCTTAAGCAGTGCAATGAGAGATTGCATGTGCTGAGGCTTGTGCTGAGGTAGTTGTGTAGCTTGAGTTTTCCTGCCTGGCCCACAGTCAGGACAAATCTTTGTCACCTGCCAGTCCCACAGCCGCTCAGACCCAACCAAGTAAACACAGGGACTTATATTGCTTAGAAACTGTATGGCTGTGGCAGGCTTCTTGCTAACTGTTCTTATAGCTTAAATTAATCCATTTTTATAAATCTATACCTTGCCACGTGTCTCGTGACTTACCGGTACTTTACATCATCCTTGTCCTGGCAGTGGCTGGCAGTGACTCTTTCTGCCTTCCTGTTCTTTCTTTTCTCCTCTCTGTTAGTCCCACCTATACTTCCTGCCTAGCCTCTGGCCAATCAGTGTTTTATTTATTGACCAATCAGAGCAACACATTTGCCATACAGAACATCCCACAGCAGAGTTGCCCCTTCTTTATCTGAGAATGGAGCTTCAAAAATAGGATGCAAGAAAAGAAGGCATGTAGCTTTGCGTCTGGAAATTAATAACCATGATACTAGATGTTATTGCTAAGTCTGCAGAAACAAAATGACATCCATCAGCAAAGCTATACAATACAGTACTTAAATCTGTCTAGTCTTTAAGAATAGCACATCAAGATTATGATGGTGAAATCTCCAGAGACAACTAAACCAAGCTAATGGAACACATGCACTTTAGACCAACAGCTATGGATCCTCCATGGGACTGGACTAGGCCCTCTGCATAAGTGAGACAGTTGTGTAGCTTGGTCTGCTTAAGGGGCCCCCTGGCAGTAGGATCAGGATCCATCCCTGGTGCATGAGCTGGCTTTTTGGAGTTCACTACCTATGGGAGGGGACACCTTGAACAGTCTTGATGCAGGTGGAGGGGCCTAGACCTACCTCAACAGAATGTACCAGGCTCTGCTGACTCCCCATGGGAAGCCTTACCTGGTCTGAGGAGGGAATAGGGAGTGGGTTGGGGGAGGGAAGGCTGGTGGAGGGGGGAGGAGGGAAGAGAGGGGGATCTGTGGTTGGTATATAAAATGAATAAAACATTTCTTAATTAAAAAACTATGATCATCATATAATGAAATATTTGGGTTTAGAGTTAGATGGCCCCGATTTGAATATTCTCTGAAATTAACTTATTTTACTCCTTTTAGGCCAATGACTTGATGTTCTAAAGGCAATGGTGATATAAATATATGTATGTTCTATTGTAGCTTCATGGAGACTGTTAATTGAATGCCAAGAAGCTATTGAAAGTGGTAAAATATAGGAGGAAGGGTAAAAACTGGTATGACCTTTGTTATGAACAGAAATTCATACTGTGTCTTATATAATTTTAGTTTTCAATCAAAGTGAATCTGTTATAATATTTATTTTTGAACTATGAAATTAGGTAGTAAGTTTAGACCAATTCTCTAACTTCATATTAACCAAACACTTTAACTTAAAATTTCATTGTAAGTTTTCCTTAAAGGGAGTTTCTTTTTTTTCTGTGTATCAGGTTCGATGTGAGATAGGGACAGAAAGGCAGGTAGAAAAGATTTACATTCATGTTCCATTATTACATAAGTGAACTTATTTCTTAAATACTGTACAAAAATGACCAAATTTGGTACTGTGGAACTTATACCAGAAGGCTTGCAGAAATACTGTAAACAACAAGTGTAGAAGACTCTAAATTTTAGTGACTTAAATTTTAGGTGATTCTTGTGTACTATTTTTGGGTCAAGATTATACATACCTCAGTGTTTACAGCAATGACATGCCATACTAAAATACACAAATCTTACGCATTTTTCTTATATCTGTTCATTTGGTTGGTATGTGGAAGTGTGGGTTAGAAATACACATCATGGACCAGTTTCATAAAGGACATCTGAAGGGATGTGTGAAGAGGGTTCAACAGAAAAAGGTGCTTGCAACCAGGCCTAAGGACCTGAGTTCAACACCCAGGACCCGCATGGTAGGAAGGGAAAATCAACTTCTGCAAGTTGTCCTCTGATTTCCACTTGGACACTTTGGAACTGTGGCATATGCATGTCCTCCTATGTGCACACATGCACACAAAACAAACAAATAAACAAATAAATAATGTATTTTTTTGAATGGAGGGAATAATGAAATGACATAACCAAACACAGTTATGTTTACAATTGTATTTTGCATTTTTCTATGTCGGGGCCAGGAAATGCTAATATGCTGTTATTTACATAACAAACTGGCCAACTTGGTCACTTACTGTCTTCTTTGCTAACTAACCCCAATTAATGAATCAGGGAAAGAAAATACTCCTGCTTATAAAGCACTGGATGACCACAGGAAGACAGTGTATCCTGGAGTCTGGCTTTGTTATCTTTCCAAACTCTAATTCTTGGCTGCTAAGGAGTAGCTATGCTTAACAATGAGGAAGGACACCCTGCGGTCATTTGTAACTGTCCCCATTTACTGCAAATTGCCAGCATTGCCTGAAGCAAGAGGATTGTAACCCATTTTAGCTGGGAAACAGGTGCGTTAGTGGTACTGTTTCATGTGGTCTGTAATATGTATAAATAGAAGCACTTGGAGACTACACCACATGAGCCAATTTCTCTGGCAGCATTTTGGTGCAATGTTAGAATTGTAAGAGAGAAATAGTCACGATATATTAGACTTGTTTGACATAGTCAAGTTTTTCTATAAACCAACTATGGAATTTTTCTTAGTTTCTCACGTCATCCAAGTTAGTTGCTATGATTCACAACTCTGACAGTTGTTACATTCATTATATTAATTCTAATAACGATACATTAAAATCAGTGTAAGAAGCAGAAGGTGTGCACACTTGTCTGCACTCTCTGGAAGAGGAAAGAAAATAATGGTTCCAAAATAAATAAGTTATAAAATTCAAATGGTAAGTAAACCCATTATAAAACTTATTTATTGTAGATAAACCAATGTAATGTTTCCCCACACATTTATAAAATTTAGAAAAAGCAACCCTGGTAAAGAATTTTTCCAAAAAATACTACTGGATTTTTATTTATTTTGTGTGAGTGCATGTTTCAGTGGGGATGCATGTATCACTGTGTGTGTGTGTGTGTGTGTGTGTGTGTGTGTGTGTGTGGTAGGGTGTGGGTCAGAGGACAGTTTGCAGGGGTTTGTTCTTTCCTTCCATGATGAGGTTCCCAGGTTTGAACCCAGGTCATCAGGCTCCTCTACTCACAGAACCCTCATAAAAATTCTTTCTTTGTTAACACGTCTTAGTTACTTATCATGCTGTGATAAAACAGTATGGCCAAGGTAATTAATGAAAGAAAACGCTTAATTTGGGGCTTATGGTTTCAGAGGGTTAAACTCCATGATGGCAGATCAAATGCATGGTAGTAGGAACAGCTGAGAGCTTACAGGCTCACCTGAAAGTCAGAGGCAGAGAAATCAAGAGACATTAGGAATTGCCCAAGTCTTTTGAAACCTCCAGGCTCGGCCCCAGTGACACATCTCCAACAATATCACACCTTCTAATCTTTCCCAAACAATTCCACCAGTTATAGATCAGGTACCCAAACAAATGAGTCTATAGGGGCCATTCATATTCAAACCACCACAGTGCTGAACGGAAGACTTTTTTTTTTAATGCTGTGAACTAGGAGGAGGCACACAACAGTGGCTGCAGAGCAACAAACAGATTTCCCCTTGTTCAGCTCTATTCATCTGACTGTAAACCATGTTTTATTCTTCCATTAAATGCATGCACACAAAAGAGAAACATAATATAAACTTTTAAAAACTTGTTTTGCCTCTTAATGGAAATTTACAGTTATTTTTCTAAAACTTGGGGCTCAATGCTTGCAACAGCAATTTCTAACTTAGAGAGTAAATTCATTCTCTGTTTTTTTAGTTGGTAGATTCCTGTTCTCTGGGAACATGGCATTTTCAACAGAGGGAGGACGCATCAAAGAATTCTGCAAATATCCCCAACAGTGCTGCACCAAGACCCCATCTCTCTGTAAATGAAATGTTCCAAAACTGAACAGGATTATTAAATTTCAAATTAAAGCCCTGGGATATGGGGCTGGGGAGAGGGCACAGTTGTCAAGGGAACACACTGTTCCTGGAGTGGACACGTTTGGCACCCAGTACCCATGGCACATCTGGTGGCTCTCTATAATTTCATCTTTAAGGGATTCTACGCCTCTGACTTCTACAGTCACCTGCTCTCACTTGCACATGCCCCCACCCCCACATACCCACTTTCTGACACACATCATTAAGAACGAATAAAAACTAAATCTTAGCAATGAACCCAAGACACAACTACATGCTTAATAGTGTCTAAATGGGAGGGGAATGTTAACTGTCCCAAATCTTAGTGAATAGTGAAGCAAGTAGAATCCTAAGACATAATTGGCTAAGATTGCAAAATTAAAATATTCTGAGAGACAACTTGGCTGCTTCTTAAAAAGTTAATAAATGTTTACCATATGATCCAGCAACCTTATACTTTATTTATTCTAGAGGAATGAAAATGTAGTTCTTACAAAAACATGTCCATCAATATTTACAGCAAGGCAATCCAATAGGAAAATAGTCAAAAAGGATAATTGGATGTAATCATTCAAACCAAATATAATCTGACAAAAATTGTTCCTCTTCTGTTAGCTTCAGGACAATGCTCTCTAATGCCAACCTTCCTAGAACACTGTCAACCTTACAGTGATAAGTGCTAATAACAGCACAATATATATAAACTTTCATTCATGGGTGGTGAAAGTAGGTGTTTGTGCTCAGAGTCAACACCTGAAAAACAAAACATGTTTAGTCCGTACTTGTTCTTACTCATGTGAACATTGCCTCTACTGAAACCCTTACTCATGGGTGCCAGAAAACAAGTACAGGAATATTGTAGAAACTTTGTTAATAATATCATAGTAACAACATACACGAATAAAACCATCTAGGGAATTGCTAAACTGTACATTATTTATGTAATAGGATACTATGCAAATAGAGGAAATGCATTTGAGCTGCTTATATTAACATGAATGAATCAGAACCCCTGAGAGCATGGAACCAGTAACTTCTACTTTAAATAAGACTCCCCACTGCAACTTCTTCATCTATAAAAGCCTCATCAACATGCAAATTAGTATCTCTATGATATAGCTTAGTGGTAACTGACAGTTAAAACTGAATTTTCATGGTTTGAAACACCATGTAGAAGAGTAATCAAATGGATCAGTGGAGAATAATAATTGAATTCCCTCTACCTTGCACAAACCTTCCTAATAGTAATAAAAGTTCTGGTCATTGACATCCAGTGTCTAGATTGAGAAGCCTAAAGCATGCTGTTTTTAATGTGTTTAAGTGCTTGGCATTATCTCAATAAATTAGTTTTCTACTTCATTGCCTCTTTCAGGTAGGTGAATTTTAACTATTTAACCTTGCTGGATGGCAAGGAGTATTATTTTTATTACTACATCTTGAAGAAGTGAATGAATGCAAAGGTACTATTTAGAGTAATTGTATTTTCCCCAAACAACAAGGAAACACAATTGAAAAACAAAGGAAAACATTGACAGAATAATTATTGAATTCGTCAGAATGGTTGCTTCATTGAAGATAATATCATCGAGAGTAGCAATGAAGATTAAGTGAAATTCTTATTAACAATGCGTTGTGTTTTTTAAAAGGAGATGAAATATTTAGAATAAATTCTTTGGAAAGCATGAAATTTGCAATCATGCAGTTGATTTAGATGCTTGTCTCTCTTTGTAGGTGAATGTTACTCGAGAAGACTCACCAAGTGAAGACCCAGTCTTTCTTAGAACGTTAGGCAAGGGAGACTGGTTTGGAGAGAAAGCCTTGCAGGGGTAAGTGGATCACATGTGCACAGTTTTTGTTATGTAATATACAATTTACGGAAAAGTTGAGCTTCTGGTAAAATAGACCCACACTACTACCAGACATAGACCTTTGACTGTTGCATTCAAGTTCCAATTGGATTTGTGATCTGTCGATATGGGCTGTGGGACTGAGTAAACTTCTAGTATACACATGTGATCTTAATCAGAACATGTTTCAGCTTTGTGTTCCTTAAGTGAAGTCTCTCTGTATAACTCAAACAAGAAGACTAGGACTTGTAACTGTAACTGCAGACACTTTTTCTTGGAATCAGAGGAAGGTGACTGACTAAAGAATGTGAAATCTTTAAACCTGTGAAACAATGGGTCAGCAGTGACACTTTTCCAGGAGGATGGTCACCTCTGGTACCTGTTGTCACTGCTGTTACTGTGATGGAGATGGAGACACACACACCTCAATCCACTGTGGGAAAGCTCTGAAGACTGGGTTAGTGGAGCTATACTTTAAGATGACTTTGACTTTGTTTTTTCAATTCAGCTTTTGGGAACTTGGCAAGAACTGAGAGTTCTTCCCAAATCATATGGAAGAGAAGCCAAGTTGGTTTTGTGATACGCATTTTGCAGAATGTATGACAAATGTATTTGGGGGACCTCTGTCTTCCGATAAGCAACGTATTTCCTTATCAATAAATAAAGATGAGGCTTTTGAAATTTTAGCGCCATATGTGTCTGCAGAACTTGAAGAAGAGCCAACTAAAAATTTGTTTTAGTTTCTATAGCAGTGGGATAGAATTTACTCTGATTCCATTTAAAAATTATAAGTATTCATCTAAAAGTACTGTAAAAATTGCTTAGGCAATTTTTATTTTAATGTCACAATCAGATGGCAGGTTTTATTCTGCTTCTCATTTCACAGCTACAGTAATGAAACCAGGGTCTTTCTATAGTCATCTAAGTCGGGCTGTATCACCGCAGGAAAATTAAGAATGAACTACACTAACTTTCTATTTACCTTTTACCGGGCTTGTTTGTTCCTTATATGGTGAACATGCAATTGTCATTAGAGTTTTCCCAATTTAAAAACTGGAAGAAAGCATGTACAGTGGGTCCCCAAAAGGATGCAGTGAGCATTGTATCCCTAGACTGAAACAGAAGCCTACAAAACTTGATCTGTCTTTCCTTGATTATTTAATGCATGTCGGGCTCTATAGAATGATGCTGCATCATGTCAGTGGTGCAAAGATCACCTGCTTCTGTGGAAAACAGTGTTATTTCCACAGAGAAATCCAAAATAAAAAATAAACAAACAAAAAATGGTGCACACAAAGGAGACAAAACCCCCAGAAACTTTTCTAATCATTTGCAACTGAAATCACAAGTCAAATGCTAGAAAATAAGTCATGATTGGAAATAAAAAAGATGGCCTTTTGTAGTTTATTGTCACTGGGATCAGGTGCCAAAGACAGATGACTTTCATAGCTGAAATTACCTTCCTAGAAAGTGCAATGCTGTGAACATTTCACCATGTTTTGTTCTGATATCAGAATTTATGTTAATAAACTTCAAGTTGCATTCTTTCTAGTATCTTCTTTGAAGAAAAGATTTTATTTTTATGTATATGTATGTATTTGTAGATATGTATATATATATATATATATACACATATATATGGTATATTGAGGTTATATATTCATCCCTCATTGCCCTCTTTTATGTACCTTCTTTTTCCTCTAAATCCCTTCTTCCTAATTTATCTCCCCCAAATGGATACTCATTAAATAAAATGATTCCCCCTCCTGTAGCAATAGTTAGCAGTCAATAGCTCCTTGGGAAGGGTGGGGCGTCATGATCCTCCTCTATCCATGATAGGATGTTTAAGGCATTGTCTTGTACAGGTATTCTTTGCTGTTGTGTGTTCCTGATTCCAATTGCTGAGTAGTCTCTGGGTGGTAGTGATTCATGGCAAGTCCTCCCTATCCTCTGGATATTCTTTCCACCTCCTCTTCAACCCTATTCCCTGGGCCTTTGATGGGGGAACAATATAGATGTCCCAGTTAGGACTGACCACCCAATGGCCATTTATTCTCAGCACTTTTACCAGATATAAGTTCATACATTGTAACCCTATGCAAAAAGGGACTTCTTTGCCCCAGGCTGATGGTAGCAGTAGTCTGTGGATATAAATATAAAAATTTAGACGAAAACTTCACAACATGTCCATATAAAGGAACAGAGTAGTGTTTTCCTTTCTAGGGCCTATGACCTACTCAACCTGAGGCTTTGACTAGGTTTACAGTACCAGATGTGTACTAACTACTCCAATGGAAGGGGCCTCCAATCCAATTGCAAAGCAGTTGGTTACCCCCAATGCGGTTGTGCCACGATTGCACCAGTGGGAATGTCTTACCTGGTAGGTTGATATTGCAGCAAGTATGGCTATAGCTGCGTGAAACTCCTGATAGGTATTTCCCCCTTAGCAGCTTTATAGTACCCTATGGCACTATGGATGCTAGTCAACAGGAAAAGTTTCTTGTTCAGTCCCAAGTTTATTTCTCTGTGTCCTTTAACCAGTGGGTCATATCTTTGTCCATAGCTCCTTAGGAAGGGTGGGGCCTCATAAAGTCCCTTCTATTCATATAATTCTGGTAAGTAACCAAGAGGTACTTTTATAGCAAGTGTTCTTGGGAGGGGGAAATTTAGCTAAGTTCTAGCATACTCTTGGTACCAAGAATTAATTTTTGCCTATATTCTGCCATCTCTTCATCCAACTCTGTAATGTTCCTCCACCTCTGTACCTATCTATTCTAAGTGCCTTCTTAAATGTCATCAAATATTTGATACTTCATAAAATGATCTTTGTATCTTCATTTAACTTCACTTCTCAGCCATAAATTTTATACAGTTGTATTGTTGACCTCTCCTAGCTGTTTAAATTACCTATCATTTGAGGTCCTTTATGTAATTAATATTACTTAGAATTTATTTGTTTAAAGTTTATCAGTATTTTGTCATCAACTCTCTCTGTTATCCTGGTAACTCCTCCAGCTCTATAACTGAATATGACATCAATTAAAAAAACGCCCCAACTATTTATCCTTTGATTTGATCCTAGAATTTTGCATTAGTCTTATATTCTGTATCTTCCTGTTGAATGAATGATAACTAAATGGAATTTTAAAAAAGTGAACCCAATGGTCCTCTCTCTGGCCAGTAATAATACCCTCCATTAATATTTCCTTCACAAATAAAATTTGTTTGTAGATAAAAAAGGGGTTTGAGCTGACTTGATTATAGGAGTCAGATTAGACATAAATGAATATGAGTGTGATGCTAACTTTTTCATATCATCTTGACACAATTCAGAATTACCTAGAAATAGGCTTGATAAGGGATTGTCCAAATCTGTGAGGGATTGTGTTAATCAGTGGGGAGGCTTTTATGCCACCATTCTCTTGATAGGGACTGTTTGGGACTATGTAAGAGTAGGAAAAGAGAACTGAGCTGCAGCCAGTGTGCATGTGTTTATTCTTTCTCTGCTTTCAACTAGATGTGACTGGCTGCTTCAAGTTTCTCCAATGATGGTCTTAACCTGGAATTATGAGCTAAAATAGACTCTTTCTTCTCTAAATTGCCTTTGTCAGGGTATTTTTTAAATAACAGCTACAGGAAATGAAACTAAGACAATGAGTAAAACAAGAAGGCAGTTTGCAAAGCCTTCTGTAACGAAGAGAGCAGTTGCTGAACTCACATGAGATTCTCCTCCACAAGGATGTGACCTCAGCTTATTAAAAAGAAAACATGAGTGTAATATGAAATTCAATTCCTAATCTTGATTAGAAAACACAAAGCTGCAAGCTAATAAACAACTTCTGCAGAATGGCTTGTGAGTTACAATTAGGTGATTTCTGTCAGTTTTAGATACCTCTCTAAAATATCCTTTCTGTGAATTATATCACATTAAGCCTTTAATTGAAGAAAGCTCCATATGTGAACATGTCCTGATAAATTCCCTGTTTTGATGCTTTGACATGTTCGTATCTTAGGTCTATTTTCCCTTTGCATCAAAATTCCTGTGAGGATTGTCTAGAAGGGAATATGACTAAAATACAGTTAAGTTGTGGAGTCACATGATCCACATGTGCTTCTTATATCTTCTTTTCTGTTAGAACTAATTCCTTCTCCGCTTCAGCTGATAATTCTCTTGGACTATTTAAGTCCTTGTCCCCTTTTAGGGTATTGACCAAATTTACTAGTCCATCTTTAGTTATTCCAATGATAGTCTGTAAATTGGAAATGCTTTTTAGCAATTTTTGAAAATCATTAAGAGCCTGCAATTAATCTCTCCTGAGTTGTACCTTTTGAGGTTTTATTTTTTGTAGCTCTATCTTATATCCTAAGTAATTAATAGAATCTCATGTTTTTGAGAGTAATTTATAATCTTTGGCAAGGCAAAACTTTCTTTACTTCTTCAAGCATGCTTTCTAAGGTACCTAACTTTGAATCAGTTAATAAGATACCATTCAAATAATTGTAAATTATAGATTGTGGAAATTTTGCACGAATTATTTCCAACTGTATTTGCACAAAATATTGGCACAGGGTAGGGCTATTTAACATTCTCTGTGGGAGGATCTTCCATTGATATCTCTTGACTGGATGGAAATTATTATAGGTACGTACTATAAAAGCAAATATTTCTCTATCCTTTTCTTATAGAGGTATGTGAAGAAACAAATCTTTTAAGTCAATAACTATAATAGGCCATTCTTTGGGTAGCTGAGAGGGCAAGGGCATCCCTTTCTGTAGAGAGCCAATAGGCTGAATTACTTTATTTATGGTTCTCAGATCTGTCAGCAGTCTCCATTTACCAGATTTCTTTTTAATAACAAATACAGGAGAATTCCAAGGGCTGGTAGATTCTTCAATGTGTTGAGCATTTAACTGCTCCTGAACCAGCTGTTCTAAAGCTTGTAGCTTCTCTTTTGTCAAAGGCCATTGTCCAACCCAGACAGGTTTATCAGTTAGCCATTTTAAAGGTAGGGCCATTGGTACTATTGAGAGTTCAACAGCAGTTGTGCACATTTATGTACAGCCTGAACAGTTGGTGACTATTTTTTTAATAGTATCTTATAATATAATTCCCAGAAACATGAGTTGGTCTATATTCCATTTCTGAGAATAGAGGAGTTTTAATTTGGGTATTCTACTGCTGTAACAGATCTTGGCCCCAAAATTTCACTGCTATATTAGCCACATATGGCTTCAGTCTTCCTCTCTGTCCTTCTTGTCCTATCCATTCAACCCATCTCAAACTCTGTTATATCTGAGATAGGGTTCCAATCCCTAGAAATTGGACATCTACCTCTTAAAGAGGCCAATTTGGATGCCATGATTTTGGTGTAATTGTAGTCACATCCATGCTTGTGTCTACCAGGCCTTCCAGCACAATCCCATTAATTTGTACTCTAAGCTTTGGTCTTTGTTCATTTATGGAAGGCTGCCAAAATATTCATTTTATGGTGTTTTTTGGAATTTTTGATGTATCTATCAAAGCTGTTCTATCATCCAGAGCAGTATTGTTCTTTATATTAGACATTGGGTTATTTAATTGTCCTAGGGAGGAATTTCCTCCACAATGATTGGAAATGTTTAGACCATATTCAATTTGGGGGCCTGCGAGAGGCCTGCTGAGGCATTTCCTGCCAGTAAAGGGTTGCCTTGTATGTCTCTTATTGATCTACATTCATTGGTCCAATGTCAGCCTTTGCCACATCTTCTGCATAATTCAGAAGGTTGGGGTTTCCTGTTCGGGTTATTTTTAGAAGAAGCATTACTTCTAGGAAGTGGAAAAAATATTTTTCTTCTTATGTAAGTTCCTCCCTATGTGCATAAAAGTAACACTTGTCTTGAAATTATTTCATCAACATGAGATAATTCATTTATACTTTGGCTTATTGCTCCTCGGTATCTCCATCTGACCTGAACCATATGGGTCAGGTGTAAGCAATGGGTATCAAATTCTAAAGCAACCATGCAGTGTATATGCCTAGTAATGAGAACTATGTAAGACCAAGATGAACCCAAGACAGACGGGCTAGAGCTCCTTGCCACCCAACTTCACTTTTCCTATCACATGACTATTAACCATACCATGTGATCAAATATTTCAGCTGAGATGTCTGATTTGGGTTGGACATCACTTTATCATTTACTAAATATGAGACTATGAGAGGCTTTCATCTGTGATGAAGATTATGATTATACCTTACTTTGGGGGTTGTCCTGAGGACTGATCAAGGGGAAACTTGTGAGGCTAAGTACTTAGAAATTACGTGAGTACCTCCCAAAAGTTGACTGTTGTCATCACAACCACCACATCTTCATCTTCACCTTCACCTTCATCCTTGCCATACTAATTATTTCATTCTTAAATAGTTCTGTCATTCCTTAACTGAAAATTAGAGCACTTGCTGTAATTTTCATAGCAAGGTTATCAATTCAATCTTGCAGTAGTTTGTAACTCCAGGAAGCTGGCTACCCTGTTTCATCCCTTTCTAAATCTGCACAATAAGCTAATCGACCTAGGTAATTTCTGTTTTCTTAGATCACAGCCTCTGATTCAGTGAGATTTGGCCTCTTTACAGCTGGAACAGATTTCTGAACACTAAATATAGCCCCAAAGTTGTCAAATAGTGGCGTTTAATACCAGACCACTGCCATCAGGGTCCTTCCATCCAGGAACTACCTCAGCTGTTGCCTTTTGTTCTGAAGACCTGAACCACTTGTCAAGCCTGTTAATGTTTATATGCAAGGTAACAAGCCACAGTCAGTTTTTGAGAAGTCTGTTTCTCCAGACTCTCCCCATCATAGGCATGGTCAAAGATTAAGATCTGAAATATGAAGTTTGTTGTGCAATTGTTTGAATTCATCTGGTAATCTAGTTAGTAATCTGGTCTATCTGGCATGATAGTCTTAGTTCATCTTAATAAACATAGGTTATCAGTAGATAAATAATTACCATCACTATAGTAGACTTTAATGTGTATGTTCAGCTTTATTGGGTCATAAATGATTAAAACATGTATCTATAAGATTTATTTTTCTCATGTAACAGTATGTCTTTGTTTTAGTATACCGTTTTACAAATGACATCATATCCACCATCCCCATTTAACCTATGTGTGTTCGTGTGTTGTGCTAATTTTGAAAATTATGTTTTGACAGCTGTAGCTGTGTGTGTTTGTAGATTACAAGGTGCTGTTTTGATTTTTAATACCATGCAGGATAATTAAATCATGCCAATTAACATTACCTCAAGTATTTAAGGTTTTGTTGTTGTTTTGTTTTTTGTTTGTTTTTTTGGTTTTTTGAAACAGGGTTTCTCTGTGTAGCTTTGGTGCCTTTCCTGGAATTCACTCTGTAGCCTAGGCTGGCCTGAAACTCACGGATATTCCTTGCCTCTGCCTCCCGAGTGCCTCGTGGGATTAAAGTTTTTTGTAATGATAGCATTTCAAGTGAACTCTCTTTTTTTTTTTTTTTTTTTTTTTTTTTTTTTTTTTTTTAACAGGTTTCTCTGTGTAGCTTTGCACTTTTCTGACTCACTTGTAGCCAGGTGGCTCGAACTCACAGAGATCGCCTGCCTCTCCCGAGTGCTGGAATTAAAGGCGTGCGCCACCACCGCCCGGCTTCAAGTGAACTCTCTTAATAGAACTGAAGTGTGTAGATTATTGGGAGCATGGTTATATTCATTATGCTGCATCATTGCTCAACATAAGTCAAGTAAGTCAAAAGTATTCCTCCTGTCTCTCTCACCCAAATGTGCCTTCTGTTTGTGTACTATATTCCATAATGGTGCTATTAAGTTACATCCTAACCAACAGTGTGCAATCATTTCCTTTCCTCCATGCCCTTGTCCATAATGCTATCTTTTGCCCTTTTAATAACTGCCATTCTAACATGTATGAGATGACATTTTTTTCTGATTTTAATTTACTTTTCCCCAATGATTAGAGATGATGAGCTTCCCCGATCCCCTGTATCTGTTAGCCACTCCTGCATTTTGTTTTGAGAAATGTCTATTTACGTCCTTTGCCCACTTCTTACTGATTTTTTTTGATCCATTTATGTAGTTATTTGTGCTCTTTATCTGAATTAACTTCTTCTTAGGTGCATAGTTTGCAAACATAATCCGAATCTGTAGGTTCTCTTCACTCTGCTTATCATTCATTTGTTTTGATTCTAATCCCATTTGTGCTGGTTATTTTCTGTCAACTTGGCACAAACTAGAGTCATCTGGGAAGGGGGAACTCAACTGAGGAATTGCCTCCAGCTAACGGGGTCAGGAAATGACTATGGGGGCATTTTCTTGACTATTGATTGATGTAGGAGGGCCCAGCCCATGTCAGGCAGTACCATCTCTAGGTAGATAGGTTGTGGCATAAAAAAGTACCTGAGCAAGTCAGAGAGAGTGGCCAGGAAGCAGCAGTCCTCCATAGTCTCTACTCCAGACCCATCTCCAGGTTTCTATTTGAGTTCCTGCTTTGGCTTCCATCAGTGATGGACTGTAAACTGTAGGATGAAACAGATCCTTTCCTTCCCATGTTGCTTTTTGGTTATGCTGTTTATCATAGCAACAAAAAAGAAGCCAAGGCCCCATTTGTCTATATTTGCTTTCTTTTTTCCCTGTGATTTTGAATAGTAAGTTTAAAAAAATCACTGTATGGCCAGTGTTGTGTGGCTGTTCATTTTATTTTTGTCTAGTTTTTATTAAGTTACAGGGATCATGCTTAAATATGCATTCATACTGAATTGATTGAATATATGGTATACTGATAAAAACAATTTTGCTAGCATATATTTAAGAACATGTTCTCACTGTATGTTTGTGGAGCTGTTGTCAAAAATAAAATGAATGTGGATGTGTGAATTCATTTTCATTTCTAGGCTCTCTATTCTGCTACATTCAGTGAATTTGTTATTTGTCTATTTTTATGGAAGTACCATACCGTTTTAATTACTATTAATTTTAGTATAGATTGAAATCAGGTGCCTCCTACTTGGTTCATTTTGCTCATAACTGCCTTGGATTTACTTATTTATTTTGAGACAGAATCTTACTGCATACATAGCTCAGTCTGGTAAGGAAAGCACTGTGCAGACCATGCTAGTCTTAAATTGACTTAAATAGTCTTCCTGTCTCATCCTCCCAAATACTGGGAATATATGAATGCTCACAGAAGCCAATTGGTGTTGGTATTGGTCACTTGGTGGTGGTTTCATATGAATTTTTGATCTTTTTCTATTTTATGAAAAATGTTAGTAGAATTTTGGTGGGAAGTAATTTGAATCTATAGATGGCTTCAAATGGTGTGGGCTTTTAAGAAATTCTTCTACTTTATAGATAGGTGATGTATTTTTATGTGTTTGTTTCTCTTTAAATTTCTCTTATTAATGATTTATAGTTTCAATATAGATTATTCCCTCAGCTAAATGATTTCCTATTTCACTTTTCATAGCCATTATAAATGATATAATTATATATTCTTTTCCAAAATCTTCAGTGTTTATAAATGTAAATGCTAGTGATTTTTTTCATGTTAAATTTGAATTCTACAATTTTATGAAATTTTCTGTATTAGTTCCAAGGTTGGGTAGGACCTTGAGGATTTTCTGTATAGTAGAAGGAAAGATTTATGAGGCACACTTCTCTTTAGAAAGATATCTTTGGTGCTTCAATGTTGATTTCTCATAAAAGGGATCAGATATCCATGGATGGCTGGAGATAACATATTTTTTTACATAAAATGGTTTCCTTATCTAAGTCCCCTTAAGCAGAGAGTCATTTTCAATGATGGAAATTGAGCTACTTAAGAAAAACAATGCAATTTCTCATTGTTATTCTCCAACATGTCATTCAGACAAATAATTTTCTTCAGGTGCCACAAGATAAGAAAAAAATGTGAATGTGAAAAATCTTTTTAAAACAAAAAAAAAGTGTTTCATTTGAAGCTAATTTCCTCATTAATGAACTCTGCTAGCATCATGTGTCTGCCATTTTTATTCGTTCTAAACCTAAATTATTGCTTCTTAACTTTTTCTTTCTGTAATGTAGAAGAAAAATGGCTCATTATAAATTATCCTTTGGACAGGAAACATAGATACTAATTGTCTAGATTTGTTGTTGTTGCATTAACCACTTATGATGTCTGCAAAAATATTTTAGCTGTTTGAAAAATACCTCTGAATATTCTTGTCAAAATTATATGGCTGAAACATCATTTGTTTATTCTGATTGAGATTGTGTCCACATGAGATCATCATTGCAGGGTTTGGTTTTACATGGTTCTTATTCTTCATACATTGATAAACAAGTTAGACATAGCTCAGAAAAAATACACCACATGGTAATTGTGTTATTGCACATTCTAGAATCAGGAAAATTACAAGATTTGTATTTTAGAATATTTCAAGTAGTATGTAACAGATGCAAGTCAACTAACTCTTTCTAGGATCATTTTTTAAGACATAGACAAATAGTTTTTGGTTGCCCATGATTCAGCTAAACAACAATCAATAAAAGACAAATAAAAAGCTCATCATATACCACATCATCAAAAATGATGAAGGGATTAGAGACAAACATGGAGAAAGATATGTCAGTTTTGCACAGTAAAAATTTTATAACATTCCCTGGAGAAATTGTAATCCCAATTGAAATCCTCAAAATATTTTTTTTTAGAAATGTACAGGCTAATTTTAAAATTATAATTAAAATACAAAAAAACCTAACAGGGTTAAAGAGCCCAGGAAAGAAAGAGTAAAGTTGGAGACTAATCCTACTGACCCTCCTTGTGCCTTAAAGCAACAATAAACAAGACAGCCTGTTCTAAAGATAAGATACACAAATAGATCTGGGAACACAATGAGGGGTCCAGAAGCTAACCACCATGCCAGTCAGTTTTGCTAAGACAAATACCATAGACAGGTAGCTTAGCCAGAAATGAATAAACGTACTTATAGTTGTGAGGACTGTACATATGAAATCAGGGCCATCATTGTCACGTTCTAGTGACATCTTTTGTGGTTGCTGCATTTTTGGTATGTGCAGTTAGAGTGGGTGATTGCAGCTCTGGGTATCTCTTTTTACAAGAGTTGCAGTTCCAAGATGTGGGTCCCCGTCAAACAGCCTCCTCACCCAAAGCCAAGTGTCTCCGAAGCCTCCATTTCCAAAATACCATGAGCTTGAGAGTTTCTATATATGATTTTTAGTCAACACAATTCCATTCATAGCATTTGCCAATTGATTGTCAACAAAGATTCAAAGCCAATTTCTTCCAAAAACGTTAGCCGTTTCCCACAAATGATGTTGACACCATTAGATAGATAGATAGACAGACAGACAGACAGACAGACAGATAGATAGATAGATAGATAGATAGATAGATAGATAAACTTGGATCCATAACATGCATCTCTCACACAATATACAAAAAATTAAAATTATTTACATGTCTAAATATCAACTTCAATTTAATAAATTTTTAAGATAAAGAAAATTATTATAAATTTGTTAAACTTTGGTTAGGTTAAACATTTCCTTAGTGGGTGGTGCATGCCTTTAATCTCAGCACTCGGGAGGCAGAAGCAAGTGGGTCTCTGAGTTCAAGACCAGCCTGGTCTGCAGAACAAGTTCCAAGACAGCCAGGGTTACATAGAGAAATCCTGTTTTGGGGGGAAAAAAAAGAAGTTTTCTTAGATAATGACACTACATCATGATTTGTTGCTGGAGGACTTCTCTCCAGGTTCCACCAAGCCCCGCAGTCCCACAATCCATGTATAAAATAATCACTCAGACACTTATATTATTTATAAACTGTATGGCCGTGGCAGGCTTCTTGCTAACTGTTCTTATATCTTAAATTAACCCATTTCTATAAATCTATACCTTGCCACGTGGCTGGTGGCTTACCAGCATCTTTACATGCTGCTTGTCCTGGCGGTGGCTGCAGTGTCTCTCCCCCTTCTTCCTGTTTCCCCAATTCTCCTATCTCCTTGTCCTGCCTATACTTCCTGTCTGGTCACTGGCCATCAGTGTTTTATTTATATAGTGATATCCACAGCATGATTCTTTAGAGAAAGAAAGGTGATTAATTAGATGTCATTAAAGCTATAAGAGCTTCTAGGAGGTAGGCAGGTAGCTTAGTGATAAAGCCTAGCATGACCACCCTCAATTCAAACCCTAGCACCAAAAAACAAAAATCCATTTTGTGAAAGCCACTGTCAATTATGAAAATAAAAGATGCTCTTAAACTGGAGAAAATATTTGCAATCACATACCCGAGAAAGGAATTTGTTCCTAGTTTTCCAAACTCTTAAATATCAACAATGAGAAAGCTAATAGCTCAATGTTTTTAAATGAGTGAGTGATCTGAGCCCACAGTTTAGAAAACTGATTGCAAATTAGCATGGAAATATTAAAAATTATTTTAGAGAAATAAAAAACAAAACCAATGAAATAGTATCATACAAATATTAAAATGCAGCCAGGCAGTGGTGGTGCACGCCTTTAATCCCAGCACTCAGGAGGCAGAGGCAGGTGGATCTCTGTGAGTTTGAGGTCAGCCTGGTCTACAGAGTGAGTTCCAGGACAGGCTCCAAAACTACACAAAGAAACCCTGTCTCAAAAAAACCATAAAAAGTATTAAAATGCCTAAAATTAAAGCAGTTGTCCATACCACATTTTTTGGGGGGGTGTATAGTGCCATTACAACTTTCATATGCTTTTGATGGGAGTGTAATAAACTTGTACAATGACTACTTTCTGATGGGTGATGGTGCTCTGCATGCTGTGAAGGTGCATGTGCTCCCATTGGTTGATAAATAAAATTCTGTTTGGCCAGTATCCAGGAAGGAAGTATAGGCAGGATAAACAGACAAGGAGAATTCTGGGAAGAGAAGGCTGAGTCAGGAGTCGCCAGCCAGACACAGAGGAAGCAAGATGTGAAGGCAGAACTGAGAAAAGGTACCAAGCCACATGGCTAAACATAAATAAGAATTATGGATTAATTTAAGTGTAAGATCTAGCTAGCAAGAAGCCTGAGCCATTAGGCCAAACAGTTTTAATTAATATAAGCTTCTGTGTGTTTACTTGGGTCTAAGCAGCTGTAGGACTGATGGGTGAGAGAGATTTGTCCGGCCATGGCCCAGGTGGGACACAGGAAAACTTCAGCTACAGCTTTCTCCAAAATTTAAAACAAAAATATATTAAGTATATCACCTGCCATCCAATCCACTCATTGCCAATTCTAGGTATTTAAGCAAAAGCTTATGTCTACACAAACATTTGCACACAAGCAAATTTTGTTCTTAGTAGCAAATGGCCTCATATTTGAAACAACTTAAACATTCATCAGTAAATGAATAGATAAATTGTGGTATAACCATACAATGAAATAATACTCAGCAGTAAAATGAATGAAGTATTAATATACTCTACAACTTAGATGTCTATTAAAATAATTGTAATGAATGAAAGAGGCCAATTAAAAGAGAGTATCTATTGTGTAATTCCATTATATATAATTCTAAAAGGTACTAATTAATTGGTAGATAAACAAAGCACACTCCAAATACACATGGGGATAGGAGTTGACATAAAGTAGATCTTATAAAGAGATAATGGGAAAGCTTTGGGGTGATGCATATGTTCATTATACTGAGTTTGTATTAATTAGAGTATCTACAAATGTCAATGGTCTTCACTTTGTGCTCTTCAAATATGTACAGTTTACATGCATCAGACTTCATTATTAAAACATTAAATTTTATTTAAAATCTTAATGGTATCTTGAGGTAATCAAGCATGTATAAGGGAACTAACTCCTCTGCGGCTCATTAACCACCACTACTTCTACTATTGTATGCACAGGAGTCTTGGAAATCTCTCATTATGAAACTACAGTCCTAACTAAGAAATTTAATTGAAAAGATTAATTTTTCTGGAGTAATAATTTTGAATATCTTTATGGGGTAAATCACAACTATATGAAATATGTAATACATATGTAACAGATATGTACTTAAGATAACATATAATTATTTATATGATTTATATTATATATATCAATACAAAAATTTTTGTAGCTATTACAAATATAATTAATTTCTTGATTTCTTTGTCATAGGTTCATTACTGGTGCATAAAAATGCTACTCTTTTTTATATAGAGACTTTGTGTCATTAATTTTTTATGTTTATCAGTTCCAACAGGTACTTGATGTAATATTAAGTTTTTACAAAAGTAATGACATCTGCAGGTATGGGTAATGACTTCCAGTTGTAATTCGGATGACCTTTACTTCCTTCTCTAACCTGATTGGCTCAGTAAGTTTAAAAATATGCGTAGCTTCAACTTTGCCCCAGCCCTGGTTCTCCACATCACAAGTTAGATGTAATCATGAAAGAAGTGAGAGTTTTACATGTCCTCCTTCCCCTTTAGGAAGAATATGTCTGTCTGTCTCACATTCTAGGCTTTTCTGTGTTAAAAGCTTGTCCTATGGAGCATCATGGGTCCTTTGACATTTTCTAGAATGTTCTTATGTGTCTGTGCTGAATATCTTCAGTATCAGTTGAAAACCACTGCTTACTACCCAGCTCTCTCTCCTCCTTTCCCTTCTCCTTCCCTCCACTCCTCCCTTCCCCTCTGTTACATGAATTGCTAAAGGGTCTTAATAAAAAACCTGGAGCCAGATATTGGGGTGAAAGCTGAAAGATCAGAGAGTCAGACCAGACAGCCACTAGTTCTTACCCTTATGAAATCCTCCACTGAAAGAGAGAGACTTCCTGTTTACTCATGCCTTATATACCATTCTGTGCCCTGAATCTTTCTTACTTCCTAGTGCTGGGATTAAAGGTGTGCACCATGCCTGGCTCTGTTTCCAGTGTGGCCTTGAGCTCACAGAGATCTGGATGGATCTCTGTCTCCCAAACGCTAGGATTAAAGGCATGTGCTACCACTGCCTGGCCTCTATGTTTAATATAGTGGCTGGTTTTGTCCTCTGATCCCCAGGCAAGCTTTATTGGGGTGCACAATATATTACCACACCCCTCTCCTTCCTCTTCCTCCTTCTGTCCACCCTCCCTCCCTACTCCACATCATCCTTGCTACACTCTTACTTTCCATATGGGAAAACATATTAGTTTGAAAAGGAATTTTTCAATAAACATTACATGAGAAGAATACAGTTGTTTTTTTTCAACTCACACTATGCACTTACTTCCTTAGAAATATGACTTTCCCATCCTGGAGAACTAAGTTTTTTTCCTTTAAACTTTTAAATTTTTACCACCAAACAAAAACTGTGCATAAAGTTTGTGTACTTTAAATTAACATTAGGATTTTTTAAATTTTTCCAATAATAATACATTATTTTTCATGTGTATGAGGACAATATAAAAGGTGTGCTTCTAGGTTTCCAGACCTATCTACTCCAGAATAAAAATGACTTTGTTTCATGGAAATTAACATATTTCCTATGAAGCCCTCCTGATAGTTTGTAACTTTATCCCTTCCTGTATACATTATTCTGTGTACTACTGTGAGCCAACTATTACCACCATGTCCCTATGTGTATGTGACCAGTAATGAGACCATTGATCCACTTCCCACATACATAAGACTTCCATATTTCACATTTAGTTTTGATATTTTCTGTTCTTACCTTTATTAGAAACAGTATACCTTATTCTGTAACTGAAACATAAAATCTCTTCTAGTAATGCTGCTCAGTCAAATTATTTTGTTTAAAAAAAGATTAAGTGTGAAAATTGGAAATCATTTGTAAGCAGCTGATGAGGTGGCTTGTAATTTTAATTTTATTATTCCTTCCATAATTCAGAGCAGACTATGGGTCTCTCTCCTAAGAGTCAAATATACTAACAGAAAAATTCCACCGGACTACAGCCTTCAGGGAAAATGGTCGGTCTTTCACCAACACATCCCCTTCTGTGAGTTTTTCTGTTAAGACACTTGGATGCCCCGCGTCACCCAGGCTTGAGTTTTTAGGACACTCTCTACGTGTCTTCTATGTGGTATAGCCCTGCCTCTTTCAACTTTGATCCTTCAATTTTATTGAAAGATTCTATAGTATTTCTCATTCATTCCCTTCTCTCTTCAATTATATTTTTTCACTGTGATTCAGATGTTTTCCTAACTTGTATTTCATGCCATTTAGATACAGTTTCATTTGAATGATATCCCAGTATATCAAACCACTACCTTCCTAGACCCAGGGAAAGTAGTGGCCCTGCCCTGGGCATCAGCTTTACCTTCAGGTCCCAGAGTCTACTCTCAGCTATGATTCTTTCCCAGTGAAAAGTGTTCTATTTTGTGCTAACTGCTGTGATAAACACCATGACTGAGGCACCTTGTAGAGGAATTTGGATTTATAGTTCCAGAAAGATTACAGTCCATCAAGGAGGAAGTATGGCATCAGGCAGCAGGCCCCAGGCCCAGGAAACTTAGAGCTCATATCTCCAAATGCAGACAGGAAGCAGTGGGGGTGAACAGGAAGCAGGACAGAACAGGTCAGAACTGTGTAATCTCAAAGCCTGCCCCCAGTGATGTACTTCCTGGCAACAATGCCACACCACCTACCCATACTCCACCCCCCCAAAGGGTGCCACTAACTGGCAACCAAGTGTTTGAATACCAGAGCCTGTGGGGGACATTTCTCATTCAAGCTACCACAGAATGAATCTTTGTAGTCAGATAGATATGTCTATCAGAGGCCTGCTCAGTTGCTTACTGACCATTCTGGAGGGACTGCAAGATCTAGGTCATCCTTATTCTTTCAAGATCTGGGATGGTTCCTTATCTGTCTTTCCTAGTAAATGCCTCTTTACCATTTCATATTGCATCTGACATTCATTTGTAAAGTCCTGTTTATCCTTCTTGGTATAGTTTGATTGAGTTCTCAATAATTTTTTTTTTACAATTATACAACCCAAAGTGACCCTTACCCATAAAGTCTTCAGCAGTATCCCATTTTTAAATACATACGAACTTTAGTATACTTTGAAGGAGTGTTGAATTACTATGTTGGATGTTTTAGTGCAAAAAGTTTGTAAGATGGTCCCAATTTTTGAGGATGGTCTCTGAAATGGGAGAGAGAGTTGTGATGAGCATCAGTTTCCATGGTATAATACTTCTGCCATGGCAATGAATGGGAAGATGGGAAGGGACGTGCAAATGTGTCAGACTTCTGGGATCATGGTCTCACAGTTTCTCTTGCTTGATACCCATAGTCCAACTTGTAAAAAAGAAATGCTATATTCTTTCCTCTGCCTTAGACTTTTTACATTCCACCTTTCTGTCTATCCCACAGACAAGCACTTAATGGTACTTAGAATTTTCCACTGCTAATATATTCTATAACAAATAATGAGAAGGTATCTCAGATTTTTTAAAACATCAATTTTAGCTGTTCTTTTAATGTAACTTTTCCTCTAAAATGTAATTCTTAATGAAATGAAAGGATGAATTACTTGAGAATGACAGTGTTATTGTTGTTATGGCAAATAAAACATATATCTGCTAGAGATACAGTATATGTCAAATATTTGCAACAAAATACATGTCATCTGGACTTAATTTTGAGTCATATAGTGGGGTGGTGAGCATGTAGAGATGTATAAAATGAGAGTGTTCAGAAATTGATCATCATTGAAACTTAACAAATATACTATCATTTGTTCTGTTTTTTCTCTTTCTCTGTATATATTTAAATATCCATAACACATTATGATTAAACCACCCTAATCTTCTTAGCTTGAGACTACTTGCCACAAGCTAAACTTTTATAAAAATAACTAAAATTATTTTTTTGCTATTATAAATTTACACTAAATCTAACATAGTGTATTAGAAGTTGACTCTAAATAGTTATTGTTTGGAACCATTTATACAATCACTTCTCTAATGGAAAAAGTACTGTAGCATTGACTAAGAAATAACAAGGAAATTCTAAGAAACCAAATAATCTAGAAAACATCAAACAGGCTCACATTATATATATATTTGGTTTTTTGAGACAGGGTTTCTCTGTGTAGCTTTGCGCCTTTCCTGGATCTTGCTCTGTAGGCCAGGCTGGCCTTGAACTCACAGAGATCCACCTGCCTCTGCCTCCTGAGTGCTGGGATTAAAGGCATGCACCACCATCACCCAGCTTCACATTATATTTTATAAAAATTATTTCTCAGGTTAAAGAATGCCAGAGGATGCTTTTTTTTTTTTTTTTTTTAACAATTTCATGTTTAAATAATTAACTTAAAGATGATTAATCAGGAAACTACTTACGTGAGATTGCCACTTTGAATTATTTCACAGAAGTGGCTGACTGACAAATTCAGAGGTAAGATTAATGAGAGGAAAGAATAAAACAAACCCATGTTTTCAGTGGCTGCTCACATCTTGTCAGAATGTTTTGTCTAAAGAACTCTGAGATAGATGTGAAATAACCCAGGAAATTAGATGTGGATTTATTAGATGTGTTAAACTTGGGTGTAAAGAATATGTTCTAGTCTAGTGATATTAGTAAATACACCTGCAGGCATAAAGAAGCAAGCATGTCTACAGGAGGTGACCATCAAGCAAACAGTGAAACAAAAGCCTTTTGTTGCTTATTTTTTTCTGGCTGGGCTGAATTTTAAATTGTCATTTTATTTTTTGAATCCAAGTTTAGATGAGTACTCAATAATGGAATCTTGTCTGTCCCTGATGGGTTGTGAAGAACGTTGTTGAAGGAATGTGGAAAGGATTCTGTTTGAAGACATTGTCTACAGAAATGGTTGGTTTAGAATACCAGCTGATGAGCACGATGAAATGGAGCATGGCGGGGACATACATCTCACTCAGTGTAATGATTGCTGCACAAGCTTGAGACCCGAGTTCTGTCACCAGAGCCCAGGTGAAAGGTTAGCAGTGACACCTCCCACTTGTCATTCCAGCATCAGAGTAGGCAGCGACAGGCAAATCCCTGGGCTCACTCGCTAGCCAGCCAGTCCAGTCCAGTTGACAAGTTCTAGGCCACTGAGAACAACACTGGTTCAGATGACAAAGTGGATGATAACCTGAGGAACAGCACTCAGAGTCGACTTCTGGCCTCTATACTTGTTTCCACACAAGTGCACCTAAACCTAGGCACACAAAATAATTAATAAACAAACAAACCAATAAACAAATAAGTAATAACATTTGCTATAATACCTAAAAAATGAATTTCATTTACTAAATGCAATAAAACTAAAGCCTGTGTATGTAAGATGCCTTCTAGGCAAAAGAGATGAAAGATGAACAGTTCCAAATTTGTTACATCTGTTGTGCTTTTCAAATTTTTATCAAAAAAGAATATCAGATTGTATTTGACTTCAAATTTGAAAGGTTCACTTTTCTGGGATTCTGCTGCATCTCTTTCAGAGTTCTCTTTGTTTCAGATTAGTATATAAGTAGCAAGATTGATGCAGAAGGCACTTCCCTGTTGCTTTTTCAGTTGGGACATTTTGCCACAGTTGGTGCTTGATCATCTTTCTCCCCTTTAACACATTGGTATATATGCGTTTATACTTTTTTGATGATATAATTATTTTTCTGTACCATGTGACTGTAATTTGAGCATTAGTATATTCTATTGCTCCTAAAACCCCCAATGTGTATCTATTAAGAATAAGGATATGTACTTATGCATGTGTGAATAGTTACCAAATTCAAGAAATTTGACATAGATATAATATCTCACTTTTGGAGCCACTTAATTTGGGTCAGTCTGATATTCTTTCATGGATAGGTACTTTTGATTTAAGAACCATACACAGAATATTATATGAGTAACATTTTGATCCTATGGGTGTCATACACAAGAGAAAACACACATCTGTCCTTTCTTGGTGATGTTAATTCGCTTTAGATCACTCAGTTGTAAAGTTGTTCCTCTTCTCCACTGAAGAGTATGGGACACGATTTCCCTTGTAGCAATAGAGTGTCTACAGAAATCTGGTATGGCTCCTCCGCCGAGCTAGCTTGTCTCCTGAGTCAGCATTCATTGGTCCCATCTTCCGTGAGATGGCAGGAAACCGTCCTTTCAGTGTGCCTCCACTTGTTCATCGCCGTCAGCTTCCAGATATCACTTCTCTCAGTGTGTGCTCATTGCTTTGACCTTCAGGTCGGAACAGCCATGACTTTTCCATTCAGTCACACCATTAAGTAGGTGTGGCCCATCCATTTAGCCTCGCTCCAGCGACTGTTTGACGTGACTCACATTATTTCTTACAGTGCATAATGTGCTAGGTTCCTTTTTAATATTGTTGCCTCATTTTCTTCTTTAGGAGTCCTGCTTCCTTTTATATAGAATGATACAAAGTGCTAAGAGCCACATATGGCATATGTTCTCATTTACTGAATAAAAATAGGAAATCTAGACCTGTATATTTTTTATCTGTGTGAGGTATGTGTGTTATTTATTTATTAATTTGGTTTTTTCCTAAGTGCTAGTGTAATCAGCATCTAGTACCTATAAGATATATAAATTGATAGAGTTGAATTAAAAAAAACCAGCAACTAACAGTAGTAGTAGAAATAGAATAATAAAAAACACAATACCATAATTATGAAAAATGCATTTTATATTTCATTGTTTTCTAACCTTATTTTCTTGAGCTAACAATTTTCAGCAATAGACTGAAAAACTCTTTTTAAGATGCTTTAAACTGAGATCTTTAGATTTTTTCTACATCTTTCCACTTGTCCATTTCAGAGTATTCTTAAATGTGACAATATCTTTATGATGACTGAAAGATCATACAAAATATACCATAAGTGATCAGAGTCACTATTTTCATTATGAGAGGGAATTTACAAAAGAATGGAGAAGGAAATATGGATTAGAAGCAGAGATATTAACAGATGGGTGGATGGGTAGATGACATATATAGAACAAGCATGAGTACATTTCTTTTTTTGTTTGTTTTTTGTTTTTGTTTTTTTGAGACAGGGTTTCTCTGTGTGGCTTTGCGCCTTTCCTGAAACTCACTTGGTAGCCCAGGCTGGCCTCGAACTCACAGAGAACTGCCTGCCTCTGCCTCCCGAGTGCTGGGATTAAAGGCATGCGCCACCACTGCCCAGCTTGAGTACATTTCTATATATAGGTTAAGATGTATACATATAGATGGGTATATGTGTGTATACTCATGCACACATATATAATATGTATAATATTGTGTTCACTAAGGAGAAGTAATAACATATTCTCTACCAATGCCCAGATCTTGGTTTCAAATATCATTTTAAGTAAGAGAAAGTAAAGCTCTTTGGAGGAATGAATGACTCTCCAGCCAATGAAGAAAGATACAGGATGATCTTCAAACATCATAAAAGCAAATACTTTGAAAAAAAAACCAAGCAAACGAGGTACTGGGGATAGAGCTGGAAATAATTATTATGAGTAAGGTAACCCAGACGCTGAAAGACAAATGGTACATATTTTCCCTTATATGAGGATGCTAGTTTTGAATCTTTAGTTATGTGGGTTTAAAATGTGATACCCATAAAAGAACACTAATAATAGGCAGTGTGTGTGTGTGTGTGTGGGATATTTCAAGAGAAGAGGATAGAACACATGTACTATGAAGGTTTTAAAAAGTGAAAATGCAACAGGAAGGGTTGAATGGAATAGAAGATAGCAGGGAAGGGTAGAGGACATAGCATTGGGAAGGATATCTAACACTGAAAACCTTTGAAAATGCCACAGGGAAAACTGCTACTGTAGAACACACACACACACACACACACTCGCACGGGGGTGGGTGATATAAGGGGTTTAATGAAGTTACCCTGTAACAGGATAACAGTTCCTCACCCAGATACCATATCTATCATATTTGATACCATAGGCTATCAAATAAAAACCCCAGTATGGGTTACCACCTCAGTAATCCATAGTTCTCCTCAAATATTCCAGGCAATTGCCAATGCTCTTGCATACTTCCCAGATCTTGATGGTAAGACCCTAATGCAGAAGGTATCATATACTTGAGTCATAGAACATGGAAAAAAATCAAGCCAGTAGTGACCTGGAAGCCTCATCCCAATCAGCTGCTTTCATACTTCTAGAAGGTACTATGTATTCAGAGGAGAAAGTCATTGTAATTCTTATCTAGCTCTGAACCCTGAGAGATGAAATAATGACCAGCATATGGAGATATGCCTACTGGTGCCATAGTGGCACCACTGTTATGTGAGGAACCACCCATATTCTGATTGGCTTTGAAGCCCAATTTATTCTTTTTTTTTTTTTTTTTTTTTTTTTTTTTTTTTTTTGGTTTTTCGAGACAGGGTTTCTCTGCGTAGCTTTGCGCTTTCCTGGAGCTCACTTGTAGCCAGGCTGCCTCGAACTCACAGAGATCCGCCTGGCTCTGCTTCCCGAGTGCTGGGATTAAAGGCGTGCGCCACCACCGCCCGGCTGAAGCCCAATTTATTCTACGTGGTGGAACCCATGTCTGGGACTGTTTATTGGATAAGTCATAGGCCTTAGGAAGAACCAAATGCTATTATTCCACTCAATGAACATAGTAATAAACTGCCCCCAAGTTCTTAACTTGTAAGTTAATGCATCTTGCAACCCTTATCAAAGAAGCCTTTTGTGCAGTCGATGGTAACGAATACGGAGACTGGCAACCAGTCAATATGCAGAGAGAAAGCAGTTAGTCAGATCCTAGCTTTAAATGCGACATCTATATTGCACTTTCCCCCTCAGGGCTCAGGAGTCATCATGGAAGATGGAATGGAATGACTGTAAGAGACAGAGGAAGCAGACATCTGTAGCAAAACAACTGTTGCCACACACAACAGTGCTGCTGCAAACATGAACTCACAATGGTTGTGACTGTAGGCACAAGATTTGCTCAAAATCAAACCAGCCAAAATCCCAGAATGGTTGGGGGAGGGAGGCTCACAAATTTCCACCTTTATTTGAGGAGCTGTTGGTCATTGATGGCACCTGAGAGAAAAAGAGATCAGGGATGCAGACCCTGAGGGTCTACCATGTTTCAATGGATGGTTCTACACCTATGTACAAACAGGAAGAACTAAATGTATGTATTTAAAAATTGAAAGACAGGCTGGCAGCAGTGGTGCATGCCTTTAATGCCAGCACTCGGGAGGCAGAGGCAGGCTAATCTCTGTGAGTTCCAGGGCCAGTCAGGGTTACAGAGAAACCCTGTCTCAAAAAAGAAAGGAAGGAAGGAAGGAAGGAAGGAAGGAGGGAAGGAAGGAAGGAAGGAAGGAAGGAAGGAAGAAAGAAAGGAAAAAAAGAAAGAAAGAAAGAAAGAAAGAGAGAAAGAAAGAAGACAGTATGTAGAATTGGGAGTGAAAAGTGGTGATGGGGATAAGAGAGGCATTAAAAGGAGGGAATGGTGAAGTAGATTTGATCCAAATATATAATACGCCTGCATGTGTATTATCAAATGTTTTTAAAAACACATACCTCTAAAATTGACACAAGAGCCAACATACAAGGCTCCTGGTATACAAATGGAGAATAATCTTGTAGCAAGTAATTTTGTAGCAAAACAAATCATGATAACACTGGAATATAAACCAAGAAAATAAGTATTCACAAGTAAATGTGCATATAAATAATTGAACGAATGGGAAGAAGGGACAGCTGTTCTGTAGGATATTATAAACTAAATGTGAAAGAAGAGAGAACTACACAATGGCCATTAGGTCATCCAGATGATAATTGCTCCAGGCCAAACCCACTGAAGGTGGTTAAAATCAGTGAGATCCAAAACTGAAAGCAGACATTTTCAGTCTCAAACGATTTTCCTCAAAATGCTCATCACTAATTGAGGTGTTTGTTTTGCATATGTCTGCATAAACTGTGGAACAACTGTGTTCTGAGCACATGTGGTAGGTAATCACTAATTACAATGCCTTTTGCGTTGTGTCCTGTTAGGGCAGGCTCTCAGTTTTAGGGTTCCACTGGCTCATTACATAAAACTGATATCGGATCCTAAGTTGTGAACGGTTAATTGCTAAGTGGCAAAAAAGTTTGTTTTCACCTTCTGATAAAGTGTTTTAAAATAATGTTAGCATGTGAAGATGATGTTGTTTTCTATTGCTGCTTGATAAGGAGCCATGAGTCTGGGAGATTAAAAACAGCACTTGCTTACCCAGTGGTGTAGTTCCAAAGTAAGAATTACCTTTAGACGCTGGAGTTTTCAGGAGAATCACAGCCTGAAGGCTCTGGAATCTGGGGGAGAATCAGCTTCCAAAATCAGTGTTGCTGTTGGCAGAATCCATCTCCTGGAAACTGTAAAGCTCATTTTCTGTCTCCCAATTAATGTTCTTCAGCATTAAACAGCTTTATGTGCCTGTTGTTTTGTTTCGAATTTTTTTTTCTGCTTCGGGTTAGATGTTGCTCAGCTTTTCAAAGGTGAAGTGAGCAAGCTCACTTCATCTTCCTGTCTTATGATCAACCCTGTTACGTGACATGATCTTTCAGCCTATTCATGGATTCAGGGGACTCAGGGAAGGGCATCTTTGGGGAAACCACTTTAGGAATTCCACCTGTCATCATAACATTATTTTTAAGATTTAATGCTGTCTCTTAGTCACTTTTGTTCCTATCTGGTGGGCAGTTTAAATGTTTCCCCCCTGGACAGAATGACCTCATGTGCAACAACATGGCCCACCTCGATAACGCCTGTCAATGGGGCATGTGGTCTCAGGCTGGGTTGGATATGGCTTTATTTTGTAGAGAGCAGAATTTTAGCTACCTCACATTTAGGAGGTTGAGGGTGTAGTGTAGTGGGAGTCAATCTAGGAGAAGCTGGGGGAGGATGGGGGATAAAAATGCCCAAAATACATTGTATGAAATTATCATAGAATTAATAAAATATCTTTTAAAAGAAAGTAGTAAGGAAGCAATTTTTAACATATCACCATGAACTTTGACAGTTGGTTTATGGTGCATCAATCCCAAGCATGCAAAGTTGTTTTGTGAACGCCAATCAGATATTCACTTACTTCTTAGTATAATGGAAAAGCTTGCAGCAGTGAACCTAACTTGATGTAGCTGTAGACCTGTCGGACAAATGTTTCTCCTTCTTGATTACGAACGAGCCTGCCTGTGGCAACATGAGACTCTTAAATTAAATTCAGTTTCTTTTCTTCTTTGTTCTTCAAACATAAATGCAGATCAATTGGTCTTTCATTGCACCTCAGCTTCATCTCGAAGCAAGGAGGATTCAGACAGGGTTTGTGAGAGTGAGTGCATGTTTGGTTGTGGAAGCCAGAGGTTAATGTCAGGATTGCTTTTCCCATTCACTTCTTCACTTTACTTTCTTGACTCAGGATATCTCACTGAAGCTGAAGTTCAGTGTTCCGGCTAGATTGGCTAGCCAGCTAGACCCTTGGCTCTTCCAGTGTGTGCCCAGCCTCTGCCCAGCTCCGGGAAGTTCTGTACGTTCCCGGGATCTGAACTCAGGTCCTCCTGGGTGTGCAGCCAACACTCTACCCACCAAGCCTTCTCTCCAGCTCCCCAAAGACTGCATTCAAAAAGGTTGCTGAAAAATTCATTGTTGAAAAGATTGAGGAACTCAAAGCAGAATGTTGAGCCAACTCATAAATAAAACAAACTGAAAATTCAGCTTCCGTGGCAAATATGGTTTTTCTCATGGGAGTTGCCTGCATAATTCTTTACTTGATGACTTTGCTTTAGAATTCATACAGGTCTGGAGTCTTTGCTTTGAATATAAACTACTAGCCCTGAGAGAGTGAATAGGCATATAGACTCACTTTCTCTTCTGTAAAATTAGGTGATAAATAGTCTTAGTATTTAAGTGGATGTTCAAGATGATCTGGGATAAACACAATTATTGGGAATTTCCTGTCACATATTTAAATATTATTGTGAGGAAATGACAGCAACTGTTACTTTACTATCATAATAATGACTTGGTTTGAGGAAATTCATCTTCAAATAAACCTTTGAGATGTACTGATGGAAGTAAATATACTTCTGAAACTCTCTTGGAAGTATCGGTGTGCCTAACTGCTCTCCTTAATTGCTTTTATTTGTCTATTAGCCAAAGCAAGCAATTTGAAAGTGAAATAAACTCAACCTGGCTCTTGTAGCTTAGGGAGCATTAATATTGCATATGAAAACATATTATGTTTTAGAATCAATAGATGACAAGAATGAAAAAGTGAAGTGACACCAAACCTTAAAAATGAAACGCAGCCCAACTTGCTGTACAGGGAAAGAAATTTCTATTTTACCTTTACAATTACCTCCAATCAGAGATGATTCTGTAATTACCTGACTCAAAGTAAAACACGTTAATGCCCACCTTATTCAGATGCTTCTGCTAAGTAATTTCCTTCTGTTTTGAATTATACAGATAATTATCTTTGTTTATTACTTCCATTTGTTAGTGTAGGCTTTTCCCTTGGGCTAGATCACACCAAAAAGGGGGGCTCTTTGCTGTAGCTTAGGGAACTCAGCCATTATTTGATTTGGGGGAAGATTTTCTAACCTATTAGAAATTAACATTTATAGTTTTAGACTCTAAAAATTATAGGCTCCACCTGAGAAATACGCTATAACCTAAAAATGTGCATATAGTCAAGGGATTTACAGACATTTCCCAAGCTGCTAACATAAACCAAATAGGAACCTGTGTCTCCAAAAGCCAATTTCTGCTATTTTCTAGCCAAATATGAAGAAATGTTACCTACTAAACCTTGAATGCATATTAAAAATTTATAAAGTCACAGAAATGGTGAAAATATATGCCTAAGGGACTATTACTTTAATATAGAGTAGATTCATAGAATGATTGTGTTGAATTGGTAGAAATATTCTCATAGTTTTATATGTTTAACCTATAATGTTTGCATACAATAAAAGATTTCAGATTCACTGTGGACCTCAAACCAAGTATGCTTAGCTAATTCATAAATACAATAAAACTCCAGTTTACATGGTAAGTGCTGGATTCCCAAGGGTACTCACTGTATGTGTAATTCTTCACATGTAAATGATAGGGTGACCTAGCTTTAGAATTTGTACAGATCGAGTCCTGTTTTGAATCCAAGCTACTAAACTTGTAGATATAGAACTTAATTTATTCAACTTATACAGTTCTATTACTAGTCATTACATAACTGTTCACCTCCTGATTGTTGATAATACCGCTAATATATTTTGTCATCAGCTATAGAATTAATTTCTTTCTTTGGCATTTTTATTTAACCAGTACAAATTAATGCATACTTACATCATTTGGTGTTTTCTCTCTCACATGCATACATCCCTCATCTGTATAAGCGCAATAATATCCTATTTCATCTATACCATGCCTGCTTAGATATTTAAGGAGACAACCAGTAAATCTTTTGCTTGCCTCAACAAAATCACATAGACTAGGTGGCTTAAAACTATAAATATTTATAGTCTCATAATTCTGAAGTCCTGTGGCAGCATAACCTATTCTGAAAGGACTGTCTTTCTGGGGTGTAGACAGCTGACTTCATGTGTGTGGTTTCGCAGCAGAAGGAAGAGGAAAACACAAGTTCTCATGTCTTTTCTTGTAAGGACACTAATCCTGTCAGAAGTTTTCCACTTAGGAGAACTCAATCCTACATGAATTCCTGAAACCTACCACCAGTATCATCCCCTTAACCACTAGGGCTTCAACACTAGTTTCGGAGAACCATGATGCCCTCAGGAGCAGCTACATTTGAGTTGGAGTCTGTTTTATTGGATTCAAACCCTTTGGCCCATTTAATACTTACATGTTGTCAGTATCTAAGGCTGTTGGTTCATTCTACCAGCACATTGTCTCACAGGCATGGAAGTCATTGCTCAGACCTGCACTTCCCCAGCCTTCTGCTCATCTCCTTTACTCATACTAGCCAGTTTTTCTTGAACATCCAGGACACTTTGGGTTTTTGCTCAGATATTTTCCCTGCCTGGAATAATCACCTTTGATCCATTTGCTTGCATGAATTACTCTTCTCCTTTAGATCTTGCCTCCTATCTTATCCTCTCAGTGAGACTAACTCTAATATCACATTTAATTTCTGTTCCCACATAACAAATCATTTTGCTTCTGGTCCCCCTTTTCTCTTTTTAAAATATTTTCCCCTTTGAATAGATTATATAATTTGACAATTTATTTTAGTTATTCATTGGCAAATCTCAGCTACCAAATGAGTATCAACCAGAGTATAAATGACATGAGGACTGAAGGCCAAGAACCATTGTCCCATTCCTTCATTACTACTTCCTAAATTTAGATAACAATATCAAAAATAGCCACTTAATGGATTTGAAATACTAAATGAATAAACCTAGTGTGCATTTATCTTTGAGACAGTTGTCCCATATAGTGGGGCTTTTCCTGGACAGATGTGAACAAACATCTATGCACCTCAGGACATTTTTACAAATACGTCTTCTTCTCTTGAACAACCCCATGCACTCATGGGCCAGGGTTTCCAGAGCCACGGTTTGCAGCTGATTGGAAACAGGTTCTCCTCTTTGTCCTGGTTCCCTTTCCTTTGATGCCTCTGCAGGCTTCTACATTTGTGATACTTGAAAATCACGTTTCTTTCTGTAGTAAGGGAAGTCCTCTGCTGGGTGGAATTAAACCCGATGGATTAAACTGACTCCCCCGAGTCCTGTGTGAAAGCAATAGAATGGTAGGAGTTTTAACTTTGTTTCTGGCTTCTTCCTTTCTACAGGATATCAGCAAAGTTGTTCCTCTCAATGCCTACTGTGATTTTACATTAATATATATTTTAAAATATATTAGTTTTTTTTTTTTATGTGTATGGGTATTTTGCCTACATGTGTGTCTGTGAACCACATATGTGCAGTGCCCATGGAGGCCAGAAGAGGGCATTAGATGCTCTAGAACAGGAGTTACAGAAGGTTGTGAGTCACCATATGGGTGCTGGGAATTGATCCTAAGTCCTCTGGAAGAACAGCCAGTGCTCTTAACTGCTGAGCTGTCTCTCCTGTCTCTGCATTCATAGTTTTAATTTATTATTTAAGAATTCTTTTACCAGAATACAGCGTGTCTTGATCAAATCCACCTCCTCCACTCTCCCCATTCTCCCTCCTATATCTAACCACCACCACTTCCCCCCAACCCCCCTGCACAAAGCCACAACTTCTTGTTCTCCTCTTTAAACCTCTGAGTCCACAAACTGCTACTTACTTATGCATGAGTATAGGGCCATCTACAGGAACGTGAACAGCCCATCAGGGGTCACATCCCTGAAGAAAACGGATTCCTTTTCCCCAACAGCCATCAATTATGAATAGCTCCTAAGCTAGGGGTAGAACTTTGCGAGTCTTTCCTGTCTCCATTCTGGAATTTTTATTGCTAGATCTTGTTCATGAAGTAACAGCTGCTGTGAGTTCATGAGTAAAAGAGTCTCATTATGTTCTGAAAACACTGTTTCCTCCACTACCTCTCGCTCTTATGGTCTTTCTGCCCATTGTCCATGATAATGCCTGAGTCTTATGGAGAGGATGTATTATACAGATGCCCCATATAAGACTGAGCACTCCAGTCTCTTAGTCTCTGTACATTGGCCAATTACTGGTTTCTGAATTAATCTCTTTGTACTACAAAAAGAAGCTTCTCTGATGAGGCTTGAGACCTGAATTAGTATATCGATATAAGGATAAGCATTTAGTTTATTACTATGTCCACTTAGCAGAATGACAGTAGATGGTTTTCCCCTAGGGCCTATGACCTACCTAGTCGCAGATTCTTCGCCCAGTTAACAAGCATGAGTTCTGTCTTGTAGACCAGGCCTTAAATTAAATCAAAAAGGTAGTTTGTTAACCCATTTCTGCTACCATAACATTACTATAGTACCAATTGGCATCTCTTGCCATGCTGGTTGTTATTATAATCACAGAGTTCATAGATATTAAGGTTCTTGATTACTTCTCTCCCCTGGGGATATAAATAGAACCTTCTGGCACTATGAATGTTGATCATTAGGGATGAAGCTTCCAGATCACTACCTACCAGATGGTTTCACCATGTTCTATGATTCATGAGTATGTGTCTTCATCAACAGTATCTTACCATCAAGTTGTAGAGGATAATCAGCAGAAATGGCAATATTCTATATTATTAGGAGGCCTATAGGAATTTGCACTAAGTTTATAACATGATCTTTACCAAGAAGTGCATATGCATATGCTCTTAATATGATCTATATATAATTTTATTTTTAATTTTAAATTGCAGTAGATTCATAGGAAAATTAAAATGAATTCCTTTTGGCTGTTGAATACCTAAAATAGAAAATTGATGTTTGTTCTGTGTCCTACTGTGATGTAGAATCATGAGTTTTTGTAGTTGTTAACCTATGCTTAATGACTTTTTGTTCTAGATTGGATGGAGTTAAAGATTTAGCTCCATTAGTTCTTAAAATGTTGGGGTAGATATTACTGTATACATTCTATAAATTAGGAAGTTAAGAATCAAGCTTATTAAACAAAATGGCTGAAAGTTAAAAAGCTAGAATGATACAGAATTAAAATTTGAATCTAGCGGTGGTGGCACACGCCTTTAATCCCAGCACTCGGGAGGCAGAGCCAGGTGGATCTCTATGAGTTCGAGGCCAGCCTGGGCTACCAAGTGAGCTCCAGGAAAGGCACAAAGCTACGCAGAGAAACCCTGTCTCAAAAAACCAAAAAAAAAAAAAAAAAAATTGAATCTAGCATGTAAAACATTCACATATCTATGTATTCTTTCCACTTGAGGAGGACAATTAGACCCATTTTAATGAATATTTAGCCACTAATTAATAACCTTTTGAGGTCTTTAAAATATACCTCTAGTGGATACTGACTTGTGTGGTTTCTTTGGAGAAAAGAGAGTAAGAATGGTTTCTAACAAATACTACTACTACCTGCCATTTTAGTTTATATAGAAGTTATTGAATGTTTGATTAAATTTCATTCACTAAAAGATTTTAGAGTTCTGCATTTATTTACTTAAGTATGAGGTTGGAGAAATGCGTTGGTATTTGCTTTGAATGTTTAATGATTCTGGAACAATTTTCATTAATAGGACAACCAAATTTAATCTGACTAATGCTATGATATCTTAGTTCAGTATTTGTTTTGATTTTTTTCTTTGCTATTCTGATCTTACACTTTATTCCTGGTATTTAATTAGATTAAGCTTGGTTCATTAACATCTTTTGCATACTAATTAATTCCCCAATAAAAGGGCTTTGTTTTCTTGTCAACTCTTTGATAAGATTAGGTATCATTGCATCCTAAAGCTAATTATTGTATTAATGGAGCAGTGCTTTTCATATGTCTAGTATCTGAATACTGATTACCAATGGTTTCAAAAGTGAAAGTGTAGTTGGAAGGGGCTTATGACTTGTATCACTAATTTTGGTGGTATTTAATCACCATAGAACATAAAGCTTGTAGTCTTGGAAAATAAACATAGAGCTTGTACAATATAAAACTATAAGATGTAGGTATTTTTACTTTTATTCACAGGTATAGATTGCTATAATATCAAAATGAAATCCAAAAATTTTGGTCTGATGTGAAAATTTTCAGCCTAGTAAACACACACACACACACACACACACACACACACACACACACACATATATATATATAATTGCAAAGAAGAACTATTTTAGAAGGTTAATTCAACAGACTAAAAACACTTTTTTTTTAAAAAAAGACAGTTTCTCTGCAGCCCTGGCTGTCCTGGAATTCACTTTGTAAACCAGGCTGGCCTCAAACTCAGAGATCTGCCTGCCGCTGCCTCCCAAGTGCTGGGAATAAAGGCATGCACCACCACTGCCTGGCTTAAAAACACTTATTTAATAACTTTGGCAATAATAAATTTAATTCAAGAAGATATCCCAACTGTATTGAGTTATTAAACTTTAAAGTTTACAGGATAGTGTATTTTGATATTCTTTGTTTTTTTTTTATAGAATAAGTTTCAACAACTTCCTATGATTAAATATTCATGAATGCTGAATAAATGTCCCGATTACTACATGAACCTTTCTGTAGGCTTGATGGGGCTTCTATAAACGGTGTGATGGACATGTAACTCCCATTTAAAAAGGGGACATTCTGGAGACAAGACCCAGGGGTTATGAGTACTTCCTGCTCTTGCAAGTAGTCTGTTTACAGGGGCCACATGGGGCTTACAGCAGTCATGAACTCCAGCTCCAGGGGATCTGCATCCCCTTCTGGCCTTTGCAGGCACCAGGCAAGTGGACACAAGTAGGGAACTTTCATTCATGCAAACAAAACACTCATAGACATAAAAATAAATAAATCTAAATAAATTCAGTTGATCTATACGAAAAGCTTGAACAGTTTGTTTAATGTCTTATAATGGTTGTAAAATGCATTGGAAATCAAAGTACCACATATGATTTGGAAACTCTGTGTGTGTATGTGTGTGTGAGAGAGAGAAGGGGGGAGAAGGACAGAGGAAAGAGAGAGGGAAAGAGGGAGAGAGGGAGGAGAGAGGGAGAGAGGGAGATAGGAGGAGCTCAGAGTGTAATTTAGTGGGAGAGTTCTTCCTTAGCTTGTTTAATTCCTTGAGTTTGATCCCTAACACAACAAAAACTAAGTAGAGTAGGAAGATAGATATGTGGTTGTAAAAACAGGACGAGAAGCTTTGGAAGTGTTATGAGATACAAGATTATACAAGAGCATGCCAGACTCAGGTAATGCTGGGAAAATGGAATTTTAGAAGAAAGGCTGATACTGAAATGAGTATTTCAGATAATGATTAACATTTTGCCTCCAACCACCCAACACTAAGTAGGATTTAATGATGACACATGCTTTCAAATGGTCCAAGCATCTAAATAATAGACCTATTAACCTGTCCTGTGGGTCTTTATGACAAAAGTACTAACCGAAATTTAAAGAACAACGAGAAAAGGCGGAGGAACTGATTTATACTAGTAGGGAAGCACTAGAGACATTTCACAACAAAACCCTCAATTAGTCTTCCTAAGTCATACTTTTAAAAAATCATTAAGTGAAAATAAGGGAAGAAAAAAATCTCATAAAATAGGTGAACTATTATAAATTATGTTTTCATGGATAATTAGGGAATTCTGTAGTTATGTTGAATGCTTTCAAAGAGACTCTGTAATTTGCAGATTCTCTTAGTTGGCTTGACCATGTGGTTAACTGCAGCGATGGGGTTTCTCCTGTATCTGTAAAGTGGAGGCAAATGATAGCCAGTGTAGCATCCAATTAGTGAGAAAAAGGAGGGTTTATATGAGTGAGAATGGTTGAGACCAAGGTTGGATAAAGCACCGGGACAAATAGCCAAACGAATGGAAACACATGAACTATGAACCAATGGCCCTCTATGGATCAGGCCCTCTGAATGGGTGAGACAGTTGATTGGCTTGATCTGTTTGGGAGGCATCCAGGCAGTGGGACAGGGTCCTGTGCTCATTGCATGAGTTGGCTGTTTGAAACTTGGGGCTTATACAGGGTCGCTTGGCTCGGCCTGGGAGGAGGGGACTGGACCTGCCTGGACTGAGTCTACCAGGTTGATCTCAGTCCTCAGGGGAGGCTTTGCCCTGGAGGAGATGGGGATGGGAGGTAGGCTGGGGGAAGAGGAGGGGATGGGGCGGGGCGGCGGGGCGGGGGGGGGGAACAAGGGAATCCGTGGCTGATTTGTAGAACTGAATTGTATTGTAAAATTAAATTAAATAAAAAAAAAAAACAGTGCTTCTCCAAATTGTTCTGAAAGATGCAGGTTTAGCAAGGCATTCTCTGCAGAGCTGTGTGGAGATTATGGAATACGTGTGTCAAGAAAGTATGGTGGCAATTATCTGGGGGAGGAGGAGAATCAACAAAAGGAGGTAAGGGAGGCTGAGGCAGGAGAGTGAGAGAAAATAAAAAGCAATGATATGTGTGTGTGGGGATATCACAATGAATTTATTTCTGTGCTAAACAAATTAGTATAAAATATCAGAAGAGAGTTGAGGGGTCATTAATTTATAAGCTTCAAAGTCAAACAGAGTTTTTTTTTCTTTTGATCAAACCTAGGAAGATTACTTTCTTCCAATGTCCATCTCCACCTATGTCACAGTCACAGTGTGACACAGTCATTTGATGTGGCTAGTTATTACAAACAAATTATTTTCCTTTCTTAAACATGTATATAATCCTGGAAAGAAGACTAAGAAGACAATCAGTAGTCAAAGAAGAAGAGTTAGTGGGGAGAAATGTGTTGGGAATAGAAGGGGCAGATCACATGGGATTCAGAAGTGACAGCTGATGTCAGTCATATTCTACCAGATGAATCTATCGCCAGAGGATGATCTTTAATACACAACTTTTCACAGTGTCAGGGGTATTAGAGGTGCTTCTAAAATCAAAGACCAGATGCACAAATCTAGTTCACCACTAACAGGCCCTACTCTTCTGGGTTCATCTCATTGGTGAGCCTATTTCTCCTCACTGGACATTTCCATCATAAGTAGAGACTTTCACAATATATTGGTTGGAACACATTTGGCCCAGTGTTTGAAATGTGGTTGCCTCTACAGATGTCACTGTTTATTTTATTATTATTTCTTATGATGGTGGTAGTATTTTTTCAATGCTGGTCTTGAACCCAGGACATCATGCATGCTAGGAAAGTGCTTTCCACTCAGAACCATAGTATATCCCCAATCTGATGCTAGTATTCCTAAATAATGAGAATATGAAAGACTTTTAGGAAATTAGGTGAGTTGAACTGTGGGCTGTTATTGATACAGCAGCTAATGGACAGAGCTTGCTACCTGATGGGCCTCACTTCCCTTCTTCCAACACTGAATGCCGTGTAGAGAGAACATCAAGAATGGCCTTGTGATGATGTGGATGGGTACATCTGGCTTGCTATTATGCTGGCTAGCTGATTTGTTATACTTGTTTCTGTTGTGTCTGGGTAAGGGTTAGTCTGAGTCTGGAATGAGTGGTGCGAGTTCCCATTAGTTTTCAAACAAGGCTTAGAGACTTTATGAAGATGGAAGCATGTGTCCGTGTTGCCGTGGTCCAGGAGGGGCCCGTGGGCCCTGCCAGAGAAGAGTCAATGCATGTCCAACAGTGAAACTCTACTTTAGCTTCCTGCACTATTTGCTGACCCTTGGCATTTTTCCAAAGAGTTAGAGACACATACAAGTTTACTGTTGACCCAAATTCAGCTAAGGTGTGCCTGAATGCATCCTGTGAGTGACTTTCATAAAAACTCGGTCAGCCACCAAGTATTTTCCTTTAGCCCCCTACTGCCAAGAAACTCCTCATTTCACATGAAATTATGTCCAAAATGAGAATTTTTTTTCCTGAATAATTCTTAAATGTGGTTTTTAGATAGCCTATGATGTTGATACTGGTAGCTAGATCACCTTTACATCATGTAAATATTTTCCAAACCCCTTTTTACATCTGTTTTAGGACTAACTAAAAATTTACCAAGACTGAGATGAAGACTAAATAGTCATGCAGCTTGACAGAAATGACACTTTCGATGTTGCCGTTGATCCCTTTAGAATCTAAAGTTTAGATCGTTGGTGTTTCTGTGTCGTCGCACAGAACATACTCATCAGAGGTTAGCTAGAGAACTTTAATTAGGGCTTCTACATCAAAGGCAATTTCATAAGATTTTGCAAATAATATTACAGGATTTCGATAGTTATGTAAGTCAGTTATGTTGGTGAATGTGTCTTCTGGCCTTAATTTTCAAAATTTATCTTAGTGCGTGTCTCTGCATTTATAGAACATTTCTGCAAACAGAGATCCAATACACAAGAAGGCTTGTTTTTGTGTTGTCTTCCTGCCCTTCTGATATGACAATAGCATGTGGTTGGAATATGTGCTTATGCAGAATTTACAATGATACTCTGCACATAATTGTTTAACTTGCATTTGATGGTCTAATTTTCAGACATGAAAAATAAAGAACATGGAATTGACATAATTTTACTGTAACCATACCTCAGATTTGAAAACTCTACTTAGTCTATTTTATATACATGAATCTCTATTGCGTCAGGGTCCCAGAATGACATTTTCCCATAAATATTGCACTGACTTTCTTTGATTCTTATCCATATTACAGAGATCTATACAAACACAGGGAAGATTTTCAATTTTGCAGAGATTCATTAAGAGATAGAATTAAATTATCATTTAAGTGATAGAATTTTCAGTGCTAAATGAAATCTAACTCTGCCAAGTGCTTCCCTAAATAATGTATGTGGTTTGACTCAATTAGTCTTTAGAATAATTTTTATGATGTAGACAGTTATTTTAAGAGTAAGATAGCTGAGGTCCAGAGAGATTAAAATGTCTTATCCAAGGTCACTTAGCCAGTAACATCCAGAGTCAAAACAAATCAACAATATTGTTTTCCTATTGCTCCTATAAGAAATTTTAACTGCTTTAAGAAACAGCAATTTAAGGCCTGGAAAGAAAGCTCAACAAAGGACTCTCTGTTAGTTTAGAAGACGCAGGTTTGATTCCTAGCACCCACACAGCAGCTCACAACCATCTGTAACTCTAGTCTCAAGGAATCCTGTGCCCTCTTCTGGCCTCCACAGATACTACTTACAAGTGGTGCACAGATAATACATGCAGGCAAAATACGCATACACATAAAAATAAAAGTCAAAATATTTTAAAACTATTCAGCAAGACATTTTTTTTTCTTGACCAGGTATACTGCATAGAACACAGGATACACAGATATTCAGTGGCTGAATATTTAGTGTGTATTCCATGAATATGTGCTGAATCTGTTTTTACACACTAGACCAGGTGTTCTTTTCTCTCCAGAAAGCCACAGTTGATAAGAAAAAAAAAAAAAACTGGTGTGTACATACACTGCATCTTCATGGAGCAGCTTGTAAACAAGGAAGCCAGTTACAACAAGCATGGTGTGGGCTGGCACTTGTGAGAAGTTTCATCTGTGGGAAGAATCAGAGATAGCCTTCATGAGGTCCTTTAACATCTGCAGTACAAATTTTGAGTTGTGGGAATTTGTGGTTGTGTGCTTCATTCCTTTTGAAGCTATAAGAGGAAATTGTGAGGCAAACAGCCTTTAGGAATAATCTCCAAACTATACTGTCCTTTGAATGTGTTTTTAAAGTAAATTAGAAAAGGTACCCTTTAGCCACCCTTTAGTAACAAGTTACTCACAACACTGAACTTTTCATGTTAATATGTGCATGGTTCAGAAGCCCTTGCTTTGTGATATCATTGGATATCCTATTCACTCAACAGACAGGAAGAATCAGAAGAGTTGGAAAAAATGTCATTCAAGAGATTGTATTTTAATTAACTCGTCAAAGTACACCCAAGAAGAATTGTTTAACAGAATATAACATGTTAGACACATCTGAAGAGACATTTATCAGATGGAAAATTATCAAACAAGATTATACCCAGAAGTAAAAGTGGAAAGGATTGATGAGTCTCTATCCCTAACAGGGGGCCTATGGACAAGTGATGGATTTGTGAGAAGGAAAAGACAGTTTTCTTTAAGGGTGTGGCCCCTGGTACATAAAACACTCCAGGAAATGTGCCATACCCAGGAGTATACAGAGCAAAAATTAGTCTTGATGCTTATTGAAAAAAAAAAAAAGATAATGCATAATTTCAGGGGCAGGTAGTAAGGTGGGGAAGGACCTAGAAGGAGTTAGGGGAGTGAATATGATCAAAACACATCCCATGAAGTTCTCAAAGAATTATTTTTGTAAGTCCTCCTTCAGCAACGTAGTACATTTTTGCCAAACATCTAATACCTGGAGAAGATGCAGCTGTTGTCTTCTATGTTTTCACTGCTAAATAACAGTAAAGAAACCCGACCTATAATGAACTCCAGAGTTAAAATATCTGTGATTCTCACATGTGTTTGGGAGTCTGAAGATGACATTTTACATAAGTTCTGCTGGGTGGTAAGAAATATTTGGGAAGCCTTCTACAACCTTCAGGGTTTCTCAAAATACTCATAACCAGAATTATTGCAAGGTGCTTTCAAAAATAATCTTTATTAAAGAAATCACTTGACCTTTTAAATGTTGCCCTTTATCTCCTGTCTCCATGTCCTAAAGACATTCTCTAGAACATATTAAAAGATTTTTTTAAAATGACAACTGTACAACAAGATGGCAATGTGTTGGCAATTTCTTACTATATAATGTGATGAAATGCGGGCACTTGTTTGTCTGTGGGCTGTAGATGGTCACCATCATATGTAGTTTCTAGTGTTGCCTTGAAGTATTATTATTCATTGATTCAATGTTCTGTAATTCTTCACTGCTTTAAACTATGTGTCATCTGTGATTTGTATTATGAAATAGTCAAATAATCACCTGAGCTCTATCAGGATGGCTAAATGAGTGATGATATAATTGATTTTATATAATAGAATACACATCCTGCAGTTCTGTTTCCACTGGTTATTTTAAAACATATCTACCACTAATCTATCTATCTATCTATCTATCTATCATCTATCTATCTATCTATCTATCTATCTTTATATGTGTGTCTGTGTGTCTATCTCTGTCTCTCTGTGTCTTTCTCTCTGTCTCTCTCTCCCTCTCCCCCCTCTCTCTCACAGACTAAATATCATCTGACTTTTACAGAGGACAGATGAAAGTTGAATGAGATTAAACCATAGCTTCATGCTTCACAACTGCTAGAGGAGTATGTGTTGATTCCAGTTTTACTGGCCCCATGTATATTTCCTCTCTCACTTCATCCTTATCTCTGTAAACTCAGAAAGCTTTTAAAATGTTAAAATGTCCATTAGCCCAATGAAATTGTATCAAGAAAGCCATGAGGATGGCAAGTATGACTGTGTGATAGCTGGGAAAACTAGCCTTGGGAGAAACTCTTCAATGCGTGTTTTCAGTAGTCTTTGCCTGGCCCCTATGATGTGTAGACCTTGATGACAGGTTTCACGTGCATACAGTGACTGTCAAAGATGCTTAGGAGTGGCTTCTTTAAGAGTTAGTTCAAATCTTACTGCCTAGGTGGATCACATTTTGCTTCATCACATGTAAATGCCTGAATAATTCTCTTTTATTATACTAGAAATAATTGAGGAGGAACAGTTTATTTGTTGTGATATTATTCACTAAATTACTATTAGTCTAAAATGTAGAACATTTCCATTTCATAGATTATAGTATTTTCATTAAAAGATAGTTTGTTGAAGGTACCTGGAGTAGTTTTGTGCTAATTTTGAACAAAGATACTTTTTGTGTGTGGCACAATAATATTCAGAAATTCTTCACAGAAGTCAGAGGGAGCACACAGGAGTCAAGAGCGCCAGTTACAGACAGTATTCTGTAATGCCAGAATCACTTAGAGATCTTCATTTAGATTAACACACTGAATTTTATCACCATGGAGTATAAGCAGGGTTCTATTTTCACAAATAAGTAACATCTGGCATAGCCGAGTCACTGGTTTCTGTTCTCCAACTAGAGTGGTCCAGAATGAGGGTGTTTGGACTCCTGCACCCATCCCCTCTTTTTCCAACCTCCCTTGATTTCTCTATTTTTCTACATTATCATTGTCAGTATTGTTTTAGTGCCAAGGTTTGAAACTAAAACTTTGCTCCTGCTAGGTGAGCACTCAGCCACATTGCCAGCACCACTCACCTAGTCTCATCATACTATGTGTAGGAAATTGTGTATAGGAAATTGTGGATGGAAGCAGGGAAATGACATAGTAAGTATTTTAGAGAAGTGATTTTAGTTATACAATATGTAAACAATTTGTATAGGGACTGGCATATACTAAATGCAAAAAAAAAAACAGCTATTTTACAAACCCATTTTAAAATGCCATGTATGTCCCTTGGCAATGTAATGACAGTGTTTGTTGACATCTCATTCTGAACTAGAAGATTTACAGATAACAAAATATAATTTATATTGTGAGGCATCTGTTATTAAAATCTCTTAGTCAAGATGGTAGTGATTTGTGTTTTCACCAGTCTCTTGCTTTGACACTAAGAGAAAATTTCAATAGAATTTTGAACATTAGGATCTGACAGATAACTGTGGCTATGTATGCCAGTGGGAATTTTGCAATCCTATCTAATTTTAGGCTTTCTCTAGATATAAATAGTTTGTTCTTGAGGATCAAGGTGAAATGCCTCTATGCTCAGAAGTTTCCTGGACACACTTTGTGTGGTGTTATTTGATAGCTCTTTTGCTTAGTGCCTTATATTAAGTAGTTTGGGCCTCTCTCCAGGGCCTCCTGTGATATCCTGCCTCTTGCCTGGTGCTGTCTCAGTAACCTGAGACTATAACTTTAGACCACCAACAGTTCAGAAGTGTGGTGGTTTCTCTAGCTTGTCAACTCTCTGCTTTTCCTCACAAGAACTTTCTGCCTGAAATAACTGACCATCTCTTCCTCAACTCTACTCTTTGTCTTGCCTAAGCCAGCCTTTGTTTGTTTGTTTTTTTAAACAATACAATAAGTTCTTTCAGGAAGGCTGCTGTTCCTAAAGTTTTTGCTGCTTATTTTCTTTTTTAAAGGAAATTTGCAAAAAAAAAAATTATTATTTTAAATTATGTGTATAATGTGGGTTTGTCTGTGTGGGTATATGCAAATGAGTGTAGGTACCTACTGAGTCCAGAACAGGACACTGAACTCTCTCAAGCTAGAGTTACAGAGAGTTGTGAGCCACCTGATGTGGGTAGTGGGAACCAAACTGATGTTCTCTGCCAAAATAGTATGTGATCTGAACTGCTGAGCCATCTCTCCAGCCCCCAGCACCATGTTCTCTCTTCTGTTCTGGCCACATCGCTGCACACTTTAGATTTGTTAAATTACATTTTAATGGTCTATATCTCCTGCTTTCACCTCTCTCTTGCTTTCTGCCTAGGTACATACTCTCCGAATGACAAAATTAAGGTCTTAAGGGCTCCAGGGTAAAGACAATTTCTTAACAACAGAAAATATCATTTTAATACATTGAGTGTTGGTGGTCAGTGTGCCCACATGATAACCCACATTGTTTAATGCTTTGTGTGTGCTTCCCTTGTTGCTTTGGGGAAGGTATATGTGGGAAGTTCTACTGTGGCAGATGATAAGCTTAATCAAAATGTAATTATTCTGGAAAGTTCCTCCTAAGGATTTATGTTTTCATTTTTCTCAATGAGCCCTTGCTGTGGGATGTTCTGTGTGCTGTTAGTGTGTTACTCTGATTGGCTGATAAATAAAAAGCTGACTGGCCAGTAGCCAGGCAGGAAGGATAGGCAGGATAAACAGATAAGGAGAATTCTGGGAAGAAGAAGGCTGAGTGGGTAGACACCAGCCTGCCATCTAGGGGGCAGCACGTAAGGGCACACAGGTAAAGCCACAGAACATGTGACAACATATAGATAACAGAAATAGGCTGAGTTTAAATGTAAGAGCTAGTCAGTGGTAGGCCTGAGCTAATGGCCAAGCAGTTTTAATTGCTATAAGCCTCTGTGTGTTTACTTAGGTCTGAGCGGCTGCGGACCAGCGGGAACACAGGAAAACTTCCAGCTACAAGCCTTATGTAATTTTTGTGTGACTTCTTTTCACATGCTATACTATTTGACATAACCACAGTGATCTAATTAAGGATTATGATTCTGTTGTCTACAGTCCCTTAAATAAATTAATCTCTGAACATCTAATATTCCATGCTTGCTACATTCTGATCCAGACATCTTCTGACTGAGTCTTTTGGTTATTCTCAATTCAGCTTGCTTCCAACAAAGATGAGCTTGCCAACATATGTCATCATAATACCACACCCACTATTTAGAACATTTTTTTCTTTTATCACTACATAAACAAATATTGTCAATATTTTATGGACTCCTGAATGTCTTCTGTTTCAGATCCCATTTCTAGGACTTCTGCCTGAATCAAGTTCTTCCTTCTTTTTTTTTTCAAGAGCTCTTCATTTAGTTTGTCAGATTTATAAAGCCCCTCCCCTGTCTTACATTGTCTTTGTGCTTTTAATATCAATTCTCAGAGTTTCACGTCTTTCCAGCTGAAAATGAAAGATAAAAATATGTATCATTGGCGGACAAGTTGACTCACAGGGTAAAGGTACTTCCATCAGGCCTAATGACCTACAAATGATCCCTCTCCCAGAACCCACATGGTAGAAGGAGAGAACTCCCACAATTTTTCCTCTGATCTCCACACATCTCACATGTGTGCATGTGTACACACACATGCACAATGCACATATACATGCATTAAATAAATGTACTAGTTTTTTAATATCACATACATTTTTAAATCTGCAGTATCTGTATAATTTGATTGTAAATATCAAAACCTGACTCAAGCTAGTGCAACTGGTGAAGGGATTAGATGGATAGTGAAGTATCTCATGGGTTCAAGGGTCATGGAATCTCATGGATTCCATGTTTTTCTCAAAGGAAGGACCACCAAGAAACAGGTAAAATCCTTTCTACCTGTTAAAGAAAATGGCCATGAGAGGCTTACCTGTGTGGACTTGAAGAATGGACATTCTTAGAGACTCGTGATCATGATGATCTAAAATTGTATCATTATTATGATTGTGGAGAAGATGACATTTAATAATTTGTGATACAAGAATCATATGCCTGTTACCTAGAGACACACTGCCAGGATTTGAACCTCTGTTCTTGCACTCATCAACCTTTATGACCTGGAGAAAATTGCTTATCCCAATTTACCTGTTGCTTTACCTTTCAAACTGGAAGTATAGTAGCAACCAATCATAGAGTTGCTTTGAAAACTAAATACCATAATATGTAAATCCCTATTACACAAAGTAGAAACATGGCACTCTCTCAATCGCAGTTATTTTTAATTAAAATTTGCATGGTTGCCAATACATCATTAGCATAAATAGAGATTGCTTGCAATGTCCTGAATTCTCTTTCTTTTTTAAATTTTCTTCTCTTGTATATTTTATCCCAACCAGTTTCCCCTCCCTCCTCTCTTCCTAGTCCCTCCCCTCTCCCAAATCCACTCCTCCTCCATTTCCTTCAGAAAAGGAAAGGTCTCCAAGGGATATCAACCAAACATGGCATACCAGTTACAATAAGACTAGGCACTTCCTCTTCTATGAAGGTTGAACAAGACAACTCAATAGGAGGAAAAGGGTCCCAAAAGCAGGCAAAAGAGTCAAAAGTAGCCCCTGCTCCCCCTGTAGGAGTCCCATAAGACCATCAAACTACACAACCAAAATATAACATATATTCAGAGAACCTAGGTCAGACCTATACAGTCTCCTTGATAGTTGGTTCAGTCTCTGCAAGCCTCTATGAGCTCTGCTTAGATTCTATGGACCATGTTTTTGCAGTGTCCTTTACCCCTCTGGCTCCTATAGTCCCCTCCCCCTTCAGCAGGATTCCCAGAGCTCCAGCTGCCTAAAGTTTGGCTGTCAGTCTCTGCATCTACTCCTAGCAGCTGCTGGAAGAAGCCTCTCTCATGATGATATGCTAGGCTCTGATCTACAGATATAGCAGAGTATCATTAGGAATCATTTCATTGACTTTTTTTTTTAAAGTCGGTTGTTTTTGGTTTTATCCTAGGTCTCTGGATCTCTTTATTAAGCTATACATTTATTCAAAGTAAAGGCTTGCATTATATGTCACCATATCTGCTACAGCACTTCACATAGTTCTTTCACATTTAGACATAGTAAATGGATGGCTGGATGGGTGTATAAAAAATAAAAGAATGAAGGAAGAGAAGATGGTAGAAAGGTTGGGACAAAAACAAATCTAACCTTTCAAACACATTTTTGAGTTAAGAGAGCAGATTTGGCTGTTTTGTTCATAAAAGAAAACGGCCAAGGATCTCGGGGACTGACAGAGGAAAACAATGCCCATATCAGATGGACTGAAATGACTGGTCGTTCCTCACTAGATGCCAGACAGCTGTGGCTGTCGGACAGTGATAAAAGGTTACTGAGTTTCTGTAGTGGGAGGCGGACACCTGATGGCTGCAAGGCTTCTGTCACCACCACACAGAACTGAGATATCACTAGAATCTAATGAAATCATGAAAAGTTCCCCAAGACATGGTTTACTTCGAAAGTTATTTGCTGCGTAATTTTTAAAAGTCTATGAAATAGTATGGTATTTTAACAGCTATCACTGAATTTATTGAGCATTTCCCTTTGAGCCATTGAAGATGTAGTTCATTTTCAAAAGTTATTGTTGAGTCACTAAGCAATTAGAGGCAGAGTAGATTCAGTTTTTGTTGCTGCTAAGAAAACATTAATTAAGCATTTGGGTTGGTTAGATCATCTGCCCTTGGGATGCAGAAGCATAAAAATCACAAGATTGGAGGGAGTGGATGAGGAGTATTTTGGTTGTACAACAGTGGACTTGTGATTAGGTAAAAGTGAGTTTAAGTCTATGCTGTTATACAGTGGAGGGAATCTCAAGCCAGATTCGGCCTGTAGAATAGCACATTTGGGTCACTGTCTCAGGTAGAGAACATCCCGTAATTGGGGTTTTAGCACAGTCTGTGTAAGGTACATGGATGTTGGATAGACATAAATTTGGATTAAAATTTATATGTGCTGATTTTTAGTTCTATGACTTCAGATAAGCCATGAAACTCTCAGAGCTTTTGTCCTCGGCCTGGGGACAGGCTCTGCAAAGAGCAAGATGACTAGTGGCCTATGTTGAATTTATCAGATATAGACCATATCATATTTATATTTTCATTTTTATTTTGCTTACTTTTTTATTCTCTGAACACCCCTTTCAAATATAAAAATTCTCATTACTTGAAAATTTTTACAAAAACAGACTACTCACTGGCTTTGCCCCAGTACTTCAATTCACCTCTACCCCACAAGACAACACGGCACGTTACGATCATAGTACAGCTCTCAACTAAATATTTTTCTATACTCACATACAATTTTTTAATTTTTAATTGATTTGTTTTATGAGACAGAGCTTTATTATAGGGCCCTGGCTTGCCTCATACTTGCCATGTAGTTCAGGATGGCCTTGAACTCATGGCAAGAGGGATTTCATTTTTAGGCAGCAAAGACCTGGCACAGAGAAGTGTCCCATAATTGTTGCTTTTCCCAAATATCAATAAAGCTGAACTTTGGGTCAGCTTCAGTTGTCCCACAGCTGTTTTGGGACCATGTGTACTTCATGATGATCAGCAGGAGTAACAACTGTGAATTCAAGGCCACAGTTCTTGGCTCCTCCCAGGATTCATAATGCAGCAGGTGTTCAGTTAAGTGTTATCTATTATTCAGTGAGGGAAATGCTTAGTGCGCCTTAGCATTCTTAGAACAGTGGCTAGGAATGGAACACAGTAAGTGAGATGTCCAGCAGATACACATTGTCTGCAGGACCAAGAACAGAAATCAATTGTTACATGTCTGTCCAGTCTGCCATGCAAACTGAATCCAATGGAAATCAATAATAAGAACAGTTGGGTGGTTGAGAAGGAAACGTTGCTTGGGGCTACTAATGCCACCAGTCACTCCAGATAGTCTTCTTCCAGTCACCCAGGAAGGATTTGATGGTTTTTCCTTGTAGTTCACTATAGGATCGAGCCAAAAAAAAAAAAAAAAAAAAAAAAAAAAAAAAAAAGCAAAATAGGGAATGCATTGACCCCACAATGTCTCCTGTTAGTCCTGTGTTTTCCATTTTTCTTCCAGAGATTTGATTTAAGTTTAACTTAAACTTAGTTGGCTGAGTTTCCAACATTCCTATAATCAGCCTACAGTCATTTGTGCCTTCCGATGCCCCAACTCTGCAGGCCCCAATGTTAGTCTTCCCTACTTCCTCCCCAGCTCCAGCTCTTAGGAATCACTTGGTAAATGCACTCTAGATAGTATTTTCTCATGCCTTTTCACAGGATATTTGTGTTGAAATGACCACCACCTCACTTTCTCTACAGGGTAAGTTTTATGGGCACAAATAACAGTCCATCTCTAATCTCAACACCATTTTCTTATTTCCCTGAGTTGCTTCCACTGTTGAGAGATGCCTTCCTTCACACTAGCACCTAGTCAGAGTTAGGACATTATGTGTCATTTGTTGTCCCTCTGTTCGCTCCTGTGACACACTTGGGTCACATTGCAATATAACTATCAATAATGTCTCTTAGTTACTGGACTGTGAACTCTTGGAAAGCAGTTTTTTTTTTTTTTCTGCCTTACCTCTATATACCTAGCACCAAGGACTAGTTTCTCAGTCTCTGCATTCAGAAACTTTATTTAGTGTGGCCAGGTGAAATACATGATGTCTGGTAAATTCAGATAAACAGTGATTTATTTTTACTATATTATCACTTGAGATACACTTAAACTAAGAAATACTCATTTGTATAAGATTCAAATTACATTGAATGTTTTTTATTTTTATTGGTTAAATCTGAGAGCCTTACTTTATTATAGGAATGGGTGGAATGCCAAGGATTTTTTTCTCTATTATAGCAAAAAGCTATTTTATTCATTTCTATAGATTTTGAATTTCATATTAAGCCATAATGGAAAATTCCTACAATGTTATTTCAATTCTTGCTTATTCTTTGAAAGTATATTGTGTATTAACAAAAGAGGAATTGATTCAATATGAAAAAAAATGAGTGTTAATCCTTGAGGAACTTTCCACATTGATGAAAGAGACATTGGCAAGACATTTATGATGTATAACAAAAATAAGACTGAGTGAATTTAGTGTGCTTAGACATTGCTATGATAATAATGGAATAATAATACTGACTAATGTTTATTGAGTACTTCAGTATGCTAGACAGTGTGTCTAGGTGCTTTTTATGTACTTACTCAAGTGTTCTTCATATAATTGCTCTACTAAAGACTTCCCATTTTGTAAACAGAAGTATTGACAAGCAGAGAACTTAAGTATCTTTCTACAGATCACATTGCTAATCAATGGTATCTCTGCATTTGAACCTGGATGAGTAACTCTTGAGTCTGTCCTTCTAACTACTGTGTCCTATTCTCTTAGTGAAAAGACTTGGGTTACTGTCTGTGGTCAGTGTATCATGTGATTAAATGAACAATATAATGTCATTATGATAAATGAATAAATGATGATAATTATAAATAAAAGGTCTAATGTCAATTTCTAGTGGAAATACTAATAAAACCCTAAACCACTCCTAAATATAACTGCTACTTATTGTATACAGACTTGAGTATCTCTCAAATGTTTGCATATATCTGTATTTAATTGTCATCTAGCCTCTTAAGAGATTCAAATTGGCACTATCACAGTTGCTTAGGGTGCTAGGAAGAAGATGCCCTTGTTGAAAAATGCCTTCCTTAGTGTGTCATCGAGTTCCTATGCTTGCTGCCAATGGAAAGAGGGCATAGGGCAGCCTTGTAAGGGACACTGCAGGATACTATGGCAGGTCTACTTGCTCCAGCTGCCAGTCTGGTGTCTCCATGCAACCAGGCTACAGTGGCATAAATGAGCTCTGTTCCTGATAGTTGTGAGTGATTGAAGTGTGGTGGTTGAAGGGGTAGCCCTGAGAAGGATAGGTGCTGAGAACTACAATCCTAACACTAAAGGCCTTTGGCAGCTGGAAAGATTTCAGCAGTCTTCGCACTCAGAAGTTACTTCTAGAATGCAGAACTGGCTCAGGGGCTGCAAATGCTTTCTGCTCTTGCAGAGGACCCTGGTTAGGTTTGTTCCCAGCACCCACATCTGCAGCTCACAACCACAGTGGTTGAGAGTGCCTACTGCTGTTGTAGAGGACCTGATCCCAGCACCCACATCTGCAGCTCACAACTGCATGTAACTCCAGCTCCAAAGAAATCCAGAGCCCTCTTCTGGACTCCTCAGAAATTTACGTTCATATTTTTTCCTAAATATTTAAGTGGGTGTTTTTCATTATGTATTTTTTAATCAATCTGTAGACATGCTTGACATATTGAACAAATTATCTTTAGGGTAGTTAGAAATTTAAGCTGAAAATATTTTAGGGACATTTCCATGCGCACATATCTGAATGGATAGCATTCAATATTTTAAGATCAGGTCAGTGTTTTTCTTCTACATAACAAGTGCTGGAGAGATGTGGCAAGCCTGATATATCAAAATTCTTGATAGAGGCTGTTATGTTAAGTGAGTCAAATACTTTTTGGAGTTTGATTTTATATGGAGTAGTGATTTGGCACATGTAACTTTTATTTTAATTGGATATTCATTTCAATTATTTATCAGTTCGCTTGCTTCTGTTTGTCTTCGATTCAAAGTTAATCTTTGGTTTGGCTGAAATTATTCTGTATTGGATGAACTAAATTATAGAATCACTTAAATTTTTTGTTTAGAGAGTCACTGTTCTACCCAATTAAGTTATAATAGGTGATATTTGAGGAACATTTATTCAAAAGATTATTTTCAGTTTAAATTTATTTTAAATTGTTAGGTATTACTCTCCCATAAAAGAGGCCTATCCTATTTAATTCCCAGCCTGGGAATTTTAATTTTCCAAATATGGTTTTATAAACATTTCCATATTGTTTGTGCCACCTGACAATGAGAATCTATCATTAGAAGTGTATATATTTTGTTTCTACATAAGATATATTTTAGTCACTAATGTAATATTAGTATGCAAACTTAGGTAGTACATAGATGCCATATTATGTCATTTTATATTCAGATGATAGGTCATAATTACAAGCTTTTAGTCTTTCTAGTGAAAAACTATTCTTGGATTTAGGATGAATCATCCTCTGAGGAGCATTGAAAACTTTGATATTTAGAGTATCTTTGGAAACGTTCCTGTCAATCACTAATTAATTATGGAGAACTGCAGTGCAAAGATCCCCACTCCACATGGGAAAACTGAAATGAAAAACAAGGCATCCATGTTGACAATGGAATAAGGCATAGGAGGTCTCCCTTTGTACTTACCTACAAGAAAACATGAGTCCTACAGTGAAGGTGTGTTATTTCGGTAATACTGTGCTAATATGCAACTTGCAATTTAGCCCTCACCTCAGATGTGGATATATACATAAATATTTGAGACACAGTTTGGTAACATGTCCATTCAGTAAAACAGACGTAGAAGATTCATCTCAGTCCCCATGACCATTCTGTAACCAGGTACACATTACTAGGCATTAGCTCCCTCCCATGAAGCTGGCCCTGACCCAGTCAGAAATGGGTTGTTTAACATGAAAGGGGGAAATCTCATGAAGCCCCAGCCCTAGACAAAAAATCTACAAGCAGCTAAGGAATGCTGAGAGCAGGAGAAAAGTCAACACAGAAGAGACCCTCGAGCTGGTTACCCAATGCTTGGTGGTCAGCCCTTGAAGTCAAGTACATACAAATAACATATGGACTGAGTGCATTGCATTTATGTGATTAGAACATATACACAATTAAAGAAAGGTAAACCACGAATTTGAGAAAGAGCAAGGAGGTAACATTGGAGGGGTTGGATAGAGGACAGGAAAGGGAACAAATGATATATTTTAATTCCAAAACAAAACCAAGAACAAGACCATTTGGTTATTGTCCTAACAGTCAGCCACTGTCACAGCAGTGACCTCCTGCCTAGTTAGTTGGTTTCGTAGCATGTAAACTCTAAAGTTGTAGAACATTGTTGTTACCTCTTATCCCCTACCTGCCTGGATAGCAATGTCCAACAGTAACAACTAGCAAGCTTCCCACATGATTTTTCTGTATTTAGCAACCAAGGTGTGTAGTATCTTTAGCAACTGGGTTTTACCATTCTGTAGATCTTACCAACAACAATGTCAATAACCTGTGTAGCTTTGAGAGACTTTTGAAAACTTTCTGGCCAATATCTCCTCAAGAGATGTCCCGTGCCTGGGATTTCCCTTTAATGATAAGTCATGTCTTCTGGGAACAGAATTATCCACCCATGCATAGTATTTATTAATTCTAATGCTAGCTATAATGGAATGTGAAGCGAATCATCCGAAATGGCTACAGAGAGGTAGCAAAAGCCATCAATCATGTCTTAGCATCCAGGAGAATGAAATCATTCGGCTATAGATATGAAAGAAATATGGGTTAGTGTTGAATCTTAGTTCAGCTAAGGTTACATCGGGAGCACAACAGAAAATAGCAATAAATATCCATTTCTTTCCTCACTTTCACTAACTCCATGTATTAAGTTGAACCATATGAACTTACTGGTATTCAGGCATTTTTAACCTGCAAAAAGTAATTTCATGTAGTTCAATTCAGTAAATATATGTCTTCATTATCATGGAAGTAAACTATAACAATGTGAATTTTCTATGTAAAGTTTCATTATGTTATCAACCTAGGAAAAGCAATATGTAAAGCAATGTGAAAACTGAATTTTTCCAACTTCATGTCTCTCTTGTATTCACTGTATCTTTCCATATAGTTCCAAATATATATGCATTGTCTCAGGAAGTGAGCTAACACAATGAATGGATACATCTATACATGTAACCAAGGAAAATAAACATTGAAGTTAACTTATGAGAACACTTTTTTTTCCTGGCTGTATAATTTTTTTTTATATTTATTGACACAATAATTGCAGATATTTATGGGGTGTAATGAGATGCTTCCACACACATATGTGTTATGTAATTATCAAGCCAAGGTAATTAACATTTCTATATCCTCACACATTTATTATGTATTCCTTGTAAAAATTATACAAATTTTCTCCTTAAGCTATTTGAAATATATATTATTGTTAGCTCTGGACACTAACGTGGTAGGGCATCTTCTCGAAGCAGCACCAGAACCTAATCTTCCTGTTCAATGGAACATTTTTTCTGATGACCAAGCTTTCCCTATTACCTCCTATTATTTTCCCAGTATCTTAGTCACTGTTCTATTGCTGAGCAGAGACACCATGACCAAGGCAACTCCTATAAAAGAGAGCATTTCTCTGGGGGCTTGTTTACAGTTTCAGAGGTTAGTCCACATTGTCATGGCCAGGAGTATGGTATCAGGCATGCAGGCTTGGTGCTGAGAGCTTACATCCTGATCCACCATCGATTAGAAAGAGAGTCTCTGGGTCTGGTATGATCTTTTGAAACCTCAAAACCCTCCCCTAATGACATACCTCCTCCAACATGGCCACACTTCCTAGTCCTTCCCAAACAGTTCCACTAACTGGGGACCAACCATTCAAACATATGATGAGCCTGGGAGGACTATTCTCATTCAAACTACCAGACCCAGTCTCTGGTAACTACAGTTCTACTCTTTAATTTCAGGGGATTAACTTTCTTTGATCTTATAGATGAGAGATATCATAAGGTATTTATCCTTCTGTGTCTGGCTTATTTATAGCAACACAATATTTTAAATTTATCTATGTTGTCACAAATACCGTAAGTTCACTTTTATGGTTCAATAATATTTCTTTTGCATAGATGTACCACATTTTCTTAATCCATTCTTCAGTTGATGATCATGTTGGTTGCTTCCATACCTTGACTACTATAAATAAAGAGCAGATTTGCAAAAGTCAAACACAGCAGAGACAGAGATACACAGAGACCCTGGGTAGAGCACAGGACACTTGTCTACCTGGGCATCTCAAGCAGTGTTTCCTTCTCTTCTACACAAAGTCACCTATGTTTCTAAAAGAAGCCTAGGAAAGGTCTCTGCAGTAGCATTCTGTCATGATTCAACAGCTAAAAATAAAAAAAAAACAACCCTTTGCCAAGTCTACATTCTGAGGAGGGATAGACCTCAGAGATAACTCTCCTTCTGTTCCAGGTCTTTCACTCTGTCTGGGGCAAGGAGGAAGGCTAGCAAGCAAACTAAATGCCTTAGAGGCAGAGAAGAAGGAATTTCTGATTCTCTGAAAAACCAAGCCATTGTTGCATTTGTCAACTTTTATCATCACTATTTACACATTCCTTCCTTCCTTCCTTCCTTCCTTCCTTCCTTCCCTTCCCTCCCTTCCTTCCTCCCTCCCTCCCTCCCTCCTCCCTTCCTTCCTTCCTTCCTTCCTTCCATTTTTTGAGATAGGATCTTACTGTGTAACCCTGGCTAGGAACTTGCTCTATAGATCAGGTTGGCCTTGAACTTACAGAGATTCACCCGCCTCTGTCTCCTGACTACTGGGAGTGTGCTGTTTTACCTGGAATTCCTATTTGTTGTTGCTGCTGCTGTTTAAACTAAGATAAGTTTTACTAAGACTCTAATGTTTTGTGGGTCCTCATTGCTGGTACTACATATAAATTATGATACCCAAATAAAGAGTGCAGGTCTGTAGTCAACCTGCCTGTGTTCAAATATTGATCCTAGGTCATAGTTATTGTTAACTTATATTTGCCTTCCTTGAAATATTGCGTGTGAAGTCATCAGAATAGTACCAGAAACATGAAGGATCTAGTAAATGTTATACATACAAGCCCTTATAAATGTGTTTGTGTGTGTGTGTGTGTGTGTGTGTGTGTGTGTGTGTGTGTGCATATGACTGAGACAAGGTCTCAGGCTTTACACTGATACTCCTCTCCTCTCCTCTCTCAGGCTCTTGAGTGCTAAAGTTACAAGTGTACACTGCCATGCCTAACTAGATCTACCGTTTAGAATGTATTGTAGTCAGGTTAGCATATTAGTTATTAGGACAGATGGCTATTAGGGAAGTTAGTCCCCCCCCCTTTTTTAAATCAAATTTTGATTCCTTAAACTAAACTTCTCCCTGTATTTTATGAATAAAAGTTTCTTAAGGACATATAACTTGTACTAACTCATCTCTAAGATCTACATGATGCCCACTGTGTAGATGTATAATCAATCTGGAATCATTTGTTTTTAGTATTTTTTGAGGTTTATTTTCGATATACTAATTTCCTTTTCTTTGGAACGATTGATGGGATAGATGGATCATGTTATATTTGTAATTTTTTTAAAAAGAAATATCTACAACTGATTTGCATAATGACATCCTCTAATGTGCATTTCTGACAACAATGTGTGATGTCTTCTTTATTCCATCTTCACCCAGTTGCTTTACTTTTCTTATTGACAGCAGCCAGTCCAACGGGGATGAGGTATTTGCTAGGTTATAATTTTCTTTTCCTTGATGATTAGTGACACTTTTTTCCCCCACATTCTTGTTAGGAATTTCTGTTTTTAAAGAAATGTTCATTTTGGTTTTTTGGTCATTTTTCAATTTAATTATTTGGAGCCGGGTGGTGGTGGCGCCTTTAATCCCAGCACTCGGGAGGCAGTCAGGCAGATCTCTGTGAGTTCGAGGCCAGCCTGGGCTACCAAGTGAGTTTCAGGAAAGGCACAAAGCTACACAGGGAAACCCTGTCTCAAAAAACCAAAAAAAAAAAAAAATTAATTATTTGGAAATTTTGGTTATTGATTTGCTGGAGTTCCTTCTAGGTTCCTGAATTGTCAGCTGTATAGAATGCAAATATCCCCCAACCCCATGGTTATGTTACCTCTGCATACTGATGACTGTTTGCTTTGATCTTCAAGGCTTTGGTTGTTTATTGTTGTTGTTCATGCTTTTGAAATCGTATCTAAAAACTTATTGCTCATAGTAATATCAAATAGTGCTTCTGCTGTATTTTCTTTTGGTTGTTTCAAAGTTTGAAGTCATCCATTTAAGTCTTTAATCAACTTTTAATTGATTTTTGTATGTGGTGAGCAAAAGGAGTCACACATAGTTCTTACGCATGTGGATATCCAGTTTCCTAGTATCATTTGTGGGAGAGACTATTCTTTCTCAACTGTTTGTTTTGTGACCAAACCTTTGTCAAAACGTATTGACTGAGGCTCATTGATTATCCTGTGCCAAGCAGGATTGTAAGGTGTATAATTTCTTTGTTCACTGATCAATTCTACATGTAGTATATCAATTTCATTAGAATTGAGGTATCAATCATTTTGGAATAGTTTTGTGATTGAATTGGAAGTGGAAATGAGAATGATCTAATTCAGAAAGCAGACAAAACAACCACAAAGCTGCTTAGGGGTCCTGTTTTCGAACAGCAGTCAGCTTCATCACAAACTATACAATTTTCCATGATTAATTCACTGCTATAATACTGTAATTTCCTTTATGTCTTCCTTTGATTCTTATTGTATCCTATGCATTTTGATTGTCCTATTTGTTGTGTTAAGGTTTCCTTTTGAATTTTACTATAAAAATGACTTGCTTCCTCCTGCATGAATGCAATTTAACGGGGACGGTAACCGGTTGCACATGACAGAGAATGAAGGGCTAAGCCCCATGTATTGCTGTAAGCTCACAGGCAATCGGAGGAGTGTCAGTTTCCATGAAGGCTGGCACTGGAAGAGTGGTAGTACTCCGCTGACATTAGTCACGCTGCCCCAGGCCTGCAAAGGGAGATCCCTGCTCTGACAGCTGCCCTGCGTGAACTCTGCTCTGCCTTGGCTTCCTACCTCTGCGCTTGTTCCCTTGAGACATCCCTGAACCACAGAGTTCTCTAGTAGCCACGAAACACAGGACAATTGCTCCAGAAGAAGAAGAGTCCATGTAAAGCCTTGTTATGGATTACTCAGACACGGACAGTGACTCTACCTTGGGATACAGCGATGATGAAGATTCCAGTGACGAAGTCCAAAGAACGTCAGAGTCAGTGCACAGAACACTGTATTTGTAGATATTTGGTGATCTTGTCCACGCTCTGTAATTTCACTGTAAGAGTTTCTAACTCCTCATAAAATGTTTTAAAAGCGACTACTACTAAACCATGAAGCTTTGCTTTTAATTTTTGAAATCAATAATATGCTTTTGGAAATATTTGGTAATTGACTACTTTTGCAATGGGTCCATTTTTTAATCACTATTATTATTGGTAATGCTGAAATCAACTAATGTGCAGGCACAGAACTGTATGAACATAAGATTTTGCTTTTAAAGACTGTGAGCATGTTGTGTCTGGATTGTTATGTATATGACAAGTTTTATTTAATATAAAGTAGCAAGATTCATGTGCTAAGCAATCAGGGCAGGGTGTATTTAGTGTGGGCATTGCTAAATTCTAATCTAAGTTCTAGATGTATAATATTCTCATGTATAATCTCAAAAAAAAAAAAAACCCCATAGAAACTACTAAATATACACCAACAAGTAAGAATTGTCTCCTTCTGTGTTTTTCTTTTCTCCTTGTCTAAGCCAGTATTATATGCAACCTTTCTAGTCTCGTCAATATTCTCCATAAACATATAACAAGTGTGGATGGCTTGGTGACAACATAAATCATTAGGATCCTCCTCTATTATATGTATTTGTAACATTAAACCAAAATCCAGATTACATTTATCTTTACCACGGTCTTTGGACCCACAACAGAAACAAATATATGCAGTAATCCCAGTATTGGCAGCTTTTCCCAGTAATACCCTTTCATTAGAAGATTGCCTGCCAAAGTGGAAGATTAACATATATCAAAGCCAAGTAAAGCAGTGTTTTGTTCCTTTAAAGAAGCAGGACCTCAGAGCATTTCTGGACATCTGACTAGAGAGGCAGTATTACCTGAATATTAGGAACAAGGGTGCTGTGGTGGCAGCATGATTTGGGGTCAAATGAACTTGACATTAAAAAACTGCCTGGTATTACATGACATCATCATAAAGCTGCGCAGCAGGTTAGGACATGTCCATGGATGGAAATTCTGTAATTTAAGAGTTAAATGGCTATCAGATTTATTTTGTGGCTAGACACCAAAATATTTTGGTGCTGGCTTTATTAACAAATGTAATTTGTATGGTGGATATTATGACCACTGCTCAAAAGTTATTCTGTGTTTTAATGCATGTATAATTATTATAAAATTTAACTCTGACAAAATATATGAGAGTGTGGATTTGTGGAAAGAATTTGATTCAGAGAACAGTCAATCTGTGTTCAAATACCAGGAGTGCAACTCAAGAGCTGGCTCTGACTGCTGATATATTATGTAGCTTGTATTTTTCATGTACTCATCCGAGACAAAATAATTGCCATTCGCTATATTCGATAAATGGTATTTGTATGAACTCTTTATACAGTTCTTAACATATGCTTCTGTTTAATATGCAACCTTACTAACTTGGTCAATAGTCTGTATAAAAATATAACAGCTGTGGATGGCTAAAATGCCTAGTGACAACATAAAGTCATTAGGATCACCCTCTATTTTATACATTACAACATTCATACCCAAATCTGGATTATATTCATAAGTAACAAAATATTTTATTGAATATCTTAATAGCCTTAATATTTTTACAGTCTACATAAAAAATTCTGCTTCAGAAAAACATTATATTCAATGTTCAAAGTCTAATTTAGATAACATAATAAAATCTTAAACTATTGGCTATTTATGATTAATCCATTAAAATTTATATCCACAAAATATACTCAGAATAAATACTTTTATTTATATTATTTTTAAGATTCCTAATAGTCAAGATGGAAATATTTCTGAATAGGCAATTTCCATTTTTATTTTTTTCTTCTATTTGGCAGTAGGTAGCAGAGATAAAAGGATCTCACTGTGTAGTCTACACAGCCCAGGATGGCCTTGACCTCGTGATCCTCCTCCATGTACTTGGATACTATAGTACAGGTGTGCACCAGTACAGACCGTGTAAATAAGCAACATTATAAATTGTCAAGATGAAGATAGACATGGAAGAACAGATTTTAAATGATGTTTTTATAAAGCCATGGTAGTGTTGCTGTTTTAAGAAGCTATTTGTAGTACCTTATGATACCATAAACACATGGTGAGAATAAGTTATTCACAACTTATGAAGCGCATGGGAATGATGCGCTTCTGCTGGCTGTGTTTTCTTCACACCCCAAAATCACCTTTGATAGAAAATATATCATCTGCAGTTCTCACTTTGTTACTGGGTAAGAGTGACACTGAATGGCTTCTTTCCATTTTCATGCTCAGGTAAGAGAACTGAGGTTTGTGGTGATATATTGCGCACCCTAATAAACTTGCCTGGGGATGAGAGGACAGAGCTAGCCATTAGATTAGACATAGAGGCCAGACAGTGGTGGCACACACCCTTAATCCTAGCACTCGGGAGGGAGGCAGAGATCCATCTGGGTCTCTGTGAGTTCAAAGCCATACTGGAAACAGATCCAGGCAATGGTGGCACACTTTAATCCCAGTACTGGGAAGCACACATGTCTTTAGTCCTAGGAAATGATGGCAGGGCAAAGAAAAGTATATAAGGCGTGAGGAAACAGAAACTAAGGCAGTTCAGCTGAGATCCTTCTGGGTGAAGACTCAGGATTTCAGTCAGAGGACTCATGGAGTTGGTGAGGTAAGAGGTGGTGGCTGTGGCTTGCTCTGTTTCTCTGATCTCTCAGCTTTCATGCTGATACCTGGCTCTGGGTTTTTTATTTAAAGACCATCTAAGATTCAAACAACAGAGGTTTACATAGCTTACAATTTGTAGATCTTAGGTTAACAGTGAGTTCCTGTGATTCTGAAGGCTGTATTTAGGGTTGGATAAATGGGTCAGCAATCAAGACCACATACTGCACTTGCAAATTGTTTGGAAGGAATCTGCTGGAAGACCCATCTCAACTCCCCTCTCCATCTCTTTCCCCAAACCTGCCCCTTCAAAGCCTGCAAACACAGCTCCTCCCCCTGAGAGGCTCAAGATCACCCCTACAGGGTATATAAGTGGTATCCCCCGAAAACAGACATGTGGTTCTTCCAGTCTTGTCCCAGTCTCCTCTCTGGGGTGGGGTTGGGGGGTGGGGGGAAGAATCGCCTAGGAGCGCTTTACCCATTAAACCTGGACTTTTCCTGATTCGGTCTGATTTGGTTTGTTGCCACAGCAGAGAAGCCTCCAGGGAGGCCTAAAACTTATAACAAATGTCCCTAGTTCCATTCCCTAACACGTGGGTGGCTTAAAACTGCCTGAAACTTCAGTTTCAGGAGGATGCAATGCCCCTGGCCTTTGAGGTCACTTCATTACTATGCATAGACGAAGATGATGATGATGATGATGATGATGATGATGATGATATCTGATCTCTACCACCCCCAGGTTCAGGAATGCAATACACATGCCCTCCTTATAGCACACACTAAGTACCTCCTCTATTGGGCACTAAGGATTAAGTAGGGAACAAATCTAGCCATCATCCCTTGCCTGTATATGGCTTAGCAAAAGAGAAATTGAGTCCATAGCTGAATAGCCACATAAATAAATATATGAGTTATAAGTAGTAGTAGCCACTTCTGTGTGGAGATATGTAAGATAATGAGAACAGATACACAGGGAAGCCCACTGGCTAATTCAGGATGGCATGCCCAAGGGAAGGGCACTGGGAATAGGACCCAAAGGACAAACAGGGTTGGAGGGGGCATCCAGTTGGAGAGAAGCGTTTAAGCCTGGGAACAGCATGTTATGAGGACTGGGCACGAGGAAGAACATGTTTGCCAATTTTGAAAGGAGGCCATGTCTTTGGAAGGCAGACAATGTGAAGCAGGCATAAGACGCTCACTCACGCCGGCAGCTCCTGAGACAATCAGACAAATTTTACAGTCAGAGAAAAACTTTGTGTTGGGGGTGGATTTAAAATCTTTTTCTGGGGTAGGAACAAGGGGGTTGGGTCTAGGGGAGAGGGGAGGTGGGAGAGAGACTGGGATGAGAGGAGAGAGGGGCAGCTGTGGTCGGGATGTAAGAGAGAAGACTAAATAAAAATAAAATTAAAAAACATAACATCTACTACAAGGAAGACCTTTCTTTTTTAAAGTAAAAGTCACAAATGGAAAAGGTGTGTAAGAAAAACCTAATCTGCAGCATCTAAGAGTACTTTTCATAAAACATCAGGCACTGGGTGGAGAAACCTATAGAATCTCATTCAAAAACATAAAAGTAGACTCACCAGTAATGGGAAGGCATGCCATAGTCTTGTATGGAAAAATTAATATCAGAAACTGTTGCTTCTGAGATCAGTGGATTAATTCAATACATCTTTACAAGAGTCCCATTGTGGGGATTTTTTAAAAGAAGAAAAATGATTTTCAGGTCGGTATCAAATAATGAATGCTGAAGAGTATCACAAGGGTATTTCTGGAAAAAATAATGTTAGTGAAAGAAAATTTGTTTTGGTTTATCAGATACCAAATGCTGTTTCTGTTAAGCATCTGTAACCCACACAAGATGACATAGCAACACTGAAGGACATAATGAAAGACAGGCCAATGGGGGGAAATAGAGAATTTAGAGTTTGGGTCACAACTGTGTGTGTCTTCAATAGTAAAAGATGCATTGGGAACATCTTTATTTTTGGTGGAACATTGAATTTTCTGGTTTGAAAACATATCAACACAATACTTTTCTATGCAATTACCTCTGTGATGTATTTCAAGCATATTTGCCATTAATTATATTGGCTTAGAAATGTTATCATAAGAAAAGAGGGTGCACTGTCAGGTGTAATTTGGTGTTATGACAATGATAATATTAAGTTTATGGTAGCTGAAAATGACTTGTGAAGTTAATTTACCAAGTCCATCTCTTATTACTGGAGATGAACCAGGGAAGAATTTCAAAGGTCTCAGAGATTAGTAAGAACATGTAATTAAAGAATTTGCAGAGTACCTTTTACTCAGGAGGTGCCTAACTAGTTGGCCTAATACCCTCTTTTCTTATGATAACATTTCTAAGCCAATATAATTAATGGCAAATATGCTTGAAATACATCACAGAGGTAACTGGGTGCCTAACTAGTTTGGGTTTCTTTTCTGTTTCTCTATCCTGAGACTCCTACACCAGACTCCTGTCACCTGCTATAGTTAAAAAAATTGCGTGTTTTTGAAGAGATAATCTTTATATATTTAAGTCACTGGGAGTAATATTTATCAAATACTTGAAGAACCATGAGCTCTGGGACACAGGAATAACTATATATCATAAAGTCCCCAAACCTTACTTGCATAAAAGAAATGTTACTATACTGAGAAAATATTTAAAGTTGGTCATTTGATCTCAAAGATACAATGTCAAACTGATAACAGATGAATTTCCAGGGGTATACCTTTATAGTCTTTAAAAGTTTTAATCTATTCATTCCCATCTTTATCATCATGCAATCAATTCAGAAATTCCCCCAAAAGAACAAAGGAAACTCTCTTATGTAATTTTCTTCCACTTGTGTAAGTGAAACTTTAAATTTGATAATTGTAACAAGCTGCGTTATAACTGCAGGAAATGTGTTATCTATAATATGTGTAAAGTGGCTCTTCACATGAAGCCTAAACCTGAAAGTGCATAAATCAGAGAAAGTTTATATACTTTGGTTCCTGGATGTGTCCCCACAGTCACTTGCCTTTGGTCTTACAGGCTGCACCATCCTAATGTGTCTATTTTTTACACAGGGAGGATGTGAGAACAGCAAACGTAATTGCTGCCGAGGCCGTCACCTGCCTTGTGATTGACAGAGAGTAAGTACCTGGCTTTTTCTATGCATAGCACACGTTCATATCAGCAATATACATGTTTCTGGAATTAGTCATCATTTTGAAGAGCTTTAATACTCACTCGTTTAAAATCTTTTCCATTTCACATGAGTTCTATATTTTATACTCATATTATTCTTAGAAGCGGCTAGCTCTGCCAATCTGGCTTTGTAATCTTTAGTAAGATACTTAACCACTATGAACTACAGCTCCATAGGCTCACTTGAAAAATGAAGATAAAGCAATATCATAGGGATATTTTGAGGATTAGGAAGAACATGTAATTAAAGAATTTGCAGAGTACCTTTTACTCACGAAGTGCTTAACTAGTGCTGGCCATTTTCATGTCTTCTTTAGAACCCTCATTGTTATTGCTTTGAGTGTGTTTTGGTTTTTTCTGTTTCTCTATCCTGAGACTCCTCCACCAGAAGTCTCAGGGAAGATACTCTTGTAAAAAGTATCAGCTTTGGACATGGACAAGTGCCTGTTTAGAGAAATGATAGGCTGTTTCGTGATATCGTCACTGTCTTGCTTCTTCCCTTCATTATAGTTCACAGTTCTTACTGAGATTAGGTAACTGTAAGTAACAGGTTATTGTCCCAGACGAATATGGTTCAGATGCATACAAGCCACATGGAACCAAAGAAGCAGATTTTTCTTCAGTGTAGTGTATGTGAGAAAATTTGTCAGAGAGGCCAAGGGCCTGGCCCAGAGAGAGCTGCTAGGAAACCATGCTAGTGGACCTGCACAGCTGCCTGAGACATTGTGCTGCAGGGAACTACAGCTGGGAATAGAGAACACAAAAAGACAGCATTGGATGAGCCATGGGAACTCTGGGTGGAGACGTCTCCCATTTGATCCAGGACTCCCACTTTTGAGGTCCCTTCATGCTGGATCATGAGATGCTCAGCCATGGCACAGCTGCCACCAGATGGCTGCATCCACAGGTAGCTCTGAAATAGTTGTTTTTTTCTGGGTCGCAGAACCAGTAATGATCTGTCCTTGCTGCCTTTGCTGAACTTACAGTCTACTGAGGTTCTATCATGTACAAAGCATGGTGCTAGGTAAAGAATCTGAAAGTGTCTGGAGGGCATTACAAAGAGTCATCCGAATGAGCAGTTCATAAGGAAACTGTGAGCCAGTTTCCACTGGCAAAGGGAAAACTGTGAAGGTATGATGAGGTTGGGTTACCATAACACCAAATGATGCTATAACAACAACTCTGGTAATACTGAATGGCAAAATAGTCTCCTTTTAACAAATGATACCAAATGATAGACTTAATAGAAAGGACTATATAAAGTGAATTATGGAGGGAGGGTTTGAAAATGGGATATGTAGTTGGGAGCCAAATTCCAGCTGTGATCATGGGGCCATTTATAGAAGGAATATGTAATAACAAATAGGTTTTAAAAGGATAAAAATAAGGGGTTGGCTATCAGACTAAATTAAAGTCTAAGAAATAATTTAAGGATATTTTTAGAAGAGAGAAAATGAGGTGTAGAAGGGGAATCAGACTGGGAGGCATGGTGATATTCCACTGAGAATGAAATTCACTGGTGTGCAATCTTGGATGCTTAAGACAGACGTTCTGCAGGAAGTCATAGAGGTGAGCAGGTATGCAATTCATGTTACAGTAAAAATAAACCTCAAGTGTATTATAAAAAAAGAGAGGTGAAAGGGTGTTTACATTTAGTGCTTTGGTTTAGTCTTCCTGCATTGCACACACATTTCAAGACATCTCCTTATAAAATTAGTATTTAAAATACAACCTGGCATTGTGACCAATGCCTGTAATACCACTTAGGAGGCTGAAGCAGAAGGACTGTCATGGCCTGTAGGCCAGCCTGGGTCCACAGTGAATTCTAGGTCATCCTGGGCTACACTGAGGCTCTGTCTCAAAGAAGAAGAAATTCCAAAATAAAATAAATACTAAGAAATATAGATGCTTAAATGCAGGAAGAGAAAGAGAGGGCTGGTGAGCTCATCTTCATGTTAAAGCCTTCTGGTGATGAGTTTGAGCAGATATCCAGAGAGAGGGAATAACTGAAATGCTAAGGGAAAAGCTGGATATGCTGAGTCTGGAGACTGTAGTGGAGCAAAGGAAGGCGTTTTGAATTCACATCCTCCGTGTTTCTTCATTATTTAAAAAAACAAAAACAAAAACAAATCAGAATAGTCAAACCATAAAAGGGGATGGTTAGGAGGTCTGTGAAGGAATGTTGTATTTTAACTACAGTAAGTTATGGAAATCTATATGACCTTCATATTGTCTCTAGAGCGTAAAATAGAGAAACTGGCAAAGACAGGAAAGGGAGCAGATCAGAGTGCGGCGATGGAGTAGAGACTGCTGGGCAATCACAGCACTTTGTACCCCACAGTCCTTTATGTGTCGTACATCTTCACATCTGTGTGGTGCTGCCTATGGTGCTATTGTGTTCCCCAAAATATTGTGCACTCTAAGAAACTTATCTGGGGTCAGAGAACAGGACAGTCACTAGATATAGTGGACTTTAATCCCAGCATTCCAGGGCAGAAATCCGTCTCATCTCTGTGAGTTCAAGGCCACACTGGAAACAGCCAGGCATGGTGACTCACACCTTTAATCCCAGGGGGTGATGGCAGAAAGCAGAAAGGTATACAAGGCAAGGCATGAGGACGAGGAACTAGGCTGGTTAAGCTTCAGGCTTTCAAGAAGCAGTGCAGCTGAGATCTATTTCAATGAGGACTCAGAAGCTTCCAGTCTGAGGAAACAGGATCAGCTGAGGAACTGGTGAGGTGAGGTGGCTGTGGCTTGTTCTGCTTCTCTGATCTTCCAGCATTCACCCCAATACATGGCTCTGGGTTTGTTATTATTAATAAGACCTTTTTAAGACTCCTGCTACAGCTGCCTGAGACGTAGGTATCATGCTTTCTTTATAGAGGATGGAGCTGAAGCCCACTGAGGTTTATTAATTTGATGGGTTTTTAAGTAAATAGAGCCCACATTAACTTAGCTATGTGTGTGAACACTAGACAGGACTTTGAGGATCATTGTCATGTGGTCTTGCTCCATCTCTTCTGCCTATTGATGTAAGAGCTAAGGAAGCATCAAATAGCATTGCACATACACGTTCTCCTTCATCCTTCTCTTTTCCTAACCCTAGGCTTATCACTGTGCAGTAGAGATGGATAGGCATTGTCAACAGAGCTCAGCACTTGAATATTGACCAAACAATTCTATGAGAATATGCAAAACTACTCAAACTCACTTTCCTTTTCAATGAGACAATGGGATAATATTACCTAAATTATAAATTTGAACTGAAAACAAATAATTTAACATGTACAAAGAGCATGCATAGCAGAACATGAGTGGTAAGCTCTGAAAAAAATGTGTACTTCATACATGCACACACATACTCACACATACACACACACACACATTCACTGAGAGAGGTCCAGTTTTAAACAGAAATACAAAAAAGACAAATTAAGTCTTTGAACTCAGGAGGTTTATGACTTTTAGAGGAGATCTTGAGTCTCCAAGAAAACATTGAATCCATAACAGAAAGAAAGAATGAAAGGAAGAAAGGAAGGAAGGAAGGAAGAAAAAGAAAGAAAGAAAGAAAGAAAGAAACCAGAGAGACACACAGACAGAGACAGAGATACAAACTAAGACAGAGAGAAAGAGAACAGCAATGGAGGATCCTGTCAAAACTGCTGCTGGTACCTAATTTATGTCCAATTAGAGCAGCACCAGGGCATCATCCTGTGCAAACAGATGGCAGACATTAGGACTGTCAGCAAAAGGAGCTCCCTCCACTAATTTACAAGCTAGGTACCATGTTACATAAGCCAGCAGTTATGCTTTCCTGGAGGGAAGCAGAAGAACACCATTGTAACCAATCATGAATGTCAAACTTTTGTTTTAAAGAAGTGCTCATTGTCAAATCAAAAAATGATGACTAGATACCTGTTCCTGCCAACAGCATTCCCGAAGATTTTTTTTCTTATATCCTATTCATTATCTTTGTACCCTCCAATGTTGGTCCCCCAATGCCATCTGACTGCCTGTCTTTCCAGCTTTGACATCATAGCTGATGTTCCCACATCCTCTTTCCTTTGCTCTAAAGACATTAAATCCCTTTGCTAGTTCCACTACACACACACCTGTTTTTCATCTCTGTGTGTCTTAATTCCATTCTTTCATTTTCCAGCCCTTTACTTTAGGCTTTGCATTAATTTTGGTAAAGGCTAATTTAGGATTAAGATAAGACTAAAAAGTGAGTGAAAATCCAGAAACCTATTTTAAGTTTTCAGGAACCTTCAGAGAATAGAAGAGGGATGTGGTGATACATTGTGTATGCTCTAACAAATACAGCTTGCCTGAAGATCAGAGGGCAAAGCCAGCCACTAATTAGCCATAGAGGCCAAGCAGTGGTGGCACACACCTTTAATCCCAGAACTTGGGAGGCAGAGGCAGATGGATTTTTATGAGTTCTAGGCTACCCTGAGCCACACAAGATTGATCCAGTCTAGAAAAGAAACAGACCCAGGCAGTGGTAGCACACACCTTTGATCCCAACACTTGGGATCTTATGCCTTTAAGCCCAGCACTAGGGAGGTGGAGACAGGAAGTGGTATGGCTGAGTAGAGAGAGGAATATAAGGCAGAAGGAGACAGGAGCTAAGAACCCTTTCAGCTGAGGATTTTGTAAAGGTAAGAACTAGTGGCTGGTTGCTCTGCTTCTCTGTTCTTTCAGCTTACACCCTGATATCTGACTCTGGGTTTTTATTAATAAAACCAATTAGGATTCGTGCTACAGAGGGGTGCAAGAGAAAAGACTTGGAGACTAGAGTCCATTCACACACACTATTCTAAGCACATCAGTCAGGTCAGTTTCCTGAGGGATTATGTACCATGGTAATTTGTCCACCTAGGTTGCCTGTCTTCTTCTTTGTATAGCATGCCCTTCTCTGTCCACATGATTGGGCTATTGAGACTCCATCTGCCGCATAACCTATGGCCATATTACTTAACTGAGAGGGTGATAAACTTAAAGCCAGTGTTAGCCTTTCGTACAACCTAAGTGATTTTTATTTTGGCTCATTTTTTGGGGAAAGAAAGTTGGGGTGATGTGAGGATATTGGCAGGATGATTGCAAGAAACAAATGTACCTTGTTAGAATGCAGTCCGCTACAATCATTTTGCCTGGTCTTTTCTTTTCTTTTCTTTCCTTTCTTTTCTTTTCTTTCTTTTTTTTATGGAGCTGTAATTGACTACTGCACTTTTCAGAGACACATTCTAAGTAGGAAAGATAAAATCCAGAAGTTTAGAAGAAAGGCCCTGTATTAGTTTAGTTTAATGATGTGAGTTGAATTCTAGCCTGTCCTTTACAAGTGTGATCTAACTACAAAACAAGCACACTTCCCAAAAAAGAAAGCTATTCCAGGAAGAGTCAGTGTGGTTTAAAGTCATGGAAAAAAGATGCAGGGACAGCTCTTTGGGATGCTTGCTTTTCCTAATGCCTTAAACTGGTCACAGACCTTCCACTGATGCTGGTTTTCCAGCAAAGATGAACAGCTTCTCTGGCTAGGATGTGCATTGAAGAGTTCCAGACTCAACTCAGCAGCTGGACCAGAGCTCACTGCTTACCTATCCTGCATTAGCCCTCCTTAGCAATATACTTGCCATTTATGAGATTTCAAGGCAAATATAGGAATGGTTTGTAGCCCTACTCTATTACACAAGGAACAGTGTCTCAGATTCTGTGGACTCTATTAGGAGCCCACTGTCATTAATATCTTGATGTGAAATGACAAAACTTAGCACATTCTTATATACAAAGCATTGTTTGAAAAATTTGACATGTCTTAATTGGTTATCCAATACTAATACTGAGTAGTCAGCCATGAGATTATACACATACAATCAGCACTAAATGAATCAGCAGAGGGTGTGTGTGTGTGTGTGTGTGTGTGTGTGTGTGTGTGTGTGTGTGTGACAATAAGTAAAAGAGGCTATGATTGCAAGAAAGAGTAAGTATGGCAAGAGTAAGTACTCCTTAAGAAGGAGTAGGGTATGGCATGAGAAGACTTGGAGGGATGAAAGAGAAGGGAACAAATGATGTGATTGTATTTTAATTTAAAAATAATAAAAAGCTCATTGTATGAAATTCTCAATGAACTAATAAAAATTTTTGATACAGTAAAGAAAAAGAAAGTAAATTTTTATGAGAGATTAGGTGAATCATAAATAGCCTAAAAGATGTTTAAAAAGGAGAGAGGGCCGAAATACTCCTCTGTAACTCTCACTAAGCTATATAGCCATTTGTCAAAACACCACAACTCTTCTCAAGATGAACTCTGTTGCAGATAGATCAAAAGATAACAAACACGTCTATTATAATAATTAAAATAATTAAAGTTGCATTCTTATATTTCAATGTCTTTAATAATTAGAATAAAATAGAAAGACTTTGAAAACCCACTCTCACAAATTTTCTAGTTAAGAAACAAGAGTTGAGTCACAGAAGGAATATAGATTTCCAGTTCTTTATTGCTGAAGGCTGAGCTACATGCCTCATAACATGTGCCAATACTGCCTCACCCCCATCATATAATGCTTTGGATGACCAAGATAGGAAACTTATACACTTACATAATGGAGTAAGCAAATATTGAGCCTGTATTATGTGTTAAATTTTAGGTTCAGTGTTACAATATATATGAAAACAGACAGTTGCCTTTAAAGAGAGTTGCACGTCTGAATGAACAGATAAGATCAAAACAAAGAAGCTGATACTGGTGTTTTATAAATTCAGCTGAATGAAGTATCTGGTGTTAATTCTACTATTTCTTTTCTTTTTTTTTTTTTTGGTTTTTCGAGACAGGGTTTCTCTGTGTAGCTTTGCGCCTTTCCTGGAACTCACTTGTAGCCAGGCTGGCCTCGAACTCACAGAGATCTGCTTGGCTCTGCTTCCCGAGTGCTGGGATTAAAGACGTGCACCACCACCGCCCGGCAATTCTACTATTTCTTAAAAAAAAAAAAAAAGAATGAAAGAAAATATCAGTGAGTAAAATACTTCAGTTTCAAATGACATTCCATTGGGATAAGCGCCATCACAAGTCAGATTCCCAACCAATTTGGTTAAATAGTTGGAATTAATTGATTAACACATCAAGTCCATTAATTCTGTTGTTTTAGTTCACTACTTCAAAGGCCGGCAGGCACTTACTGACTCATTTTCTTTGCCTCTCATGAGAAATATCCTGCTATTGTTTCCTACTGTGCTATGTTCCTTTTACTCACCACATTATGCGTTTCCATTTTCTATTTTGACTTACATTCTACAAATTTAGGGAAAGGACAAAATCTGTTTTGTTTGCCTCTGTTTTCTTGTTTTTAACAGTCTCAAAAAGGATAGTAAAAGCTCATTAGATGTCTCTTGGGGTGAATGAATGGATGAGCCTGTATCAGTCTTGGTCTAATCACAATGGAGACAGCATATAATAACTTGAACATGAAGGGCAAGGTGTAAACAATTAGAGACTATAGTAGATAACTAGAGTAATAATGTGTGTTTACTGAGAAGTCTAAAGCATATGGAAGCAGCAGTGGTAAGGAGCAATCACTGAACCCTAGTCCCAAAAGAATGTTCCAGGGGCTCATATCTACCTCGCCCCCTTTCTCCTGTCCTCCCCTCTCTTCTCTTGACCCTATTGAGACTAAGAACTGTACCTTGATACTGAGTATGGTTTCTAAAACCCACTGCTGTTGAGGCCTGGAGAGATGGCTCAGTGAATAAGAGCACTGGCTGCTCTTTCAAAGAACCTAAGGTCAATTCTCAGCATCCACATGGTATCTCATAAGGTCTGTAACGATGCTTTGCAGGGACAGAACACCCATTTCTGACTTCTGTGGGCACTGCACATATGTACATTGCAAACAGACATATATGCAATCAAAATACACATAAACATAGATAATTGTAGTAGAAAATTTAAAACTCACTGCTGTTGGCATCTGGGGACCAGGAACTTGGTTTGTATTGGGCGATGGTTTTTGAGGTGGGGATAGGGACATTCTTTTGCGCCGTATAATGCTTAACAACACCCTGATTCATGTACTGTCTACTTAATACTACTAATTCCCCAAAATGATGAACAAAGTGTCCCAGGAATCATCTAATATCCCTTGGTCAACAAAATCCACCCCATCTCGGAAGAATGCAGCCAACCAGTGACAGCTGTGGAAGAGCTGTTGTGTCGTGGCTGTAGAAACGGTGCCGGACATCTCACTGCAGGGTTCTTGGAAAAGCTGCTCCCAGGCAGTTGAAAAGCTATGTCTCGGGAAGTCTACCGGCCACTGGGTACTATAGCGCACATACGGGAGGAATTATAAGCACACACTAGGATATTATAAGCACACACTAGGATGCAGACGCAAAATGCTTCGTTCTTTCTTTGTTTCTCCAGTGCTGACATCGTGCCATTGCTAATCAGCAAGGCAGAATTATTTAAAATGTAAGACACATTTTCGAAAGACAAGGGAAAAGGCTGAGAAAATCTGAGCATGGGGATGTGTGCCTATAATCCCCATACTTGAGTGGCTAAGGCAGAAGAATCATTGTGAGTTCATACCAATCTGACTTACTGTAGCTAGACTCTCCTTATAAAAATAATGCAAACAAAAATAGAAGATGGGAGAGAGAGAAAAATCAAGAACCAGGACACATTCCATACCAAATCCTATTCTGCCACCCAGACCTAACGATGAAGAACAGCAGCTTCTCCTGTCTGATATTAACTTATGATCCTAACAATTCAAGGGTGAACAATTCTTCACTAAGAACTGAAGGCAGAAGAAGATTGTTTTGCCTGAAGTGCCTCAAGGAACTTCTTGGACAGAGTGACTTTTAAGCTAGGTTCTTATAAATACGAGTAGGAGTTTTACAAATAAAGGAAGGCAAAGTGAAGGTTCATGAGGGCAGGGCTTCCACAAACACAGACTCAATGGCTTTTGTGCAGTATTGAGTGGAACACGGTAAGAATAGAGAACTTACAGAAGAAACCGGAAAAACATCATACAGATAGAGGCTGAGAGTTGAGTTTGGGAAGAAGAATTGGGGACAGCTTACCAAGAAATCTCCTAATAGGAGATAGATAGAGAACTGAACAGTTAAGAGCACTGGCTGCTTTTTTGCTGAGGACCAGGGTTCTAATCCCAGCACCCACATGGTGACTCACAACGGTCTGTAACTCCAGTTCCAGGGGACTGACAACCCTTTCTTGATTTTATTTTCAAAAATTTAAGCATTAAACAGCAATCCTTAAAATACAGTAACCTTTGGAATATCATATTTGCCTGCCTGAGCAGTGATTGTAGCTGTTTATTTGGGGAGGCAATTCTAATGTGTCTTGAAGTGGAGTAGGTATAGGGATGGGCAGAGGCCAGGAGCATTTTCACATAGAAGTCTAACAGTAAGGTTAAAAACAATGGGAAAATCATTAAAGTTGAAATCTGCTCCAGATACTCACTGCACATTTTTGGTAGAGTTAAATAGATTTGCTTATTTTAGTGGCACACTTCCCTGGTGAGACAGTCATTATAGGCCCAGCTGGGTCATAAAGATCTAAGACTTTCGTTTTCTTTTCAATATGTCTCACAGTTGGTACTCATCTGAAGCACATACTGTAGGAACATGAATGGAATTAGCATCAGCCGCAATAGTAGGGATGCCTCATCTCTCTCCAAGTGTTACAATAGAAGCCTTTTCAGAACTTATCTCCCTGGATGAAATACAATGGTCATCTTATCTACAAGCCCTTCTACAGCCATGTAATTGAACTAATTTTGAATAGATTCCACATTATCAAAGGCAAATCATGATTTGGTGGTTGATAAAGAAGGTGCTGTCTTGCTAGCTGAACTGGAGATGGATAATACATTATCATTCAGAAAGAAACCTGAATGACAGAAGTTAATGAGTCCTATTTGTCTGGTTTCACAAGATGTCTCTCGCTCTCTCTCTTTTTACATCTCTAATATACTCTATGCTCTATAATTTTATATGTGATAACCACCAAAAAGGAGGGAATTCAGAAAAGCATAAATATCTTGTCATTTAATAGTAACTATTGTCAAATTCCATCAACCTTAGTATATTAATTAAGTAGTTCATTTCACCTAGATTTTTTCCTGCTTTACCCACACCCAGCAATAGCATTGGTGTGTTACACACTCACTGAGGCTCACACAGAAGTAGATGGGCAGATAAGGACTAATGAAGCAAATCATTTTTTCTCACAGCATACCTATAAGAAATTCTGTCTCCTCTTTGAAATAAATGAAGCTTCAGAAAGTCCAAGTGTCATGTCCCAAAATACATAACATGTAAATAGAGTTAATAACACTAACCTTCATGACTTAGCACATCACATTGATGATTTGCTATAAGCATAACTCATTTTCTTTGTCTTCTTACATCCTTAGCTGTTCTTAGACATTTAAGTCACTTTAATCCTTAATTCTATAAAGAGTTCTGTGCATTAGGCATCTTTACTTACCCCCAGAAGTATTTCCCTGAAGGGACACACAGAGGGAGGGATTACTGATTTAAAGGTCAGCATGTTTTAAAATAATTTCATAGAACCATTACACAGTTCACCCCTCGATGACAATGCATGGGAATGTATTGTAGCCTATCACCATCGCCAGCTTAAGTTTTCGGTTGAAATAGTTTTAAAAGACACAATAATGGCGAGTTAGCCAAAGATATGAAATATATCGTAATCATAAAAGAGTGCACTTGACATCTTTTTTCTTCTTATGGCGCTTAGTTACTAACAATTAAAGCTATGAAGATTTGTGCAGTGTTTAACAGCTGCATCCTCATCCTAGGGAAGAATAAATACATTTTAGAAGCTTCAGAAAATTGAGGAAAAAAATGAAGATGACCTTCTTCTGAACTGTCAAAAGTAAATAGTAAAGGTCAGAAGAGTACCTGGGAAGGGAGGGCAGGCTAGAAAGAAATGGAAATTATCCAGGTGTCTTACATGCCTAGGGACCAGAAAACTGACTTGAGAAGATTCAGCGCATTGATGGCAGATAATGGTAGACATGGTAGAGAGTGGCAGGAAGGGAAAAAAGCTGAGAAAAGCTAATTCATGAATATGAGTGTCTACATGTGATGTTTTGGATGTGTGTACTCACACATATTCCTGCCATCTTGAGCATTTAGGACAAAGATCAGCTTGGAGAATCAGTTGCCTTCCTTCAAGCTTGAGTCCAGGGGAGGATGCCAGGCTCTGCAGCAGACACCTTTACTCTCAGAGGTATCTCGCTGGCCTGACGACTTATTTTAATATTCTCTTATCTACTAATCCTTACAATAGTCCCCTGGGAACATTTAAGAAAGGGAAACTGGATTAGAGAGCTCAGTGACCTGGACAGAGTCACCTGCCCAGCTGGGGTTATCTGACTAAGACCGGCTCTGCTTTCTACACCCTATTTTGCTTGTTGCCTTTGCTCCACCAAAATAAGTGGGAAGCTTGATTCTGTTTGGGCGATGTTTTGGACGATAAGTAGAGACTGGAAGAGGTAGGTCAAAGGTGTATAACAAAGACAAAGTGTGATTCCTTCCTACTGAGACTGTAAGTATGGGTCGCCTGAGTAAGACAACATGTTGAGGCAGAAAGAGCAAGGAGCTCAGGAGCGATTGCGAAGGCGAGCTTGATGGCCTCTAGTAAACAGGAAGGCTCTGAGAACACCAGGATGGGCTGCAGCATTAACCTTAAAAGTTCTTATTAATAAAGACAAACCATGGGCCAGGTACTGGGGTGAAAGCTGGAAGGTCAGAGAAGCAGAACAAGCCACAGGCCACCTCACCTCGCCAATTCCTCAGCTGACCCTGTTTCCTCAGACTGGAAGCTTCTGAGTCCTCATCCAAATGAATCTCAGCTGAACTGTGCTGCTCAAAGCCTAAAAGCTTAACCAGCCTAGTTCCTGGTCCTTACATACCTTTCTGCCATCACTTCCTGGGGTTAAAGGTGTGAGTCACCATACCTGGCTATTTCCAGTGTGGCTTTGAACTCACAGAAATCCAGATGAATCTCTGTCTCCCAAGTGATAGGATTAAAGGCGTGTGTGCCACCATTTTCTGGCCTCTATGTCTATCTAGTGGCTGTTCTGTTCTCTGAACCCAGATAAGTTTATTAGGGTACACAATATATTGGGGAACACAATTATCACCACAATTTGCACTCTGAATTGCAATAAATAAAAAAGATAATTAGGAAGATGGGAGATGTAGGAGCCAGTATAGAGAGAAGCTGGTATATGCAATTCTGGGTAAATTGAAGAATATGAGGTGTCAGTGAGATATGGGTAACACTGTAAAGTGGCAGATGTGTTAATCTGAAGAGTTCAATGATAATGGTATTGTCTCCTGAAGGTATGGTTTCTGGTGAGTTATATAACTTTCCCAATCCTTGTCTCATGTCTACTGTTGCTAGCCTGGGGACACTGGCAATGTCTTGAGGCAATTCTGTTATTACAATGGATTTACTGCTCATGTCTTGTGGGCAGAGGGCAGGGCTTCTCCTAAACATCTTATAATACCCTGGGCATTCTCTACAGCCAGGAGAATTATCCTGTCAAAACCATCAGTTTAGGTGAGCGTAAGAAATCCTGATGTAAGCTCTCCATAAAGTATGACCACAGTGGTTGCCTTATAGGGTTGTGAGCAAGCATAAAAGATTAAATGTATATAAGACCTTGGGTATTTAAGGTAAATAACTCTATTGGTGAAATAGAAACAAAAATGGTGTGGTGGTTTGAATAGGTATGCCCCCCAAAGACTCAGGTGTTTGAATGGTTGGCCCATATGGAGCAGCGCTGTTAGGAGGTGTGGCCTTGTTGGAGGAAGTGTGTCACTGTGGAGTGCACTTTGAGATCTCCTGTGCTCACATTACACCCAGTGTGGCAGTTATTTCTGCTACCTGAAGATCAGGATGTGCAACGCTCAGCTCCTCCAGCACCATGTCTGCCTGCAGGCCACCATGATGATAGTGGACTAAGCCTCTGAAACTGTAAGCCAGCTCCAGTTAAATGTTTTTCTTTATATGAGTTGCCTTGGTCATGGTGTCTCTTCGCAGCAATAGAAACCCTAACTAAGACAGATGGCAAAGACAAAGATTACAGTAACTTACATCAACAAGATGGTAGAGGGAGAAGTATGTATGAAGGAGCGCAGAGGGAGAAGGTGCAAATGAGGAAATGGACAGTCGGGCAAAGAAGCAGCCAGTGCTTCTCTCTACACCCAAGCAACGCTGCCATTCTGTCCTGAACCTCAGACAGCTCAGAGAGGATGGGAATGTGGAAAACAGCAACAGCGCCAGACTAATAGTGACGACCACTTTGAGGGACAGTTACGGTAAGAGTGAAAGAAAGATGAGACTAAACTGCAAACCTGTGATGGGTTGAGAAGTCAAAAGGAAAAAGGACAAGGGACAGGAGGACACTTTCACTGGCTGTCTGTCCACAAAGGATAATTTTATAGTGCAGGGTTAGACACTGTAATGTTTATGGATGGAAAGAAGAATCTAAATGGAGAGAGTAGTGAAGAAAACATCACTGATAGGACAAGAGTCAAGAGGAGAAAAATGAAAGAGATTTGTAATAAAATGGGAATCTGCAGGCTGGACGGGTGGCTCAATAGCTAAGAGTGATTCTAGCTCTTCCAAGGACCTGACTTAAATTCTCAGCACCCGAATTGGATGGCTCACAATTGCCTATAACTACAGCTCCAGGGGATCTGACAGCCTCTTCTTGCCTTAGTGGTCTCTGTCTCTGTCTCTCTGTCTCTGTCTCTGTCTCTGTCTCTCTCTCTCTCTCTCTCTCTCTCTCTCTCTCTTTCTCTCTCTCTCACACACACACACATGCATGGATGCATGCACACACACGTACACACAAATAAGGAATGATGATAAACTTTTTTTTTTCAGAGGAAGGGCAATTTGTTTTAGAAAATAGTGTACTTCCCATGAAGGAAGTATAATCATCACACTGTACAGAATTGTGAGTGAAAAATGGTGGAACCAAGACCTTAACATTTTCAAAGTTATGGATATAAATGTTATTAAGAAGTGACTGTGCTGAGCATGCAAAAAGCCTGGATCCTACTCCAGAACCAAAAGTAAAAGTAAACAAACAAACAAACAAACAAAAAACCCACCCCCTAAAATAAAGAAAACTAAATAAGAAACTAATACATCTACAGGGCATCATGGTACATGCCCTTCAGCCTAGCACTTGGGAAGCTCAAGCAGGCCTGCATGGGCTACATATTCATGACTGTCTCAATACACAAACGCATAGGAACTAAAGGAAATTTAAAGAAAGTTAACCTGAGGTTTGGGGCAGATCTAAGAGAGTTACTGACGGGAACTAATACTTGAATTGACCTTGATGAATGAGCAGGAAAAGCCTCAGAAACAGGAAGAAAATGCGCCAGTCAAGGAGGCTGGCTGGGGAAGGTGTGACGGGCTCTTACGTTTAGTTGCTGAACAGCTCTTTGCCCCATCATGAGAACATCCTCAAGTTAACACGTATGATGTGCTACATTTTAATTTTGCTGTCACCACCTTTGAATTTAAAACATATTAAAATTGTGAGTGACCATCATAATTATGGACCATGAATAAAGTTTTGATAATTTTTGTAGTTTTTTTAAGTGTTAATTTTCTTATATCTGTGCCTAGATCCCAAGAAAATTATGTGTTTTAAAAAGAGAAGTGAAAGAGAATTTGTTCAGTGTACAATATACATGTAAAATGTCTTTATTAACATAATACTATATACAAAGAATATATAGTAAAAATGTTTAAATGTAAATTGCATGGACTTAGAAAAAATAGAAGCAAACATTTTCCCAAAATAGTGACACAAGAAAGTGTATCTTTTGGGTTGCCACTAATATTTCTTTACTAAGTTCATTATGGACTAATTATGTGTCTTGATCTGTACGTTGAGGTCCTAACACCCAGTGTGACTATATTTAGACACAGCCATGAAGGAAGTAATTAAGGTTAAATGAGCTCATTGGCTATAACTCTAATCCCATGGGACTAGAGTCCTTGGAAAAGGCAGAAATACACACTGGAAGCTAATATGAGGACCCAGTGAGGACAAACTCACTAAGCAATGACAGGGAGAAAGACCTCACCAGAAAACAACCATGGTCAGTCCTTGGTCTCGGACTTCCAGACTCTAGGATGTTAGGGAAGTCACTTCTGTTGTCTAAATTGTACTTTCTTGGGTTTCACATAGCAGCACAAGCAAACTAATGCCCTCCCCTCATTAGTGCCTTTAGAGTCAGTGTGTAGCGAATTCGATGTTCTGTTAAAGATGGGGTTGGCCATGGGGGCTGGATGCCAGAGACAGAGATGTGATTCTAAAGCACAGCCCCAGCTATTCATCATCTGCTTCAGCCTGCCATGTTGGGAGACAGAATGGTGGCCACAGTAGAGATCAAATCCCAATGGAAAGCGGACTTGTGACTTCCGTGAGTTGTATTAGCCTTGATTGCTCATCTGTAGAACAAGAGAAAACTCACGCAAAAAAATATAAAAACTAAAAACATGTAGTTTTTCCATATTTTGTCTTTGATATTTTTATTAAACTGTGTAAGCATTAATTTATGAGATTTAAGGATATTTTTACTGTGAGTATCTAATTATTCTGGAAGAAACTTCTGTTTATTTTAATTTTTATTGTTTGTTCTTTGACAATTTCATACATATATAATATGCATTCTGATGGTTATAATTGCCTCCTTTCCCACCTCTATTGCCCCTCCTCTCTCTACAAGTCACCTTCCCACGTTCAAGACCTTTGTTATTGTTTTTGAGACCCACAGATTTTAGCTAGGATCATCTGTGTGATCATGAGTGTGGAATATCTCTTAGAGCCTGAGTGAGTTCCTTAGTGGGTACCCCTGATGACAATGACTGCCCCTAGCCCAGAACCATCATTAGCAAAGAATGGTAGGATCTCTACAGTTCTTTACCACTCTGTGATTGACATTAATAGCCCCAGTCTTGTGTAGGTCAACTAACGGCAGCCACCACACTGTGAGATGGTGATTGTGTTAGCTGTGTAGTGCCCAGAAGACAGTATTTCATGGCCATTCTCTTCTGTCCTTGCATTATTTCCAGCCTCTCTTCTGCAATGTTCCCTGGGCCTTAGAGGTGGGTGACATAAATGTCCTATTTAAGGCCAATCACTCAACCATCACTTCCTCTTAGAGTCACCAGCAGCCATGTGTCTCTGCATTCACCACACATACCGCAAAAAAAGGGCTTCTCTGAGTCAAGCTAAAAGTGGCATTTGTCTGTTACTATAAATGTGAGTATTTAGAAGGCAACTCGATACTATGACAATTGAACTAAATAAACATATTAAGCTCACCCTTATAATCTAAGCTGACCTCTGCCATGGGCCTTTGACCATGTTTACAGTAAACAGAATGAATTCCTTCCTGTGATTCAGGCCTCACATTCAGTCAGAAAGAGTTTGTTGCTTCCTTAACAGTTGTGAGATTATTGCATCAGCAGACACTTCTTGCTGGAAGATGGATATTATAGCATGCAGGGTTAACAGCTGGATAAAACAAGTCTTAACCACTGCAGACTGCATAGTACTTTCTAGCACTATGAAAGCTAGCCAGCATGGAGGAAGCTTCAAGCTCAGGTCCAGCCCAATTTCTCTACAATTTGCAACCAGATACATGGCATCTTCAGCAATGGAGTCTTAGCAACTAGTTCTCATTGAGCGACCAAGAATTGCTTTTCCCAGTTATGTCATAAGAGCTAAAAGGAAGTTCAGTGATAAATTTTTGTAAGATTGTCAAGCTAGGGACTAACGTTTTTAGTCATAAATAAAGGTTTTCTAAAAAAGATACCATGGGATAAATTTATTGTACTCTCTAAGGAGTTCATAAATTTCATACAGTTTTGTACTTACATGATAGTTTTATGTACAAACTGTAAATGTCATACAGTTTTAAATAGCCATTTATTTAAAAAGTTCTTTAAAACTATTATTTGATATAATTAATACAGAATGCATTAACTATATATTTTTACTTGTTTTAAATAAATGAAGCTTATTTTTCTTTAGTCTATTTGGAGAGGAATTTTTATAGACTAAGTGAATTGATAATTTTAGAGTATGTTTTAAAAAGTATGCTTGAAAATATTTAATATGTAAGACATTTGATATATGCCCTAGTTTTTATTTTGAAAATGGGAAAAAAATCAAATGTTTGTCCATTTGTGATTCTTATTCCAAAACAGATGATAAATTTTCTTAGAATTGAGAATCTTCTATGTTATAAGAAAAGTTAAATAATTTAGTATTGATATTTGGTTTCCACAGTGCAAAATGGATTATTTTGATGAAGTTAATGAGGCCTCTATTAAATATCAACATTAGTTTTCAAAACAGTGATATTTTCCTCAAATTGTCCATAGAGGAGGAGCAAGTCATAGATCCAGTCATTGCAGAAGATAGAGTAATGTGAGGGAAGTCCTGGCACTGATAACTCAGGTGCCTTGATGCCTTGTGCTTCAAACAATTTTATGCATTATTTGTTTAACCAACATTTTTCATTATTACCAAAATATAGGTAGAATATTCATTGAAGCTGAAGTTTTGTCCTGTATATTCATATTTCATATAGACAAATTCATAAAAAAATACCTTGAGTTAGAAACAAAAGTTTGTGTCAGAAAGTGCAAACTTTGCTTGTCATCTTCTGATCACATGCTTAGACATAAAATGAATAGATCAAAGGATGCATTCACCTTTTCCTTTCAGTTTCTCTTACAATCAGTCTTCTAGTACACAAAGAAAGACTGGTGGATGAGACAGGCTAAGATCTTGTTGTGAAATCAAGATTTTAGTGTGGGGAAGACAACCAATATTTAAGCAAAGTTGCTTTATAGATGGTAATAAGTGAGAATGAGTCAAAGTAACAGAGAATTAGCAGTAAGGCTGTAGGTTAAAGATTAAATTATATTGGCTGCCCTGGGAAGACCTGTCTGAGGAGGATGCACTTGAGCTGAGACCTGAATGGTATTAAAGGAAATTCTATGTGAACGCATGGGCAAAGAACATTCCAGACACAGGATGTATGTCCTAAAGCAAATGCAAGGGAGAAATTAGGATGGTTGTAGATGCCAGCAGAATAGTGACACCATCTGACTCATGTTTTAAAAGATTATCTTGCCTGCTTGCAAGAAAGTGTGTCCATAAAATAAAATAAAATTATCCCCAAACAGGCACTGGTGGATGAAACCAAAGGACAAGACAAAAAAGGGATTAACTTCAAATTATTGAAACTAGAATCAGCAGTACTTAGTGATAGGTTCAATATAATGGTGGAAGGGTAAAAAAGGCAGAGAACAATCTAGAAAAGGGTTTAACAAAACTTTATATGATATGCCAGATAGAAATACTTTCAACTTTTCAGGCTGTGTGATCTCTCGTTATAGTTGTTCAACTCAGCTGTATATATGAAAACAGCTGTAGGCAGTAAACAGTACATAGAATACTGTGTTCTGATAAAACTTATTTATAAATACATGCAGCTTGGTGGGTAAATGATAGTTTGCTGACCTCTTGATTCAGAATCATTACTTTAATGCATAAAAATAGTTTTCTTCTGAGAAACCTTATTCAGAAGCTCACAGGTCCAATGAAATCCCAGATCTTTCACATCTGTATCATCTTTCATGACGGGATAAAAAGAGTAGATAGATAGTCCTAGTCTTGCTGAAGAAAGGACGGCATTGTTGAGAGAATCACTACATCTAAGCCACCCTAATCAGTTCAGAAAACAGCTGAAAGTAAACCAGCAAATGCTCAGATTCTGAATTTGCTTAGATTTTTTTTTTTAAAAAAAATCGCATGTTTGGCTGTTTATATTATTAGCTGAATATGTGGTGATGGTTTGCAACAGTCCATGATTATTATCTACTTTGCTCTTATGCACCATGTCATTTATATACTTTGAAATTTATTAGGTCTATTTTTTATTGGGGTGTGTGTGTGTGTGTGTGTGTGTGTGTGTGTGTGTGTGTGTGTGTGCACATGCATGCATGCCTGTGCCATAGTATATGTGTGAATGTCAGAGGACAACCCACAGGAGTCAGTTCTCTCCTTCCACCATGTGAGTTCCAAGGATCCAATGCAGGCTTGGCTTCAGCAACTAAACCATCACTACATCCCAATGCGCACCTTTTCAAATAACTAAATATGTATGTACATATCTAGTATTTTTATGTGCTCATATATCAATTAAAAATTCAGAAAATCCATTTCTGATTTAAGATTTTCCATTTATTCTCTTACAGTATTCAATTGTTTAGAACAGATTATTGACTTATATAATGATGTAATCAAGAAAACAAATCTGCTTCAAATAAGACCTGAATTTTGTAACCATATTTGGAATTTGAGAACTTATTTGGAGGTTCTAGCTTGGATTACAGTTACTTATATGCCCTTGACTGAATACCAGTCCTCCTCCTGTCTGGGAAGGCCATCCTTCGGCATAGTCATCCTCCTCCACCTCTCTATAGAGTGCACAGCTTTAAAGGAGACACATATGGGACAGTAAAGGAAGAGGACACCAGCCTAAGAAGCCAGATCAGCTGAACCACCCAGTAATACTGGAGTGACAGATGTCACAGCCAGATGACTCTCGAGTTCGCTATTTTGAATTTGAAAGAGTCTACTTAATTAGTTTTATTTTCATTATTATTTTTATTATTTTTAACTCACTGAATCTAATTACCCACATATGATTGCTAAACATAGCATCAAAATAGATACAGTAAATCATGAAGATTTAGTCAACTAATATGAATGTGTCTTTTATATTTAAATACATAGATGACTTATCAAAAGCTCTTTATAAACTGTAAATTATGTTTAAATACTTTTCTTTATCAGCAACATGTTGACCGTTGATACTTGGAGTCTATCAATTTGGACTTTTGTCTTCCTTAGAGTTTTAAAGCCTGTTTCTGTTTAGACAAAGAACCATCATATTGCAACTGAAGAACAAAATTATACACATTTTAGACATACCACTGAGTAATCAGCTCCCTTCAGTAAGATGTTTTGGTTTAATAATGAAAACATCTTAATAGCTGAAATTATTACCCACTGAGTCAATCACCATAATGTCCTCAAACAGTTCTTAGAATGAGTAGCAGCCTTTCCAATGTTGTCTCCTAAGAAAAATGACTGCAAATGTTAACATTCTTGGTGGGAAAGAGTCATTATTGCCTCTCTCTCTTTCTTTTGCTTTCTTCCTACCCTCATCTTCCATCTGTCCCCTTCACCTTTGTTCTTTCTCCCTTCCTCTTTGGCTTCTTTTCGCTCTGCACCTTGCAATTATCTCTAAACTACCAGTATTAAGCACACAGGAGACCTCAGATTTGTTCTTCCTCTGTGTTTCTGCATTTGTGATTCTACATTCAAATAACACCATTTTACCCACTTGCTATACAGAATCCTGCCTTGACATTTAAAAAATATTTATTTATTTTTATTTTATGTGCATGAGTGTTTTGACTACATGCATGTCTATGTACCACTGTGTGCAGTACCCACAGATGCAGGAAAAGGGCATCAGATCCTCTGGAACTTGAATTACAGATGGTTGTGAGACACCGTGTGGGTACTAAGAATCAAATTCAAGTCCTTCGGAAGAGCAGCCAGTGCTCTTAACTACTGAGCCATCTCTCCAGCCCCTGCTTGACTTGTTAAAATTGGATTCCCTTTTCAGAAAAATTAACATAAAATTGTATGTTCAACTACATGCATTCATTGAGGTATGCTGTTGAGATCACATAAGAATAGCTTCCTACTTTCCTCTGAAATTGAATCTAGAGTACATATGAAATTGGCTTTTTCACTTTACAGTACTAAAATATAAATTACACATAATTATATGAGTTTAAAGTATTTAATGATTTATCTATAATTACTTGTTTTTATAGCTGATAAATGTTTTGCGGTTTCTACTCATTTAGTTGCTAAGGTTGTCAAAACATCTTACTAAGATCTTCAAAATGCAACAATGATGACTGAAGTCTTCTTTGTTAGTCAAGCCATGACACAAGACCTTAATAAATATTTAGAAAGGATCCACCACTGTATTAGTCAGGGTTCTCTAGAGTAACAGAACTTATACAATGAATCTTCCTTTCTTTCTCTCTCTCTCTCTATAGAGAATCTGTATACATGGGGATTTATTACAGTAGCTTACCAGCTGTGGTCTGGCTAATCCAACAATGGTTGCCTATGAATGGGGGGGCAGTGTCCAAGAATCCAGTAGTTGTTCAGTCCACAAGGCTGGATGTCTCAGCTGATCTTCAGTAGATGCTGGAATTCCATAGAAATAGGCTTAAATGTCAGTGAAGGAATGGACTTGCTAATGAGAGCAAACAGGCAAAGAGAGCAAGCTTCCTTCCTCCATGCCCTTTATATAGGCTTCCAGCAGAAAGTATGATCCAGATTAAAGGTGGATCTTCCCACCTCAAAAGATCTGGATTAAAGGTTTATCTTTATACCTCAAAGATCCAGTTTAGAAGCGAATATTCCTACTTGAAATGATGTAAAGAAGAAAAATGAATCCCGCACAGGTGTGCCTACTCATTTGGGTTTTAGTTAAATCCAAATGTAATCAAGTTGAAGACTAGCCATCACAACCACTCATAGTAATATGTCCTCAGAGACCTGTCTGACAAGGACCCACATAGATGTTATGTATTCCTGAAAGGGAAAAAGTGTGCAACAAGTGGTAGAGGGCCTTCCTACTAGATGCAAGGCCCCAGGTTCAATAGCCAGAACTGCACATCAATAAACTGGTCAAAAATAAGTTTATTAATTAATTCTGTAACTCTACCACATAGCTTATCAAGATGTCCTTAGTTATTCATTTAAGTTCTACCTCCATAAAGTACTAACTGTTAGGTCTCTATATTTTTATTTCCTTTTTTAAAATTCACTTACATGTAATAGTTGACATTCTGTTTTAAAGGATTTACCATCTTATTAGAATCTAATTATTCAATGTTGCAATATTCTTTTGACTAAGATTGTGCTTCAAACAAAAATGATTTACAAACAATATATGGCGCTAAGTTCCCAAAGACAAAAATATTGTCTTTGGTAAGTTTATCATGAGAAGAAATCCTGTATGTTCAATATACAGTCTAGAGTACAAATATTGTTTGTGTACATAGTTAGCATACTTCCTGCTTCACTGTGTATATGTGTCCGTGTGTGTTTGTAGATAGATATTCTATGACATATGTACATATAGTAACCTATTCACTGTTAAAATATTGCTTAAAGTTTTAAAAGAAAATTAAATATGTATACAAGGTTGCAAATTTAAAAATAATATTGACTCATAGCTATTTAATGACTCTAACTCTAAACAATAACACAACTATACTGAGAGCAAACAAAAGACATCCCCTAGCCACATGCCACTGGATAACTAAGCCCATGTTTGGACATTAGAGTTTTTCTGAAATAAGACTTTCTCCAAGTTTAGTTATGGACTAACACATTCTATGGGAGAATATCAAAGTTAATTATATAAATACTAGTGGTGCTGGGTGTAGAGACACATGCCCAGAATCCTACCAGCCAGAAGGCTGACAGAGAAAGATCGTGAGTTCAAGACAACTTTTGCAGGATAATAAATTCTAGGCTAGCCTGGGCTTTAGTATGGAAACATTGCCTCAAAACAAACTAGATAGCCCAGGGACCTAGGGTAAAATCAAATACTATTGTTCTTTTAAAAAAGTAGCAATAAAATGACTCCTAATGATACTCTGCTGGACTCATATCCCAGTGCCTTGCTCAGCCATTATCAGCTAATGTTCCTTCTGCAGCAGATAGGAACAAAAACAGAGATCTACAGTCAGACATTGTAGAGAGAGTGAGAGACCTTGGAACACTCAGTCAACCCTAAATAGGGTGTCTCCATCAAATCCCTTCCCCTCAGCGCTCAGGGAAGAGGAAGCAGAAAGATTCTAAGAGCCAAAGGGGATGGGGGACTCCAAAAAAAAAAAAAAAAAAAAAAAAAAAAGGCCCTCTAAATCAACATGATAAAAGCTCATATGAATTCACAGAGACTAAGGCAAAATGCCCAGGGCCTGCTATGCTTCCATAGTGCTTTAATGGGATTCCTGAGTGTGTGAACGCGTGGGTCTCTAATTCTTGTGCCTTCTTTGGGGCTCTTTTCCTCCTGTTTGTTTTGTCCAATTCCAACATTTTAGTTTTTGTATTTATTATTATATTATATTTTAATTTATTATTATCCCTCAGAAGCCTGTTTATTTTCCCAGGGGAGACAAAAAGGGAGTAGATTGGATGGTGAGTAGAGGTGGGAAGGAATTGGGAAAAGTAGAGGGAGGAGAAACTGTAAACAGGATATAGTATGTAAGAAGAAAAAAATCTATTTCCAATAACAAGTACGAAAAAAAGAAAATCTAACATTTTATGCTATTATTTGATTGAAAAATTATGTTTTTGTTTCCTGTTTTCAGCTTTGTCAGAATGTAACTAATAAAAATTATAGGCATTCATGGTAAAATAAAAGTAAATAATATAATAAAGTGTTAATTAACTAAAACAAGCATAAGCAAGGAATAGAACAAAGTAAAATAAAGAGAAAATGTCTGAAATCACATTTGAAACTTTTTCTCAATAATAGAAAATATAGTTATCATTTACTTTATTGATAACATTTTTGAAAAATTACATACTGCTGCCTATTCCTTTAGTACAAATTAATAAATTAATTACATTAAACTTCATATTTTGGAATGAGATTCTTGATTTCCTAGGCCTGTGTCTCAAAACTTCCTTTTTGTCTCCTTTTGTATATTTGCATGACTGTGTTGAGCACAGCATAGTAGTGAACCAGCCTCCCAGATGGATCACCACCAAGGATCTGAGATAACAGCTGCCAGTCCTCTGTTGTTCTATTCTTCTTTATAGTTTTTTGCAAAAGTAATTATAAGTGAAAGCAGTTAAGTAACTTTGAAATTTAAGTCATCAAATTTTCTGCTGTAGTTCAGGAACTGACCATGCATAATTTATTATTTGATGCTCAAAATGCATGTCCTTTGTAGATTGAGATTATGAAAAGACTGTAAATGTGATTTAGTGTTATACAGCTTGTCTAGAATGTAAGAGACCTTAGATTCAATCCTCAGTACTTCCAAAAAGAAATGGTACAGACGGAACAGTGGAGAATACACAAAAGGTAAAATGTTTGCTACACAAGTGTGAGAACTCCTCAGTGCTCACATAAATCCAGGGCTGGCATAGATACTTGTCTGGAATCCCTGAGCTTAAGATAGAGACAGGCGATCCACAAAGCAAACTGGCTAGCTAGAAGAAACAAATCTAGTTCTGTCTTCAAGACCTGCCTCAATATATAACATTGGAGAAAGATCAAGGAAGACATCTGGCATCAGCCTCTGGACTTCACATGTGAACACAAACAACAACACACACACAACCACATATATGTGCATATACAAAAAATTAATAGAGGTATAAAATTTTAATTTAATATGATACCTTAAAACCCTTCATTAAGAGCCTATATGGTACTAAAATTTTTCATCACTATTTTCAAAGCATGGTGATTGGAATAGACAGTATAGATTATTGAATAGGAAGGAGAATGATCACTTCCTTCCTGTGAGTCCATCACATTTACTAGGTGTAAGATTTAGGGTAAACTTCTAACTCTATCACAAACCCACCAATAAAATGGAGGTGATACTAACTTATAACATTGTATGTACTTGTCACCACTGAGCAATGCCTGGTATATTCATTCTACCCTTATCACTGTGACCAAATACCTGACAGAAAGAACTTAAAGATTCATTTTAGCTCACTATTTCAGAGGGCTTGGCCCATGGTTACTTCACTCCATGCACTCAGATAGAATATTATAGCAGATGGATGATGCAAACCGAAAGCAAGTAGACACCAGAGACAAAGTATTGCCAAGGACCTGGCTCAAGTGAATCATTTCCTCCAGTGATGTACAGCCTACTAAAGTTATCGGAACCACATAAGACTGTGAAGTTCTGGTTATTATGTGACAGTCCAGATAGACTCCTATTGAGTTTCTTTTGTGTTTCTCATCCAGTCTATTTCAGTGGTTGCCAAAATGTCACTTGTGAAAGAGTTATTGTATCTGGCTCTATTCAGTAAATTTCAAAGGGATTCCTACTATGTGTGTATTCATTGTTTTTTTTTTTATTATATAACATTTTATATTTTAAGCATATGATAGATAATACATTATATAAAGTAAATCTAAAGACAGTTCTAGATATATAGTCGATATTGAATAGATTGTCTCTAGTTAATATTTCTGCTTCATAGCAAAGTGAGTTTATTTTCACTTTCTTAAATTGGTTAATTTTTCTATAATTCTTACTTTGTGTATGAAGATCATTTGCTTTCTTTTAAATGGAGATACCTCTGCTGCTTGCCTTTTAGATATTGCATTGAAATTATTAAAAATTAACCCTAGTTAACTGACAGAGTAGGCATTCTCTCATTGGCAGTTCATTGTTATTTCAATTTGATAAGAATTGACTTATTAGCATAGTCTAGATTTTATTCCACCCAGGTGGCTCAATATCTCTTTTTTCCAGACATGATCGTTAGATGTGATTAGGTATTGGGTATAGAGGTTGACCAGATAGAAGAAGCCCCTGACCTCATAATTTTTAACACCAAATTAGAGGAAATTCTGCTATCTACTGTATTGAATTTTTTAATTTAGTTTCATTAAGATGACTTTAAAACATTTCACTATTAATGACTGGTTGCTATTATTTTGACTTTGCAAAGGACTTAACTTGATCACTCTGGTTTTCCTCTGACAGCTCATTCAAGCATTTGATTGGAGGACTGGATGATGTTTCTAACAAAGCATATGAAGATGCAGAAGCGAAAGCAAAGTAAGTGAGGTTCACTTTGGGGACTTTATTTTGATAAAAATGATTTTAATATGTTAAGGTCAAATATTTGGACCTTATGTCAGTGCTCTGGCACTAAGACTCTGATTACTTAAAAGAACTACTAAGCAAACAATGTACTTGTTACACAATATGTTTAGTTAGGATGGCTCTTTTCAACCTGAAATCTTAATTTTGTAAGGATCCACTCAAGAAGGTAAGTGGTAGTTTAAAACCCAATGTAAACAATTACAATAAAACATTTAATTATCAGACTGAAATTTTCTGATGCTATTAGCAGCGAAATATCTCATTAATTATAATTCTGTATAAATGCAATTCTTCTACAAAAATGATTTGCTATAAAACAAAACTTTAATGTTTGGCAAAGATTTGTTATATTCAAGATTCTTTTTATTTCAAAGAAATGTAGGTTACTTTGGAAAAAACAGTGGTCTTCATAATCCCCCTTTTCACCCAATACAAACTGATAATTCATATCCTATAAGACAGCAGAAGGATTAATCATATAAAATTTAGTGTGAAGTCCATAGTTTGTGCCAAAATTGTAGTAACCTCAAAGCACAAAAGAAATAAAATATTTTGCTCTGAGAATCCATGAAAAAAGGTTTATCCTAGGAGTAAAATGTTAAGAACTACAGGTGTGTAAATAAAATGACTGGTGGCCATCTTAAAAACATTAGCAGCTACTTTAGACTTACAGAAAAAGTCAACTATCTTGTAGAACATAGTCTAGCTGCTTTGCTATATGTCTAGTTTCTTACAGCTTTAGGTAGATAGGATATTCAAGTAAAAGTTGATGCCAATTTCACCCTTAAAATTATCAGTGATGGGAAAATGACTGTGAGTGAGAACCTTCTCAGCATCTATTGACTTTGTAGAAATAACAGTGTGACAGTGTATGAATTCTGATCATTCGTGGATTCATTTATACATGCTGCACGTCAACAGAATAAGGAAATGAGTATATTTAATTCAGATTTGGACAGTTAGAAGGAAGATTTGACCATAGTTTGTCACACTGTAATGTAAACTAAAAGCCTTTGTTCCTCTGCTCACTCTTGGTCATGACTCCCAAAACCTGTCTCTCAGCCTCAGATAGCACATCTTTAAAGTGGTAGCTAGTGTTGCATTTTAATTAATGGCATTATGCAAAGCCTTTGTAAATTGCTATAAAAGTGGATGACCTTGTTGAAGTAATCTTTGGAAACATACTTTGACGTATGACTGTGATAACAGATATTAATTATTCTATATACAAAAATATTTTGCATAACTAAGAACTATTTAATCTTATATTAATTCTCATATTTAAATAGTAATTTATTAAAGCATACTTAGGCTAGAAAATATCCATAGATAAAGTTTTATAAAACAGTAACAGTTTGATCAAACAGTTATGGTTAAGGAATAAGAAATAATAAAATGACTGTCTACATCAAGATACTTCCCACTGTTTGTTTCACCAGTAGATTTGTTAGACTATAGTTTAGACATCATGAAACAAACACACAGTCTTAGGGTATATAGCATGATTTGATATATGTATTAATTAAGAACTGATCACAATAATTAAGCTTAGTAACCCCATCTATCACCTCACATAAGTTACTCTTGTGTATGTGGTGAATTGATCAAACTCTGATTAAATTAGCCATTGACCTAATCAGTAACCACAAAATTAATGGAAATTACTGATTTGGTTAGCTATGGATTGGGTCAGCCACTAGATGGAATCAATCACTAGTCAGATTAATCACCAATTAGATCAACTATTAACTGGATCAAACTTGGTTATAGAGACCTCTGATTAGATCAGCTACTAATCTGATCAATTGCTGGTGAATAGGCCACTACTCAGAAGGCCTGCTGACTGATAGGCTGTCTCAGAAGACACATTGTCTTAGCAAATTTCATTCAGAAGAGATTTATCTTAAGTTGTTTGATTATTAGTAAAACCAAGTGACTGCATACTTTAATGTTAATTATTACTTAGGGAGTGTAAATAGTTTCATTTAAAAAAAGAAATAAATCCCTGATCTGAATTCTAGAGAGAATGGTAATAAGTTCATTCTCTGAAATTGTCTTGTAACAAACAAATGTTAAAGTAGTTGTCATTACGCTTTCTACACTGTTAGCACTTTATACAGTGCTAACAAATAACATCAGAAGGTTTCTGATGTAGCAGTCATCCCTAAGTCCGATGTGTTTATGCTTAGAGGAGGCAAACTATGAATTTCCACAGGCTAAGCTTTATCGGCATTAGCAAGCTCAGATGTCTATTTATGTTGTCTGTTGTCTCTTTCCATTGACTTTCTTCCCGTTAAATACATTTTACATTCCTTTGGTATTTAAGGAACTTTAAAAGGCTTGCCTGTGCAATAGAAACTAGGAACATCCTCTAATTGGGTTAAATTCCCTGGATAATTCTGTTAATGGCTTTACATTTCTATATAGACCAGGAAACCTAGTGCAGGTACAGTAGAGGTGATGATTAAACTCCACTGTGTAATTTGTATTCTTTCAAGGTCCCCATGGTTTTGCAAAAGCCTTGAAATTTGAGCTTAATGTTTCTTAAAACTCCACTAAAATGATCCTGTTAAGTACTCATGTAAGACGATTAATTTTTCCATGTCTATTCTTATTTGAGAAAGAAGACATAAAAGTAGGACTGACTATAACAACTGAGTCCTTTGAGATATTTAAAACTCAGAGGCGAGGAACTCATTACTTATTGGCATAACCCTCTCAATGGCAGACTGATTGCCCTCAAGTCAACATGCTATTATTCTCAGAAAACTCACACCAAATATGTAGATCAGACAGGCCAGGAAAATTGGCTTGAAAGAAACACTTGACAGAAATGGTTTTTATCTTCTACTGAAGGATATGTGTCCTCTGCCTATATTGCAATATTTTTCCTAAATTTATGTTTGATAGAAACTAAGCTTATGGCACATTTCTATCTATTCTATCTGTTAAAAAGCCTTTCTTAATTGCTGATAATCTTCCACTAAAGGCTTTGCTTTTTAAAATATGAATTATACCAAGAAAGATTGAGAGAAACAGTATAATATCAAAATTAGGGATCACTTGAAGTATAAAGTAGAATTGTAATGATATGTCCTTATCATTCTTCCTTTAAGGACACTCATTCACTTGATAAAAGCATTTTTAAACTTACTTAATATGAGTTATACCTTGTACTATATAATGTGCATACTGACACAAGACACATTTTTTAGTACTAGAGAATATCTTGTAGTTGGAAGGGAGACTGATATATAAGTCAATGGCTATTTTCACCCCATACTTTTAAGAATAAGTTATGACAGCTGTTACCATATAATTTGAGTATCCTCCTCCATCCATGTGTAAAGCTTGTCTTGAAAAATCATGGCTGTCTATAAATATAAATGCAAATGTTTTATTTCATTCTTTTAAGTATTTTTGATAGATGAGTCTATTAAATAATATATAGTTAGAGCATTATCAACATATTCATTACTGAATATTATGCTCAGAAACAATAGGCAAAAGAATTCTTGTTTCATAAAAAAAAATACCCTAATTCATGTATAGTACACTTTGCATTCAACTTAGCTTATCATAAAAACCTATATAGTAAAAGTTACACTCTTAAAGTGATTCACATATGCCATCGTTATAGTCTCAAGCTGAGGGCTTACAGTGGGCAAATAATTTAAGAGCTATTTCTTTTATAATGATGTTTATTATTATTAAAATGTTTTGTACTTTTACTTTTTATAAAAAGACTATGGCAAGATAGAGAAAGAAAAAGAAAACCAACCAAGCCAATCTAACATGTGCTCCTAACTACCTTTGTGTTTTTGGTACACTTACATGTCTTATGTGTTGTTTTCTCCATTTTACGTCATCGCATTGTAAATGTCGAGCAGCATTCTATGTTCTGCTGATATCATCCTAGTAGCTGCCTGGGAACACAGTGAATGGAAACGTCGTTTTCTACATTGATTCGAGTTAAAGCCTTATTCATTCAGTTTATTTTTCTTTGAACATAAATTCTCAATCACTCCTAAAAACCAAACAACAAAAACAAAACCTCGCCAATAACATAAGCCACTTACTTACACATATGTTCCATCCAGCTGTGCACATTACTCTGTATCATGCTTCCATAGAAAGTTGCTGTATTTTAGACCAGTTGGTCCATCTGCTACCTGCTTTATCCTGCTGTCTTATCTTGAAGCCTGGGGATATACATACCTATGTACTTCCACTGAGATATTCTGATAGCTGTATCAGTAGATTGGTGTACACATTTAGTAACAACCTAAACTTATGAGACTTAATATTGTTCTCCATGAGAATCTAGCCTTGTTATAAATTCATGTGAAGTGTACCCATGCTTCATAACCTGCCAAGTCACTTGTTCTATAGACCTAGACTCCCTCTGATAACTCATAGCTCCCCATGCACTGGCCTCACCCCATGTACAATCATTCTTTTATATACATTGATTTACTCAACAGATACTCTCTATATGCCTACAAAATTCCCCCTCCCATAAAATAGTGACTAAAACAGACACATTCCTTGCTATCATGTTATATTTGTTCTAGTGTAAGAGAGATAAACGATCACTATGACAAGATTTTTATGATGAAGTGACATTATTAGTACATTTAAGCTGAATCCTGAGTAATTAGCTGATGCTAGGTAAGCATTAGTTGAAGTGGGCTAGGCAAGGAAGTACAGAGAGAATTACAGAATAAGAAGCTTCCAAAGAGCAAATGGCAAATGAAACTCTAGAAGGAACCAGTAAGAATGGAGAACAGAAGGATCATGAAGCTGGGGATTGATTCCTGAGAAATTTAGCCTTTAAAAAAATCAAGAGAAACAATCAGAAAAGACTGAGTGGACATGAGAGGCACAAGGAAAACCAAATGTATATGTCACTGAGGCCAAGAACAGAGTACTGTGTCTTGGTCCCTTTGGGCTGCAATGCCAAAATGACATAAAGTGACAAATAAGACCAAACTTGCCAAGACCCCCCCAGAATGTTGCTTTGCTTCTCAACTCCTTTCATCCTGTACCAAATCAGTTCACCTGGTCTATGCCTTGTTCCTCCAAAGAATATGTTGTATTTGGGGATGGGGAGAGGAGAGCATGTTCAAGAGAAACACTGAGCCAAATCATCTTTTAGACAAGAGATTGATTAAAATTGTCAATAGGCAATATGGTAGAACAGAGGACTCTGAAGATTTTCAGCCCTGCTGGTCAAAGCAAGGTGTGTCCTATTTTTAAATATTCCCAGGGAGTGAGGAGGTCCTACACAGCCAGGAAGCAGGCTTAGTTAACATGTGACCTATGCTACATTCCTGAAGTAGGGAAGCAGGGTATGTGTGACTCAATACATGGGTCACTCTTTCTGAGTAAGGGAGCGGGGCTTAGCTAATGTGTGTGACCATAATATGTGGACCTAGTTAGGCTACCTCTGATCACCAGTGAGTGAGTCCTGCTTACAGCCCTCTCTGCTTACCTAAAGAGCCTGAGCTCACCAACAGGATCTATCTAATAGATTCACATAGCACAGGCAGAATAATTTAAAGTAAGCAAAAAAAAAAAAAAAAAAAAAAAAAAAAAAAAAAAAAAAAAAAAAAAAAAAAAGAAGAAGAAGAAGAAGAAAGAAAATTAAGGCGAGGAGCCAAAAACAAAATGAAGATGCAAAACAGGGCACCTCAATCACTGTATGAGAAAACAATAATGGACAAAAACTTGACAGGCCTCAGAGATCTGACTTACTGTCACTAAACAATAAAATACCACAGCCACCTCTCTGTTCCCCTTTGTAAGAATTAACCAGAGTATTGCGCCAATCCCTCTGCTTTATGGTGAAACAATCCTATTCTCATGATTAGCGCTCATTGATTTAAAGCTTCCCTTTTGTTCACAAGCTCATTTGCGAAGGAATGTTTTCATCTGTTTGATATTTTCCCAATGACTTTTGGTGGTGAGCCTTGTTGCTTGACACAATGTGACAGCAGTAAATGATGGCCTCTCCTTCCATTTCATTAACAGAGGAGGCCTTCAGTGGCTGGGTCTGTTTGTCACGGGGAGGTTGTTGCTGTTTCTCCTTGCTCTCTGGCAGCAGATCTTGCTGAGGCCTTTGATCATTAACTCATCAAATGCCGAATGCCATTAGAGGCACAGGAGGCTGTACAAATCAGAACCCATGGTTGCATTGCTTGGTAGCATGTTCTGAAATGCCCTTTGGGACATCTAACATCTAATAAACAAATGATTTCAAATGTGCAGTCTCGTTAACAAGGGGCTGCTCTTTTGAACACAGACTTTGAAATTTGGGCCTTCCCACCCCTTTTCCTTTTTATTAGATTCTTTTTCCTCCTTGGCCTCTTGGAACAAAGATCTTAGCATTCCCACAATCTTATCAACAATTTAGTTTAAACAACTCAGTCTTGATCTAAGCAATTCTCAAGGAAATGGGCCTAGAAAATTGTTTCTTCCCCTGTGGAAAGAATTCAAGTGAGCAATATCCTGTTCCCAAATGAGAATGCTATGCCAATTAAATGGAAAGAATGCTGTAAACGGCATCATGAACTAGTCCTCAGACCAGAATTGGAACCTCATGATCACTTGTGGGCTGAGCTGTCAGAGGATAGCCCCAGAGTCTGGGCAATAGAAATTATTTTTTATTTTATTGCAGGGCAAAGGGTAGGAAATGAAAAAATTTTGCAGTATTTCGCCCTGAGGTTGGTTTTCAGCCTTGCAAGAACTATTTGCTTTTGAATTCCAGGGCGTGTTGACAGGCTAACAAGGGGTATAGACTAGCTTCTAAGACCACCAATACCAACATTCATCCGTACAATACATACATTCAGTATGACTTGAGGTTTCAAAGAGCATAAAGTAAATTTCTCTCTCGAGAACAGTGAGACTGATTCAGCTGCATTTTTTAAAATGCGATTTCATCATAAAACTATGTGGCCTTGGATAGGAAATTTACATCTACTTCATTTTTTAAAAATTAAAGCTCCCAAAGGCCGTTGGCTGATTTCTTTTCCACTCTGCTTATCTTGAAGACTCCTCAGGTAGCAAGACTTCACAGATGGGATCCCAGGATAAACTTGTGTGCACCCTCTTCTAGTTAACAGAGAGAGGACTGACGGTGACTAAAATTCCAGCACTGCTGACTTGCTTGACAAAGACAGATGAGTTACTGGGTTGTTAACTGTATTTTATTTACTTCTCCTGAGAAGGCACTGCAAATCAGCAAATGGGAAAATGAATGGAATAGATAGTTTCCAAGAGGAGAAACACAAACGTCCAGTAACTATTTTAGAGTGTTCAGTCTCCTTAGTCAACAAAGAAAGACAAGTTAATCCTACCTTGAGATGCCATCTCACTCCAGTCAGAAAGGCTGTCATCAATAAATCTGACAGCTGATGTTGGAGAGGATGTGGAGAGAAAGAAATCCATAGGTCCTTCTTGGTGGCATTGCAAATGAACACAGTCATTGTGGAGATCATTTTGGAAATTTTTCATAAACATTAAAGATAGACCTACTCCGTGGCCCAGATATTTCATTTCTGGATATATACCCAGAGAACTCCATATCCTACCATAGAGATAGTTGCACTCCCATGTTTATTGCCACTTTATCCATTGTAGCACAAAATTGGAATCAACCTAGTCATCCATCAACAGATGAATGTATAATGAAAATGTGATATATATCATTACTATTCACCTCTAAAGAAAATGAATTGATTTAAAATGTTTAATATTAAGCATGGTCATACAATCTAAAAAAAATGCATGTTTTTCTTCATACATGTTATCTAGCCAATAATAAATGTATGTAGCACAGTATAACATAACAAGAAGAGGTTAAATATTAAGGATGTGGAAATATTGAAAGTAGACAAGCAGTGAACACGAGTTTTGAAAGAAGATAGAAAGTTAATTGTTTTTTCTACTTCTAACTTTCTCATGCATCTTTAAATTTTGTTGGTGGGTAAGTGCAATAAATGTATTTGATAGTGAAAGTAGAATATCCAATGTAAAATTTCAAGTTTCCTTTCAAAATGGCTCCTCCAGGTGTAGAAGTTCAATGGGATATATACATTTTGCATTTGGTTAATTTTGGTATGTTGGTTTTTTTATTTGCACATTTTTATAATAAAATTATTTTTGAAAAATTAAAATACAAAGGAAGGACACATCCTTCCCAACATTCCCATATTCACCCATGATAATTGAGAATTATTTTCAAAGCTTTAAGAGGGATGGGACTCAAGATAATTAGGTCCCATGAAGCAGTAAGATTGGCTTTTCCAATGCCCCAAACTTCTTGCACAGCATTCAGAACAACCCAATACATTGTCCTTTCAGTGTTCCTCATGTCCTAAGCCTGTTTGCAATACTTTTTAAAAGCATGAAGATAAAAAAAAAATCTAGTTTATCCCTGTATGTTCTTGACAGTTTCAAGCAACAAATTCCATTTGCTATAAAAACTCTTTTTATGACTTATATAGATATAAAGACAAAAAAAATCTAGTGTATTCCTGTATGTTCTTGGCAGTTTCAAGTGACAAATATTTGCCATAAAAACTCTCTTTATGACTTACATAGATATAGCATATATTCAATCCTGTGTTGTGAATCAAATGGGGGCCTATTTAGAGAGAAAACTTGTGAGCCATGCTAGCCAGCTGTTGGCCGGGTGACCTGGCTGATGTGTTGACAAGGGCGTGTACACAGGGAGAGGAACATCAGCTAGGTGCTTGGAGCAGGATTTCCTGACAGCACCATGTGAACTTGAGCAAGCACCCTGTGGGCCTGTTTTCTGATCTGAGAGGGATGGTCCTAAAACCTTCCTTCTCGTTCTGCTTTAGATTTCTAAGATGTAGAAGGCCCACACTCAGGCACTCTTTTGGAAACCTAACTCCTCTTTACGCAAGCACCATTTTGACTTTGGCTGTTTTCTAAGATGATAACAAAGACATTTCTGTGGCATAAACAGAAAACATACTTAAGAAGTAACAAATAGCTGTGTATGCTTTTTTAAACAGTAAGTTATATTCATTCCTATTCTAATTTTTGAGTATTGCTCATAGTACTTATGCTATTTAAAATAATTGCTTAAAAATCAGGCAGACTTGCTTGGTTAGTTATGGTAATTCAGAAGGGTTAAATAAATTAGCCCATAGAAACAGAATTTTTCATTTTCACCATTATACATAGAATCTTTCTCTTTCTGATATGACATTTAGATATGATAATAAGCTTGGCTATCTTTCAATAAAGAGCTATTAGAAAATTATAGAGTACTTTTGAAACTGGAAAATGTTATAATAATATTTCCCAATGAATCCTATCAGAATGAAATAATTTTTAAGTAGTGATTTAAATGGCAGCACAAATCAGTTTTGATACAATGAACATAATATACGTTACTAATTTACATTTTTAAATTGTTACTTGAAAAAGACACAATATAGAATTGGAGTGTGGCTGTTGCTCAGAGCTATTTGCATGGCTCACACCATTTGCCTTCACTGCATAAATTACAGGCGTTAGTCAGCTTTATAAAGTACATCCATCACGTCAGGCATCCAGCCTGCTCCCTGGTTTATGAAACATACAGAGATATGAAACAGGTGCCCTTGCTTTAGTCTGCACAATTGGAACAAGCAGTTTAGACCCTTTCAATCAGTTACTGATTGAGCACATTGGAAGTTGTGATCCCAATGTGCTTGAAAAGGAAATAAGACAGCTTTTGAAAAATATTGACTCTAAGGCAAGTTTAGGTTTAAGGGCTTGGAATAGTCAGGTCTAGTAACAATTGCCCAGCTGTTGTTTGTTTATATGGTGTAAAAAAAAATTTTAGCATAGTACGCCTGCTATGGTAATAAACTTGATTTATAGGACTGTCAATTTCATTCAAAGAATGTGTTTTCCTAAACCAGATTTTCTGCTCATCACATTAGTGTGGAAATTATTCATGTAGACTCAGAGTTTTCACACTCCAACCTGCTCACTTTATTATAAAAACAATTAAATGAGCAAGGAAGAATATGCTTTAGGTTGCCTATCACCTTTGCATTTCAAGTGAGCTCGAAAGTTTCCTGCAGTCTCAGTAAATGGCCACCCACATCTATGCGAACAGAGACCAAATGACAGATAGGAATTTGGGCAGTATAAACTAGGAGGCCATGTCAGTCTTTCTTCGGGAGACTCTTTTCACATAGGTAATATTAGTGTTTTCTTTGGCATTGACGTGAATATCAGAGTAATAATTTCACATGCTAGCACAAGTTGGGGAACAAGGAGGAAGTTAAAGAAAACAGGGCTACCAGAGAAGAAATGAATTATATTCATGCACATTTCAACCAATGGGAACGTATGCAAAATGGATCCATAAGGCTACATGACCCAGCGACAGCTAGCTGTCTTAGTTTGTGAAACAAGCTACAGTTTCCACATAATGAAAATACCACATAGCAATTCACATTTTAAGAAGACAAAACTGTAAAGACATGCCTATAATTATGATACCTCTCTTAATAAACACAAATGCATACTATTAACTATATCATGAAAAACAACTGCAGTGTTCAGGGTATGCTTTTTTTGGCTCATATTTTTAACTATTTATTTCATCTATATGCCACATGAGAGATCACAAAATTCAAAGTAAAGTACTTTTTTTTCTGGGAAAAGAATATGTGTACTTAAAAATCAGACATAATATTTAAAATCAGACACTATTTTTTTTTGTGTGTGTGAGCTAGAAAACCACTTTATTTGTTCTGGGGAGTTGTTCAGAATCTCCCTAGAACTTCTGGAACTGCTTCTTGGTGCCAGCAGCCTTGGTGACCTTGAGCACATTGAAGCATACTGTCTTGCTCAGGGGCCTGCACTCTCCCACAGTGACGATGTCGCCGATCTGTACATCCCTGAAACAGGGGGACATGTGCACAGACATGTTCTTGTGGCGCTTCTCAAAGCGATTGCACTTCCAGATGTAATGGAGGTAGTCCCTGCAGATGACAATGGTCCTCTGCATCTTCATCTTCGTCAGTCACCAGACAGGATCTGACCTCGGATGGAGACATTACCAGTGAAGGGGCATTTCTTGTCTATGTAGGTGCCCTCGATGGCCTCCTTGGGCGTCTTGAAGCCTAGACCGATGTTTTTGTAGTACTGAGGGAGTTTTTCCTTGCTGGTTTTTCCAAGCAGAACACGCTTCTTGTTTTGAAAGATAGTGCGCTGCTTTTGGTAATAAGCACGTTCCCGTCTGAATGTCTGCCATCTTCCCGGCAGCCTGAGAAAAAGAGAGGTGGACTCACTCCTGGGTTTCCTTATTTAAAATCAGATACTCTTAAGCAAATGCTTCTCTGTTGGACTGAAGGCAAAGCTTATCTATTTTACACAATTTTCCTTTTACATACATTGTTATTTACATACATTTCTATAATATTTTACTTTTAAATACTTTGTTTTTTTAATAATGTCAATATTCAAGTAAATAAAAAATAGGAAACTCATTTTATTAATTGTATCATAAGAATAATTTCTCATCCTGTAATTAGTGGACTAGTTTGGAATTGGATCATTGTTATCAGATATCATATTACATTATTTAATCCACATTACCAATTGCCTTCTAATGCACCAGTGTTTAGCTATCAATCTCCATCATGTAAATGTAATAACAGTTTCAGAAACAGTATGTCTTAATAGTTTTATTGATAAGCTTATTTTATAAGCCAGCCCTTTGCCATTAACTGTAGAAAGACCACAGCTGTCTATATTAACACAGGGTTTTCAACCTTAGCCCCATTTCAGGCTGGGTAATTCTAACATTTGAATGTAGGGAGACTATATAACGAACAGGGTGTTGAACCACCGACCTCTGTCTCCTGGATGTCAGTATTGTATCATAACCCTCAACTCCTGAGTCACAACAATACTTCTACACATTGCCAAATATACCCTGGGGAACAGGACAGAATGATAGGGTGAAACCCTGAAAATCTGTTATTAATTGATTTGGGGGAAATGACACTCCACTTCCAACAGAAATGATTACCTGTAGTGATAGTATCATACTTGTCAGAATTTTAAGACTTCATTTACAGCTTTAAAATGTATGATGGAATAATTAATTTGTTAGATTCTGGATCATCAGATACTGAATCTTTGGGTTTAAGATGTCAGCGCTGGTAGGTTAGCGGAAGCTAACCAAAAAACACTCATTTTGATTAAGTGCATTGTTAGCTGGCATTTTTTACATTGGCTATTACTTTTTGTATTCACTTCAAAATGTAATTACTTGTTATAATGCAATGAGTTTTCTTTACAGTCATATAATTTCTTGGGTTATAATTTCAAAACCTGGCATCATATTAAGAAAGAAAACATGGAAATAGATTTACATAAAAAGAACATTTGCTATTACATTGATAATATAATACCAATGCATATTGTGAAATTGCATGTATTACAAAATAGAATAGGCTACAGGCAAAAAGTAGAGGTGTTCAAGGGGACTGAAAAGGCACATATTTAATGAGCCTCTTCAAATATCACACACACACACACACACACACACACACACACACACACATTTTTGCATTATATGTTCTGTGAACATGGTTTGATTAACTTTTAGAAATAGAGGGTCTGGCCTTCTTTAGATCCCTTCTCCTGTGATAATGGCTAGCCATAGATTCCACCCGTACAATGCCATGCTATCATCCTGCTGCCTGCTGACATGATCTCAGTTCCTCATGTGCTTCTAAGAACAACATTCTGGCTGGTTTCACTTTCTTCTGATTGAAGAAACAGCTAGAAATTGCTGAAATTACTAGGCAGGCACAGCATCACCATTCCACGAGCCTCTGGCATCTATGTATCCTTTGATGCAGAACAGGGACAAGGTGAAATTTTTGTGTTAAAAAAAAATTGAGGATAACATAAGAATCCAAAAAGATCTCAAGGACAATAAGAAGTTAGTACTTGTCCCAGTTTCATTCTCTGTTGCTGTGGAAAAACAAAAACAAACAAACAAAAACCCTGGCAAAAGCAGCTTAAAGGAGAACGGATCTAATCTATTTGGTTCACAATTCTAGGTTACATTCCGTTACTGTTGGGAAATCAAGGCAGCAGGAACTTGAAGCCGTTAGCCACATCCTCAGTCAAAAGAGAATAAATGCATGCATTCTTGTGCTCAACTCACTTTCTCCACATTTAACAAGTTCAGGATTCCCAGTCTAAGGTGTGGGAACACCCACTTTAAGGCTGGGTTTTCCCATATCAGTTAATATAACCAAGATGATCCTTGAAGATAAGCCCACAGGTCAACCTACTGTAGATGATTGCATTGTCTCATTAAGATTCCTTTTCCAGGTGATTCTACACTGTGAACAGTCCACAGTTCACACTATCCATCACAGTACCCTGAGGGTTTGTTGGAAAACAGTAAAATCTTTTAGTGATTTTCAACTATGGGTTCTAATGAGTAGGACTCACTAAGATCATTTGGTGGATTTTCTTCAGCACTTACCCTGTTGTTGGATATGTGAGACACAGAAGTATTGCTTAGTGATTTTTTTCATCTCTATCTATCTTGTACACACATGTTTTCTCATGTATATATGTATGGGATGTATAGGACAAAAACTGATTTTGTCATGTGGATTAGAGTCAGAATGTTTAAAAAGCATATCGAAGGAACTAAGAGCAATGTCTCTTTCCCAATTCAGTTGTGATATTTGTTATAATTTCATTTTTTTTTACAAAGCAACCAATGTGTCCTGGCTAACTTTGTCTGTAATTTAACAACCACCTGGAGTTATCTGAGAATGGAGTCTCAGTTGAGGAATATCCCAGGTCAGGTAGGCCTGTGGGCATATCTGTTGGGTGGGGATTGTTTTTTGTTTTTTTTGTTTTGTTTTGTTTTGTTTTTGTTTTTGTTAACTGCTATAGTATGCCCCAGCCCACTGTGGGTGGCATCATTCCCTGGATAGATGGTCCTGTGCTATAGAAGAAAGCCACCTAAGCATAAGCATGTGAGCAAGCCTGCTACCATGCATCCTCATCTGTGGTTTCTGATAGTCTTCCTTGGCTATGGATGAGTTCTTGATTGGAAATAATGCTGTGCGCCATAGCAAACAGAGCTGGCTTCAAGTCCCTGCTTGAGTTTCTGTCCTGACTTCACTCAACGATAGGCTATAATCTGTGAGGTAAAATAGACCCTCCCTCCCCTGAGTTGCATTTGGTCATGATGTCTGTCACAGCAACAGAATGAATATTTTTTTCATTATGTACATTATCCAATGACTACATATTGTCCCCCATGCTTATTAGTTACTGTGGAGGACTGCAGAGATGAGTCAGTGGTTTAGAGCACACACTGCTCTTGCCTAGGACTGAAGTTCAGCTCATGTGCACAGATGTTCCAACTGCCTGTTAGCTCCCAAGGATCTGATGCCCTCTTCTGGCCTCTGCAGGCACTACCCCCACATACAGGCCTCCTTCCCCTCCCCCCATATACACATTAAAAATTAAGTAAAAATAAAACCTCGTTAAACATAGTTACCTTAAAAACATGTGGAATTGGATTAAAAATGAAGGATGTAGAAAGAAACTAAGAGGAAACAGTGGTACACATCTGTTTTGTAGATGTTTCTTGCTGATACATGTGGCCATTGTCATCTTAAGCCAGAGCAATAGTAACAATTTCATTATGAGGAGAACAGGATCACTAGAGTCACAAAGCTCTAGCAGCCTTCCACTTCCTAAGATTAACAATGCTGTAAGGAAAAGGGAGTCTTCCTCCAAGGTGTAGTTATTTGTAAACTTCCCTCTATTCATGTTCTTATTTATATGTAACCCCAATTAAACTTATTGGTTCACTTAGCTCAACTTGGGTAGAAGTGTTTCTTTTGTCGTTCATTGTCCTTTTTATGGTGGATGAATATAAGTAGACTGCCAAGTAACCTTCTTGTAACATGTTCCACTATCCTAAGTACATGTCCACCTAGCAATGGTCTGGTAGTGCCATCTCCATAATCAAAGAATGGAATGTCATTATTGTGAGGAATAAAGTAAGCTAATGCTTTAAAACTTAAAATGCAAAGCATGTATGTTGCTCAATTTGCTAAATGGTCTTTTAATAATAATAAAAAAAACCTGATGGAGATATTGGGGTAAATGCTGAAAGATCAGAGAGACAAAGAACAAGCCACTGCCACATCTTACCTCTGGGACTCCTCAGCCTGGAAAGGGTCAGTTCCTGTCTCCTCAAGCCTTATGTACCGTTCTCCACCCATCCATCACTTCCTAGTGCTGAGAATAATGGTATGTGTGCTTCCCAAGCAAAGGCATGAGATCTCAAGTGCTGGGATTAAAGGTGCAGAAAATCTTTTTCTGGATGGACAAGTTTTCTGGATGACTTGTCCTTTTTCTTCAGATGTCTCATTTGTCCAGTGGTCTTCAGATTCCTTAGCTTCATTCCCCTGAGACAAAAACAAAACTCTTCCCCAACCCTAACTTTGGGGAGTTTCCCTTTTCTAATCTTTTATCAATTTTGATTTATGGTTTCTCCTTAAATTTTTGTTTTATTTTCTAAAGGTATTCTATCATCCAGAGCCATATGGTTTCTTACAATAGGTATTAGGTTCTTTTTTTGGTTTTTCGAGACAGGGTTTCTCTGTGTAGCTTTGCATCTTTCCTGGAGCTCACTTGGTAGCCCAGGCTGGCCTCGAACTCACAGAGATCCGCCTGGCTCTGCCTCCCGAGTGCTGGGATTAAAGGTGTGCGCCAGGTTCTTTAATTGCTCTGAGAGGGAATTTCTTCCACAATGACAGGAAATGACACAACAGAATTTGACATGGGGGCCTGTAAGAAGCCCCTCAGGGAGTTTCCCAATAGCAAAGGCCAAGAATTACCTTGTCTGTCCCTTGTTTATCTACATTTTTCAATCCAATGTCTGCCTTTGCCACATCTTCTGCATAATCCAGAAGGGAGGGACATTCTGTTGGGATTATTCCTTGAAAAAACATTGTTTCTAGGAACACCCTGTTTACAGTCCCTCTTTAGGTGACCTTGCTTACCACAACTGAAACACTTGACATTATGATTTTTCTTCAAACCTCTAGAAATCGCTTCTTCTATCCAAGCATCATCATGATCATGAGATTCAATATTTATTGTATCTCAGATCCATTCCTCCAAGGGTGCTGATCTTGCCTTTTATGGCCTAACTACCCTTTTGCAATGTGCATTAGCATTTTTCAAAAGCCAGAGATTCAAATTTTATATGTCCAACTTCTAAATTTGTTATCATTCTATTTACTGCTGAAGTCAATCTTTGTAAGAAGTCAGTGAAGGTTTCTTTTGGGCCTTGTATAACTTTAGTAAATGACTCAATTTTCTTTCCTATTTCTTCAATTCTGTCCCAAGCATTCAAGGCTGCCACGTGACATAAAGCTAGGGTGTGGTCATCATATAAAGATTGTCTTTGTGTGTCAGCATAATTACCCTCTCCAAGTAGTTGATCTTGAGATATTTCAAGACCTCAAGCCCTCCTCCATTGTTCAGTAGTCTTAGCCTCATCCTTCTACCATGTTGTCCATTGTAATTTGGGACCAGCCTCTAAGACTGTTTTAACAGTCGTGAGGGATAATTCTATTACAAGTTGACCATGAGTTTAACATCTGCTTCACAAAAGATGAGTGGATGCCATATGAGACTATTCCTTTTTTGAATCACCTCAAATCTAACATTTGCACAGGAATCCAATCAGCTCTTATAGAGCCTTGAGGATATCTATCATCTGGCAGTTCCTGTAAAGTTACTGGATAGATTAAGGTTGACTATTTGAAAACCTTAGGCTGTTTCTCTGTAACCTTATAATGCAATGTTGAGATTTGTTCTCTTCTAAATTCTTCTGTTTGGGTCTGAATATCTCTATGATCTGATTTAACAGGTTTTTCTAAACCTTTATCTTGTCACCCATATTCACTAACTTTTTTAATGATAAAACAGAAATGATCAAAAATAATATTTATAATTGACATTACATAAATCCCATCAACATTAATTATCCTCTCATTTAATTGTTCCATTTTCAGAACATCAATCGTATTATCAAACAGAGAGAAAAGGGATTCCCTCACATGTAGCAGGCAAAAAGAATACAAAGTAGAAAATAAGTTCTCTCCCATTGTGAAACTTACCATCTAATTAAAAAATCCAACAATAACAATGAGAGCTGTGCTGCTATTTTGTCAGAGGGGAATGATGGAATGCTGTCTGAGCCCTTAGATGGGCATCTTTGTCACCCTAAGAATTTATCTATTTTTATCAAAACACTATTCTTTGTAAAGGAAAAAGGACTTTAAGCCAAGGAAGTATTTGTTCATGCCAATTTACTTATGAATATCTATTAATTTTTTTCATCTGTAATGTTATAAGGTGTGGTTGTTGACATCTTTAGAACAAGAACATTTTAAGCTTTATACTCAACTGTCCAGCCCCTGTAGGTATATGTTTGTGACAGGAAGAGCTGAATGTGGTCAAGAGTGTCATTTTCCTTAGACCTCTGAGGTCTTAGTGAACTGACTTGTTTCTCTTTGCCAGTTACTAATTGAAGTGACCATTGGTGGGCTTTCACATCATTTTAATGAATTACACTGGCAGGTTGAAGTTAGATTATGTTTACAAATGCAAGAATAACAAAAACAAACAAGTAACTCATCCTGCTTTGAGTACTGTCCCTGCATTTAGAGCCTGATCTTTAGTAATGCTGTGCCCACTGACATCCTTCAGAATATGAAACTTGAATCACTATAGATGCTTAGAATATGTATTTATTTCTGTATTTATTGGATTATAATGTCCATTTACTGTAAAATGTAGCATAATCCCTCACTTACAAAAACTCTCAACAACCAGAAAATTCAAATACTCCAAATTAGTTTTACTATAATGGACATTAATAATATTGAAGACTAGGAAAACCAAAAAAAAAAAAAAAAAAAGCCTATAGCCATCTAAACTATAAAATATCTCATTTGTATTCATTAATTCATTCTTTGAAGACTGGTTACTTATCCATATAACTTGTACAAAGCAAACAGCAGTAATTTAAATACTCAAATTATAAGAACAACTCAAATGTCAGAGAACCTGGAAAGTTCAAATGCCTTCTATTGAAACCAATTATAATATTATTGAGATAGGCAAATGTATTTTAGGGCATTCTGAAATGTTAAAATGTTATATAAATATAACATAATCCTGTTGACTTTTGACGATTATGATTTGCTCTAAAAATAATCATACATAGCTGTATGTTTTGATGTCTGTTGAGGCTCCTTTGTCACAGGGGCACTCCTGCAGAAACTCTGGAGGGTTGGTAAGCTGAGGCTGGTGTCCTGGTGTAGATCCCCCACTTCAGATTGCCTTGTTGCTTTTAAATGGTGCTGTGGAGCTTGCCTCTCTAGCTTTGGGTCTTTGAGCCTACAACCTGACTACATTTATGTTCAACTTTTTTCAACAAAAATTTGAAGAGGTTCAATGAGTCTTAAAATATTTTGTGCTTGACCACTTCACTTCCTGACACCTTAAGCTGATTTGGTTGATTAGGAGGTAGTAGCCTAACAGTTCTGTTTTGGTTTTTATTATTATTGTACATCCCGGCTGAGGTTTCCCTGTAGTGGGTAGCCATTCCAGCTTGGATCTGGAAGTTCCAACCCCCATTGAGACTCTGGCAACTGTCACGCCTACGAGCGGGGCGAGGAGGCGCCGGGGACCCGAGAGCTGGATGGGCCAGCGCTCGCTCTGGGCGCTCTCTCGGTGCCGGGACGCTGACCAGTGCAGATTGACTGTGTAGAGCTCCGGAGAACACCGCTGGACTGCATTACACCTTCCCCAGACCCTGCGACCTACCCATTACTTAATTTGTGAGTTTTGCCATTAAATAAATATCCTTTTAACTACGTGGAGTGGCCAAAATAATTTCTCCAATATTCCCCTCCCTTCTCTCCTCCCAGTTCTTCCCACCACTCCTCTCTGTTCCCACCCCCACCCCCAATCCACTCATCCTCCTTCATTTCTGTTCAGGAAAGGGCAGGTCTCTCATGAATTGACATCCATAAAAGCCCAGCAGTTTTATATGGTCTTGCATCAACCTTATGTTAAATGTTTTGAATCACAGTGGTGACTCCTGTCTGTCAGCTATCTCCTTGTGTTTTTAAATGATCACTATCCGTTTTCATCCTTCCTCCCATACCTGTATTAGCCGCATTTCTTCTCTTAAAAACTTTGACCTTATCAAGCAGAAATGTAATACACAGTCTTCTCTCAAAGTATTCCATCAAGACAGGAAGGCAGGCGTCTGCTCTACCCCTCTCCACTGATTACATTTGCAAATAATTGGTACCTTACTTCTTCTGTCTTGGTGAGAAGTGAGGTCTTTAAATTTTATTTTCTTGCAAATTTTGTATCATTATGAATTCATGGATTTTTATATTATAAGTATATTTTCGATGTATTCAGTAATTTTCTGGTTGAAGCTCCCTCGGGTTGGTTTGTTGCTTCCCCTTGACATGACTCATTAGTTGCTTTCTGGGTAATTTAAATGCAGCAGTAATTTAAATGCTCAAATTATGAGAACCACCCAAATGTCAGAGAATCTGGAAAATTCAAATGCCTCCAATTAAAACCAATTATACCATTATTGAGATAGGCAAATGTATCTAAAGCTTTTTCTGAAATGCTAAACTGTTATATGAATATAACATAACCCTTTTGTACTTATGTATTCTAAGGATTATGAATAAAGCAATGATTAATGTCAATAGTGGTGAACTATTGCTTTCTGCATAGAGATGATCTAGATTCTTCATGAGCTATTGCTCCCCTGGCCTTAACCAGTCATTTATCAAGGAACCCAGGTTACATCTATTCAGCAATGTTGCAACAGAGCTTTTTCATTTTTGAGCTTTTGAGTATATATAGATTACTTAACACAAGATGCTGTCTCTAGCCTTACCTCATTCCCACCTTGTTCCAAGATGGCAGCCCGCTAAGTTAGCAATGATATGTGTGATTAAGTCAGAAAAATTTCTTCATCAGTCATTTTAGGTTGGTTCTCTCACTGCCTTAAAGTGATATGTTATTTCAAGAGAGCTTGGCCAATGATACCAGTTAACTAAACATTTGTCAGAGACCAGTACCACTATAGACTGTGTTTTCTTAAGATGTTAAATATTTATAGAAAAAAAAGGATTTCCCCTTTTTCATTTTTTTGAGACAGGGTTTCACTGTGTAGTCCTGGCTGTCCTAGAACTCACTCTGTAGACCAGGCTAGCCTTGAACCCACAGTGATCCTCCTGCCTCTGCCTATGGACTATTGGGATTAAAGGGATGCATCACCACCATCCGTCTGCATTCTTTTTTTTTTTTTTTAATGTGGAGTTAGCTTGCATTAGTAATTGGTTTGCCATCTTAGGTTTTTATGAAACTATCAGTGATTTGTAGCAAATATAAAAGCCATATTGATCAGTCGCTTGTCTTATTCCTGACAAAATTCTTGACATAAGTAGCCTAAGTGGCTTCTCAGTCTATAGAACATAGTCCCCAGTAGCAGGGAAAGTATGGCAGTGGGAAAAAGAGGCTCCTAGTCAGTAAATCTATACTTAGGGAAACATCTAATACCTGAGCTCAGCTTGCTTTGTCTTTTTATTTAGGCCAGTACCACATCCCATGGGATGGTACTACCGATATTTAGGTTGGATCATCCCATCCGATAGCTGAATCTCAATAATCTATATACAGCCCTAGAAGCTTGTTTCTGTGGGGATCCTAAATTTCATCAGCTCAACAACCAATGAGCTAGAACACATGCACATGCGACAGTATTTATATTTCACCAAAGCAACTTGGCCCTCGGTCTGCTGAGGTAAAGACTTTGCCATAGCTTGTTGCTTGTGCTTTCATTTCCTCCTGTCTTTGCTGAAGTCTTTCTCTGTCTTTTCAGGGAGTTTCACGGTCCTTTCTCTTTGGTGCGACACGTATTGGACAGAAAGTTACAGCAGTTAGGTGATTGCTGTGGGATTCTCTGGGAGTGACAAAAAGTCCCTGTCTTCTCAGTCTGTTGCAAAAGTCTCTCTCTCTCTCTCTCTCTCTCTCTCTCTCTCTCTCTCTCTCTCTCTCTCTCTCTCTCTCTGGGGAGGGGAGGGGCGTTCATGTGGATATTCTAGTGAGTATGCACATATGTACACATGCATGAGGAGGTCCGAGGTAACCACAGGTGTTGTTCTCCAGGAGCTGTCTACCTTGTTCTGTCTCTCATCCAGATGTGGGGCTCACTGGACAGGCTAGGCAGGCAGGCCAGTGAGCTCGAGCTGTCCAGCTCTCTCACCACTCCCAGTTCCGGGATGACAAACACACTCGACTTTTTGACATGGGCAATGGGGATTGAACTCAGGTCCCTGTGTTTGCGTGGCAAACACTTTACTGACTGAGTTTTCTCCCCAGGTCCCTTCTGAAACGGCTTAAATATGTACAGAGGAGAGGTAAGTCTTCATTGCTAGAAACAAGCAGTAGAAACCCCCCCCCCCCATCCTGCAGAGATTCCAAAGCAGCTAAAGTAAAAACGATTCCTTCGCTGTAAATTATGGTTCTTAGGAAAGTAATCTATATGAAATAATGGTTATTTAGGCAAAGCTGCAAGCATGTTTATTGGCATTCCTCTAACCGCTCATACGTATTGAAGAATTACTTTTCTGCTCTACATGTGTGTATATCCAATGCCGAACTCTACTAATTTTGGATTTTTTGTTAAAGCTTAAAGTGAGTTTATCTAGAGTTAACAAATACCTGCTTTAAAGGTTCTTGCTGCTTCATATTTTTTTCAGCAGAAATTTCAAACCGTTTCATAAAACATACAAAAGAAAACCAACTTCCCTCTGAGTCTCACCACCAAATAACCAAATAACCAAATCTCCACGGAAAGGTTGAAGGTCATCTAGCTAGAAATAGAATTTCCTGCTTTTAAAAGATTATCCACTGCTCTGTAATACATGTGAGAGGCCACTGTCCACATTCTTATCTGCATGAAGAACTGGTACTCCTGTAGAAAAACAACCCAATCAGCTTCCATCCAAAATGGATATGTTCTACCATTTTGGTCCTTCTCTACAGTTCCCATGGAAACAAGATGGTTATGCCAATGAGGAAGGGGGAAAGGTGACTGCTGTTAAAATGTAATGATCACAGACTAAATACTTAGGATTAGAAAGTACTTTAAATTAATAGGATTAATTTTGAGCTATTTAAGTATTAGACAAAATTAAATATGTGCTATTAATATTAATAGTGATATTAACAGTAATAATGATTTGATTGCTATTGCTTCCTTAAAGTTTGCAGTTATATGGTCTTTGTCTCTTTGCCTTTAAAATATAAAACTTACTACTGAAACATTTAGTTGATGAAACTCATTATAGGAAAAAAAGTGAGTTACACAGCTATCAGTGCTCATAAATTAGAAAAATCGTTATTTTATATCTACTGATAATTTTATAGCATAAAATCATATTCAGGTAATGATATTTTTCATTTTTAAAGTGGAAATGTGACAGTACCAACTATCCGGAAGTGTCAGACATGTGATGAAGGTAATAAAATGGAATATTTTAATGTATGAGCCAATTAATGTGAAATAATTATCAGGTTATCCTGAGGGGGTTCCTTAAGGGGACACTTATCATAATAAATTACAGCAGGTCTCATCTGCTTCAAAGTGAACGTATGTAAAGCACCAATTTAACAATTAGTTTAAATGAAAGAGAAATATTCTGCTAAAATTAATGTTTAAATAGCTTTGTGATGACAAAGTAGATTACACCACAGATATCTTTGGCCTCATAACTATTATCAATGGCACAAAATGAGAAAAAGACAGGTATAGTAGCATCCACCAGTAACACTAGCACTGCAGGTTATGAGGCAAGAGGACTGTGAGTCTGAGGCCATCACAGGGTTTACAGAGAGCTCTTTCTCTCTCTCTCTCTCTCTCTCTCTCTCTCTCTCTCTCTCTCTCTCTCTCTCTCTCTCAGTATAGGGTATCTATCTGTAGTCCAGACTAGCCTGGAATTCACTATGTAGCCCAGGCTGGCTCCAGACTCTCTGTTGTTTTCCCATCTTAGTTTCCCAATTGCTGGCTTTACAGTCGGCTGTTTCCCCTCAAAGGTATTCTTAGAAGCCTGCCACCTATTGGTTGTCACCTTTCTACACTGACCTAAGTCTTCTAAAGTTTTTTAAATTTTGTTATATTTTGTTGATCACTCTGAAATAATAGCTTGCATATCAAGCTCATTCTTATTGGCTTCTAATTGTAGAGTGTCTGAATGATAACTAGTTTTTACATTTAATTTGTCAATAATTGACTAAGTAATTAAATTTAATGAATTGATTGCCATAGTGAGAGCATCTACACTGAAAATTGACAGCCACTCAGATATTTGTTAATCGCTAGGAGTTTTCACACATATGTACCAGGAATGGCAGGGGAAAGTTCATCCCCTTGGTTCTCAAAGTTCAAGTAAAAACTGAAGAGAAAATGAAAATTCACCTTAATTGTGATGTATTAAACCTCTGGTTCAACATATGAACAAAGTAAATTTGGGCTCATGTTTGAATCTTGCTTTTGTTAACATCTTCATTGACTGAAAGATGTTTTCAGCAAATCTGTAGTCCAAAACAAAGGTCTTATTCCCTGGAAAGTATCACAAACTTATGAAGAGAAAATATTGCATAAAATGGAGTTAGAGATGAAGTTAGTTAAAATATAAATTTTAAAAACAAGGTTCACCAGCTTGCATGGAAGACATCTGATGCCCATATATTTGCCAGCAAGTAAAGATATTCATTTTGTTTTGATAAAAACAAGAGTTGGGGGATTGTCTAAAGAGACTCCAGGCTGTGTGAATTAGAAGTTGACTTGCTAAGGCAACACTGTGCTTCAGCAGAGGTAGAGCTGGAGCACTGGGGATCCTGGGCAGATGGGCTTTATGAGGAGTAAGCAATAGTAATATAAATAAAGCTTCCTCTATATAAGAACTTCAAAATACGTTATATGAGTGATTCAATATTTAAACCTTCTTTGAAATAATTATGAAAGTATGATTTTATATAACTATGTGATTGATGCTAATTAAAATACACAACACACTGATCGAATAAAGCGTTTGTAAAACTGTACCTCTAGGTGTACAGACATTTTAGACAATAAAAATAACAGGAAACACAAAGAGCAGATATTGTGCATGTGCTTATCTTGTGCAACCTCACTACAATGTGTCAGGAATGCATCTTTGTCATTTCTATTTTATTGGTAAAGAAACAGGCACAGTTAGATAATCTCCCCTGCTTGCCCAGCTGGCAAGTGAGGCCATTTTTGATAAGTGTCTAAGAGTCGTGGGTAATTCATCACACAATTAAGTCATTATGAATCAAGAATTAGGGCACTTCTTGTACTTCTCCCAGTATCAACAGGGAAATGGTTTCTGGACATGTGTTTCATTATGTCGGGGTGTGCTGCAGAGCAGCAGACAGAATTTCAGAGGGCAGTTTGGAAGAGTTTCTTTCAATTAGCATATATTTTATCATTCTTTTATGTAAATTTTAAACAAGGTGATAGGAGAAGGACAAAATTATTTACCTGCCTTTTAAAGCAACACTTTTCGTAGTGTGCAGATTGTAATCTTTATAAATACAAGTTATACACATAGGAACCTATCATATACGAATGCTTTTAGGTATACCAAAAGTTTATAGTTTCCCAAGACAGCACTAATCAACTTACCAATTACATTGATATTTAAACAATTTTGTTTTACAAGTAGAGTGATGAATTAAAAAATAATGCAGGTGTTTTCTTTTGTGGATGTATGGGAAGTATCCCAAGGGTCGAGAAGGATACTTGACTTTAGAGGTAAGAGCAACATCAGTTAGGTGAACTTTGTTTCTAATCCTTGAATGGTTAAAGGAGCAAATTACACAATACTTCAATAGCAGGTCAGCAGGGGAAGCTCATGAGCTAAGCCAATCCAGAATCTTTCCTGCTGCTTCTTCGATAAAGTTAATACCCCCTGAAGCAAAAATAAGTTGTTTGCTGTTTAGGGTTTTATTGTTGAGAGCAAAAAGATGCTGTTTGCCATATCTGAGTAGAACTGAAGGATCTGATCATGCCACCCTCTCTCCAGGTAAGGAGTTTCCAGAAATCATTTCAGAAGTATCAAAACCATGCTACAATACACATATCCCTTGCACTCAACATTTTAGTCTTTGCCTCCTACAGCTTTAAAATGAACGGTTTCTTTTTTCTTTTTTCTTTTTTTATGTTTATTTATTATGTGTACAGTGTTCTGCCTACATGCCAGAAGAGGGCACCAGATCTCATTACAGATGGTTGTGAGCCACCATGTGGTTGCTGGGAATAGAACTCAGGACCTCTGGAGGGGCAGCCAGTGCTCTTAACCTCTGAGCCATCTCTCCAGCCCCAAGAGCAGTTTTCTTAAATGTGATACTTTTCCTCTAAAATTTTCACTAAAAATCCCAAACTACAAAGTGACAGATTGCCATTGAAATTCTATGACATTTTACAAATAGGTTTAAGGATTATCTGGATGTTAAGACATTTTGCATATTTGTTAGTAAACTTGAGTATTGGGGATTAAGCCGCCCTCAAACTTCTAAACTGAGCCTGCTTATGAGTTAATCTCTAGAGGTGCAAAAGAGCTGGAGCCCTTTCCTTGCATTTGTGATGCATGCATTCCACCCTTGCATGAGTGATAAGCTCATGTTGAACTTCAACTATAGCCTGGATAAAAATAAGCAGACATGCCAGCTAACAACAAGACTCTACCTAATGACTGTATCACTCATTGTTTCAAAGCATATTTTGATATAATCAGGATAAAGTTAACAGAAAAGTAACATGTACACATGTCATTGTGTCCTCGAATGGCAATAGATACAGCTTCATCAGGTAAGAGAAGAACTTCCAAATACAAGCTACCGCCTGAACTTGAAATGGCCGTATCACCAAGTCACACATTATTTCTGGTTGTTTTCCTTGCTAAACACCAGCATGATGTGGTTAATCCATTTGACAACCTTTAAGACCTCCAATATCAGGTGGTCACACTGAGTCAATGTATTAAATTCATAGAGCTTTGGAGGTCAAAGAGAGATCTCCAGCGTGGGCTCTGTCACTGTACAGACAAGGAGGCCCTAGTGACATGGATTCAGCTGCTAGACTTTATAGAAACTCAAGAAGTATGGCTTTTGAATATTATTACATATGTGCATGAAATGCAGAACTACTGCCAAAGCTTCTCATTAGTGAGAGGTACCTTGGAATGCTTAATGAAACTTCCTGGCCTCTGGGGTACCTCAGTCCCAGCTCGGAGCACTGAGGCAGGTGATGTACAACCTACTACACAGACAAGAGGTTCAGATTTCATGTCGACCACCTGGGAGTTCACAAGCCACAGGGTCTCATCACTCACACCGGATCATCTTTGAGTTCGATTCTATTCACATAACTCTGATGGAACACAAACACAATGTTTTAAATATTCAAATTGTTTAGCATATTTCATCGATTGTCTCTTGTGTCTCAGTTACTTTGTCATTTTCCAGACAGATACACATTAAAACTTGAACAGCTGTAGTTTGCAATTTTGATATAATAAATTTGAAATTTGCATCTCTTAAGGGTGTAATTACTTGCTTTAATTGCCATGCAACTTGATAAATATTTGTACCATGGAAAGAAGTCATTTGTTTGAGGACTTCATTAATGACTGATATATACATAGTTTTATGACCAAAGATTCCAAAAGTGAGTCAACGAAATCGTGTTATAATGACACACAATGTATTCTGACTGAACAGAAAGGAAAAATAATTCTGTAATGTCTGATAACAAGTTTAGGAAAGTAGAGACAGTGAGTGGACACAGCTAAGAAAATATATAATAATTTAAATGATAATAGGAGTGTTTTTGCTATTGTATTCACATCCCATAGTCTACATAACAAACCACAACAGGCAGACTGTTTTAAGAGAAAGCTGTTCTCTCCCAGATGAATGCCCAGAGATAAGGAATACCATTTGGCCAAGTTCCCAAGCAGACCACACTCTGGCTTCTAGAGAAGAATGCACTGCTTTCCCCCTCCGGATTCTGATGGTTTCTGGCTTTCCGTGGTTTATGGCCACTTCAGTCCAGTCTTCACCTCTTTTTTCACTTGGTTTTTTGTTGCAGGGTGCATATGTATCGTCTTTTTTTCCTTTTTCTTAACTCTGTCCCAGTCCTGCTTCCAATATTTCCTTCTTTGACTCAAGACAAAGTAGCAATTTTGTTCCATAACATTATCAAGTATCTATCCCTGCACCATATCCTGACATTTTGGGTTTTATAAGCTACTTACTACATCTATCATTTTCTGGGTAAGTGTAGAATGAAAATTCTCTTTGATATCTTAGAGAAAAAAGGTACTAGACATTGTCTTGTTTTGTGGTTTCTATTGCTGTGATAAAATGCTATGACCAAAAGCAAGTTGGAGGGGAAGATTTTTATTTCATCTTACCGTTTGTGGTCGGTTTTTCGTTGAAGGAAGTCAGGACAGGAACCTGGATGCAGGAGCTGACGCAGAGGCCATGGATGGGTGCTGCTTACTGGCTTGCTTCCCCTGGATTATTCAGCCTGCTTTCTTATAGAACCCAGGACTATCAGCCCAGGGATGATACCACCCACAGTGATCTGCGTCCTCCAACATAAATCATCAATCAAGAAAATGCACCTCAGGCTTGCCCAGAGACCTAGATAGTGGAAGCATTTTCTCAGTTGAGGTTACCTTCTCCAAAACAACTCTAATTTCTGTCAAGTTGACATAAAACTAACCAGCACAACTCTACATCTCAAAAATTCATCTTGCCTGTTACTCAAAGTCTATACCTGCTACACCCTATAAATAGACCATCTGTACTTGATGGCCTGAAGTAGAAAATTCCAAAGCCCCTTGAAACAGACATGCTCCACGGTCTTCCTGTATTTGTTTTAGTTTAGGAAACATGCCCAGTGATGGTTTGCGTTTCTTCTCCTGCTGTGATCTACAGAGATCTGAATGGGAACAGCTAGCCCCATCAGACCCAGGTGGTGCAGAACTGAGAGTGCTATAGAAGGGGTTGTGAAATAGCCCACCATTCTAAATTCTTAGCCCTGACTCCTCACTAGAGTCACTCCATGTCCCCAATGAAGTCACACCTCTCTCCAAATAAACATTACCTGACACCCACAGGGAGCACTCCTTGGGCCCTTGTAGTGGCTGCAGACCCTGGGGAGGCAGGAAGTGTCTGTGCTGAGTCTGAACTCTCCTCTTATGCCTCATTCACATCAGGTTGGTCCTGTGGGATGAGTTCACTTCGTTTGCGTGGTGATCTTGATCAGGTAGAAGATTAGAAGTAGGAAAATTACCAAAACCTTTTCTTAGACTTCTCAAGAACCTGTGTAAAACCTGAAGGTCATGAAAGGCTACTTGGGATTCATGAGTAGATAGATCTTTCCATGTAGTTAATTGGAGCTGGGCCTGGCAGCGCAGACCTAAATCTCAGCTGCTCTCAAGTTGAACAGAATTATCACACGTTGAAGACTTGCCTAGTTGTAGTGATATTATGTTCCCCAATATATTATTTACCCTAATAAAGAACAGCCACTAGATATAGAGGCCAGAAAATGGTGGCACACACACCTTTAATCCTAGCATTCCGAAGGCAGAGATCCTTCTGGATCTCTGAGTTCAAAGCCACAATGGAAACAGCCAGGTATGGTGACACATGCCTTTAATCCCAGGAAGTGATGGCAGAAAGCAGACAGGTATATAAGGCGTGAAAACCAGGAATTAGAGCCTGGTTAAGCTTTTAGGCTTTTGAGCACCAGTTCAGCTGAGATCAGAGGACTCAGAGGCTTCCAGTCTGAGGAAACAGGACCAGTAGAGGAATTAGCAAGGTGAGGTTAGCTGTGGCCTGTTCTATCTCTCTGATCTTTCAGTATTCACCCCAATACCTGGCTCTGGGTTTGTTTTATTAATAAGACCTAACAATTCATGCTACACCTAGTCTATAGAACATGTTCAGGGCAAATCTGGACAACCTAGTGAGTCTTGTCTCAAAAGAAAAAGTGAAGAGAGGGTCAGAGATACAGCTCACTGGCAGAGAACACTTGCCTACCATGTCAAAGGCTCACTGTTAATTTGAACTGGAACTTGATTTGTGTCGGCCTCTGAACTAATGAATCCTTCTATCTCTATTTCTTCCAATTTCAATTTTTTTATTTCAATTATTCAATCCTTTGAGCTAGGATGTGTTGTTGTTGTTGTTGTTTCTATTACTATTATTATTCCAGAGAAGAAATCTGAGCTCAGAGGGATAAGGTGCCTGTTGGTGGCTGTGGGGTTAATTGCTACATTGTAAGTCAGCAACAGAGTCAGCTTCAACCTCCAGGACATGTCTTTACAAGGCTATTTCTTATAGACTTGGTTTTCAATTGGAAAATACACTGGAATAGCTCGATTTCAGTGTGAAAAGTATCCCTTGTTCGTAATTCAACTGGAAGATACTCAGAAAAAGAAAGGCATCATATATAGCATATATATGTGTGTATATATACACATATATATGCATACATATGTTAGTTAAAAAATAATGGCTTTCCTTATGGCATTTTCCTAGATGTCCTTATACTTTGTTCTTATTCACATCTGTTCTCTACTGCCATTCCCATTTGCCCCCCTCTTGCTGGTTCCCTTCGTCTTTCCAAATATTCACCCTTTCTACTTAATATATCATATTACTCCCTCTCTTTTTCCCTTCTTCTCAGCCCTCCTTAAAAGCAACACTGTTCCCTAGTTTTAAAATTGCCTGAGTTCTCAGACATTTAGACAGCCGAGTTCATCTTCAAGTCAGCATTATCAAATCCCCCTCTGAGCAACGGAAGCAAATTTACAACTACTCAGAGCTAACACTGGGCCACTTAGGCACATTAGTGTTCTATGGGGAGTGTCAAGTGACCTTGGATGAAATTGCAGAAAGATGATCCTTAAGGCAAAGGCAAGTGTAGTAGCAAATTACTCTTGCCCTAAAGGCACTTCTGTATTTTGTTCCTATTTGGTTAAAAAAAATATATTGACAGGGCTTATTCTTGTAATGGCTTCTTTTAAATTATGATTACAGAGTTTATGTATTCTGAATAATTTATATTACAGATGTCTGTATGTGCATCTCTCCTGGAGAATCTGACCACAGCTAAATTGCTAGACTCCCAGTGAAATCATGTCTCTCTCTAAAGCATCTGAGTCTGTTATTGTGCTAAGGTCTTCCAATAGTTTATCACTTTTTTATTCAGTTTGGCTTATTTTTCTTTACAAATTTTCAGGAGTAAAAAAAATATATGCTTGATCAAGAGACAAAACATGTATTAAGATATTTTTTCCAACCATGCTGTTATTTTAATAAAAGCCCCAATTAAGAAAAAAGTTTGATCCAGGTGGGTAGCTCACTCTGTAACTTATGTTTACCAGACCAGTACAAGGACCTGAGTTCTGCCTCCAGAACCTATTTTTTTTATTTATTTACTTTTATGTTTATGGGTGTTTTGGGTGCATTGTATAATCTATGCACCATGTGTGTGCAGTGACTATGGAGGTAAAAAAGGTCATTGGATCCCTTGGGAGCTGCTATGTCGGTGCTGGGAATGGAACCTGGGTCCTCTAAAAGGGCAGCCAGTGCCCTTTGGGGGGGGGGAGCTGGGTGCTGTAGAATGTGTTTAGAATCACCTTAGTGCCAGTGTGGTAGAGACAGGTAGATCCCTGACTAACCCGTCTATCCTGCTTGTCAAGTTCCAGTAAGAGTCCTGACTTCAGAAAACAGGGTGAAGGATAACTAAAGAAATAGGCACAAGGTGGGTCTCTGACCTCCATGCTCATACATACACAAATACACAGGCCTGAGTCGATCTAAAGAGCTATGCACAAGGTGGGTCTCTGACCTCCATGTTCGTGCCCCTGAATACACACATGTGCACACATATGTGCATGTGCACAAACACACACACACACACACACACACACACATAGAGAGAGAGAGATAAAGAGACAGATAGAGAGAGAGAGAGAGAGAGAGAGAGAGAGAGAGAGAGAGAGAGATTTTCTGACAGTACCAAGTGGGGCAGTACAGGAACAAGGGTTCATTGAATTATTTCGTGTGTATGTCTTCTCTTTCAGGTGCTAAGATGGAACTGTGTACCTCATATATCCTCTATGAGAATATAAATGCTCTATGATGAGCTGCATCTCAGCCACACAGGCTCTGCAGGCCCACCACACTCTGTTGTAGCACAGCGGCAGCTACAGCCAGTGTTTTAAGAATTGAGAGAAGCTGTGTTTAATAAAACTTTATTTATGAGGCTCCAAACTTGGATTTTTTATAATCTTCAAGTGTCACAAAGCATTGTCTCCCCGCCCCTCTTGCATATCAGGATGTGATAACTGTTCTTAGCTTATTGATCACACAAAACTGACTCACCCTGGCTCATCCTGTAGTTTACTCATCTTTTCCCCAGAATATTGTAGACCTCATTCAGTTACTATGAAAAATAATGAAAGTGGTTTTCCAAGAAATTTCTCAGCAAGTAGAGAAGAGAGGAACAAGAATAACAGGATTTTAGAATCCTTTTCACAGATAAGATTTGCTCTTGACCAATATTTTTTAGAATTTATTTTATCCAGCTCAAGTTTATTTAAAATTGGAATCTAGATTTTTTTTAACCTACTTCTCTCCTAATCCTCTAGTTTCGTTGCTAGTAGTACCACCTTTTCTCTTTCTTTCCCCTCATCTCAAGCCCATTACCAGGTATATACGTGTGTGGCCCCCTATGACACCCTCTCCCCATTCCTCTCTGTTCCTCAACAATGCATTTTCTCCAAATCAGATATGTGACGATGCCACACATACTAAGTGTGATGATGTCACACATGCTAAGTATGATAGGGCCATACATACTAACTGTGTTCTTGGGCAAGTTAACCAATATCGTTCAGACTCAGTTCCTTGTCTGCAAATGGGAAAAGCAAGCATCTTCGCTTTGTGCTTTGATGTTAAGCATTTGCCACAAGCCCTATCGTAGGACATGGGCTTACTTAGCAGCGGCTGCTGTGTTTCATCCTGGCTGTCGTCTTCACTGTTGCTTCTCTAGTTAAAACGGGTTACAGCTTGCAGTTAGAATGTGATCAAAATGCCTTTTCCTCTTAAGCTGGTAGCATCTGCCTGCCCCTCCTTCCTGCATTAGCGTTGATACTTTTTACTCTCTGGTACCTGATCTTCCCTCAGCTCCTCACACACTCTATAAACCCTTAGCACCATGACAGCTGTTACCACTACTCTTCAGATAACTATATTCTTGTCCTCGGTATGTGCTCCAAGAAGCCTACCCCAATGATTCATTGTAAAACCATTCCCCACAAATTTACACCAGTTCAATCACAGAAGTCTCCTCATGTCCTTTATAACAGTTCCCAAAGTGGGTTATTAATTTGGAGATATACTTGTGTTTTCTTGCTAGAATGTGAACTGTAGGAGAAATATATAGTTTATTCCTATTTCTTTGACTACTCTTTGCAAATAGTACACTTCAACAAATACTTATTGACCAAAACAAAGAAAGATAAAAGTTCAGAGCCATCATCCAATTGTATCAGGACTAATATATAATTACTGAAATTCAACAAGTGAGCTCAGACATTCTTGGGAATGGACATGGAAGTAAGGGCATATTTTGCCATGTAGTCCAGGCTTGCCTGGAACTCATTATATAGCCAAGACTGACCTTGAGCTTATGACCTTCATGCTCCAGTCTCTCAAGCACCTCCGCCTTTTATGTTTCAGGATTACATATGTGCATCAACACACCTGGAAAGCTCATTCTGTCCATTTAGGCTAAAAGAATGTATTAAGAGGCTTCTGAATTAGGCATGAATGAAGTATAAAGGAATAAAGAGGTTTGGTAATTGTTTTCAAGAAGTTTGTGGCATGATTGCATAAGTTTTTCTCTTAAAAGCATACATCAAAATACTATCAATAACAATGTATTTCTTTCCCTCAAGTATTATCTGTCTTTTTGACTAAAACATTGTTCATAGAAAAACATGTCTAACTATTGCCATCTCATATCTAATTGACATGTGTAAAACACATGCCAACTACTACACAAAGAAATGAGATTCTACTTTTTTTTCTCCTTCTATACCTTATGTTTAGCAGAATGGAACAAGTGTCACCCAAATCATTTACTGGAATTCTCTTTCAACACTCATATGAGCCGTCTTGGAAGTTTTGCACAGTAGTTGGTCTGGTTCACTTCTATTTGGACCACAGTCTCCATTGGGATGCATACTGGGCTCAACACACTGAAAAGTCTCCAATAGAACAGAGCTTCTGTCTGACACAGTGCACTTCCCAAGTCCAGGGACTGTACAGACAGGTTCAAAGGGTCAGATTATTTGCTACTTACTCAAGTAAATACATTTCTGTTCACAAACGAGCTCAACCTGCATACCCTAAAGATAGGTCTTTTTCAGGCTCCTGTCTCCTTTACACTTGCAGTGGTTGTTTTAATCACCAGCTGTTTAATTACAGGATGCATCTGTAAGCTCAAGCCTCACTTGGTTATCTATTTCCATTTAAGTTGTGTACTTAACATCTAGAAACTGCTGCAATCAAAGGTATGATAACAAGTGATGCTGGGTCAGCCATGAATGTGCAGTGGATGGGTTTACTCTGATATCGACAGTCTTCCACTGAATTATCTTCATTAAACTTTTGAAATTAAGTAGTTTTAAAGCCCCCAAATATATGGGTGCTTTTAAATTACTTTGGTGCATATATACAACACACACAAAACAAAAAAAAATAAAAAAAAAATATAATATATATATGCATAAAGAAAAAGAAAACATTCCAATAACTGATTAGTGAAGTAGGATAGAAATAATGAACAAAGGTCTAAAAACTGGAAGATACAGATACATGTATCAAGTCTGCTAGCATAAGTTCTGTGCAGCTTTACACCTCTGAAGAATGTATTTGTGGCCAAAAATAAAACCCTTTTCAAGATTAGAAATGTCCTTAAATATTGTATTTCTAAAGCTCTGAGTTGCTGACTATTTTGGTACGTACTGACAGTGTGTTTCAGCCTGAATCAACTCTTGTCTATTTGATACTGTATTCACCACTGCCACAACACCACATCACTGTATCACCTCCACAACACTACCACCACCACACCACCACCACTACTACAACCACCACAACACCATCACCACCACAACCACTCCAACACCACCACTACCACAACAACACACCACCACACCACCACCACCATAACATCACCACCACCACCACAACACTACTACCTCCACCACCACAACACCATCACCACCACCACCACTAGCACCACCACACCACAACAACAACACTATCACCGCCACAACCACTCCAACACCACCACACCACCATCACTACAACACAACAACAACACACCACTACCATCACAAGCACTCCACCATTACCACTACCACACCACCACATCACCACCACCACCATCACCACACCACCACTCCACACCACACCACCTCCACCACCACCACCACCACTACAGATTTTTATCAATATCAGGAAGAGGAATAGACATGGGAACTTAAAGCAAATTACATTTCCAAATAGCCAGCTATTAATTATATTCACTGTAATCAGGTACTTTGTAACATGCAAAGAAATAGAATTTACACCTAGCTCCCAAGAAGCTTAACTTAAAATGCAAAATGAATTGACAACAAATGTGTGCTTTTCAAATATATCAAAACTTAGCAAATATTCCCCTCTGATAATGTTTGCTGAAAATGCTATCTCTCATTATAACACTAAGTTCTTACACAGAGTTAGCAGAAACCATTACTATATTTTAAAGATGCTCAAGGTAAAGAAAATCTTTATGGTCAACCTGTGGAAGGGTCTCCCGCCATACCTTCAATGCAGATATAAAAGCGTATATGCACCCAGTGCAGAGACAAACCTAATAACTGCTTTGTAACTCATCGGAGAGAAATATTTTTTCCCATTAAACAGGGGAAGCGGGAGTGAGGAGGTGCCCAGGGATCCAGGGATCTAGGTGCAAGTTCACCAGCTTGCTTCTACAGTGAAATTCTCAATGCAGGAATAAAAGAAAGACACAAACTTAATCCTGAGAGGTGGGAGGAGGAACAGGCCATGTAAAGAGCAGAGGCAATTTGAGTTGTTTTTAGGGCTCATGCAATGGACCTGTAAGTGAATTTTAAATGGCTCGCTGTATTTAAATACTCTGTACCTCAGCACCCAGACTAAACAAATACATGCTGCAGTAAGCACAGTAAGGTGACAAGGTAATTTCAGAAATATCTACACCATTCACTATTAGGCAGATGATATAATTAAAGCAAGTTCTGTCTCAAATATTTATAAATAACACTCCCTGGGCACTTTAAATGGAAAACAAACATATGCTCAATGCATGTACAAAAATACCTTCTTAGAAAGTCAAGTTTATATATTTCAAATTCTGACGAACATCCAAAATATGGAATCAACTTGCTTTTTTTTTTTTTTTTCCGTTTGGCAATCCACAATCCTCATTTATGGATCCACTCCAGTATACCAGGCATTCTGCTAGTGATTGAGACACTAAAATGAATTACATACCCCTTTCCAGCTCCTGGAGTTCCCACTGTATATAGGAGAATGGATACATAAATACCCCATATCCTGACACCCCAAAGCACTTCAGCAGAGAGGAGATAAGTGTTCTGCCTGGGAGAAAAGAAGACGGAGAGTAATAACTTCAAGATGTACCCTAGATGTATGTCTCCTAGTCTTCTCTTTTGCAGCAAAACCCGTAATGACACGAACTTGCATCAGTAGAACAGAGTGTGTCAGGAGAGACACAGGTTCATAAAATGAAGTCACTAATTTTTACCAGTCTGCAGTTTCTTTACCTGCAAGATGGAGACCATGCCCACATGCATGTACACCTCCTTCAGAATTTAGACAAAGATCAAATAAGAATATTTTATAAATGGCCTTTTTTTTACAGTGGCCAATGTATAGTGAATACACTTATATTTAATATTAGAAACCATCTTTATTTCTATATAAATAACAATCAAAATTACATACAGATGACGTTCAGGAATTGTTAAGAATTCATGTGAAACTAAAGCATAAAATTTTAGTAGGGAAGCTAGACTGCCCAGTCGTTTGATGCTCCCAGAGTTCCAATTCAGTACAAATGCCTTTAGGCACTCAGTTTAACTCACCTCATGTTTTAGAAAATTTATAATATAAATAATAGGAAGACAGTATGAGTTAGGTGATAAATCAGGAAGTCTTTCACTGAGGCAGCAACTTCTGTTATGAGAGTTATATATTCCTTTTAATACATATTTTAAGAATATTTGCCTGGGTGCCTCCCAAACAGTTCGAGCCAAACAACCGTCTTCCATATCCAGAGGGTCCCTGGTCTATGGGCAGGTTTCTGGGAATATGGTACCTGTGGTGTGATGCCTTGCACAGCCTTGGTGCAGTGGGAAGGGGCTTGGACCTGCCTAGGCTCAGTGTGCTGGGCTCTGCTGACTCCCCATGGGAGACCTCGATTTGGGGGGTGTGGGGATGCAGGGTGACTTGGGAAAGAAGGCTGGGGGTTGGGAGGAGGAAGGAGGGGGGATCTGTGGATGGTATGTGGAGTGAGTAGAAAATTTCTTAATAAAGAAAAGGGAAAAAAGAATATTTGCATAATGTATATGATCTTATGTTAGATTGAATATAAAATTTTATTTTTTAATGCAATTTTGAAGATGCAAATTTCAAGATATTCTAAATACCATTCTAAATACAAAGCTTATGTGCAGTTGACTCTCCTGATGTCTCCTATGCTAAGTGAGGGATACAGGCATTTAGACAGTTACAGTAGTAAGAACGTGAAACAGTTGTCTTCTGTATCTCTTTCCTCAATCACTTTAGAATTGTCTCTCTTCACCACAGGAAAATAGCTTGATATCTATTGGTAGTAGCCATACATCCATGTTTTTCAGATGAAAATAATTGTCTTACTCCATTTTGAAATTATGTATTTCAGTGGATAACCTTAGAACACAAAAGATACGTGAGAGGAGAATGAATATATTAAATTCATTTCCACAGTAGAGGGAAGTAGTGAGATAATTTTGGGTTGGATCTTATGTGTAATATCATCAACCAAAACACATGGATGACAGAGTAGGTACTGAATACTTACGTATCTAAAGGTGCAAATGTAATATCCGATTGGACATCTTCAGGATGAATAAAATTCTATCAGGCTCAACATTGAGACAAATCTTGTGCTTTTGTTCCCTCTAGTGGTAGTTTTTGGAAAGTCAACTCATCATTATAGACTCATGAAAGGCAGCAGCAGGTCAAGAAAACAGCATAGGAAATAAGCAAGCTCTGTCCCGAGGACCCTGTGGCTCTGTCCCTCTTTTAGCCAGTATAACTGAAGGAAGTAAAAGCCAGTGGACTTTGGGAATTCTCTGGACAGCTTCCAAGGATACAAAAGATTTGGAGTTTAGACAGTTGTGCTGATCATTCTGGAATGGGCTGGGTCACATACTTCTCTACAGCAGGATTACCAGGTGTAGAAAGTGAAGCTTAAATTTCCATTTCATTCAGTTAGATTATTCCTGGACAGATGGCATCAAGTCTCAGCTTCACTCAGCAGGCTCCTGTATCTGGAGTTAGAAATAAAATACAATCTTCCATGAATTTCCCTGAGCCTTTGGTGTAAGGTTTTCTTTGCAAACATATTAACCATGATTGGACACTCCATGGTCATTTATTCTCTATATTTTGACAAGTGTGTTTCTCTGCAATAGTCCCCGTCTGTTGCAAAAAGAACCTTTTGTGAAGCAGGGTAAGAGCTACACTTCCCTGTAGCTATAAGGATAAGACACCTGATGCTAGTGTCCTCTAGACTGACAGGGAAACTGCACCCATGAAATCTCCACAATGTGGATGTCTAAATAAAATCTGCATAAGGACAATGCCAGTTAACATGCCAATGTGGATGGGGGAAGGTCTCACCCCAAATGAGGAGCTACAGGCAGTTGATTGCTGCAGGGAGAGGAGGAATACATTTTTTTCTCAGGCATGAGCTCACTGATAGACTGTCAGATCCCAAGTGATCAGCCCTGGACACTTCTGCAAATGGACTTGGCAGGTTGTATTCATGTATGTATGTATGTATCAAACGTCAAATAAGAAGTCATGAATTGGGGAAGAACGAGGGAAGACAGGAGAGGTTAGAAATAGAGAGGGAGGGACATGAGCTACATAGATGCAATGATCACGTATGGAGTTCTCAAAAGAATTAAAAATTTGAAAACCCACACATAGAGACCAGAATGCCCTAGAAATAATTTCATGTAGATTTTGCAATCTCCTAGAAGCCTGTAGCTAGAGTTACATAGGGACTTCCAAGTTAAGAAAATATTTGTCTGCTGAAACTCAAGTCACCTCTTTTCTCATTGGTAAACTTTCAAAATTAGATTCACCTGGAACTGGATATGTTATCAGAGCCACTTCGGCAGAGTACCTCAAATAGATGCTTTGATTTCCAAGTGTCTGGAATTAAACTTATCTTGGGTGTTGTATCTTCTGTGGCCCTTAGTAGAAAGTGAACACCTAGTCTTTATGTGGTTATATGTATTTTTTCAGGTCATACTTTAATCCTGTTTTAAGAATTAAATAGACCAAAACCTTCTTAAAATTTCCAATTAGTCAGTCTAAATAGAAACTATACGCACTACTTGCATGCCTCTAGGCTTTTCACACGTGAAGATCCCTTTCATGAGGCAGGCAATTCCTTTTAATGTGTGAGTTCAGATGCCACTCTGGAGAGAATACAAGAGCCAGGAGATCATGTTTCTCTTGCCAAGAGATCAGACTCTATAAACTGCAGCCTATGTGCCGTTCCATTTCCTGTGCTCCGTGTTGGTGATGTAGAAAAACAGCTGTGGTGTGGGAACCATGCAGAGCTCTGATTCTCAAACCGCAGGTCATGGAAGGGTGGTTATGTAGGCCCAATTTCCTTTTCTTCTAAAATAGCACCCCAGGCTCCCCTGACCTGCCTCCTTCCACCTCTGGGTCATAAGCCAACTGAAGAGTGAGTTGATCCTTCTTCCTGTGGCTGTATTTATTTTTAATTGGTCAGGAAGGCATGCATATCCTGGGAGAGGCTCACAGCCTCTCAAAGATCTACTGGGAAAACCTCATAAAAATATAAAAGAATGGATGTGTAGCTAGAATAAGAAAGTTTAACACCCCCCACAAATGGTAGCTCAACAGAGGCCTGCTGGCTTATGCACAAGTTGCTAGTATCTAATAAAAGTGTGTGTGTGTGTGTGTGTGTGTGTGTGTGTGTGTGTGTATTAAATGAGTTCTTAGTTGGTTTACATCAAATAAGTCCCATAGTTCAAGAACTATATACAATAAATCAGTGAGGTTTTTGTATATTTTTAAAATACAATTACATCATTTTCTTCTTCCTCTCCTCTACCCTGTCCTTTCCTCTCCCAAATTTACAGCCCCCCTCCTCTTTAAGCACTGTTGTTACATATACATACAAATGAATATAAATATGCAAACTCTTAAATCTGTTTGGTGTTACTGCATATATATTTCAAGGGCTGACCACTTGGTACTAAATAACGAATCATGGGACTTATCCCTGGGGAAGACTAATTCTCCATCTCTGAGCAGTTGCTGATTGCTTTAGCTTTTCATCTGGGTGTGGAGCCCTGAGAGATTTCCGTTCATGTTGAGAAGTCAAATTATATTAGAATTGTTCAGGTCTTTTTTAGGTAACCATGTTGTTGAGAATTTGTGGGTGTAGCTTCCCTTTCTTAGATAGAAGGCACAATCTTGCAATAGACTCCCTGGTCCTCTGGCTCTTACAGTTTTTCTGTCCCTTTCTCAGCATTATTCCCTGAGTGGTTAAGTGTAGGGGTTATGTTGAAGATGTATTCAGTGGAGCTCGACACCATGGTCAGTTGCTCTTTGCATTTTGACTAGTTGTGGCTTTCTGTTATGATCTCTATCTGCTGCAAAAAGAAGCTTCTTTCATAGAGGGGTGTGATCTGCACATACCTGTGGGCGTAAGAATACTATTTGAGTGTAGTTAGGAATTCAACTGTTTTAGGAAAGTAGTGGTAATAGATAATTCACTCAGATTCATGACTTCAATGCACCATATTTCTATACTATCTCCAAATGGTATATATGCAGATTTAAATTTATTCAGTATGATCCAGTAAACATAAGAAGCTGTGCTAACCTATATTTATAGTAACTCAAAAGCCTGAAATTATACACTTCACAAAGGACTAACAATTCGGTGCCTATTACACACATAGGAAAAAGTGGAAATGGTTTCCATTGGTGGCTTGAAACAACAGCTGCAAAGCTCTGTGTGGAAGGTTGACAGTGTAGACATCATCCCAAAGAACATTTTAATAGTGACAACATTGGCAATAGCCGCAGTATTGGCAGCCCTTCCCATCTCCTCCATCCCACTTGACTCTGTATTTGCAATTTACATAAAAATGCAATCACTATTTAGCCTTTCTTCTCATTGGCTTCTCTTGGGATATTCATGGTTTAAAAAACTAGGATGAAGTTGTTTCTGCTAAAACAGGATGAATTGGGAATTCTTACCAACTGGCACCTATCAGAAGGGCTGCTCTTTCACATGAAAACAGTAAAGGAAGAAGTGGAAGAAGACAGAAGTCAGTACTGTGAAATGGCTATACTATGTAATTCACAGATCAAGTACAAACCCACCTGAACTCCAAATTCTAAAATAGGAAAAAAAGTTCATGCTGAAGCACAAAAGATTCTAGACCATAAAAGCATTCTTAAAAAAAAAAAAAAAAAAGGAATGGTGAAATGGTGATAGTATTACCAGAACTGATTATAAATTATACTACAGCATCAGGATCACTACACCAGCGTGGCACTATCACGCAGATGTACAGCTCAGTGGAATAACTGGGAGACATAGATCTAAAACCATACAGCTACAGTCACTTGATGCTTTACAAAGGTTCCAAAGGAAAGCAGAGCAAAACAAAACCCCCAGCTTTTTCAACAAATGGTCCTGGGAAACAGGGTGTTTACTTGTAGGAGAATGAAACTATATCCCAGTATCACCCCATAAAACACCAGCTTAAGTAGATCATAGACCTTAATGTAAAACCTCAAACTATGAAAAACTAAAGAAAAGGTAGAGATAATGCCTTAGATATGGGTATAAGCAAGAACTCTTTGAATAGGACTCTGGTGGATCAGGAAACAACATCGAGAATGGACAAATAGAACCTTGAGAAGCTTCTGCAACCACAAAAAAAAAAAAAACCAAAAACAAAAAACAACAACAACAACAACAAAAAAACCCAAAAAATCCAAACCCTCTGGATATATTTCTTACAGAGAGTTGATATTTAGAATAGATTTAAAAAAACTAAACACAAAAATAAATCACAGTCAAACAAACCACTTAGTAAATAAGCTAATGACACAAAGAGTTAAGTAGAAATGCATGACAAACTGTTCAACCACACTAGCTGTCAGAGAATGCAAATCTTCAAAACTTCACTGAGATTCCATTTCAGTGGAATCATTAGGTGGCAATCATTAAGAAATAAGTAACAACAAAAGCTGGCCAGGATGTGGATCAAAAGGAACGCTTATGTACTGATGGCAAGAATGTAAACTAGTAAGTCTGAGTTCATGTTTTCTTTTTAGACAACAGTGAATGGGATTGTATCTGTTGTTTCTTTTTGGTATATTTGCTATTAGTATATAAGAGGACTACTAGTGTTAGTCTGTTAATTTGTATCCTGCCACTTTACTAAAAGTCTTACCAGATCTAAAAGCTCCCCAGTGTAGTCTTCAGGATCTTTTATGTATAGAACAATATAACCTTCAAATAATTTTACTTTGACTTTTTCTTAACCTATTTGTATCCCTTTTATTTCTATCTCTTGTCTTATTTCTCTAGCTAAGACATAAAGCACTATATTGAAATAGTGTATAAGTAATTACATTGATACCAAAATCAGATAGTGACACAAGACCAAAAAAATTATACACTGAGCTATTTGATGAATGTAGATACAAAAATTCTGAATAAAATAATTGCATAGTGAATTCAAGAGCACATCAAAAAGACCATTCATTATAATCAAATTGGCCTCATTTCAGAGATGCAGGGATGGCTCAACATATGCAGGTCAAAAAATGCAAGTCATTGTATGAATGGGCTCAAGGATGTAAATCATCTCAATAGGTGTTGAATAGACTTTTGACAAAATCCAACATCCCTTCCTGATAAAAGCCCTGAAGAGACTAAGAATAAAAGATGCGTATGTCAACACAATAAAGCTATGTACAACAACATAGAGCCAGTATTACACTAAGTGGGGGAAGTTCGAGGCATATAAAACTTATAAAACTAGGATAAGAAAATCCATTTTCATTCAACACAATATTTTATGGAAGCTTGAGGGGAAGCAAACAGCAAGGAAGTAAACCATAGAGCCAGCAGCTGCTGGGAGGCAGAGGCAGATGATAGAAAGAGAGTAAGATTTGTTTTCAGTTATGAGTTTAAGACTGACGGTGAGGTCGGCAATGGAAGCCTGTCAGAACTCCATGGGGAAGAGAGGTTCTTCAGGGATAGAGTGGCAATGCCCAGAGTGTCAGGAGAAGTGGGTTTAGGAGATTGGCTGGCATCAGAATAAAAGCTAGAAAGTCAGAGTTCAGACAATGGCTAGCCTAACAGTGAAGATCTGTGAGCAACGGAATCAAGAGTAGAGTTTCTTAAAAACGTGTTTCTCTAAGGAGCTAATTTAACCTCCCATCTTTCTGAGATATCTTCACATCTGTCAGTTTTGCTGTGGGGCAGGCTCTAGTCTAGATGATTGACAGGATGTTTGGATTAACTCTTAAGGGAAGAGACAGAAAATGTATTTCTGTAATCTTGTAATCTTTGGAGGAGTATAAGATACCATGTGTCTACCCAGGGCCTGAGGTAAAACTCAGATCTTATTCTTATGAACAACAACAACAACAAATCTTGTAACAGAAATAGATTAAATAAAATAAAAGAAAACTTTATAAATCTATGAAATAGTCATTTTGGGAGAAAATACCTTTCCTTTTTTTAAAATTAATGAGTTACAAGGAGAGAGAAGTGGAGTCTAAAGCTGATCATAGCAGGAAGGGTCCATCTGCAGATCTCCTGCAAGCTTGCTAAATACCTGTCCAGCTACCTAACAGCTTGACCATGTTTTCCCTGTAAAAGGGAATCAAATTATTGGCCAAGCAAAATTACATGGATTTCATATTCGTATTGTGCATTGTGAGTACAAAACAGCCTGAATCTATTATAATAATTCCATAGCATTGGAATTGGTCACATTCATTGTTGGCTGTTACTTTTATAAATGCCTTCTAAGTCAGATGTGGACATCTTCCAGTGAGGGCAGAAGTTCCACACAAATTGCTGTAGAGACAACTGTTTCTCTTTAGGTACTGGCTTTAATTACGTTTTTTGTTTGTTTGTTTGTTTGTTTGTTTGTTTGTTTGTTTTCGAGACAGGGTTTCTCTGTATAGTTTTGGTGCCTGTCCTGGATCTCGCTCTGTAGACCAGGCTGGCCTCGAACTCACAGAGATCTTGAAAATGATACAATTGAGACGAGATCCTGGGTTCCATGAAGTATTAAAATGGCTTCTTTCATCACTTGTTTGCTGAAATCTTTCTCAAGAAGAGTTTTCCTTATTGGGATCAAATCCAACTCCTCTGCCCAGAAGATAAGGACTTTGGTGTGCTATTCCTAAACACATTCCATTTTGCTGTTGTTTTGTTTGTTTGTTTGTTTGTATATAAATTAGCAACAACATAATGGGGTTATTAGGGATTGTTCATCCTTTGTTCTTAGTGGTCCTTCTTCCACACTTCCCTTCCCTGCTACCCTCTCGCTCATAAAAATTCCTCCCACCCAATATCCAACCTTCTGAGTTCATCTCAGGTGCATTTATTCTATTATCCTATTTTTCCTTGTCTCTCTCCCCAGGTTCTTATTTCCCCTCCCTTGATCTACTTTCTACTTTCACAACCTAAACACACACACACACACACACACACACACACACACACACACACGGGGGGGGGGAGAGGGGAAAGAGGGAGGGAGGAAGGGCGGGAGAGACAGAGATTAGGAGGCATAAATAAAACTTAAATTAAGCCAGGCGGTGGTGGCGCACGCCTTTGATCCCAGCACTCGGGAGGCAGAGACAGGTGGATCTCTGTGAGTTCGAGGCCAGCCTGGGCTACCAAGTGAGTCCCAGGAAAGGCACAAAGCTACACAGAGAAGCCCTGTCTCGAAAAACCAAAAAAAAACTTAAATTAAAGCCTAGGGTCTATATAGGAGAAACACACAGTATTTGTCTGAGTTTGGTTTTTGTTGACAAGGATGTGGCAAAGAGGAAACCCTATTCACTACCAGTAGGATTCACTTGACTTTTTGGCAAGCCTCCTGAGTGAGAGCTGACTGACGAGGGATGAGGCCCTTGTAGCAGTCCTCGTCAGACATGAGATGGTTGAAGTTCTGTGATGCAGTGGAGGAGACAAGAAGAGATTGCTTGATGGTGTTTTGAAAAAGAATTGTTTGTATTTGTTCATGAATGAACAAGGAAGGAAAAAAAAGAGTCAAGAAAAAATTACTGAGTGAATCTAAACTGTTTAAAATAATGAAAGTTTGAAGATTCTGCAAAAAAAAGTTAAATAGGAGGAGTGTTGAGCTACAGGGCTAGCGAGCGTGGTTCTGGCGGAAACAGAAACCCCGAGTTCAGTTTGCGTCTGTAAGAGAACATCCACAGCAGTCTAAGAAGACACATGTGGTACTGCTCTCCAATAGTATCCGTAAAATGACAAATGCTCTTCACGTGGGAATCAATTTACTCCATGGCCACTGGAGATAAGTTACAAACTACAGTCCCTCTGTGGTTGTCAATCCGTACTCTGAGACTCACCTGATCCTCTCCTCTTTAACCAGAGGGAAAATTCCCCTCACTACCCTGGCATGAAACAAGGTTTGGTTTTATTTCTAGTTAGCATTTTGCAGAGTTTTACAACTAGTAGATGCTTAATAAATATAATTAATGAATTCATGTTGAAATGATCACATGATCAACTAAAATGGATGAGTTACCTCACTGGTTTTCATATTTTTGTTTTGCTGGTTTGCTTAATTGAGAACTATATGAGTTATTCAATTTTTGTGAACTAATGGATTGATTATGCAGTGGGAAATTAGACTAATAAACAAGAACCATCTAAAGATCTGTATATTAGTTTGCTAGGACTGCCATAACTAATTATTAAAACTTGGGTTAAAACCAGAGAAATTTATTTTCTCACCTGACTGGAAGTGAGAAGTCTGAAATCAAAGCCTCAGGACCAGATTCCTCCTAAATGATCAAGGGGAAAAATTCCTTTGAACACTTCTACTTCTTGGGTTTCTCACAGTTTGGTGTCTGTTGTCTGTGGATCCTTCTCCATCTTCACATGGCTATCTTTTCGCTGGAAGTAGCTGGAGTTTCCCACTTGGGTACTACCATATCCATAATGGTTTCATCTTAAATAATTAAGACCCTGATTCTACGTAAAGTCATATTCTGAGGTTCTGGGTAAGGATAGATTTTTTTTTTTACCTCCAATAAAACACCAACAGTGCTCAGATGCCATCTAGTTCCCAGCCAGGACTCAGATGATTACAGCCCCAGGTCACAGCTGAACTGCAACCTCAAGGCAACCTCAAAGCAAAACTGCCCAGCCATGACACTTCTGGACCCCAGACATGCAGAAGCTTCCAGATAATAAGTATCTAAAACAGTTGATACAGTCATTGAGCATCAGGGGGATTTGTTACACAGCATTCTACAACTGATAGGTATTTTACTTTCCAGGAGTATGATGTCTGCTATAATAAGGACTAGAATTTGATGAGATTGGAATAAGAAAGTGAGTGATGTAGAAGGACTTTGAAACTTTGAACAGGCTTAGAAGAAATCCAATGCCTTTAGGAGGCTTAGTGGAGGCTTTAGGAAAAATGAAAAAGGGCTAGAAGATGTCTCAGTGCTTTAAAATGCTGGCTGCTTTTCCAAAAGACCTGAGTTCAGATCCCAGTTGCGAGGCTCTCAACTACCCATAACTCCAGAGCATCAGATACCCTCTTCTGGTCTCCATGTCCCCACACCCTCAAACACACATGATACAAACACGTAAAATATTTTTTAAAAAGATAAATTGTGCCTTGAAACTGTAGGAAAGGAGCCCTGGTTATTTAGTAGCAAGAAAGTCACCCAGAATGACAGGTTAAGTAAAAATGAGTCTGGTGACCTGAGGAAGAAGTTCAGCTAAAAACCATTTTCCAAACAAGGTGTAGAAAGTGAAGCTTGGTTTTGTCTCATTACCTACAGGAAATGTGTTATGAGAAAAATAAGGTAAATAACGGACTGTGAAGCATAAATGATCCAGTAGCTATTTTTAATAATTTTCATCCTTTCCCAATGGAAAATAATGCTAAAATTAGGTGGCTTCCAAGCAAAAGTCACACCTAAGGAACTCTAAGGGAAAGATAGAATCAATATAAGGCTAAAATTATTCCATTAAGATCTTGTGATATGTCAGCAATAGTTTAAGACAACACCTTAGGGAATGATGTGGTCAGAAGGTTCATGTACAGATCAGGAGCATTACTCCTCATCAGTGTGCACAAGGACACCAAGATAAAGAGAGCTTATGTCAGAAACAACTGTAGGTATGTCTTTTGTCTTATGGAACTCCAGCAGGATTCAGCATAAACTCGAAGCTTTTGAGAGGATTAAACTGACCAAGCTCCTCCGGTGTTGACAAGGTGACAGTGAGTGAAGAGGCCACTGGAGTCCCAAAAGTCGCCACGCAGAAGGCAGCCTGAGAAAACCACTTCAGATACTGAGCAGTTGTCCAAGTCAAAGGAGGAATGTCTTCGGGGGAAAGACAAAGCTGAGGCCAGAGCTGGAAGAGACAATTATTTCCAGCCCTTTAGTCCCATTTCAGGGCCAACTGAGCTGCTTCCTGCTAGATGTCAGAACTTCTGTAAACTAGTGAGGGCGCATGTGGTGTGGAGAGTTGGGGGTAAATGACCATGATTCTTGTAGCTCCAGATGGTGAAGAATCATCCTCAAAGACTGTACTTGCAGGCACGGTGGCACAGGCCAGCAGTCTCAGCAGTAAGGGGGATAAAACAGAAGCATCAGGCCTTTAGAGCCAGCCTGATTTACAAGGTAAGATAGTCTTAAAAAAAAAAAAAAAAAAAAAAAAAAAAAAAAAAAAAAAAGAGCTGTAGTTATGGAGTCACATTTGAGAAGCTTCATCTGTCCCTGGAACTGATTTCTATGACAAAGGCTTTATAGTAAGGCTATATAGTGTATACAGAATAAGACATTCAGAGACACTAGGGAGAGACGAAGACACTCCTTCTGTAAAAATGACATGAACCATGGGGATCAGAGACTGGACTACAGTAGATGGTTTCCAGTGGTCCCTGGTGTCTGGGCCTCCTTGTATGTGTGCTTTGTGTGGTGTCCTATCACATGAAACGGTCCATGTGGCCAGTAGAGAATACTGCAGTGACATTGGAGTGTGGCTTCTGTGGCTAGGCTGTAAAGGCATTGCACTCTCTGCTGTATTCTGTGGGACAGCTTGTTTCGGAAGGACACATATTGCCATATCATGAGGACAAACTTGTGTCTCACAGAAACTAGAATTAACAGTAAATATTTGTTATTGTTTCAAAGCAAGATATTTAGGGATGGCTTTTAGTGTTATATCAATAACCTAAAACCTCTATTAAAATCTAATATAGAAAGAATGCTAAATAAGCTACATAAATTTTATTTTACATTTTTTTTAAAAAAATCTTCTATTTAATACTATGCTTACAATTATTTTTATAATCCCCATATTTCATTGAACTTAATTTCTCTATATAAAGCTTGAAATGATAAACTTTATTAAAATCACTTTAAAAAAGAAAATCTAGATATGAGACCAAGCTGCTAAATTCCATTACTTTTTAAATAATGAAAGTATTCAAATGAACATCTGCTAACAATAAAAAATGAATCAGTAAATGAGTAATGGGAAGAATGATACTTTTACTTGATTTCCATATAGAAACAACAGTGATGATACTTTGAAGTAGACAAGACCTTTTAAAAAGCAGTATTTATTGACTTCCCGTCACAAGACTTACATTTCTAAATATCATAATAAATGAAAATTATGATATAGTTTCTTTCTTTGTAAATTCACCTTAGAAAGCAGCAGGCTAGGAAATTTATTAAAATTTGAAAACAATCACAAGAACTGGTTTTATAATTCTATTAAGTATTTTGATCACTGAAAAAAACTTTAAAACAAGAAGAATTGGGCAGCTCCATGTTGGGTTCTGGCAAGAATGGAGAGGACAGTTTTCAGTCATCAGTTGTTCCCCTGTGTCCAGAGTTGTGGGGATTGTATGGATGGGCGAGGATTCCCTGCCTTCCAGTAAATAGCATTTGATGTTGTACTAGAATCATCCCTGGATAGTTTAAACCCCCTTTGACCCCAGCAGAGGTGACTGCTGTTAAAAGTTCACCCTTGGGGACAGGACATTGCTCATCATGTGACAAATAAACCTGTTTCTGCCCTATGAGTATGCCAGCACTATGCAGGTGTCTCCTGGGAAAAGATTTTTATTTGCTAAGTAATACAACAGAATAGAAACTGATCTTTCATCATTCTTAAACTCCAAATCTGTTATATAATAACACAAATTTCTACCTAGATTTATAGTGTTTTTTATTTCATAATGTTTCATTTTCTCTTAAATATTTGTTGATGCAATCCCTCCTGACAAAATATTAAATGAGTACAGGAATGGAAGATAGCCTATACATGTAAATCAAAGGCTACATAAAAGAAATCAGGGTGAAGATCAAATAGTCGATTGTAGAACAGGCTGTTTCTTACAGAATTAAATGACAGCAAATATAAAGAATTTAGAGTAATGTCCACTACAGATTGTCCAGCCACTAAATGAAAATGCTAGTGCTCATTGATATTGTTGATAGAAAAATACGTAGCTTTGTATTACATCAGTTAATCCTGACATTATTTCATCTTTATAGCATTAGCTTTCCCTAAAACTTGATGTTGACATAGCACTAGGCTTGTTCTATTACCACATTTCACCCTATACAGGGTCATCTCACCTTTCTTCTTCTATAAGTTTCTTATTTAGTCAGGGAAGTGTCTCTCTTCAGCACTTCTAGAATGAACAGACTCATCTTTACATCCTTACATTTCCTACGGTTCATTATACTGTGTACAGCATGGGAAAGAAGCTTGTGTTAACAGTTCTAAAGCACAGTGAGATAGACGGATGAGAATGTGCCACAAGCTTCTATTCAATGAAAGAAGTCTGTGAATGCTCTATTTTTCATCAGAATGAATTAATTCTATTTAGCAAAAGCAACTGTCCAGTGAACTGACGTCCAGAGACAAACCCACAAGCCACATCAGAAAGTCCATGCTTTACTGGTCATCTCATTGGTCTTAACCTCAGAAAATCCCTTGTGATACACATCAATAGGGGATTTCAATTCTTTCCTCCAGCTCTAATCCCCATTGTTCTGCCAAGGTCACTAGTGACTTCTAATAGTTAAATTCACTTGCTGAGTCTCATATCTTTTCCAGTGTGATCAGTCTGTATCTTTTCATGCAGACGGCCACCTCCTCATCTTGAAATCTCTTCAAGAACACATGTTCTCTTGATCCTTTTTTTTTTTTTTTTTTTTTTTTTGCTTGCTCTTTGCTCCCACCTCTCTTTCAAAGGTGCCATTCTCTAGGACTCATTCTTTGAACTCGTGCTTTTTCTTTATCATCTCTGGTCATATCAGATTGTCTTCTAACTTTTGAACCCATAATGTGCTGATAATGTCCAGATTTATATTTCCAAGCTAGATTCTGTTTTTCCATCAGACTTCTAGACACCTCCTTGAAAAGTTTACCTAGGTATATCATATACATCACAATCCTAAAATGTCAGCTTCCACTCTTGATACAAACCGGTTTTTCTTATAGCTTCCCTGTTTCAATAACTTGAACTCTATCATTTCTGTCTTGAGCCTCAGGTGTAATAACCGCGATCTACCTTTGCCTTTTATTCACTCTCGTGTGCTTCAAACAGTAAATCTTGCTGATGCTATTTTACAACTTTATGTGAAACCAACAACATTTAAGCTGCATCTTCTCCTTCATGGGTTACTCAAAGGCTTGTCCTCATCAACCTATTTTTGTTCTCCTCGTGTCTGATTTCTACCCTCCTAGAGGCAATCTCAAATGTAAATTAGCGTGTAAGAGCAGACCATGTTATGCTTCCTAAGTGCATCCTTTTGGGAGTCAGTCAAACCCCTAATGTTCCAGAGGGCACTGGACAATTTGCAGCCCTTCCCCCACCTTCCCCCACCCCCCAGTCTCATTTCTTTCTCTTCATCCCTGATCCCACTACCCTCGACTCTACGGTAACCTTGCTAATGAGAACACACACCAGGTAGACACCTGCCTTGGGGCACCTGCACTTTCAATTTCTTCTACCCAGATTCCCCAGGGCTTACTTTCTCTTCCCAGTGAGCTTCCCGGGCTCTGGGTTAAAACTGTAGCTCCCATACCTATTCCCACACTCTTAACTGTCATCCACAACACTTACCACAATTAATGCATACATTTTTATTTCTTTTTCTCCTCCATCAGCATGAAAGCCATATGAGGGTTGGGTTTTTCTTTTCTCTATTTTGTACGCATCTGTGTCCCCCAGTCAGTATCTATAAGAGTACCTGGAATGTTCATGTATTATTAGTAGTTTACAGAATGGCCCAATTATGCTGAAAACACATCATTTGAATTCTGTTTTGACCTTAATATTCAGATTACTTACTATTCAAAATGATTTCAAAGATTTTTATTTTATTTTGCCTTAGCTGACTCAGATTCCTTCCCTCAGTCGGTCCAATGCCTTTCAGCATATCAGTCTCTAGAGAGTTCCATTGGTAAATTATGTAAAGATTATACAGTTTTCATAGAATCTGTCCCTCACAGGAAAATTATGTTTTTATCAGCCTAGGGATAATTGCTGTCACCCTTAGACAACTGGTTTCTTATAAAGTAGGTAGGGCAAAGGTGATACCAACCTTGAAAATGGCCTTGGTTGTTTCAAGTCAATTGATCTATTATTTCTGTGCTAAAAATAATGAGTGAAAAAAGAATATCATGGACAGACTATCATGGGTTAAACCTGTTCCAAGCAGGCTTTCATAGCTGAATTTTCAATCATATACAGCACCAAGCCTCATTGCCAGTTCACGGACACTCCAGAGTAGAAACAAACCATTATAGTCTTTTAGGACTAGTAGGCACCTGTATAGCCAATAGTCCATGGAAACATATTGAAAACTTTTATTAATCAGGTCACTAACGTAGTCATAATCACAACTGATTATAAGGTTTATTTTGACTGCCCTTGAAAATGCACTAAATGAAAATAATAATTCCATATAATATTAAAAAGTCAAGTAGGCAAATTTAAAAAATAAACAAATTACAAGAAATCTCATATCTTGTTGATTGGTTACTGGAATAAAGATATAGTTGGAGAATATTAACCCCAGGTCCTTAGAGAAACTTAACAAAATTGAGATATCTAGCTTATTTTAATTGATAAATTGTCACAACAGAAAGTTTATAGTACATTAAAGTAACATGAATAAGAGCTACATCCAAATTCCTGTCACATGGTTTGTAAGCTTTTAGTTTTATCTCATTGGAAAACTGATAAAGGAAATATTACTTATCTATTAATATTTAATGATAAAACCTAAGATTCTCATTTTTTTTCTTGATATATGTAATGCATTCCATAATGTGGTAGTATGTTATAGTATAATAAAGTAAATATATAATAAAGTAAAATATATTCCATTTAAAAATGAAGTATGAATCGAACAGAAAACAAAATCTAGCGCGTGTAGTAACATCTGAAAACATAAATAATAGAAATGGTTTCTGTATGCAGCATGAAAACCACAGGGATGCAATGGCGGGTGGACAACACAGACACCTGCTTCCCACTCAGGCTGAAGTCTCACTGCACGCTGTTACGCTCTAGGCAATGATAGCAGATTGTGTTGTAAGCAATGAAACGGTGATAACTTCCGTGTGACTTCTTAACTTTATGTTTCTGCTTTCAGATCTCCCTCCCCTTCCAGAGGAAGTTAGAGATGCCATAGCTTTAATGTCTGTTTTAGCTGCCAAACTCAATGTTCACTTTCTGTTAGAAAATCTAAAGCAGGTGGTATGCAATTTCTCTTGATTTGGAATTCTTTAAAGGCAAGTAAATCGGAAACTCCAGTGTGGGCGGGTTAGCTGAGCTCATCCCCCAGTGACATTCTCCTGAATGGAGCCCATTTTCTGCCGCACAGCCTGGGTGGCCCTCGCTCTCCACAGCATCACTCCCATAGTCATGGCAGCCTCATCTCCATTGACTCTCTAAAATGCCAAAAGGATTTTTGCTCGTTTCTGATTTGGATTTTCTATAAAAATTAAAAGTGTGGGGTGAGGAGGCAGCAGCTGATGCAGGGATTTGAGCCAATAGGTTGCTGAACAGAAGAACTCTGGTCTGGAAGGTGGGGGATCTGATCCAAAAGGAAAAGGGAACACGTGCTTAAGTTCTTAGGAAAAATCTTGACTTAGAAGTTCAGATTTTTCCATTGGTCCCAACCAAGTAAATGTCTGTCTTTTAATGATAGAATGAAATCCAGGAATGAAAGGCAAATGCTGTAGGATGCTCTTCACTATTGGCTGTTAGTGTGTGTCTCCTGTATGGACTGTGCTCCCTACAAAGGGACCTTGTATGGAAGGGCTCGCCAGTGCCAGGCATGTCAACTGCAGTGAAACACACGAACATGGACTGATGACAACAGGGTTATACACACGTAAAGTGAAAATACTGTTCCTGGCCATGTCATAGCTTGCTTCTTTATGTCTGCATGGAGGACTCTTGATCCAAGTAGAATCTGTAACAACAATACAGACCAGGCTCTTCAAGTCAGCACTGCTGGGTGGAAGTGGATGGGTGATGATAGTTGCTAGAATAGACAATATCAAAGCATCTGCAATAAGTGGGTCCCAAAGCCTCATGGTTTCAGTTTCATCTCCAAAGTATTAGTCTACTGATGACTGTTTTTCCACTAATGGGGAATGTCCCCATGCCAAGTTAATTGTGTTGTATATTCATAGCACTGCAAATAAACTCATGTGATATGATAAAGAATTGCAAATATACTCTGAAGGAGTCTGAAAAAGGAAATGCATCTCTTGTCCCTTGGTTTCCTTCTGTTGTCATTTGTCAGTAAAATATGAAGAAGGAATTTAATCTCTGTGTGTTTTTTAATTTGTTTTGTCTTCCAAATTTTACCTCTGGGAATGATCCCTTAACAAAATTCATGCAGTGGAGTGAAGACATAAAATCTTGTAAGGACTTTAATCAAAGGAGTATTTATAATTATTTGCCAAAGACAGCAAGAGAGCTGATCTGACATTGAGCCTTCCCAGCATAAAAAAAATCCACTGACAAATATCTGGCTAACAGGAGACAGCCATGATGTTCACTGGCATGCTACAAAGTAATTAATGATGATGTCCTTTGTACCTATGGACTTTGGCAAGACTTTCACTGTTTCCTAATGAACATGGGTCTTTGGGCTGGCTCTCTGGAGCTTCTCATACTGAGTAAGCTCTGGAAAATGATAGAGGGATGTTTACAGGAATGGGTCACTGAATAGTTTCTCGGAAACTCTAATTTGGGCAATGATTTGTCCTCAGTCGGGACATTTACAGAGCAGTGAATGCCTCTTGAGAATCTGTTTCAGTCATTTCCAGGCTCTGGATTGCGAAGGTTGTTACCTGACTCTCTGTTTTCTGGCTGTGGCCAAGAGCATGGTGACGTATCGTCTCTGTCTCACAAGCTCAGGGAATAGTTGAAGGTAAGGACATTGTTGGGAAGCAATATCAGGACTTTGTGTCTTTCTTTTGTCCATTTGAAGCCTCACAAATTCCATGTTTTCTGAAGGCAAAGTAGACATGAAGAACATGTTAAATTTAAATTTCCAAAAGAGACCCTTACTTACCTCCTTCTTAATAAAAAGTCTAGAATAGAGAGCAGGAGTTCCAAGCTTCATTCATTACCTATGACAAAATTTTCCATTTAATTCATTTGACAGCAACAAATCACAAATACTTCAGAAATTAAAATGGTAAAAAGCATATATAAATTGCACTATAATTTGCATATATTAAAAGCAGTATAAATTACATTATGCTGCAGCAGTTGCAAATGTCATCCACTATCCTGGAAACAACAAAAGCCATAATTACAACAATCTGATAAAGAAATTGAATCCTAGAGAAGGAATGAAAGCACATTGTTGTCAGTGCAGATCCCAAATGTTCCTAAATTCATTCATTTCTATATACTAACGTCTATTCTGTTTGCCAAATAAATGTACTAAAGATCATACCCAGGTGGAGTAGGATAGTTTTATGCCTGCTCAAAATCCATGGACAGAAAATTGAGGCAATTAGTAATAATTAGACACGACTAAAATGACAGTATCTTACACATAATTAAAATGTATCAGAGGCAATGATCATCTTTCAAAAGTTATTCATAATAATTGTCTTTATTTTACTTCCATGTCATTTAATCTCATTTAACATTTCCTATAACCCAAAGAAGCTGATTTGTTTCTCCTGCTGATTAAATGGAAATGGGTTAAGTTTCTGTAGCAGAGCTGAGGTTTGCCCAAAGCCAACTGGCCTCCAAGGATATGCTTCAGCCATGGAATATTGCTACCTCCTTAGGTATTCCCTGTTTCCATGAATATATGATAAGCACTAGCCTAACAAATTTGGCTGTCTTGATAGCTCAAAGAAAATTCAGTGATAGGAAGTCAGATGGTTATCAAATATCAAAAGTATACTTAATATCTGATCAGCTAACAATGACTTTCATAAAAGTTTTGTTGATGCCTTCTTAAATAGAGATAACTGGAGGTCAACCTCTGAACTCTCTCCTGTGTTTAATAAATGATTATTTAATTGGTTGAAGGAAAAAAGTCTATATAAAATTCTAGGCTATGGAGAATGTATTCCAGAATAGAACCTAATTGTTTGTGGACTAGATTATATACTTTTTTTTAATGGTTAAGTGAAATCCATGTGATTATGAGAAAAGATATATTTCAAAAATAACATAAAATAAAATTTGTGGATCACCCCATCCCTCACTGCTGATACTAATTGCCTCACTGAGACAATAGGTATTACTATTAAAAGCATATTTAAACTTGTTTCAAAGATCTTGGATCAAGAAGGCATCCCATTCAGCTTATAGTCCATAACATTTATAGCTTAAGCTTATGCTTGGAAAGTCTTTGTTAGCAATTCTTCGTAGACTATGACTCTAAGTAACACATCTCACTCACTTATTCACCTAGTAAATGGCTTATCTCTGAAAAAATTCAGTACATTATGTTCAAGAGAAACAAATCATGATATAATTTTGCATTTTAATTTACTATGTACATTTCTAGATATACTTGAATAAACTTGCTTACAGTATAATTTTGGCAGCTTGAGACCTAAAATTATAATAATTCTTCCTGTTGTTTGTTGCTTATACCTTTGATTTCAAGTCAGCAAGTAGCATTCTACAAATATTCATGTTAATAAAAAGCCTTCAAATCTCTTTACTGAGAAAGAGAATTGAGTCTTTCCAAGCACCAAGCATAGCCTTAAACAACGTTTAGGAAAGAAGTGACTATTTAGCTTTCTCTCGGAAGGAGATGACCCCCCTCTCTATAGCCTGCAGCACAAGTTCCTGACTTCTTTACTAGCTTACTTTGCTGGACACCTGCTCACAGGTGCCAGCCAGCTTATTGTGTAAGTTCTAAGGCATGCACCTCCAATTCAGCAGACTCCTATTACAGTGGGCAGAAGGAGGGTTTTCTGCAGTCTGTCCCTGTAATTCTGTTGTTTCTGCAGTAGTAAGAGGGCAACTCGAACTGAGGATCTGAACAGATACAATCTTCTGGCATGTGAAGGGGGATTCTTATGTACGCATTGTTAAACTGGGAAAGACTGGCAGCAAGCAAAGGTGATATTCCCACCATTGTTGCAGCTTGCATTATCAAGGGCATTGTAAACGCAAGTCAACCCACCTAGACCATGCAGATTTGATCATGAAAGAGCCTTGAGACTATAAACTTCTGCAAGGAAGGGGAAGTCAGAAAAGATAAATAAAAACATTATAGTCTAAAGGTAAGGTCTTCCTCTGCAAAATATGCAACAATAAGGTAACCAAATGTGAAAAATCTTCTCTTTTTGTTAAATGTTTGTGGACCATCTGAATGGCCCTTTCCAATTTCTTTCATCTTATTACATTTACTAATTATTTTAAACAGAATAATTTTGCAGTTTCAGTAAGGAGTGTGTGTGTGTGTGTCCAAGAGATTTATGAAGTGATAAATAAAATCATGTAACAATATTCCTTCAAACTCATAGTTGAAATGAAAGTGAAATTTGATAACAAATTTATTCTAAATCTTCATGACTGAGGAGCATGTTTTAAAGAAAGTACTTGTGTAATAAATGTTTACATTTATGGAAAACAAAAAATACTGCCATTTTAGTCTTGAACTATTCACCCTCTCTACTGTTCTTCCACTCCTGTGATCTGGGTTAAGGTGCACTAAGAGAAATAAAAATTCATCTCAAATTGTATAGATCTTTGAAAATTGTTAGTTACAATTGCATGTTGAATATATATTTCAAATTGTCAGCATATAATAGCATACTTTCACCAATTTCTTTTAACAAATATCTGTTTAAAACTTCAAGTATCTTTAAACACCAATATACCTTCATTTATGAGCCCTATTATGTAGCTTGAGTATCCACATGTCTGCTATCATTACAGGCTAGAACTCAAGTACATCGATATAGGTAGACATTATTATCATTAATGCAACAAAGAAAACCTTTTCCTCAAATAAATTTTGTAACTATTATGCTTTTCTTTGTTTAACTTAACAGGATGTTATAAAAAACTGCAGATGTGCAATCCAATAGTTTAAAAAATAATTTACAAATCCATGTCAGTCTCCAATCATGGGGTCTGTCTTACCTTGGCAAGTTTATTTAATATCTTAAGAATTAGGGTTTTTTTTAAAAGATTTATTTATTTATTATGTATACAGAAGAGGGTGCCAGATCTCATTACAGATAATTGAGAGCCACCATGTGGGTGTTGGGAATTGAACTCAGGACCTCTGGAAGAACAGTTGGTGTTCCTAACTTTCTGAGCCATCTCTCCAGCCCAAGAATTAGTTTTTTAGAGGTTGAACTAGATGGACATCAATAGTGTTGATGAAGATATTGAACAATGTCAATATTTTAATGCTTTGAGTTTTTTTAAAGCATTTCTAAAAATATGTGATCTCCTATTTTTAAAGGAAATTTAATTTATTAAATAAGTGTAAAAATATCCCATGATGAGAATCACTGAAATGTTCTGGTCCTAATTCTTCTGATATATATTTAAAGAAATCAATTATTTTTCAACATCCTAAAGGGCTAGATATGAAACAGAAGCAAAAGTATTTGTTGCCTCGTTTGTACAGAGAATTAGCAAGAATAATTTAGCGAGAGAATTCTATTTCTTAGAAGAAAGCTGCTCCTTGCATGCAGCATGTTTGCATGGCTGTGGCTCTGAAGCAGAGGGTGAACTGCAGTCTCCTGTGCATTCTTGTTGCTTTCAAGTGCAAGGGATGCACTTGGAAAACAAATAGAAGCATGTTATGACTAGATTGATTAGATAAGTCAGTATATATATTTGAATCATGTGGTGGTTAAAAGCACAGTTTGGGGATGTATAGGCAGTGAACTAATGTTATCTCCTCTTTCTAAAGAAGAGATTGTAGTTTCAGAAGAAAATTGATCTAAAGAAATACTTAAAATTTGTTAAATTAGTTTTGTACCTTTTATTTCTTCAAGATATTCTCTCTTCTACTAAAACAATACTAGTTATACATTGATTCTGTATGACAAAATATTTCAGGAGCTACCCTTTTTTAGAGTAAGATTTTTAGAGTAAGATTTCTTATGCTTAAGAGTCCTTCTGGGAAATTCTATATAATGATAGGGACTTTCCTATCATTTTTGTTTTGAAAACATAATTCAACAATAAAATAGCTCTCATTACTAACTTGGCCTAAAAAATAATTCACTCTGCTTTCAATGAATTTTAAAAATGTTACTTTCATGCCTAATTTCCAAACGTACTCTTGTGATGGCAATTAAGTAAGAGCGGGCTGGTGACTTGATGGTAAAGATAATCCATTTTTTGCTTTACTGACTCTATTTGTTTAACTTCAAACATTTGAGAATCAAGGGTATGTGATACGTAGCTCCTGGTGCCTTATACATACACACAGTTTACACAGCACTTTAAGACAGTGGTTCCCGTGGTTCAAGTTCAAGTTACATCTGTGCTGAGTATGCACATAAGCATCATTGTTCTCATTTCAATGCTGCTTTCTCTATGCACGGCATAATTTTTTACATTTGTATTTATTTGACCACACAAACTATTCAACACACCAAGCTCTATTAAGTCAGAAACTACTATTCCATAACATATTTTATATGTGATTATGTCTTACCTTAGTGTATGATCAGTGTTATAGCTTACATTTATTATAGTCTAAGACTGTGTCTTCTATATATAAATCTCATTTCCAAAACATCTCACCCCTTCAAAATATATTTCTGCATAAATGTATTTGTAAATTCCAATGAACTCTTATCATATACAAAGTGAGGACAGATAATTTCTAGATATTTGCCTGAAGGCTTTAAGAGCTTAGATTCTGACTTGAACTTGTAACCAATTCATGATTATTAGCTTGGATATATGTCTTCAATATCTCTAATGTACCTAAACATTAAAGAAATGAGGACTTGGAAGGTCAAAGTTATGGGCAGAGACAGGACCACAAGTCATAAGCTTTTGTCTGTTAGCTCTTGTATCATTATTGAATCCCAAGTAGATATTATCATCTGATTAAATCCTATATTATTACACACACTGGAAAAAAAATTTAGTCATTGGTTAGAGTCCATCCTTGTTTGCTGAAATACTTTACTTTTATAGATTTCTCCAAGAACTGATAAACTCAGCAGCAATACAAATGTACTTTAAGAGTAGATAAATCCAGGCAAGGCCAAGAAATGTCATTTGTATGTGAATGGGGGGGATTCTGAGACCATGGTTAGGTTTCCTCTGAGGCTCAGATTCTGAAGTTAATTTGCATGGTAGGTAAAGTGAACTAAACAAACAGGGCCATATTCACTTTGTTCAAGTGGTTCTTAATGACTCATCTTACTAGGTTTTGGTCATTTCACCTTTACTTAAAAGTATACATAATTTTGTCTGCTTTATCAAATGATGTAGAAATATTTGAGATATTATAACAATGTACAGATACAGTGGTAAGTTACATAAGTTTGTTTCTGGATGAATCACTCATCCAGTTGCTAAGACACGGGGAAATATGTTGACTTCTTTAATAATAAGCTGTAAGATACAGCACAATTCTCTTAATTCAAAAAGATAAGTAATTTGCATAGATGCTCTGTGAGAGCCAGAGAGACAACTGTGATGATTAGTAAAGAACACCTTATTCTGAGTCCTTGGCTTTATGGAGGCTATTAATAATGGAAGAACTGGAAATCTAAAGACTATTATCTCTTTCCTCAGAAATATGAGATAAATAAGTGCAGATGAGCAGCTGTGGGAAGAGGAGAGGTAGATGCAGGGGTGAAAGAAATGCAGATGTTCCAGGTTGTGTGTCCTGGGCTCACCCCCACACATCGGGTTTTTCAATTTTAGGAACTCCTGTGGCATAGCAGTGACATTGAAAAGGGAGTAAAATTCAGGACAATTTTGCAACTTTCCAGCAGGTCTTAACAGTCCAACAATTCACAGTTCAACAAATATCCCATAAGGATTTACAACGTTCTATTGTTTCTAATCACTAGAGTCCCACATGACTTTTATCATCAGGAATGTTTGAGAAACAACACACTCCTTCTGCCTGCCTCCCTCAGCACACTTGATGTCTCGTATAGAAATTTTTACTCCTTTTACTTTTCTGTTAATAGTTTTGCTCATTCATTTCATATGTCTGCTGGGGACTGAAACCAGAGCCTTACACTTGCTAAGCATATGCTCTACCTCTAAGCTGTCCTCTAACCCCTATTTCTGTTTTATTGATCTATTTATATGTTTATAGGCTTCATATAGTTGTCACTGCGGCATGTATGCCAGTATTCACACTTTTCTGGGAAAACATACCCGTAAGTCTCACCCCATTACTAAGTTAATAATAATAATTTTAAGTGAGCGGCTCACACTAACTTAAGAGCAATTAGAGAATATCTTTTATAGCCCTGTTATAGTATAAGCAACCAAATATTGAGAACCATACCTATTACTGAAATGGATTTAAACACTTGGCAACTGCTCTCCCATAAACACTGTTCAACAGATGAACAAATTACCCTATCTAATTGCTTGTACCCAGGCCTCCCCACAGCAGGTTAACTAAAAATATGGGTTGGACACTTAATTTTTCATGAAAAATTATTATTTAATGGATCAATAATTACTTACTTATTTCTTTCCTATTTAAACTTTATCAACTCTAATGAAATGAGAAGATCATTGATGGATTCAAATTGTCTTTAGATAAATCCCCAAGTGAAAGAATGGCTATATCCCTCCTGTTGTGGACAATAAAGAAATGGAATGAAAAGAAAATCCCAGCTGAGCATCTTTAGAAATCCCTGCATACAACCTTGTTCATATTTGAAAGTTATTAATTCACAGGGGAACATGTGAAAAGTCCCTGTGATGAAGATACTACTCTTTAATAAACCTAAATGAGAAGAAAAATTAACTACATCTAAAAGAATAAGCAACTCATAGCATTCCCTGGGTTGGGAAAGAGAAACTGCCTCTGTGTAGTTTGGATTGTTCAATAATTAGCCCCTGACACAAATATAAAGAGAGCAGAAGAGCAAGACTGCAAATCTTAATATCTTAAGGCCCATTTAAAATATGTCTCATCAATATTAAGATCATTATCGTCAGGTAACATTTTTTAAATTCACATACTAATACTAGCAAAGTAATTAATAAAGACTAGCAAGGTGTAATTACGATGATATCAATAGTCATGATTAGTGTTGTTAGTGAATGGGAATGTATATAGGCTAATGGATTTTTATAACTTAAGAAAAATATCTGCTACTTGGGAGAATATTTAATATATCCATCTCATTAGTTGAAATACATTTAGTGACCAAGTAAGATAGGTAAGCAAGCTTAAGTGCATTATAATCTTTCTACTTTGTATGAGCTATTTATTTGTGTATGTATGTATGTATGCATGTGTGTGCATGTATGTATGCATGTATATATGTTTGTGTGTGTGTGTGTGTGTGTGTGTGTGTGTGTGTGTGTGTGTGTGTCCTGGGTGGGTATAGACATTTATGTGTGAAGATCAAAGGATAACTTTTAAAAGTTGGTTCTTGGAATTAAACTCAGGTTGTCAGGTTTATTTTGCAAGCACTGTTGCCAACTGATGATCCATCTTGCTGGCTCTAATATTTATTTGTTAACATTTTAGTCTGATAGCCATTATAGAACCATTGGTAATCTGATGATGAAGGACCAAAAGTGCAGGAGCCAAAACCCTCTTGCCAAGTTCTACCACCCCTGACTCCTTGGAAAGCATCTTCTCCCTCTGATCCAATTTAATCCTCATTCAGATTCGGGAGCTGCTGTTGGAACCTGTTGGAGCTTTCATAATGTTTAGACCTATGGGGCTCAGTTCAGATTGTACAGCGGAATCACTAAGATTTTTTCAAAATGCTGACTTTTGGTATCAGTACTAGAAATATCTGTTTGGTTACAGCATGGCTCAGATTATTTTTACAAGAGCTCAGATAGCTTTGATGTTCTACCAAAGCTGAAAGTCTCTACTCATTTTGATGTACTTTGAGCCTACTACAAGGTCAAATTGAATGTCAGGGGTAATTCAAGGGTTTAAGTAATAATGTCATAAATTAAACAGGTATAAGACAGTAATGCAACAGTCTGAGTATGCTCTTTTTCCACCTGAGATCTTTGCATTCAGCAAACACATTATTACTCAAAATGTTCTTGTTACAAATGTGTGAGGATTATATTAGTACTGACATGGTATTTTAGTAAAATGTTATATACCAAGTCTTACTATTTTAGATTAATAAAAACATCAATTATCCAAATCTGGCAGTGTACATATGTAATCCCAGTTCTGGGGAAGCTAAAGCAAGAGGAGCATGGGTTTAAAGTCAGCCTGGTCCACATAAAAAGACCTCATCTCAAAAAGCAGACAAACCAAAGCAAAGCAAAGCAAAAACCCAGAGAGAAGCAGCAAAATAAAATAAAATTAAACAAAAATAAAAAACTGGAGCAATGCTATTAGAGATGTATTTATCTAGACAATCAGGAAATACTTGAACACATATAAACCCTCATGGACTCTGATCTCAACAGATGTCCGTTTTAAGCACCTGTTGGAGTCTACTCTGCCACTGCCTTATTAAATGGGATGGAGTTTAACTTTCCAAAAGCAGGTGGCAGTTGGAATGTTAGAAATGTCCATTTGCTCCTTATGCTCCATTCTAGCTCACCAGCTCCTGGACCATTCTGGTGACCTTTGGATTGTGTCGTTAATGAGAGAACTCTACAAACACTTTTGGATTCACCAGCTTTGTTTATAAAGGTTCATTCAAAGTAGTTGAATTCACACAATAGGCAAAGAAAGACTAGTGTTTTTCTACTTGTTGTCACCCACTCTCTGTTGTCCGTCAACAAGGGACTTATTGAAAAGGTATAACTGTAATTGTAAATTGAAGAGACTTGAAAGCTCGTCTAAGAAGCTGTTTGGTGTACTTTGCGGTCTAACTGTTAACGGTATTTGATGATAATGAGATAACTAAAATTGTTATAAAGAGTAACACAAAAGATGCCATGACTGAATTGAAAATGATCAAAGCTATGTCCATACCATTTCCTCAAGCATATTCTTCATGTCTGTGCATAGCACAGGACTAGATTGAGTCCTATTGGTCTGAAGGTCAAGGGTCATACATAATGATTTCAACACTTCAATTTTGAGACAGCTGAATGTGGTCCTGACCTGGCTTAGTCAGTGGGTTGATCATCTTCATCTTTAAGCCTTCCTGCCCTTTCTAAAAACAGCAGGGCATTGAACCAGGAGCTATTTTAAGTAACACATACTCAGTCTTCTCATTGGGTAGAAGCATATTTTGGCCTCCTGCCTATGTCAGATTGACACGTGTGCCGTTAGACTTGGGCTAGTCCACACTTCTCAACACTCATATAAGAAACTTGCAAACATAAAGACACTGGGATTGCTAGCAGAGCGTCCGTGAGCAGATGTAAAGGCCTTTATTGGGGATGTGAATATGCTCCGGGGATCATCCATTTCAGACATTTGCACCTCAGTCCTCAGCTTTTTGGATCTGTTTTCCTAAAGCCTAGCTGGGATTTCACTCCAGAGACGCCCCCACTCGTCTCTGGGTCCTGCCACTCTCCATAAATACTGATAGAAGACACTGCCAAGCTGTGGATAAGGGAAACTAATGAGAAACTGCTTTCTAAAACCTGAACAGCAAAAACAAAACCAAGCAAGCCCAACAAATCCAAAACAAATCCACAAGAGAGCAACTCAAACAGTCCATACTCACAAGAAGACGCGTAGAAAAAACACCAAGATGTGACTGGTTTGCTAGCTGGACTTATCAGTCACTTGACTGGCATGCACTGGATACTCTGTATTTTTTTCTCCTTTGAAAAACAAGTACAAGTCTATGTTATTCTATACAGCTGGGACCAAAAAATTATGAGTGTGAGAAAGCACAGACTCTAAAAGCAAAATGGAGTTGAAGCGGGTAAAGCCCGTATCACAATCATGCCATTCCAGTACTCTCATCCCGGGTACTCGTGTCTGCACCTCTAAGAAATTTCCATTTTTTCACATCAAAAAATCCAGATATGAAGCCGAAGCTGCCTTCTTCGCCAACCTGAAGCTGTCTGATTTCAACATCATCGACACCCTTGGAGTTGGAGGTTTCGGGCGAGTGGAGCTGGTAGGTGAATTTTCTTTGAATGCTCTTCAAAGCTTTTCTTCTTCCTCGTTTTTTCCCCCCTAGCCTAAGAACCCCTCTTTTGCCTCTCATTATTAACTATTAACTATTGACTATTAACTATTGTTGCTCTAACTCAGCAGACACCTTTGTGCGGGCATGTCAGAGATTGCTTAACAACGTGGGCTAGGATATGCAGTCACTGGACTCAAAACAAACTGCAAATTGCTTCTTAGAAAACTCTTACTATCCAATAAATGCTAAGCACATTAATTTAATGAGGAGCCTTAAATCACTTTTGCCCCCGATTGTATGATTTTTTTACTTCCTTCCTTAGTTATGATCAGTGCTTACTAACTTAATTATGATACAATTAAATTAATTAAATGTAAACACAGAAAAAGAAACTGGAATATGTATTATATATACATATCTATACACATAGTTATATAATTTATATATAAATAAATAAAATAAATGTAGTGGTGATAATTCTGTTATTCTATAATTGTAAGCACCTATTTAGATTATACTGATAATGGTTTGGATGTTTTGTATAATTTATTTCACATTAATTATGTTTTATGTTATTTAGTTCACTGGGTAAATAGATATACATTATAGGACATGATGACATTCTTGTTCATTTGTTAAGCATATTGTATGAATGTGGTATAAACAACATGAAATCACAACTCTATTTTGCATTTGTTTGAAATGGGAATTTTAAAACTGACTTATTGCAAGAAAAATTAAGAAAGGATCTATGTCCTGGTGACAGACGTAGCCCCATTCCAGATACAGATTCACTTCTGCCTCTCTGCTGAACCTGAGGGAGTCCCTGATAGGAGACGCTAGTACAGTATGTTAGGAACTCCCCAGCATGTGTGAAGCACAGTCAACAGTTACTGTTGCCACCCGAGGTCAGGAGGAATCCCTTCCATAAAAGTCAAGTGGCACAGGGCTATTTTTATGTTTGTTTTTATTGCTGTTTGGCTCCCTGGCTTTGACACAGGGAAAGATGTCATTTGCTGGAGTATTAGAAAAGGTCTTAGCACTAAAGTGTGTTCCCCTGAATCTGCATATACTTCCTGTAACATGGGCTGAAGCTATGTAAAAATTACTACTATTTTAGACATGAACATCCAAAATGTGCCTGTGAGGATCTGATTATTGTTAGTTATGGGTATAAAATTCAAGTAAAGGTCCAGAAAACAGACAGGCAGTCAGACAAATCTTCCTGCTTCTCTAAACATTGCTGACTAATTAACAAAGCCTGTCATAATTGGTTTTTGTTGCTGTGATAAATGCTATGCCCAAAACCAATTTACGAAAGAAAGAGTTTTTTGGGATTAACAAGTCTATAGACCATATAAAGGACAGAATTCCTCTGAGCAGTGATTCTCAATCTGTGGATCACTACCTCTTTGGGTCATATATCATATATTTACATTATAATTCATAACAGTAGTAAAATTACAGTTATGATGTGCCAGTGGAATAATTTTATGTTTGGGGTCACCATAACATGAGAAACTGTCTTAAAGGGTCACAGCATTAGGAAGTCTGAGAACCACTGCCTAGAACATGATTTGGAGATAGTTAGTTCCTTAAAACCAGGTTTAAAGACTATAGGCAAGGAGGGTAAAGACAGCTCTGTGGTTAGGAGCACACACCTCCCAGAGCCCACACTGACCTCCGCCTCCAGGTGATATTATGATCTATCCTGACCTCTACAGGCAGTGCTCTCCTTTGCACATGTGTGTGCATGCACACACATACACACACACACACACACACACACACACACACACACAATGAAATTAAAAATACAGTCTTTAATAAAGACTATGGACAATAAAATAACTGTTTTAGTTTACAAAAAACAGCATTATGTCTGTGGATTTCTAGGGAGTAACTTCAAGTTACTTAGTGAAATATAGATATTGTCTAAGATGTTTGAAATATTGAAACTATAATAGCTTTGAAAACAGTTGTGAGACCACTTCAAGTTGAAAAATACTGTATTGAAAATTGAAAACTTCTAGAAAATTCTCAGAAAACTATATAAAAGGCGCAAAGAAATAGCCACAAAATTAAGAGACGTTTAATCATTTAAAAGGAAATATAGTTTTTAAAGACAAACTATGTATATGTATGTTCAGGGATATATGTGCATGCTTGTGTATGGACACAATTATATAGATAATTTCCATGTCAGAGGAGATACTATACATACTTGCCTGATTTTTCCTTTTGGATATTATTGTTTACTGTTTTTCATAGGTACTTTAAAGAAAAACAAATCCTGATCCAAGAGAGAGAGAGTTCAGCAGTTAAAGGTGTTTGCTGCTCTTCTAGAGGACCTGTAAATGTACATCTAATTAAAAATAAAATTATTTAAAAAAAAAAAAAGGGCTGGGCGGTGGTGGCACACGCCTTTAATCCCAGCACTTGGGAGGCAGAGGCAGGCGGATCTCTGTGAGTTCGAGGCCAGCCTGGGCTACCAAGTGAGTTCAAGGAAAAGGCGCAAAGCTACACAGAGAAACCCTGTCTCGAAAAACCAAAAAAATAAAATAAAATAAGATAAAATTATTTTTAAAAAGAACAGAAGAAAACCCAAAGCCTAAAGAATTCATCTAGATTAGAAATGTAGCTAGTTTGCAAAATGTTTATATAATATTTGTGAATCCTTGATAGACAGGCATTAGGGTCGATGAATCCACTGGGATCAGAGACACATGTCCTTAAACTCAGAAGTCATTTTGTGTGATTTTTCACATCCCAACAATGTATTAGCGAATGTATAAAATATCTAAAATGCATAGATTTTTAACACATGGAAACAAGTTCTGAGCATATTAATACAAAGTATGTAACATTTACTACTTGAACCAATTAATTGTTATTTACCAACAATAATTATCAGGCAAAGGATATTAAAAAACAACACTATAGGTTGCATGTAGTATCCTAAACATTCCCCAAGTATGAGATCATAAACTCTCCAATGAGATTTGAAGAGTTCAGAAATTTGAAATTTTGAGCTCCATGTCCCACCTCAAAGAGGTAAAAATTTTATAATTGTTACTTCTTGATACATAGATCATGCCTGTGGCATTTTGCATGAGGATACTTCCAACCTGTTAATCTTAACATTTCCCAACTTCTTGTTTGTCAGTATAGGTAAATTTAGGTGCAAGAGTATTTCTGTCAGGCGAATTTCTAAATAACTTACTTTTTTTGTGGAGATGAGAACATCATAAGAAACTTAAAGTGTATTCAGTGTCCAGCCTGCTTTCTGTGATCTGCCATTGACCATATTTCTATCTGTGTTCTTAACTGATGAGCTTTGTGATGTGTTCGGTATGATGTGTTTACTATATGTCTTCTAGAAAACCAATTCTTTTTGTAATGTCACATGTGTATACATTCAGTCTTTCAGACTACTCTATAAGGTAATTTAATAATACCTTCATGTATCTTAATGTGCAAGGTGTAATTGAAAAATAATGAAGTTGGTTTTAAAAGTCCTAAGTGGAAATGTGTCCCGTTGCTTTATAGTAACACCCATAATCTCCTTCTATTTTCATCAGAGGCACATGATTCAGAGATTTTCCCACGAATCAGACAAACAAGTTTGTAACCTGGCAACACTAGTTGTTGTTGCACTAAATATTAATTTATTCTGCAATCCTAACATTTCCTGTACCCATAAGCTATCCTTAGCTAAAATATAAAAACAAAATATAAGGGGGACATAAAGCTTTCTTTTCTTGAATTGTATTTTTTTCTACGTCATTTATGGGAGATTTAAAATTTAATTAGAAAAATTGCTTCCGGCTTTGGGAACTCACAGTTTGCTTCAAAGAGAGAATAAGATTTAGTCATAAGCAAAGTAGGATCAGCACAGGTTGTGTGGAAGAGGAAGACTGATATCCAGGTAAAGCAGAGTGGATGTAGCACTATTGTAAATACTTATGAAACCAAAGCACAAGAACACAGGCTTCCTCATAAAGTTGCACTCCTTGCTAAAATGATCAACCTTTCATTTGAAACCTGCTTTATAATCTTCAAATCCATGTCCAGTTTATTTTTTAACTTAAAAAATTATTTTTTTTTTTTTAAATATTTTTTAAATTTTTTTTATTCATTTTACTACCAACCACAATCCCCCTCTCATCACTCCTCCCATCCCCCACCTCCTCCCCTCCCCCCATCCCTCATCCCCTCCTCCAACAGGGTAAGTTCTCCAATGAGGGGAACAGCTAAGCCTGGCACATTCAGTTGAGGCTGGACCAAGCCCCTCCCCCTGCATCAAGGGTGAGCCATGTCCAGTTTATAATTCTCCCCTTATAGCTGCTCTGAGAGGAGAGCACAAGGTGTAGTTCATATCTCACAGGAAAAAAACGTCAAGATGATTCATTGGAAGCGGCAAAAGTCCATACAGTGAGAACTGTTGCTTATTGCCCCAAACGACAGACTTTTTTTTTTTTTTTTTTTTTAAACTTAGAAGCTTTTCTGTCATTCTGGCTTCAACACATGTTTAGATTCTTTCTACTACTACTGTGAAACAAAAGAAGTATATGTGTTCCTGTCTTAGTTTCTTTTCCAGTTGCTGTGATAGATTACCCCGACCAAAGCAATTTAGGGGAGAAAAGATTTATCTGGCTCACAATCCCAAGTCACAGCCCATCATTGCAGGGAAACCAAGGCAGCAGGAACAGGCAGCTTTTGCGCTATAGCCACAGTCAAAAGCAGCAAGCAGAGAGTTAATGCATGCATGCTGTTTTTCAGTTTTCTCCACTATTACTCAGTGCACAAGTTCCTGCCTAAAAATGGTGCCACCCACGGTGGGTAGGTGGGTAGGTCTTCTCACCTCAATTAATATAATCAAAACAATCCCCGGAGGCCAATCTGTTCTAAAGAGTCCCTCATTGAGACTTCTTTCCCAGGTGGCTCTAGATGTGTCAAGTTGACAATTAAAACTATCACAGATCATTAACTTAAAAATAAATTGTTCTAGGGCCAGTAATATGGTTAGCAGGAAAAAAATATGTGTGGAAGTCTAAAGCCTGAGTTTGAGTCCCACCTAAATGTAGAAGGAAAGAACTGTCTCCATGAAATTGTCCTCTTACCTCCACAAGCACATCATGGCCCCACATACATGGCATGTGTGTGCCCCACAACATACACACACACACACACACACACACACATACACACAACACACACCCACAGTGCACATGCATACATACACATACACAGAGAGAGATGGGGAAGAGAAGAGAGAGAGAGAGAGAGAGAGAGAGAGAGAGAGAGAGAGAGAGAGAGAGAGATATTTTTTCCAGTTTTTTCAAGAACCTGAACTAAAGTTAATATAGACTGGCTGTGATGATGATTATTTCTGCTATGTATATTGTTTTGGCAGGCTTTCAGATTCCCCTTTTCTCTAAATATTTTGCCATTCATGTTTTGGTGGCAAAAAAAAAATGGCTGTAGAGGAAATATAATCAGATAACTTAACATGGTAAAAATCTGGATTTAGATGTTGGGAATTCCTACTTAACTCTCCTGAGCCTGTTTCCTTTTCTGTTAAATTAAGATAATAATAGAATGTGTCCTTCATAAGGTTATAACAATTAAAAGAATTACAGTCACCACAATAGCATAATATATTATCTTTGGTATTTTGCATTGTATATTTGATATTATGTATTTCAATGTTATTATTTTTCCTGTAATAAGTGTCACTTATTACACTCAGAGTAGCCATCTTCATTTATCATTCCAGCTGTGTTAATATAGAGAATTATAATAGAATGATTTTTCTTTTCTTCTCCCCATTGCTAAGCTACATTTCTTCTCTCAGAGGAAAACCCTGAGATCTTCAAGTGACCTTCAGTGATAGACACGATTAACTTCCCCTGAACCACTAAAGCTTTTTATTTTCTAATCTACCATGAGAAATGACAGGGAGCAGTTCCTAATCTTCCCTGTGCCGACCTGTGGGCACCTGGAGTAGCCTCCTCTTATTTATCCGTTTCTCTTCTAAACTGCAAAGCCAAACTCTCCATAAGGAGTCGTTTTCGGTGCAGAGCCCTGGATCCCAGCCATTTGCTTCCTACCCTTTTTTGACTATTATATTCTAAATGGGCAGATGAGAACCAGACTCTTGCCACAGGGTGCGCTTGGGGTACCTCTCATTGTTTTTTGAAATCCTAAAGTTAGGTTCCCTGAGTGGCAATAACCATCTTACTCCCAGAGGCCACACGTGTGTAGCAGAGTTCCTGTGTTCTCCAAAATGGCACCCAGGACACCAGCTCAGCAGTTTTGCAACATCCTTGGTATGCACCTCACAGGCAAGCAGCCATGGGGGGCCGTGTAAAGCAACTGGTAACAAAGTAGACTGAGATGATTAAGCAATAAATGAAGTGATAAGCCCGGGGCAGAGCCATCAAGGTTTTGTTTCATCACTCTGAAAGAAGAGGAGCTTAGCTCCAAAGGGACAGCCTCTGAGAAGATAAAAACATTTTAAGAGCTCCTGTTGCCAACCCACACAGCAACGAAATGGACTAGCCATGGAATTGTCAGGTAGCCTACAAGTTTACCTTATTTTGACACAGCCTTTGTCAGGCTGTACTCTCCCTTGCATAATATCCACTGTGGAATTATCTCTTTGCTTTCTGTCTAAGAAAAATTATAAAAGATAATTGTGGTTCGTAGTGTTGATTCCTAAGGGGGAGAAAGGCATTTAGCGAAATGATGAAAGTTTACTCCAAAAGACACTAACGGAGCATAACTGAGAGGCTGTTATGGGGCAGAACAAAGATACTGTTGACTCATTTCTTTTTCTTTCATTCTACTACATCACTTTATTGTAATAAATTCACAAATGAGCCGGGCGGCGGTGGCACATGCCTTTAATCCCAGCACTCGGGAGGCAGAGGCAGGCGGATCTCTGTGAGTTCGAGGCCAGCCTGGTCTACAGAACGAGCTCCAAGAAAGGCACAAAGCCACACAGAGAAAAAAAAGTCACAAATGAAAGCATCCCACAGCTAGACTAAGGTAGCCACTCAACAAATACATGGCCAGTTCCAACCTCTATACATTGCAGTGAACTTTTCTATATAGTTAGAAAGGCCAGTCTGAAGCTATGGATCTTCATTTGCGTTTTATACTTTTGCTGTCATTTAAATTTTTCTAGTTCATCCACTACAAAAAAGAAAAATTCCATGATAGAGTTGAAACTAGAACTACTTTGAGGTACCACTTCAACCCAGTCAAAATGAGTAGCAAATATTGGGATGGATGTGGGGGTGAGGGAGGAACCCTCATCCACTGCCAGTTAGAGTGAAACAAATATAGCCATCAAACAACTAAAAATAGAACTACCATGTGGCCCAGCTACTCACTCCTGGGCAAATGCCCAGAGAACTCCACATCCCGCTCTAACGATATTCACACATTCATGTTTAATTGCTGCTCTATTTTACAGTACCTCAAAAATGGAACCAGCATGCCCATCGACTGATGAATAGATAATGCAAATGATTTGTACATACAAAATGGAATATTATTCAGATGTAGAGAAAATTAAATCATGAAATGTGTAGGAAAATGGATAGACAGAATGTATACTATTCAGTGAGGTCACCCAAACCCAGAAAGATAAAATTCGTATATTCTTTCTCATATATGGACCCAGTTTGAAATGTGTACATATTCATATGTAAACTGCTATTAAGTGTGGGTGCAGTTTAACATTTAGAAAGGAGGCCAAGAAGGGCTAATATTAGTTGATGCAGATGGACAGACTGTTGGCAAAAGGACATATGACTCATGAAAGAAGACACTGGTATCAACAAAATTAGTTTCTTTGCTGAAATTATGGGCAGTAAAATCTAGCTGTATTTTGATGAGGGAGTTAATTCATCTCGTTCATATAGACTGTCTATTCAATTGTGCATCAACAGCTGTGATACAACCCAGACTACATGAAGGAGAGCAAATAGAACTAATATCATACACACCTTTTGAATTTATAGGAATCTTATATACTGTCTATGCATTGAAGTATATATTCTTCTTGAAAATTATTTAAAATTATTATCTTAAAATAGCAACTATTTTTCCCTCCAAACTTAGATGTGATCCTAGGAAAAGCAGTCTAAATATAGAAAGCACTGGATACATTTCCCTGTGGCTTAAAGCAGTTCATCTCAAAGTTAACCTTTAGGTCATACGCACTTTTTGTTTCCCACATCAAAAATTTACTTTTTTTCCTAGTGAATGAATGTATGGGCTTAACACATTCAACATTAGTTAATTTTCCCCCACCACCAAAAAATACCCAAACAGTCTATATTGAATATATCAATATCAGACATGATTCTAGTGGTTGAAGAATTTTTTGCCTCCTGAGTGGATAAGAGTAACTAGTTTGTGGTCAGCCTGGGTAAATGAGACCTTTTCTGAGAACAATTAAAAGGCTAACAGCATGTGAATTCAAGCATGGCTCTACAATTCTGTCCCTTACACAGTGACTAACAGATTGTTTAGGTGGCGTTGCTACTAGAAACAAGCATCACGTCTCTTCTGACTCAATTCACTTCATGCCCAGATGTAGTACTCATCCATGAAAGTTTTACTTAAACACATTCAGAAGAGGATCCTATCCATAAGCAGGAAAATGGTCCCTCTGTGTATGTTGATAAAGCAGTAAATAGCCACAGCCTTTAGCTAAAAGGGAAATAGATTTTTATGATAAGGTTTACTTCAACATAATGAATAGGTTTAATCTTACTTTCTAGAAAAGTATGAAACCTACAATGCTGTATGAATTTAGGTGGATTTATCAATCATACATAATTTCTACATAGACATTTAATTTGTCAATTTATAATATCTTCTTCACATTAGCACCCCCCATAGGCAATAACAAATATAGCTTATTGATCTGAAGACAGCATAAAGTCAGGAGCTTTTGTGAGCCAAATGACTGTTCTTTTTTAAAATTTGTATTGGCATATAACCATTGTACATAGTATTGGTTTTCACAAAGACAGTTTCTTTTGAAGGTAGCCTATACATTGGCAAATTCATACTCCTTCCCTCCTTCTGTTTAGGACTTCTCCCTTTTCCCCAGTCTTTATTTTCCCATCTTTCTTCTGATTTTACAACACATACACTCACACTAACATGTGATTTTATGTATGTTTAAAGAATTCGAAAGCCCACAATAGCAAAAACAGGTGTTATTTGTCTTTCTCTGTCTTTTTTATTTCACTAGACGTTATTTCCAGTTATATTCATTTTACAGAAGATGGCATAATTTTATTCTTCTTTATGGCTTAGCAAGCTCCATTGGATATATGCATGGATTTTCTTTTTTTGCATTCACCTGTTGACAGATTCTAAAGTCTGATTCCATAATTTGGTCACTATTAATAGTACTACAGTAATGGATGCATAGTTGTCTCCATGTTCTCTTAACTTAGAGACCTCAGGATGTATGAACAAAAGTGGTATAGCTGTGTCATATGAAAGTACTGCTTTTAGTTTGCTGTGGAACCTCCCTTATGATTTCCATGGTGGTTGCATTCTCACTAACAGAATTTGATGTTTTGAAAAGTTCTTACCTATGCCTATATAGTAAAGTATTTTCCTTTAACAGTATTAGAGTTTGGGGGATTACAGTAAGGGCTTTAATCCATTTTTAATTGATTTTAATGTGTGGTAAGAGTAAGTGGTCTGGCTTCATTCTCCAGAAGATGGCTATCCTGTGTTCCCAGCACCATTTGGAGGCTACCTCTTCTCCAAAGTGTATTTCTGGCTAGAGTTGCACTGTTTTACTTCTGGGCACTGTTCTATTCTGTTGATCTTTTATCTGCTTTTAATACCAGTACCATGCTGGTTTTGTTACTACGGCTCTGTAGTATCACTTAAGTCAGGTAAGACGATACCTCCAGGGTTGTTTTTGCCTGGGATTGTTTTGGCTATCTATGATATTCTCTGCTTCCAAATGAATTTTAGGATTGTGTTTTCCAGTTTTGTGAAGAATGTCATTGGAGTTTTTACTGCAATTTCATTAAATCTGCAGATCACTGTTACAAATTTGACCATTTTTAACATATTAACTGTGTTGATCAACAAACATAAGTGGTCTTTCCATCCAGTATCTGCCTCTATGTTTTTAGAGGTTTTTTTAGTTAATAGAATTACATCACTGGCCCTCTTCCCTTTCCTTCCTCCAGCACCTCCCAAGTACCTTCCCTCCAATCCCTCCCATCACCACTCACTCTCAAATTGATAGCCTGTTTTTCTTTTATTATTATTACGTATATACATATCTATATGTGTGTACGTATTCACAAATACATAAATACAATGTACTAAATACATGTTGTTTGTATGTATATGGCTTCAGAGCTGAGTGTTTTGTAGTGTGTAACCAATAATGGAGGAACTCCCTGGGAGTTGCCTATAGTTCTTTGTCTAGGAGTTCAATGCCATGAAATTTTCTCCCTTCCACCTTAGCACGCCCATTGATATTGCCATTGCTCCAGTCCCATTTAGTCACTATTTCTAGGAGCGACTGTTTCACAGCTGACTTCCTGGTATTTTGGCTCTTACAATCTTTATAGCCCTATCTTCAGCAATGTTTCCCAAGCCATAGATTCAGGAACTGTGATGTAGACCTATCTCTTGGGACTTGGCTACCCAATATCCATTAATTCTTCCTTGGCTAAGTTTTCTCTGGCCTATCTTTTTGAAAGCCCTGTGAATGGAATTATTTGTCTGGTGTCTTTCTCAACATGTTTATTGATACATAGGAAGGCTGCTGACTGGTGCACTAGTTCTGTATCTGCCTCTTTTCAGAAAGTGTTCATCGTTCTAGTGGGTCATTAGGGTCTCCTGTACAGGATTGTGTTATCTGTAATAAGGACCATTTGACTTCTTTTCCTATGTATATCTCACTTACATTTTCCATCCTTATTGCTCTATTTAAGTCTTCAATAATTGAACTGAGTGAGAGAAAGTGGACATTCTTGTCTTGTTCCTGATTTTAGTGAAATGCTATTACAGGGGTTTTATGCACTGCCTTCATTGTGTTAAGATATGTTCTTTCGCCAGGCCGTGGTGGCACATGCCTTGAATCCCAGTACTCAGTAGGCAGAGCCAGGCAGATCTCTGTGAGTTCGAGGCCAGCCTGGTCTACAGAGCAAGATCCAGGACAGGCACCAAAACTACACAGAGAAAACTTGTGTCAAAAAACAAAACAAAACAAAAGATATGTTCTTTCTATTCAATATTTAACTCAAGATTTTTGTTATAAAAGAACGTTTGCTTTTATCAAAGGTCTTTTCTGCATCTATTGTGATGCTCACATGGTTTCTGTGTTTGAGACTATTAATGTGTTGTTTTACAATTTTGGATTTACAATGTTGAACCATCCTTGTAAGCTAATGTAACACTTTTGGTTCTGGTTAGTGATCTTTTGATGTAAAGTTGAATTCAGTCCATAAGAATTTTGCTTCCATGTTTGACATGACAATTGCTCTATAATAAATATTCTCTCTGTCTCTGTCTCTCTCTCCTTCCTTCTCTCCATTCTCTCCCCAACCTCCTCTCTCTTTTTTCTCTTTCACCCCTCTTCCTGTCCTCTCCAAATATGCCTCTCTTTTTTCCCATCTTTCTCCCTTTCCCTCCCCCCTCTCTGTTTCTCTCTTGGTGGCCTCTTACCTGGTTTTGATAAGAGTATAATAGTGACTTTAAAAAATGAGTTTTACAATGTTCCTCCCTGTATGTTTTATATAGTAGTCTGTGCAGCACTGATGTCAGATTTTCTTAAGGTCTGGTGGAATTCAGTCATGAATCCATTTGGGTCTTTTTGTTTGTTTGTTTTTTGAAGTGGGGATACTCTTTATTATGGCTTCAATCTTACTGCTTGCTATAAATCTGTTTAATTTGTTCATGCCCTCATGGTTTATTTTGCGGAGGTCTTCATGCTTATTAGAACCTGATTTTCAAAGTATTCTCTAATAACACTCCATCTATAATTTCATTAATTTGGTTCTTTTCTCTCTTTCTTTGGTTTAGTTTGGATAAGGGTTTGTAAGTCTTATTTTACCTTTGCAAAGAATGAGCTCTTTGTATCATTAGTTCTTTGTATTGTTCTTAGTGTTTCCATTTAATCAATTTCTGCCGTGGTCATCATTCTTTCTTTCTGTCTCCTGATTTGGGGGTATCATGAAGGTGAACCATGAAATCCCTTGAGACGACTTGATTTTTTTAAGATAGGCCTTTATAACTGTAACTTCCCTCACAGCAGTTACATGTTCTGTTTTCAATTTCATTCACTTAGAAGAATGTTTTAGTTCTCCTGCTGATTTACTTCAATGAATCATTCATTCAATAGTGTGTTATACAGCGCTGTAAGTTTGTGTGCAGCTCTGTAGTTTCTCTTTGTGTGGATTTCCAGTTGTTTCCACTGCTACCAGATGTTTTTCAGTCTTTTATTTGTTATGATGGCACATTTTTCTTTCCGTATATCTGATGTTTCTCTCTGTGGCCTTCAATATTCTTTCTTAGTTCTGTATAGTTTAACTGTAATATGACATGAGAAGATTTTTTGGTGGGGGTCTTGTCTATTTGGTATTATAAATCCCTCCCACATCTCTTTCACTGGACTTAGAGAATTTCCTGCTGTGATGTTATTGAATATGTTTTCTAGTTCTTTAGCTTGTACTTCTTCTTCTATAAACATGGTTTATAAATATAAATAAATAATGTCATATAGATGTCTTCTGTCCCATTCATACTTTCTTATTAATGTATCTCTGTCATTTTCTGGATGTTATAATTTGTCCTCATTATATTCAAGCTTGTATATTTTCTTCCACTCCATTCCACTGATGAAGCATTCCATAGAGTTATTTGACTTATTTAACTTTTCATTTTCAATATTTGAATGTTTAAAATAACTCTTTTTATTGAATTCCAGTTTCATACTCTATATTGACTTCCTTTTTTTCATTGAACATTATGTGTTCTATTTGGATTCATTTAGGAATTTGAGTCCTACTTATTTTATTGAACTTATGAGTGTTGACTTGAATTATTTTGGTTTCTTCTAATTTCCTACCCAAAAAAATTGTAATTACTGTGGTATTAACAATTTTGGAAGAATCATGCTACATTGATTTTTTCCCATTTCTTCTATTTCTGCATTAGGACTTGTCTACCAAGATTTATGTCATTGCTTGATTTTTTAATCACCTGTATCATTTCCATGGAAGTATTTTTCAGTGTTCTAGTAAGACTTGCTTATAGGTCCTATTGCTTAGTAGGATTGGGTTTTCATTTGTCTGCAAGACTGTTCCTAGAACTCGGTTGTTACGCTCAGTGGTCTCAGGGAATGAGGCTTGGTTCTCAGTACCAGTCCAAGAATAAAATACTCTCTGCGGAAGCAGCCACAATCTATGGATAGACCTACCATGACAATATAATAATAAACTATTTTTAAAACAACACCTTTAAATCCAGTAGTCTTGGGGAAGATAAAGGAGCAAGGATGGTATGGTATGATGTGTTACTAATGGTAGAACAGGAATAAAATAAATAGAGAAAAGTCAGAAATTAGTACTGGTGTGATGGAGAAAATACAGAAGGGAGGGCAGCAAATAGAAGGGGAAATAACAAGACGCATGAAGGTAGCTCAGGCTAAGGGAGAACGAAAAGGAAGAAGCAAAGAAGTGAAATTGGACAACTTAAAACAGAAGCAGGGGGTCCTAAACTCCAGCCTGGAGAGGTCTGTTAAAAAGTAAGACAGGAAAGAGGAGGACAAATCAGCTCTACTGCATTGGCATTAGCGGTGAATAAGGAAAGTATAAACATGAAGAAAAGAAATATTTGTGTGGGAGCGCAGAGCTTGTTTGAAGTTCCTGCCCTGGTGCTAGTGCCAGCTGCATCTCTACGGTCCCTGAGGGGGCACACATGGTGGATGCCTGCCTTGGAGCAGCATGTCACTGTGCAGAGCACCTGTGCAAAGCCTGTGTCCACTTGGTCCACTCCAACCGTCATTCAGACTTCCACATACCTGAGCTCTGTAGGTTTCTCACTCAAAGTTGTCCCCCACCCCCCATCCAAGGTATTCTACCAGCCAAATAGCAGAGTATAGTTCTGTGACAAATGAGTGGGCAGCGCCGGAGGAACTTCACCTCTAGAATCACCACTGACCCAGCAGGGCTCTCTAACAGGGATCTCGCAGATCCTGTTGATTGTTGAGAAGAGCAGGTTTTCCTTACACCTCCTCTTTCTCTGTGATTTGTCATGAACAGCTTTTGTGCTCACCATTTTCTCTCCTCTTGTCCTCCTCCTCCTCTTCCTCTCTCTCTCCTCCCCACTCTTTCTCCTCTCCTCCCTCCTCCACCCCTGTCTTTCCCCTTCTCCCTTTCTCCCTTTAGCTCTATTTTCCCCTCCCCTCTCCCTCATTCTCTTTCAAAGTCTGTTACTGAAAGTATAGTCCCGATTTTCTGAGACTCGTCTTAAGCAAGGGTTCTGGCCCTCTGAAACTGTGTTTTCTCTCACCTGGATAAGCACCCCAGCTGGAAGTAATTCCTTTGGAATAGACCCTGGACCCTGTCTCCTTTTAATCTCTGTAAAGTTTCCTATTTACTTTGCTGTGATTATTTCTCCACCATCATCCACCTCTCGTAATACCTGCGATCCAACTATGCCAGTGTATTCCCTGGAGATTTAACAGTCAGTGCACGGGTGTCATCTGCCACTTAGATAGCTTTATGTTTAATTCTTAACTTCTGCCAGCTGCCTTGTAAATTCATTTTGAAAGTGAAGAGATCATTTCTGTATGAAAAGATTTCAAAGAAGTTAAAGCAATGTCCTACAACTTTAAATTTGACGTGCACATGCACAGAGCAGTTCATAGATTAAGCCAATACCAGTTAATACTTGTTGAATTGACTCAACTACACTTGAGTTCATTTGTATTTATATAAAATCATGTAAATACTTAATGAAACATGAAAGCAGCAGGAAGAGATTTTTCTATTTTTTTAAATGTCCAAAAGAGTAAATATGAGGCATTACATTGAAAAAAACAAGATCTGATTGGGGTCAGATCGATGGCTGAAAGCCGATTTGATTACAAGTTTTATAGTATATAATGATTAAAACTGCAAAAATGCACAGGCCTTGTGTTTCAGAAGTATGACTAGAATGCAAACCCTTTGCACACATAAGGAAGATAGTTGGATTTTACAATATGAGATTTTCTCTTTTCCATTTCAACTCATTTTCAACATTCAAAGACAGCAAGTGAAAGAAGCTGAACTGTCAGTATTTGATGCTCAGCTCCACCTAGATGAGATCCTAGGTTGTAAGTATACTTTGAGTATAAGAATGAGTTGAACACAATAGATGAGAAATGATCTAGAAGTAAAAGAAAAAAAAAAAAAAAAAAAAAAAAAAAAAAAAAAAAAAAGAATGAGTTGAACAATGTGAGAAATGGTTAAGAATTTGGTTTAAAACTGTGTAGAGAAGTTGTTGAAACTGACACACCTAGCATTTCTTTGTATTTGTGAGGTTATCTATAGAAATCAAAGTCTTTGGTAAGGAAGAGAAAACTTTATTGATTGATGAAGGAAAATAAGTCACTCAAAAGCAGTGAAAGTTGCTTTTAGCACATTTATTATAGAATATAAATGTTATATTTAATGAATGATAATTTATATTTTGCATATTTTAGCAAACAGCCTTACCTAAACATTATACTGACACAAAGAAAGTAATTGTGACAAAAAGAATATTGTCATTTTAATTGGATATAACTTCTTAAGGACAGTCAGCTTTTAAATACATTGAGATGGAAATAGAGAGTTTATAATGATCACTAATTGGGTTAATAGAATTAGCAGAAATGGTGAAGAAATCAGTGTTAATTTATATAATGGAAGCTTTCTGGGTGCTTCAGTCACGTTATTTTTTTTCATGGCTGTAGCAAATATGCCCTACCTGGGCATGAGGACATGGTGTTGCCAAGTCCAAACTGATTCAAATCATTGTCATAAAGTTTTTTCCCTTCCCTATGAAAGTAAAACTTCTTTAAATTTGCACACACTTTGCGAATGCTTACTATTTTTTTCATTCATGATAGAACTTTGGAAATGGACTTAAATGTAAATCATAATACTAAAATATATTTACAGATAGCCATTTTCATAACATGCCCATATATGTTAGAAATTCTGTTAGTAGTGACAAGTTTTATGCAGCACTTTTGAAATGTTGAGTGATTTTTTTCCTTGTATTTATCCTTCTCTCATACAGTACATCTCAACCGCAGTCTCCCCTCCCTCCACTCTTCCCAGTCCCCTACTACACCTCCCCTCTGCCCCAAATCCACTGTTCCTCCATTTCCCTTCATAAAAAGAGCAGACCTCCCAGGGATATCAACAGAGCACAACATAACAAGATGCAATAAGATGAGGCACAAACCCTCATATTGAGGCTGGCATATTTTATCTGATTCATTCTTACAGCCTCTGCAAGTTTGCCTTTATTCCCATTTCATAGTACAGAATAGAGACTATAAGAGGTCATATGGAATTGCAGGGAAATGTGCTTTTTATATTCATATAATATTTTTAAAATTGATGGAGTAGATCTGAGAAGAATTGGGAGGGAGGGATGGGAATAAAATCAACAAGATCAAAATGCCTTGTGTGAAATTATCTTCAAAAAATGAATAAAATTATTACATTAGAATAAGTAAAAAAAAATTAAAAGTGCTGACAACGAACTACTATTTGACTAGATCATTTATAATTATAATTAATTCACAATTATATATATTCTACTTAAACTCACTCATAATCCCTTTTCTAAATTACAAAAAGAAATATATTTTTGGGTTTCTCTGTGTAGCTTTGGCGCTGTCCTGGAACTCGCTCTGTAGACCACGCTGGCCTCAAACTCACAGAGATCCACCTGCTCTGCCTCCCAAGTGCTGGGATTAAAGGTGTGTGCCACCACTGCCCCAGCTAATGTCTTGATATATTATTGAAGGTAAAAGGATAGGCACCTAAGGCAGTGCCTTCCTATCACATAATTCTCTAAAATATAAGCTGAATGGATAGCTGTATCATAATCAAATCAAATAGAAATTATAGGTATGTAATTTTACTAATTTTTCCCCTTTTAAAAGTCTTAAACAGCACTATTAAGGGACAATGTGGATACCTCAACTTTTTCTCCTGTGCTCATGTAATTCAAAGAACATTTCTGTTTTTCAAAAAGAGCTCCACACCCCGCTTTCCATCCCCAGCTCTAGTCAGCCATGCATCTACTCTACCTTAAGTCTTAACTTTCCTGGTACACAGTTTCTTACACTACAACTCTGAATTACACTCAATGCTCTTGTTCTCTATGTATATGATTATAAATCCTATTGAATGACATAAATTCCAGGTTGTTCAACGTACAGTAATTCCTTCCCTCTTTCATTTAGGATAAGTTTCTAATGTCCCTGAATGCCACTGTAGCCATGTTCGGAACTCACCTACAGCATGATGCTTACATTGTTTCTTGAGTAGGTGCTCTGTGGCCAGTGTCTGATTGGCCTGGGAAGTGTTTACCAGGGGATATTGGACAATGGTGGTGAAAAAACCTGATGTTTGTATATTTATGGTCTGATGGTTTGTTTACTGGTATTCCCAGTTGTTGATGGTTTCTTAATGCATTTAGATCACGTCCATGCTTCTGTCTTGAGGACTAACTGGGAATGGTATGGAGTGGAACACTGTGGCAGTTGGCATATTTAATCTGCTGGGAGGGGCTAGTTTGCTCTCAGTATAGGTATTTGGGCTTGCTTTTCTTATTATTGTAGAAAAAGTTTATTACTATAAATTCATTAAGTCATCTCAATTTGTAATAAATGTGATTTACTTAAATCAGAATATTGCAAAAAATGTTCCTAGTTTATTTATAAATACACTTCCTCCCCGATTAAAGAAAGCCAATTAAAAAAAAAAAACTTCTATGTTCTACCATAAACTACATGTTACTTGTTTAAAATTTTGTGCTATTTTCTTAAAGAAAAAAAAATTTTTTTTCATTCCCGTGTTGGAGCCGTTACACTTAAGATGCCTGTGCCTCGACAGCCCTGTTTTAGTTTCTAGAAAGTTTTCATAAAATTCTTTGTCCTTTGGAAATTATTAAGTTATGACTGAATGTAGTTGAAACTAAGTCCTTTTTATTTGTAACTGAGTCAATACACACGCTGTGTGCTCACCGTCACCCCTTCCAATGACCTGCTCCTGTTCCCTTAAATTATACTGCTATTACTTCAGACATCAAAGCCTTTTTCTCTGTCTGAAGTCATTCATTGCCACAGTTCTTAGCTATTGTTTGTATGAAGTGGATTAGCTGTCCATATTTTCTTCAGGACTTAAACTTCCCAGGAACTTAAAGACTAGTCACTGTGGTTTAAGCATCAATGATCTTCAAGTTCTTTCTCAACTTCTTTACTTGTTGACTTTTACTTCTTAGTAGCACTGAGGCGGACTGGGGCAAGAATAGGAACAGCCACAAGTAACATTCAGTTTGTGGTATTATCAAGGCCACACACCCAGAGACACAGCTCTCTGCTGCCACCTCAGAGACTGAGACATTCCTTTATCTCTCAGGGTTCTGACCCAGTGATGTAGGACTAAATTATTGGCTTCAGCACAGAAAAGGATTCAAAGACTATCAAGTTATGAAGCACAGGGATTTAGCAACAATATCTCAATCTGGATGCTAAGTGTGCCGATTAAGAGCAAGGCTGATGGTCAGGGAAAGAACAAAGCATACCCAAGTGCGAGGATGGGCTTCTCAAAGGAGGTTTCTTCCCCATTGTCTCTCGAATGATCACACATAGGATACTGGTGGATTTTGTAGCTATCATCTTCAAAGGGTTACTAAGAAACCTAAGTCAGATCTCATAGTAGTTCCTATACACTGGATAGGATTACAGCTGATCTTGCATCATAAGGGTTTCAGGAGAAATTAAGATTTTTTTTTTTTTTAGTGTAAACAAAGGTTTAGGCTTGTTTGAGACTCCCAGAAAATGTCCAAGGAAAGAAATGAAGCCCTACTCAGGATCGTATACATTTAGGACTCAAGCTTGGCTTGTTGCTCTTTCAACATAAATTATATATGTGAAAGGAATGTTATTTCTATGTTGATAACTTTTACAGCAGACATTGTGCATTGTGTTGGAATTCTTGTTTCTCAGCTGGTGGGAGGCTGCGGTCAGATTCCAGGGTGAGGCATACCTCTCCTTCCACATGTGCTCAAGGTTTTCCTTGCCCTTCTATCCTGCTTCAGTGTGGCACTCGTCTGTAGGAGAGCATATGCTGAGTGCTTGGACCAAAAGAACCCATTAAACTAAGGTATACATAAAGACAGGCACAGTTAATAGTCACCAAATGGTAACTCTATTCCAGGCAGTCTTATATTATTTCCAAGGTTACCCTTTGTGAATTGCACCTATTACAGAGATGAGAAAAGAACAGAAAGAATTTGAAGATCTACCAGATCAGATTCCGAAACACAGTTGAGATTCAAGCAAAGGTGGTAAAATATCAGACTAGCCACCCTCAGCCAGTGCATACCTCCTCTCTCTGTCCAGGTTAGGTTAGTCACAAACCCGTGAACAGGCTTGGCCAACTGGGGCAGAGAGGAGGCTTAGGCAAAAGGAAGGACATATATAAATACATATTCCTTTCTTCATTTTGCCCACTTCTGTCTGAATGTAACACTAATTCTTTCTTGTAGTGAATTCGCTACTAGATAATAAAAATCATTACCATCATCAACATGAGCATCAGCATTTCAAATTTTCACAAGTGTACTCAATATAACTAATCAGCACAGAGGAAATGAAGGCAAAATTCTAACTTTGATTTAAAACTTTTGTGTACTAAATATAACCCATATTAAACATACTGCCTTAGGCTTACCAAATAGAAATTGCTAAACCTCATTTTGTAAGTTCAGACTGAAAAAATGAAATTATAGCAAATCCTTAAAGCAATGAATAGCATGCAATTGTTCAAAACTTGCATAAATTTACAGGGTACATGGTTGTACAATATATTATTTCTTACTGTATTTGTGGAATTCTAATAGGACCAAGATTACATTGAGTATATCATTCAATAATATCAAATAGCTATTATAATTAAAAAGGATCTTAAATTAGCTGGAAACTGAACCCGAGGAATGACAAATGTTAGGCAAGCATACTACCACTGAGGTATATTCCCAGCTCTTAGAAAATTTGTAGATAATTTCCACCACTAAGGTTTAATTTCTATTCCTCATAAAAGTAAAATACATGAATTCTGTAAATATTAAGCAACTCAAAAGTAAGAAAGTATTACTAAAATTATACATAGAAGAAAAATTATTATGAACATGTTAATGACCTTCAGATTGTCCTTTCATAAATCTGTTTTAGATATAGGTATTAGGCATATGCTCATGTGCAGATATACCATAGACTCATAAAATACATACTGCCCTATAACTAATACTATTTATCCATATATTTTAATTATTATTCTAGCATAAATTTTAGAGCTGTATTACATAGACATTGTATAATTTATTTTTCCCAAGTTCTTACTGACAGACATTGAGACTGTTTCTGATTTTTCCAATAGGAACAATGTTGACTTAAAGATCCATGAACGATCTTTGGAACATTGTAGGTTTGTCAGCGGGGTTCTGATGAACACATTAGTTAGGTGTTGTTCAGGGAATTAACCTGAGCAGGAGACTCTCTGTGTTGAGTTAGCTCACTCTGGTAGTTATTGGGAACTCTGACTTCCAAGGTTAAGACACCAGAATTCAGGGCTGAACAGATAGCTCAGCAGTTGAGTCGCACATAGCACATACCGCTCTTGCAGAGGACCTCAGTTCCAGTTCCTACCACTCACGTTAGTTGTGGCTTACAACCACCTGTAACTTCAGCTCCAAGGTATCAGACACCTTTGTCCTTTGCATGGCTTCCATGGGCACCCACACTCACACGCACAGGCCCAAACACACACATATTATTAAAAATAAAAGGTCTTCAAAGAAAAGATGCTGAAATTCAATACACCTCTCATGAAGTTGACCTCTCCATTTCCACTGACCACTTCCTACCCACTTTGGCTTCTTGTATGACTCAAGCAATCAGGTGTCCCAGACCCTAGATAACACACTAAATGACTAGGGGAATAACACAGGGTTTTTTTTCTTTTCTTTTTCACACATTTATTTATTTTTAGTTTGTGTGTATACATGTGTGTATGTGGAAGGGTCAACATGCCATTGCTCATGTCTAGAAATCAGAGGACAGTTTGCAGGAGTCAGTTCCCTTCTTCCACCATGTAGTTTCCAAGTACAGAACTCAAATGGTCAGGTTTGGCAGCAAGCGCCTTCACCTGATGGGCCATCTCACCACCTTATGCAACAAGGCTTTGATTAGTCCTATTTGATGGTCATAATCACCCACTTAGAATAGTGAAAATACAAGCCAGTAAATACATGGTTCAATTTTTCACATCGAGTCTAAATTTAGCCTATTCCACTAAACTCATATTTGTGAACATCCATCATTATACTTTCATTTTGTTTTATATCCAGCTGAAGGAAATCCATGCATACTTAGAGTAGCTTGGCTCCAAATATCCTAAATATGAACCCAGTTCTGCCAGTTGGTAGTTCAGTGAACTTAGACAACACGTGTGTGTGTGTGTGTGTGTGTGTGTGTGTGTGTGTGTGTGTGTGTGTACAGTTTGCCTTTGATTTTACCAGTTTACCTGATTAGTTATACTGAATCCACTTGTGACAAGTTTGCTTCTGTGAAAAGGAAGAATTTTCTAAAGCAACACTTGATTGTCCCTACTTGCTATAAACTACCATGCAGGACAGAAAGACTAGTGGAAAGACAATCAAGAATGCCAAGTCATTGATACCAGCTCCCTTAGAATCATGATGATTCTAAGGCAGTTGCTGCTATTGTCTTTGGCAAGAATTAGGGCTTGCAGCAATTAAGCAACTAGCCCAAGAGTCAAAGAGACCAAGAAGGGGCAGAATCAAAACAAGACCTGTGGTTCCAAATGCTGATCTCTTTTCCTACCCTGTGCAGAAGTGATGTCTAAAGAGAACAGTGTCTAACTTAGACATCTGAGCAGCATAGGATTCTCTTTGTTATCTGGGTAAGAGTACATTTTCCTTCCCTTTGGAATGCTCATTCCCTCCAGAGTTTTGTTATTCTCACAACAGCTCATTTGTCACTCTATATTCTTAGTCCGTCTACTTTCCTTTTAGAAGTGAGTTTCCACATTTGTATTTATTATGAACTACAACTGAATTAACATGTATCATACTAATCTATCATCTTAAGGAGTTTCACAGACAGACAAACTAGAGGGTCTTTGGCTGTTACAGACATTTTCACATTATTCTCTTTTTCCTTTTAACTCGTCATGTAGATTGACACCAAATGCCAACTCTACTGTCTGATGTGTCCTCTCATTTCCTCCTAACATATTAACTCCTCTCAGACTGAACTCAGTCTGAACATTGTGAGCACACAAGACGCTTAAGAATTTACTAACACCACCACCACTAACCCAACAAGTACTTTAATCTCAGTACTCAGGAGGCAGAGGCAGGCATATCTCTGTGAGTTCTATGCCATCCTGGTCTACAGATCGAGGTCCAGAACAACCAGGACTACACAGAGATATCCTATCTTGAAAAAACAAACAAATAAACAAATAAAACACCCTCAGTAACCTTGCAGATGAAACAGCAAATGATTGTAGAAGTAACCAGTTGTCTTATTAAATAAACACAGAACCAATGCAAAGAAGAAAGCCAAGAGGTCAGAGCTAAGAGCTAAAAACCTTACCCTTCCTCTCGTGGTGGTCCTACCTCTCCGAAAGAGACCTACTTCCTGTGTTTCTGTCTTTATAAAGACTTTCTGTTCTGCCTTCTCATTGATTGTAAACCCAACCACATGACCACCTCATCACTGCCTGTCTGTACAGACCTCCAGGTCTTCTATGGTTGGTATTGAGATTAAAGGCGTGTGTCTCCAATACTGGCTGTAGCCTTGAACACACAGAGATCTACCTAGCTCTTCCTACCAAGTGCTGGGATTAAAGGCATGCACCACCACCGCCCAGCTTTCCTATGGCTTGCTAATAGCTCTAACCCCCAGGGCAACTTTATTTATTAGCATACAAATAACATTTTAGTACAAATAAAAGATCACCATAAAGAATTCAAAACACAAGAAGGAACAAGCTATGCTTCAGCCAAGGTTTGCTATGTTATTTCTCCGAAGCTTTCTTTGGGTCTAAATAATGTTACTGGTGAGCAATGCCGTGGTGTTCCACTGCTAGAGAACACTCAGTGATAGCTCCCTTGACTACTGTTAACAGATTAGCTTCATCATGGCTCTTCCTTGACTTATGAGTCTCTTGGGTGACTCTCTTGTAAGCATAAACACATACCTACAGCCCATTTGAGATAAGATAGTGGAGGATCCCAACCTCCTGCGTAGGCACAGGGAGTCATGTGGGCTCCATGAGATACAAGCTCACTATATTGCTTTGGTCTACAGTGGATACAACTAAGGACTAAGATTTAAGCTCAAAGGAGATTAATGCCATCAAGCATGGTGGAGACAAAAAAAGTGGTTTTCAAAAATCTGAAAAAAACAATACCTTGTTATATATATATTTTTAACTGGAGGCAGGAAAATATTGGAAAGTAAAGTGGAAAATAAATAACAGTTATGACATATACATCTCCAATCCCAGCAGGGACCAGGGTGAATCACTATACTTAACTCTAGAAATGTTTGTGGATGAGGACGTTGAAGAGTATAAAGCCCTAGGTGATCATGTGATCATACTTTGCCATCAGCACATGAAAGAGAATTCAAGAGGAATTAGGTGTTTTTGATAAAGACTATGTATTATACTGACTCATTATATAAAGTAAAATGAAACATGAAATATATTTTTTCCAATTCATATGGGCACAAAATTAATTTGAGATATAGTTAGTTGACCCTCATATGACCCAGCACAGTAAGATTGGAGGATGGTGGTACATTATGTTTGTAAACTCAGTCCCTGTGTGACTTGGGTGGTAGTTGGGATTCATTTATATCCTATCTGCACCTCTTAATTTCAAGACAATGGTACAGTCTGGCATACAAAGTGTGTAGGTTCTTGCTCATATGTCCTTTCTGCCTGCTTTTAAGGTCCAGTTGAAAAGTGAAGAATCCAAAACATTTGCGATGAAGATTCTCAAGAAACGCCACATTGTGGACACGAGACAGCAGGAACACATCCGCTCGGAGAAGCAGATCATGCAGGGGGCTCATTCTGACTTCATTGTGAGGTAAAGGCACACCCCTAACAAATGGCAAATCAGCTGCCGCCCTTGCTTTCGCTCTGCTTACCCTTAAAGTATTTATTTTATGTTCACAAAGAAAACTTGAGAAAATTGTATTTGATTTTTGAAATATAAAAAAGCTTGATTCCACATTTATTTTTATAGAGGAACATATCCTCAGAGTCTCAAAAAAGGATATTTCTCCCAAAAGAGACGTCACCGGTTAGCCTTTCATTTTTGTCATGTCAAATTTCCTGAAGAATTTGTTTGTTTCTCTGTGTGGTGTGTGTGTGTGTGTGTGTGTGTGTGTGTGGTGGGTGTGTGGTGTGTGTGTGTGGTGTGTGTGTTCAGATATACACACGTACATGTGAGGGTGTGTGCAGGTGAATGCACATGTGTGGAAGCCAGAGACTGATGCCAGTGACTTCTTCAGCCACACTGCACCTTATTTTTGAGACACGGTCTCTCACTGAACCCGGAGCTCACTGATTCAACTGGGCTGGCTGTCCTGAGCTCCAGAGTTCTACCTGTCTCTAATCTCCCAGCACCGTGCTTATAGATGGGTACAACCGTGTCCAGCTTTCATGTGGGCGCTGGGGATCCAGACTCAGATCTTCATGTTTACCTGGCAGGTGTTTTGCCACCTGAGCTATCTCCTCAGCCCCAGGAGGTTTCTTTTATGAAATGGCAGCTAATCTGTCCACCTCAGTATTTTCATAGCACCAATAAGATGAGAATGAAGGTTTTTATATGCTGGAGAAACTTTTATGGTCAATTTACCAGTAATACTCACAGAAAGTTAAGATGTAAATTTAAGTGACTATTTACAAAGTATATTTATAAAATATAATATACTTGCTCTAGGCCATGCTTGAAACACGGGCCAAATAAGAATTGATAGAACCTCAAGACACTCTCATGTGTACATACCCATTAGGGCTAGGTCAAACCAGAAGCTTCTAATCCCATAGTCTGTAAGTATTATCCATGGGGACAATGAGTTCTTGTAGATGTGAGTGCCCTTCACTCTCTTCACAAAATACCAAGACTAACAATCAAAAATCAAAAAAATAAAATCAACACTGCCACCTGAGTGCTGGCTTTTATGAGAAGGACATTGCAAATTATCTCTTTCATCTATTTTGAAGTATTCAATACAATATTGTTAACCATGCAAATGGAACTAGACCTCATTTCTCCCTCCTCACTATAACTTTGTACTACAAATACATGGTACATGTGCTTAATATCTTGGCTTAACTATTAAGCAGTACATATATGTAATAAAACACCTTGTTATAGCCCATAATAATATGTGTGTGCATATCAATAAAATAATTCACCAAAATTTAAAATAAACAAATGTTTTAAAAGATATAATGTTCATACTTTTGTTTTCTTGTTTACTGTTTACAGGCTGTACAGGACATTTAAAGACAGCAAATACTTGTATATGTTGATGGAAGCTTGCCTAGGTGGAGAACTCTGGACTATTCTCAGGGATAGGTAGGAGATTTAAATCATTTCTGTCATGTTTTGGAAAACAGAGTGATCCATAAAGATCTACAAGAAGAATCTATCACTATCACATATAAAATTATATTTACATTTTACATATGCTTTTATTTCCAAATGTAAGCATCAGGCACAGCCAACAGTATATAGAATTTACTATAAAATATGTAAAACTCACCTTGTAAATAATGGTATAGGTTGACTCCACCTTAACAATGATCATTAGGAAAGTATGTCCACCCAGGCCTTAGCAAGATTTGATTTAGAATGAGCCGGCTCTACACCTCAGATTCTACACTGTGCGTTAACTCGGAGAGACTGAGAGCTGCATCGTGACTGCTCGGGGTTACCTGTCACTCTAATCACACCACTCGGTTTTCAGATGATGACCCTATCTTTATGGTACTGATAAATTTTTCCCAAATTCCTTTTTCTCTATCTTTCATAGCTCTCTGTTTTGACAACCAACACAAGTTCACTACCTTGTCTTTTAGAGATTGCTAATTTTGGGGGAGGGAATTGATTATTTGCACTTTTTTATGTAAACAATTTGATTTACCCTTCTGACTTTCCTCAGGAGGTAAAGTTTGTCTAGACAGTACACTTTTGTTTCTCTGAATTATGAAAAATTGTTTTCTTCGTTTTTCATGTCATCTACATTTTTTATTGTTTTAACGACAACTTTGTTTTCCTGCAAATGTTTTTTGGTCGTTTCCTATAAATGGCTGACCGATAAAAAGCAATTCTGTGCTTTTTCCCTGTGTTAGAGATCAAATCCAGAGTCTTGTGCCCGCTAAACAAGTTCTCTCCCACTGAGCTACATCCCCAAATGTTGGCTTTTTGCAGTAGGGTCTGGGATGTAGTCCAGGCTGCCTGGGACCTCTTGATCCCTATGCCTCTGCCTCCAGAGAGCTGGTGTGATAGGTTTGTGCTGCTGTCTTTGCACTTTCGTAAACTTATTATTATTTGTCCAACCTTACCTTCAGGTTCTTCTTCACTGGATAACCATCACCATCCCTGCTAAACTTAACTAGAGATAGCCCTGATGTCCCCGAGTGAATATTAGTCTGTTACTTTTTACATAGTCCAGGTCAAGTGGTTCTGTATAAACTCTTCACTTAGGTTCTTTTTCCTAAATCTACCCCTTCTGTGCCTTTGTGTCTTCAGATAGAGTATATGTTCAGGCCTTTGCTCCCAGGAGCCTTACTCACATGTATGTGTTAAAGAGACCACTTTCTGCTCTGATATATTTTAATATACTAGCGTTTTGTTTGATTTATTAATTATAGTTTTAAAAGAAGCATACAAAGAACTGCATGTTGTTGGCACAGGATGAGGTCAGTATCTACACTAAGCTACCATATCACAGCATATTACTGTATTGTGGTTAGTTAATAATTGAGTCGTAATTGTGTGAAAGCATGGTGACAGTGCCCTGCGTATACTTTGATAAATATTTGTGGTCCCACTCCTCAGAACTTGCTGACTACTCCAAAAAGTTAGTGTTTTGTCTGTGAATTAGCAACTGACATTCTTCCTGTGGCTCTACTACATTACTTTTCAATCTGCTAGTTTTTGTGAAACCCTTTCTCTCTTTTCTGTTCATTAAAACAGGAGACTTGTAAGTAGAATTAAACAGGGAGTATAATAAGCCTTAAGAGGAAAGATCAGCTATGCCCTCAGAGCTCTGTAAAATTTGTATTAAGTTCCTTTATTGGAACAATAATTACAATAACAGCACTAGAACGCAGCCTGCAAGCATCAGACACACCCATTCATCAATATTCAATTTTACTCTTGCATGGCAATATCACCTCATATTTTTTCTCACGCCTTTGAGATTACAGTTTGGTTGGTTACATGTGAGCTACACTGACTCAGCAGGGTAACAAAGGGTGACTGTGAAGAAGTTGATCCCTTGAGAGGAGTGAAGAGATAGACAATAACAGTGAAGGCTCGTTCCTCTGTCTCCAGGGTCTGTGTGATGACCCTCCCTTCCCCCTCCCCCAGGACATCCTTGAGTTCTGGGTACACAGTTGCTATGGACCCCAGGGAATGTGATATGGCATGATGATGCTTATTGTGGAGAAACAATGTCTGCTTAGTTCTCCCAGTGATTCCAAAATTCTGATTCTCCTATGAAACCGTTGCATGGAAAACCATTATTAATACATAGAGTTGGAATCATTTCCCCCACCCATCTTCCTTCTTCTGTGTACACATATAATCTTATTGTGTTTTCTACATAGATTTATTTTACCGTCTCAATAAAATGCTGAAAGCCAAGTTTGCTAGCTCATTTCTATAATCCCTACTACTCAGGAAGCTGGGAGGAAAATTCCAAAGTTCAAGGTCACTCTAGGCCAACAGTTCTCAACCTATGGATTACAACCCCTTTTGGGGGTCAAATGACCCTTTCACAGGGGTCACATATCAAATATCATGCATATCAGATACTTATATTAAATTCATAACAGTAGTAAAATTACAGTTATGAAGTAGCAACAGAAATAATTTTATGGTTTGGGGTCTAGACACTCTTAGTGAGACCTTGTCTCAAATAGCAAAGTAATAAAAAATAGCTTTGGATGTAGCTCAGTGGTAGAGGACTTGCATAGCATGTAAAGATTTCTGATTTCAAACCTTATGATGAAAAACAAAGAACAAAAAAAGCAAAAACCACCTAGATCTGTTTGTTTACTTTTCCTCTTGTGTCCAACGAAAGCCATGATAAGGAAAACACTACCCTAACAGTATACAAGAAGTGCGTATGAGACTATTGGAAAACAGGCTTGTATAACAATATTCTTTATTAAAACCACACTCATGCAACTTACACACATACACACACACAGAACTGAGAATTAAGTTGATGCTACATATAGGCAAGATGTGAGGTTTTTTATTTGTTTGTTCATTTTCTTTCTGCTGGATAACTTAAGTATCTCAGAAATCATGAATTTCAAATCACCACCTCAATTTCTCACCATACATCTTCCTGGATAGAGTTTATGATCCTGGCTATTTTGGGAGGGCGGTTATTTAATTTCTTCTGATAACTTCATAGACGGCACTGGTTAGAAGTGTTTTTAAGGAAATGATTCAGCCTAGCCATTCCATTTTACAGTTGGTCATACACCTACATATTGCAACATACTCCAGATTGTGTACTCACTAATGATTGCTGTCACTTGTTAATGACGCCTGACCTCATTTGATGAGAGATACTTTGTCTTTGTTACATCCTGACATCTTGGCATTCACTTTATGACAAGCTGAGTAAATACTGTGATTTAACTTTAATTTGAGTTCATTAATAAATATATATAACCCCCTATTTCTATCAAATTGTCATTTCATGCCATTTAGCTAAAATGGCAGCTCCTAAAGAACATCTGAGAGCCTATTCCCATAGTTTGACTTCAAATGATGTAGCCGTCAAAGCACAATTTATTTCAAAAATCTACCCAGAATAAATGATTTATTTCTTTGAGCAACTCTCTAAAGAGTTGGTAAAATAAGATTTCACTTCTATTTAGATCAAATTTGCATTGCCATTACCAATTCAAGTTATAATTTTTCATTTTTGAGTCACTCTAATGCTGTGCTCTGTGACTGCTTTCAGTGGCCTTGATTAAATGTTTAGTGGTGCAGCAATGTGCTACTGATACTTTGTTTGCATGTATTGACTTCTCAGTTTGAGATGAGGAGTTCCTAAAACCTTTAAAAATCAGTCACAAATAGACTTTTATGTGGAGTATACTCAATATAGATTGTTGAAAGAATTAGACGCCAACCTTCTAGAACCTTCTAAATTTAAAATGGCTCAGATCCAGGATAGGTCCTTTTGATAAAAGGAAGTAGTCAATATCTGGATTCAAACAAGCCATGCAGTTGAAGTCTTCTAATCCTCCACTCATGTGCTGTTTTGATTAGCATTATTCCGGAATGTTTTATGTTAGGGGAGATTGATGTCATATACAACACAGAACATATACACATGCATACATTTATGTATATGTATACATATGCTTATTTTTTAAATTAAAGCCTTTATTTTCAAAGAATATTCTACTTTTGATAGGCAAACATGCTAAAACTTTATTAAGAGCAAAGGAGAAAAGGAACTCAAGACAATGCTCTAATTCCTCTCCAGTCCCCAGGATTGCAGATTTTTAGATCTGCCTAGGTTTTCTACCCCCTTAGAGGGCAATTACAGCCTAAGGAACGCCATTAACTCCCTGTTGTAGATGCAGCTCTTTCCAGAACCTTCCTTCACCCTTAGAAATGCACAGTTGTGTCACTCAGCTATCATTGGGACAATAGTATAATCTTAGCAATGTGAGTGAAAGTTCTGATATTTAGAGAAGTAGATGCCATCATACCTACAGCTTAATTTAATCTTGAATTTTATATGTATGACTTGTGTTTGAGAAAAGGGCTCTCTACAATCCAGTCTGGCATCTTGCCTCAGCCTCCTAGGTACTGGATTACAGTTATGTGCTATTATGCCTAGCTTAGCTGTGATTCAGACCAGCTGGTTGTTTTAGTAACTACTCAGTGGATATAGAAAGTAAATGATGTCTGCACAGCCAAACATACTATTTCTAAATAAAAATGGCCACAAGGCATCTGCTTTGGCTCTAGATTTGCAAATGAATTTTGTAAATATGTAGTCACACTCCACTGCTCTGGTTGTGAGACTTCACCTTCAGTTTTTAAAAAGAAGCTTCACCAAAATGCAAGCAGGCACCTGCTGATGAGCAAGCTCCTGCACTGTTGTTTATTGGACACCTCCTGAAGTTGTGGTAGCTCCTGTTTCATTGCAGCCACTTCAAGATCTGAAAGAGCTCATGCTAATAGCCATAAATTATGAAATTATTTGATTGAGCCTCAATATTTGAGAAAGAAAAAGAACACACTAACCTTAAATCCAGTGAATAAACAAGTACAAAAGTTCTGCTCTAGAGACAATGAATGACCTTAGAGTTACATGTGTATATATATATATATACACATATACATATACAGATGAGACTGAGAAAGATGGGAGGCAAAGAGACAGAGAGAAAATGCTTTCTTGTTAAATGTTGGAATTTAACAGTTCCTTCTAGTGACTTTTTCTTCTGGTTGTGTTTAGTTCCCTTTCTTCCTACTGATGAGAAAGCAATGGTCTGGAAGGTAGATACTGTCTGTCTTGATGGCAGAAGTATCAGAGACCTAACATAGCTGGTGAGAAGATATGCACAGGGTTACAGCTCTATGGCATGATTCTTTATAAACACTGGCATCTTTCATTATCACATTCACAGGAACCATATCCACAACCTTTAGAATGATCCATATATAATTTGCTAAAAGTAACCATAAACAAATCCATATACTTGAGTTGTATGTTAATTATACATACACTTGTATGATTATTATTGAAGGTGAATAATCTCTCTGTTTAATATAACTTCTCCTTTGGACTAGAGATATAGCTAAATGGTACAGGACTTAAGTATATATTAAGAACTAACTGGTGGTATGATTGAGCATCCTTTGGGTATACGCCCAAGAGTATTAGGTCTTGAGGTAGATTGATTTCCAAGTCTCTGAGAAGTCACCATACTGATTTCCAAAGTGGCTGTAAAAGTTTGCACTCTTACCAACAGTGGAGGAGTGTTCCCCTTGCTTTACATCCTTTTCAACATAAGCTGTCATCAGTGTTTTTGATCTTAGCCATTCTTGGGGCGAGCAGAAGGAAAGATGAGAGGGGGAACTGTGGTTGGTATGTAAAATGAATAAAAAAGTTATTAAATAAATAACTTTTAAAAACTAACTAGGTTACCCAAGTAACAAAGAATAAGCAATAAATTAAATCAAAAATAGTAAATCAAAATAACCTCTCATTTGAAAAGGAAACAGTTAGTAAACAAGTGCTAATCTAGGACTCATTCTTCAGCCTACGACTAGGACTCTCTACATTTTTTGTATATCAGTGGGCTGCTTAGAGGAAGCCACAAAGTCCATCAAACTTAATGTTACTGATCCCTTCTTGAGCCTTCCAGGAAGTTGGATTTAACTTTCCCACTCATAATGGCAATAATTCTTTGGCTTGATCCTCTGATGTTTTAAAAACCTAATGGAATGAAAATGATGCATATGGAGCCATTTAGCCATTGGCCTCTGAGCCAACTTTGGTACAGAAATATAATGAACTCACATATACATGAATCAGTTTTTCTAGAGAATTAATTTCTCATACACTGTTTATTGCATTTTCCATTTTCAGGGGTTCGTTTGAAGATTCGACAACCAGATTTTACACAGCGTGTGTGGTAGAAGCATTTGCCTATCTGCATTCCAAAGGAATCATTTACAGGGACCTCAAGCCAGAAAATCTCATCCTAGATCATCGAGGTTATGCCAAGCTGGTCAGTGTGTTTCATACAATGGTTGTGTCCTGAAGTTCTAAAGTAGTCATGTTCATTTGTTAACACAAAATATATTCCACTTCAATGTTATAACTTCTTGAAAGCAGTGTTATTGTCATTGTTTTCAATTACAATGTATTTTAAATTATACAAAGTTTTATGAAAAATTAAATTGGCTAGGTTTGAATTAATAATACTCCCACAAAGCATGTGTTCTAACAACTGTTAGAAAATTCCCTTGTTGGCATGTATTCATAGACCTGAAAGCACTTATACATATTATTCTGTATTTGTATCCAGCTTTCTGCCATCCAACTACAATGGAAATTAATGTTATACAAGACTGTGAACATTTTAGTATTTGGTATTTAAGTATAATGTTCTTGAGGAATAAGTTCTGAGGTAATATTATCTAGGTTGTATTAACAGCAATAACACTAACAACTGGCTATGAGCTACAGTATAAAAGAAACTCTTTATTTAAAAATGTCCAACTCTTGTGAGCTTTGGATCTGTTGGCACCTGATTCTAGGTATAAACTTTTCGAATTGTTACCCACGCTTGGGTTTTAATTCCATCTGTATCAGTGGCAGGTAACTATTTCCATCTAAACCAAATCACTTTGCAAAAAAAGAGGCTTTCTGTATTTGCAGCTCCTCCAGAAAGTTCCACAAAAAGAGGATAGATCTTGTTTTATCTGCTTGTTTACCAAAATTAAGTAATTCTCTCTTGATTCTGTCACTTAACTCCTTCCAACGGTAAAGCTTCTTGTCATATATTCAATACTAGAGCCGTCCGCTTTATACTGTCCAGAAGAAAGCAGGTATTGGCTGAGGAAACTTTGATGATGACCCACCTGGATCTCTGCCTCTTTAAAGGAGAAATTCTTTTCTTTATGCCACAACCACTACTGGCCAAAAATAAAGTAGGAAAAATGAAAAAGTGTTTCTAGAAAGAGCCTTTCCTTTTCATGGTTTCAATTTTATCCATGTTCAGGTTTCACTTTCCTCATTGGAACAGAATTTGAACACGACAACTGTGTTTGCAACATACATGGTTCCTTTTAGAAGACAGGACTGTAATGACTTTTATTTCTTTATTGATATCATCCATATGCTTAGCTAAACACGTAGTTTTCTACAACTTGATCATAAATAGCTTAAGTGTCTTGCTCTCTCTCTTCATAAGGTTGACTTTGGCTTTGCAAAGAAAATAGGATTTGGAAAGAAAACATGGACTTTTTGTGGGACTCCAGAATATGTAGCCCCAGAGATCATCCTGAACAAAGGCCATGACATTTCAGCTGACTACTGGTCACTAGGAATTCTAATGTATGAGCTTCTGACTGGCAGGTATGGATATTTACAGGGAACTGCGAATAACAATAGGCCTCAGACAGCTGTGCACTCCTGCCTTTGGCACTCTGATTAGACGGATCTTAAAGGATAACTCACCATACCATGGAACACAACTTCAATTATTTATGCAAGTAATCATATATTCATAAAGCAGTCAGCAAAATAGATCACATGAGTGAAACCAATTCAATACGACTTTAATCTTGCCATTGCTGTCAAAATGTGTGTGTGTGTGTGTGTGTGTGTGTGTGTGTGTGTGTGTATGTGTGTGATATAAAAAGATCAAATTTCCTTGGGATTTATTAGACTAGTCTTTTAGCTGATCATATAGTACAGGAAATGATAATCACATAAAAAGTTCTGGTCAGATTTCCTTAGAAGCAGGAGGACTGGCTAACAGCCTTTGTATCTAAATGAAATGTGAGCTATTTGCTCATCAGTTGTATAATATTATAATCAACAGTCATTTGGAATACCAAAGGACATATAACATGCTATAAGTTCCCCAAGAAATAATACTGAAACAAAAATGAATGTACCACCATGATATGTGCCAAAGACATTGAGTAACAGGGGGTCATCATGACCCATGGATTTCAGAAGACTCCTGTACAATATAAGACTAAGACTGACTGAACCTTGCAGGAAGAATAGAATGTAGATGTAGAGAGAAAGAGAAAGGGCATCTTAAGCATGGCTTTCCTCAAAGAAAATTAAAAAAAATAAGAGTAACAGATGATTCAGAAATCTCACTATTATGTGTTACCATTGGCAGAATGTTCGGAATAACAACACCAGGATGTATCTAAGGCTAATTTTCCAAATTCGAGGTTAAGGAATAATATATTGATATCAGAGGCACAAAACATGATGTATGGTGTGGCTATGAGAGGATTAGGGATCCAGTAAGGCCCCATCTTCTCTTGATCATCTTAAATGTTAAAAGATGGCGTATCGATAACCATGTAGTTTCAAGGAAGAAAATAATTTAGCCAGGGTAGTACACCAAACAAGTTATTCTTAAAGTAAAACATGTTATATAAAGTGTTCACAGAGGCCTTTCTCACAAACACTGATTGGTCAACTCAACAAAAGAATGAAACTGATGAGCATCTCAGCAACAGAGAAACTGGCATATGGGGTGATGCTGTTTTTAAATTTTAATTAATTAGAATTTAGATTAAATATTTTAAATGTTATTGAAGAGAATGCAAATATCATATTCTTTAAACATTTTAATACCAATATCAGTAAAAATTAACATGGAAGGAAAGCTATAGATACATTTATTTCTCATCATTAAAATTAATAATCTCAAATATTTTTCATAGTTGAAGTATGACATTACAAAAGGTTCCAATGTTTTTTATTTATTTTCAAGCAATATTTTAGGAATTGATATTGTTGTTAAGAAATACATATAAAAGCTTAGCATTTCTCTCTGCTTGATGCAAAATTAAGTTGAACACATCTCTGCATTTAAAACAACATATACAGTATAATTCTGTCTGTGCTCATATATACAAATAATTTCATGAAATCATGTTCATCAAATGTTGATTATTAGTATTTTGGGGCATTGTATAGCTTACTTTCTACTAAATAACATTTTATAGGGTTATGAATATCTTAGTGCAGATTAAGCCTGCATCATCTTAAAACTACACAAAAGGCATCTCTAATAAATTATTTAGTTGTCTAAAATAAACATGAATATAAAAAACAACAATTAGAAAGTGCTAAATTAATCACAAAAAGACTAAGAATTTGATTCTTCAGTTTTAAAGCAAGATCAAAACTGCTGACTCAAGAGAGTAAAAGGACATCCCATTCTGACACCACATGAAGAACAGACACTAGGAGATCAGACAGAATTGCAGCTGTATCCGTCTGAATGGCAATTAAAGCTGCAATTCCTAGCTAACAACAGACTAAAGTAAATGGAAACACACACACACAAACAAAGGAAGTACTACGACAGCCTAAAAGTGAAGAATATGAATTAATATTAATGAACATGGGGTCATAAAATAAAATTATTCTTAAGATTTATTCCCCAAAGAGGTATAAACTCTGTATTTAGAGAGTATTTTCTGAAGAATCTGTCAAGTATATGGTAATCACCCAAGTGCCGCCGTGAGGCATTGTGGGAAAGGCAGTAGAGTTCTGGAGATGGCACAGTGATTAAGCACGGGGTGAGAGAGGGTCAAAGGAAGGGGACCAGCGGACAAGCTGTGCGTCAGAGGCTTGGCTAAAAAGTGGCCCCGGGAAGCCTTCCATTCCATTGTCATAGCACAGCGCATGTCTCATTCCATTGTCATCGCTGATGCAATTCCCCCGCACAAAAGCTGACAGCGTGCATATGGCTGTAACAAGTTTCTAATGCTTCTCCAGAGAGCAAAAACACCGTCTCTTTCTGTCTCTCTCCTGGCAGCCCACCTTTCTCAGGCCCAGACCCTATGAAAACCTATAACATCATACTGCGGGGGATTGACATGATAGAATTTCCAAAGAAGATTGCAAAAAATGCTGCTAATTTAATTAAAAAACTATGCAGGTAAGTATTTGAAGTGCATTGTTTTAAAAGGATCCTAATGTGAAAATGTCCAACATTTTTCACAAGATCATTATTTCATTTTTAGGGACAACCCATCAGAAAGGTTAGGAAATTTGAAAAACGGAGTAAAAGACATTCAGAAACACAAGTAAGTGATCTTTTTTTTATAATTGAGAAAGTGTGACAAGTTTTCCCAGGGTGGAAGTTTTTAGTTATTGGTTAGAACATTCAGAGAGAGTGGTAGCCTCTTTAAACTTTTCTATGTGTATCTGGAAATTTACTCATTAATATCCAGCAGTTCATTGACTTAGTTTCTCTCAATTAACACTCAATCAGTATTTATTTGTTGTACCCCTTTGTCACAAAGAAAAAATATGTATATTTATGATTTTGAGACTTTGTTCTCTGTTGCATAGGGAAAACAAAATTGTTCCCTAAATCATACCTTATGTTCTTTAAATTAAAGGCAAAACATAGAGATATAGAGATAGAGATTTCTAATCATCAGTGGCAGTGGGTTTGGGAGCTAGGGACTCAGCGCTATATCCTACTTAGAGTAGCTGAAGCCTTTCCTTAGGCTATCTCTACTCAGGTGAAAATGGGACTCTTGACTTTGCTGAGGAGAGCACTGCACTTCAGGTCAGGCTAAGAAGAAGCCAAGTTGAAGTTATTAGAAAGAGATTTCTAATGTAAGCACTCGGAAGGAACATACCCAAGTATGGATGTGGGCTTCTCAAAAGTGCCACACTCGGGTGTCTTAAGAATAGTCATGCATTCAATTTTGACGGCTGTCAAGTTGAATCTTCAAGGGTTACTAGAAATTTTTTCCCTTATTTTTGCAAATGAGAATATAAGGCAGCTCTGGAGATATCTGCGATAAGATGGACATCTGAGAAAACTACGAGTTACCAGGGTCACAAAGGGGATTAGGACATCTTTTACTAACTGTCAATGCCATGACAAGGAGATGGGGTTCACCAGGCCTGCTACCCCTAGGTCCTGCTGCTCTCCAATCTGACTGTTATAGTTTTATTGCTTTCTTGATGTTTAGATACATTTTCCATCAAGGTTAAGCTCATATATTGTTTTGATTTTAATTCTCTAGGTATTTTATGAAAGGACCTGTAAATTTTTCTTTAATGAATTTGTATAGTATTTATTAAAGATTCTGGACAATCCTAAAAAGAAAAAAAAAGACATCTTTTACTATATGCGAGCTTTCTAGCAAGAGCCCTGGATAACAGTAGGCTTACAACTTGGAAAGGAGAAAGGCCATGTACACTTAAGCCTTAAGCAGATGGCTTGCAGTTTTAACAGCTCAGTACAAGAGTAACATTGTAGCCGGTCAGTGGTGGCGCACACCTTTAATCCCAGCACTCGGGAGGCAGAGCCAGGCGAATCTCTGTGAGTTCGAGGCCAGCCTGGGCTACCAAGTGAGCTTCAGGAAAGGCGCAAAGCTACACAGAGAAACCCTGTCTCGAAAAACCAAAAAAAAAAAAAAAAAAAAAAAAGAGTAACATTGTGTCTATGCAGGTAATCTTCATAGCAAATGGTTAGTTGGGATGGAGTTCTTAACTCTGTTCTAGCAGGAAGCTCTGACCTGACTCCATTGTGAAGCATTACTTCTCCTTCTCATGTCCTCTCATTTTCTCTTTCTGTCTTGCCTTAGTTTCCCCCTCTGAGACTTTGATCCCTCAATCTTTTTTTTTTTTTTTTTTTTTTTTTTTTTTTTTTTTTTTTTTTTTGTTTTTTGAGACAGGGTTTCTCTGTATAGCTTTGCACCTCTCTTGGAACTCACTTGGTAGCCCAGGCTGGCCTCGAACTCACAGAGATCCACCTGGCTCTGCCTCCCAAGTGCTGGGATTAAAGGCGTGTGCCACCACCGCCCGGCTGATCCCTCAATCTTAATGGTGGATAATGTTCAAAGGCCTGTATTCTAAAATGTCTTTGCTATGAACAGGGATGCCGACATTGAGCATCCAGATAGCTAAAGTTTCAACCTGTGATACCTAAGAATGAGATAAGAAAGTCTAAGTTTGGACACTGGGGGATCATCATCCCATGGAAATCTATAAGGGACAGTGTGATGACATGGGACAACAAACCATATAAATAAGAAAGTATAACATAGATTGTTATATTTAATATATATATATATTAGCAACAAAAATAACAGTGTCTCTTTATTCATAAGATATTTGACAATCATGATGCTAGTCTGATTAAACTTGTCAGAATCTGACCTAGATTAGACTGCTGACAGGACACAAAGCCTGGCCTATCAGATATATATGCTCCATTCTAATATTGAAGGACACGGGTTCTCCATGCGCTGCTATCAGACTACTGAGGGTCACTGTCTTTATCATCTTTTTTTAAAAATATAATGTGGCAAAACATAAAAGAACAATTCCAAGAAGGAATCCAGTGTGAATAAATTACAAAGAAAACAGCGTAAGGTTGCAACCATTGAGTATATATGCTGACTGTGCCTAAAAAAAATAATGACACAAAGCCAGCCATGTAATTTGTAAGGGAAACTTATCTTTGCATTTAGGAAGTTATGATATCAAGATGTCTCATTTATTTATTACTTCTTGTTTGAAGAGAATTTTTAGACCTTTACAGAATTTACAGGTTTAAGTGGCATATTCTCTGGATGTCACTGAGGCCAAGGAGTCCCGGGAGGGTCAATTTTATTGTAGGATATATAATATTTTGAGTTCTCTGAATCCGTGAGATTAGATCTCTATCCACCCTGAGATGCTGTCAGCACACACAGGTGATACTTATATTCTTGACAGGGAAACATTTGAGTAGGCTCTCATTGTCAATCTCTTTCTCAGAATGTACCAACCCTTTGTAATGAGTTAAGGAAAGGCTCTTAGTTCTGTCTCCTTGGTAGTTATGGAGACAAAACAGATGCAACATTGTGACTATGTGGATTGTAGACTTTATGCTCCTTTAACCCCAAAGACATAAATGACTAGAACAGATAATGCTTTTCTTCCCAGGGGGCATGAGTCATGAAGTCCCTGAATACTTTTCTTAACTGTTTGAAACAACAGTTTTATGCTGCCCTGAGTTCACCGGTCATTTTCAGTCAATCTGTGGCTTAAGCCTTCTCTGCTTTAGTATAAGGTGGACTTACATTTGGTTCTGGAATAGGTGTATTAGAGCCGTTTCTGTTTATCAGGTACCAGCATTGCCACAGCTGCTACAGCTTGTGAGCATCTTAGCCATTCATACACTAGAGACCAGCTGCGGAAAGTCCCCTAGCTCTTAAGTGAGGAATCATAATGCTATGTCTTATTCTGCTGCATAGAAGCTACAAGGCTTTTCTAAATGGAAAATTCCCAGTGCTGGAGCTAATAAGAACTCCTGTGGCACAGGGTCATCCTTATCAATATCACACAAGTCTACTTAGAAAGTGGTCCTAAGCTGCTGATCAAGGCAAAGAACAAAGCCCCAATAAAGCAAAGAAAGTTGACATTTTTAACCTGTCCAGAATTTTCTGGGACACCTCAATGTTGACTGCAGGCTTTTGCTAAGAAAACTTGAGGAGCTTCACTCATTCAAGACACCTGTCATCAGAGCGGAAAGCCTATGATTCCCTTAGGAGGGCAGGGCTAGTTTGGGCTGATATCTGTGGTCTTTTAACACTTGGAGAGCATATGTCCAGGCCCTTCTGGCTTTGGAAGTCTCCACTGAAAAGGCCAGTGTTATTCTGACGGGTTTGCCTTTAGAAATGACGTGTTCTCTCGAAAAACCAAAAAAAAAAAAAAAAAAAAAAAAGAAAAAGAAAAGAAAAGAAATGACGTATTCTTTCTATGTGATGCTTTCAGTTCTCTCTCTTTGTCCTGTTGGCCAAAACATTGAGTGCTTTGATTATTATGTGATGTGGAGAGTTTCTTTTCTGGTCCTGCCTATTTGGTGCTCTTCGTGCCTCCTGCCCTTTAGTGGGCATCTCTTTCCTTAGATTTGGGATTTTTCTTTTGTGGTTTCATTGAAAATCTGTTTTTTGCCTTTGACCTGGCTTTCTTCATCTATACCTATAATTTGTATGTTTGTTCTTTCTATAGTGTATCAGATATCCTGAATGTTTTGCTCAGTGTGTGTGTGTGTGTGTGTGTGTGTGTGTGTGTGTGTGTGTTTAGATTTACCACTTTCTTTGACTGAGTGATCCATTTCCTCTGTCTTCTCTTGAAGAGCTGATATTGCTGGGTGGTGGTGGTGTACACCTTTGATCCCAGCACTAGGGAGGCAGAGGCAGGCGAATATCTGTGAGTTCAAGGCCAGCCTGGTCTACAGATGGAGTTCCAGGACAGCTAACGCTACACAGAGAAACCCTGTCTGGGAAAAAAAAATTTAAAAACTTGATATTATCTCTTCTACTTGATCCAGTCAATTGCCAAGACTTTCCCAAAACCTTTTTGTTTACCTTCTTATTTCATTTAGAGTTTTATATCATCTTAACTTTTCTTCAAAGAATCTATCTCTTTTTTATTTAATTTTCATATCTTGAATTTTTTTCATCACTTTGTTCAACTGTTTGTACTTTCATGCTCCTCATTTAGGCATTTGTTCATATCTTCTCTGAGTTTTTGAATGTATTTATGATGGCTGTTTTGAAATTTTTTGTCTTGTATATTAGCTAGGTTGTTTTTCTCACAGGTCAGTACAATGGGGGATAATTTCTGGAAAAGACATACGGCCTTGGTTATTCATATTATTTATGGGTTTTTTTTCCAGTGGGACCCGGGCATCTGGAGTCAGCTGATTGGCAGTTTTGGATGTAGCTATCTCATTTCACTTTTGTGGGGTGTTATTTGGATCTCAGTTTGCTGTTTCTCCAACTTGCTAGGTTATGGACCAGCTGAATGGTTCTTGGTGTTCAGTCTTGTTCATATCTGTGAGTTCAAGATAGCTCAGCAAGTAAGAATACAAGTTCTGAGTCTATGAGTAAACCTTCTGTGGACTCAGAAGAATCTCCTTGCCGGGCTTGAGCTGTGGAGACCTCATCAGGTTCTGCAGGTGCTACTTGGGTTGCAGGAGCTGGGGTCACAGTGAGAGTAGGGGTGCAATGTAGGGGTGGGATAGATAACAACACACCATTCTCAGGGTGATGCGGAAGCTAGACTGGGTATCCTTATCTGGAGTCAGGGGCACAAGACATTATGATCCCAGGGTGTCTTGGTAGGTGAGGTGACAGACTATCTTTGAGAGTTTCTACTTGTAGTTCCGAGTCAAACTGCATACCGTGCCAGGGGAGGATGGTGGGTATGATGGTTGGGCAATCAGCAGGTAGTTGTGGGTAATGGGTCTAGAGGACCTACCTGAAGTTCAGATCCAACTGTGCACTGTGTGGTAGCAGTGTGGTGGGTACGGTAGTTAATATGCACATGGGTTCGAAGAAGCCTTATGGGACCTGCTGGAGTTCCAGGAGTAGAGTCAGATTGGATGCAGTGGGCATGGTGACTGGTAGGCAGGTGGGTGAAATAGGTTTGAAGAATATACCAGAAGTTGCTGGTTGGATTTGATATGATGCCAGGATGCAGTGGTGGGTAAGGTGACTGACATGCAGGCAGAATGGGTCTGGGGGAACTACGTGGAGTTATGGGTTGTATGCCACTTGGTGAAGTGGATAAAGGGGCTGATAGGCAGGAGTATAGGCAGAAGAGGTCTGAGGAGACCTGCCTATTGTCCCTGCCTGGGTTAAGTAGTAGGTAGGGTGGCTGACAGGCAGGTCAATGGGAGGAGTCTTGGTGATCTGCCTGGAGTTTGAGTTCAGACTCCACTTGGGGAACTTGGTAGGGTGATAGGCAGGCAGGTGGATAGAATGGGTCTGGGGATCCTGGAGTTCTGGGTTCTACTCCAAGTAGCGTCAGATGATGTGGCAGATAAAGTTGAGTGGGCACAGAGGATCTGAGGGACCTCCCTGGTGTTCTGCATCAGACTCTACATGGTGATCAGTGACATTGTAGGTAAGACAGCTGACAGTCATGCAGGCTGAATAGATACAGAGTTCCTCCTGGGAGTTCCATGCTGGACTCTATGTGGCACCCGGGCAGCATGGGGGTAGAGTCGCTGATAGACTCCAGGTAGTAGAATGGGTCTAGAGGTCCTAACTGAAGTTCCAGGTCAGACTCCATGCAATGTTGATGGTGCCAGGGCTGCAATGGGTAGGTGGCTACTAGGATGGGGGACATACCTGGGAGCTGTTCATCAGCTTTCATGTGGTTTGGAAGCATTGTGTTGTGTCAGGGGTGACTTCCAGGCAGTGGCTGAGGCAGAATGGGTCTGGGAGACTTACCTGGAGTTCCAGGTTGTACTCCATGTTGTTTGGGGAGGTAGAGTGTAGGGGGGGGCAGTATCACTCACAGGTGTGCAGATGGGCTTGACGGGTCTCTGGGATCGCTCTGGAGTTCTTGGTTGTACACCGCATTGCACCTGTGCAGAGTAGTGGGTAAAGTGGCTGATAAATGGGCATAGGGACAGAATGTGTCTAAGGGAACTGCCTGGAGTTCTGAGTCAGATTATATATTCCGTGGTAGCAGCATAGTAGATAGGGTAGCTCGTGGGCTCACAGGCATTAGAACAGATACAGGGACCTACTTGGAGTCCTGGGTCAGACTTCATGCTGTATGGTAGTTGCTCAGTAGTTAGAGTGGCTGATAAGTGGGTTGAAGGCCTCATGGGGACTTTGTAGTTTTGCAAGCTGTTTGATCATACTGTGAACCTGGAGAGTGCATTTTTTACTGGAAAAACCTGTTTCTAGTTGTGGTATGGTTCAGCCTTAGCATATATATATACCTTTAATCCAAGAGATTTCTGCTTGAATGTTTAAATAGGATTAAATAAAGTCAACCATAGGTCAAAAGGTGGAGCAAGCAACCAGTTGACAAGAAGTGAACATAGGATCATTAAGAAAAAAAGCAAAAGACAGTAAGAGGGAGTCAGGAGGATGGATAGAGAGACAAACAGGAAGTAGAAGGGAGGAACATTCAGTTTGAGGGTTTTTTGTTTGTTTGTTTGAGAAGGTGGAGGAAAAGAGTTTTTCTAGAATGTCAGCTGAGGAGGAAGGTCAGCTGAGTGCTTTTTCTGCCTCTCTGAGCTAGCAGGCTATCACCCCAGCATCTGGCTATAGAGTCTTTATTGGTAAAAATCGAATGGTTGAGATTTTGATAAAAACAACATTGGAGAATTCCCTGTCAAATTCCACAGTTGGGTCCAGGGTGAGTGGCAGGTAGGGTGGCTGATTAAGTAGACCAACAGAGTGAGTGTAAGTAACCTACCTTGCATTCCCAGGAAGGACTCTCTGTGGTTCTCAGTGATGTATGGGGTAAGGTGGCAATAGTAAGGCGGATGGCTAAAATGGGTCTGGAGGACCTAGTTGTAGTTGAGTTAGATTCCACATGGTTCCAGGCTTCAAATGGGTAGAGTAACTGATAGACGGGCTGGAATTTAGACACACCTTTTTCTACCTGTGAGGTCCCTAGAAAACTGAAGCTTGTAGAACGGGAAGGAGAAAGGCTATAGACAATAGGGCTTTGAGTATGACTAATTGCTACTTTAACATTCTTATTTGCAACTCTCAAAGGAATCTTGTCCCTATGCAGGTGACCTTCATCATTTCATTGACTTATTTTTTGTCCTGTCAGTCATATTTGGTTCTATCCTAGGTCTCCAGGCTGTACAGCCTCTGGGTCCTAGCCCTCCAGGCAGTGTCAGGGTTGGGCTCCTTCTCATGGCATGGGTCTCAAGCTGGACCCGTCATTAGTTGGCTAATCGCAAAATCTCTGTACCACCTTTACCCCAGCACAACATTTTTTAAATTAATTTTATTTAATTAACATTTTTTTCATTTATTTTACATACCAACCAGTTTCCTCCTCTCCTCCCATTCCTTCTCCCGCTCTCATCTACTCCCTCCCCATCCAATCCTTCTCCTTCTCCATTCAAAAAAGGGCAGGCATCCTGTGGGCTTGAACATAGCATGGCACTCAAGTTGAGGCAGGACTGAGCTCCTCCCCATGCATCATGGCTGGGCAAGGTAATCTAGCATGGAGAACAGGTTCCTAAAAGCCAACTAAGCGCTAGGGACAGATCCTGATCTCACTGCTAGAAGCCTTACAAACAGACCAAGCTACACAACTGTCACACACATGCAGAGGGCCTAGTTCAGTCCATGCTGGCTCCCTAACTGTTGGTCCAGAGTCCATGTGCTCCCATGAACTCAGGTCAGCTGTCTCTGTGAACCCCAGCATATCTTGTAGACAGGGAAAATTGCAGGTCAAAGGTCACATGGCTGAGATAGGGTCTCAGTCCTTCCACTGGACGCCTTACCTGGTTACAGGCAATTCCTTTTGGTAACTCCTGTAAATTAGTCACGATCTGCCTCATCAGATTACATCCCTATCCAAGGCACCTATGAAGCCACCCTATACTCTGATTTACCAAAAAAAAAAAAAAAAGGTGATGAGAGAACGTTTTTTAAGCTAACTTTTGAGGTATGATTTGAGCCACAAAAATCATATATATGGCCATTTCTGACATGCGCAGTTTAACATCTCTTGAGAAGCTCACTGCTCGCTTGGTTGAGTCTTATTCTTTGCAAGTGTTTCTCTTTCTAGCAACCCCCATGCTGAAATCTGTGTCAAAATGCTTTCTTAACCAATTTTAACTCTGCCTCATACTGGCTCATCCTGAAATTATTTTCTGCAGTAAAGTCAAGATTCCCATTTTCACCTGAGTAGAGATCTCTGAAAGACTGCTTAGAGGCTGTCACAATGACAGTGTAGAATGGGTCTTCGATCTCCCACACACACACATACACTGGAACTAGCATATTGATTCTCTGGCGAAGATGGAAAGTGTTTGCGATGCATAGAGCAAAGCATACTATGACATTTGTTAAATTATGATAGTGCAAGAACTTAGACATACAGACAAAATTGAAATTACAAAAACAAAGTTGCGTGATAAATTGGTATGTGAATTTGACAATTACACCTTAAGTATAAATATTTTAAAATTACACTTAAGTGTAAAATTTTTAGATACAATTATTTTTAGGTCTTTTAATAATTTAATAAAAGTATTTTTAAAATATTTTAATAGTTTTTTGCATTTTATAAAATAAGCTCATTAAAAACATTCTGAGCCAGATGTGGTAGCATACATCTGTAATACCAACACTTGGGAACTGGAGGCAGGAGGATCAGTAGTTCAAAGTCATCATCACCTACATAGTAAGTTTAAGGTCATCCTAGACTCCATGAGACCCTTCTGTCTATCAGGTATATCAAATATCAAATATGTTGTAGTGAGAATATGTAACAGAGATGCAATGTCTTAATTGTCTTTATTTTTGCTTCTTAGATGGTTTGAGGGGTTTAATTGGGAAGGCTTAAGAAAAGGCACCTTGACACCTCCCATAATTCCAAGTGTAAGTAGACTTTTTAGCTTATAAATGGTACATACTTGACAGTATTTTTGATTTTTCAATCAACAAAGACTTGTTATTTTTAGAGTTTTATGATCATATTATGAAATCTATGAAACACTATTTTATAACGGTGGCATATTCTAAAATCCAAACATAATACTGACAAATCTAGGGATGGTTATTATATGTGTGATATAATCTTTTTAAATTCTTCATTGGAATTCAAATTCACGTTATCCATGAATACAATGGATATTTTGTCATGGTACATGTTAAAAATGTATGTTTGTAGCTAAAAGAATATACAGAGTTCACAGCAACTGTTTTCAGTGTTGTTTCATTCACATGTCCATACCTACCCCAGCATGACTTGGAAGCCATATGTTCTTTCTTCCTTCTATTAATATCTGAAAGGAGGTTCTCTTTTCCTAACACAGTTTATTTCGGGCATAGGGGGTGGGGGCATGCTGTCAAATAGCTAGTTCGCTACATGGACCATGTACATCATACTAACCTAAAATAGACTTCAACTGAATGATGTGCACTGCCCCTGTTTAATACAGCATGCTGCATTTTATCAAAAGTGGAAGGGACAGATTTATGGTCCTATGAATTTTGTTTATATGCTTCAGCTCTCTAGAATTAACTCAAGAGTTTTTGTGTATAGAAACATTTTTGCTTTCTTCTAAGATTTATTTCTCTGTTGGTTGTTTTGTTTTTAATTCAGGAAACAAAATAAAAATACTACACCCATGTTTCACATCACTGGTCCCAATTACATTCATAAGTGTAGAGTGAGAAGCCAGAAGGTCCAAGTATTTGATGTAAATTTTTCTCACCTAGATTTATCAGGGATGACTTTATACAGTAAGGATAGTTACAAGGGTTTTTTTGCTTGATGCCCTGAAGACCAGACTTCAGCCAGCAAATATAGAAGAATTTTGCTCAAGTTTAGAACAAATCTCTAAACTTTCATTGTACTTATAGTAAACATATTTCTTACAATACTTTCATTATGCTTTTTAAAAATAAACATATGGAATCCATACCATGGCCTTCCAGGGCCTATGTCCTGGCTTCTGCCTCCTTCTCTGGTTATACCCCATTCTACTCTCCTCTCTTGTGTATCAGTCATGTTGGCCCGTTCCCAGAACCCTCTTAGGACCTTGGTGTATGCACTACCCTCTTTATTGAACAATTCTTAAGTTAAAATAATACTTTTGCAAAGTAATTTTCTGTGATCACTCACATTTCCCCGACACCTTGTAATTTTCCTCATAATGCTATGATTTTATCATTCTTTATAGATTTCTGGGATTATTTGTTTTAACTTTCACAGTTTGTTACCACAGTATAAATTCCCCTGAGTGTAAGAAGCATGCCTGTTTCCATTCCCCAGAGTTACCCCAAATTTTCATCCCATACTACATGTTCAAAAAATGTCATTGAATGAAGGATGATAAAAATGACTTTAGAATTCAAGCCCATTGTCAGGTGTGGTGGCACTCACCTTTAATCCTAGCAACCACACCATTATCCCAATACTCACCAGAAGACAGAAGCAGGCAGATCTCTGGGAGTTCAAGGCCAGCCTGGTCTACATATTGAGTTCCAGGTCAGCAAAGCCTGCCCAATGAGGCCCTGTCTCAAAACAACAACAACAACAACAACAACACAATTCTGGCCCAACAGAGAAAGAAAGTGTATAGATTTGCATGATAAAATGCCACCCTTCCATAAACAGATTGAAATCGTGTCACTTGTAACAACATGGATGCGGCTGATGGTCACTTTCATACAGTGAGTAATTCAGACACAGAAAGATAAAGGGAGTCTACAGTCAGCCCCATGTGCAATCTATAAAAGCAAGTTGCTCTTACAAAAATTGAGACTAGAATTTTGCTTACCAGAGGCTGGAGAAAATAAGGATGGCAAAGGAATGGAGAAAGAGCAATTGATCTACAGCCACCAAGTTAGACAGGCTCAGAAAGCAGTGCTACATAATTGTACTAGAGCAGGATAATGAAAGATAATAATAATGAGGAACTTTACATTTCAAAAACCAGAAGAAAGGATTTTCAAAGTCTTTATAAGGAAAAAAATGTTCAGGAGATATGTATTTAATCTGATCTAAATATTATTGGATGCATGCATGGATCATGTTACCCATCAGTATATACAGATTTAGTTTTTATACGTCTGTTTAAAAACGAATTAAGAATTATTCATTTTAATAATGGAAAGTAAAATCTCTGGCTCACAATTATACCAAAAATATACCAAAAGCCCTTTGTTCCTTCTCTCACATTGCAGGTTGCATCACCCACAGACACAAGCAATTTCGACAGTTTCCCTGAGGACAGCGATGAGCCACCGCCTGATGACAACTCAGGCTGGGACATAGACTTCTAATGTATTTCTCTTACCTGCTTCTGCCTTGCTGAAGACAGCTTTTTCTGAGACACAGCTGCCAGCAAATCTGAGGGAAAGAGAGAAGATTAGTGCTCGGGGTCACCATGATGCCTTTGATCGATGCTGCTCCAGTAACTACGGTGGCATTAGGACTTATTGCTTAGATTATGATAGTGCTCTTTACATGTTTTATGTTGGAACCTAAAATAGCAGTTGACATGGTGGTCCTGAAGCAAAGCCTTTCACCAGTAAAGTGATGTTTTCTATTGTTGCAATGACCTTGCTTTGCTCTGATTATGTTTTGAAAGAGTGTAGGAAATACTTCAATCTAGTAGAAGAGTCTGTATCTTGCTAGAATTACCGAGAAGAATAGAGAATAATATATTTGGTACGATAGATGACTGTGGTACGAGACCCGGGCTATTCCTTTTCATCAGGGAAGGGTGTGGAGCTTCTGACTTCAAGCCAGTATGTATGTCGTACAAAAGAGGAGCACACATCTGTGGGTCACAGACTTCATGTCAAACCAGTGCTAGAAGTTTCTGAATTTTTTTCCTAGCTGATGACGAGACTGAATGTTACCTTTTCTTTCTGATGGTTTCTAAAATTTGGTCTGATAAAAAAGCACAACTGCTATGGTTTCTGTACAAGCCTCCCATGGCAGGTACATATGCGTATTTGGACGATTGAAAGTGCATGATAATTGAGAAATTGGCATGACGAAGTGGAGGGAGAAAAAGAATTCACAACACCATTTCATATCTTTAAAAAATATATATATTGTGCTTAAAGATGGTCCTGGAAATGACTAGCAGCCAATTGGTTTTATTTATTACTTAACACCCTCAAACCGAGGCTTAAACTCTTCCCTTTTATAAGAACAAACCCTTGGGGCACGGGTGGGGTAGGGTGGGGAGGAATGAAGACCCATCCAAAAAAATAAAAATGAAAAGGTGCTATGTCTATCTTTCATCTGTAATGTCAGCGTCTGAACGGACGACACAGATCCTAATCATCATGTCTAGCCAGAGACTCAAGCATTTTCACTAACTTTATTAAAAACAAACTCCTGAAAGATGTCACAACACAGTCCAGGGCTCAGAGAGAAAGGATATTAAAAATGTATTTCAACTGGTCACTTGTCTTAGACCTGAACCAAAAAAATATATATGCAGTCTGAAAGCACAAAGTCAATGGTATTGAGAGTTACTACTAAGGAGCTTTGTTTATTTGAGGTCAGGGAGGAAGACAAGGAGTTGAGGCCCTTTCTCTGAGTAAGTTTATCAAAGTTAGAAGGGGTTAGAGAGGAGCACAGGAGACTCGATTTCTCAAGACTGCATTTTGTCTGATAGAGCAGGGGTGTTACAGCCTTAGAAATTTCACATGAGCTAGAGAAGACAAGATTTGAAAGTGTCAAGCTGTCTTTTTCACATGAGGAAAAGGATCATCAAATTAAAGTGTGTTGTTGGCAGGCCAGTTGACTTCTATTATTAAATGGCAGAATTCTCCAGAAGCTTTCTTTAGGTAGCATTTTACTTATGTAGGTAAATGTACAACCGTCCAAGACAGCATCCGGATTTGGAAGTTGTGTTAATAGAGATTTGCTATTTTTCCAATAGAGTTTTTTTAATGTAGAAATTCTTATAAAAATGGTCCATTAGGTCATCACAGCCTACCCAATAAATCACATGACGTTTTTTTTTTTGAAATTTCATACTCAAAATTACTTTCAAATGTGCTATCCTATCAAAATATAATACTCTTAAAACATTTGAAGCCTGAAACTACTGAAAGTATGCTTAATTGGGGTAAAGTTCAATTAAAACTTTCATCCTGATATTATTATTACTGTATGATTAGAATCTTCTCTTTCATAAGCAGTTTCTCAAGATTAGTAGATTCCCAGAGAGATCTGTGGGTTTCAACAGACTAAATAATATAAAAATTAAATGCATCAAGCTAAAATTCAGTGATTTCTGGAGGTTTATTTATCTTTTAACTGATTTCTAAAAAGCATATAATCCCAACATTATAATCAGTGTTTGATATTTTCTGTTGCAAGGTAGGGTGGTTTAGGTACGCCAAAGGCTTGCTAGGATGTTACATTTGCCTTGTTATTAGCAAAGGGAATTGTCTCTCTAACCTTTCAAATATCCACAAATCCCCAGGAATTTGCAAGGACCATATATTTGGGGACTTTGGTTCCAGGCTAAGACAGCTCATGTGGATATATGGGTTCTATGAAGAAGAAAGGAGTTGTTTTCAGCACAATGTGACTGTGGGCTGTTTTCTACTTGTGATCCATCTTTGTTCATTTCATCCACGGCATTGATTAGAATGTCCAATACAATCCCAAGAGATAAAGGTGAACTCTATTTTCCAAGAGTTGCTAACAGAAAACATTCATCAGATTCTCAACACTGAATTTTAAGGATTTAAATCTTGTCTTAATGAAGACACTAGGGCTATAATTCATGGTCAGCTTGATAAACCACATTTTACTTTCTGGACTTTTCCATGCCCCCTTATTTTTGTTCTTTATTTTCTTGCACTAAAGACCATCTGGATAAACTAGAATAGTGCCAACTTGTTTGATTTGCTAACTGACTTTCTTGTTGATACTTCTGTGTATGGGAAATAGGGCTGTCTGTGTGTCTTAAATCACAGAAAAACAGCAAACTGCCAAGGAGAGGACATCACAATATTTAATTAGACTGAACACATTAGAGAAAATGAGTTTTGGAAAAGTGTTATAGTTGATTTTTATACTTATGAGCTTCTTTATTATTTGGATGTGAATCAGATCCATGTAGCATTTAAAACAAATTTATTTTTATTATAATCCTCACAAGTCAGAGGTTTTTTTTTTTTCTTAAAATTAGGGAACATACATGTGAATTACACATGTAGAATAATATTTAAACTATTGAATCTTTCTCACTTTATTTCCAAATGATAGACCTGATGGTGATCCTAAAGAAGTCAGCTACCATATTGAACACAAGGGTATTAAACCCGACTTTATACAGTATAGGTATCTGCGCATTTTCCACACATTTTCTTTCACAGTAGGACCACAACAAATATTTATGTAAATAGATATTTTTGGGTGATATTTTGTGGTACATATAACTTTTTTTAGTGTTTCACAGCATTATGATTTCATTTTATTTGTATTAAATAATGTTTTAGGTCCAAGTAGACTTGAATGAACGTCATAATTGTTAGTATTATTGAAACTTACGTCAACAGTACCGTCACTCATCTGTCCCATAGTTTAGAACATGACCTGGCTATCTGGCGTTGTTGCAAGTGCCTTAAACTCATGGCATCTTATTAAGAAAACAAATTTGGTGTTATGCTGCATGACAAAGACAAACACACCTCAAAATGTTGTCCTTTCTTAGCTTGCTGCGTTTTACAGTTCTTTCTGCTAACGATTTATAAGCTTTTATTATATAATATTGATGAATTACAGAAATGATGAAGTTGTTATCTTATTTCTGTTAAATGTACCAGAGCTGTGTGTCTGTTCATGAGATACAGCGTCATTTCTGTGAAATGTATAAATGTATGTGCAGGTCAAATTACTATATGACATACTATCAGTCTGTATACAGGTATTCCTGTTTTGCTCAGCTGTGCAGACTCAGTAAAATTAAAAAAAAAAATGTAGTGCAGTCAAATCCTAATGTATCTCATTTTATAGACTCCATTAACAATGGTCCAACCCAAAAGAAATATTGGAAATGACTGCTCACCACACCTCGTTCTGAAACCAATGATGAAAATGTACCGTGGTGCACCCCTCAACAAAACAGGATGCTTTCTCTGAGTTCTTGTATATGCAAACCATGTATGAGGCAAGTTTTTGGGAGACCTTGAAAGCAAAATGTTGGAAGTATGTTGTTGGCCCTCCCCCTTTTCTGCCCCTGCATCAACAGACAGAGCTCTGGGACCTTGGCCATGACACAGAGGTTTGGGCTTTCTAAGTAAAGGGACATTTCTTTAAGCGTCATCTATCAAGTTTATTTCGATGTATGATGTTTTTACAACTGGTCAGTTTTTTTGTATTCTTACAGCTATGGTTATTTGGTTGTCCTCTTACAATCTGTGCTACATGAAAGAGTCTTTTGTTAGAATGCAACCAACTGTCATCTAATGGTCATTGGCCACTTGCACTCTTTTGACGGAGATTAAAAACTTTTTCATAACTTAACCTGCTTTGATTTGCTCTGTATTTTCCCTGCAGCTGTAATTGCAGAGTGCCTGTTGGATACTTTATAGAGTTGAAATAAAAAAAATAATTACTTTTGAACTTATTTGTGTTTAATTCCAGATGAGTCAAATAATAGAATTAACATGAGACCATACTGCTCTTGAGATGCCAATTAGTCACTATTAATAATGTACAAAACACCTGGAACCCAAGCATCTTTCATGAAATAGTGTAGTAGAAAAGTAACTCAATGATTCATCTTTAAAAATTCAATGAGAATAATATCAGGTGATACAGTGTGAAGAGTGAAACAAGATTTCCACATCAAAGAAACATTTGACATGTAAAGCATCCCTGAGTCTTTGCTTCCTGGATTCTTCCACTAAACTTCATATAATAATAATAATAATAATAATAATAATAATAATAATAATAATGATAGATTTTTGAGGACAACATGAATGTGAAACTCACTTCTCTGAAATGAGTGCCTCCCTTAGCTCCTCACTGCAGGAAGTAACTAACCTGCTAAAGCTAGTATATGGATTCCGTCAAATCAACTGCTTTTGTCCCACTCACATACATTGCTAGTGACAGTTCCTGAAAACCCCTTAATGAACACTACATATCAAACCCAGTTACTTTCTCAGTCAGACAGTGAAAAAATCTGAAGGAAATGCCATTTTAGTACAGTAATCCAATAATTCAATAGTTCTTCTGAAACTAGAAAAGTAAAATGAATTTTCATTATCCACCCAGTTTTCCTACTGTAGTTCTAAGAATGGTCTTACTTGATCCTTAAAAAAATTCATTTTTTATTATTCATCATTTTAGGGATAGTGTGCTGTGACACTCATGCTTATGAATAAGGTAATGGAGGGCTAGAGATGGCTGCTCCTCCCTACACACACACACACACACACACACACACACACACACACACACACACTACATGTAAAGTTCAGTAGAGTTAAGTCACCACATAGTTATTCTTAGGATCCAGTTAGAGTCAATAAGTCAGTAGATTAGAGAAGATCATCTAATAGTTACAGCTCTCCCCTTAGATTTTTTTCAGCCTTAAATGTGCCTGTACTAGATGAGTCATTTTTCTTATTACTGTGAACAGCATCTGAGAGAGACACAATCTCCAATCTTTAAACCTCGGCATCTCCGTTAAAATGTGGAGGCATGGTTCAGCAGATCAGTCCTCATCAGGACAGCCAGGAAGCAAAGAGAAAAGAATACCTGTAGGAGCCAGAGTGAAATATAGCCCCTAATGATATGCTCCAACAAGATCTCACATCACAGCTTTTACCACCTCTTCAATTACTCCATCATAGTTTGAATCTGAAGAGATCATTAATCCAATCTTTAGATCAGAGCCCTCAGAGAGGAACAGTACCTGGAAGAGCCTTCACAGATAAATCCACATATATCCCTTACTAATCTCTTAGGTTCTTCTCAACCAAATCAAACTGAAAAGGTTTAACTACCATATGTACATAATATAAGACAGCCACCACACACAAATTCTTTTTTTCTGAGTTCTATTTAAAGTTGTTTTTCCTGCATTCTGTAACTTCTCCTTTTCAAGATATAAGCTCTCTACACAGTAGTGTTTCTCTGTGACAGCTCTATTTTTCAGCCAAAATCAACCTATAGAGCAAACGATGAATTCCTCCACATACCCGTTAGCAAAATCAAGCCATTTAAGCTTCAGCTTTGATCAGAGGAGAAGGAGAGAAGAGATAGGAGGGAGAGGAGGGGAAAAGAGTTAAGTAGAGTTCCCATAGAGCCCTGGAAAATTGAGAAGAATTCCAACCAGACAGTAGGTGGTTGTCGCCAAATCAGTTATACCACTAGTACACCAATGGGCACATCTTGCCTGGTGCATTGATACTGTAGCATACCATGTCCACAGCTAAATGTTAGTGTTGATCCCTTTTCTCTCCCTGCAGGCTCACTAGTACCTCCAACCCTATGAACACTACTCCGTGGGGAGGACATTTCTAACCCTAGCCTCTAGACTGCTAATTCTGATGCAACTAGAGAAGCTTGAGTATAATCTACTTCACATATGGGAACAATGTGTGGTATACATACGTTCTTCTTTGAAGAATCTATTGTGTATGAATTATTAATGAACTTAAAAAAATACTGAAATAATACTGAGGTTCTTTCCATGTATGTGCATATTTATAGGTTTATTTCTTGGAAGAAATATTTCATTCAAAAAATCCAAAGAGGGGAAAAAATTGCCAAGGAGTAGAAGTTATTGTATTTGGGGAAAATAATAGGGAGTCTTGTGAAGTGGTAGTAAGTAAATTTCTTAATTTAACTGGTGGCATATGTTCATTCACTTTGCGAAAACTCATACACTTAGATATAATACATAGGTTTAAAGATTAGAGACCTCTATCAAATAAAATAAAATAAATAAAATTAAACTATACACTTAGATATAATGCATATGTTTAAAGATTAGGGACAGACCTCTAGCAAATAAAATCTATAATATGCCAAAATTTGTGAGTTTTATAGTACCTCTTGGTCTGCATAAATGCAATGTAGAAATACTGCTTTGATGTATTTCTTTGTGTGTAAAATTAATCATATGTAAAATAGCTTCTATTTAACAAATGTGAAAAAACTTTCTTCCTCCAGCTTTATCTGCTTCCAATTTGTTTTCCCTATTGAAAGCATATTTTTAAAAATGTTAATAAGTTTGTAATTCCCAGCTATCTCTAAAAATTTTCCTAGTGACAAAGTCCAGTCAATTCCTTATAGAAGTCAGCCTCCTACAACCCAGGCCCTTTAGATTAGTTGTAGGTCTTGGATCCCTGCTTAACTTTCAGCCATTCACAACCACTGGCAGTCTGTGCGGAACTTTTCAACCCTCTTTTGTCAGTTCACTGTTCAATGGCCAATTCAATCTGTACAGATCTGGGAACTACCTTCCGAAAGCTCTCTCTGGAAAGTTTATGTTCTCATTGTTAATAAGCCCTCATGAAAATTTGGAACATTAAGATAATGGTTTTTTCTTTCTTAAAATAATGCATGAGGATTCTTTAAAAAAAAATCAAATAAAAAAGTTATTTTAAAATAGCCATAGGTAGAGAAACATGGCAGAGATTCTACCATCATGAGAAACAGTGTGAAATTTCCCAGATGGTCACTGGGATTATAGGACTCCTTGGAGGTAAGGAAAAATTATATTTGTCCAGCATTGTTTCAGTTTTGTACATAAAGAAATCAGGTTAGCACAAAGACAACTTAGGATACAATGGTTTTCCTTCTAAGCCTGAAGACTAATGATCTACAGAGGCACTTAAACCGTAGCCTTTAGTGAACCAGTAGGCTGTTGGAAGAGTACTGGTCTGGTATATTGAGGATGAAGAGTTTCCCCATAGAGCTCTGATTCTTGAACTAATCTGCTATGGGAATTTGAATGATTAATTTTTCAGCAGTAATTTTTTTAATTTTGAGATCATAATAGAATTACATTCTTTCTCCCTCCCCTTTTCTCCCTCCAAGCCCTCCCATATACTCTTCCTTGCTCTCTTTCAAATTTATGGCCTCTTTTTACATTAATTGTTGTTACATGCACACACACACACACACACACACACACACACACACACACACATATTCCTACCCAGCTGTGAGCCTACAAACCACAAGAATGAAGAACATTGCAAGATACACTCAGTCGTGCACAGTGGCATTTCTATCTTGTGAACAACCAACAGCCATCTAATAGTCCTTAAGGCCCACTCAGTAGGAGCACATTCACGTCTGGTACTGTAAGTTCACCAACTACCTGTGGCTGGTGAGGTCATGGACCCTAGAAAAGAGCCTACTATTCCTACTTTCCTAAAATGGTGTGATTTCTGACTGCATTCGATATCATTTTACCCAACGATAAAAATGTAGCTCTCTCCCCTCATCAAAGAAGCTTCTTCTATAGTCAACAGAGATAATTACAGAAATCTACAACTGGTCAAAATGCAGAGAACAGCTGATTGTGAAGTATCCAACCCCAACTTATTCATTTACAGCATAACCCCTAGATCCCAGGATAAGGGACTAATCATGGAAGATGTGGCGGAAAGTCTGTAAGAGCCAGAGAACCAAGAAGTCTACTGTGAGGTAATATCTTCCATATATGATGGGCAAGCTGTGTCCATAAACTCTCAACACTATGGTAACCTAAATAAGACCAGTACAATGACACTACCAGTTAGTTGACATGCCAACACGGATAGGGAAAATCTTATAAGGCCCAGCCTAAATGAAGGCTACAGGCAATTAATGGCTGGTGAGAGGGGATTCAGTCTTCTCAGGGATGAGCTCCCTGATAAGTTATTCAACCCCAAGTGGTCAGGCCTAAACACACACACACATATATATATATATATATACACATGCTGTGGGATGTTCTGTATGGCAAATGTGTTGCTCTGATTGGTCAATAAATAAAACACTGATTGGCCAGTGGCTAGGCAGGAAGTATAGGCGGGACTAACAGAGAGGAGAAAAAAAAGAACAGGAAGGCAGAAGGAGTCACTGCCAGCCGCTGCCAGGATAAGCAGCATGTGAAGATGCCAGTAAGCCATAAGTCACGTGGCAAGGTATAGATTTATGGACTAATTTAAGCTATAAGAACAGTTAGCAAGAAGCCTGCCACAGCCACACAGTTTGTAAGCAATATAAGTCTCTGTGTTTACTTGGTTTGGTCTGAGCAGCTGTGGGACTGGCGGGTGACAGAGATTTGTCCTGACTGTGGACAAGGCAGGAAAACTCTAGCTACATACACACTACATACATACATCATATACATATACATACATGTACACATAGACATATACATATGAGAAACACTAAATGGCCTCAGTAGGTTGTACTAATATATCCATTTACATACATATAAAAATAATAATTCAAGAAGAAGAAGTCATGAATTTGTGAGAGAATGGGAATACATGGGAGGAACTGGAGGAGGCATTACATACGAAATTTTCAAAATTTTTCATTTAAATTTAAAAAGTAAACAGCATTAAAATAAAAATGTCAAATGATTTGTAGGCAATATAAAATTCTCATATACTGTAGATTCAAATGGTAATTATAACACTGAGAACAATTTTTAACATTTAATAAAGTTGAAAATGTCTATATTCCACAACTGAACATACACACCAATTGGTGTATTCTCTTAAAACTGTATATATTCACTAGGAGATGTATACATTGTGTTCCCAGAAGCATTTTGATATAGGAAAACATATTAGAAATCAAACTGTCCATCACCTGAATAATAGACTATTGAATCTATTGTATTCAAATAATAGACTACAGCAACAATAAAATGGATATATATATATATAATCATATAAATAATGCTGAATCAAAAGAATTGAACAATCATTTTAACTGTATTTTTTCTTTCAAAGATTTTTTTTTAGTGTGTATGTATTTTTTGTCTTCATGTATGTATGTGCCTGGTGCCTGAAGAGGCCAGAGGGAGGCACTGTGGAACCTCTGGAACTAAACTTACAGATGGTTGTGAGCTGAAGTAGGGTTACTGGAAACAGAAACCAAGCCCTCTGTCAACTGTAGCAAGTATTCTTAACCACTGAGCTATCTCTGTGGCCCCAAATATAAAAGTAAACAAACAACATTTTTTTGAATTGTACATGAAAGAATCTATTATGAAAAATAAATTCAGTTATTTTGATGAAATTTTCTATTAGATATATTATTTAGCATTTTAAATTTTTATTTCATGTGTACGGGTATTTTGCCTGCATGAATGCCAGTGCTTTACTTGCATGCCTGCTGCCCCTAGAGACCAGGATATTAGATCCCTTGGGATTCTAGTTGCAGATGGCTGTGAACTGCCATATGGGTACTGGGAATCGAACCCAGATCCTCTGGAAGAGCAATAAGTGCTGTTAACTGCTAAGCCATCTGTCCAGCCCTGGACATAATTTTTAAAATACTCCAAAAGTTGACAACATACCAAACGTTAATGGGCTTAAAATATAAAGGAGAATGATGAGAAAATGTGGCTGTTGAAACTATATTTGGTATGAGAATATTGCCTAGCCTAAAGTTGAGCTTTGGTCCATGGCTACCTATGGCAAGGAGCATGTGAGTATGTGTAGATGTAGACGGTCTTATTAAATAAGAAACACAGAGCCAAATGCAGAGTTAAAAGCCCGAGAGTTCAGAGCAATAGCTAAGAGCTGAGACTAAAACCCTTTCTCACCCCTCTCTGCCACTGCCATTCTTCCCCTCTGAAAGAGACCTACTTCCTGTGTATGTCTTTTTATTGACTTTCTGTTCTGCCTTCTCACTGGTTATAAACCCAACCACATGACCTCCTTGTCACTGCCTGTCTATACAGACCTTCAGGTCTTCTATGGTTGGTATTGAGATTAAAGATGTGTGTCTCCATGCTGGTGGTGTCCTTGAACACACAGAGATCTGCCTGCCATGTGATCAGGATTAAGGGTGTGTGCTACCACTGCCAAACTTCTGCTATGGCTTACTCTTAGCTCTGACCCCCAGGCAACTTTATTTATTAACATACAAATAAAATCACATTTCAGCACAAATAAAATATCGCCATAAGTATGTGTGCTTCTGTAAGTGTATGTGTATTACATAAACATGTAATTAAATATATTAAAACATTGAAATATAAATGTTATATAACTAATTTCTAAACAAGGTCATCACTGCCTAAATGTTTTGCTTTGTTGAGTGATCACCTGTACTAAAGTTCTTCCATGTTGACTGTATCTGTATGACACAAACACAATATAAATGGTGAGCATTCCCTCAGTTCCCATGGCCATGAGAATCATATTTTCATTTACAACTCTATGGGAAGATTTATTTATGTCAAATTCACAGATTAAGGAGCGCTCAGAAGCTGGAAACTGGCATAGCATTTCTAGGTGAGTCTTTTCAAGAGAGATCAGCATTTAAATCAAGAGACAGACTAAGGAAGCTCTGTCTACCATTGAAGGGTGGTTGGTGTGGGCTCCATCCAATTCACTAGTGCTCAAATCAGTGCCCAAAGAGAGTGAATAGAAAGGGGAAAGGTCAATCTCTCACTTCTTAAACTAGAGTCTCCATCTTCTGCCCTCCTTGATTATAAGTCATCTCACCTCAGGCTTTCTATTAGTTCCCCATTCTCACCCACACACACCAGTGGCATTCAGCACCTTCGTGGTTCCTGGGTCTTGGGATAGGCACTGGCATTCCAGCTTGCCTTGTTCTCTAGGTTACAGGCAGCATATAAAGGATGCTTCAGCCACCATAGTTTCCTCTGCCAATTCTCACAATGCATCTCTTACATATCAACATATATCCTAGCTGGGTTTTGGTGGTGGTGGTGGTGGTGGTGGTGGTGGCAGTGGTGGTGGTGGTGGTGGTGATGGTGGTGGTGATAAATCACCGACCAGTTCAAACAGAAGTATGGGTTTATTTGGCTTCACTTTACAGTCTATCAGTCAGGAAAGTCAAGCCAAGAACTCAAGGCAGGAATTTTGAAGCAGAAACTAAAGCAGAGATCATGAAGCAACACTGTTCAATGGCTTGCTTTCTTATCCAACCAGGGCCACCTGCCTGGGCATGGAACCACCCATTGTGGTCTGAACCCTTCCACATCAATCTATAATCAAGAAAATACCCCACAGACACACCCACAGGCCAAACTGAGGGAGGCAATTCTCAGTTGACTTTTTCTCTTCCCAGGTGACCATAGTTTGTGTTAACATCACAAAGACTAACCAATATGAATTCTATTGTTGCTGTTGGATTTACAAATAAACTGAAGCCCAGTAAACCCACCATAATCCAAAAATACTGGAAATCCCAAATGTACCTAATACAATGACTACCCAAAATGAAGGCCAAGCAGTCAGTGTAGATGGAATGCTGGTCATTTGCCTGGTGACCATGTGGCTGACTGGGAGTTGTACTTACTGCCCATTGCACATCTTACCAACAGTCCTGATAGCCAAGGCAAGATCTAGAGCCAAAACATAACGCTTTTCAATGAACAGTATCCCTTTAGTGGCATTCCAAATCAAACTACCATTACATTTGGGACCAAACATTTGGCTCATGGTGTGAGTAGTTACAAAAACCCACAAAAATTAAAACCAGGGCTGGGTTCAAAGCTGAAGCAAAAACTGAATTTAGTTTAGTGGATATTTAAGAATCAGGAATATACCTGATTATAGTGACACAAGCCTATCATTTCACCATTTTGGAAGTGCAGATGGAAGGGTCAGATGTTTAAGGCCAGCCTGGGCTATTAAGTCTCTATCCCAAAACAGCAACAGGATCAAAGGACCGTAGATCTGCAGGGTTCTTGATAAGCACTCAAAGAAAACAAAACAGAGTTTTAATTGCCAAATTCTTTTACTATCTTCAAAATTAAGAAAATAATTTTTTACTCATTCATCCATGTATTTACTTTTATATTTATGGGTTCAATGTGTGTGTGCATGTACTTGTGTGTGGATGAATGTGCATTTGGAGACAAGAGGTTGATGTAGAGGAATTTCTAAAATGGTCCTATTAAATAAAAAACACAGAGCCAAATATAGGGGTGAAATCCTTAAATCAGGGAAATAGGGAAAGCCACCAGCCAACCTTACCTCTGCAGCTTCCAAATGTGACAACTTCCTGTCTACCCAGGCTTTATATGCCTTGCTTTTCTGCCCTCTCATTGGCTTTCTTAATCCAGTTACGTCACTTCCTCTTTCTACACAGCTCTGTCACTTTCTGTCTGTCTGTACAGACCTCCAGGTCTCTATGGTTGGTACTAGGATTAAAGGCATGTGTCATCACGCTTGGCTCTGTTCCCTAGTGTGGCCTTGAACACACAGAGATCCTGCCTGCTAAGGGATTAAGGGCCTGTGGTGCCTGACTTCTTGTTTACTAAAAATGGCTGGCTTCCTCCCCCCTCCCCCCCCCCACCCATCTCCAGGCCCGCTTTATTTATTAATGCACAAATAAAATATTACCACATTTTCCCTTTTTTTCTAATAAAAATTTTAAAAAGTTATAACTAATATAAGAAAAACTATATACAATAAGTACAATAACTATATACAATACATACAAGCAATAAACAGATCAACAATGTCTACTCCATTCGCATTGACAAATTCAGAGAAAATATTTCATTATCTATCCTATTTTGGTGAGTCCAAAATGTACCTAATTCACTTTCTATCCTATTGTATATTACCAACAGAAAATTATCTTATAATATCTTTCAAACTTATACACTTTACACCTCCTTAGTGAGTTTCTTTTCTCAATTTCTTAACAAGGAAAATATTTTTACAACTATCTAATCTCAGATACCCGAGAAGGAAACAATATTACCTAGTAAAACAGGAAGTGCAAACAAGCGACTTCCAAAAAAATGAGTTATGGAGGAAACAGCCAGCTGCCTGGACAGTCAACGGAAGTTTCTCTACACATTGGGGCATCATCTTCAGCCTACAGGCTTAGCATATCTCACAGACTCATTTGTGAAGTAGGATGTACACAAGGCCCACAGCTCGACCTCACATTCGGTGCGAGTATTCCATGTACCAGACAAACCTGAATTCCACCAGTGTCCTATCATGATTCAGGATTTTAAATTCTGGAAAATGCTGGTGTTTTGGAATTCACCTGCCCATTCTTCTTGGCTTGTGGGTGGCTTCATCTCCTTTATTAAATGCCAGTCTATGATTGAGAGGCCAAGACTCCGTCAGCCTAGTTACACCTCCAGGAATAACTATTTCAGCTACTATTCTGCTGCACACCAGAAGCCATTGGCTCACTGCCTGTTCAGCCGCCTTCAAAGAAAAGGGCACTGTACCTTTTCTGGGTTGCAAAGCCACTTCAGTGAAGGTGCCATATTGTCCTGGCATCAAAGGACACCTGTTTCCAAGGCTGCAACCACACTTGTCTTGACAAGGATCGATAGTCCTTTGTGTTCTGTTTGTCCATTTGGACAGCATTCTGTCAGAAGTCAATTAGAGGGCGCTTTGTTGCCCAGTGGCTAACTTTGGCCACAAAGTTGACTCCATATGCATTTTCTTCAATGCCCATATCTTCTCTGAAGTAGATTGGTGCTGCCAGGAGCAGACATGTCTCATAGTCATAGAAAAGAAAAAAAATCTGTTACTAAAACATTTTAAAAGCCATATTTTGTAGGTCTCTGAAGGGTTTGAAGATGACCTGTTTATCTAAACTATATCTCTGCTTGACCTCGAAAACATACCTAATATGACTACAAGTTCAATTGTAATGTCTAACTACTAACTTTCATTTCTTTATATCCTAATAGTTGGTAATATTAACATTCAAGGATTAGCAAATAGTATTACATCATTAAATGAACTGTATAGGTACAATATCCTGAGCAAGATTAGAAATATACATATGGCATTTTTTAACAATATCAACCTCAATATATATAATTTGTATACAATATAAAAAATCAAATCCAATGTAAATTATTTAAAACTAGTAGTTGTTTTTTAAAAGTAGATTCAGTAATCTACCTTTTTATCTATATCATATCTATATCCTCTCTTTTTTCTTTTCAGAGTACATTCAATGATCTACCCTTAATCATTTCTATATTTCTTTTTAAAAAAAAACAAGAACCTGGCCGGGTTGGTGGTGGCTCACGCCTTTAATCCCAGCACTCGGGAGGCAGAGGCAGGTAGATCTCTGTAAGTTCGAGGCCAGCCTGGGCTACAGAGTGAGTTCCAGGAAAGGTGCAAAGCTACACAGAGAAACCCTGACTCGGAAAACAAAAAATAAATAAATAAATAAATAAATAAAAAGAACCTTAAATCTAATCTCCTTTTTTTCTGACCATTAACAATAACAACTTGTAATCAATCATCCTAAACAATGACAACTATCTGAAACCCAAAACCCATTGAAAGACCAAAAACCACCCATCTCACCTCTTAGGAATGTGGACATCTTGTTATTAAAATTACTTCCTGCTGTTTGTGGGCAAAGGCATCTTTAAGGGATCCTGAAAAGAAAAATTTGGGGTTTATTGTCAAGTTCCAGAGTGGTAGCTATATCATTCATTGTCCAATCTCCATATAACACTAAAGCACAGGTATAGATGAACAATCTTATTAAATAAGAAACACAGAGCCAATTGCCAAGTTAAAAGCCCAAGAGGTCAGAGCAAAGCTAAGAGCTAAAAACCTTACCCTTCACTGCTGCTGCTGTCCTCCTCAGCAAGAGGCCTACATCCTGTGTGTTTGTCCTTTTTATTGACTTTCTATTCTGCCTTCTCATTGGTTGTAAACCCACCCACATGACCTCCTCGTCACTGCCCATCTATACAGACCTCCAGGTCTTCTATGGTTAGTATTGAGATTAAAGGTATGTGTCTCCATACTGGCTGTATCCTTGAACACACAGAGATCTGCCTAGCTCTGCCTCCCAAGTACTGATATTAAAGGCATGCACCACCACCGCCCATCTTCTGCTATGGCTTGCTATTAGCTCTGACCCCCAGGCAACTTTATTTATTAACATACAAATAAAATATCATCATACACAGGGCTTATCTCAAGTCTTTGTTCAAATAGTCTGTGAAGCTGGATTGTAGCTTGAGAGTTTTCCTGCCTTGCCCACAGTCAGGACAAATCTCTGCCACCCGCCAGTCCCACAGCCGCTCAGACCCAACCAAGTAAACACAGACACTTATATTGCTTTCAAACTGTATGGCCGTGGCAGGCTTCTTGCTAACTGTTCCTTTACCTTAAATTAACCATTTCTTTTTATCTATGCCTTGCCACATGGCTGGTGGCTTATTGGCGTCTTCACATGCTTCTTGTCATGGCGGCAGCTGCAGCATCTCTGGTCATTGCGGCGGCTGCAGCAAGTCCTTCTGCCCTCCTGTCCTTTTATTTCTCCTCTCTGTTAGTCCCGCCTATCTTTCCTGCCTAGCCACGGCCGATCAGGTTTTATTTATTTATCAATCAGAACAACTTGACATACAGACCATCCCCCAGCACAGCAAGTGCAGACCATCTCAAACACCTGCACTCAGGCCCGTGGTCCTAATCATCCTCTATACAGACCTGCTGGGTAACGCCACAAAGAACCCAAGAAGGGCTCCCACAGGACATACAGAACATCCCACAGCACTTCCCCTTTTCTTTTTTTAAAAAGAAAGGTTTTAACTTTTACACATCTCCAAAGCCAGCTTGGTATATTTGGGAATTTGGGCGTAGCTTCTCTTAACTACTTCCTGCTGGAGGGGGGCGCTGTATCTTATGGGGACGCAAAGAATATTTAAGGATCATGGAGTAGTCCGTGAGGCTGTATCGTCTGAGCCAGTTGCCTTGAAACAATTCTGGATGTTGAATCATCTGGGCCATGGTGTCATCAGAGACCTTCAGGGGGTCTTGGCTGGTCAAACCTGATGTATCTTAATCTGGAACAAATCCATAGCCTCTGGCTTTCTGTGAAAACAAAAGCAGAGTCTCCTTTCCAAAGTAACACATCCTTATATCCAAATTTTAAAGTCAAAGTATCTTTAATATATACATATTGGTTTAACTCAACATCTTTTACGATCAAATGTTTTTCTGCAGTTAAAAATCCCAAAGACAATATAATCCAAACTCTCTGTGTGATATCCATATTTACATGGCTTATTTTTTATATTACTTTTACTTTCTCTTTAAAGACTTTATTTTTTTAAACTTTCTATTTCTTTATATAACTGTCTATGTTCCCTTTCCTCTCTCTTCCAAGCCTATGTACATTTTTACACACATTGTAAAGCATTTAAAGTCTTGTTCCATCTGAATCTGTCTTATTGCAAACTTATTGCTTTAAACTGTAGCCTTCTAAGCCTGAAACAGCTCTGTGGCTGCTGGCTCCGCAACTAGCAAAGGCTAAATCCACCACGCAGCTTAATGTGCCACTTGCAGAGGCCTCATTCCCGCCATACTGCAGGTCAAGCACACACACTAGGAACCTGCCAGTAGCTCAAACCGGCGGCTGCCGCTCATTTGAGAGAGAGAATTAGGAACTGTGGGGCGTTTACCGACGTCACCGTTCCTGGAGAACTTACCGACGTCACCGCTCCGTGTGTTGAGTTCTGAATCCTCTTTACCACCACGCGAGGATTCTTCTCAGATCACACTTTATTGGAGCGCCTCTTGGTTAAGGGACTTTGTCTTTAGTATATATATATATATATATATATATATATATATATATTTTTTTTTTTTTTTTCATAACACCGGCCTTTATCCCTGTTCATTTGTCCTTTTTCTTTAGTCCCTTTTTTTTCTTCCCTTTTTTCTTTAGCCCTTTTTTTCTTTTGCCCTTTTTTTCTTTAGCCCCACTGCTGCTCATTTGAGAGAGACAATTAGGAAGCTGTTTTTAGCTCCGTTTTAGAATCTTTTCTCAGGTTTTAGGTGGAAACTCTTGCCTGCCCTCTCGTTGGGCGCCATTTGTAGCTTGAGAGTTTTCCTGCCTTGCCCACAGTCAGGACAAATCTCTGCCACCCACCAGTCCCACAGCCGCTCAGACCCAACCAAGTAAACACAGACACTTATATTGCTTTCAAACTGTATGGCCGTGGCAGGCTTCTTGCTAACTGTTCCTTTACCTTAAATTAACCATTTCTTTTTATCTATGCCTTGCCACATGGCTGGTGGCTTATTGGCGTTTTCACATGCTTCTTGTCATGGCGGCAGCTGCAGTGTCTCTGGTCATGGCAGCGGCTGCAGCATCTCTGGTCATTGCGGCGGCTGCAGCAAGTCCTTCTGCCCTCCTGTCCTTTTATTTCTCCTCTCTGTTAGTCCCGCCTATCTTTCCTGCCTAGCCACGGCCGATCAGGTTTTATTTATTTATCAATCAGAACAACTTGACATACAGACCATCCCCCAGCACAGCCAAGTGCAGACCATCTCAAACACCTGCACTCAGGCCCGTGGTCCTAATCATCCTCTATACGGACCTGCTGGGTAACGCCACAAAGAACCCAAGAAGGGCTCCCACAGGACATACAGAACATCCCACAGCACTGGATCATCTTGAAATTGTTTTGAGCAGTTTGTAGTCCAAAGCTGATCTTTGGGTGATGTTTGTCAGCTTAGTGGTATTATTATTACCTGGCTTTGGGTTTGTTTTTATTAATAAGACCTTTTAAGATTCATGCTACAGGTTGGTTTTTTTGTCTTTCTCAGCCTTTCTCCACCTTATATTTTGGGATAGGGTCTCCCATTAAAACTGAATGTCAATGATTCAGCTAACCTGCCTGACCAGCCACCTTCAAGACCCTCCTGCCTCTGACTGCCTGGTCCTTGGACCACCATCACTAGCTGCCATGCCAGCCCTGCATTTTATATTAGTTTTGGGGAATCCAACTTGTGTTCTCATGTTTTCACGTCAAGCACTTTACCAACTGAGCCATTTTTCTACCTTAAGTATATTTTTTTCTCATGTTTTTCTTACTTGCAAATACAAGTCCCACCTATTTATTTTTCTTTTTTAGATTTATTTATTGTATTATTCTATGTGCATGGCCATTGAGCCAATTTTCCACCCACCCCCATGTATTTCTTTTTCTAGTAACAAATGTAATATAACCAGAGCAGAGTAAGCTTTCAAATAAATTTAGGACTTTGCCTGTCAATTGTGGCCTTTAAAATAATGCATAATGAAAATTTGGTGTGTATGTGTGTAAAATAGAATACTACTTAGCTCTGAAGAAAAAATAAAACCACAAAATTTGCAGGAAAATATGGACTCAGACTGTATAGTATTAAGTGAGGTCAGACAATCTTGAAAGAAAGAAACAAACCAACAAACAAACTCATGTTCTCTGGTTCTCCTTCTTATACAGATCTGGCCAACAATCCATTCATCCATATATATATATATATATATAAAAACAAGTATACATGTGGATACCATATAACATGTAGAAAAGAGTAAGAAAGGCTGTGTGTTAGGGGATGAGGAAGGACTGAATGCAGGTGATGGACACAAGTTATGAAAGAGAAAATATGGCTAATTGTTTTCCTTGTTCTAACTCTGTCATGGACTTTTTAGTTTTAGTGATGGATAACACTATAAAATACATATCCATAAAAATATATCCACAGTGAAAGTACAAAATGTGAAGCTCTATAGCTCCATTTTGAATGGCCATTTTATGTTCATTGGGTTGTATGATTTTTGGGTCAGGTCTGATTAATTTTAATGTGTTTGTTTGTTTTTTTGTTTTGTGCTACTTTTTAAATAACAATATTTAAAAATTTTAAATTTCTATAATATAAAAGAACAAAGACAAACTTTAGGTATTAGAGCTTACAGATCCAGATCAGGCCACAGTTCTCCTCTAACATTGTTGCAGCAAAGAGCAGGCAGATAGTTCTCACGGAAAGCTAGTTAGCTCTCTGTCTTTACCATTTCCGTACCTTCTAATCCATTCACAGCTGAGCTCAGCCCACAAAGCTCCTGAAACTTGCAAAATTCTGTCCACTCACTTCTCAAGCTTGCAGCTTTCATTAAAGTTGCTTTTCTTGTAAATAGAGCCAGTCGGATACAACAGTCTTCTGAGGATGGAGCACATCATTCAAGCCAAAGATGTGGGCAGGGCAGAATGAAATTATCAGTGAGAAACCAGCCCAGGTAGTGCAGGCATGCAATCGCAGCACTCAGAAGCTGAGGCAGGAAGGAGGATCCCCAATTTAAGACAAGTCTGGGCTACATGGCACAGCCTTGTCCCAAAGCAACAACAGATTAAAAAAAAAATCTTGGTCTTTTGTTGGAAGTCAATTTTACTTCTTTAAAACTATCCTTAGAAAACATAATCTCAAGCATAATATGAGCGCATTGCTGTATAATTTTATGATTATCACTTAAGTGATATCTAAATTCTAGTAGACGATAAATATTGAGCTGAATGCTTAGAGATATTATTTCTCACACATCTCCCATCATCCTTTACTCTTTAAAAGAAATCTTAATTGTGGGCCCAGAATTATTACCTGTCTGTATTTTTCATAAGCCTCCTGAATAATATTCTCTTTGAAAATGGAAAATTTGAAATTAATGTTTTCTCATTGAAACAAATAACATTTTAATTTTCCAAAAAATTTTTTATGAAAATGGTTATAGATGTATGAACTTTCCTAATATATTCGGCATAGGAGTCTCCTGAACGTGGTACTTATAATCTTCAGAACCTAACATTTTCATCCAGGAATGCAAAATTCTGGTTTGCAACTTAAACCTAACTGAATAAACGTTTACTGAGAACCTGCGTGCCAGACCCCAGCTCCGTGGTTTTTAAACTACGGTATTGACATTATCGGACGTTATTCTACTATGTGAAGATTCCAGTTATACTATGAACAATATATTGTGTGGACTATTAAGAGTCCGAGAATATTGCAAAGTTTTCAGTGTGAGAGGTGAGAGTACATACAACCCTGGACCTACACTTCTTGGAGGGATATTAAAACGTCCTCCAAAGAACTTGTAACAGAATTCCACCAGGGGGCAGAAGAGGAATGAAATTGCTCCTTCCAGCAGACGCTGCAGCGAGGATTCCGGTCCCTCGGAGTTATCTTCCTGTGTGTCTCTTTTCTTCCTCTGTTCTCCCTCTGCTAATTAACCCTGATTTATTTGCCCGTGAACTGACACCGTGGACCTACAGCAGCAGTGTAGTGTGAAGGGATTTGCGCCCAGGCCAGGGCTTCAGCGGGATTACGCTGATCAATTTGCTAAACACAAAGTCCACAGAAGCAGCAAACCCAGCGCCCTGTGATGCCACCTGGCTCAAGGCTGATTAAGACGGGGGACCCTGAGCCGTTTGATCCTCACTCATCAAAGGGTTTTTAAACAAGCTTCATTTTACACTACTGTAAGGTGGCGACGGCTTGGGACCGCAGTGAGTGCCCCAAGCCTGAGCAAGCATTCCGGCAATGGGGATTTGTGATTCATCCTGGAGGACCGGGATGCAGCCACAGTCCGGAGCTCTTAGACCTGCTCAAGAGTAAGAATCCTTGCTCCAACCGCCCACCCGAAGTTAGTACCATTTCTAGCCTACATCTTGATTCCGACAAGGTCCTAATACAATTTGCTAGTAGGAAATTTAGAGTCTCAAGATGTCACACCTCTACAACATTGCAACAATTTGGGGATGAAGAAACAAAATCAATTCATTCATCCAGTCTCATTCATTCATTCCGTCCCCCCACTCCTTCCTTCTCAACCGCATCTTCTAAAAAAAAATCAAGCAGTCAAGTAATTCACTGTATTTCCAGAAACTTAGTTTACATGCTAGGTACTTCAAAATCAGCAAGTTCCCAGAGTCCGTGGCAGTGAGTATTGTTCCATAAAGCCTACAGGCTTCCTGAAAGGCATTTAACCCGAAGACAAAAGGTCTTACCTTGGAACGCTCAAAGACCATTTTCAGAGCCAGAAGGGGGCTCCCTTGTCTTCCCAGTATGACATTTACAAATGAAAAAGAAAGTTAGATCCACAATCACAAAGAGGCTGTTGTCAGCCTGAAGGGTCCAGTGCTAAGCTCCAACCCTAGCTTCCAGTGTGGTAGCATGGGGCCCTTTTGGTCACAGTCCTTGGAGGATGCCAGTATAATAAAGGGGGTGATAACAGGAACCCAGTGACACGGATGGAATTCCAATCTTCTCTGTATCTGGCGGCTTTGTGCCCTGCTTTACGCTGGCACTACTGGTACTATTTTTCTGATTAGAAATACTAAGTTCTTCAGGGGCTACTACTGGACAGCTGGACTCCTAGACCCTACTCATCACAGACCTTTCTGAGTGTCAGAACCTCCAAAAAGACTCCAGTAGGTGCTTGGCTTAGGTAACATCCTCGCCAGGTTTTAGTCAAACCTCCTTGGGTTCTGAGCTCCATACTGTTTATATTTCAATGGCCCCAGGATCATCTTCTGGGATGGGTTAGACACTCCTGTGAAGCTGGATTTAAATAGGCTGGCCTTCTCCACGGATTGAATAAAAGTAATCACCATGAACTTGCTTCTCTTGTACTAGAGAAATTCTGCCATTTCAAAGGTGTCCAAATATGAGTCATGTCTGAAAGCTCTTCTTCTATCGTGATGAACATAGAAACTAAGACTCTCTTAAAAGTGAAGGAGAAAGTCATATTGTTTTATTAAACATCAGCTCCACTGTTTCTCCTAGTTTTAAACTTAATATTAACTGTTGTTGTAATACCTGTGGTCATATTAGACTATATCCAAGTAGAGCCACAGTTCCTTCTAGAACAAAGTAAACTAAGCTGAACAGATAGACCTACCACTCCATTACCTGGCTGCAGGAGACTCAGCATCATCTGACCTCCAACTGCCTGAGACCAAGACATGGTGGGAGTTTCTGGACTTCTTTTCCTCCTGGCCAGTATGTATCAAGTATAATCTACGTAAATAACAAAACTAAGCCAGGTGTGGTGATCTACACCTGGAATCCAGTGAGACACTGCCTTAAAACACAGAGAACCCCAAAGCAACAATAGAAACCAAACCAAGCCACAACAACAAAAACTCCTTCTGTGCCCTGATATTGTGTTTATCAGGCTACTGGAGACTGGCAGGAGTCTGCCTTCAGCATATTAGAGAGATGCTCTTAATAGGCCTCACTGTGTTCTTTGGCACAGAAGGAGCAGTGGGCATCTCTCTCCATCTTACACCATCCCCAATTTTGACACCTGGGAATAAGTTAGATCAAGCCAAGGGTTCTCAAATGAAGAATAGGCTGCACTGAAGAGGGCAAGTCTCTCCTACAAAATTTCTCCCCCTCTGCCACCAATGAGCTTGCCTTTCCTCTTCCTAGATAATTTGAAGGTGAATATTCCAGCCACTCCTGTTTTACTGAAGCAACACCAAGTACAGTGTTTAGCACACGGTAAGAGACCACCGATGTGGACCATAAAAAGTAGAGAGTGCCACAACTACCGCCCCCCCCCCCCCCCGTTTCATTTGTTGGCCCAAGTTCTTGATGAGCTAAAGGTCTGTTCATTAAGAGTTGGTGTATTAGCCGGGTGGTGGTAGTGCACACCTTTAATCCCAGCACTCGAGAGGCAGAGGCAGGCAGATCTCTGTGAATTCCAGGCCAGCCTGGTCTACAGAGCGAGTTCCAGGAAAGGTGCAAAGCTACACAGAGAAACCCTGTCACAAAAAAAAAACAAAACCAAACAAACAAAAAAAAGAGTTAGAGTTGGTGTATTAATCGGGGACCATTCCATCAGAATACAGGGAAAGGGGTGGGTCCTCAGTGCACCATTCTTGTGTTTCCTGGATTATTTAAACAGGATAACAGGATGGGGGAAATACCTTTTTATTTCCCAAATAGGCAGGGGATCCATTTCCTACTGTCCAATGTCATATGAATTTAAATTGAAAGACAGCATGGGGCTGGAGAGATGGCTCAGTGGTTAAGAGCACTGGCTGTTCCTCCAAAAGACCCTGGTTCAATTCCCAGCACCCACATGGCAGCTCACAACTGTCTGTAACTCAAATTCCAGGGGATCCAGAATCCTCACACAGACATACACGAAAGCAAAACACCAATGCATAAAAAATAAATAATTTATTAAAAAAAAGACAACACATCCATCATTGCCATTGCTATCAATGTGCAGAATGTGACGATTTGGTCCCTAAGACTTCCTGCCATTTGATTCTCCTGTCCCATCATCTCCCAGTGTCTCTGCAAATTTCTGACCCATTGACTGGTAGGTCTGTGCAGAGCCAGGGAAATCTGTTTTATTATTTACTCCCCCCCTTTACTGTTTCTAATGTCCACTTTTTAAACAAAATGTTAAGACCTCTTCTTTTTCCAATTTTCTAACCATCTGTAGGTAACCAGCCTGCCTCAGCTACACCATTGTGCGTATTCCTAATAAAAGCCAGATAGATACATAGGATTTAAACTATGCTGGACTTCCAACAAACCACAGAAAATTCTCCAAAGCAGATGAAGTTTGGAGTGAGAGGAGACATCATTGTGTATAGAGGCACCATTAAAGAAGTGAGGCAGAGCGTTAACAGTTACTTAGACGACTCTTTAAGGTGACTTCTGAAACCTGCCAAGCCAGGTATTTTAAAATGTGTATTTTTGAATATTCCTCCTAGCTCAACTGCATGATTATATTTGTTCAAGACTATCATTGGCTATTTGGGGGCCTTCCAATTCTAGACAATACCAAAGTTAAGGGGCTGCAAAAATACATCTCACTCCACCCTCTTCAGCACTGCTTTCCAATCATCTTTTTCTCCCCAGTCTCATACAATAGTTGCTTATTTTCTCACGTTTATCAATTTATTCTTAAACATTATTAATGCACATTTCTTACCTTTTGCTATGACAAATGTCTCTTTTAGCATTGCAAGGGTTGAAACAAAGAATTTGACTTTTATCCTCTCAATAAGTTACCTTTAATTTATAAGCACAGCGTTCTTACATCCATGTTGTTTCTTACTTCACACACTGGTTGAAACATCTGCAAATTCGTTCTCTGCCTTAGGTTCAGCACGTCTTTTCCATGAGTTAGTCTATTATCTCCCTGCAGAGTTATTCCTCCTGTCCTGTCCTGGACGAGGTTTGATTTGGGATCAAAAGCAAGCCCTCTCCCGTTCAGCGAAACACTAATGAGGAAGTCGGAGCTAAGCCTTCGGGGTTTCTTATCTTCTTCTATTAACCCACCGCTGGGAACCGGGAACCGGGGAAAGAGGACTCACCGGGCTCAGGGACCCTGTCCGCTCTGACTCAGGGCCACTTTGATCTCACGTGTCTGCTTAATCAAGTTCATCTACTGCTGGGACTGACTAGATTCAAAGAACCACATTAAATAGTTTGATTATCGAGTGCCCATTTCCCCTTTCCCTCCACCCCTGATCTAATTTCCAAACGCCAGTCTCTCGCCTCTCGCTCCAAACTCACCATCAAAAGCGAATTAGTTCTTCCCTTGGTATCCTCATTTGATGTGCAAATTTTCTTGTCTTTGCACATTTTTCTCCTGGTGTGTGTAGCGGGGGGAGTGGGGGGGGCAACTAGACAAACTTAAAAGACAAGAACCTCATTTGCAAATCGCAACGCTAAAGGGTTAATCAGCAACTCATAGGAGCCACCTGGCCCTTTCACATAGCTTTTGGAGGACTGCTTGAGTTGTGTTTAATAATGAATATTATTTGCTTGCACAAAAAGTGAGGGCTGGCATAAGGGAAGAAAAGTGGTTTTGTGTATTCTATCACCTTTTAACTCAGAAAGTATTTCAGGTAGAAATAACTCAACCCCTCTGCAGAGCACCCGAGCTCGCAAGAGCGCTCCCTCCCGCCTTTTTTTTTTTTTTTTTTTAATTAAAGTTCAGGCTAGACTCTGGTGCTCTGATAACCGGCACTCTAAGGTAAGCTGGACAAGGAGCACTATAGTGCAAGGGAGGGGCGAGGGGAGAGTGTCAAAGTCCTCCCTGCTTCCGATACACAAACACTCCCCCTCCCAGCTCCTCCCAAAGCTTTGAAATCCCATCCCGGCTTTGTTGTCTTCCCTGAGGGGCTGGGAAGGCTAGGAGCCCGAGTATAAAGGCAGCCTGAGGTGGCGGTGGCTGCGCAGAGCCCTGAGCCCAGCAGCAGAGACTCCACCGACTGAAGTTCCGCAGTCTGGACTCTGCAGCTGCTGTGCAAAGCGACCTCCTTTTTCCTGACTTACTCCTGCTTGCGTCCTTCTGAGATGACGGTTTTGTGCGCAGTGGCAGCTGTCCGGTTCTTGGTCTTGCTAACAGCGATGGCTTTTTGCAGCCTCCCTCTGCTCGGAGCCAGCGCCACCTTGAACTCGGTTCTCATCAATTCCAACGCTATCAAGAACCTGCCCCCACCGCTGGGTGGCGCTGCGGGGCAGCCGGGCTCGGCTGTCAGCGTGGCGCCCGGAGTTCCGTACGAGGGTGGGAACAAGTACCAGACTCTTGACAACTACCAGGTGAGTGGGGTATCGGGGATCTGAGGATGCTGTGATTCTGAATGGGGTCTCGGAGAAGAGGGTGTACAGTCTCCTAGGTGTGTGAGAGTCAGGGTGTGTCTGGAATCACTGCATCGGGAGCAGTGCGCTTGGAAGAGCTTTTGAAGCGGCAGATGGGAACCGAGAAGGTGTGGGTACCAGGATGCCTGAGTTGCTCACCACTCCGCTCCCTTCCCACAGCCCTACCCGTGTTCAGAGGATGAGGAGTGCGGCACCGAGGAGTACTGCTCCAGTCCCAGCCGCGGAGCTGCGGGTGTAGGAGGAGTACAGATCTGTCTGGCTTGCAGAAAGCGCAGGAAACGCTGCATGAGGCACGCTATGTGCTGCCCCGGGAATTACTGCAAGAACGGTGAGTCCTGGACTCCCCTTTAAACTGGAACCACCCTGCCTTTGAGCACCCAGGAATGAGAGGAGGCGCTCTAGCTCCTGCAAACCTGGGTTCAGCATGCAAGGGTCCCCCTGTCACATCTTCACTGGCTTGTGTTTGAGGCCTTGGAAGTTTATCTTCTTCCTCTGCCTCCCTCGGTGATCTAACACGCTTTACATTAGAGCGGACACTTCTATCAAACAGTTATCTTCGGGGAGAACTTCAGGACACTCGAGAAAGTGGGAAAGTCATTCTGAAAGGGAAACCTAGCTAGCCAGCCTTGCCATTTTGTTACCAGTTCCGTTTCTCTCACGGTGACTCTCCTGGCTTTGTCTCTCTCAAAGGCCTCTGGGATGTTAAAACTGTTGTCAGCCGAGGGCTAGAGTGATTAATCTCTGCTGGCCAGCTCTTAAAAGAGATCTCTGTACCACTCACGTCCCTAGCTCTCCACCTCTTACCCCCGCTTCCCTCCACCCTCAGCTACCTTCAAAGAAGCAGCCACACACACACACACACACACACACACACACACACACACACACACACAACCACAGATCCACAAAATGCTAATGTCTCAAAGAAGTCTCCAGAAATAAACACACAGGGTGCCTAATTCCTAGGGTACAGCCGCATTCCAGAGTGAACTCACTAAATCTCTGTAATATCGAAATTATACAGTGAAGTAACCGGTGGGTGAGATTGTAGTCTTCCGGGCAGCTGGAACTGCCTTGCTCAGATAGTACCCAGAGCAGAGGAGTTATTTTTAACATTAATTTTTTAAGTGACTGAATTTCTTTTTCCTACTCCAAAGGATAGTATTAAAATAGACAGAAATATCACCGCTGCCACCACCACAATTGAAATGGCTCTACTGGGGTGTTCCGTATGATTGAACAGTACACTCATTGATGCTTCCTCCATTTGGGGAGATTCGTCAAACAGTTATGATTGACTGCAGTGAGGTAGCAGATCTCACATTGCTGTCCGCACAATAGACTGCTCTCATCACGGCTGTTAGCAACATATTACATACAGCCCGGGGATTAATCACTATTTCCGGCTTCCTTAGGAATATGCATGCCTTCTGACCACAGCCATTTACCGCGAGGGGAAATTGAGGAAAGCATCGTTGAAAACCTTGGCAACGACCACAGCACCTTGGATGGATATTCCAGAAGAACCACGCTGACTTCAAAAATATACCACACCAAAGGTAGTCAAAGGCTTTAAAGACCCAGCCGCCCCGTTTAGCGTTATCAGAAGCTCATTTAGAGTTCTCTTAATGAAATAGTGCAGGCCTAACGGTAACTCATTCTCCTTCTGTCTCCTCCACAGGACAAGAAGGTTCTATCTGCCTCCGATCCTCAGATTGTGCCACGGGGCTGTGTTGTGCGAGACACTTCTGGTCCAAGATCTGTAAACCTGTCCTCAAAGAGGGTCAGGTGTGCACTAAGCACAGGCGGAAAGGCTCCCACGGGCTGGAGATATTCCAGCGCTGTTACTGTGGGGAAGGCCTGTCTTGCAGAATACAGAAAGAGCACCACCAAGCCAGTAATTCTTCGAGGCTCCACACCTGTCAGAGACACTAACCTGACTGTCTAACTGTGACGGACTCCTTTATCTAATATATGCTGCGAACCCCTTTGTTATTTCTCAGCTGGATCCCAAGGATGTACAAAATCTTCTGCGTAGAGTTAAGCATTCCGATAACACCGTCCAAAAGTCTGGAGTGTAAGGACTTTGTTTCTTGATGGAACTCATCTGTGATTGCAGTAAATTACTGTGTTGTAAATCCTCAGTGTGGCACTTACCTGTAAATGCAACGAAACTTTTAATTATTTTTCTAGAAGTGCTACATTGTCTTGTTTCTTTTCCATGTAAATTTTTGTACACATTGATTGTCTTGACTCATAAATATTCTATGTTGAAGTGATTTCAGCTTATAGTTCCTAAATGTGTAAACCTTTCACCTTTCATTTCTAGTGTAGAATGCAAGAAGTTGTTGGGATGATAGACATGTAAAATTAACATGAAAATACTAGTTTATTTCCTGTCTTTGCTTAGATAGTCCTCTCTCTCTCAGCTGTGATAGTCCTTGAAATAAAATTTAATGTTGAATGATCATAAAATGTTACAAGCATAGATACATTTTGGAACTGTGATCTTAGGGGTGTGTGTGTGAATGTGTATGTGAGGGGTGTTGTTTTAAAATGAAAAGACATATGTCTATGTATGAGTAATTTTAAAGAGAATGTTTTCAACATTTATGAATTCAAATGGTTATGGTGATATGGGATTGAACCTGATAGTACTACTTTCAAAAATATTCTTCTACCAGGTGTGGTTGGTGGTTTATGCATATAATCCCAGTATTCCAGAGCCTGAGGCAGGAGGATTGCCCATGAATTCAGGTCCACCCTGGCCAACCTAGTGAGATCCAAGGAAACTTCTGCTACTGAGTGATGCTCTGTCTCAAAAAAGCATCAACAAAAAATAGTTTCCAACAAATTAATATTTATCTAAATGGCCAGTAGTTATTGGAAGGAAGGGGATATCCAAGAGAGTAATTCCAAAGTATGTGATGATGGGCAGGATGAAGAGGAGGTTGTGTGGAAACATGGTGAACAAGTACATGCCAATTTAAGCCAAATAATTAATTCAGAAATATTTTAGATACTCTGACATATGCAAGAAGAATTGTTGTAATTACTTTGATTTAAAAATAATTACCAAACAACCACAAATTCTAGAATGCCCTGCTTTTTCTTCTCTTGCCAAGTGATTATTTCAATTTTTGCTTCTCCTGTATTGAATTGATTAGAATGAGGATAGGGATGTATGGCTTTATAAAAAATTGAATATATATATTAGATTTATATATACATATATATTATATAATAACACACACATATATGTATATATATTTCAAATCTAAATTTTCTGTGTATTTTTCCTTGCCTAAATTTGATATTTCTATTGGGCAAAGGACAAAATAGCCTTCCTAATTTATTTATTCTGTAGTATTCTGAAAGTCTGCATCAAAACCACAAAACACTGGGTTCGCTATTCAAAGGACAGTAGTGACTGACTGACTGTGCCAGCAGCTCCTTAAATAGTCCAGCTGTCCTAGAATAGTCATTGGTTTTTGTGTTCCCGGAAGTGGTTAATTTTCAGGGGAGTCGGGCAACAGCACATGCACTCCGTTGGCTCACTGAGAGGGGACCTGTCAGGATGTCTGTGGCTGTGTCCTTTTGGTCCGCAGGCTTCTGCTTCTTCGTCCAGAGAAATGCTCTTCTCCTAAGTGTGCTGATTGCCTGATGTGCAAGGAAAGCCAATCCCGAGGCCTGCCATCTTCAACAAAACACAATAGAGGAAAGGAAATGGGGAATCTTTTCATGAAGTGGGAGAAAGCAGGGCCTTCTAGAAGGCGCGGGGGCAGATGTTTAATGTGCTCTGATTACTGGGCCCTTTCTATAGGAGCCAGCTGGAGTGGAGATGTCCTTCTCTGCATATCCCATCAACCAGGCTCAGGTCCAACCATTTCTGCTGACCTTCAGGATGGGGCCAGAGAGATCAGGCAACCTCTTCTTCCCACTGCACTGAGGACTAGGGACAGTATTAAGAAAAGGAAAGTATATATTTATGAAAGCTAGAAGAGAGAAGTCATATACAATACAATCCCAAAACAGGATCTCAGGGAATCTAGAATATGATAGCTGGCTCAAATGTTTTGTGGTGGTTAACTCCTAAACAATATATTTGTCTGCTTGCCCATGCAAACATTTCACCAACTGTTTTATCAATTTAAGCTCACATAGGCTACACACTGTCCTGCTTGATCTCTTTGCTTTGAGTGTCTTGATTATCACCCTATGTGACAAAAGAGAGGTGACTCAACCTTTTGGTTGGTTGCATTATTTATAGTCTGTTCTCTGATTTGCTTAACCTGGCACTAAGAGACAATCAAGTAGTTTTCAGAGTTATTACTTTCATATATACTGTGCTGTGAGCGTAAAATCCTCCTGTTTCATCATAGTATAGTTGTAGGATGATGACTGAGTTTTGATATAAAATTTAAAATCAAATACTGTGGTGTTTGTTTGTTTGTTTGTTTGTTTTACCTACTCAAGGTCCAGCATAACCACATGGCATGATTCCTACTTATGTGGTGATACACTCTTACTAAAATGTGTTAAAGGAGGAAAAGGAGGCATACAGTTTTTCTTATAAGGTTTACAGTAAACATTATCTTATCCGTGGAGGCTAACTTACTCTAACTTCTTCCATATTAAAATGGTCACACTGAAACCATAAGTCCCTCAGCTCCTTCTCATGTTCAGCTGGAAGACTTGAAATGTTTGTCCTCATTTTAAAATAGTTTCTTTCATTTTTAATATTATTATATCACTCCATCCTTCCCTTTCCTCCCTACAAACCCTCCCATATAGCCTTCCAAATTCATGGGCTGTTCTTTTCAATTAATTTTTCTTACTCACATATATGTATAGACATATATAATCCTAAATGTAACCCACCCAGTCTGTATAATGTTCCTTGTGTGCATTTGCAGGGCTGTAAACTTGGTTCAATGCGGTGACAGGATTAAGGGTAGGATTCCTTGTCTAAAAGCATAACTAGAGACAGCAGAAATGGCGAAGACCGTAAGAGAACACACTCCACAAGCATGAGGACCTGAATTCGAAACTTCAGAAACTACATAAAAATCCCTTGTGGTTGGTGGGTGTGTGGCAGTGGTGGGCAAAGACTGACCTGCAAATACTAAGCATGGTCTTCCCCACTGAGCTGTGTCCCGATCCTCCCAGCCCCTCAATGCAGAATTATCACTGGAGAGCGGTGGCAGCCGGCCCCACGCTAATATAAATCATTAAACAATTCCACATTTAAAAAAAAGCTAAACTTGGGAAAAGACATGAATCATGACTAAGCATAACTCAACATTACATTTTACAATATTTCACAACTTTCTCCTTATGGGCAAAAAAAAAAAAAACAATGACTTTTTAAAAGAATGTTATATTGAAACCTTTCACATATCTGTGACACTCTGAAGTTCAAATTCAAAGCAGATGAGAAAATCTGGTTGAACCATGAGGGGGTTTGTTGTTTGGGAAAGATGTCTTCAGCAATCACTATGTCAAACAGCACAGATGTTTCTTTTTCTTCCTATGAGGAAGATCAGGGACCCAAACTTATCAAAAAAGTTAGAGGCACCATGTGTCCTTGGAGGAAGGTGGTTTTGCCACAATTGTTTCGCAGAGATTACAGAAATTAAAGAACAGGAAAATGCTAACATGGATATTTACCTGATCCACATGCATGTGATAGCAGGAAGGTCATTTGGGGAGGCCATGGATGTTGGTGTGGGTTGTCTGTTCCATGTTTTGAGAACTGTGAGTAGAACATAACCCTAGAAGAGATGCTGTTTGCCTTGTTAATGTACTTGCTGTAATTAGACATCATTCAGGAGTTAGAGATAAATTATTTGCATGGACTGAGATGTAGCCCTTTTACCACTGCTATGACAGAATGACAGACTGAACAGCCCAAGAGAGGAATCATCACAGTTTATTCTGATCACAGTTACACAGGATCCATGCCATGGTTTCTTATCCTCCAGCACTTGGGCAGAACATTGTGGAAAGCAAGGATGCTTTATAGAAGAAATTCATTTTTTTTCTTTATTATGAGTTTTTCCTCTTGGAAAAAGGGTTTGTATACCCTAGATTGGCATCGATAGTCTTGAACCCCTGATCTTCCTGCCTCTGATTCTCAAGTTCTGGGATTGGCATGTGTCACCAGGCTTGGCTGACAGGGAGACGTCTTCATTCGGACATCTTCCTTCATGTTAGGCAGGAAGCAGCGAGATCGGAAGTGGTCAGGGATAATGTACCACCAAGAATCTATTCCTAGTGACCCAGTTCTTTCAGTTAGACCCCACATTGCAGGTTTCTCCAACCTCCCAAAATAGTTCCACCAGCTGGGGATCAAACATTCAAAACATGAGCCTGATGGAGACATTTTATAGTAAATGAAGAACAGATGAACACACAGTATTCTGAATATTGCCTTTCCTTTCTCTTTCTCTTTTTTATTTTTAGTATTGATGTGCCTGGTGGCCAAACTGTTAATGTCTAGTCTACTCACCAGCTCACTTAGGATAGTCACATTAATAGAAAAGAAGCATATTCCTCAAATGAATTAGATAGCATGAAAACGTTCACTGTCGCTTTTAGTTTTTCTTCTGTTACTATGAGAAAATACCCTGACCAAAGCACTTAAGGGGAAGAGGTTTTATTGTAACTTTTAATTCTAGAGGAGTAGTCCACCTGGGCAGAGAAGACACAGCAGCTGGTATGGAAGGTATGGTGCCGGCAGCAGGAGGCTAGCTGGCCAGATCGCATTCACACTCAGAAAGCAAAGTGAACGGGATGTGGGGGCAGGCTACACAGCCTGAAGTCTGCCCACACTGACCCACTTCTATCCTGCTCTACTTCCTAAAAGTTTCACAGCTTTCGGGACCAAGTGTCCAGGTGAGCCTGGGCATGGGTACAAAAGTCTAGGTGCTGTCAGTGGAGAAAGAAATGATTTTACTTTTTTTCTGAAGTGCAATCTTGGCATATGTTGTAGGTGAAAATAATCTTTTATATAATAATTAGGTTTCTAGAAATTTATCTTAAGCACAGAAGTATAGAATGTGACATTTCACATTCAAACAACAATACACCTTAAACCGGTGTAACAGAACTATTTCTAAGGAAGACAGGACCAATCTGAAAGCATTCCTAGTTTGCTGCAGAGAATCACGTGCTTTGGGTGCTACATAGACATTCTCTTCACACCAGTTAACTCACCTTCTGTTCAGTCTGCATTGTGGGCTGATGTGTGTGCCAAGGGTCCAAGGTCTGGTTACTTCTTAAAGAACCATGCCTCCAAAGGGCATATTGTATAATTTATAAAAGCCCCCCACAACTGAAAGTGTGTGTGAAAAAGTGTGTGTGCGTATGCACACATAAACACAAGTATGTGTCTCTGTGTTTAAACCAAACCAAGAAAACTTACAGGAGCACAGCATACAGATATCATTAGCTTCAGCATGACCTTATAAACACAAGAATAACTTAATTATGGATTATAGTTTAACTGCTGTGCATTCTCAAGATTCTATTTTACACTACTGTCATATCAGGATAATTTTGAAATGTCATCTTGTAATAGAAGTATGCATTTTCGTGTTAATGTGAAAGTAGATATGAAACATTTAATTGTGTGCAGTGTGTTCAGTTTTGCTGTAATGATCATAAATGTTAAGTTAAACAAATTCCTATTTGAAGAAGCAGAGGATACACATCCATGTTTGGCATGGGTACAAAAGTCTAGGTGCCGTCAGTGGAGAAAGCAATGATTTTACCTTTTTTCTGAAGTGCAATCTTGGCATATGTTGTAGGTGAAAATAATCTTTTATATAATAATTAGATGTCTAGAAATTTATCTTAAGCACAGAAGTATAGCTGTGAAAATGTTCGTTTTCAGTGATGCAATAGCAAAGTTATCAGTGGATTAAATGTACAACAAGGCAGAAATGTTTAGGTAATGTGTGTATGCCATTAAAATTCTGCAATTAAATTCTATGATTAAGTCTGCATTAAAATGATCTGGAAAAATGATAGGAATCTCCCTAGGTGTGAATGATAGAAAGCGGCATACATGATATCATGGGAACATCAAATATCTAGTCTAATTCTACAATGCCTTTTTGGAAGGTAGACTTGTGAGAATTACTTAATCTCTTTTTATTCTTTCTATATCAATCATGTAAGATATTATATACTCTAAAGGCAGAGTGGGAACTCGGATTTTTCCATGTAAACTATGAAGTGGGCCTCTTGATAATAAGTTACATTTCGAGTAGGAAAACCAGTTAGTTCTGAGTTACTCTCACAGCTTTTCCCAAAATTATAAAAGAGAAAAATCCTCTGCTTACTGAGCGCACTGCTTTCCAGTAAGAAATACTAAACATAATAAGTGCCACTGGGAAGAGTGGCTGGAGGATTTGTTAGAAGAGGGCCAGGGGTATAGAAAGTGTGATAAGAGGCAGCTACGTCAATTTTACTGAGATTACAATAAAATAGAACATTAAAATCTGAAACAGGAACAGGAAATAGGCAAATAAAAACCAATCACAATTATACGTTAATAAACGCTCCCATTTCTCCTCTCATCTTGGCTCTACTCTGTGTTTACATTGTTAACTATATGCTGTGATGAACTGGAAGGGAACCTATATTATGTGAATACATAAAACCATGTGAGCAGGGCATGACCTTTAGTTTAGACAGCTTCTTTGGTGAGAAAAATCTCACCATTCTCCTGTTGAGACAGTTAAACTTTTAGGCAGCCTGTCTTGGAATCTTGCTGCTTGGGCGATTGAATTTCATAGCTAATATAAACAGAAAGCCGGAGACAGCAAAAAGCCTGGAACATATTTGCTCTGAATTCTACACATTTTGCAGCTCTTTTCTTCAGTCTCAATCATTTTTTTTTTTTTTATCAAGAAGTGCCAAGTGCTCTCAGATCCTAACACTTAAATGGCCTGCTGTAGAAAATGTTTAAGACAATCAAATGCATCAGCACTCCAGCATACTAAGCGTGTGGTCTATTGTCAGGGAAACTGAGAAACAAGCTTCCGTTTTTTTTATAGTCACACTTCATTTGACAACTTGCCCTTTGCTACTGACATTTTTTTCTTTCTTTAACATTCTTTTGTTTATAGTTATCATCCATTCTCTTTTGTATCAACTCCTTGCCTTCCCCACAGGCTCTCAGTAGTTTAACTCCTTGCTTCATATTCCAGCCACCTAGGCTTTTGCACACCATCCTCCCAATCCTGCCCTTTTGGTAGAACATGTTGTGACAATAACTATAATCTAACCCCCAAACCAGTTGTTCTTTCTTTCTAAGAACATACCCCAGCCTCCCTTGCAGCTAGGTGTGATTGAGACTAAGCCTGGACAATGGGATGTGTGCTGAAGAACTTCACACAGACACCTGTGTGAGGGGGTGCTCCTCTGTCTGTAGATCTAAGGGAGACAACAGCAAGAGCCTTAAGTAACCTAGGTTTCTTTTCAACAGTACAACCCTATTTCCTCCATCTCCATTCCCAATTTATGACACAAAGAAATTTTCTCTGGTAAGCCATTTAGGCTTAGCTTTTAACAAATCAAACTGGGGTATTACATCTCAAGCTTTTCTTTTCTTTTTTTTTTCTCCTTTTCTCTTGCCATACTTTTCCCAAATTCTACCCTCTAGTGTACCTATGTCAGAGACTGGCCATTGGGAAAAGTCGAAGTTCTGGTGGGTGATAAGGACATGAAATTGTGGGCTGCAGTTTATTTCACATGCTAACATGTGAGAATGTGAAAGCATATGCCATCATGTGTGACATACTTTAGAAACTCAGTGAACAGTTCTATTTCTCATAGTTTGTGACTTTTGCAAACAAACTCTCAATGAAGTGGTATGGTTGACAAGTAATGATAACTAATCATCAGAGCATATCTCAATTACCAGAGACTAGATTGAGTGATTCACATATATTGTCTCATTTGTAAAATATAGCTTATATGATATGTGCATTTATTATTTCCATTCAGTAGGTGGACATTAAAGTTGTATTCCTAATATTCTGTAACTTCTAGAATCTGAACCAGAATTTTACAGGGTTTAAGCTCTTTATTACCATTAGAACTGTGTATTCCATCTTCTACAATATCCCTTAAGTTTGATATAATTAATTAGTTATATTAAACTGGCTAGATGCTAACTTGGAATAATCTAATACCTAAAGTTATTGATTGTAAAACTTCATGAAAATCCGTAACAATATATCTGGTGGTAGCAAGGATGCAGACAATAGGAACACCCATACCCTGCTGCTAGGAATGTGAACTATGGAAATAAGCATGGAGATTCCTCAAAAAAACTAAAAAATAGATGTTTAATATGCATGTGCCTTCCGCATGTCCCCATGAGAGCACTAATCCAGTATACTCATTAGTTGGGACACTATAAATCCATTATTTGAAATATCCAGAAAACTTTTTGAACTAAAGAACCCTTGGCCCATTCCAAAACCTACTTAACCAGAATTTCTTGGGATTGCACCTTTGAGTCTGTAGTTTTTAAAGTTGTTCCTTTGACTTGCCCCATAATTGAACTTCAGAGCCCACAGGGAGTAAATGGTTGTTTGGGAACTTAGCCTGGCAGCATTCCTAGCAGGTGGGTACGTCTTCAGTTATATTGGTAAGACAATGGGACAAGGAGGTACTGAGGGACAAACTGATGTCTCAGTGTCACACAGCTAAGAAATAAAAGAATGCTTTATGAAACATGGATGCTGATGGCCTCAGACATCGGTGAGAACAGTGACAAACATACTAGTTACTTGGGGGCTGGGATTGGGCTTCAGTCTCTCTGCAGATGCTTCAGAAAGAAAAAGAAAACCCATTTTGCCAAATTTCAAAGTTGGGAATGAGAGACACAGAAACAAACAAGCGAAGGTGCTGGAGCCCTCCAGTTTTCTTCTAATGCCTCCTCTCCTCAAAGGGGAGTCTTCCCCCGCCCACTGTTTCACCTCAGGTTAAATCAAGCATGCTTTGTCCTGCCATTAACTCCCTTTCAGATCTCTTACTCCAATGCTAGCAAACTATTCATACTTAGTAAGTGGATACCATCCTCAAACTGTAATCTTTTGAGTAGAGAGATTTATTTTGGTTCATTCTTCTATACAACTGGCAGTTCTGTGTTTTCTTATAATAGCCTTTAAGAACATGCTGAATGAATCAATGAACTCACACTCTGCTTCCCATGAATGGATTTACCAATGTAATAGTCATAAGCTACACAAATAAAGCAAAAGGCCAGTTAATACATCACTTTTTTTTCTGTAATGGAACTATTTAACAGAATCAAAATTTTAAAACTTTATTTTTACTAATTTTATATTTTTGATCTGTTAATTACTTAATATTCATGTACATAAATATACTAATAAATAAAAATTAGACAAAATAGTTCTCATCTTTACTGTTATTTATAATTGCTGCTAAATTTAGAGAACTATATTATAAAATTATAATTGTAAACCAAAAATTAAGCATAAAACAGTAAAATATTTTAAAGATTTTAATATTTAAATTATTTAATATTTTAAATATCTCTCTTCATATAAAATACTTCTACACATTTTGATATTTGTCTACTGATTAGATGGATTTCAGAAAACCTTTATAAATCAGTTGCCTTATTTTGGTTTCTACAAAAATTAGATGTTACTTTCAACTCTAATTCACTGAGATAAAGTTAATAACATAGTTCTATCTGGCTTCACTTGTCTCTATAATCCTTCCATTTTTTTAAAAAATATATCTTTTCTAAGGGGATCTGAAACATTTCTAGCCCCTGGACTGGGACTTTCAGAAAATGACCCCAGGCAGACTCAAGCAAGCGCTAGATGATATGCTCTTAGTCAGCAGTGATCCCACATAGAAACTCTAAAAGATTAACATTGTTCTAGTTAGAAAGTTTGTGAGCCGCTGTCGTTAGTTTCTGTCCTCAGAGTAGAAGAATTGAAATTTTTGCCTCAGTCCTCTCAGCAACTGGTAGAAGTTCACATTAGCTCAGAAACTGGAATTCAGAACTTGGTTCTCCTGACTTCCCAGCAAAGTACTATCACCAGAAATGAGAAGGCTCAATTGAACAAAAACCTGTGGATTTTATTATGCTGCCAACTTTTGATAGAAATTTTCTAGTCAGTGGAGAAGTAGAAAGAAACAGTAAAATACATTGTTGTTCTTGTTTTTCAATCCCTTGGTTTTCCCTAAGAACAGGAGAAACTGCAACTAAGCATTAGTTTTAGTTTTAAAGTAGGGTTTGTTTACCATAGGTCGTGGTGGGACACCTGCAAGCTCAGCACTCCCGTGGCAGAACTTTAAACCCATCCAGGGCCATAGGAGACACTGCCAAAGAAGAAGAAGAGAGTAGGAGGAGGAGGAGGGGAGGGGAGGAGGAGGAGGAGGGAAGAAGAAAGAGGAGGAGGAGGAGAAGGAGGAGGAGGAGAAAAGATAATAGTGTTTTAAAAATGGGCTTAAATTGTTTCGAGTAAAACTTATTAATTTAAGAGATTCATCACAGAAAATTCTGGAGAAATATCACTTTAAATCATCAAGTAATAGAGAACTCTAAGATGCAAGATGGAATAAAAATGTTAATTCTATCATTGCTGTTACTGTGTGTCGAATTCATAAAACACCAAGAACACAGAATGAAATTCAAAACCAACAGTGTCTGTGAGTAAACAAGGATTCTCAAGAGGTGCACTTCTAAAGAGTTTGCAGGCTTAACCGTGATTGAAATTAGCCATGTTCTAGCAGCCTGCAATGTAACATCTTCTGTGGCCATCAAGTGTTTTGTGCTCCTTCATTTTCCTTTCTGTTCAATGAATGAACAAACATATATGCCATCACCCTGAAAACCCTGGCCAGAGACCAACAGGTGACAGAGCCAATATGGAAGGCACAGAGTATGTAGAAAGTTAAGCACCAAGGGAAGAAAGACAGTAACCCAGCGAGCTTTAAAAGACAGCCAGCTTGAGCTGGTCTCTGGTGTGTTTTAACACCTTGAACTCAAGTCTGGAAATAATTGAGCCTGATCTCAGCTGAGGTGGGGAGAACACACACACAGGTGGCCTGATTCCTAACTATTTCATGCCCAGTGAGTGGCACAGGTGTAGTAAGCTTTCTTGTCGGACTTCCTTTTAGGACCACCAGCTCCCTAATAGTGACATGGAGACTTATTATTATAAATCCTGCCTAGCTATTGACCATTCAGCTCTTAATTAAACCAATCAGAAAGCACCTTGGCAAAGACACATGCATCTTCACAGTGTACAAATATTTTGCAACAAGCAGGTGTCAAAGTCTTAAGGATTCTAGTCCTTCGTTTGACCTTTTATCTCTTAAACTAAACATTAACTGACCTGTTAATCCACAATGACATCTCTGGCTCATTTTGCCTTACACTATAATATAACAAACTCTTAGCTATTGGTTGTTTTGATTTGCAGAGCTGTTGCTTTTAAAATTTTTCATGTTCTCTAAGATCTTGGTTCTAAATCTTTGCTGTTTATTGTATCATGTGTATTTCCTATAGAAGCACAAAAATGTCAGATGATATGAAATGCTGACAGTTATAAAAACAAGATAAAAAATGAAACGTGCAGTTGTTTGATCAACATATGCTGATGTTGAACCCAAAGAATAGCTACATATCTAAGATTTAAGATATAACAAAAATACAAAATGTTGAGAGTAAATAATGACCTGAAGGCTTTAATTAGAAATGTTATCAGTTTTAGTGCACTCCACTGGTCCAGATTTTACTGGCTTAGAGATTGTAACTCTGAAATGACACAGATATTTATTACTACATTTGAAGTAATGATTGTTCAATCTGCAGAATTTCTTAAAGCAAAAATAATGAAGATTAAAATTGTTTGAGTGGTTCGAATTAAATGAGAACTTTGTGCTGTATTATTCTTCCAGAGAACTTATTGATGAACACTACTGTATCAGTAGAAATCAAAAGCAAAACTTCAACAGTAAGCCATAAAAGTATGGTGTTTTCAATGTCAAAAATCTTATACTCACAAGCAATTATTTTACCAGTAATTCATGAAAGGAAAAATTCTTTAAAAATAGCTCACTGCTTCATATGCAATCTATATATTAAAATTTTACTGATATAATTTTATTTGTTAATATTTATAAAAGATAATACCATTGAAGAATCAAGAAATACAGTTTTTTGTTTGTTTATTTTTTGTTTTGTTTTGTTTTTCGAGACAGGGTTTCTCTGTGTAGCTTTGTGCCTTTCCTGGAACTCGCTTTGGAGACCAGGCTGGCCTCAAACTCACAGAGATCTGCCTGGCTCTGCCTCCCAAGTGCTGGGATTAAAGGCATGCACTGGCTCAACCGTTAAAGGATAGGCTCACAACCAAAAATTTAAGAAATATAGGTTTTTTTTAAAGCAACCCACAGAAGCATATTTTTTATTTCCTAATAACAGTAAGGTTTAGCTGTTTTAAAATCTGCTTATTTGAGGGTCTAATTATAGACCCACAATTGTCTATACTGTGTCTAATTGTGGGTCATATTTGTGGGTTTAATTATAACCAGTATCTTTTATTTTAAGTCAGAAGTAGTACATAGATATGCCTTTATCATTTAAAATAGTACAATAATATATACCTGGACAGTTTTCCTTCATGGTTCATTTCTTCTACCAAACTCTTTTTATATGCATGGTTGTAACTATTGGATATAATTATTAAACATTAAATATTTGTCATTCTAGTATAAATATGACTGTTCATAATGATTAGCTCAAATTCCTTTTTATACAACAATATATCTTGAATGATTTTCATACAAATATATAGAAGCTCACCACATCTCACCATCAAAGCAGTACATTACTCCTTAACATAGATGTTCCTCAGTTGTTAATCATCTTCACTGAAAGAGTTTGCACTCTTTCAAACAATGCAGTATCAAACATTCTTATATATACATTTGATTATGTGCATAAGTTTTGGCTTCTGTGAGTTTTTCATATTAACATGCAATGTATAGAGCTAAGTATCTCCTGATAGTTACCATACAAGTGTATCCCCCATACCAGTACCAAGAGGTGATGTAGTTCCTTATCATTCATAGGGGGAAATATTACTTATCTTCAGATTTTAACAGAACAGCAAGTGACAATTATTCATATTGTTTTAATTTGTTTTCTGGAGCTATCGATGAAGTTAACTTTACTTAATGTGTATATCACCTCTTTATGTCTTTCCTGACTCTTTTTTTTTTTGGAATTAAAATCTTGTTAATATCTATGATAGCTAATGATCTCCATACTAGTATTCAAATTAAGATAACGTCTTGGCAAATTTTTTTTCTGGTTTTTTCGAGACAGAGTTTCTTTGTGTAGTTTTGGCGCCTGTCCTGGAGCTCGCTCTGTAGTCCAGGCTGGCCTCAAATTCACAGAGATCCATCTGGTTCTATCTCCTGAGTGCTGGGATGCAGAAATTTTTTAAGCCAAAAGCCAAAGTATCAAATTGTCTGACAATGCTTACTAATCTCACAGTCCTATTAATAACTCATGTCTCAAAGTGAAGTATCTCTATAGTTACACAAAAAGCTACATAAAACTTACTCCATACTGACCTACAATGCCTGGATATGGGGACAAAAAGAGCACATTTATAGTATTCCTACCAAAATTCTTGTGAAAAATAAGTTCATCAGGAGTTACCCAGACATGCTTTGGACTTTTTCACATTAAAAGAAAAATAAAGGTAGGGTCAGTAAGATTGCTCAGGAGATACAGGTGTTTGCCCCATCTTTAACTACCTGTGTTCCATCCTGGACCTACATGGTGGAAGGAGAGAACACACAGAACTTGTCTTCTGGCTTCTGCACATACTGTGACATGCATAACTCATATATGTACAAAGAAATAATGTAATAAAGAGTTTATGTAGAATGTGTTCTAGTATAAATAACATAAATTTTTCAATATTCTTGGAAACTAAATCAAGACACAGAAATAAAACTGAATAGCGTTCACAAGGTCTCCTCAATGGAGAAACAGGTTGGACACTTAGAAATTTATGCCTTAGAGAGTTATAATACTTTTGCTTCATGGGAGAGCTGTTTAAGAAATTGCTGTTTCAATAATTCACACACAACCAAATCTAGATTATATTTCCTTTTTAAAAGTTGTCTTTAGGATGGCAACTTCCTTCCATGAATTAAAAATTCTGAAGATCCACGTCTGTAAGGGGATGATGGGCCTCACGTACAGACAGGGCAGAAAGCTGGGACACACAGGCACTGCAGAGGCATTGCTGGGTACGAGAGCTGGGAAAGAGAGGACATGTAGCCAAGTAAAGCAGGAAAGACTAAGAAAACGTCAGTTTGAAAATAAACTAATATTGGATAAGCGATTGGTGTGCTCTTCCACGGGGAAGACCATCTCTCCTGCTCTCAGCTTTTCTTTGTTGTCTCTAGCTCTTTGTGTAGGGTTGAGGCCTCCTGGGCTTCTCCACCCACTCCACTCCACCCTTACCCTACCACCACCATCCACATTAGCGTGTCTATTTTTGCTGTCCTTGTGCCGCTCACATTTAGGAAGTCATACCGGGGAGACTTTACCGGTGCAGCAACTGACGTTCCTGGCAGAATCTCCCAGCAAACTCCTGGATCCTCTGGTTCTTACAGTCTTTCTACCCCCTCTTTTATAATGATCCCCAGGCCTTAGGGAAGGAGTTGTATTATTGGACACTAATATCCAGTTATTGCAGCTTTTCCATCTGTCTTTAGCACTGGTCCACTCTCCATGGTCTAAACTTCCCATGCATGCAGAATGACTTGCTGGACCACTTCTGGGCCCATCTAGCAAGTCTGTGTTTGCAGTCCAGGATCTCAGCAGGGATGGCACTGCCGTTCTTTTCTATTTCCATTGCTCCTTTCTGACCACCTTGGACTTTATGTGACTCACGAATCACGTTTGCTTACAGAACCAGTTTCCTTGATGTATCATTACATAACTCGTCTATGGTCATTGAGCAGATTCAGAACATTTTTCACTTCTCAACTATCTCCTCATCTTTCTTCTTCCTCCAAAACACACACCAAAGATTTCCATGGGTAAGCATGTGAGAACTTCCTACACTTAAGATGTCTGTTTAAACTCTTCTCCATCATATGGATTCTTATCAAGGCCACTTTCCTAGAAGCCTTCACAATTTTCCTTAGTAACATTGTGTTTCTATATGGTCATTGTTATTGTTTATACAGTAAATGTTTCTAAGTTGCCTTCAAATACTTTTAAGTTAAAAATATCTTAATGATACTACAGATTCCTAAATTTAAAGTTTAAGCTACAAATAGCTCCATAAAGATAGTTTAGTTTAACTATAAACGTCAGTTTAAAAATCTTATCCTAATTCCTACATTAATGTGAAAACCCAATCTTCAATCAAAACCAAACAGATGTTTTGTCAATGGCACTTGGTTATATAAAAAATGAGAAAGTGTGAAGTATATTTATAATTCATTCTGTTTGGTCTACTCTTTTAATAAACTGAAGGATAAAACTTTAACTTAAAGGAACCTATTAGGGTAATGTGCTTAAGAAAGTCTTCCAGAGTGGTACAGCAGACTGGCCACAGGCTCTGCCATTACAGATCCAGGTTTCAGTCAGTGACCTCAGTTTTATTGGGAGGAACCTACCTTGCACTCTTGTACTGACTACATAAGGATGAGAAACCAAACATGAAAAGGGTTAGCATATGTGTTGTCAGGGATGTGTATACAGACTTGGGTCACGCTAATACCATACTAAGTATTTTCAATGGATTTGGCTCTACCGCACATTCTACTGTTGTGGGATAATCTTCTTGTACACTGTAAAGATGTGTCTCTGCTTAAGATGCCTTCTGCTTGGTTTAATAAAAAGCCAAATGGCCAATAGCTAAGCAGGAGAGGATAGGCAGGACTTCCGGGCAGAGAGGGAACTCTGGGAAGAAGAAAGGCAGATTCACCAGCCAGACACAGGGGAAGCAGGATGTACAGTATGGAGATGAGGTAATCAGCCATGTGGCAGAATGTAGATTTAAAAATGCCAGTTAATTTAAGTTATAAGAGCAAGTTGGAAACACGCCTAAGCTAAAAGTCAAGCCTTTGTATTTACTACATCTCCATGACATTATTTTTAGGCCAGCAGTCCCACAAAGGGAAGTACGACTACAATCTATCCCACAGGTACTCAAATTGTGTTCACTTTACGTGACTCTTCCCAAATTAACAACTAGTCAAAGATGTAGACACAAACTGCTTAAGTCCAGAACTCAAACTTTGAACTTTGATTAGCCTTTCTCTTCTTGTAGAATCAAGTAGATAAGAATTGTAGATTCTGGAGTGGAATCTGAAAGATTAACTTTGGATCTTATCAAGTTGCTTAAACTCCATAAGCTCCATTTACCTTATCATTACATTAGGAATAATGGGACCTACCAAGTAGCCTAACTATTTATGAAGTATTGGTAGTTCTGGAACACAATAAGTACTTAATGAATGCTAACTAAATATAAAGTGATCTTAAAATGGTTAATCTTAAAAAGTTAATCTCTCCCCTTGTAACTTTATGAGATTGTATATTTTTTTTAGCAAATTTCAATATGTTAGTGATGATTATAACTTTGTTTATTCAAAAATAGTGATGTTGACTTAAATATTATTTTTTGAAAATATTGAAAAAATAGTATAATGAGCATTATTCACATAAATTCAACTACAAAAAAAATCTCAAACTGCAAACACAAGCCACACTACTGTCTGTTTCCTGTGTACAATTTGCTAAAAGTGTTTTAAAGTAAAATGCAGATATCAGTCAATTTTCCCAAGTTTTTTTTAGCAGATATTTCCTGAGAATAAGAACATGTTCCTATATAACAATATTAACATCATTAAACATAATAAAGTTAACTTAGATAAATACTAACACTTCATGTGAAATTTATATCCAATTTCCTGAGCTATGCCCAACCTCACCTCTCTACTACCACAGAGATGACCACTGTTCACCTTTAATTTTGGACCTAATACCAATCATACACTACATTTGGTTGCCATGTCTCTTTGACAAAGAAATAGAACAGTCTTGTTTATATTTTCATGTTACTGATGTTGGTCATATATTTGACAACAGTTATAATTTATAAGGGAGAACTTGAAACTGAGTCTTATGTAGCACAGGATAACTTCAAACTTGCTTTTAGGTGATCTTAAACTTCTCATCTTCCTGCCTTTGTCTCCAAAGCTCTGGAATTACAGAACGAGCATGTGCAATCATGCCTAGATAACAGTTTAAATTATGATTTTCTCAGTGATGTGTAACAGATTCCAAATAGTTGAAAGGTTTAGTAAATACTATGTGTATTAAGATATAGTCCTCCATTAGAACCCTGTTCCTTGGTGTATGGGGGGTGTACACAGATAGCTCAAGGGCCTGTGATTAAGCCAGCTGCTGCAAACAGACTGCACCCCAGGACACATCTCTGTCTTTCACATTTCTATTCCCATTAAGCTCTCAGCATTCAACAGCCTTTTCTAGCCCAAACTCCAAAATCCCTCCACAGTTTTCGCAAAAAAGCAACACAGTCAGATTCATCACAGCAAAATTAGAAAGGATGAGGCTAGGGTCCTTGAAGCGCCTGATGACCTTATTTCTGTTCGTCAGGCACAGTTCTCAAGGGTCTTACTTACTACCTCTCCAAATGAGCCACCAGTTAGTGGTATGTGAGGATATTCCAGATTTAAACTGTAGCAGGTGCTGTGGGAGGAAGGCGTTTTTAGGCCCTGGAGAAGGAAGCACTCTCCACTTACAGGGAAGGGGCTCTCTACAGTTCTTTTTGATCAGGTAAATGTTTCTGCTAAGCAAATATCCTTACTCTCTGGAAACTAGTACAGCAGAGTGTTGATGTTGTAAGCATATTACCTGTGTTTTCTGGCAAACTGGGAGCCTTAGATACGGTGATTCTCTGGAATGATTTGTAGAATCATAAAACTTAGCAACCTCAGAATTCTCAAGCTTGAACTCCCCAAAAAGTAAAGCAGTTTGGATACCCTCTTCAACTCAGGTAGATAGATACACACATCCATTGCACTCTATGAAGGGAAGGCTTTCAGAGAAGCTGTGGAAACCAGGCTGGAATGTTTGTGCAGTAACTGAAGGAAATGGAGCTAACCAGCATCCTAAGTCTACAGCACTCTTCAGTAGGGCAGTTCCGGTAGGTTTGTATTTTCTTGCTGAAGACTACACTGCTCTTAAATAAACATGATTACAGGCTAGAAAAGCTACAGACTGCTCCAGGTGCTAAAAATAAAATAGTTAAAATGGAGAGACTTCAATTAGATGCGGGCTGCTCAACAATTTAACTTCCAATTGCCTTGTGGTTATTCCACAAGTGGGATTTGACCATGTTCCATTTACAGGAGACTGAAGGTCTCGGAGAAAAATAAGAAATGAAGTCCTTGTTTTCAAATCCTGATCTCTAGAAAAGTGAGCAAAAATAAACATATTTCTACTCTAATATAAAAAAATGTAGAATCACAAGTCATGTCAGAATTTTCTCCTCTCAAAATAGTTGGATATTCTCTGAGGAGGATAGCAGACTTGTATATTAGTATGCCATTCCCATCAAAATACTACAGTAACAGAGGCAAGTGATTCCTTGGAGTTTTTGTTTGTCTTGTTTTTCAGACAGTCTTACAAGGTAGGGGATGCTAGCTTTGAACTCCTCCTGGCCCCATCTCTGAAGTTCTGACATTACAATAGTCCTTAGTAAAATAAAATATATTTCTATTTTTCTTAGTTTCCACTTATGTCAACTATATATTTATCAATCTGGGAATTTTCTAGCTCAATTTTGATAGCTTTAGAATATGCCATTATTTTATAAAAGAAACCTATTTTGACTCTTTGTGTTTTATTTGGCTTTTGATAGTGAGTTGAAAATAAGCAATGGATCACTTGATATGGTGGTGAAAGGCTATTTTTAAAGAGAACAGTCAAGTGAATAATATAGAATAAATACACATGTATAAAAAGGCAATTATGTATATTTATAGCTGGCTACCCCCAGACCTAAATTCATAGTTATTTGAATTCACATGACACTTAGATATTATTAGCAGTCAAATCCCAAGTACACTGAAATAAGGCCTAGATTACTGGGTGGGGTCTGTGAACAGAGTTTGAAGCAACTGAAATGAGTAGCCCAGTTCTGAACATGGTCTTCATGGTATGTTTGACTGACGAGATCCCCTCACAGCCTCTCTAGCTACCCTTTATACATTAGCATTGCTAAGAGCTTCAATCTTATTTGCCGTTTCCACTTTCATTTTGCTGTTTTATTGGGGGTATCTTTGCATTTTGCTATACTCAACATCTAATTACTAAGTTTTCAATATCTCTCTGTGGGTGTATATGTTTTAATATGTGTACATATTGATATTATATATAATATGAATAAAGAAAGAGCCCTAAAATAACACTAACCTAAATAATTTTTATATCCAGCTGATGTTTCAACAATACACAACTACTATAGCACTCTGGAGGTAGCCTTCAGAAAGTTATATTTGTATAGAACTTCAGACAATCTACTGATGGTGAGGTGGCTCAGAGATTGAGAGCACTGGCCACTCTTGCAGAAGACCTGGGTTCGATTCCCAGCACCCACAGTGTGGCTCACAACCATCTGTAACTCCAGTTCCCTCTTCTGGCCTCCACAGACACCAAGCACACACATGGTACACCTACATACATGTAAGAAAGATATCCATACACATAAAATAAAATGTTTTTAAATTGCTAAAAAAAATACATTTCTAAACTTAAATCCTCCCTACTACTTTATTTTTCAATTGTGAGCATCCATTCAGTTACCAAATATAAAAATTAAGGTTTAATCAATATTGTTAATTTTTCTCCTTTATCCATCTAAGATATTGCTCATGGAGTGAGGGTTTTAAATTACCTTTTTGTTTTTGTTTCTATTGTTGCATTTTGTCTCATTTGGAGCATTGATGTCACCTTCCAAGTGAGTTCTTGATTTCAGTCTTCTCCCTCCACTTCTTTACACGAGCTGAAAATCGACATGAGTTGGGGTGTGCACACCAACTCCAGTCTAATCCCCAACTTCTCATTTTTATTTCCCAACGTTTTGGTACAATTCTTTTTTTTTTTTTTTTTTTTGGTTTTTTCGAGACAGGGTTTCTCTTGTGTAGCTTTGCGCCTTTCCTGGAACTCACTTGGTAGCCCAGGCTGGCCTCGAACTCACGGAGATCCACCTGGCTCTGCCTCCCGAGTGCTGGGATTAAAGGCATGCGCCACCACCGCCCGGCAAAATGTGTAGTCCAGGCTGGCCTCGAACTCAAGATCCTCCTGCCTCTGCCTCCTTCAGCAAATCCTACCGGTGCGCGCCACCACAACCGGCTTGGTACAATTCTTGCATCACTCTCCCGTGCCTCTGTCTTCCCCCTTACTGCTCTGTCATCCAGAAGTGACTTCCTCCACTAGCTGGGTCAGTTATCTCTCTGTTCACCATTTCTCCTCAGGTGTCTCTGTGCGAGAGGCTTTCCTTCAGTCATAGGAAATTAGTTATCCCACTCATTCTGACTAGCAAACTTTCTAAATGAACATGAAAGCAAAGAAACTTTATCTGTTTGGCTATTGCTAAGTGGCTGCCTTATTTGTGTATGGTCCACTCTGTTGGATACCAGTAATGGCTAAAACTCACATAATAGTGGTAGGCTGATATCTGACTATTTGGTGTTTACACACATATCCTGAGGTCTTGATCTGTTAAGTAAATTTAGTTACAGTTTATTTGTATAGGAATTTAAGGTACAGAGAGAACTTCAGACAAATAACTGCCGATTTAATTTGACAGTAGCTTTAAGGTTCTAATATTTGATTTCCAATCTGGCACACCAATGAAGGCAAAAGACAGGGCCATGTAATTTCAAGGCCTCTCTTTATGGCCCACCCAGCAAGGCCATCAGTACCGTTTCCCAAGGATCAGCGCTCAGAATGGTAAAGTGAATTCTTATTTACATTCAAAGTGCTCAGAGTCCAGCCTAGATATGAAGTCGTGGAAGAGGATCCCTTCCATTGGGAGGCATGTCAAAGGATTTTTTAGTCCTTTAAAATTTGCCACCAAGTCGGACATTTTACATCAGTAGCATGTATGTGATGATGTTGCAATGGTGTAGTAGCTGGCTGTCTATATACCAGGCTAAACTCTTTCAAGCCTAAGGGCTCTACGGCATGGCATTCAGCTTTGTTTTCCAGCGTGCAAAACTGTCCAGTTTTATGCTGTTGTTTCTTGCCCTGCCGGAAGAGGGGGAAAGTGCAGCCCAGTCACAGGGTGTGACATTATGTATGAAACCCTTGGGCTGCTGTTCTTCAATTCTAAACACCAGTGAGACGTGACTTTAGTTCTGTGACTTTCACCACCCCCATATGAGCCTTTTTGTCTGTGTTTTAAGCCCAGAGCCTGTAAAAATCTCCTCCCTCCTCTTTTCAGTGGTTCTAGATTATGAGCTCTGAAGAGCAAAATCGAAGTCAGAAATTCTCTACCGTCTGATTCTGATGAGCAAAAATGGAGTCAGGATTAAAGAAAGAGAAATTTAAAGAACAGCGACTAAGCAGCTAGCTTTAAAAGAAAACTTGTTCCGGAAGCTAAATAAGGCACCCTAGGGAAGAGACATTGGCTATATTCACTCAGGAACTGCTGGATGATGCATGTAGTTTGATGGCTACTACTCTACCCTGCAAGTTCAGTTCTTTGTTTGTTTGTGTTTGTCTTGTTTTTAGCTAAGTTAATGAAAAATAATTTAGTGAAAGTTAAAGATGTTTTGTACAGACTCAAAGAGGTCATTGTTTTTTTTTTTTTTTTTTCAAACCTAGGAAGATTTAGAAATCAGGACATATGCAAAAGACTATAAACTGAGGATCTCGAACCCCACAACCCATGTAATTCAGTGCAAAAACAAAATCTTAGGAGCAAGGAGTTCAGTTGGTTAAATCAAAGGTAATTTCCCAACCTTTAGAGGGAAGAGGACAAGGCACTTAATTGCACCATTTCTCTCTTTTTAAAATGTATTTGATTTTATTTATTAAAAATAGATTCTTGCCGGGCGTTGGTGGCGCACGCCTATTTAATCCCAGCACTCAGGAGGCAGAGCCAGGCGGATCTCTGTGAGTTCGAGGCCAGCCTGGGCTACCAAGTGAGCTCCAGGAAAGGCGCAAAGCTACACAGAGAAACCCTGTCTCGAAAAACCAAAAAAAAAAAAAAAAGATTCTTTTCTCATATAATATATCCCAACCACAGTTTCCCCTCCCTCTACTCCTTCCAGCTCCCATAACCTCCCCTCTTCTCCAGATCTACTGCCCTCAATTTACCTTCAGAAAAAAGAAGACCTCCAAGAGATGAGAGCCAAGCACTATAAGACACAGCAAGACAAGCCAAAAGCCCTCATATTGAAGCTGGACAAGGCAACCCAATAGGAGGAAAGGAACCCCAAGAGCAGACAAAGAGTCAGAGATACACCCACTCTCATTCATAGGAGTCCCACAAAAACACCAAACTCACAGCCATAACATGTATGCAGAGGACCTGGTGCAGACCCATGCAGGCCCTGTGCTTGCCACTTGGGTATGTGTGAGACCATATGAGTCCTGCTTAGTTGATTCAGTGGGCCATGTTCTTCTGCCATCCTCCATCCTCTGACTCCTACAATCTTTCCTCCCCCTCTTCTGAAGGGTTCCCTGATCTCCAATGGGAGGGATCCATTGGAGACCTACAATTTAGACTATCTTTCTCCACAATGTCTGACTTTACTCAAGCATTTTGTATTGCTTATTTGATCATATATAAAAGAGAGGGACCAAATATATTAATCTAGAAGCTCAATTGTAGCTTTTATATTTCCATAGACAAACAAAAAAATATCATTTTAGCAGACACTTGGAAAACAGCTTATGGTGTTTTCCATCATAAATGAACCGACTCTCCCTCCATGTCACATCCCACTTCATTTCAACACTGAAATTTCCTAACAATCAAATCATGATCTGTAAAGGATGAAGTTAGTTCCTTTCTTCTTGCTCTGTCTGACACTCACATAAATGGAGTTAAAGAGAGTCTGAATTAGGAAGCTTTACCAACTGCATAGCTGTGGTTTATCCACTTGTCATATCTACAACATCTACAATGTTCGGAGCTCAACAATTGAGTGCCAGATATTATCCTGTCCTTCATAATTCTATTTTAGTAATATAAATCCTTCACACCATATTTTAAATTTTCATGTTCCCATCTTGCCAATTTAAATAAAGATATACTCTTTTAAATTCTTCATACATACTTTTATTATTCATTCAATTTTGATTCTAACCCACTATCTTTGATACAGGGCTTTATTATAAAAGCCATTGTACCCTTTTGAATTATTTCTACTTCTTTGTATTCTAATGTAGTCCATACTACCTCTGGATCAGTCTCTAAGAAACAGGGCTACATGACTTTATTAACTATAAAAATTGTGTGTGCATGCGTGTGTGTCTAGGTATGTGTGCATGTGAGTATGTGTGGGTACCTGTGCATGTTAGTGTGTGTTTGTGTACATAAGTGTGATATGTATGTGCATGTGAGTATTGTGTATGTAAGTATGTGTGTACGAGAATATATATATATACATGAGAGTACATGTGTATGTGATATGTATGTGCATGTGTGTGTGTGCTATGAGTGTGTGTGAATGTGGTTGCATCTGAGCCACAGAGTGTATGTGGAGATCAAAGGACAACTTTGAGAGTTGGTCCTTGCTTTCTACCTTATCTGATAGAGTCTCTTGTTACTCAACACTGGCTATGCCAGACTAGCTGGCCTACACTCCTTTGGGGCTTTTCTTATCTACACCTCCCATCTCACTTTACCTGTTCTGGGATTACATATACTTTCACTACTGTATCATTCTTCCTTTACCTGGGTTCTGGGGATCCAAACCCTATACCTCACATATGTGTAGTGAGTGCTTTGCCCACTGAGCCATATCCCTACTTCCAAGCTTCAACTAGACTTCTACATCATTACCCCAGTATTTGCCGAATATACCTTGTCATTTTAACCAAAGTTGGCAAGTAATTTTTTCAAGGACCTTCTGAGTCTTTCTTATTTATTCCCTTTGCTCTTTAAAAAAATGTGTATTTCACATCATTTCCTTATTTCTCAAGTATAAAGCTTCTGTATATCTACACATTTCCCATAACCAAAGGGATAGCTCCTTGACCCAACGTGATACTTTATCTGTGTATAACGTCTGTCCTTTTTGTTTCTTTGGTGTAAGTAACACAAGCCTTGGGTCTAAATACACCTTGATACACTTGCTATGTGACCCTTGGCAAGTACTCAAGCTTCACAGACTCATGGATTTGCCTGCACAATGAGAAGAGAAGTAAAATGATACCTAAGAAAGATATTGTAAGGACAAATATAACAAATTTTATAGCAATCTGTCTTGTCCAGAAATGGCTTAGAAATGAACATTACTATCATAAACACTAAATGAAATCTGAGTGAAAAATAAGTAATTAAATATGGGTCATTAATTGTTAAGTTGGGCGTAAAGACTAGAAAAAAATCATCACTTGAGACATTAACTTTCATCAGTAGTTAGGCGCCTACTACTGTACTAACAATGACTACATTGTGTAGTCTTACAGGCTTTTCTACACAAATAACCAAGAGATGATGGTTACTGTGAGTCTACAATAGAAACATTTAAAAATCAGAGCAGAAAATAAGTACCCTGTGCTTGCCAGCTGTCAGCAAAATGTTAACGGGCTTGAATATTTCTTGGTTTCTGTTTTAAAAACTTGAGGGCTAAAGTACTAAAATTTATGTCCCCCAAACTAAACATAGAAAGACACAAATAACAGTGCAAATGTTTGGGCTGTCTAATTCATGCTACTTTGGCTGACAGAACTTGAAGAAATAGATGGTGATGCTCTGGGCCGGTTTTGATCATTGGTGCGTCCTGTATTAGGCAAGTGTGAGACGGGGCATCACAAAGGGCTGCTCTGGTGAGGAAGGCTGGACCTGTGCGCCATCCATGGTTCAGAATTTGACGTGAATGTGGCAAATGAAATGTCCCCTGGGAGAGACCACATCTCTCAGCAAAACGAGTTCTGAGATCATGACACTTGCACAGAGCCGCGGTCATCATTCCAAACACTAGGCAGACAAACTGATCAAGGGAACTCGGGAAACAAGCAAAGGAGGACTCCCTCTGGCTTCAGAACGGGGCCGAGTCTACAGTGAACCGGGGAAAGTCCAGTGAATGATTTACTCGGGCTCCCTTTCCTCCCATTTGGCCCTAATACTTTCATCTCTGGTTTCTGGGTCAAACTGTGTTTTCTGTAACAATTCTACCCAGCGGTTTTTCTTCCTGTCCCCACAGTTCATTTAAAGACTAATCGCTTTTTATAAGAAGCATTCATTAGGCACTGGTCATTCTTAAAGGCCAAGGCAGATTTTCATTGTAATAGATTTTGGTAAATTCTCCATCACTTCATTCATTGTGTTCTAATGAAATATTTTACAAAATTATAAATAAAGTATAATATAACAGAATTCGACTCTTCCTTCTTTCTCTAAATTTTTAAAGGTCTTTAGCTTGACACTAGGGCTGCTGAACGCTTGGTCAGCATATATGAAGTCCTGGGCTAAATCTCTACCACTACAAAAAAATACATATAAATAAAAAATAGTAGATCCCTGCCTTTCATTGATAGATTTGATAATAGTAAACTCTTTAGAGCAATGGTTCTCAAACCCCTTTGACAAACCTCTATCTCCAAAAATATTTTCATTACAATTCATAACAGTAGCAAAATTACAGTTATGAAGTAGCAACAAAAATAATTTTATGGTTGGGGGTCACCACAATATGAGGACTGTATTAAAGGGTTGCAGCATTAGGAAGTTTGAGAACCACTGATTTAAAGGATTTTCTTACAGGAATGTTTAAGAAAACTCATGCACCCTTCCTGAAACCTCAATATCATTCTATCCACCCCTGTCATTATTTTTAAGGCATTGTCTTTCTTACTATGTGCCAGTAAATATATAGATATATGTTGGATATTCCACAGGATGCTTGGAGCAGCGAGGTTGGAAAATGACAAGCTTTCACAGAAAAAAAAAAAAAAAGAGCTTTCGGAGGAACCATGTAACTTAGTCAGGAGTCTAGAAGAATGTGTAGGAAAAGATAGCCCAGAGGATGGGACTCACTGCAGAGGTCTCAAAGAATTAAGAGGCATAAAAAGAAAGAAGATCAAAGGAAAACACAGGAAAGGCCCCAAACAAGTAAGTCTGAAAGGTTTGAAGGGATTCTGTCAATAGTCAGTGAAGGCTGGAAAAATCTGGGGTGTGCATGCTGAGAAACCGGATGGGTTGTTCACCAGAAGCTGGTGGTCAAGAGATCTGGATTTTGGAGTTAGCAGGTTACATCTCACCTTGAAGAAAACTGAGTAACAAGCATTTGAAGGGAAGGCTGAGAAACTTCAGGATATACAGAAAGCAGCTCATTAGACCAGCTCATGAAGAGCAGGAGCCTGGCCGGGAGAGGCCTCTCGAAAAACCAATAAACAGATTACATATTTTTTTTTTATTTAAAAAAAAAAAAGGTACTTTGTTTTCCTTTCACCCAATCAACGTGGTTTTACTTAGGTTCAACCTTTCTATATTTAGGAACTGTTACTTTTGCTCAATGATGGTTACTGAGTTCTAAACTTTGGTCTTTGATTCAGGATTCTTCACTCAATTTTGTATTCAATGAGAACCTGCAAAATCCTGTCAGGGATCTAAGAGCTGTTCCAGTCACTGGGTAAAAATTAATGAGAGTGAAAGTGTAACCAGGAATCTCTGCTAGACTCTAACTCTGGCTGTTTTAGACTAGTCACATTGTTTTGCAGTGTCTGTGTCTAAGGGAGGTCCCAGCACCCACAAAGCTAAGGAGGCAATAGTAAAGCTCTTTCTCATCTTTATGGAGCAGAGACTGTTTCTGAGAAAGGTCTAGAATTGACCAAGGCCATTCACCTAATTATAGGTAGAGTTTGGGCCTCCAGGCCTGGTATGTCTCAGATAAAGATCAAATCGGTAGGAATTTGCCTTGCTGGGGAATAGCTTGAATTCTTAAGAGGAGGAATGGACATGGTATCTTTCAGATGGTTCAGCAAGATAAGGGCTGCCGGTTTCTCCTCGTCCCCTGGACAGGACAGACACTATCTCAGACTTTCGGAGACATGTTCCGTAAATCAAACACACCCATCCTCTTCACATACTGTGCCCCTATCTTCAGCTCCTAGGGAACAGAGTGGCCTCGTCTGCACAATACAGACAGCTGGGCTAGCCGATCCTTTGATGGTGGGTTTGAGTACAGAAGAAAGCAGAAAAGCGATTACAGCAAGACCACAGGAGGGAGAATGGGGCACTAAAGAGAATGGGGGCGTTAGACTGAAACAGAAGTCGATCTGCAACAACTGCCATTTAACACTAGGGATTTTATATTTAAGGGCAGTTTTCACAATGTCTGACCTCTTTCTACCCAATTCTGCTTTCCAAAAACATATTGTACTTGGCTAAATTCTATTTTCATGTCTATTTTACTCTTGGTGACCTTACAGATTAGTTAATATATTTTGTGCCCTACATTCCCCAGGTTTAATCCTTGTCTGGCTGTTCTCCTAACATGCATTCACTCTTGTATTGTCAAAGAAGTCTAGCAATAGATGAGATATTTCATTCCCAGTAACAATTCTTTGTATATCGAGATGATATTTTCATCCTACCAACATAATGAATAAAGTTATCACTCTGGACTTCAAGGCAAATCTTCAGCTTATACATTAAATTTCATCCTTTTTTTCATTTGTTTTCTTCTTTCTCCCCCCCTCACCCACCCAATCATTCTGAATAAATGCAAGGACTTGTCAAACAAAAATGAACACACACAAGTAAGACAAACAACTAGTCAGTCAGTATATATAATCCTGTGTCCTATTCAATTGCATGTCTAGACTCTGAGTGACATTCATGAGAGTTGGTAATTAAATACAGAGTGAAACGTTGGAATAAAACACTAGTAATCATTTGAACAGAACTCTTGGCCAAATCTTTAATGTTGCAGTGACAAATAATGATACTGAATGGATTTTTATATGACTTTTCATAAAGAACTAAAGACTTGATGTAAATGTTGCATGAACATAGATCCAGCACTGGGTCTAGGGCTGCTTTCTAGTTGCCTGGAATTCTTCAGGATTATTTTATTACTTACAGAGGGAAAAGGAGATATTCAGTAAGAGCAACTTAATGTCATTCGGAAGAAGGCTTCTCCTTCAGAATGAAGACAATGCTATCAATCATCTTTCAAGCACATGGCATCCCTTTCTTCCTCCTTATCTAGGGGCTTACCAAATCAGTTTTCTTATTGCCCCAACTGTGTCTTAACTCTGTCTCCTCTTCGGTCTCTTCTTTGACAAAGCCCCTTTGCTGATTAGGCATCTTTTTACTGATTTCGTTTAACTTCTTTGCCATCATACCACTTTGTTCCTGGAATTTCCACTGACTATAAAGCATCTCATAATGTGTTCTTCCTTCTAAATGAAATTTAACTGTCTGTGTTAGGTCCTTCCAGGAAGCAGTGACAGAGGTGCCCATTTGGCCTGCCATGCTTTATGTTCTTAATTCCACAAGAAGGCTGTTGAATATTTTAGAACTGCATATTAGTATCTGAATATATATGATTTAAATTTTGCGGATGGTCCTTGATTGCCAGTGACCTACCTACTAGTCACATTCTGTATGTAACATTAACTGTAACAGCTGTCCAGGTAGGGAGCATTGCATACTTCTTAGCATGAGGAGCTGCACTCAGATCTTTCAAAGGACTGTCTTTTCCTCCGAATCACTCTGTCTGTCATTGATAACCTTTTATTCCTAAACTGTTCACTTCTTTCATGTTTTTCAGTGAGATAAGCCTCTTTATACGGGTTCTATTATCTCCCCAGGGTTTCCCAGGCGAGGGGGAGCTGCTTTGCCCTCAGTATGGTTCCTAGCTCAAGGATGGTTTCAGGCCACCTGTACCCCTGGCAATGGACCAAGAGTCAATGCCAATTGGTTTATTTCTTAGCTACATTTAAAAGGACTTCTTCATTTACTGCTCTTGACTACTTTTAAATGTAAGAGAGTAATTACAAATGGCAAAAAATAAGGTGTAAGATAAAGACTTTTTTTTTTAAAGAAATTAGTGAAAGATTTAAAACGTCTGAAAAGACAAATCTCCTAGACACAGGAAGTGACAAGGCCCTGGAAAATGACAAGGTTCAAGGACAGGGAAGCCTCAGAAGGGAGGTAGAAAATTCCAAATGATCCCCTCAATTCTTAAGATCTCTAAGATTCCTCCCTTATAGTCTTTTCATTTTCAATTGTAAATCTGACCATTCTTGAGCCCAGTAATGTGATTTCAATGAATCTTTATAGTAATTACACAAATGCTCTTATTCTCATTTTTGACATAGGTAATAAACAGGTTACATAATTTGCCTATTAGTAGGTATGGTGATATTTTACTTGTGCTGAAATGTGGTGATATTGTATTTGTGCTTTAATAAATAACGTTTGCCTGGAGATCAGAGGAAATAGCAAGTCATTTTAAGTAATCAAAGAAGTCAGACAGCGGTAGCACACGCCCTTAATCCTATCACTGAGCAGGCAGGGTCTCTGTGTATTCAAGGCCACACTAGGAAACGGAGCCAAGCATGGTGACACACACCTTTAATCCCAGTACCAACCAGAGTTCTGGAGGCCTGTATAGACAGAAAGTGACAGAGCTGACAGGGAAAAGGAAGTGATATGGCTAGACAGAGAGCAAATCAAATGGCAGAAAAGCAAGGCATATAAGCCTGGGTAGACAGGAAGTCGCTCTCTTGAAAGCTACAGAGTGAGTGAGGTAAGGTTGGCTGGTGGCTTTCCCTATTTCCCTGATCTCTCTAAGGCTGTCAACCCTATATGTAGCAGGAATCTTAAAGGTTCTTATTAATAAAATCAAACCCGAGGTCAGTTATTGGGGTCCATGCTGGTAGATCAGAGAGACAGAACAAGCCACAGCTATCTCACCTTGCCAATTCCTCAGCTGGTCTTGTTTCCTCAGACTGGAAGCTTCTGTGTCCTCATCCCAATGGCTCTCAGCTGAACTGCTGCTGGAAAGCCTGAAGCTTAACCAGCCACATGCTTAACCAGTCAAAATCTTCTAGTTTCTGGCCCTCACGCCTTATATATCTTTCTGCTTTCTACCACCACTCCTTGGGATTAAAGGCTGGTTTTCTGGGATTAAAGGAGTGTGTCACCATGCTTGGCTATTTCCAATGTGGCCTTGAACTCACAGAGATCCAGAGGGATTTCTATCTCTGGAATGCTAGGATTAAAGGTGTGAGTGCTACCATTTTCTAGCCTTTGTATCTAGTGGCTGTCTGTTCTCTGACCCCAGATAAATTTATTAGAGTACACAATATTTTGGGGAACACAATACCACCACACCTATATTTGGCTCCATGTTTTTTACTTAATAAGACCATTTAGAGATTTGTCTACAAGTAGGAAGAAAGAGATAGAATTTAGGTGTGTGGCTCATACACATGTGGTTGCATGCAAATGGAAGCTGCAGGTCAACACTGGCTGTCTTCCTCAATTGTTCCTCCTGTTTTTCTTGTTTGTTTGTTTGTCTGTCTGTTTGTTTGTTTTTGAGGCATGGTCCCTCATTGAACGTACTGGCTAGCCTTGCTTCTCCAGCCCAGAAAGCACAGATGCACATGGCTTTTTTCTTTCTGGCTTTTTGAACTCAGGTGCTCATGATTGCTTAGCAAGTGTTTTACCCACTGACCCACTTAGCCAGCTTCAGACACAGAATTTGAAACTAAATCTCTTTAACTTGAGAAGTTAAGGCTCTTAGCCATTACCTAAGTTACTTTTTCTAAAGGCTCCTGTATATCTACTATCTACCTCTAAAGATAAGAGTATGAATTGAAGGTTATCATTTACTTCAAGAAATATCTAGACTAAGAAGGCAAGTATGCAAGAGAAGAATGTTATATGATCAAGAGTTGGTATAAAGAATAAGCCCAGCATTCTAACTACATTGGTTGATTGTCAAAGGTTTGTTTGTTTGTTTGTTTGTTTGTTTTTGTTGTTTATCCTGTGATCTGCTTTTTAAACTCGCACCTAAAAAAATTGATTGGCCAATCTTCCTCTGGAAAATATATGAGACTAACTCTTTCATGAACATTTACACACACACGCACACGCACACACACACACACACACACACACACACACACATGCACGCACGCACGCACGCACACACACATACACCATAGCTGCTGATGAAAGTAAGAGATAATCCTAGAAGGAAGTGGAAAAAGATACATTTATACAAAATAACCTTAAATGTTAAATTTAAGCAAGAGATAAACCATTTCTTTTCAGAAAAAAAAGTATATCTCCACAAGGAACATGCACCTCTGGCTGTACTGTGGGGCCATGATTAGAAGAGGTGAGATGTCAAAGTTTAGTCCATATTTACTCATCTCTAGATTGTGTATTCACATTCTATCATAAATAAATATTCTTTTTGTGACTTGAATGACATGAAATGGAGTAAAGTGAAATTTTTTTCAAGTCAAATGAATCCCACTGTATCAAATTTAAAAAATGAACTAAAGGTGAGAACAGGAGACATGACTAATATAAATGTTCACTGATAGAAACAATTGAAAATACAGTTAATTGGATGTGAAGAGATGGCTCAGCAGTTAAGAAAAATGGATGTTTTTCCAGAAGCCCTGGATTCAATTCACAGTATTCACATGACAGTTCACAACTGTCTCTAACTCCAGTTCCAGGAGGTTCAATGTCCTCCTCTGTCCTCTATGGGCATCAGGCATACACACACACACACACACACACACACACACACACACACACACACACACACAGTGTACAGATGTACATGCAGATTAAACACCCATACACATAAAAAAATAAATAAATACAAAATTTGAAAAAGGTAGTACACAGTTGAGATTGAGCTTAGGAAAAAATAGAAAGTGTTTTATGTCTCTTCTTTTGCTGTTGTCCAAAGAGGAAAGTACGTACTAGCTTTGAGAGGGAAAATATTTGTCACATATAATTGATGAATGGTTGTGCCCAGTGCTCACAACTTTGTAAGATGTCTCATGTGTTAGACACAAACAACATTACTAGAAGACAAGCATTATTATGTAAGTTTTCCAGGTACAAAAACAAAGGATCAGAGATGTCACTATCTTGTGTAAGGTTGTAAAACCACTGACAAATCTAATTGTCAAATCCAGCTCTTTGGGGTATCCAAGTTCATATTTATTTCCTTGTGCTACTATTGTCAGAGCTCTGTCATCTGCATTTATTACATTGAAATTCCACAGCATTTGAAAATACATAAATGTGTACTTTTCATTCTGGAAGTGTGGAGCCAAAACCCGTGTTTCTCCTTTAAGGAGTGAGAATGGCGGTCAATAGTGACAATGTCACCTCAACTGAAATGTTTGTTTCCTGCTAGGCAAAGGTAGAGAGACCTCAGTTCAACTAGTTAAAGAACTTATACCAGGGCAGAGTTTTCTGCTGTTTGTACAGAAACAATCGCAAAGTGCTTGATATTTGTGATTTGTTTTCTGTGAATCCAATATAATTTCCTACAGAATTGACCAAAACTCAGCAGGGTGGCTCTTAACCATTTCTATTTCCCAAAGGCAGAACGAAGGTTCTGGTAGGGAATACATTTTCCAAAACATAGAGATGTAATTGTACAACACAAATACAAACAACTTCTGGGCCTGGCCTACAGAGCTGTGAATGAAAAAATGGAAAGGTGCTTTTGTTTCCTTTAATTTTTTTCTTTTCTGATGAGGTTCATATGGCTGATTTAAGTGGGTCTCCGTAGAACAGAAACTGCTGTAGGTCTGTATGCCAAGATGCCAGGCTACAAAATAACAACAAATATCAACATTTAGCTTAGAGGACAGTAAGTAGTACAGAAAAACCTTATGATTCTGGGGTAAACAAAACAACACCGAAAAAATAAAGAAAGAAAAATGTTCCCAAAGTATTCCTTACCCCACTGAAGCTAGTGAACATGTGCTTTCACTAGTAAAATTTCCACATCTGCACTATTTCCATTCACTGAGCAAGCTGTGATCAGAATGATCCCCCTCCAAACAGAAAGCATGCTCTTCAACAGTTTCCCCCACTCAATTACAAAGCTAAATATGAAACCGTCAGCCCTGATCCCCCTGATGACGACTTTCCCGACAAGACATAGCATCCATTCAAAGAGCTATCTGAAGAGATAATGCTGTGGATAGGCTTAGATACAGACAATAAAGAACTCGGCCCATAGCTTTTGCCATGTATTGTTCGAGTTAATATTTAGCAAACTCCCTGCAGGCACGGAACTTTCTTGTGTTGTTTGGCGCTGCTTTCCTAGTCTACAGAATGGCACCCACTGCTTGTCAGCTTCATTCAGTGTCTGCTGAAGACCTGAGTGAGGAGCACTGAGCCAGACAGGGGAGCGTGTAAAAGACAAATGGAAGACAAGTTTGAGTGAACAAATGGGTGAAGTCTGGACTAGCCAGAGGAGAGGCGGTGGTGACGGGAGGGATGACAATGGCCTAGAGAGACTGTCAGGAAAGAACTGTGGCTGTGCATCCCTCTCCACTTTGATGATAAACACAAGTCCCCAACATCTTGCCATTTAGCCCAACTCCAAATGAATGCAGTGCTTTCCTTACAAGGTAAGCAAATTGGATCAGGAGGAGACAAGGTCTCATCTCTCCAGTACACCTAGAGAATGGGCTACTGGATGTGGTGATATATTGTGTCCCCCAATATATTGTGCACCCTAATAAAGCTTAGCTGAGGATCAGAGGAAAAAGCCAACCACTGTAGTAAACATAGAGGCAAGACAGTGGTAGCACACACGTCTTTAATCCTAGCACTCAGGAGGCAGAGATCCACCCAGATCTCTGTGAGTTCAAAGCCACACTGGGAACAGAGCCAGGCGTGGTGGCACACACCTAAAATTCCAACACTTGTTAACCATAAAGGTCTGGAGGTCTGTACAGACAGACAGGAAGTGATATAGCTGGGCAGAGAGAGGAAGTGAGATGGCAGAACAGAAAGGCATATAGGCGTGGATGTACAGGAAGTAGGTCTCTCTGGGAGTTGAGGAGTTGGTGAGGTGAGGTTGGCGGTGGCTTGTCTTATTCCTCTGTTCTCTCAGTTTTAACCCCAATATCTGGCTCCAGGTTTTTTTTAATTTTTAAGACCATTTAGCAATTTGTCTTACAACTGGGAAATGTGTCTTGTTATCAAACTCGAGATATCCTCATACCCCTTCTGTCTAAATTTGCTATGTCACAGAGATCCGATATAAACATGTGGTATCCTAAGAAGTAAGCTAGTAGTAGTATCACATTGTGAATCCTCTCACTGTAGGGGAAACAATGACTTGATTCTTCTTGTTACATTGTTTCAACTGTGTTGTCCTGAAATGACCTAGGAAACACCAGCATATCATATTAGACCATATAATCCTGTATTCCCAGAGTGCAGTCATTATAGGAAGTGTGGGTCATCTCTGAGTTTAGTTCTTTCTCAAGTCCTATCTGCTTCATAATTACACAGCTAAAACCATGGTGATGTTGCTTTCATCTGCCTTTGCTTCTGTCTATAATAAGCTTTAGTAGCAGCTGCGTTATCCTGTCTTGACACCAAGCATGTAAGTAAGTTTAAGCTGCAGTGTCCATTCATTAGTCCTCTAACCTTGTCTCCCATCTTTTTGTATGGCTTGTGTCTCTCCATTCTACCACTGCTGCCGAAAGTGTAGCTAAACTTGCTATTGTTTGTTTGGGCTTATATTCTGAGCACAATATTTATCCAGAAGCATATGGCTCTGTGTTTTGAGGCTTTGATATTATTTTTTTGGTTTTAATACTGTGCTATTAGGACATTAAGTGACATAGACTTCTCAGAAATATATGTATTTGATTATTCCTCTTCCCTCCAACCCCTACTAAACATTAATATTGATGATTGAGATATTTGACTGTTTTGTACATTTAATATAAAGTGGTATTATACCATTTATAGGCATTCAGCTTGGTGTTTTTCATTTATCATATTATCTTGAGATTTAGTCCTTTGTAGAATGTATTTAGGGTTTAGTGTTCTGTTCTCTGCAATTATTACAGTTTTTAATCTATCTGAAAGTTAAACATTGGGGCTATTTTCAGTTTAAGTCTGTTATGAGTTATACTACTGTGAAAAATACACTTACAAGTTTTTGTGTAGACATGTATTTTTATTTTTATTGTGAATGTGCTTAGAAGTGTAATTGCTGGGTTGTGTGGTAACTTATAGTTAAATATCTGAGCACTGCCAGACATGCAAAGTGGTTGCAACTCTTTCTATACATTCCAACCATGTTGTAAGAGTCCTTGTATCATCTAGGGATGGGAACTTGTGAGTTCCCCTATCCCTGGTGGCATGTGGACTGGTGTGGCTATTGTATAAGTCTGGTTTAGGCAACTATATTGTTGAGATTTCATGGGTGCTGCTCCATGTCATGTCTAGAAGATGTTATCTTACAGCAGGAATCCAGGTTCTCTGCTCTTACATTCTTTCCCCTGCTTCTTCTGAAATGTTCCCTGAACCTTTGGTATAGGGTTGTATTGTAAATGTGCTAATTGGGTCTACACAAATTTTCCAGTCCCAAGCAGTTAGCCCTAAACCCATGTACACATGAGCAACTCTAAATAAACTCAGCTATGAATGTATAACACTAACAATTATGCAAAGGAGGTCATGAATCTGAGAGAGAGTAGGGGAAGGAGATTGAGGTGAGAGGTGGAAATGGTGTCAATAAAGTGTACCCATATATGAATTTCTCAAAAAATTAAAAGAAAATCATCTAGTTTGGGGCCAGTCATATGGCTCATGGAGTAAAGGGAGAAAGGAACTTGCTACCAAGCATTATCCCCTGACTTCAATCCCTGACACTCATATGGTGGGAGGGGAAAATCAACTCTTACAAGTTGTGTTCAGACTTACACACACACACACACACACACACACACACACACACACACACACCCCAGAGGGGGGAAGGGAGGGGGAGAGGAAGAGATAGGAGGGGGAGATATTAAGCTCTAATTCACATCCTTACTAATGTTAGGTTTTTTTTTTTAATTACAGCCATTTTATTATGATGTTACATCCAGTTAGGTTTCCCCTAATGACTAATGAGAACAAAAGTCTTTTCTTTAGCTTGCTAGCTGTTAGTGTATAAATGTCTATTTCAATCACTTCTTTTTAGGAAAATTATTTGTTTGTGGGTCTTACTGAGTTGTAAGAGCAAGCTATTATTATGGATTTGAAAATATTTTCTTTAATTCCATGATTTCCCTTTTTATTTTACCTTTAACAATACATTTCAACTTTAAAGTATAGATCATGTCATTTATCAACTAAAATTTTTAGTTATCATGAATTTTATTTCCTAACGATTATTTGCTTAATAAGGTTATAAAATTTTTCTCTTGTTTTCTTCTGGAGATGTTAAAATTGTATCCCCCTACAAATATATATATTCATTATTACCTTGAACTAATATTTTGCATACGATTTTATTCTTCTGTTTTACATTGGGTCTCCCTTTATCCAAACATCACTTGTTAAGTAAATAATCCTTAAATCCATTTGTTGGAAACAGTTTGAGAATGCATGGCTTCTCACAAGCTTTTGGTATTTTTATATTATCCATTGAATTTATTCAAACTGCACCCTGCTCTGAAGACTCCCCCACCCATCACGTCAGGGATTACTCACACAATGTTGTCTTTCACTATCTACTTTCTATCATTCTGTGTATCAACTAAACAACGTAGCTACTTGATTTCTAGTACAGATCATGATTTCCAGGTAAGGGTCCTTACTTTGATGGCTCACAGCAAGATGTCCCCACATTTGTGTTTAAATCCTACCCATTCAAACACAATCCCATTTGAATGCAATCTCTCAAGAGGCCTTCTAACTGTGATCTGTCCTCCCATGTACGTCCATGGTCATCAATCCTTCCCGGGGTGAGTGCCATTTCCTATCTCCCATTATAATTACCTCTGAATGGGCCTTATAACTCCATTATGGAGTTTAATATTTTTGAATAGTAGGTTTGATTTGTGTTTAACCGATCTGTAGTCTGTAGTTTTTGAATGAATGATATCACACATAGATGAATCTACCCTTGTGGGTTTAATGGTAAACTATTTGTTGACGACAGTCAGTACGTGTTATCTGAAACCAAACCACAAGAATACGCACACACACAATCACTAGCTCTTAGGAAGACAGACCAACTACCTCTTTATCAGGAGAGAATTGTTCAGTCAGATTAAAATGCATTTTCATTTACCAGAAGGGACAGACTTTATCTTGTGCTTCCTATGGGTTTGGGTTTGGAACATAAAGATCAAAGGGTTTCGCTTTCCTGAATTAATTATAATACATTTCTTTTTTTAAAGGATTTATTTATTTATTATGTATACAGAAGAGGGTGCCAGATCTCATTACAAATGGTTGTGAGCCACCATGTGGTTACTTGGAATTGAACTGAGGGCCTCTGGAAGAGCAGTCAGTGTTCTTAACCTCTGAGCCATCTCTCCAGACCATTTCAAGAAACTTAAATGTGAAGGACATCATATTTGATTTTGGTTTGTGAATATTATCCACAGTTACTCATTTTGATATTTTGACAGAGATAAGGTAAACGTCTTAGGTTTACAGATAATTATATTTTCCTTGGCCAGTTAATATGGCTTACTTCATATAGCCACATATGGACTCACAACTTTTCATTAGAATCTATGCTCATCCATTCTTTTTCTAGAGACATCTTAATAACTTCTCCATTAGAGCCAAGAACCCACCCCCACCTTCTTTGCTCTTGAAAACACTAACTGCTTAAGTGGAGGACTTGACAAGGAAGCATTAGGGATTTGCCAGGGCGGGACGGTCTTTTCAAAAGGGAGGTGGAAATTTAGGATAATAGAGGGAGACTTAAATAGGTTGATCTGGAGACAGACAAAAAGATCAGAGCAGGGAAGGGAGGATTATAGAAGAAAGAAAGGAAGAGATGAGGCGAAGAAGAGGGTAAAGTCTCTCCACAGACTTAAGGAAGCTTTAGGCAATTACCTGAACATTGAAGGGAATTATCTGGACCACACATCTAAATGTGTTGAAGTTCCTCCATTGTGGCTAGTATCTGGCTAAAGTTTGCACAGCAAACTTGTTTTCTTGTGCTATGAGTGGCTTACAGATAAAAAAAAAAAAAAAAAAAAAAAAAGAACACAGTGAAGTCTTCAAAGTCAATCTGTCCACCAAAGCAATCTGAGACCTTTTTACAGCTTTCCCATCTGTTTCCTAGACTGTCTCTAATGAAGCAAACTTCGGACATGGCATCCATTGTTCAATTCGTGTGGCTCATTTTGTCAAGTGGACTGAGGGCACTTTGGCCCACAATTTTAATGATTACTTTCCTAACTATTTCAGCCTTCCTTTGACAATAAAAATTAACCGAGCAACTCACAGATATGTCTAGCTCTTTAATTGAATAAAGAGATTTGTGAAGATAATTCTTTGTTAGAAGGGGTATGAAAACTCTGGTGAATCACTTAGTTCTGTATATTTTGATGTGGTTCAGAATCTTGAAATATTGACACAATTAAGAAACAGATAGGATCGTCAGAATGTGCATTGAAACCACTAAAGAAGAAGAAGTCAGAAAAGATTGATAGAGAAATATGTCACATTCATAAGAGTGATGCACATTCTCCACTTCTTGACTTCTGCTTAAGTATATTAGTGTTTGGGGTCATGTGTTACTAGTTGTCTAGTTGTGTTAACACTGAGCATCAGTTTTTAGATTTCCTTTATTATAAACAAACCTTTCTCATTACATATTCAGAATACACACACACACACACACACACACACACACACACACACACACACACGGTTTCCTGGGAGGAAAGTACTTTGTAGTTACCTGATGAAGCAATAGAACCCACAGGACTTTCATTGCAGTGCCAGGGTAAAGTGGATTGCCTGCCTTTCATCTTTTATATTCGAAATGGGACCCCCAGCATCAGCTTTGTTAAATCTGACACATCTTGACTTTGCCCTTTTTTAATGAATTGCAAATTCATCAACCTAGTGGGTTTATCTTTCTCAGCACCTCCTTTTCCACATTTTAAAGGAGCTTTAATGAGTCTGTTGTCAAGAACTTTAAAAAATGTGACATTCAGTTTCTTAACAGGGTCAGTTGGATATCTTTCCTTCAACACAGAATATGCATTTATAAAACAGGAATAAATCAAATGCAATAAACATGGGCTTTCATGGTATATGAGGATGTATTTTGCAAACAAACACCATTGTAAACAAGGCAGGAAAGATTATCCCAAGCCTGCCTTTAGAATAAGCAATAACTTGTGCCAGCTATCTTTACTATTTTACTCTACTAGGAATATTAATTTTATTAACATCAATTTACTTGAGTGGAGAACAAATACACATGCATGAGACATACAGTACTTTTAAAGAATCTTCTATACAGATTTTCTGTTTTGTTTTTTCATGTGGCGCTGACTGAACAGTTGTTAGAATTTCATTTTTTTCTTGTTTTGGAAGATAAATTGTCAGATTCAGCTAGCTTTAGAAATTAATTGTTTGGCAAATGCTGATTTAGCTTTAGTATATTTGCTGTATATCCATTCTCAACCACTAGTCACTAAAGACTCATGTTTTCAAGCGAGGAGTTTTCTCATTGTAAGCCATCTCTCCTGCCTGCTTCCATTCAGCAGGAAACCTGCTGAAAAGACCATAATCCTTTTGACTGCAGCTTTCAAGTCTATGGCACCGGGGATGCTCAGTATGGAAGGACTGCTGTGAGATCTCTGGATGCACAGGCAGTGTAACTAGTTCAAGAAAGTCAAGGAAGTTTCTCTTGTGGGTAAGAGAACTATGATGGATCTTATTTTTTTTTTAAGTCCACTAAAGCCCATGCTTCAATGGAATCATGAAACAGACTAGAAGCTAACTAAAAAGATTGTACAGGAACCAGTGAGGTGGCTTAGCAGGCACAGCCCTGAAGATCTGACTTCAGTCTCAAGGAAGCATTCGGTAAGAAGGAGAGACCAACTCCTACAAGCTTACCTTTGACATTCCTATGCACTGACATATACATACAAGGATGTAATACAAAGTATCATACATTATCACTGTGTAGTATGAGCTAAGCATTATCAAATCCTAAGTTTTCTTGTTCACTTCCATTAAATCACACAATTGTATTAATTATGTCTGGAGAGACTGTTCTTCAGGATGGATGCCGTGAACGCTTTATCTGTCTTGTAGGTCATTATGAAGGTCTTGACTCTTGACTAGTTATTCTGTTTAATTATGCCCATGGTTTTATAGCTTTTTAAATTTTCGTTTATTGCTTATAAAGGAAGGTTATTCCAGGTTTGCCTCACATTTTTGTTCTCTCTGCCCTCATCCTGTCAAATTCTGACATTCCAGCCCTGTGCTACCACACCATGTTTGTTTTTATTCTGGCATATGTGAACTTACTACATAAATTTTATAATTTATGATTATTTTTTAGGTTTCATTTTAAATCCATTGTACAATTCTCTTTGAGTTTCTCATAAAATTATTAACCTAAGTCCTGAATCAACATGTTGGCATTGATAAAAATTAAATTTAATATTAGATTCAATGTCTTAAGAAGACTGAATAAATATAATGCTTATTTGAGTAGGAGAAATTTGACTTTTTTCCAAAAATAATCTAAATTTTTTAAAAGACAAGGATGATTCAGAATTCATAATCTATTCTATGATTTAAGCGATGAGTTACACAAATAATTAAAACAAAGAATATAGCTTTACTTTATGATGACTTAGAGCCACCATGCTCTTGTGTTTCTTCTCATGAATAAATACATTTTATGTATTCAAGTTTATATATAAAATCTCACACATGTTTGTATGACTATTAAGAATTTAGAATAATATAATCTCATGCAATGCAATTTTCAATATGATACACATATTAAGTCAATATACACACAAATATTTGTTTTACTTTTAACACCGAAGAACTTGACAAAATGAATACAACAATTACAAATGGCTATATTCTGAGATAGTTTTCTGAGTGCTTTTAATATTCCTGTGAACTGAAACATGAGTGCACTGCTGATTAACAATTGGTATTGAATCTTAATATATTTATTTCTAGGGACAGGGGATTCTCCACAGGTAAAGGTATGTACTATATACACTTAAGAACCCAACTTTGGATCTCCAGCATCCATATAACTGAAGGGTGGGTTTGGCAGCCCACCTACAATCCTGAGCAAAGGAGGCTGACACTGGGGCTCCCCAAAGCATCTGACTGGCTGCACTCACTGAATCTGTAAATTCTGGATAAAAATTCAAGACCCTGACTCAATAAATAAGGTAGAGAGCAAATGAGAGATATCTGATGTCTATCCATGGCCTTCACATGGCATGCACATACATACATACACACATCCCATGAACACATCCACACACATATTCACACAAAACACACCATACATTTACACACACACACACACACACACACACACACACACACACACTGTGCATACATACATACACATATACAAGAAAAAAAGAAAACTGGTTTATTGTGTACTCTAATAAATTTATCTGGGGTCAGACAACAGACAGCCACTAAATCCAAAGGCTAGAAAATGGTGGCACTCACACCTTTAATCCTAGCATTCCAGAGATAGAAATCTCTCTGGATCTCTGTGAGTTCAAGGCCACATTGGAAATAGCCAAGCATGGTGACACACACCTTTAATCCCAGAAAGCCAGCCTTTAATCCCAGGGAGTGGTGGTAGAAAGCAGAAAGATATATAAGGCGTGAGGACCAGAAACTAGAAGATTTTGGCTGGTTAAGCATTTGGCCTGGTTAAGCTTCAGGCTTTTGAGCAGTAATTCAGCTGAGACCCATTCCAGATGAGGACTCAGAGGCCTCCAGTCTGAGGAGACAAGACCAGCTGAGGATCCGGCAAGGTGAGATAGCTGTGGCTTGTTCTGTCTCTCTGATCTACCAGCATGGACCCCAATAACTCGCCTCAGGTTTGATTTTATTAATAAGTACTTTTAAGATTCCTGCTACACTGGTTTCTAATTTAAAGTCTGTTATAGTTTGGATCTGAAGTATCCATCAAAAAGGTGCACGTGTTGAAGGGCCACCCATGTCTCTTACATGTTTGTGCTCCATTCCTTGTCCTCTCTAGCCCCTTCTCTACCCTTTCCTCCCTTCCCTTTCTGTCCTGTGTCTTTCTTTACTACATGTCCTCCACTGTGGTGTTCCCACCAGAAGTAACCGAGTCAAGTGACCCTGCAATGAAACCTCTGACGCCGTGGGTCCACATGAGCCTTTCCTCCTTTGCCTGTCTATGGAAGTTTGTCACAGCAATGGATGCTGGGCAATGAAGAACCTAGAAATCATGCACTAAGATGTTTCCATAACTTCCTAATTTTGTCGCACTAAAGTTTGCATCTTTTCGTTTGTTTGCTTGTTTTTGAAAAGAGGTCTTTAGTAAAATCTCCATCAAATTAGTTTTAATGAAATACTGCAAAAATCTGGAATGATTAACAAATATAAGATGTAATTGTCATCCATTATAGATTTAAAGCTAAGTAATAAAAGGGGGGAGGGAATTGTCACCAAAAAAATGAGAAAGTATAATTAAAAATAATAAAGAAAACTCATTGGAAAAGAATGTGAACTCTTAGGTACGTTGGTGGCTGTATAGATAAAGAGAAAAACAAAAGACTAAGGAACTGTTTTCTGGGTTTTTTGGGGGGAGGCTGGGGTTTTTGTTTGCTTGTTTCTGTTTTGTTTTTGCAGAATATTAACCTATCATTGTAGAAGATGAAGTCAATCTGGGAAATCACTGCTCTCTTCTTCATCTCCATGGTGAAGATTTTGTTTTATTTTGTTGTTTGTTTGGTTTTGCTTTTTGGTGTGTGTGTGTGTGTGTGTGTGTGTGTGTGTGTGTGTGTGTGCGTGCGCGTGCGCACGCGCGCACATGGTTAATCAGTGTTACTGAATCTAAAGGAAAATGATTGATGGGCTTAAAGTGACTTCAGAGTCACTGTTTCTTTATAGTTCTGAGGAGCTATAACTATAAAAAGGAGAAAAAGCAACTCTCTGGCTAGGTGATTAAAGCAAATATCCCCAGGGAAGGGTTCAGGGACAGAGAGTGTAGAAGAGCTCAAAAAAATGACACACGATCAGGACAAAGGGAGTCAGTCTTATCATGAGGAACTAGCAGGAAATCAAAGGGAAGACGTGGTTTATAAAGCCATTGATGTGTGTTCACTCAAAAGACTAGTGTCATGGAGAAGATAAGTTACAGCAGAGGGATTATTTTATATTGAAGAACAGGATGACTATACACCCTGGGTTCTTATTGGAACCCTGCAGAGAAGATCATAAGTGCAAAGTTTGAAGTAGAAATAGATTAGTTTAAAAATTGTGTAAGTGGTGCATTTTGATTTAGTAGTTGTGCTGTTGATAATAAATAGCAAGTTTATGTTAATATAAAATACATGTTGAATTATTAGGAAACAGAGAAGCATGATTTATATGATATATTAGCTCATGAATCAGAAAATGAAGTGAGGACTGCAAGACGTCAGATTAGATGCTGTGTCTGTGGATCATGAAATTGGATGGAAGAAATCCAAAATATGAAGCCATCAGTAAAGAAATAAAAGCATTGGAGAAAATAAGACTTGGTGGTATTTCTCTAAAGGAAAGCCAACTAATGTCCCTACACAGCAACCTACTTACAATATCTGACCTCAGATGACACTACAGAACTATCATAAAAAGACAACATGGTACGGGCACAATACCAGACATAATGATGAATGAAACATAATAGAGGACCAGAAATCAACCTACACAGTTTTAGTCACCTCATTTTTCACAAAAATGTCAACCGCAAACACTGGGAAGATATAGCCAGTTCAATAAATGGCACTTGCTAACTTTATATCCACCAACAGAATAAAATTAGCTCCATTTCTCTCACCTTGCACAAAAATAAACTCAAGATCAAACACACCCCTTAACTTACAACCTGGCAGAAAGCTACAGAGAACAGCATTTTAAGATCTAGGCCTAGGGAGATGATTCAGTGCAAGCATGTGGACCCAGTTCAGATGTACAGCATTCATGTTCTGGGAACAGTGGCACATGCCCACCATTCCAACATGGTATGTTCACATACCTGTTATCTCTACTCAGTGATGGGCTGAGAGAGGCAATAGCCAGCCAGTCGAGTCAAAATGGTCAGCTCTAAGTTCATAGAGACCCTGCCTATGAGAGACCCCGTCTCAATAATAAGATGGTTAAAGATAGAGGAAGACACCTTGCATTAAACTCTACCCTTTACTTGTGCATATATGGGTAAGCACACTTATACACACACACACACACACACACACACACACACACACACACACCCTACCACTGCTAGATATATACCCAAATAACCACAAGGATACTTCCACAAACATCCATAGTTCTCGCTCTATTCACAATAGCAAGGATGTAGAGCCAGCCCACATAGTCATCAATCGATAAATGGATAATGAAATGTAGTACATAAATACAATGAAATTTTACTCAACAATAAAGAGAAATGAAATTTACAGGAAAATTAGTGTGATTGAAATTTATTATATTAAGTGAGATAACCCAGGCTCAGAAAGATAAACCGCATGTTCTCTGCCATGGGCAAATCCTAACTTTTAATTTTTACATTTGTGTATTTGTGTGGGTATGAGTATGGGTATAGTCCATGAACTCAAAAGGGACCATGAGGGAAAAAAAGAGTTTTAACGAAAGGGAGTTGGAAGGGTAATAGAATATACGTGACATAAAAGTGCAAAGGGGAACAGGGATACAGGGATACAAGGGTACAGAGGTACAAGGGTACAGAGGTATAAGGGTACAGAGGTACAAGGGTACAGAGGTACAAGGGTACAGGGGCATAGAGGTACAGGGGTACAGGGGTACAGGAGTATAGGGATAGGGGAAAGAATTTGGAAAGAGGATGAACCCAAATAAAGTGTGCAAGAAAATACTGATATAAAACCTACTGCTGTTTGTGCTAGTTTGAGAAAAAACAAGGGAAAATAAAACTAAGGTATCTTATATATTATAAAAATACTTCCTTATAATATATAGGTAATAATTATAGTAGATTACTTATATAACTATGTAAAACTATAATATCTACAAATACATTAATGATAATAAACAAAAACAAAAGATACAGTTTAACTAACTAATAGTCAGGGTAGAAAAATCAATATGTAGCTGTCTGTTTCATAGAACTGCCAGAACTATAGTATAGAAAAATTTTCTTCTCTAATTGTTAAGGTCATTCAAGACATACATTTCTTGTCTATGTAGGGACTCATTTATTCAATGACTGTAAATGAATTAATGTCAAATGGTATCTCCCTATGTATTTTCTACTATTTTCCTTTTATTTGTTGTTAAATATTTGTATCATATGATAATATACTGTGTTCACCCTAAAGGAACATTTTAGACTAACTTCTTGGGGATGTGAGTCTTCCTGGTGTATAAAATTCTTTTATTCTGTAACTTCATCTCAGTTGACTAGGGAAGGGCAAGTCCAACATCAGAACCCAGAAGCCAAAACCCTGATGTAAGCTCTTGTCAAGTTCACGGCAGAGTCATCCCTTCTGTGATCTTTGAAAGCAATGTGTAGACTTTGAGAATCATATTTCTGTAGTGAATTCATTAGAAAGATGAGATGAGGGTGAAAAGAGGAGAAAAAAGGTAGAGGAGCTGCAGATAAGCTGCCAGCGACAAAGAGGAGGAGGGAGTAAAGCCGGGCCCACACTAGAGCCTCTGCCAGAACAGCCAGCTGTGTGTCCCTGCCTGTAAATCTAGCTCTCTAGAGCTGGAGGCTGGAAGACGTAGTAGGTTCAAAGGCCAGCCCTGGGTACATTCTCTGGTGAAATAGACTTGATAATAATGAAGGAGCAACCTGGCTGGCCAGATATTACGGTGGCAAAGAAGAGGAGCAAGGGGCAAGATTGCCACCATTCCTGAGAGCCTGTCTCGCCTGTCTGTCCCTGTGGTCAAAGGCTGCTGGAAGAATGTCTGCTGACACCCCAGAATGCATGTCAAGAGGGTGGACAGGCCACTTGCCAACAGGATGTGTAATGATACAGTTTTCCAGATGTGACCTACGACCATGTTTGTGTGTATAGGTTTTTTAAAAATTAAATATTTAGGTTCCTCTTTCACAAATACTGAAATACAGAGCTCTTAAGGCAGACCTTAAATTCTGTGTTGATAAGAAGTGAGTCAGATGAATCTTACCTGTGAGAAGGGTATCACTGTGTAGAGATGCACTGAACAGTTCTGGGAGCAATCTCAAGAGAGAAGTTGGGAAGTATTTGTGATTAAGTTGTTAACAGGGTTTCATTTTGAGTAAAATTTAAAATATACAGCATTTTAAGTCTTAAATATTGATATTTCCAAAATTCACAAATCTTATCTTTGATTTTATAATGAAGTCTAGTCTACCATAGATCTTATTGTGGATGTTTTCTGATTTAGGCAATGGTCTATTTTTCACTTCCCATATCTGAAGAGTACTGAGTTCAGAAATACAAGTGGTCAAGCGGTGTTTGATAAAGGTTGTGGTCTTATGACAATGCTGCTATCAAATGGTTGTTGAGATGAGCTCTGATGTTGGAAACTAGAGAAGGGACATTACTGTCATCACAGACAGTACTTACAATGACCTTGGGGTTGGTTTTGCAGTACTAACAATTCTTATTTTATAGAAAAAAGAAAGTGAATCTTCAGGAATTTAAATAGCGTAAATGTTTAAGACCATACCGCTTGTTAAACAACAGAGAAAGGATTCAATCCTGGCCCACCTGACTCCATAGAACACATTAACCATACTACTATTCAAAAACTAAAAATCCTGACAGAATAGAAGCTGTTCACTCTGGTCTCCTTCCGGGGCTTTAGAGCGATAGTGAATGCATCTTGCTATTTGTTCTGCACTGGAGAGGCACCAACAGGCTCTTTCCCTTCAATTCCTTCCAAGTAAAAGAGACCAAGCTGTAGGGTCCAGAGCCCTCATTATCGGCAGAATGCTTTGAGAGCATCCTTAGGGAGGCCAGACGACAAATGGCTCAAAAGCGGAAGACCTGGGTTTTGTGGGCCTCGCAAAGTAGGAAATTATATTTGCTGTCGGCCATAACTTGGTGCTTAGAACTAGGTTGTTAATTTCATCTGAGGGACCAGCTGTACCTTTCAAAGGCTAGGCTATTCCTGAACACTTGAGCTAGAACAGTCCGTTTTCTAATATAACTGAACTCTCTACTTAGGATGCCCTGTAAATTGACATGTGGCAATATTATAAGAAAAGAAATTAGCTACCGCTCTTCAATGCTCACCTCACCCACTCACTCTTCATGCTGGTGAGTCCAACTGCATGTTTAGATAGGGGAAGTAACACAGTAGAATTTCTGTTTACACTTCCAGTATTCCAAGTTCCATGATTAGATAGCCCAAATTACATTGGCACAGAGGTAAATTCATATATGTAAACTTATACACAAAAAAGTAGAAAATAAAGTTTAAAAGTCACTGCCCTATACAAAAAAAAAATGAATGTATTCATTGGTGAATATCTTGAAGGAGTTAGATGATGCTGCAAAATATCAATATTCTGTGGAATTATGAGTTACAATTATAGTATAAAGGTGCCTAACATAAGTCCTTATTTCTTTTCTACAAATAGAGAAGTTACACACGGGTTTATATTAACATTCAGGACCTTTCGCTGGGATAGCTCAATAAAGCGACTTCATTCTACCCCATTAAGCACTCTCTTCTCTATCTCATGGGGTATACCCCTTACTGCTGAACCACTGGCTAGTCACAGACTCTGGGAGAAGAGGAGCTATTGTCTTTAGGTATGTAACTACTGATGAGCCCACCACGCTGGAAAGGATAGCGCCAACCCCATGGTTATACAGTCCTGGTTAAAGCCAGTGGGTTACAAAACAACAACAAAAATCAATTAGTCAATCAATCAGCCAAGGACGTGAGGAAAAGATTGGAAGAGTAGAATGGGGTGACACAAAGGAAGAAGGAGATGGGTGAGGGAGGGTGTGAAAGTGACCAGTATTCATTATGAACATGTGGGGAAGTTGACAAAGAATAAATAAATCAATAAAAAATTGAGAGAGAGAGAGAGAGAGAGAGAGAGAGAGAGAGAGAGAGAGAGAGAGAGAGAGAGAGAGAGGTGTCAAGGAGAATGTGCCCTCTGGCCTCCAGTCTTGTTTCCTCTCTGACAGCAAAGCTTTCAAATTTAATTTCAGTTTTGTTTGGAAAAATCGGGTGTTGGAGGGAAGGTGGCAGAAGAATCCATGAATTTCGTGCTTCCTGAATTATAAAAATATCCCTCACGGGTGCTTGCTGCTTTCCTCTACTTACTGTCTGGCTTTATTTACAGAGAAAACCATTTCAAAGAACTAGTCCTAGCTTAACAGGGGTTTCTTAGCGAGTGCTCCGTGGGTAGGTTGGCATATGGAACAACAGAATATTATTAAGCATTTGTCTTGCACTGCAGATTTGCATAATAGTTTATAATTATTTCACAAATAATTTATAATTCCCAAAGGCTTTCTGAGCTAAATCGACACTATCTCCATTTTATAAACAGGAAAATATAGATAATTAACTACAGTTGTACAATTTCCTCCCAGCTCCCAAATGTAATTACCTTAGAGTTGCTGCTTTTCTAATGGAGAAATCACCTTATAGTCTACTTCAGAGTCATTTTAATGGGTATTTATATCTCTAGAATTAACATATAATATTTGAAATCTGCTTTTCAGACTAGATATTTTCAGTCTCAGCCTGATTTATTTGCTCTCATCAGAAACATTTGCACAAGAACTTATGTGAAGGGGGAAGTTTCTTTCCAATCCTGACATTTCGTTATGCATGCCTGCCTTTCCACTCTACAACTAGTAGTGATCTCCCTTGAAGCAGCAGGTTGAGGGGAAGAGCAGAAGTGAGCGACTTCCTCTAGAAGTCTACAAGTCCCCACATTGGCCAGAGTGGCATCGCCCATACTTCACCCCTCACATGTTGGTCTTTCCTGCTTCAGAAACCCTACAGCAAAGTGCCTTTTCTTCCTTTTCAAGGCCATACTTGATTATACAGGAGCAGAATTTCTCATTAACTCACTTCATTCTCTCCTTCATCAAAATCATCAGATGATTTCTTACCACCCCCAAATTCTAGTCCAAACAAGTGCATATGAGGCAAAATTGCTCAGAATCAAGCATTCAACTTTCAAATACTTTAGTAAGAAAATAGAACCATTAAGCCTATTTCAGAAAATGAAAATGTTCATTTAATCCTCACTATAATTGTTTGTTTCATTTATATTGTATATTTATTAATATTTTATATAAATAATGCACTAGTCAGTAAAAATATCATAGTATGTACTGAATTATTTAAAACAAACATACATATAATGCATAAACAAATTATATGCAAATATATTGAAATATTCTGTGTAATGTGTGATTTATATAAATGTTTTGTATTAATATGTAATATAGAAAATATATACTTATAATCATAAACATGTATTATATAATCTATGAAACATGCACAAATATAAGTATATTGTTATATAATATTTCAACATAAAAATACTTTTCCTAAAAGCTGTACAATTCATATAAATATATCAGTTTTTATGTGTATTTGTGGTACTGGAGGAGCTTAGGGCTTAGTGTGTAGTACATAAGCAGTCTCCCTCAGCTGTATTTCTAGAACTTTTTTTTCATATTTAAAAAATTTGATACAGGGTTTCACCAAATTGCCCAGACTTGCCTGACTCCTCTGGCCTCAGTCTTCCTGGGATTTCAGGAGCAAAGCCAGGCCTCCCAAATAGCAGGCAGGTATCCATCACAGAACTGCATCCCCAGCACCCATTTAAATTTCTTAAAATCATATGTCTTGACAGCAACACTTACTCTGTTTCAACCAATATGCTAAAATTATATTCACTGCTTCCAAAAATATGCCAGTCTCTCCAAAAGAATCCAACCAGCAAAGAAGACAAGCTTCTCACTGAAGCTTGCTTCAGAAAGGAAAATGGCCCCATGACAACTATAAACTACAAGGGAAAAAAACTAAATAAAATACTCTTTGGGAGAAATGCTGAAATTCCAGCTGTGCAGCCTATAATAAATAATTTTTAGTTAAGTTTGTTTTCTTCATATATCATCACCTTGGAAAAGATTGAGGGAGAAGAAAAAGCAACACATAGACAAATGTTTGGTTTGGAGTTATTATCCTATATTCAGATTGCTAAAGATAAAATGCATTTTTTTTAATTTGATGGAGTTTGAGTTGCAAGAAACAGAAAAGGGGACGATTCCAGAACTTTAGGATGATAGCATGACATACTTGAGCATGGCAGCTTTCCACTGTATGTTGTTTTTTACTCGAAACACTCTAGCAATTCAAGATCTGGGCCTCATTTGGCCATCTCGCTCATTCTTGCCAACTGTGCGGTATTTTGGGGATGTGGACAGAGATCTACAGGAACTTGGCTGAAACCTACAGATGTATTTTTACCTCCAGTGGCAAACAACCAGGGCTTTAACTTGCTCTGCCATTTAGCACTTACCATTGGAACCACAGCAGGTCCTTCCTTTGTAAATTGAAATTAGAATACAGTGGTCTGTCTCCTAGGCTTTGATTTCTTCTCTCCAAGATTCATACAGGAGGACATCATGGAATCTAAAGTAGACTAGAGCCTCAGAGCTACAACTCTTTTTAAAAGAGGAAATCTTAGTCTAGTGGGAAGAACAGAATGGGAACCATTAGTCAAGAAGTTCCAGAAAACCATGAAATCATCCTGGTCTTGGTCTGATCATCTGAACACTGATACAATTGACAGGAGAAGTTCAGGTTTGTTTCTACCCCAGATCCAACTGTATAATGCCATGATTCCATCAAAGCAGGTAGAGGTAATTTTGCTTCAATTCTTCACATAAAAATATGAGATTTATCTTTCTTTTTCCCTTAGTAAAGGTGTAAATACTCAGGCCACCTTAGAAACAGGTGGGACAGTCTCTGACTCTCCTGTCATCATGGAAGTCTTGTCTGCTATCAGTGGATCTGAGGTTGTATAGAAGACAGTGTATCCCATAGACAAATCCAATACTGCTGAAATCTGCTTTCATTTTTCTCTCTCATCAAAAAATTGAAGGATTAGGGGATGAAGAGATGGCTCAGTGACCATGAGTATATGTTGCTTTTGCAGAAGACCCAGACGGTTCCCAGCACCCACATGACAGCTCACAAAAGTCTGTAACTTCAGTTCCAGGAGATCTGACACCCTCTTCTGGCTTCCTTGGGCACCAGAAAGTCACATAGAGCACGTTCATCTATGCAGCCATACATACATACACACAAAATAATAAATAAATCTAAAAATAATTGGAGGATGAATGGGTAACAATGATTGAGTCTTGGTTTTGTTTGTATGTCTCATGTTGTAGCTTCAACTTACCTCAAGTGCTCAATTCTCCTGTCTTACCTTCTTATGTGCAAGAATCATACGTATGCACCACCGTACTTGGCTCTAAGTTAATTCTTTATATATTCGTAAAGGGTAGGCATGGTACAAAAAAAAATTGGCACATATTGGCAGCCTTCCTCTGACATTTGTCTGGATTTCTATTATTGAAATTTCAAATTCATGCAGAGAAGGAAATGAGGGCAGACTAAAGAAAGGGCACAAGCTATTTTCTTTAACACATTTTGACAGCCAAATAATAATAGGTCCATTATCAGACATAATAATATTGCAACTACCAATGCTTGAAATAAATTGCTTATTTTACTAAAAGTAGCTTATAATAAAATAAATGAAATTCAGAACCCAAACTAGCCATGCCTAATTCTGTTGGTTATTTACTTTTGAGGAGTATTCCAACTTTTCCTAACTCCTTAGTTACTTTGGATAACCAGCCCAGGACTTACTGTTCCACACTTCCATCTCCAGTATGTGGCATACAGCTCACACTTTCTGGAATACTTTTGACCCAATAAAGCCTAGTTAAGAAACCCCTGCAAATTAAGCAATTGTCACTGGTTCTCTCCCTTTCTGAAACCCCACTCTGCATATTTCTAGCATGCTTTCATACATCTTAAATTTGATATGTTTTTATTAAGTCCACTCTCATTCCCTCCCCTCCAATTCCTACTGACCTCCACCGTCACATCTGCTTCCAAATTAGTATGCCCTGTCTTAAAAACAAACAAACAAAAACCTCACTGAGTCTGTTCATTGCTCCCTGTGTGAATGGTCCCCTATGGAACCATCTACTGAAGCATGTAGAGCCTCTCAGGGCCCACATCCCTGAAGAAAATGGACTCTGCCTTCCCCAGCAGTCATCAGTTGCCAGTAGCTTCCCTGCCCAGGGATAAGATTTCATGAGAGACTTCTACATCCACACTAGGATTTTGGACAGCTTGATCTTCTGGAAGTCTTGTGCATTCAATTCCAACCACTGTGAGTTCATGTGTGCAACTGTGCTATCATGCCTGCAAATATTGTGCTCACTTTTCCTTCTGACTAGTACAATCTTTCCATATCTTCTGCTATGAAAATCCAAGTCTTGTGGGCAAGACGTATAACATAAATGTTCCATTTAGAGCTAAGCAGACTAGTTTCTTGTTCTCTATATGTTGGATATTTTTGTGTTTCCATATTAATCACCATCTACTGTAAAAAGAAGCTTCTCTGATAGGGTTGAGGAAAGCACTAATCTATGATTATAAACATAAGAACTTAGAGGAAAGTTCCTTATGTCCATTTAGTACAGTAATAGTAGTTGGTTTTCCCCTAGGGCCTATGACTCAGAAGCCAAGGGCTTGTTTCCTATTTAACAGTGCCAGGCATGGGTTCAGTCTTGAAGAGTGGGCCCTAAGTCCAAGCAAAAAGTGTTTGGTTGCTCCAATACCGTTTGTGCCACTAGCTCACCAGTGAATATGTATTACCAGGTAACTTTTTATTGCAGTTCACAAGGTTCAAAGCTGGATAATTGTTGATTAGTGGTATTCTTCATATATCATTTGTTATTTAATTTTTGTTGTCTACTTGGTTCTTTTGACAGTGGCAGGCTAATTATCTGCCCAAATATAGAGTCTCTGAGAGCAAGGGACCCTTAGTACTTAGATGAAGTGGCACTAAGCCTCCCACAGGAACATTTCTCTCTTGGCATATGGGATGAAAGGGTTTTGTGTCCACTTTGTATGATTTTGGGGAGAGTTAAAATGAACATAATACTTCCATTCCATCATATTATTCTCTCTAGAAAGTGAGCTAAATGCTTTGAAGAGAAAGAAATACCATCATACCCACAGTAGTGATATGCACTTTGTTGCTTAACTCTGTTCTTAATAAAAACATAATTGAAAATTAAAAGACCCTTTCATTCTTTCTGTCTTTGAAAAACACAAGCACCAATGGAAGAGGAAATACACCATACATACTCACCTATTCCAGTCAATGATTTAAATGTAAGCACTCACCAGACCAAGAACCAAAAAATGAAGGAAAGTGCTGATTAGTGAACCTTGTATATACTGTTCAGAGATCAAAGGGGCCAATGAACAAGGATCAAAGTGTGTGGGGTGGGTCAGAATGTCACACTCTTGCAACGTGAAGTTTCTCACGATGTGGAATGGCTTCATCAGAGCTACTCTGTTCAGCTGCTGCAAAGAAGAGAAAAAAAGTCAATGAAACAGTGAATTGGGAATCTGGGCTCCTTCCATCCAAGATAGCCATTTATTTCAGCACCTTTACCAGTGTTCAGAGAAGATGGAGTTTTGGAGAAGATCAATCTTTGTCATAGGTATGTCCCTTTAGTAGTGGTCACAGAAGCACTTTGTCATAGAAGCTGTACAGCCACTCCAGGATAACTTTTTTGCAAACTTAAAGATTTGCAAACTTTCTTTGGTGTTGTGGGCCTTGCTCATTCACAAGAAAGAATGTCTCTGCTACTTCATTGGACATTAGAAATTTATACTTTAAAAATTCCTTAAGGCAATAACTACATGTTTCAGAGACCTGCAGAGATTGAAGTAGCAATTTTGATGGCTGGATGATGCACTGCAATTTTTAACATGCTTTCACACATTCATTTTCTCATCAAAACCTTACTTAGCTTAGTTGAAAAAGTTTCCAAGGCACAGGGTTGACAACAGATTAAGGACTAGTAGCCTGGTCAGTTTAGTATAATGAAACCATGAAACCTCTTTTCCTGGATTTTTATCTTATCCGTGTGTGTGTGTGTGTGTGTGTGTGTGTGTGTGTGTGTGTGTGCATGCGTGCGCTTGTGTGCATATGCATGCTGGTGTGCATAAGTATGAACAGCTGCCAGCAGAAGATATAAGAGTGTGTCAGCTTCCCTGACAATGGAATTGCTTGTCATGTTTTGGTTCTCTGCAAGAGTAACAATTGTTCCTAATGACTTAGGCATCTCTCAAGATCTAGATGTAGTGGGTAGCCATTCCAGCTTGGATCTGGAAGTTCCAACCCCCATTGAGACTCTGGCAACTGTCATGCCTACAAGGTGGGGCCAGGGGAGGCACCTGGAGGCCCGAGAGCTGGATGGGCGAGCGCTCTTTCTGTACATCTCTACAAGTTGTAAGAAAATTTTAACAATCAAAGGGTGGGGTAGGGTTCTGTTTTTGTCTTTCCAGGATAATGGAAATACCCTTCTTCCACAAATCATAAGGCCTTGGATATCTGCATGTTTACAGCAGAAAGAAAGAATCTATTGGTACCAATCTATACACGGTAAAATCTCACTGTCTAACATCTATCTCTCTATCTATCTAGAAAAGTTGTGGTTCCAATTTAATTATAAGCCAAGCTGGCTTTGGAGATGGAATTGGCTCACTCCTTCTCTAAACCCAAACATATTGCTAAAAGAAAAGTTTGAGAGATTCTTCAGTCTTGTATCAGAAGAGCCCTCTGGTGTGAGACAGAAGGAAACCAATAAAAAGGGACCATTGTCTTCTAAATTCTAATTCTCTCCATGCTTACTCTTGATTTCTCAGAATTCTTTCTTACATGCTATGTCTTCTTTAAATCCAAACCTCCCATTTTTGATAACAAATAAGTTTTTCCAATAGCAATCTCAGAAGTCTCCAGAAGGAAGATGGGACCCCAACAACAACAACTCTACCCAATCCAGAATGATGCCATGATAATCATCATCATACTACACTTCTTGCCAGAATTTCAGACAATCTTACCCATTACTCTAAAACTTGCTGCAGAACCTACAGTTAGTCTAACTGAGATTTAACTATCTGAGCTTTCTCACAGTACCCAACAGAGATAACATCACCCCCCTAAACGGCAGAAAGCAATTCTAAGAAAACGATGCCCCTTCTCCCTTAGGTTTCATAATTCTCAGGGTTATAGATGATGGTTATAGGGTTGGGGGTGGAAGAAAATATTAGACTCAGTATTCTAAAAAAAAAGGGAAAAGAAGAAATGGAACGGATAGGTATAAGATATGATGGTAGATCATTGTATATACTAGTAAACAAATTTAGTAAAATAGCAACCTTAGATAATTTCCACTGTAATTTGTATTGTTATGGATTCTTATATGTTGATACAAATGTAAACTATTTTTATACTCCTATTTAAGATAATTTTTATATTGATACAAATACAGAACTATATTTGTTATAATGTACATATATTTCTACTCTTATTTAAAATATTTTTATATTGATACAAACGTAAATTTATATCTGTCATACTTTATGTATGTTCTACTTCTGTTTAGGATATTCAGTATATTGATATATATTTAAGATTATTGTCATATTGCATATCGCACTATATATTCCTACCTCTGTTATAAATATCTTGTATATTGTCACAGTTTTGAAGTCATCGTTCTTCACCATACATTTGCTTATAGACTGTTTACCTTGTTTATGTGAAGCCTTAGTCTTTAGGTTATTTCGGTAGATAAGACTTATAGATTTATAGTCACCTATGACTTATAGTCATCTCTATAGTTACGTTAGTTAGGTTATCCAGATTTACAGATACATAGGTCAGATGGACAGGTAATCTTCAAACACTTCATAGACCTAGAGAATATGGCATTTAAATAACTTAGAATTCTGTTGACGTGAGACACAATTGCTCCTGGCTGCCACCAATTTGATCCCGAGAGAATGTTGGGCTTCTAAGACATTTCCATTTGGAAGTTTGTCTTTTTGGCACAAAATGGCCTACTGGGCAAAAAACTGCCCTTGCCCTGATGGCTGACAGTACAAATGCAATGCTGTCCTTTCTGGACAAGCAGGACACAAGGAAAGTGACCACTGTACTCGGCCAAGACAGGGTAAGATGGTCTTTCAGAATTCCTGCTTCTGAAAATGGTCTGTCAGATACTCTAGCCTGTAGCCAATTTGAATGCACCAACAATGCTGAGAAACATTAGGTGACTGTCCAGGCTGCCAGCTGTCTTGGTCTACTCTTGCAAGATTCCCGAAAGTTACTTGCATCCATCTACCATTTCTCAGGTACCATTATGTTCCTTCTCAGGTCTTTGATGGGATTGAAGACTAGCAGTTATAGTTACAACTTAGTATATATAATATCTTAGATAGAACATATTAAGTATTAGATTCAGGTTCTTTAGGATAGGACACCTTTTGGAATGATCTTTATAACATGCCATTTACCTATGCTCTATACTTCTCTGGATTTTAGTATGTGTTTCTTGTTTGATATTGTTTGCATTGGTTGTAGTTCCATCTTATCTAGGTCATTATCCCTCATTATTCCTGGACAATATTTGATAACCATTCCTTTGTATATAGTCTTGTACTAGTTTAGAACCTTCTTATTTAGACAAAAAGGGGGAGATGTAGTAGGTAGCCATTCCAGCTTGGATCTAGAAGTTCCAACCCCCATTGAGGCTTCAGCAACTGTCACGCCTACGAGGTGGGGCCAGGGGAGGCACCTGGAGACCTGAGAGCTGGATGGGCAAATGCTCTCTCTGTGCTGGGACCCTGAACGGTGGAGGTGGACCGAACAGAGCTTCAGAGAACACTGCTGGATTGTGATACACCTTCCCCAGACCCTGTGACCTACCTTTCCCTTTTTGTAAGTTGCCCACCAAATAAATCTTCCTTTTAACTAAGTGGAGTGGCCTTAATAATTTCACCAATACCTAGGTAATAAAATTTCTACACACAGTAAATCATAAAATTTGAGACTTCAGGAAAAACATTGCTTGGTGATATTGGTGGGCATAACCATTAAAGAATGTGGGCAGGAACAACATCTTCATGAAGGAAGTAGAATGCTTGGACAAAGTACATAAACCTAATAAGATCATGGTTGGGTACGTTGAAAAACATTTGTGTGCATGACTTTAAATTTTGGGCTCTGTGCTTACCAATCATCACCTTTTGTTAACACATTCTTTTCTCTAGAGAGTGAAGAGTTTAGTAGATTGCTATTGTTACTTATAATCTCATTTCAGACATGGTTTCCTGGAAAGAACTCCAATCAGTAATTCTGTCTAGAGATTACCAGTTAGAGTGGTTTCTTCCTATAAATGCATATTCATCCGTGTTCTTTCTCATGATTTAATTTTACTATCACGTTTAGAAGGAGCCTAGCCATCATTCGCCAGTGTCTGTGACTTTGAATATTCTGTTTTTAAACTCTGTCTTGTTCTGTCTTTTTCTTCATGAATCTATGTTAAGATTCTATTCTCCTTAGGTGCCACTAATTTCTTCTTTTGCAAACAGGTTTGCATTGTAATGAGTCTAAACTTGAGTTACTCTTCACTTTGGAAACTCACAGCGTAAAGTTTTCTTTTAATTTCTGCAATCAGATATCTATATACTTTTCTCTTACTCTTCTAATCTCCTATATGACCACAATCAATCTTTCTCACCCAGCTTTAAAATAAGCTTGCTCAAAATCAGGGAGGGAGAGATGACACAGTGGGTAAGACTGATTGTGTGTTCAGTTCCCAGTACTCACATGATAACTCACAATCCATAACTCCAGTTCCAAGGGATCTGATGCCCTCTTCTGATCTCTAAAGGCACAGGCTTGCATGTCATACACAGACATACATGCTGTGGATATTGCTCTGTATAAATAAAATGCTGATTGGCCAGTAGCCAGACAGGAAGTATAGGTGGGACAAGCAGAGAAGAGAATTCTGGGAAGTGGAGGCTGAGGCAGGGAGACACTGTCAGCCACCGTGAGGAGAAGCAACATGTTAAGATACCAGTAAGCCAGTAAGCCACAAGCCATGTGACAACTTATAGATTAATAGAAATGGGTTAAATTAAGATATAAGCACAGTTAGCAAGAAGCCTGCTATGACCATACAGTTTGTAAGCATCTGTGTGTTTATTTTATAAGTGGGCTGTCAGACTGCCAGGGCTTGGCAGGACCTAGAGAGAAAACTCTACCTATACATTCATGCAAGCAAAACACTCATACACATCTGACAGAGGACTGATATCCAGAATATATAAGGAACTCAAGAAATTAGACATCAAAATGCCCAACAGTCCAATTAAGAAATGGGCTATACAACTAAACAGAGAATTCTCAACAGAGGAAATGCAAATGGCTGAAAGACATTTAAGGAATTGCTCAACATCCCTAATTATCAAGGAAATGCAAATCAAAACAACTCTGAGATACTACCTTATGCCTGTCAGAATGGCTAAGATCAAAAACACTGAAGATACCTTATGCTGGAGAGGATGTAGAGCTAGGGGAACTCTCCTCCACTGCTGGTGGGAATGCAAGCTTGTACAACCACTTTGGAAATCAATATGGCGCTTTCTTAGAAAATTGGGAATCAATCTCCCCCAAGATCCAGCTATACCACTCTTGGGCATATACCCAAGGAATGCTCAATTATACCACAAGAGCACTTGCTCAGCTATGTTCATATCAGCATTGTTTGTAATAGCCAAAACCTGGAAACAACCTAGATGCCCTTCAACTGAAGAATGGAAAAATAAATTGTGGCACATATACACAATGGAATACTACTCAGCAAAGAAAAACAATGACATCATGAGTTTTGCAGGCAAATGGATGGATCTAGAAAAAATCATCCTGAGTGAGGTAACCCAGACTCAGAAAGACAGACATGGTATGTACTCACTCATAGGAGGATACTAGATGTGGAACAAGGATGATTGGACTGCTACTCACATCAGCAGGGAGGCTACCTGGAAAACAGGACTCCAAGAAAGATACGGGGATCACCCAATGACGAAGAAATGGATGAGATCTACATGAACAGCCTGGACATGAGTGGGGGTAATGAAGGGAGATGGTCGAGGGAAAGAGGGCTTGGGGGAGCGGGAGATCCCAGCTGGATCAAAAACAGAGAGGGAGAACAAGGAATAGGAGACCATGGTAAATGAAGACCACATGAGAATATGAAGAAGCAAAGTTCTAGAGAGTCCCACAGAAATCCACAAAGATACCCCCACAATAAATTGCTGGCAATGGTCGAGAGACAGCCCGAACTGACCTACTCTGGTGATGGGATGGCCAAACACCCTAACTGTTGTGCTAGAAACCCCATCCAATGACTGAGGGATCTGGATGCAGAGATCCATGGCTAGGCCCTGGGGGGAGCGCTGGGACTCTAATTAGTGAAAAAGAGGAGGGTTTATATGAGCGATAATTGTTGAGACCAAGGTTGGATAAAGCACAGGGACAAATAGCCAAATGAATGGAAACACATGAACTATGAACCAATGGCTGAGGGGCCCCCAACTGGATCAGACCCTCTGAATGAGTGAGACAGTTGATTAGCTTGATCTGCTTGGGAGGCATTCAGACAGTGGGACCGGGTCCTGTCCTCAGTGCATGAGTTGGCTGTTTGAAACCTGGGGCTTATGCAGGGATGCTTGGCTCAGTCTGGGAGGAGGGGACTGGCCCTGCCTGGACTGAGTCTACCAGGTTGATCTCAGTCCTCAGGGGAGGCTTGCCCTGGAGGAAGTGGGAATGGGGGGTGGGCTTGGAGGAGAGGAGGGGGCAGGAGGGGGGAGAACAAGGGAATCCGTGGCTGATATGTAGAACTGAATTGTATTGTAAAATAAAATTAATTAATTAATTAATTAATTAATTAGTTGATTAAAAAAAGAACATCTCGGGTCCTGAATGGTGTCCAGTTGCCATATCTCAATGTTCAAGGACAAGAACAACCACTGTGACATTGACAATGCAGCCAGCTACCCCACTGTGTGAGGCAGTGAATGATGGGTGCTTATCTGGAGAAATTCTATCTTAAAGTATCTTAAAAGTGACTAAACCCTTATTAAAAAGACCAAGTACTTGAATCATTGAGGATTCTAGTTATGACTTGAATTTTGTGACATTTTACAAGAGTAAATATTACTACTTTGATTCTTGTTATAAACAGCTTTATAACATTGTTGAGCCATTGTTTAGTTCTAACACTTAAATTTTCATTATATAAAAGGAAATATATAATTTCCTTTACATTAAAAAATCTATTCTTTCTCTGTCTATCTCTCTGTCTTTCTCTCTCTCTGTGTCTATCTGTCTGTCTGTCTCTCTCTCTCTTTCTCACTGTGTGTGTGTGTGTGTGTGTGTGTGTGTGTGTAGGTAGGTAGGTAGGTAGGTAGGTATACATATGCTATGGTAGATACATAGAGATAAGAGAGTCTTGGGTGTTGGTCTTTGCTATCCATCTTCTTTGGGACAGGAACTCTTTGCTGCTGCATACAGCAGATAGTTGACCCATGATCTTCCATGGATGACCCTGTCTCTGATTCCTACACTCCATGCTGTAGGAGTGCTGTATTACAGATGCACATTACTCTACCGGGTGGCTTTAAGTGGATACTCAGGGATCCTAACTCAGATTCTCATACTTGTACAGCAAGTATGATATCCACTAAGCCATCTCCTCAGCCCTCTAAAGTGAATTTTAGTTCAGTATCTAGGGTAGAAAAATCAAACTCTCTTTTGTCACATCATAATGATTCCTTATTACTTTCTGACTCTCACTTGGGAAGGGCCTGAAAACAGAAAAATCTGAGTGATGTACTAGTTTTAGTTAGTATCCTCAGTTGGAATCTCTGATTTAGTGTGAGATGTTCTACAAGTTTAGGCTGTACTCTTAGTACAATATGCAGATGTGCCCATGTCTTTCCTGTGCACATAAAGTACATATAGTTCCCAGTGTTCCTTTTCATCAGCAATTTTCTTCATGCTTCTTCTTCCCTGCTCATGAACCTTGGGGCAGGGTATATTAACATTTTAGGGATCTGAGAGCCCAGAGTTTTCTGAAGGCAACATGCTGGTATATATTGGTGGTGATGGCTCAACCTGTTTTGCAGTACACAGGTAGAAATCAAGCTTCCTACAATGGTTTCTAAGAATGGAGAAAGCAAGGGCGATATGGCAGATGAGATATGACATTTCATGTTCCGGCATAAGGTGACGAACATAAGGACAGCATATGGATCTTTCCCCCCTTTGTTCCTTGCCATGGAAGAATGGATGCCAGCTGCCTCAGCTGGAAACTGTTAGTCCAGGAAGTTCGACTGTCCCTAGAAATTCCCCATGGACCCTCATGACTTGTCTGTGACTAGCTATGTTTTTTTTTTCTGTCCTTAGTTTAATTCTTAATTTACAATTACCTTATACTTTAAAATGCACTTCATTTTCCATTGAATTATGCTGTATATTTTAATGTCAAATATTTAATGGTCCCATTTTATCTTTAATATTTAGTTTCATTTCACTTTTGTCAAATTTTTTGCACTTAAAATTTTTCTCATAATATTTTGAATTTTTATTCATCTAAGCCTGCTTTTCTCTGTGTTTCTACATTTTTTGAAATCTTGATTGTTGTTTTTCTTTATTTGCTTATTTAGCAAATATTTATTAATTTCCTACTATGTGTTAGAAAACATTATTTTATGAATTTTAGGACTAAAATAAGTCTTAGATACAATCTAATCCCTTCTGTTCCTATTCTATAGTACCTACATCTTATATAAATTTTAATGTTTCATTCTAAAGAGTTGTTAATCAGCACTACCCTGTGTTATGAATAATAAATTCACTTTAGTTTTCCATGAACTGTCCACTGATACATGAGGTTCTGAGAATGCACATATCTGCATAATTTTACAATTCCCTTTTGAATTTGTTATTTATTTTATGCATTACAGAAACTTCAGCTATTCCTTTGATTTTCTTCCTGGCTTCTACGGGAGGTACTGTTTTCCAGATGAATCAAGAGTGGACAATGCCAGTGAGCTAGCATATCATGGACATGTGCCTCAGAAACACAGCATAGCCAGCATTCATTCATCGTCAGTGACAATCACCCCCAGCATGTCAGTCTTTCTAGATGAATACCAGGCTTTTTAGAATGTAGGACTGTGTTATCATTCATTCATTCATTAATTCATTCATTCATTCATTCAACAAATGTTCCATAAGCCTTTATTTTTGTAGTTTCTATAAGAGTGATATCAGATTTCTTCCTTGTAGATATTCTTTGTGTGTTGATAAGTCTCAGATGAAGCTGCTTTCTTCTGTGCCTTTACTGTGTACAGAATTGCTACAGAATTTGATTTCTCTCTCTCATCTTATTCTACACCACATTCTTTCAGGAAGTCCTCCTGTCATAGTTCGGCATTTCATCTAAGCAATCAGACACATGATTTCCAGATTTCCTCTTGGAATTATCATCTCCATTCTGCTTAGGAATTTATCCTCTCTTGAAGACCAAAGTGTTGGGCCTGCCTCATCAGGCAATGTGGCCACAGAGCTGAAAACTGCTTCAGAAAGAAGCCAAATGTGACACTTTCTCTTAACGGGCCCCTTCTTGGTTTCTATATTTTTTTTCTGTGTTAGTGTGGAATCTCAAATAGAATTAGCAAGCTTTGTAACTGCCCTTGATGATTCTCCATGGATGACCCTCTAAGTGAACAGTTCTCACCTGTTTGCCTGAGGCTTTGATCATCTGGGGCTATAAGGCTTTGCTCTATGTATAAAACACTCCTCCCACTCCCCTGAACTGTTACTCTCCACAAGACAATGCACAGTTGGTTGGCAACTGCCAGCAAATGACACCAATTGCCGCCAAACTTCTAGCTCCTCAGAAAGGCCACCAGATTGAAAGAAAATTACTCACCTCTCCAACACTGTAGCTTCTGTTGCAAGAATCATCCACATCAGTTCATCACGAGGTTCTTATGTTTAAAATGTAAGCTCAGCATGAAGGGAGATTACTTCAATACTCAGATCGTTGTGATCAAGTATTCTCAGCATTCTACACAGAGAGTTTCAAGAAAACAAGAAGAATAAGAAGTGTCCTTGTGCATTACTACTTTGTCATCAATGATTTCAAATTTTGTTTGGGAAATACTTCTCTAAAAACTGTTCACTTTTCAGATTTACTTTGCAGCCAGTAAGAGCTGACTTGATGGTTTGTTTGAATAATCACTTGGCATGTAATATTTTTGAAAGATTTTGACTATGTTACAAAAGTAAAGTGTACTGAATTCAAACACATTTTGGGGAATTCAAATGCAACAGGATCACCAACAGACACTGATCATTAATAAAAGGGGGCAGGTATTTCAATCCATAAGTATTTTGAGAGTCAATAATAGGATTTTAATTATTCAGTAAAAGGATTTTAATTATGATTCTAATCATCCCTTTTTATTGCTTTATTTGTATTGATGTGAATGTCAATATTAAAGAGACAATGCATTTAAATTTTCATGTCAAATTGTCATTAGGTTGTCTCAAAGCTCAAAAAAAGCAATCTTACTATTGTATTTTGATAATCATTTCGGAAAAGTATTTCTCTTACTTTTGAAGAGAAGCTTTAATATTTTTTTTACAAGACTGACATGAGAGAATTGTAACGATGGATCACACATCTAAACTAGTCCTATTTTGATGCTTAGTGACAAAGATCTTGTGATTATATTTAGAAATATAGTTGTCCGTAGATGGAGAGGTGACTCAGCAGCTAAGAAGGTATTCTGCTCTTTCAGAGAACCCAAGTTGATTTCCAACATCTATATTGAGCTTCTTACAATCACCTGTAACTCCAGCTCCAGGGAATCCAACAACCTCTTCTGTACTCTTTGGGCATCTACATTCACAGGTGCATATATACTAGCATACACATTCATATAATAAAAATAAATCTTAAAATAACAGTTGCCCTTTAAGCAGTATGGGGGCAAGCGGTTCTGACACCCTAGTAGTAAAAAGTGTGTGAGCATCTTTTGATGACCCCCCAAATTTAACTACTGGTAACCTGTTTGTGACTGAAATCCTGACTGGTAAACACATATGCTTTATATTACATGTATTACACACAGGGAGAAAAATAAGAGATAATTTCAAGAATTCATTTTCTTTCAATAATTCATTTTTTAAGGTTGAAATAGAGCCCCATATAGCCCAGACTGGCCTCAAACTCATTATGCAGACAAGGATACCCAGGAACATCTGATCGTCCTGCCTTTGCCCCTCAAGTACTAGGATTACTGGCTATACCACATCTTCATATGCAAGTTTATGGGGGTCAGTAGAGCATGTGAGACAAGAACTATACCAACTGAGCTATATCCTCAGCCTCAGAGATATGAATTTTTTACTGAGATAAGAAATTTTCTTGTGAGAGTAATTGCTTGGGACATGATTAGCATCAAAGAGTGTTTTAGATCCTCATAACCCTGGAGTCACAACTCAGCCACAGTTAGTGCCTCCAAATTATCACACTACAATATGACTGTAGTTACATTGATAGTTATGATCAATGTTCATGCCTGTGTTCATTTCTCTCTACCACATATGGTACCATGTATTGTCTGTATTGTATAAAATTTAACTTTTTATAATAAATATGGTTATATTTTTATAGTAATGTGACAAAATAGATGACAATTTTTACATGTATTTTATGTATTTAAGAAGTAACAACAAAAACCAATGTTTTCTTTAATTTTTAAACTATTTCTAGTCTATACAGTTCATTATAAATTTTTCCAAATCTACACAGAGCTTCAAAAGCCAAACTCCTGTATAAGTGGACGCACACACAGAGTTCATATCTGTATTGTTTGATGGTCAACTATACATGGGATTTTGCCTTTGGGATACGTGTAGTTTAACTTGACATTTTAGCCTCAGAACTAAGTTTTATAGATGTTTAGCTGACAATTTCCACATGTCCCTGCTCAGAAATTAGTATCTATTATATTTTTGTGAACATATTGTCTTCTTTTACATAATTTTATATTACATGTACATCTATTCCAATAAATACTGTTTTACTTTAAACCTATTAGTAAACTTTTATCTCCAATCCTCAATACAAAATTACTTAAATGTTCATCTATTAACTATGACTTGAAAGTTTTATAACAAAACTCAAAACAAATATAATCACAGAGTGTGGAACATTTGACAGCAGAATTCAGGAGCTGGACTCTAGTCCTGGCTTCCCTGACCTAATTACCGGGAAGCAATTTAATTGTTCAATTAACTGTCAATTTCTCCAATCCTGTTTTTAAAAAGATGCATCAGATTAAAATTTTCTTATACACTATGAGATGTGATAGTTTTCCACTGCTGTGAAAAATAACTGAGAAAATTGACATATAAAATGCAGGCTTGTCCATGGCCTCTTCACGTATGTGCCTCATCACAGCAGGGGTGAGTGGTGGAGCAGTTGCTTATATAATGGCAACCAAAAATTAAAGAGAAAGAACAGAGAGAGCCTGGTGCTCCAATGTCACCTTCAAGGGCACATACTTAATGACCTAGCTTCCTTCAAGGACATACCTCCAATGACAAACCTCTTAATATTTCAACTTTCTTCCAAGGCTTCGATACAGGGGTATTTGGAGGACATTGAAGGTTCAAATTATAGCAGTAAGGAATACATTTCTTTTTCTTCCATTTCCTCCTAGGAGCCACAATTGTTTTGGTTTTATTCATTTTTTATTTTCAATTTTTAAAAAATTTTAAATAGATTTTGATCATTTCCCCCTTCACCAACTCCTCTCACATCCTTACAACCTCCCTACCCACTCAACATCTTGTTCTTTCCTTCTCAAGAAAACAAAACAAATAAAAAACCAAAACAAAGAAGAAAAACACAACAAAACACGGAGTTTGTTTTGTACTGACCAACTACCCCTGAGCATTGAGGCCTGCCCTGGATTATGGTTGATATATCTGGTGTCACTCCATTAAAGAAAATTAATTTTCCATCTCCCAGTTGCAAATAGCTCCTAATGATATATTGCTGTATCCATAGATCCATATATTGCTCAGCCCTCATCAGAGACTCTCTCCATGCAGTAGATGGGAATTAACATAAACCCAGAACTGGGTAATTGGAGAGATCGAGAGATCTTGGAACACTCAGACCTAAATGGGATGTCCTCATTAAACCGATCCCACTTAGGTTCAGGGACCTGTGCAGAAGAGGAGGCAGAAAGGCTTTAAACACCAGAGATGGTCTATGCCTTCACGGAAACAGCAGCTTTCATCACAGTAGGACAGATGCACACAGGAACTCACAGGACCGTTGGCAGCACACATGAGACCTGCACAAATTCAAGCCAGATAAAATCCCAGCATAAAGAAGAGGAAGTGGGCACAAAGTTCCACTCCTACCCCCTCAAAAGAGACCTTTTTTTTATTTCAATAAGTAAAATTTAATTTGTTCCACTACCTTCCCTCTAAGTAAGCAAAATTTAGATTTTTAGCAAAATAAAAGACCAATATTCTATGACTAATAATACCAACCTTTTGGTTCTTCCAGTTTACACAAAATCTTGGCGTTCTTAGATAACGGAGGGCATTCAAGGAAGTATTTCAGTGTTTGTCCACAGGAATCATTAAGAAAATGTTCATTTTCCAGGACTGTAGTTCTTTTACAGTATCTTAAGTTGGCTAGTGCCTTCTCAGACATTTCTGTGGCTAGAAGTAAGGCACACAAGTTTGTTCTTGCTAGAAGTCCTGCAAGTGAAAGTCAGTCAATAATGCATGACACTGTCATACGCCCCGAGGCTGGATCATCTTTCCAGGTAAGATGGTGGCCAGAGAGTTTACAATGGTTAAACAGACCACATGGGGATATCATGACCAATTATTAAGAAGGTTGTGCACAGGTACCTACCACCCCAGACTTACAATCTTTTATCATTTCTGTCTTTGGGGAGTTTTTCCTCTGCCACACAGATCAAGTACTGTTGCTTTTCATATGCTCCTCCATAAAATTTCTCATTCTATAACCTTGTGGACTGTTATTAACTGTCCCTTTTCAAGGCCAATAGAAATTGTAATCTGGACTTTCCTTCCTACATGGACTTGGGAGAATGAAATTGAAATAATTCATGAATAATTTAGGAATTAAATTCTAAGAGATTTAAAAAAAACTCATTTTATGTTCTTTCTCATACTAGCAAAGTGTCTCATACTAGTGAGCAGTGCTAACTGAAAATATCTGAAAAAAAAAGCAATTTTCTTTACCTGGAGAAGTCAGAAGACCTAGGTTATTTTGTAGATATAAGTCCCTTTCTTGGTCTATATAAGTGACTTACAAATATATCTCATTTTTAGTATTAATATCTGATTATGTTCTTATTTTTGTCTTCTTCCCACCAGATATTTAAATATATCTGATTAATATGCATCTATTACATTTGGAAGATTAGAAGAGCGGAATAATTTAGGACACAGTTGTATTCTCTTCTGCACCAGTAAACTTAGGCTTTGGATCATATTGCCCTCTGTGATCTGAATGATGTGCAGATTCAACTACACCATATAAGGGTAAACTATAAGGATGGAACAGGTTTTGGTTAACATTTGAGAAACAGTTAGATTGGAAAATGGATTTAGGATCATCATCATTGTCTTGTTCTAGGCATTGTCCCACAGATATGCTCTGCATGTATCTCCAAAAGCATAGCTTAGATTGGCTCTAGGACTTTAATGTTAGTCAATTTAGAGTTCAGATTCAATCTCATACAATGAAATGCAGAGTTTAGAAAAAGAAGTGACCAAGGGTCTGGAGATAAGATTCAACGGTTAAGAGCACTTGTCGCTCTTACAGAGGACTTGGCTTCAGTTTTTTGTACCCACCCACAGAGTTTCTTATAACCATCCCTAACTTCAGACCACATGACTTCTTATGACCTCCCCAGGTACCAGGTATTCACATAGTGAATGTACATGAATGCAGCAAAATACTCATATACATAAAATAAATAAGCCAAACAACAACAACAACAGCCCAGACTAAAATTCACAAGATTCTGTCTGAAGATGTTGGATGGATTTGTCAATTTCATAGGCCATGCAGTGTGTAGAAATTACTCCTATCAGATCCATAACTGGACCACTGACTTCTGGGGCTATTTGCCTCCCTGTACACACAAATGCACATACCATATCTATTTAGTCTTTCCCTGTTCCCTAATACTGACCATATAATGTTTAAGTAGTGCTAGGCCATAGACATTTCTTAATTAATGGATGGTAGCTAGTTATGATTTCAAAAATAGGCCGTACAAGTATAAAACGTAACTCCTATTCCTAGAGGAGTTTCGGTGAGAGTCCAGTATGGATGATATACCAGAAGCCAGAGGCCTTGAACCAGACCAACAACTCATTGAAATGAACATTTGCAAGTAAAGCTGAGTGGACAAAAGGGTGAACCGTGTGACACAGCACAGCTCCCAGTGTCGCTAAGATGAATGAAGAGGTGTTGGAGAAGCAGAAAAGATGGAGGAGCAAAGTGGTTTTGTCTGTTTTTGTTTTGTTTTGTTTTGTTTTTAATTAATTTTTTTTTAAATTTTCTTTGGGAGGACACTACAGGGTGAGGGATGGATATGGAAGGATTGGGAAAATGAGCAGCAGGATTGGGGTGCATGATGTGAAATTCCCAAAGAATCAATAAAAATACATAACTCTGAAGTCATTTTGAATAGATGATGATATAGAAATGTTATGCTACTTACTTCTTTGCTCCAACTTTGTAGGATTGATTGTAAAACCAGACTGTAAGATCTTCAAAGATCTTCTCCCATGAGCTTGAGGTCGATTCCACACAGATACAGTTTCACACAGGTAATTAAAGCTTAGATCTAATTCCATGAGGTAATCCCGGCAAACAATCCTTGTTACTCTCAGAAATTCAGATTTTTAAGAAAATACAAGTGTCTGGATGTCCTGAATGATGCTTTTATGCCCTGAAGTTTAGTGGTTCCTTAGGAGTGAGGGAAGGGGAGTCACATGGTCTATCTCAGTGTATGTGTTCTCTGCTTCCTTAAATCTAGTTTTTCTACCTCTGCATTCTTTTTTTTTTTTCTAGCATTGCCCACCTAGCTCCTTTCTTCTCTGTGCAAAATTGGGAGGGGGAATAAAATACATACATTTCGGGTAACTTCCTGATGAGACCCCCCATGGTGCTCTCCCACACCCCATGCAGTGACCTGGATCACAAGCAAAGCCTATTTTAACTGGCTCTAAAAATCTGTAGTTCACAGTGGGTGTTCTGGCAGCTTTCTCCGCCTTTAATTTGACATTCAATTGTTTTGTTATGTTTTAAAGCAAAATAGGCCTTGCCGGCAAATAAAGCTGCGTGAAACCTCAGGCCGATGGAAAGCAGAAGATACCAGACCCATATTGTCCTTCTATTTCTAAAAGGGACACTTTCCCCCTAGCGTCTCTTTTTGAATGTCCCCTTTTGAAAAGTCAGTGAAACACTGTAAGCGATGGTTCCGGAAAGTACTACTGCGCCCTTCCTGCTCCTGCCAAACACTCAGGAAGTGGGTCACAGACGTTCAAGTTTTGCTCTGCAAGACCAGCTCCTCTACCCGAAGAAAGCCAGGGTGGGAGTGGGTAGCAGATGGGGGGGGGGCGGTAGTTGCTACAGTGATTTGTTCTACCTCTTGGAATTCATGACTCGTAAGGAACTCCCTTGTATCTTGTGTGATATAGACACAGTGGCTTGCTTTTAGCTAGTAAGTGTATGAATTCCAGGAGGTAAAAATCACTGTAGAAATCAGAATATCCCTTTCCATAGGTTAAAACAGCTGTCTTTAAATTATATAACCTATTCATAATTATATGAAATCAGTATATACATAGTTATATAATTAAGTGAATAATTATTGTAAGGTCTCTTTACTTTCCATGAAAGTGGCTCAAATCATAAACCAGAGGTAAAAATAAAAAATTATTTTTAATTTAAATGTATGCATGCAATAACATGTTTTATTTTTTACTGGAAGATAAGAGCTGTTACCTATGTATGCCTTCTATGGGGGTGTTTAATAAATAAATACTGAAACAAGGAGTATCATTCACTTTGTAAGAAGTAGGGAATTGTGAACAGATAGAAAACAAAAATAAAGCTTAACCAAAGGATGAGTATTTCCCAATTCTGGGAGTCCAAGAACAAATCACTGTAGGAACCCACCTACCTGCCACCTACCACCACGCCACATGAGATGGAAGAATGGAGCTCCTGTCTTGGTAACAGACTGGCTGCCTTGACCAAGTGAGAGTTATGAGAAGGCCACAGGTAACAACTGGGGGCAACCTCCCTCCAACAGCCCAAAGAACTGAATCCTGTTGATGAATCTAGGTGACTTTGAGAGTGGATTCACCCCAGACCATGAACCTGCTCTGAGAAACTGGGTGCTGATCTATGAAGAGAGCTAAGGAGGGGGGAGTCCTTCAAGTTGCACACCCAACTCACAAAAGGAATTCAAATGTGTAGCTCTCCCTCTCCCTCCCTCCCTCCCTCCCCCCCCCTCTTACTTACCCAGAGCTATTAAGCCTCTGGAAGAGTTTTTTCCTTTTCTAAATCCTTAAAATTGGAGCATGCATTTAGTTTAAAATTCACTCTGATAATTTTATTCCTGTAAGTTTAAAGATGTGCTTCCATTGGCTATTAGTCTACTTTAGATGTCTTCATTTATTGTGTTATTTTGTAAAGTTACTACGTAAAGTAATTGATTTTCTTTTGGTGTTCTCATGTACTCATGTATATTTGCCATTGCACTCTCCCAAACAATCCCCTCCTTCCCAACCTCCCTTAAGAGCTCTCCCTTCCCTTTCATAGTACACACACACACACACACACACACACACACACGCACGCACGCACGCACGCACGCACGCACACGCGCACACACACACACACACACACACACATGTGCGCGTGCGCACACGAGATGGGGATGGGGGAGGAGGGAAAAAAGAGAGAGCAAGAGAGAGAGGGAGAGATTTGTCTGAGTCTGGCTTATTTTCTTATATCCACTTTCCTGAAAATGCCATGACCTGGTTATTCCTTATGACTGGAAAATAATTCTGTCATGTGTATGCTATATTTTCTTTTTCCATTCATCTGTTGGACATCCAGTCTTGTTCCGTTTCTTAGCTGCTGTAAGTAGTGCAGCAGTGAGTATGGATGCTCGAGTGTCTCCGTGTTGTGTTGACTTAGAGTTCTTTGGCTGTACACCGAGGATTAGTGTAGATGGCTATGCGGAGTTCTATTTGAGGAAGCTGCCACACTGGTTTACTTAGTGGTCACTCCAGTTTACACTCCCACGAGCAGTGCACACTGACTGGGTCCCTTTCTCACATCCTAGCCAGCATTTCTTGTTTATTTTCTTGATGATAGCCATTCTACTTAAAGTGAAGATAGAATCTCAAAGCTGTTTTAATTTGCATTTCTCTGATAACTGAAAAATTATTGACCATTTGTATTTTCTTTTAAATTTAATTTTTTAAATTAGCTTACAGAGTAATAGATTTCCATATGGGATTTTCATAAATATTTCCTTTCGATTGATTCTCTTCACCCTAATTTCCCTATCTGACCCCCACTTCCCCACTGTACCCTTATGTCCCAGATTCCTTTCTATTTGGTTACATGGTCTTCCCTATTCCCTTTCTTAAAGCCTCTAATTTTTTTTTTTACCTAATCACATAGGCCCCATCTAGTTTCTATACCCATATTTATTTTCATCTAGATACACATATCCAGTTCATGACCCAATTCCTGATTGGATGACTTTTTGGTGTGTAATTTTGAGTTCTGAAGATCCTAGATGCTAATCCACTGCCTGCTGAGAGTGAGAAGATATTTACTCCTCTTCATTTTGATTTTTTTCTTGCTATGAAGAAATATTTTGTTTATTATGAATTAAAAAGAAAACTATTCTGTATCACCCTTTCCCAAGGCCTAGGGAATATCACAGAAGAGGAGGAGCAGGGAGAATTTAAGAGCTGGAAGATGTGAAATGCTGCTACCCAGATATGATACACAGCAGCCAAGGACCTCTGCCTAAGAGCGAGCCTTTCAGCATCCCCACATGGATAAAGCAGATGCCCCAGCCACCTCCTGAGGACCTAGTGACTGTGAGTGGTTACAGGTTGCTGGGGGAGGCAGTGTCACTCTTTAATGGCATAGCCTCAAAGGGTACAAGTAGGGCTCAGTGATTTTAGTGAAAATGTTCTGTTTCCCCCATTTCGTATAATGTTGGCTATGAGTTTGACATACGCAGTCTTCATTATGAAGCATAGTACTTCTATTTGTCGTTTCTTCATGACCTTTAGCATGAACGGATGGGGAACTTTATCAAAAGCCTTTGCTGCAGCCATTGAGATGATCATGTGATCTCTATCCTTAAGTCTATTTATATGTTTTATTGTGTTTATTAGTTTGCAAATATTAAACCAATTTTTATTCTTGGAATAAAGCTAACTTGGTTGTGAAGTATGATATTAATGTGTTCTTGAATTTGGGTTCCAATTATCTTATTGAGATTTTTGTGTGTGTGCCTGTGTTCTTCCGGGCAAGTTGTCTATAATCATCTTTTCTGTGTGTGCCCCTATCTGTTTTTAGTTATCATAGAATGAGTTTAGTAGTCTTCTTTCCTGCTCTGTTTTAATGAACAAGATTCGGTACAATTTAGCAGTAAATCCATCCAGTCCTGGCTTTTATTTGGGAGGGGGAGTTTTTATTACTGCTTCTATTTCAGTACTTGTTATGGACCTGTTTAACTTGTCTGTAAAAATAGAGATTTATTGATATATTTTTATAGGTCACATGGTATCTAAGGAATTTATCCACTTCTAGCTTTTGCAGCTTTTGGTGTAGATTTTTACAGTAAGTATACGTTTATATTGTGGCTATGACTCTTTCGGTTTCCCTTACTCATTAAGATGGGAACATATACTGATATGAAAACAGTAGCATTCATTGATCTGGCAAATGCAGCTGCTTAGAAGTGAGCAGAAAAGTCATTGGCATAATTCAAACAGTTCTCACTGATGACTTGCTTTACACTTCCTCTCTGAGCCTTGGTCAGATATTATTATCTTTTCTTCATTTTCTTCCTTTCTCTTTATTCTGTCTCCTATTTTTCCTTTTCTCTTCATTTAACAAAGACTGCTTCAGTCCTAACCTAGAAGGTAACATTGTACTGAGGGTTGAGAAAACAGTGATGAACCACAGGAGGTATGATCTCTGATCATTTGTGTTTAGTCTTCTGGAAGATTTGAATGTTGTTTCATTGTTGGTCTTAGGAAATGTTTAATGACTCTTTTGAGAAAAAGAAGCATGGCCATTTAAAATAGTCATTACCAGGGAGGATTTAGGATGGCTGAGTGGCCAAAATCAGCTTGGTAACCCAAATTTGATCTCTCCCTACCCCAATTTACATAAAAAGGTAGATGAGTCGTCTGTAATCTGTAATCCCAGCACTCCCATGGTAAAATGGGAGACAGAGACAAGAGTCCTCAAGAGAGTTCAGGAAAGCTACCCCGGGGAACACAGTGCAGCAGAAACAAGAGCAAACTCAGTTCAACAGGTGGAAAGCAGGAAGTGACCCTGGGTCTTCTGACCTTCACACCTGCACTGTAGCATGTGCACTGTGCACACCTGCACTCACAACACTACTCACGTACAAACACACACACACACACACACACACACACACACACACACACACACACACACAGAGTTTTACTGGTCTCGCTTTGATTTTTGCTCCCATCTTTTCTTTGTGACTTTGCATGACTTACCATCTCTTCTTTCATGTCTTAGTTTCTCGACTCGTGTAGTGGAGAAATCACAAAATGCAGATGTTGCCAGTGGGATAATGTTAAGCAGAAGGCCTTCAGCAGCTGACTGCTCTTCTCTCCCTTATGCTGGCATTGAAGTCTGTGCAAATGTACAAAAGAGACTTCAGGCGATCTAAGGGTAGCGGCCCTGCTCTTCTGCTTTGTGCTATGTAAGAAACCAACAGTGAGAGCCCCACCAGACCCTATGTCAGTCAGTTCTTTAATCTCCTTCACTGGGTGATGAACTTCTGGTCTTTATAAATTACCCCGGTCTCAGGCATTTTGTTGTAGATGTAGCAGTACAAATAAAATAAAATGGGGAGAATAGAGCTTGTAAAGTAAGGTTGGTGAGATTAAATTGGGCAGTCCAGGAAAAATTATTCAAATAGAGCATGGAATATGACTATTCTGCTTAATAAGAAAACTTAACAAAGGAATTTCATGTAAGTCGGGAAGCTATTCCCTGAGGAAATAAAGAGGAAAGCCGAGACTCAATGCATAGTTTCCTTCTTGAGAGTCATTAAGGAGGAGATGAAAATGGTCACAGATACTCATTCATTAGTTACCAGGATGCATCCCTCGGTGAGAACCACCCACAGGAGAAGAGAAGAAAATTACTACAAAGAAGGCACACAAACAGAAAACAGCAATCTCTGAGTTGTCTTACATCATGGGAAGATGCTGCTGTTGGCCCTGCAGCAACCATCAACTTAACTGAATAAATGACTGTGTTCACAGAACGTCAGTTACAAGTGGCAGACAATTCAGTTCCACCATGCTGTCTGAGACAAGCAGAAATCTAGAGAGAAGAGCGCTTCGTGGTGGTTTGTATTAGCCACTCAAATAATGTTACTGCTTGCTGGTTAACCTTTAATTTGCTCTGCTGTCTTCTAGTTTTGTAAGGAAGGCATTCTAGTTTTGCCCTGACTTGGGTTATTTCATGCCACATCTAGCTCCTTCTATAGTATAACTGGCTGCCAAGTTCTGGTGATGAACTCCTGGGATTTCAATTGTATCTAGAAAGATTTCAGAAGACTTTTTTTCCCCTTTGGAAGTCTCAAAGTAGAGTCATTCTCTAGTCTGATGGTCCCAATGAAACAGAAGCCACTAGTGAATCAATTAAATGTGGGTGTGGTCAGGCACAATGTATAGTGTTTTAAAATGTCTTTGCCTATGTCCAGTGTCAATGAAGGAAGAGTCTAGCACTAAGACCTGGAATTACCAACAAACAGAAGAACAAATGCTTAAGTATCCATTAGAATGATAGTCACAGTGATAATAAAAATAAAAGACAATGAGTGAGAAATTCTCAAATTTCCTCAAAAGTCTGCTTAGGGCCGGGCAGTGGTGGCGCACACATTTAATCCCAGCATTCAGGAGGCAGAGCCAGGCAGATCTCTGTGAGTTTGAGGCCAGCCTGGTCTTCAGAGCAAGATCCAGGACAGGCACCAAAACAACACAGAGAAACCCTGACTCAAAATAACCAAAAAAAAAAAAAAAAAAAAAAAAAAAAAAAAAAAAAAATCTGCTTAAACAGGGACTCAACTTAATTTAAATATTTGCATTAGTAAAATTTTTTCTCCTGTGATGCCTGAGTAATATTTCTAAAAATTTCTTATTAAATTTTGGTTGAGAAACTCATGAGAGCATCCTTGCCAATAAATAAAGCAAAGGCTAAAAACACACGAAGCAGTGAGAAAAATATTATTTTTGTCTTATCTAGTTATTTTTTAAACCAGCATAGCATTAGTGCCCTCATGTACGTGAACATGTGACAGTTGTTGCCTCTAGCATGATGTTAACTTTATAATCCCTAATTCTTAGTCAATTTGAATTAAAGTGACTATGAAGTATTAATAAACTCACAAACAACTAAATATGAATAGATAGGGAAGCATATAAGACTCAAAGAAAGAATTACTGCTGAATTTCCTTTTCCTTTTACAATAAATGGAAAATTAACAGGTCAACTGAAAATAAATGTGAACTTAGAGTACAAGAAGACGGTAGGTATTCTTTAAGATGCAGAAGGTAACTACTAATGGAGTAAAATACATCAGGTCATGAAGACCAATTCAGAAGCAAATTTACAATGATACGTCGTCTTTGTGTCTTCGATGGCCAGCATTCCATAAATGCTGCACATAAGCACATTCGTTTTCAATGTTAAACAGTTCCAGAGTTATTTCAAAAAGATATTTTTCTCAGCACATGAAGACGTCTAAAGTTACAGCATTATGAAAATATCCCTTGGTAGATTCATGTGTTTATCATTTACTTTAGGGGTATTTGTGCCCACAGTTCGTCTTTTTGAGCTGTGTATAGGTGGTCCTGACTGAGCATTCCATGTCTATGGGAAATTTTAATTTGCTGAGGAAAACTTTTACAAACATTGAAGTTAAACCAGCCATGCTGTTTCTGCTTTGCCTTTAGTCGAGCTGTTTGGGGAATAAGTATTTGGGATTATATCTACTATAATAAGTGGCGTCTTATAATTATAACCAAAAATGGAAATTCAAATTATGAAACTTTGTCCTCTTCATTGAAATGCAGATGTTTTTCTTTCTGTCCCTCATCCTGTTAACATGTTTATGAGAATTGCATTCCAACTCTGTAACTTTTATTTAATTGGAATTATTTCAACGCCCCCATCCCCACCTCCCAGAAAGAAGTTACAGATATTTAGAGAGTAAATGTTAATGCCCCATCACATCCACACAACATAACTATCTAAATCAAGAAAATTTCACAGAAGAAGTGGACATGAAGTCCCACCCCTACCCTAAAAGCTTTTTGTGGTTTGATACCTACTGAAAAAAAAAATCAGTTTTTTCCAATGGATTGTTACAATGTCAATCAGCCACACTCTGGCAGGCCTCATCTCATGCTCAGGAGTAGTTGGAGAACACCACATGGGGTGGGGGGAGGAGTCCTGCATTATTTTGTTCTGTTTTGTTTGTTTTGTCTTTCTAGTTTTTTCTTTCCTTTTTCTCTCTCTCCTTTTTTGTTAGTTTGCTTTGATTTTCTTTCTTTCTCTTTTGAAACAGAAAAAACACGAAGTTAGGTGGGTAGGGTGGTGGAGAGGATCTGGAAAAAGTTTGGAATGAGGAGGGAATATGATTAAAATAATTGTGTGAAATTTTTTAATTAAAAAATGAATTTTTAAAAAGATATCACATTGAGTTTCTACTACTACATGTATCAACATCATTCAAATTTGGCCAACCAAATCAATAATATTTCTTTCCTTTTTTGTTCATAATTCAGTCCAGAAAAGCAGTGTACTTAACTGCACTTTTTTTTAAGCACTCGTCAATCTAGAACAATTTTCCTGTGTTTATTTGTTTTTCCACATCACAGACTGTTTTTAAAAGACTAAGCTTTCATCACATATGAGATCTTCATTGTATTCCATGTGATTTTTTTTCTCACATAGCATGAGCAGTGTATTCTTGGCGGAATACCAAAGGAGGTATTTCTAATCTTCATTGTGGAACACATCACCAAGTTCACAATGCTCGCTTCACACCACTCACAGTGTTAACTTTGATTTTTTCAGGCCAAGTTGATGTCTGCAATGCTTTTTTTCATCAAGACACCACCATTAGTTTGTTTTTGAAATTGGCAAGTATTTTGTAGAGAGATTCTCTGAAATTCTAGCAAGGTATTGTATAACATCCAAGTCTGTGTTCCTCCCCTAATATTGATGATGTCTGTCTGAATTAGTTATAATTATGATGAATGTCAAAAGATAATTTTTCATTTGATTGTTTGATATTCTCCCACAAATGATTTCTCTCATTCCCCCATTATTTTTTAGATTAACTTATATGAAAATTGTTTCCTGGGTTTTTCTTTGATTCAATGACACACTTTTACCATTATTATTTTGGTATTCAAATGGTGCAGGTATGGTCAATGGGAAGCCCTGTAAGCAACTCCAGGGTTCTTATGATATATATGCCCATTATTCATTAAATATTTCACAAATAACTAGGATAAGTTATTATAGGCTTGTTTTGTATCTTTTTTATTCCAATACATTTAGAATCAGTCATTTCCCTAAGGATTTTAGAAATCAAGATTTAAGCAAAATGCATGTTCATTTACACTGATCTGTCCCTTTAAACTTTTAAGTGGAGAGAAAGTAGAAAGATAGATAGATAGATAGATAGATAGATAGATAGATAGATAGATAGACAGATGATAGATAGATGTACATATTTATTTCTATTTATAGTTAGGTAATACACATTATGTTTGGTCTATTTCTCATAATAAGATGACTTCTCATTTCCCTGCATAATTTATACATAATTTTCATTGAGTACATACATATGCCATATTATCTTTATTTATTCATCTGTGGACAGACTCTCTATGCTGATCCCACAAGCTGACTATATTAATAAGGCTGCAATTAAAATAGATATGCAGATTTCTCTGTAGTCTGCTGACTTAGCTTCTTTGAGATATACTCCCAGGTTGTAAACTAGATTATATGGAAGCGCTAGTTTTAGTGTTTGAGGAACCTCCACACCGGTTTCCATAGTGGCCATGCTAATTTACGTTTCATCCTGAAGTGTTTAAGGATTTCCTTTTCCTACACCCTTGCCAGCGTTTGCTACAGTTTGCTGCCACTCTTACGGGGGTAAGATATGATCTCAAAAGTGGTTTTGATTTATGGTCCCCTAACGGCTAAGGAACTAAAGATGCTGTCCTGTGCTTATTAACCACTTATATTTCTACTTTTCAGGGCTGCCTTTTCATTTCTTTGACATATTTATGGATCAAGTTGAGTAGAGTTTGAGTGTTTGGGTTTCTTTTGTTGTTGGTTGGGTATTCATATATTCTACATATTAGCGCTCTGTTAGATGTACATCTAGCAGAGATTCTCTCCCATTCTGCAGGCATTTTTTGTAACTATTTCACAATCAGTGTTGCACAAAACAAACATAATCCTCTTAATGAATTAGACAAATTCCAAGAAATCCCAGCCTATCAAGTTTGGGAACGTTATAAAGTGTAATGATTTAGAGCCCAGGTTGGTGCCAGAATCGTTTCTAGTTCAAATTCTTTTTTTTAACCACTTAACACTACAATTTTGACCAAATTGTTTAATTTAAACCTCAACTTCCTTTTCTAAAAAAATGGGTAAAAATAACATTCATGTAATATGATTCATGTGATATTAGGAGGTTCCTCAAAAATGAATACTAGTGCTTCCATATAATCTAGCTTTACAACTCCTGAGAATATACCTCAAAGAATCTAAGTCAGCATACTACAGAGAAATCTACATATCCGTGTTAAATGCATATATAATGGATATACCAGTCACCATTTCTACTTTTTTAGTAAATCCTCATGAAATCTCCTCTACCTATGTGCTTAGAACCAGGAGTCTGGTTACAGTGTGTGTGTATGCATGAGTGCGTGCGTGCGTGTGTGTGTGTGTGTGTGTGTGTGTGTGTGTGTGTGTGTGTGTGTGTTTAATGAGGAGAGGGTAAAGTCTAGGCACAGTTATAGAGAAAGCTTGCTTCTACTAGGTGTGTTCACCTTACTATAAATTTCCTTAAGACTTTTCCATGTGGCCATAAGTTCATCCATTAGCTGCATAATAAAAGCTGTGCCTGTTAGCTGTTGACTACGAATGAACTAATGATCCAGTGTTACCTGTCAGTGTTGCTGATGATCTTATTCGTAGATCTGATACTTTCCAGTAGATGGGTGTCCATTTGAAAAAGAACTCTAGCAAGGATGGGAGAATAAAGATACCTTCTTCATATCCTTAGTCATACTGAGCAGAGCCTTTGGGGAGCAATCTTTATTACCCTCTCCCAGTCCCTAGCCCCTCAGAATTGCTTGCTACTGTGACGAACACTGTTAATGTCTGCCAGACTCCCTTCCCTCTCCTTTGTTTTTGGAGCTGACTCTACAGGTGGATAGAAAATTCAAACCATTTACATCAACCGGACCCGTCCTCCTGGTGAGAACAATTTCAATGTCAGACTCAGCTTTCTCCAGCACTTTCTCATTCTCAGACCCCCTCCTCCCCTTTCCTGACCCAACCTTGTTGTGTATTGGAATCACACTTTATACAGCAGAGTTTTTGAGTTCAAAGCTCCAAGTGGGCCTTGTATGCTCACCTGCGCTAGTATTTACCATTTCCGCTGACGCTCTCTTCCCACCTGGACCCTGGATGTGCATTTACCAGTCTCTAGAATTCTTGAATGAGGACACTTGTGGCCAACTGGGAGTCAGTGACGAGTCCAGCAGACTTCCTGTGTTCTCTTGTCATCCCAGCAGGCAGTGGCGAGGGCGATATTTCTATACTTGAGGCTAGTCACTCCAGGGAGCTCAGGGAGACTCAGCTTCTGGCTCCCATGCTGCATTTGTACCATGGCCTCCTTAAGGCAGCGCCCCGGGGATGCTCCTGGCGGCGAGAATCAGAGGCTCGCCTTGTAGCAAGAATCTTAAAAGTTCTTATTAATAAAATCAAACCTGAGGCCAGGTATTGGGGTGAACTGGAAGATCAGAGAGACAGAACAAGCCACAGCTAACCTCACCTCTTGCTACATTGCCTCCACTTCTTTCTTTATTTGCCTTATCATTCTTCTCTCATCCTTTTCAGCTTCCCTGACTGGCACTTCCTGTGTGCGTTCTCTTGGTACTAGTCTGCTCTCTCCCTTGTGAACAAGATCCTACTCTCCTGCATCCTGCCTCTATTTCCCCGGGGCCATATGGTGGCAGCTCATCAACCATCTTTCTCGAAACCAGTTTATTTTTCTCATGCTAGTAATTTGGTATTGGTGTAACAGTTCAGAGAAAATGGATGCTACAACAATAAACTCTTGAAAGAGCCAGTTGGATCAGTATCAACCCAAGGTTGACTCGCTTTCCTTATTTCAGAGTGTTACAGTTATGGGTTCGGACCCAACAGTGCCAACTACTTAGGGTCAGGGCAATAGGTGACTTCATGTGAAGGGTGGGCACATGTGTGAGTGGTCAACAGTACAAAATTTTTCTTTGTATATTATATGTGGGACACACTTGGCTGAAGTAGCTGCACAAAAATTCCTTTTGGGAGGCAGAGGTAGGCGGATCTCTATGAGTCAGAGGCCCGCCTTGTCTACAAAGTTCCAGGACAGCCAGAGCTGTTATACAGAGAAACCCGGTCTTAAACAACAACAACAACAAAAAAAAAAAACCTAACAGGGTTTCATAAATGTCAAGAATTTTTAAATTAAAAAAAAAAAAAAAGCATGGACTCTGGAAGTGTGGCAGTGTACCTGGGTGTCTATATCAGAGTTCACATATTGACTGGGACCAATTGATGTTATTTATTCATTGCAATTTGACATTCATTTAATGTTTTTTGATATGTTCAACACCAAAAAGACATAAAGTCTGTCCTAACCAAAGGATTTCATTTCCTAAGAAGTTGTCTCTCCCCTCTTAAAAATAGATTGCAGTCGAGATGGAGGGGCCGTTAAAGATGCCCTGGATGATGTCAAAGACTAACAGGCAGGGGAAGGTTCTGCCCTTGAGCTGTTTGGCTTTGAGGTTGTCTTGTCCAGGTAGCTCCATAACCTGGGGCAAGTTATTTATTTTCTTCATATCTTAATTTCTTTATCTGAAGATGAGATAAAATAGCATCCGTTTCTTAACTTGAAACAGACAAAAGGCCAGCCTGTGAGACAGTCAGCACCAGACTTTATGGTCACGTAGCAAGTGCACAGAGCACGTCTGTTAGAAGCCAGATAGAATTGTTTTTAACATAATTATTTATTGATTCTTTGGGAATTTCACATCAAACACCCCAACTCTTCTCATCTCCAAGTCCCTCCATATCTGCCCCTCACCCCTGTAGCATGCCCCCCCCCCGTGTTGAATTTAAATGGACAGAAATAAGAAAAGAATCAAGGGGTGCTTGGCCTTACAGATAGCGCCTATGAGCTCTTGCGGAGCTCTTCCAGCGGCTTCCCCGAAACGAGGCGATGAAAACGGGAGACAGCAAAAGCAAGCAGCCAGCCACAGCATCACACACTGAAGTGTGACAACAGCAGCAGAAGCCACTGAGAGGCCCGTGCTTCCACTTCAGCCCTTAAACCCCCAACACAACAGAACCACCTCCGGGAAGCTGCTAGAGGCACGGTTCGTTTTCTTCTAGTCTTTCTCATTTTGTTGTTTTCTATGCCAAAAAGTAGTATCAGTGAAAGAAAAATAGCTAAAAATTCCAAGGCCAGTTAGAGATATCCCATGATTGCTTCTATGGTCAAAAATAATTAAAATGTTAACTTCTGGTGGCCTCCCACAGCCTCCTCTCTCCCCTTCCTCTCTAGTCCCCATGCTGCTTCCTATGTAACTTGTTCAGTTTCAGCCTTGTGTACCAATGTATAAACTTTAAAGATGGGGCACTGTGTCTCTCTTCCTCTGTGCTATACACATTGAATACATAGTAGTTAATAAATGAAACTCCAAATATTAGCTATAAAAAATAAAGCATATTTAACGAGCACCAATATAGGTTATCATTAAGCAGTGACTCAGGTATCAATAATGAGCCATGTGAGTATCCCCTGAAGAACACTGTCATCATTTGCAGCCCCCCCAAATGTGTATTGACTGATGAGTGGAAATAGTTGAATAATATTTGGGGAGAGGAAATACATTACATTTGTTTTTAGTAGAAATTACATAAGTTTGGGAATGGAATGAAATACAAACCCCCCAACACACAAATTTCCCTTCCATATATTCCATTTAAAAAATATTTCATGTGAATAGAATTGACCCATTGTGTTAACCTAATGTACAGACTTTCTTTGTTTTGTAATATGTAACTTTCCTTTTCCTCTTATATATTTATGATACATTTCAATTCATTGTGAAAAACTTATAGAATACAACTGCTACTCCACCCAACATGAAACCTTCCAGTTACTTGTGTTCAGAGATAACTTTCTTAAAAACTGAGAATGTCATTGTAGTCATATGTATTTTTACTAACTTAGTCAGTTACCGTTGTCTATCTTCTTTTTATTCTAGATGTACTGTATGCATTAAAAATATAACCATGCACAAATGGTCGGCAGTCCTGGGAAATTCTCAGTGAACTAGAGCAAAGTCCATATATCCAACCAAGATGGTACAGGCAAGAAAAAACTTTGCCAGCAATTTAAATTTTCTTTTTGCTTAAAGTGAACAAAGGGCTGGATCATGGGTTTGAGAATTTTGTTGGTGTTATTTTATTTGTTTGTTTATTTTTTTTAGTTTGAAGTTTTGGTTTGGTTTGGATTTTTGTGGTGTGTTTGGTTTCTGCCTGTTATAAGTTATTTCATAGAGGGTAAAATGCACATATAAAAAGCTGGGAAGGGCTTGTTTCTTTCGTTTAGCCTCTCACAAGCTTTAAATTCTGGTATTTTGCTTTCTATTACTTTGATAAACACTATGACCAAAAGCAACTTGGGAAAGAAAGAGTTGTTTTTTCTTTTGTTGTGTTTTTTCCAGTATATGCTTTCTAGTCCATCACTGAGGGCAGCAGAGCAGGGACAAAAGCAGGAGTTGACACAGGACTGTGGAGGAACACTGCTTACTGGCATTCAGGACCACCAGCCCAGGGGTGGCACTAGCCACATCAATCATTAATTAAGACAATTCCCTACAAACTTGCCTACAAGTCAGTTTGATGGAAGCATTTTTTCAATTAAAGTTCCTGCTTCCCAGATGACCCTGGCTTGTGTCAAATTGACAAAAAAAGCTAACCTAGATATAAAAGAATGTATATATTTTTTTTGTCTTTCTTTCTTTCTCTTTTTTTTACTTCTCCTCTGAAAGAAAATCTAGTATTTGTCTTGTACACCTTGAAGGACAATCTTGCAGAGCTATTTGACATGTATTCCTACTAAAATAGCCACATTTTATTTTAAACGTGCCGTAAGGACTCAAATCATCAGCCAAAAGACTTTCTTTTCAAGCCTTCTTGGTTCTAGAAGACACAACTTATAATAACAAGACAAGTCACTTTATCTCAGTTAAAAAGATCTTTGTCTGAGCCATACCTGCACCATGCGGGGGCCTGACATGCTTCGCATACCTGCACCATGCGGGAACCTCTAACCTGTTTCTCATACCTGCCCCATGCGGGAGCCTGATGCTTCGAATTCAATCTACTAGACAGGAGTCACCATCTGATAAGAGGCCTTGTCTTGCTTCAAAGGAAGGGAGAACTTTTGTGGAAAACTTCTACATCTGCTTTTATACTTTCTGATGTTTACTATCCAAATACTGCTAATTGATTTCCAAATGTCTATCATCACACATAAAGACCATCATGTAAAAAAAAAAAAAAAGTTATTTTAAAATCATTTGATTTTTACAAGGATACATAATGCAAATCATTTATAAGGCAATATATATTTATATAAAAACTAAAGAAAGGATAAATTAGATGATAATAGAAAGTTACCTCTGAAAAAGACTATTAGTATTTTTCTATTATTTATATTTTTCTATAGCTATTATTTAAACTAAAATTTTAATTTAAAAGTTTAAAATAACTTTTAAAATGTAGGTTATATACATACTTCAGTATTTTAAATAATAAATGATATTGCAAAGTTTATTTTCATTTAGAGAGAAAATTGTGCTTAATTGTTCAACATATGTTAATATTAATTGGGAAGGGAAAAAATGTTGAATTTTGCATCTAACAAACCAGGGTTTGAAAACCTAGTAGTATTACCATGGTAGAGTTACCAGATGAAATACAAGACACCAAATTAAATTTGAGTCTCTGATCCCAATACATAGTATTTAGTATAAAATATTTGGAATATATTTATTAAAATTTCTTGCAAGTCTGAAATTAAAATTGAACTGAAAACCCTACCTATCTATTTGAAAGACTGGGCAGCCTTAGTAATGGACTAGGTTGATCCCTTGGGGACTCAGTCTGACTGCGTGTCTGACTGTGAGAGCTTTGTCTATACACTTTGTTTCTCTGAGAGCTACAGGAGGAGACAAAGGCACACAGAATCTCCGTGGATAATGATGCTTTCACTTCCATCTTATACTGCCCTACATCTAATTCATAATATCCTTAGGACTCCACTTAAAGAGACTTCCAGATCAAAACTTCAACACACCTTTGCAAAACATACTACTTTTCGCCTGTCCAGCTTGTGCATAGCAGGCATTCAATCTTTTCCAACACTAGATAACTTACAAAAGGGAGCCCTATTGCAAAAATAATTGAGATCTGCCTTCTGCAAATCCCGAAGTGCCATCCTATAACATACAACACGTCTCCTCTCTCTCCTCCCACTCCTGACCGTGTCTCTAGATATTGAAGATGGAAGAGTATAAAATTTTCCAGAAATCTGAATGTTTTGGTACTCCTAATTGATAAAAGTCTGGAGATTTGTAAAATAGTGAGCCTGGTTGTATGTACACAGGGTAGGTTTTGATTAATTTGCAATCAAAGCTATTCAAGAAGGCCAAAGCAAACACTATACTTCCATAAGTTTAGCTTTTCTACAACCTGCCAGACACCACTTTGCTGGAACCAACCACACAGTCACGTGACCAAGTATCACAAACTCATTAATTATTAAGAAATTGAATTAAGCATTATAAAAATGTCCATTCCCTCCAACCGGGGAACATTGCCCCTGTTTGTCTCACATTTTCCTTCAGTGCTTGATTCCTAGTGACAGCCATTTGCTACCTCATATCTACTTTGTGAGAAAGTGTTAGGAAAATCCCTCATGTGCTGTAGGAAGAGAAATGAGCATATTTTCTCTCAATGTGGTGTGATTTGAGACTAGCAAGATGGCTACTCTGTATGTAATTGTGTTTTAAACTGCAATTTGTCTCAAGTATGAGGGCAATTGTTTTTAAAATTGCCTCTCGTATGTTGGAACCTAGCAGACCCCTAGGACCAACATTGTCTGTACCAACTAAGCCTGCTTTAGTATATTACTCTTATAATCTAGCTTTCTCATTGTCTTTGTTTCTACAAATTGCCCCATATTTCTTCTATTGGTTTTATATATGTAACTTTTTTCTAGGAACCATCTCAATTTCTATTTTCAAGAGAGGGTTATGTATAAGTATTTACTAGATATCAGAGTATTGATGCTCTGATTTTCCCAGTTTTTTTTTAATTCTCTAGTTTTTGTACAAATGCATAGTATAAATGTAAAGAAATGCATTATTTGCTAAAACTTTTATGTGCAAAAACTACTATTTAGAATTATGCAGGAAGTAAACCAGTTGGTAAAATTAGAGTGTATTCAGTGTTCACTTCAGAACATGGTGGGGTGTGAGGGTTATTTGAAGGAAAAAGTATGGTTTATGAAGTAGTGAGGTAGGTCAAAACATGTTCTCTTTTCAGTCTTTTTTACCACTCTGGACAAAGGCCAGCCTAGAGATGGACTGTGCAAGGACAGAGCTCATGGGTCCTTAGAAGTGCCCACAGGAATTTAATTATATGGATTCCAAGGACCTAGTCTACCCTCCTCTGTGGGCAGCTAAGTAAGTCAGCAGTCTGTAGAGGGAGTCTGCTCTTGGTTGGTGAATAAAATAGAGCAGAAATAAAGCACAACACAAAGGATATTAGATGAAGGATTGTTCGCTTAACACACATTAAAAGGATGACTTTTATTGTCCGATTGGAAAGAGTCTGGACCTTCTACACTCACCCCCTCATCTCCTTGTTCTTGTCAACAATGACAGCTATCTTTCAGAAGAACACTCACAACGCATCCTCCCTGTCAATTTTATTAAATAACCCTCCAGTGTTTACAAGAAACAAATTTTCTACTTTGGTCTAAAATCTATTTTAATTTTTATACTTTAAACTTCAGAAATATTTTTAAAAAATATGTTTTGAAATTACCTTTTTTCCAAAACAAAGAAAGAATAACAAACATGATTTTTTCATTTTTATTTAATTTATTTTTCTATTATCAACCTGAAGAAATAGAAACAGTCATCAAAAGTCTCCCAACCAAAAAAAGCCCAGGACCAGACAGTTTCAGTGCAGAATTCTACCAGATTTTCAAAGAACTAATTTCAATACTCTTCAAATTGTTCCACACAATAGAAACAGAAGGAACATTACCAAACATGAATTTTAACACAGTTTCCTACTATATTGCTAATGCCAAAATCTGCAATGGTAAAGGTAATATATCTTTATTATTCACAGAACAATCAACTAAGTATAAAACTTGCATAAAAGGTAAAACCATGACATCATAGAGCCTGCCATGTAGCAACTGTGAACACTGGCTTCCTCTATTTTGGGAAATGGATCACTTTTTGGGTGGGGGGGGGGCGGCAAGCTTTTTGTGTATATATTGGCAGGAGAAAAATTCAAATGACAACATTTTATAAATAATCCATGGGGCCACAAATCTGCAAGGTTTTTTGCTCAAAATGGTGGCAAAAGAATCAGCATGAGTTTTGGTTGCCAACATCTTTGCTCTGTCTCTCACAACAGGTGCTTTGTAGGTTTCTGGAGAGACTGAGCATTTATCCACCCCACTCCAATCCCTCAGATGTGGCCACTCTGGAGCTACAAGCACTGCAGTCATACCAGAGAGTTCAAATTGCTCACTTATGAAACTGCTTCAGAAGTTGCACCTTCATCTTCTTCAACCATCTATTAACTCTTTGAGAAAGTCATGTGTGAATACAATGCATTTTAAATTTTTTTATTTTATTTTATGTGTGTGAGTGTTTTGCCTGCATGCACGGCTGGTGGGCATCACACGCTTGCCTGGTGCCCATGAAGGCTGGAAGAGGGTGTCAAATCCCCTGTTACAGATAGTTGTGAGCTACCCTGTGGGTACTGGGAATTGAACCTGAGTCCTCTGGAGGAGCAGCCAGTTCTCTTAACTGCTGAGCGATCTCTCTAGCCCTAACAATGTGTTTTAATTATATTCACCTCCCCACAACTTCTTCTTACTCCTCTTGGATCCATCTCCACCCTCTCTCCCTGTCCAACTTCATGTCTTCTCCCTGCTTGTTTAAGTCCACTGAGTACAATTTGTGCTCAAGGGTGTAGGGCCATCCACCAGAGTATGATCAACCTATCAGGAACTACACAGCTAAATGTGTCTGACTTGCCCTCCCTAAGCATCCAAAAAATAAAAAATTGTCAACATCATCGGAGCTGGAGGTGGAGGCTCATGAATCCCTTCTCTCCCAATGCTGCAATGTCAACTGGCTTGACCTTCGTCTTGTACAGGCATCCACAGGTGCTGTGAGATCTTGAATGCATTGGCCCAGTGGTGTTCAGAAGACAGTTTCACCCCTGTTTTTCCTGACCTCTGGCTCATAGCAATCTTTATACCTTATCTTCAGCAATGTTACTTGAGCCTTGGGGAGCAAGTGTGATATAGAGGTCCCATTCATGGCTGAGCACTCTGAAGATGCTTGGAGATTATAGGGTCCCCGGAGATGGTTTTATTCTAGCCTTGGTTGGTCCCAAAGATGTTAAAACTTTTTTTCTAGAAATGTATCATGAAAATTAAACAGATTATATGAAAAATGCTTCTTAGGTTCAATTCATTTTTGTGTATATTAAATCTTCTTTTAAAATTATGTTGTGGGGCTGGTGGGAGAGTTCGGTGGCTAAAGGTATTCGCCTCCAAGCCTGAAGACAAAAAATCCACAAGATGGGAGAAAAGAATCAACTTCTAAAAATTATCCTCCAGCCCTTTCTCTCTCTCTCTCTCTCTCTCTCTCTCTCTCTCTCTCTCTCTCTCTCTCTCTCTCTCACACACACACACACACACACACAGAGAGGCAATACATGAATGAATGAGCAAACAAACAAAAAATAAAATAAGCAAATGTAAAACATTAAAAATAAAAACAAAGCCGGGCAGTGGTGGTACACGCCTTTAATCCCAGCACTCGGGAGGCAGAGGCAGGCGAATCTCTGTGAGTTCGAGGCCAGCCTGGTCTACAGAGTGAGTTCCAGAAAAGGCGCAAAACTACACAGAGAAACCCTGTCTCAAAAAAAACAAAAAAAAATAATAATAAAAACATTAGCACCAATAAGTGTAATTTGAACATACATGTCAGATGTCCAGCATTCTTCTTCTAGCTACTTATTTTTCATGCCAATATTTATTTCTTTAAACTATTCACTGATAGAAATCCAAGCTTTGACTAAGACAGTATTAACTATTATACTACTAGAATTTGAAGGATTTTCTTTATTTACCTAAAAGATAAAACCTGACACCAAAAGAGAGTCCTTTCCTTCTTATAAATAATCTGATGTTGTAGGAAGCCAGGTCAAGGCTTGGACACTTGATTTAATTGTATGATTAATATGAAATACAGGAATGCTGAATAGTATGAAGTTTCTTACATCGAGGGAATAACTTCTATCTGCTATCTGTTAATGTCTTTAAAATAGACAGGGAATGATTTCCATAGCCTAATTGAGCTGGAATGTGCTTGAGAACAAGCCCCTCTGCACAGTGAACAAGGAAAACATAAGAGTGATGCTGCTAACATATTAAATATGTGGATGATGGTATGACTAATGGTGAGTTTCTTGAAAATGTACCAGTAAGGTTGATTTTCAAATAAGCCTTAATCTTTAACTCCTTCAAAAGTTTGTCTTTTTCATGCTTTCTGCTTTAGCTTATGGTTCCGATGATACTTCTACTGATTAAAAAATCATTTTATCTCTGTTTAATTTCATCTCCAAAGACCAATTGCTAAAAGTGAACACGGCTCTACTATTGATTTTTCAGTATAGAATTTGTAAGGAGGATGGAATAGTGAAATAACTGAAGAAGTTAACATGAGGCTTCTCTGGCTACACAGCAAAAGAAATTAAAACCTTTTCTCTTCCGGCATTTCTTTGTGTGTCGGAGCGGAGGCCCCATTTGTTCTTCCTCCAAAGAAAGATTTGTGCTGGAAAGAGGCAGCTTAACTTCATTTGCTTCTTGGCCCTCTAAGTAGGTAAGGGCAGAAAGAAGAGACAATTCTTTGATCTCAGTGAGGTGCTAATTTGTAAGATTTTTGAGCTGCTTGGGCCTTAGGGAACAGGGATCAGTACATAAACAATGGCATTTATCTGGCAGCCTATTACCGACACATTACTATCTCAGTACTTATTCATTTACACTGGTGTTTGAAGACAGGGCTATGTGTCAATAAAGGAATTAGACCAGACACCTCGGTCCATCAGGTTTATCTCGGTTTGCTGACAGGAACAGTAGGTGACATTAAGCAACAGAAAACACTTCAAAGTTTCCTAGCCAGGGTTTTGCAGTGAAGACAAACAGTGTTTACTGCTTTACCAGCAACAAACAATGAGCATAAGTCTGCTGAAGGCAGATGAAAGGACACACCAAATTACCAAGGCAAAGACTGCCGGACCCACGTCTAGTGGTTCCCTGAATTTCACCATAAGAATTAAGGGAAAAAGAGATTACAATGGTCGGTAATGCTACATGGACATCTTTAAAGAAAACATTGAGAGATGTGCAAGGAAATTACACACACACACACACACACACACACACACACACACACACAAAAGATGACCATTCAGCAGCCACTGTTTTACTGTTATTATTATTTTGTTTGTTTGTTTTGACAGGATCTCACCATGGAGCCCTTCCTAGCCTGGAACTCACTATGTAGTCCACCATGGCCTCAAGCTTGGAGTGACTCTTCTGCCTCTGCCACTCAAGGGCCAAGGGCTGGGATTACAGTCATGCATGACCACACCCAAGCTTACCAGTCATTCTTACATGAGGATTTCAAATCATTTATTAACATCATTTCTCTCCTTTTGTTTTAAACAGTCAAGATGTGTTTACCATCTGTTAGATCTATGTAAATATGGTGATGACTTTTACAGACACCGGGGACTCTGAAAGGTAACAAGGCAAATACGGCAAACTCTCAGGTGAACATGAAATAATACCTGAGGGCAGAGGGAGGAGCCACTGATGAACTAGTCTTGAGTGCACTGTAAATATGGCACATATTTTTAGTATCGCACAAATAGGAAATCATTTAGGAAAAACACTTTCTAACATCATCAAAAGAAATGTCTCAGAATTTTGTCATTCTCTACTTCTCAATATGGAAGTTTTTTTTATCTGTGTTTGGTTTCAGGTATGTTTTATGATAATTTTCGTTTTAGTTTTTGAATTATCTCACAGGTGAATTATCTCACAGATGAATTATCTCACAGGTGAATTATCTCACTCAGTAAATATCCACCGAATGTGTACTTCATCATTCCTTTTACTAGCCTGTTCTCTTGAAGAACCAAAATAGACTACTCTTATAAAGGAAGGTAAATAGTAAACTGGTCACTTGAGTATCAAAAAGTATACTAAAGTAAATGGGACAAAATTGCTCCCAAGTAGTGAGTGGAAGGAGATGGAAATGGTTTCACTGAAATGAAACAGTAGTGATAAAAAGCAACCCTGAGGCAAAAAGAACATTCTAGACAGTAGAACAACGGATAGAGCAAAATATTGACACACTAGAAATAAGGAAACAAAGCTGATTCAACCCAGGCATGGAGACTTGGAGAGGAAAACAGGACCCTGGCCACATGCGGGGCATGAGAGACTAATACCAGATGGACTCAAGGCGCTCTTGTGGCCTCCAATTACACGCGTGCCTGAGGAAGCATCTGTAGCCACTATCTTTCACTTGAACTCTATATGTAAACATCTGGCTACCTGCGTGATTGTCTTTGCTTGGATGTCTGATGTGACACCCAAATAAAATCAACTGAAAGCCGGGGTTCTGGTGTGTTCCCTAAGCCCTCCTCTTCCGTCGCATTTCCTCATGTTAGAACAGTAACCCTAGGCTGCTACCTGATCAGATGGAAAACCTTGTAAACCACCTTGTTTTACTCTGTCCGGCCAAACAGCAGCACAGTGTGTTTTGGGCTTACCTAGTTCCACCATCTCACCCAGAGGGTCACAGAAAAGCCGGTTTCCTCTGCATGCCCTTGTTCCATTCCAGTGTCCCGTGGTCCTCATAAGCCCAAGTCAGAGGCCTTCTCTTCTCCGTCCAGCAGCACACTCCTTCTATGCCATCTTGCATATCATACCCTCTGTCACATCTAACTCCATCTTTGAACCTCCCCTCTCCCGTTCACCCTACCTCTTGTCCTTCCTCTAGACCTGCTCTTTTTTTTATCTTGGAATACTGTCACCCTCCAACTTCTCCTGCTTGCTTTCTAGCTTCCTCCTCAGGCAGGCCTGCCTTGACCAGCCTGCTTGAAGTCCCAATTCCAGTTCTTCCCATTTTCCCTGGCTAGCTCACTCTATATTTCACTACTGCCGCCTAACATGCTACATTGTTTCCCTTCTTCTTCATTTTTCCTTTATCTCTCGGGTATTTCCCCTTATTAAAATGTAAGTTACATTTGACAGGAATCTTTGGCCATCGCATTTGCTGCTGTCTCTCCAACAGTGAGGATAATGCAGGGAAAATAGTGGATAAGAATGTATGTCAAATTAAAAACTGAGTAAGTAAGGGACACCTCAAAGCAGGGAATGGCAAAGTCTGGCAATGCCTTGAGATGATCATTCTACCTTATAGAAATATAGTTGAGGGCTGGATATGGATTTGAAAATATAAGACAACATAATAGTTAGAAAAGGCGAGTCGTCCAGGTAAATGCAGGTAGGTGGGGCTGAGCAGGTTAGCAGAGGCAGACAGAAGTAGGTGAGGTCAAGCTGTCTGGCAGCTCACTTCATAATAGCTATGGTCCCCTTATAGCTGGACTATTTACATAGCTCTCGTGCGCATCCTTTGAACTCACAGTGCTTTCCTCTATGTACAAATGTCATTCAAGAATACACTGATGGATTGGGTGGTCCGGGAGAAGGTTAAGGGAATGGCCTGGGATAGATTTAAATAGGTGTGTTAAAAGCATTTATTAAAAAGAGGACAATCAGGGAAAGAGACAGACAATTTTAGAAACTGTTTCATCTGGGATACCTCTTAGATATCACAGGGCGAATAATAAGAATGGAACTGGTTATATATTTATAAATATATAACATATATCAACATATATTATATGTGTCCTACAATGGAGAAGTCAACTGTGAAGATTAAAATCTAGACATCATCATGTGCAGTTAACATCTTTAAAATATTTTTAATTAAAATAAAATTCCATATACTTTCCCTTTCCTCCATCCAGTTCCTCCTAGCTACTCTCCCCGAAACTCCTCTCACGTCCACTCCTTACTCTTAGGTTGATAGTCTCTTTTTCTTTGATTATTATTGTTATATAAATATACATGTATATATGTATGTATGTATGCATACACACACACACATATATATATATGTATTATATATGTAAATTCAGTCTGCTGAGTCTGATTTTGTCGGTGGTGTGTATATGGCTTCAAGGCTAACTATGCTGCATTAGACAACCAGTAAGGGGGCTCATTCCCAGGAGAGGCTAATTCTCCCTCTTCCAGCAGTAACTAGTTTCCTGTAATTCTTTATCTAGGAGTACCACCCTGCTGAATTTCCCCCCCTTCCACATCAACATGTCTTTGTTGTTGCTTTTGTTCTGGTCTTGCTTATGCAACCATTTCTAGGAGAGACTGTTTCATAGCAGACTTTTGGCTCTTACAGTCTTTCTAGCTCCTCTTACAAGTTATCCTGTGAACCATAGATATGGGAGCTGTGATACAGATGTACCCATTGGAGTTGGGATTCCCATAATCTGTTCTTCTCTCTATTGTACCTAGTTATGGTTTTCTTAGTGGTCTCCATTTGCTAGAGGCTTCTTTGATGATGGGTGGTATTGCACTTACCTGTAGGTATAAAGATTAGATTCAGAATGTAGTAAGAAATCTACTACTGAGAAGCAGTAGTAGTAGACTCTTTTCTAAGATCCATGACCTTACTAGCCCCAGGAAGCTGGCTAGGTTTCTAGTAGTCAGCATGGTTTTCCTCCTGTTGAGAGAGCCTTAAGTCCAATTAGACAGCTGTTGGTTGCCACCAGCATGTGAATACCACTTATTGCACCTTTATAGACATCTTGCTATACTGGTAATTATCATGGTTCATAGGTGATGCAGCTGTGTAGGGCTGTTTAATTACTTCCCTCCCTACCAGCTTGCATGATACTTTTGCACGTTATCAAACTAAAGTAAGGGATCACTTAGGGCTGGGAATTAGTATACTCTTCAAATGATCTTATCCCTTATACACTGAAACATTGGTAATTTACCATAATCATGTTTCCCACTGTGTGTGTTAAACTATACATAACATTTTTACTGTTTTTACCATTTTCAAGATTATATGTCAGTGGTATTAAATTTGTTCACATTGTTTTACAACAAAACATTATTATTTGGGGACATTAAATCCATTAATAAAAACAACTCTCCATCCCCCCACTACACTTCTGGCAACCTCCATTTTATTTTCTGTCCCTAAGCATCTAGTTCTTCTAGGTACTCGCTGTAAATGGAATCAGATGGTGTTCATCCTTCTTATGCCAGGCTTATCTCATAAGCATTACTTCCAGGCTAGCACATCCATGTTTAACTTTGGTTCATACTTTTGTCAGGATGAGCAACTTTCCATTACATGTATGCACTATGAAATGTTTAACCCATCCTTCCTTGGTAAACATGAGTTATTCCACCTTCTGGCTACTGAGGATATTTTCAAGACATCTGTGATTCATTAGTGGATGAAGTCACCTTTCTGTAAGGAGCATAGAGCCAGTCTAAGAAACCTGTGCAGAAGATGTATGTTTCTTGCCTCTTTGACTTAAGGTCAGGAGGTCCTTAGCTAAGGACTGTTCTGAGACTTTGCTTTGAAGAAAGAGAAAGGGGTCTACCATTAAGAAAGACGTGCTTAGGATGAGTGGAGGAGCTATCTTCAGGATGTCCCCAAGAAGACCTTCTAATAAATATGTCCTGAGCACATGTCAGGAGACTACAAAGTTGGACTAAAGTACTCAGAGAGGATTTTAAACTTTTGTAGCTATAATATGCTTTATAGGCAAAACTTTATACATCAAATTTATGACCAATTGGAGATGAAGAATTCTTGAGACTAAAAAAGGGCAGAGGTTGAGTCTTGCCTCCCATGCTTGTTAAAAAATGTGACTAGTGATCTGAACCAGTGAACTACCCTGAGCCTCCATTTCATTCCTCCAAAGCAGGAATAATAATGATACCTACCTTGAAAGCTTATTTTAAATCAGAATAGTGACTATGTTGTTACATATTTAGCAAATGGTAGTTGTTTTTCTACCATGGTGTCTGTGTTAATAACAGAGGCTGAAGAGCAAGCTAAGGAAAATTTTCCTTTTCACACAAGAACAAGCAAGTTATTAATATGAAAGACAAATACTAGCATTTTAGTTCAAAATGACATCTTTTTAACGTGTGTGTGTGTGTGTGTGTGTGTGTGTGTGTGTGTGAATGCTGTCTCTGTGATTCTACAGCATTCCCTTTCAATATATTTCAGTGCTCAATACCGAATAAGTATCCTATTTCCTGAAAGACACACAATTTACTTGTAGACAAAAAGGATCCTCCAAATGGGTCCCAGTGAAGTACACACAGACTCTCTTGGTTCCTAATCACTTAGTTTAGAAATACCCATTATCGAGTTTGCTTGGAGAGGCTGGTGGTACTAGAGATTGAACCTAGAGCCATATATATTCTAGACAAGTGTTCTACCACTGAGTTACATCCCATCTCTAATTCAGAGTATTATTTAATGGGTCACTGAGGCTTTTATTTTGCACATAGAACTGTTGGGGCAGGGGTCTTACCTGCGGCCACCCTAAAGATTATACTGGGCTCCAGATACTTAGCTTGGAAGTGAGGTGACAGAAACAATGATTCAGATCAGTCACATGATTACAAAGCTGGGGTTTCCAGCAGGCTCAAGGTGGTCAGGTGTGGCTGTCTAGAGAAGTCTAAGGAAGCAGTGGCATGGGAGGGACAAGCGCTGAGCCAGCTGTGAGTCGCCTCGTTGACATCAGGGACAGGACCAAAGCAGCCGATCTGAGCGCCTGGCCAAGTACAATCAGATCCTTAGAATCGAGGAAGAGCTGGGCTGCAAGGCCAAGTTTGCCGGCAGGTGCTTTAGGAACCCCCTGGCCAAGTAAAGTGTGTGTGGAGATCCCTGGAGCCACCGGCTAACTCAGTATTTTAAGAGACAGTACACACAATTCAGAGATGAGATTTCCCTGCACCTACTCTGTGCCTCATCTCCAATGTCTCCTCACCACCAATACTTCTAATCATTTAATAAAACATAAAATCAAGGATCACTCTTCCCACCTTTCTGAGAATGGAAAGTATTCTTGTAAGTAACACTGGTGCATACAATCTAAGTCCTGTAATTATTTTATATACACCATAAGAAAGTATAGGGAAAGCTACTGAGATCAAGAGTAAACTATGGTCCTTAGGAGCCATCTAAAGTTATCCAAAATATAGAAAGAAACAGAATGGGACTTCAGAAACACAGATTCATTGGCACAAATAAGTTAAACATAAGCATGTGTTCCAACAATGTGTTAAGACACAATAATAAACAGCCTAAAGCCACATACAGAGTTTGGAAGTTTTAGGGGGGCAAAGAGGTACATAGCAATATCTAATGTTTATTGACACTTACTTTTACACGTATGTCTTGGATTGGTATTCTCTACTTATAATTTTAAGGTACCAAGAATTATTCCTTGCTCTGCATCGCATAAACAGCCAAGAAATAAACCTCAGGTAGTTTAATAAAGAGTACACTGATTTTATTGCATGCATACAGTAAGTATCGCAGCTAAGAACAGTGAGTATTGGAGCAGAAAAGATACACTTAAATTGGTGTTCTGAAAAAATTATCCAGGAGTTCAGCATTCATATAGGGCTTTGAAAATTGGCTAAGATCTGGCTGAGGGAGAGGAAGTTGGGGGAACAGATAAATACTGGTTCCAGATAAGGAATGACAAAAATACCAGCATTGCCCTGTTCTGTTGGATGAAAGATCATTGATAAAGAAGCAGCAAACTGCACCAGTGAAGACTGAAAAATGTAAAATTCAATGGTTATTTTATTTGGTACGTAGGAGCAACCCACAAAAACATTTCAACAAAAAGGACCGATTTGGGGTGGCTCTTTAAGAAGATTAAGCTATAGCTGTTTACCAATAGGATTGGTGAAAAAAACAGACAGACAAGACAAGGAAAAGTTAGGACAGGGTTGATAAAAATCTCATCAAAATGAGATAAAAGCTTAAGATAGAGGACTGTAAATGGAGGCAGAAAAGAAAGATGAAGGGTAAAACTTTAGATACAGACACAATAGAACTGAACAAAGAGCAGATTGTAGAAGATGACGATAACATTTCTTGAAAGATTTTGAAGTAAGCCTTCAAAGATGTACTTGATTTTTATTAGGTAAAAAAGGAGGAAGACAAACCTTCTTAGTGGGAAAAAATAAGCAAATATTTGGTTTCTGTCTTTCTCCAGCTGTTCTTAGAATGCCTACAGAATTCTGCATCAGCATTGACTCAATGATGTTCTCATTTCATTTCTTTTTCTTTTATTAAAATCAGAAGTCTTTCAAAAAGACTACTGTTCAGAAATTTTAAAGCATTAGAAATATTCAAGTTATTTTCCTCATATCACCACTGTTTAAAAATGGAATGAAATCAAGTAATTATGGATAATATTTATTCTGTACAGCTTGTTGAAAACATCTTTGTGTATATAAAATTTCTTTGTACACATAAAAGTGAGCAAACAGTCATATAGTAGCCACTTGGTGGGAACCCAGATCACACATCCATATTAAAGCTAATTTGTGTACCTCACATTTTAATAATGTCTCTTACTTGTGGTTAGTGAGTATTCACTGCCTTTAATTTGTGAATATTTTCTAACTACCACTTGTGGATTTTTAGGAAGCAAAAATCTTCACAGAAATATCTATTTGCCACCATGAAGATCATCAGAACAAAGAGACGATTCAATATTTATTCTGTATTTAAGAGCATCATTTGAGCAAGGCTTGAAAAATGCAAAACCAAATAGTAAAAAAAAAAAAAAATTAAAAAAATAAAAAAAAACCTCCCTACATTCAGCTAGCATTCTTTGGAATGGAACATATAACACTGATCCTAATACATAAAGTCTAGGAGGTACTTCAATGTATTTGACAAACTCACAGCATGGAACATGTAATTCTAGAAAAATAAATTACCCAGACAGTTGAGCTGACATCAACTGATATGTAGAATTGTCTGGTCTTTCTTCAGCAGTTACTGTGAATGGCTTGATAGATTCTGACCCCCATTTCCTAAGGACAGAACACAGACACTCGATCTGTCTGAATTTTAGTTCATCTGAGGCAAACTGAAGAAAGTCACACCAGACTGATTTATATCTATCACAAGGTACTGTGAACATGCATAAAAGACTGTACTACATTATACACTGGTGAGATATTGTTACCTTAAAATGAAAATAACAATATTGATCCTTTTGTGTTTTGCATAGATATTGTAAAGGCAGATAAAGCAATGGCTTTATGTAGAAAAAAATCTACATGGGAAAGACATCATCATTTATCACTCTTATTAATTGCATTAACTTATAGTTGCTGCAGGAATCCTAAGTGATCTTATAATAAAAACCTAGAGCCAGATATCAGGGTGGAAACTGAAAGATCAGAGAAGCAGAGCAAGCCATCTCTTCACTCACCAACTCCTCAGCCTCAACGAGTCTGAAAAATACCTGAGTTCCCATCTCCTCCTACCTTATCTTCCTTTCCCTGCCCAGCTATATCAATTCCTGTTTCAATCTTCCTAGTGCTGTTATTAAAGGCATGTGATCCTAAGAGCTGGAGTTCAAGGTGTGTGCCACCACTGCCTGGCTGTTTCTCTTTTAGACTGGATTAATCTCATGTAGCCCAGTGTGGCCTTGAACTCACAGAGAAGGTGTGTGCCACCACTGCCCGACCTCTGTAGCTAACTCTGTGACTGGCTCTGTCCTCTGATCTTCAGGCAAGCTTTATTTCTTAGGTTACAAATATCATCACATATAATAATATTTCTGGAAACGTATCTGTTCATTAATTGGTGGGAAATTTTTTTCTCCTTAGCCCAAGTGCTAACTTAATAATCTTCTCATGCAAACAGAAGGCTTACTTAAGTCAGGAAAGATGACACGTAAGCAAGTTGAGGGTCAGCCTTAATTGTGGCCTCAGCTCTATCTATAAAAAGGGTATTTTAGTCACAATATTTCTTGTGTTTTTCCTGCCTTGAAAGTTTGAGGGTGTCTTGCTTTATTTGCGTGGAAGTCTAAGACACAACTTTCACTTCTGAACTTGGAAAAGGTACACTGTTTCGAGCTGTGGTACTCCTCTGAATCTGAAGAATATTCAACTACTTACTATTAGGGGCAAACCTTTCTTCTGCACTTTTCCCTTTAAAGTGCTCTTGCCTTTTCGCTCCCAGTAGAAGCAGCCTAGGTGCCAAGAACAGCACTCAAAACAAAGCAAGCTGAAATTGGGGAGAGAAAGAATTGTTCTTTCCATGTTATCTGTTCATTTTCCTATTGAAATTAAGTTGCTAGATTGTGTACGTGTGTGTGTGCAGTCAAATTTGACAGCTTGATTAATTTTCAGATCAAGACAATGAACAACATTTCAGTAAAAAAATATTAGTGTTTCCCCTTGTGTTCTGAGTTGAATTGCCTTAAAAAACATTATCACAAAGAGGGAGTTTAGAAGCTCTCAAGATTGATATGGAAATTAAGTAGTCTCAAATTAGATTAATGTACATTGATTCTACAGGAAGGGTGGACACAATCCATTCTGCTCACACTCTTCAAAGACCTACAGAATATGGCATTTAATGTGTTTAATAACATAAGGCTTTTCATGACAGTGAGACATGTCTGCTTCTGGCAACACCAATCTACTTCAAGGAAGATGATGAGCAACAGTGAAACTCCATATGTAGTTTGCTTTCTTTGTGGCAAAAGTTAGCCACTGGGCAAGAAACTGCCCTTGACTCAACTGCTGACAGTATGGTGTCCAAATTGGATAAGCAGGACACAAAAGAAGGCAATTGCCCAACTTTGCCAAGACAAGGTAGGACAGTCCTTCAGAATTCCCTGCTTCACGGAAAAGTCTGTCAGATATTCTAGGCTTGTAGGTCAGAGTTGGATGCCCCAACATTGCAGAGAAACTTTGGATGACTGTCCAGGCAGCCTGATATCCCTGTCATTCAGTTACATCCTTCTGAGGTCTTTGACAGAATTGAAGACTAGGTAGTCATAGTTACAGTTTTCCTTGGTTATGATAAAAGGTAAATGAGGTACAGAGCTTTGGATTCACAAAGATAAGATAAATAATGGAGTATTTTCTCTGATTTTGCCAAGTGAAAATGGACTAGATATTATGACTGTGGTTCTTACTTGATAACTATTTTTGTTGTATATATTTACTATGTTAAAGTTAAAACCTTCCTTTTTAAAATTAGACCAAAAGAAGGAAATGCTGTACAATAATCATTGTGTACACTGTAAATATATATTGTTCTTATTGTTAATAAAAATCTGATTGGTTGATAGCTGGGCAGGAAGAGATTGAGGGAGACAGCCTGAGACAGAGAGAATGTGGGAATAAGGAAGAAGGGTGGAGTCAGAGGAGATGCCAGCCAGCCACCAAGGATGCAGGACATGTAGAAAATGAAGTAACAAGTCATGAGCTAGATGGCAAAGCATAGATAAGAAGTATGGGTTAATTTAAATGTAAGAGTTAGCTAGTAACAAGCCTCAGCTATCAACCAAGCATTTGTAAGTAATATTAAGTCTCAGCGTGTTTAATTGGGAGTTGCTGGCTGGACAGAAACTTCCACCTATAATAGAACAGGCATGCAGATGTGTCTCACAAAGATATCTGGTGAGACAAGGCATGAGAGAAAGGCAAAGTTCCTTCCAAAGGGTGTAAGTACTTTGCCTCTGTCTCTTAGTTTAAGACTCTAGTGAAGAACAGAAGTGCTTAGAAACCTTATAGTCAGAAGGAAGCTGAATACTCTATTTGAAAAACACCTACAGATGACCATATAGCATCTAGAAAGAAAGCTTGAGCTACCTGGAGTCCCCAGCTAACAGGCTGTGGTCCAATGACATACACAAGCAGCCAGGAACTGGTGAAAGGGACTAGAGGCAGACTCAGCTGAGAATCAGAAGCCTCTGAGTTGAAAAAAGAATAGCAGAGAAATCTCAGCATCAATCAGAGTACACCAAATATGTCACAGCATTGGTGGACTAAAATAGGCCTCTATTCGATATAGCATAGCATACTCCCTACTTCCTTTAAATGCCTTGGTGATACAGACATCACTCTCTACATTCAACCTGGTGAGTGGGGAGCAAAACTTTCTGAGATCAGGTTTCACAAGGGGAAAACAAAGAGGATTCTCAAACTAAAGAAGGAAGTGTGTAAGATCTGGACTTTTGTGGAAATGTTTTCCAACCCCCTTTCCAATTCTTAATTACTCTTGGGTCTTGGTTTGCTGCTGCTGGCTGTCAGATTACCCACTGTATATTACAGATCTGTTTAGTCCAAGCAGTGGCATGCTCCCTGTGGATTCTAGGTGAGGGGCTGTGTGAGGTCAAGCTGTTGACCTACTTCACAAATGAGTCTGTCAGATATGGTAAGCCTATAGGCTGAAGATGATGCCCCAACACTTCGGAGAAACCTCGGGTGACTGTCCAGGCAGCTTGCTTTTTCTGTCAACTCCCATTTTTTTTTTTTTTTTGGAAGCTGCTTGCATGAACTTCCTGTTTTTATTTTTATTAGGTAATATTATTTCCTTCTTGGATCTCTGAGGGAGTTGAAGATTAGTTAGTTATATGTTGAAGATTAGATAGTTATAGTTTTCCTTGTTAAGAATTTCAAAAAAGAAACTCACTAAAGAGGTGTAAGTATATAAATTTGAAAGACATTATAAGATAGTTCTATTAGTAATATAGAAAGTTAGGATAGAAAGTGAATCAGGTACATTTTGGACTCACCAAAAAAGGATAGATAATAGAATTATTCTCTCTGAATTTGTCAAATGCAAATGGACTAGACATTGTTTAGGTATTTATTGCTTGTATATATGGTATATAGTTATTGTACTTTTGTATATAGTTTTCCTTATATTAGTTATAACTTTTTTCCCTTTTATTAAAATAGAAAAGGGGAAATATGGTGATATTTTATTTGTACTGAAATGTGATTTTATTTGTATTTTAATAAATAAAGTTGCCTGGGGGTCAGAGTTAATATCAAGCCATAGCAGAAGCCAGGTGGTGGTGGTGCACACCTTTAATCCAGATCACATGACAGACAGATCTCTGTGTGTTCAAAGATACAGCCAGCATGGAGACACGTGCCTTTAATCTCAATACCGACCATAGAAGACCTGGAGGTCTGTATAGACAGGCAGTGACAAGGAGGTCATGTGGTTGGGTTTACAACCAATGAGAAGGTAGAACAGAAAGTCAATAAAAAGACGGATACACAGGAAGTAGGACTCTTGCTGAGGGGAAGGACAGCAGTGGCAGGAAGGGTAAGAAGGCGGTTTTAAGTCTCAGCTCTTACTACTGCTCTGACCTCTTGGGCTTTTAACTCTGCATTTGGCTCTGTGTTTCTTGTTGTTTAATAAGACAATTACCTCTACGGGGCTGGTGGTTTCTGAAGCTATCCTTGTGAACTATTTAACCTAAAACTACTGCCTTCATTTTAAGTGGTCAGTTGAAACCACATCATTTTAAAGGGTCCATATCATATGGCTTGACCATACAACTTGATTGACCCTTGATAATAGTGTCTGTGATTAGAATACTGCACTGACATGCCTGCTGGCATGTTATCATCTGTACATATTAAACACATCCTCCCAAATTACTTTGATTAATCCACCAAGGTCCGTCATGAGGGGAGTCTGCAATTTATTACTCTCATTTCTTTCTGCAATTGTTAAGCCTCAGTGGAGCACAGACACATTGCTTAGTTCTTCTGAGATATATGAGTGATCTGAGCGTGTGTGTGTGTGTGTGTGTGTGTGTGTGTGTGTGTGTGTGTGTAGACAAATATAAAAAGCAATAAGAATAAAGGATATCTTATTGTCCCCCTGTGTCATGGATGCCACCATCCCACTTAAGCATGGAAGGATAGGAAAAAAGAAAACTAAAAACTCATTTTTCAAGTTCCCACCCACGTCTCCTTCCTTCTCTTGTTCCCATTGGCCCTCGCTTTAGCATAGGAGTTGGAAAAACAGCTGCTTGTAAAGGGCAAGATAGTAAATACTTCAGACTTTGCAGGCCATAAGGTCTCAGCTGCAACTACTTAGCTCTGCATTTGAAGCTTGTAAGCAGTCAGAGACAGTGCGTAAGTGAATGGGTGTGGCAGCGTTCCAATAAAACTTTATTCATGGGTATTGAAATTTGAATTCCATATCATTTCCATGTGTCACAAAATATTCTTTTGATTCTTTTCAACTATCTAAAAATGAAGAAACCATGCCGAGCTTAGAGGGTGACTGGAAACAGCAGGCAAGATGCGTTTGGCTTTGCAGGCCATAGCTTTCAGCTCTTTGCTTTGACACCACCAGGGGATAAAGAATCAGAGTCACTTTCTTGGCACTGCGGTGGGGGAAAAATTGTTAAACAACTTCAATTTGACAACTCCCTCTGGCCACAGCCAGACACCATGTATGAGGAGGAGTTTTCATTCAGCCTTCGAATGCTTCCACATCTTAAGCCAGGGGCATTTCTGATGCAGCAGAAACCCTTCTCAGCAGTTCCCGGGCTGCGCTTGCCTTTTTCAGTGTCCCAGACACCAGATCTGATTATGACCGCACGACTCCGAGTCATCCATGCCAATTTGCTTTGGCCATCTAAAAAAAATCTGCCTCCGCCTGTCTCTGTGGGTAAATTCAGTAGTGGAAATAGTCAGGCCGTTGCTCTCTGGAAACAAGCCCAGAGGGAACTTTGGGCAGTGGGGTCCTTGCCGAGTGCCAAACCACAGCTACGAAGGGGATGTGCAGGGAGGAGCCTGCCGCAGCCCAGGAAATAGCCAGCTGGAGAAGGATGTCAGCCAGCTATGAAGAGGCCAGGCCCCGGCAGAGAAGGAGCTGCTGGCATCCTTTCTAAGTCGACAGCAGCATGAGAAACCGGTTCTGTGACGGCCACTGGGCTCGCATCCCTCCCTCGGTAGCCCACTCAGCTGGTCACTCTTTTGACACCAGCCTATTCCAATTAGCGTAAAGGAGAGCCCCAGGTTCTGGACATTACTTACTTCTTCTCCTTGGTCCAGGAAAAGAAGGTGTTTGTCTTCTCCAAATAGGAATCTTTCTGTCTAATAGTCCAGCCAGCAATAGTCATTCACTTCACACCAAGAATTTTCCTCGGTTTCTTCTGTACTCTCCCCTCTTCTTCTTTGTGCCCTCGGAATGTTCCAGAGATCTTTGTGGGCACTCACTGTTTGCATTATTCGGATTTGTAAAACAATTTGGGTTTGGGAGTAAAGACGATGGGAGTCAACACAGTGATTTGTAATCCTTGAATTGCCTATTTTTCCTTATTCATTACCCTGTACTAAAAACTGGGTGGGATTTAGATGATAGCTCACATAGTTGTCAGTCACATGATTAAGAACCAACAGAACTTACTGGGTATTCAGCCTTTATGAGGAAGTGAAAAAATGGCAGAGAAACTGAAGACATGTATTTTCTTTAAAACCTATTTGTTAAAAAATACCGTAAGGTCTGTAGTAAACAGTATGGTCATGCATACACACACACACGTGTGTGTGTGTATACTTATATGTGTGTGTGTATGTATTCATTATTTATATACATATGTGTATGCATATGTACACATGTATATGCTATGTGTGTATATATACATATATATGTATATGTGTGTGTGTAATTATCTTACACTCTAGCAAGTCTACTTTGTGGACATCCCCCTCCAAGAAGCAAATGTAGGGACCTGCAGAGATAATCACATACACATGCTTATTGCACTATTATTTGCAATAGGCATAAGGTAGAAGAAACCCAAGAGTTGATGTACTGATAAATAGATGAATCATTTATTATACACACATTACAGAATATTATCCTTAAAAAGGAGGAGATTATGGCATATGCTACATTGCAGATGAACTTGGTGGTGTTAAGGTATGTGAAATAAATGAGTCACAAAAAGAAATCATTGCATGTTTCCATTTATATGAGGTACCTTTCTCAGTGAGAGAAAGTAGATCACTGGCTGCCAAGGGAAAACAAGAAAGGATATCTGTCTTTAGTGTGTGTGGGATGATGAAACTTCCACAGGCAAGAAGAGGCAATGCTGCATCACATGAACCTACTCACTGCCTCTGAGTTACATGCTGAAAATGGTTAATATGACAAATTCATGGTGTGTGTATTTTACTACAATTTCAAATGGGAAAACAGATTATATTAGTTTTGCCTGCCTTTTCTTATTCTTAGTCTCTCTCTCCTGTTTTTCATGTGTGGATGGAGCCTCCGCCAGGGGCCCACATTGCACAGCCGCCCAGATGCAATACACGTGCGCCATGAAAGGGTCATGCTCCGCAGTGTGTTTTTGTTTTTGTGTTTTATATTAACCTCATAAGAAAGGCTTTGCTTCTAGGCAACCTCACTCCCCCTGGAATCTGCTTCCTTGAAATGGAAAGTTCTACCATAGCATGAGTAGCACATTTTGTATTTGCTCCCTGAAATGTTGTAAGCCACAGTCTAACCAGCAAACAATGGCAGAGGCCAAAGAAATTACCCTTGGGCGGACAGTCTGCTAAACAGTACATTCTCAGCTCAGCTCTGCCTTCAGGGTTTTGCATGGGCCTCCATTTCCTGCACTGTTAAAGGGCCAAACATTGACTAAAGCTCAGAATAGGATGGATTTGTCAAATGGGGCCCTAATGATCAGGGAGTACCTAAGCAAAGCAATCCCTGGAGGAAATAATGCAATTCTCTTCACTCTTTATGAAGTGTTTCTATCGACTGTCTTGTAGATTACCCAGTAGTAAAAAAGAGGAATGCTTTGCTGCTGACCCAACTGCTGGGGCTGGAATCCTCACATCACTCAGTGTGGTGGTCAAATAGACCTGGAAGTCAGTCTGCCTTTGCTCTCAATTACCATTGCCTGTATGACCTCCAGCCAAGTTCTGTGCTCCCAGCTTCCTTCTGTGTAAAGAGGGAGGAAGATAATGCTATCTACTCTGTAAGGTTCGTGTCCGTAAATTAATATTTGTGAAATGCTTAGAACCGAGATTGTTTGGCATGTTGTGTGAACCTAGCCGTTCAGTGTTAACTCCGGCACAAACAAATAGATTTCCAGGGCTGATGTAAGTGTATAATGGTGGCATGATGTAAAGAGACCTTACAAGAGTAAAGTCATTAAGTATTGGCTCAGGTTCAGCCATTGATGTACTGTATGACTTTGAACAGTTTTTGAACTTTGAACTTTTTCATTTGTATGTCTTCTTACGTCTTAGGTTCAGCAAGGTAGGAAACTGCCCTTTTCAGCCTTGTAATGTGTGATTATACACATGCAAATGGTTAAGCTACAGTGTCTCTGTTAGAATTATTATACCAGGGCTGGGGAGACAGTTCAGTGGATAAAGTGCTTGCTGAACATGGCTGAGGACCTGAGTTTGAACCCCCAGAACCCATAGAAGGCTGACTTAGCAGCATGCATCCATAATCCCAGTGATTCTAAGGCAAGATGAGAGGCAGATGGGACCAAGTTCATGGACCAGCCAGCTTAGCCTATGCAGCAGCAGACAGCAAAGGTACCCTGTCTCAAATAAGGTATAAGGCAAGGACGACACTGGAAGTTGCCCTCTGACCACATACATACCACGGCATATACACACACACTCACTCACATACATGAAGGTACAGAGAGAGGGGGAGCAAGAGAGGGGGAGGGGGAAGGGGAGGGAGAGGTGTACACACAATATACACATACACTATATATATATATATATATATATATATATATATATATATGTAATGATTGTAGCTTCCATTTTTTCTCCTTTTATATCCATATCTGAATGAAAGCAGAGGAGACATTTTTTATTTTAAAATTGTCATTTTGGGTTGGGAAGATAGCAATCAGTAAAATACTTGCCACAGAAGCATGAGGGCCTGAATTCGGATCTTTAGCACCCATATAAAACCAGGTGTTGCCATGAGCATCTGTGGCCCCAGTTCTGAGAAATGGAGACAGGCAGATCCACAGGGCCAGGTGGACAGCCAATCTAGTTGGATCAAAGCACTCCAGGTTCAGTTAGTGACCTTGTCTGAGAAAATAAAATGGAAAATGATTGACACTTAGTGTGTCTGGCTTCCACATGTATGTGCATATAAACCTAAATGAACACATGAACATGTATACACAGATACATATCACACACACATTATTTTAAATGATATATGTAATACATGCTAATGGAAAATAATTTAAAATTCTAAAAATTTATCATTTTACCCCTTAGTAAAACCCACTATTTGCCTTTTCTGCTTCTCAATTACTATAAGATGCTTAGGAACTTTTTAATATTTTTTTTCTTCTCTGAGGCAAGATCCCAGTTAAAAAGGCCCATGTATAGAAAACTTGAATAAACTTGATCTTTCAATATTTAATTTTATTTTTAAACATTAAAGGTATTTTAAAGTTCACGCTTTATTGCTACAGGAAGAATATTATAATAAACTGGCTATTTTGCAATGCTATTTAAGAACTTTCAAAGATGCATGGTATTCTAATATGCCATAAAATTTAAAATGCCCTTAATTTAGTATTTTCTATTCAATTACTATTATATATATATAGAAAAAAATAAAATAATGAGTTACTAAGTCCTAAAATATTTAAATGAATGAATGACAGTTTACAATGTGGGAATCTTTTAAAGTTAGGGGATTGTCTTATGCAAAAGTCAAGGAGCCAAATCAACTTCTAGTTCTGAAGAACTAATCAGTTTGTAGTACAAATGAATTTGCCACAGCTTCATAGTGGCAATAGCACAGCTGGGTTTCTCTGTTGCCCATCCAAATGGTCATTGTTTGAAACGCCTTGGGAAGAAATAGGAAGCTTGCAAGACACTTGTGACTTCTTGCCCTTCCCATGTACATCATGCTGCCTTTTCTGGGAAAAACTGACAACCCACGCTGTATGTCATTTATTGTGTTTAATCATCCCATCCTTTCTTCATTCCCTCCCCAAGTTATACTCCCTATTCTTTTTAAGATTTTTTTACATGTGTGTGTGTGGGTGTCTGAGTGTATACATGTGCCTTACGGATGGTTGTGAACTGCCCGATGTGGATGCTGAGACCTAAACCCAGGTCCTCTGCAAGAGAAACAAGTGCTCTTACCTACTGAGCCATCTCTCCAGCCCCTACCATTCCATGTTTTCTGAATGTCACAGGTGTTTTATACTCACTACAGTTCTCTATGATAAGTAGAAACATTGAACATTTGTAGGAGTCATTATTTGTCGGTACTTTTAAAATTAAAACTGTTCCTGTAACTGAAAATTGTCATTTGATTACTAGCAAGTGGCAACTGAATTTGATCCTTCCTGCAAGATGGCTTTGGGTGAAGTAGTAAATGAAAGTATCCTCTTGGTGTCTCCATCTTGGGAAGTAGATTGGAAGGATCACTGGGCTGGGATGGAAGACAGAACAGAAATTCGAAGCCTCGTGGAAGCCCATTCAATGCCTTAGATGTGGCTAAGAGCAAATGCTTTTCACAAACACACACCTTTCAGACAAGCAACAGATTGAGAGCTGGGGATGGAGGTTCTTTCTAACTTGAATCTTAAATCTTAAACTGACAAGTCTCTGAGAACCTTTCTGGTTGCACATGGAAAACAAAGAAACCTTCTTTGTTTTCTCTGCACCGTCTCCCACACACACACTCTTGCTTAGCTCCTTTGGAACCCTGAAGTCAAACAAAATTAAGAAGGCAGCATTCAAAGGACTAGTGGGTGGTAGAGCAGTTGGAAGCATTGGAAAGGGCTAAATATTTGTTTTATTTTCTCTGAGCTCATTACTTACTCTGGGTAGGTTAGTTAGCCAGGAAAGGAAGACAAACACTATTTAGTTAATAATCCCATAAGAATCCAGCAGACTGTCTTCTCTGGTTTAACATCGTATGGCTGGACAAAGCACAATATCCCCTTTGCCTGTACCTTTCATCTTACCAGCTTTGAAGTTGATGATTTACAGTGTGGATGAGTGGTGTGAGCTGGCTTGCCACAGCTTTCTGAGGTTAAAATTTTGAAATGTGTGGGAGACGTGTCATTGGGGAAAGGAACATTATTTCAGCCTCGTCACTAGCTGTAATTTTAGATCAATTAGGATGTTGTCGGGCTCAATATTTGCATTCGAAAGCCGATGTTCCACCTCTACCACTCTACTTTTGGTGAGCCAAACAGATCCACTTGATTCATTCACCAACTATGATTTCTCCCAAACTAAACTTCCTTTATGAGCCACTTAAATACAGTACCTGGATAAGTGGGTTCTCCACACAAGGCTGAGCAGTGCTACCCTTGGTGAATGTAGGTTAAGGACAAATGTAAATGTCAGGGTTCAAAGGAGCTAAGCAAGAGAGTGTGGGAGATGGTGCAAGAAAACAAAGAAGGTTTCCTTGTTTTCCACATGCAACCAGAGAGATTCTCGGAGACATGTCAGTTTAAGATTTAAGGTTCAAGTTAGAAAGAATCTCCATGTCTAGCTTAATCAACCATAAAAGACATATAAGAATGTAGAAGGATAGGTAGGAAGAGCAAGTGAAAAGAATGAGAAGTTGGAGATGGAAGAGACTGGTTGATTTTTTTTTACAGCAAAGGCCGTAAAATTAATCAGTAATTTACAAGTTTTAGAAGCCAGTTCCATGGTACCAAAAGAGAAATGACTGTATTTGTTGCCAATTGTAATTTGAAAATTGATGGCTTTTGTATCTTCTGTATTCTTTGTTCTTAGCGCTGTTGACCACATACCTTGGTAAGGATTAAATTCTAGTCAATGACTCATTCTCTGAACAGAAATGTCTCATCCATGCTACAGTCTTTGTAAGCAAATTTAATATATAAACACCTTCACAGCAACACAACGTATCTACTAATTGTAACTGACTCTAAAGGAACCTTTTTAAATCTCCAATTTTTTGTGGTATCTGTTTCATCAGTTACATAGTTGGTAGGATGACTCTGATCTCCAAAAACTAACAAGCTTGGATATCTTAGGAGAAAGATAAAACCACAAAAAAGTCGATAATTCTTATTCTTCTAATTTGAATATACTTCCCAATAACTGAAGTTAATGAGAATGCATCATTTGGGGAGTCAGTATGGATAGATCACTGTGGAAAATAATTGATTATTCTGCCTCTTAGTTGTAGGATATAGTACCTTCTCTTTGCATGCAATCCTTCTAAAGGTTGATTAAGATTAATGGAAAATATCACAGTACCCATATTTTTGCCTTATAGTGCAAAATCTTTACGTCTCAGTTAAAGAGTAACCAAGAAGGAAATCTAATTTAACAACACAAAATCCCTTACATTACAGAGCAAAGCTACAGGACCCAGAAGATCAAATGAAAATTCTTGGAGCATCCAACAGTGACCACTAGGCATTACCTGGACAAACAAGGGCCAAAGCTTTGGTACTTACCGACAACTTGGAGCTATTGCCAATGTCTGTGGAAACATGCAAGTCCTAGTTGAAGCCTAGAAAAGTGAGTAGCACAACACCAGAGCCAGGCTGCAGGAGGAGCAGATGAGGACTTGGAGGGTAAGCCAAAACTCCAACGAGGACAAGGAGCCAGAAAGGGGGAGCTTTTACCTGTCCTTGTTGGTGCTGCTGCTGCTGCTGTTCTTTGCATGGATAAGTGTGAAATTACCTGCATGTGTGGATGCGCACTTGTGCAAGCCAGAAGGAATTGTTCCTGAGGAGCCAGCACCTTGTTTTCATCAGACAAGGATTCTCATTGGCCTGGAACTCTGTGATTAGGCTAGGCTAGCTGGAGAGCAAACCCCAGGATCCTGCTGTTTATAATTTCCTCAGCACTGGAAATACGAATATCCACCATTAAGCCTGACTTCTGATGTGGGTTCTGGGGGTGGAACTCTCTTCTTCATGTTTGGATAACAAGCACCTTTGCAACTGAAGTGTCTTCCCAGCCAGTTCTGTTTTCTTTCTTTGCTATTTTATTTTCTTTCTTGCTCTCTCTCTCTCTCTCTCTCTCTCTCTCTCTCTCTCTCTCTCTCTCTCTCTCTGTGTGTGTGTGTGTGTGTGTGTGTGTGTGTGTACACGCGCACATGCATGTATGTGTGTGTGTTACAGAGCATCAACCCAACGGCTGTTTGCATACTAGGCCAGGACTCTACCAATCAGCTACATTCCCAGTCAAGGGAAAACTACGAGCAGATATCTCCCATTTGTTACATTTGAGTAATTTGTATGTTCATAGGGCAAATTAGAAGCCTATATTAGAACTTCATACAGAATTCATTTTGGTATATAAAGATATTAGTTTGTTAGATGTTCGGTGGTGTGAGCGGCAGAACGTGTGTGTGTGTGTGTGTGTGTGTGTGTGTGTGTGTGTGTGCGCGCGGTGCGCGCGCGCGCGCGCGCGCGTGTGTAATCTGCACCAGCTTTCATGAATAGAGAAAATGTATGCGTACATTTTGGCTTCTCTTGAATTCCATTAGTTAAAGAATCATCTAATTTTACCACATGAAAACTCTGTTTTCCCTTTCATTGCAGTTTTCCTCTCATTTTCTATGCTGTGGAATTCTTGTGAAGTAAGAATGACTAATAAATGAGAAAGGAAGACCAAGCACAGGGCACCTGCCTGAGTCCCACAATGGCTTTGTAGGCTGTGTTTTTGAAAATAATGCCCCAGCAAATTCCCACAACTCATGCTGTCGTCTATGGTAGCAGAATGTCTCAGTGTTCAATTACAAAGTGTCAAAGGCTGTTCATGGTTTTCATGAAACAGAATTAGCAGCATTCTCAAAAATTATGTTAATAAAGCTCTGATTTTATTATTTTATACTTTGTTGTCTCTAAAATGAAATTCAGCATTGGTTTCTAACTTTAATTTTTTCACATTAATAAACCTAATAACATCCTCAAGGTTATACTGAAGAAATAATTCTAAATATTCTTGTGATATTATTGAACATAATGGGTGGTTGAAGCAAAAAAGTCTCCAAATGTCCTGTTTTGACAACAATCCATAATGTCTTTATTTAGTGGAATTTATTTCATCATTTTCTAAAGTGAACATTTTTAATAAATAATGCATTTTAACCTGTAAACATTCATGATTTACTTATCTTTGAGAGTTGGGCTTTTATTAATATAACATTTTCATTAATTCTTTGAGTAAATCCATACATGTATTTTGATGATATTCACTCCTCCATTCCTCTTCCTAAGTCTTTCTATATCTAACTCCACCTTTTTCTCCCTCCCAACTTTGTGTCTATATACATATATTTATTATCAAGTCTCATTTGTACTGCTCATATATTCATGGATATGGAGACATCACTGGAGAGCAGTGGCCAGCTTATCTGGAACCACACCCTTAAAAAAAACTAACTATATTCCCCAATATAGAGTCCATAGCTTCTCATTGAGGGGAGGGGCTCATGAGACCCTTCTCACCTCCATGCTAGACTGTTGACTGGCTTGGTCTTGTGCAGTCAACCACAGCTCCTGACTTCACTGATGCTACAGTTCTGTCATGTCCAAAAAGTATTGTTTATTCCAATCCTCCCTAAAATATGGCTCCTACAATCTTATGGCTCATTTTCCACCATGGCCCCTGAGCCTAAGGGAAATAGTTGAATACATCCCCCATTTGTGGCTGAGAATCCCGCTGATAGTTATTCTCTGCACTTGGATCAGTTATGAGTTTCTGTGTTGCCCACCCATCTCCTACACAAAGGAACTTCTCTGATGAGATCTGGTAGCTACACTAATTTATGGGTATAGAAATGTAAAGTTAGAGGGCAGTTTGATACTCTGGTCATTTAGGCTATGAGCTTCCCAGCCATAGGTTCTTGTTCAGATTTACAATACCAGGCATAGGTTTCTTCCTATGGATTGGGCCTTAAACCCAATTAGGAGGTAGTGGTTTCTCCCATAATATTTATGCCACTACTACACCCATAAGCATTATACTATGTAGTCAGTATTGTAGTTCATGGGATTCTGAGCTGGGTAAGACTGCTGATGAGATTTGCCCCCCAGCAGCATACATAACACCTTCCAGTACTATAAAAGCTACCCAACATGTAATTTTTAGACTACAAAAAAAATTAAAGTCTAGTGAAAAGATAAAAACAAATCACTAAAGGATTAATAATTCTGACTTTCCAGGATGGTTACGACAGTACAATGGTATCTGTTACCAAAGGTTTTCTTAGCTTGACTTAGAAATAAGACTACTGAATTTCTAACGGGCCCCTACTATGTCAGACACATGACATTTTGTTTTCTTACACATATTAATAATTTTATTTTGAGTAGCGCCTGATCTTAAACAAAAGTTGTAAAAACTGCAAAAAATAAACTCTTCAAGTTCCCTATGCTCATTCAAATTTAAATTTTTGCCCATTTTCCAGTAATGTCTAATCACAAACGTCCATCAAGAGTTAGTGCTTTGCATGGTTGTCTAGTCTCTTTGAATCTGGAATAGCTCTTCAGAATCCCCTTCACTTTCACCTCCATGCTTTCATTTCAAGACGTCTTAAGACCTTGTGAAACAGCTCAGACTCACTGTCTCCCATGCTGGTCTCAGGTGGCCTGTCTCTGCTCCCCGAAAGCTGGAATTGCAGGGGTATGCTGCCAAGCCTGAGTAACTCGATTGTGCCTTGACAGCCACAAGTCAGGTGTGTAGAATATTTTCCTTTTGACTGGATTCAAATGCCGGGTCTCTGTGACTAGCACATGATATTATTGTCGGTGATACTTGCAATCCCTTTGCTAGCAGATGATGTTTGCCAGCTTTCTCCATGTGAAATCTCATTTTTCCCTTTTTAAGCAATAAATATTTTGATGGCAGATACTAGAAACCACATAAAATCTCATTTCTTCATGCTCTTCTGCTAGCTGTGGCATCACTGATGATTCTTTCTGAGTTACTATTTCAATAGTTAACAAATGGTGGTTTTTCTACCATAGCAGTTTTATGCCAACTTCCTATGACAGGGTTACACATTCATTCCTTTTGCTTGTTTATCTGTTTGCTCTATGTGTGTGTGTGTACATGCACACGCATACACCCTTGCACACAGAGGCCAAAGAAGGATGCCAGCTTTCCAGCGCTCTATCGCTCTCCACATTATTTCTCAAAACAGTGCCTCTCATGGAACCTCAAGTTAGGCTGGCAGCCACCAAGCCCAAACAATTCTCCTATTTCTACCCTTCTTCCCACAGCAAAAGATTTACATAAGAGTAGCCAATATCAACTCTACATGATTGCTAGGGGTTAGTACTCAGGTCGTTATGCACCAAAGACCTGAACAATCTCTCCAGAGCCTATTTGCTTGTCTAAGTCTCACTCTGTAGCCCAGGCTGACCTAGAGTTCACTCTGTGGGCTTGAACTTGTGGCCATCTTCTTGCACCAGCCTTCCAAGTGTTGAAATTCATCTGTACATTCATCCTTTTCTACATATATTCATTTCTATCCCTGTGGGCTCACTGGTTCCAGTGTGTTCGAATCTTCTGCCACATCTTGTTTGGATGCTCGAAGGTAGTCCTCTCAATTTAGACTCTCTGTTCTTTGAGTAGCTGGTTTTCTCTGAGTCCATCCTTATGCTCTGGTATAACAGAAAGTTCTAGGAGCAAGAATGATGCATACTCCACAGTCCTAGTGCCTGGGAGGCTCGGATCAAAGGATCTCTAGTCCAAGGTCAATTTGGGCACATGGTGAGGCCCTTTCTCAAAAGGGAAGAGAACTAGAACACCATCCTTTTCCCTTCTGAGCATGGGCTTAGGATGGCCATTTTTCTAATGCACTCCAGTTTCCTTTTATTAGCGGTGATATGTGGAAACTAAGACCTGGGTACTAAATGTGAATGTGGTTGTAATTTTGATGTTCTTGGAGTTATTCAGGGTATCAAGCTAAGAGATGATTGATAGATAGATAGATAGATAGATAGATAGATAGATAGATAGATAGATAGATAATAAATGGATGGATAGATATAGATGATAGGTGAGAAACAGATAAATGATATATCCTTGTATAGTATAGTTATATATTAGATTAGTATATATATTATATGTGTATGAATAGATGCAATGTATTTCTACATTTATTGGTGTGTATGTGTCATCTATAAAATGCTGAACATCTGATGATGCCTTGAATTCTAATCCAAGGCCACGGGATTTATTCTCACTCCTTTTCTCCACTTTCATACTTCATTTGTCTGACAGCAAAGAACCCAGCTTTCATTTCCTCAGCCTCCCAAGTGTCATCAATTTTCCAACACCACATAGCCACTGCCCCCTTGGTATATGGACCCAAAAAAGGTGAGATTTAACAATCTGGGGCCAGACACTTCAATTAGTGTTTCCTAATTGCTTTTTGGTAACAATGAAATGGACAATAAATACTTAAATAGGTTTAGAGAATTGGGGGAAATGAAAATAAAAGAAGGAAAATGCCACATATATTACTGTGCTTCCCCGTTTTCTGTGAGCTTCAGGAGAGCTGTACAGGGGTTTCACTGATGCTCAAGATCACTTGATTGAATTAACCTCAGGCTGCAGCCCTCAGCCCTCAGAGTTTACAGCCTTTCATCTGCCTGCCCTCGCCACTAGCCGCCATCTACACTGCACATTTGATACATTCTTTCCTTAGTCTGCATGCTTACCCGGTAGAAATTGCTTAGCACCTAACAGAAAAAGAGTTTACTCCAAGTGCTAGAACTAATGTAAACAGGGAATTACGTTCTTGCAGCTCCATGTGGTGTTATAATTACATCAGAATGCAGCCTGGTCACTGGTGCGTCCTGCGCGCCACACTGTCGCCATGTTTGCAGATGTTCAGTCTTACGTTTATTAAGCATGACAATACCCAGCAGGATCCATTTTGTCTGATTATCCTCAAATGGAGAAGAATATTAAAAGGCAGGATAATTAAAAATATATGCCCAAACAAAGGATGTGTCTACAATTCCTTTTCTAGTGCTTTGAAATAGTTCAAATTTCTCAGCTGGCTCTCGTGCACAGAGCATTAAAAGGATGTCTTAAATTTAGACATATGTCTTCATTCTGTTTAATGTGCCAGAACAAAAACATAGCTCGAGACCACCATGAATTGATGTCTAAGTGCTGGAACGCTAGAGAACACTCGTATTTCCACAGGGCTAAATGTCATCATAGAGTTTGTGACTGCACTTTCCCCTGTGAGAACATAGCCTTCTATTTTTGAGTTTGACTCTTACAATTCCATGCCAATATTGCTTGTTAAGGCCATATAATGGTTCTCTTTCACAGGATGCAAGTTCAGAGAATTAAATTGGTACTGTAGTTATCAGGGATGTTTTTATTAAAAGGAAGAACCTCATCTCCTCCAAACAAGGTGACAGCCTAAAATATTTTTAAAGATTTATTTCATTGTTTTTAATTGTGTATGCATGTTGGGGAATGTGCATGTGAGTAAGGGTGTCCACAGAGGCCAGACACATCAGATTCCCTACAGCTGGAGTTTCAGGCAGTTGTGAGTCACACAGTGTGGGTGCTGGGAACTGAATTTGGGCCTTCTTCAGGGAAAGTCTGCATACTTAACCACTGGGCCATCTCTCCAGCTCCTCTGAAATGTGTTTAAAGGTTTAAAAATGTCTGGTGGGTGTATTGGGCATTTTGGGGTTTTAGTACATCTAAAGTATTCTTAAAGAGGAAAAATGCATACATGTTTATTGGGCAGAGATGAGATTTCCAGCATATGGCATGTCATATATTTCTAGCAGATTGGTCATTAGGATGTATGATGAAAAACAGTGTGGCCAAAAAGAAAATTGAAGAGAAAACCCTATCCTTCGGGCATACCATCCTGGGATTGTCCCAATCATCTAGTCTCTGAAAGCTAAAGCCTGAGATTCTAAAATGCTAGGATGTCTGTTGTTAGGTAGAGTCAAGCTGAGATGTCTTCAGGTGAAATGAAACTTGAAATCATGTGGTATGAATAGCTGTTTAAGTCCTAAAAAAATAGTTAAATAACATGGTATTTACTTTACCATGTTTAAACAAGATTATATGAGAGGATGCTAACACCTGGGGGTGGCCAAAGCATGTATTACATACTTCTAGGTAGAATTTGTGGAGATGAGAAGTTAATTTTAAAGTAGGGAAAAGTGGCTCCTATCTTGAAGCTGACTAAAGACAAGGTGATCAGCCTCAGAAGATGAACAGTCTCCTTACAGAGCATTTGGGTCTATATTATCACACATCTAAAAGCAATGCTTCTCAAAATTGAATGTGCTTATGTATGATCCTTTTGTTTGTTTAAAAAAACATATTCTGATTTTTTTATAGATCTAGAAGCAATAACTCATGATCTCCCTAGTTGAGCTGCATACTGTTGGAGCATAGGGCACTCTGAGTATCAAAGACAGAGGAAACTAAAACATACACCATCATAGAATGGCGGGATAGCACTGGTTTCATATAAATTGAGATGGGGGGGTGAATCTAAGATGTATGTATGTTATTGTGGTTGAAGTTCCAGAAACTAACTGGATAGCAACAAACAGAGACATATATTTAGGATCAAAATAGGCCCAAAGCCAGGAGGAAAACATCCCAAAAGGAATTGGTTCCAATGAAAACTTAATACTGAGCATGGCAGAGCTTAAAGGGAGCCTCCAAAAGGTCCATATACCCACTAATTTGCCATAATGGAAACCCAGATGGTGTTCAGATAGGCACGTTTTTCCAGACAACTGATAATCCTAAAATATCCAAGTAAGAAGTTGGCAAGATTCTGGTGACAAAGGTTCCATCTTTACTGGGTACTTGTCAATCACAGGTGGCTCAAGTTTAGGCTACATACAAATTTTTCAAACTGTGATTTTTCTTTTCTCTTACAGGAAAATCTCTTCTTCTCCATTAAAGTTGGTTTTAAGACTGAAAAGACTTAGGAACATCCACACCTTTGATTTAAAAAAAAAAAAAAAAAAAGGTTTCTGCAGTTCCTGAATACCAAGGGTGTACAAAGTCCAAGTTGACCATTTAGATGTGGTAATAAGAGCTCTTCCCACAATTTAGCACTTATCCCTATTAGGGATGCCTGCATTCATTCATATGTGTGCTATTCTTTATTATCTAGTTTTGGGTTAGTATGGATCTTCACAAAGCTACATGTTAACTTTAAAGGGATGATTAACTCATAGGTCAGGGTTTTTCTAGATCCCTGGTATCTCCTTGAGGTAGAACTCAGACATCTGGTCTATTCATCTACCTTTCAACCTTTCCCACCCCCTCCACCTCTGTATTTCTTTTAAAGGGGTATTTTTACTTTAATTGTTCTATTTAAAACCACTGAGGATTTTTTTTATTGGAAGAAAGTGATAAGATGTCCAGGAAGACTACGTTAGCTTCCTTAAGTCACCATGTTCACAGAGAGGCAACACACTGACAAACTTGGTGCCTTCTCTTTTCGGCTCACGAGATTAAAACTGACAGCAACAGTAGCTGTTTGGCTTCTTTTTTTAATCAGCAAAAGAGTCACAGAAATATCAACTACTTCTTCTGGGTTATAGTTCAAAGTTCCATTTAGCCAGTGTAGATAAGTATGTGCTGCACAGGGAGTGAGTTCAGAGAAAAGTGGGGACTTTTCTGTACGACTTCGAGAAGAGGAAAGGGTTAAGGAAAAATCGATTAAGGGAAAAGGTCAGATTGAGAGCATTTTTAACTATTTAGAAATATTTTCAGAATTAATGTGATTACTGTAGAAAGTTTGTAAGATCAAAAAATGTTGGCACATAAAAAAAAAAAATAAACCAAAAGGATAACCCCCAAACATAATACTACCAAACTATACCTACTCACAAGCCTCCATGTTAAGAAAACTCTTAGTCAGGGCTTATGTTTGTATAAAATGTGGAGAAATGAAGAATAAGAGTTTCAACAAAGGTGATATAGTCTAGTTATAAGGGGAAAAAAGCTTCACGAAAAATGTCCTTTGTTTTTATTGTCAGCAAGAAATAAACTTTATAAGCCTAAGAACACGATAAATGATATAAGTTTCATCAGCTGTGAAATCACAAAAAGACCTAAAATCAATACTCTGCCCTAAAGATGTGTATTTTCAAATCCTTATTGTCAGCAGTCTGGCACTGTTTCCATGCATATGTCTGTCTTTCTGCATCAACAGAAAGAGCCGTAGATCTGAGTGAGCTTGGATCCCTTTTCACTTCATCTTACAATTTCATTTCAGTTTGTGGGAATCATAAATTAACAAGTTCCCAATGCTTTCTCAATTTCAGGCATGATCCAACAGTTAATTGGCACAAGGCTCAGAGGAGGGTTCTCTCCTTCACCTTCACGGTAGAGGTTTTCCCCTCTTCTCTCACCCCAACTCTTTCCATTTTAACATGTGACTGTCCTCAACACAATGCAGTCCTCTGGCCCTCAGCAAATCTGCTGATGCAAAGTGAAGGGGGCAGGAATGTGTGAATAATTAGGCTGGCAAATACTTTCATTTTCTAGAGACCCTTTTTATAAAAAAAAAAAAAAACTCACTTTCAAACGTTATGCTTCATGCTGAAGTTCAAAGGATGTGATATGTAGACTTTAAACTGCTTAAATCTATTGTCTTTTGTAAGACTAACTTTGTGAATTGTGTACATTGTCTATGATTATAGAACACACAGCTATTTTAGACCTTTTTGTCATTACAGCTGGTTTAAAGTGAGATGATGCAGATCCGCATATTAAAGCTAAGCTGGATACATACATCTGGATACTATTCAGATGTATGGCAAAATGTGCTCATGACCTCCTTTATCTTTTAGAACTGGCTAGCAAAGAGACACATACAAAATGGTAGGTGGTCCAGTTAAAACAGTGAGGTAATTATAGCACTCTAATGGGTGAAAAATGTTCATTCTTATATGGTTAAAACATGTATGGATCACCACGTAAAAAGCTTCCGGGGATGTGTTTGGGACTGTGAAAACAATTTCAGAGTCCTATAATAGACATGAGAAGTGAAGGCAGATGTAGATTTTTGGATCTTAGGTGGCTTGTAATCTAATCGGGACGTGAGCCAGCCAGAGTACAAGTGATTGGCAGTACTAACTAGCAGATAGGGGTGATGCTATATGGATAGGATTGATGTGTCGTAAGAAGTGTTTGAGATTAGTATGTCGTATTGAATCAGGGACGTTGGCCAGGAAAATGAAGACATATCTGTTATGGGTATTGTAGCCAGATAGTGAAGGGGGAAATTAAGGAAAAATCTGTTTCTACTTAACTCAAACAAATAGAGGATTAAACATGGCTGATGCAAACAAGCACAGCGCCTGCTCTCTGATGCACCATTACTTGAGAAATCCTTAAGCCCATCTTCAGTTTTGATTTTTTTTTTCTACCCTGAAGGATAAATAGAGTTAGATGGGAATGTTCCCAACACAGTATCTGCTCTAAACTGCCTCTTCAAGGCACTGGACTGTCAGCTTTGTTCTGATGAGTTTAGGAATAAAAGAGTCCCCCGAGATTTAACTGCTGGTAACTAGTTTCCAGTTGCTAGGGTCACATTTGCTCTCCTGCTCCTCCTGGGTTGACTTCAGTGATAGGATGGGGAGAGGGGAGCAGAGACGGGAGGGGGTGCCTTGTTGAGCCCTGTTTCCCTGGAGAGCTCTCCTGCTATAACAAATTCAGTCCCTGGACAGGACTTTGATTTACTCAGTGCTCACTACCTTCTAAATCATTAGTTTTCAAATTCTAGTGCATATCAGAAAACTCTGGAATGCTTAGTAAAATGCTGAATTCTGGACATTCACCTCTAGCATTCCTAGTTCACTGGGTCAGAACATTATCAGCTCCCAGCTTAGGTGGCTGCTGAGACTCCATAAAACTATACCCAGAGAAGTACAGTGATTCGCCTCTACGCATTTTTAACAGTATTTTCTGTTTTCACGGTGTGTGTGTGTGTGTGTGTGTGTGTGTGTGTGTGTGTGTGTGTGTTCGTGAGTGCAGATGCCTGTGGCCAGGTCCTAGATCTAGAGTTACAAGCTATTGCGAGCCACAGAGCCACCTGATGCGAGTGCTGGGAAGAGAACTCCAAGCCTCTAGGAAAGCCACAAGCGCTCCTTACTGCTGTACCATCTCCCCAGTCCTCAATTTTTAGTTCCCAAAGGAGTCCTGTGACACAGAGATGGTTGTTTCTCCCATTTTACAGATGAGGAAAGAGATGCTCTGTTGTTACAGCAAATTTAGTCCAAAATATACAGCTTAGAGGTGTCAGAGCCAAAGTCAGTCTGATTTCAGAGCCAGTGTTCCTAACAGCATTGGACTGACTTAGTAACCTTGGTGAACTCCAGACAACCATCTTGGATGGGGCAGGCCCCCGAAACAACAGGCAGCATGCACCCTTGCATCTTGCCTTGCTCTGACTAACCTTTCTTTTCAATGCATCCTAAAAGCCTCTTAGATGCATATTTAATTCCACTCTGATCCTGGAGTGTGCTCAGAGCTTAGCTTCCATTTGGCAAGACAATTCAGGCATGGGGAGGGGACTTCTCTTCCATTCTTTTGTCACTCCTCACTCGTTCCCGGACTGAGATTCCCCTCTCTGCTGATTATTTGCTGAGGCCTCGAACTGTTCTTTATCACACGGTGCATGTCATCCAATCTCATGTCACCCTCAGTGGTGACGTTTTCTCTACCACCACCACCCTAGAAAACAACCTTTTTTTTCCCACCCTTATCTCATCACAGGTGAATCCTATGTTCAAAATAAAGACAGAAATTCAAAACTTTTAATAAGTCAGTGTTTTTTAACTTTAGCCCAAAAAAGAGGGGCTTGGCTGACTGATGGGGCAACTGTAGTTTGTAAAAACTCTGAAGAACAAAGAGGCTTTCAATCAAGCTCCTGCTGATACCACTGTGTCTGGAGATTACTTACCATCTTGTGCTAAATTCCTGCATGGATCAAATTATCTAAATGGACATCTCAATTTCAGTTTTTAGTTTCAGCTGCTTCTAAATGGTACATGAATAATCCATCAAATAAGTATTTTGTAGGAGATTCCATCCTCTAATATAATCAGAGTAGCCCACTTTAGGATTTCCCTGAAATAAATCAACATATTGACCTTCTGGGTCATAATCCTACTCTTGGCAAAGAGTAAGTAGGTCCTGAGTTAAACTGTTATTATAAACCATTGAGTTTATGCCAGAGTCTCTATGTGGTAAAAATTCCTTTCCAAAATCTGCAGCCCCATCAAAACATTTAACTGAAGCATAGCAAGCTTCACCTTGCTTGCATATGAGAACTCTCTGAAATATTGAAATATATATAAATATCTGGGCCCAACTTCAAGAAAATCCAACTCATTTAGACTAGAAGGGGCTGGACAGTGATGGAGCTCCCTGGGTGCCTCTAATATGAGGCTAGGGTTGAGAAACACATAGACACACAGACCACCTGCCTGGAAATGGCCATAGTGCCTAGCACTGTCCCTGGCAGTCTTGGTTAGAAAGATAAAGCAGTTTTTATGCTGCTGTCCTCCACCCTCCAAGTAGATCTCTAATTAATGCTTCTTTTCGTGTAACAAAACTAACTCAATAGTTGCTCCTTTTTGAGATTGTTTTAGTTCTTAGCATAACGCCCCCCAAACCCAAGTGATGGCTACTCTCTATCGCCACCTGGTGTCAGAAAGTGCTACTGTGTACGGAAACTACAAATAAAAAAGATGGTTATAAATATTCAAACCCCAGCAAAGTAGCAATATTAGCTACATCGAGAAAAGCTGGCTAATGCCAGTTCCAATGGTTGAGGCTAACTAAACTTTCTAAGACAGTCAGAATTTGGGATCTTGTTCCTGTACCCTGAGTTTTTCTGCTTTTCGTTTGAAAGTTATCGATGAAGTCCGGGAGGTGATGTTTTGCTTCCCCGTAGTACTTCCTTTTGGCACGAGAGATTGTTGAAGTTTAGCTAATGTCAGGCAGTGATGACGTTCGAAGATGAATATTGGGTACGAGCGGCATCCTCTCCAGAGTGGTGGTTTAAAAGTAAGAAGTTAGTGGGCTGGAGAAAGCACTTGTCTAGCAAACCAAAGGCCTTCGTTTTGATTTCTAATGTGTTGAAAAAATAAAATAAAAGGGACAATATGCAAATCATGTAGTTCGTGTCTATGATGAACTTAAAAGTTATCTGTTTCCAATGACCTGGCGTCCCTGACCAGTTCTCAAGTGAAATGATAATGGCTGCTTTGTATTTGTGCAGCAGAGGAGGGGTATCCAAAAGACAGATGTTGTCATCTTTGAAAGCTTAGGGACTGAACCTACAACATGTTGGCTTTAACTGAGGGATTTAAACTTCCTGAATCTCCACTTTCCTGTGTGGAAAGTGGAGTACCTCATCTAACCTTTTCCACACAGGAAAGTGGAGAGAGCACTGTGTGGATTACACAGCGTACCTAAATGGAGAATGACTGAAATACCACTGATACTGGTCAAAGAACTCACCCATGTTTAAAATGCAGTTTCAGCTAGTGTGGACTCCTAACACCAGTCTTTCTCTTGAATCAGTTGTATTTTGCTCATCTGAGTTCATGGGCTTTTAAGCCAGATTCTGTGTTCAAATCCTGGTTACTTTGCTATAAGTTGCTTTTGAACTGTAAAATAGGAATAATAATTATGCTTACTAATTATGAGTATTAAACACATTATTGTGTGTATAGTTAGTTGCAATGGTACCTAAAATGTGGGATTTTTTTTCACTAAATGTTAGCACTGCAGTGGCTTTTTCTATTGCTGTTCTAAGAACTATGTCATATTATTTACCAAGAACCATGTTATTACTTAGAATTGTTACATGGTTTATAAAAATCGTGAAAAGGGTGTGTGCTGAAAACTCTGATTGTGTAAGTATCCAAAACAGGTTAAAAAAAAAACTTAGCTTCATCCCACATCAGTTTTATTTTAACAAGATAGTTTAGAATCTTTCCATAGTTCACCACCCTTGTTGATACGTACCATATAAACGTTCTTAAGTTGAAATCAGTTTCCCAGACTACAGCTGTAATCTTTGTTTTAACTCTGCCCTGATGCTGAGTGGTTCTATGAGTAGAGGAGGGATGAGTCCAAGGACATTCTTTTTTTAAATAAAGGTATCAGCCTTGAGAAGACCATAATATGTCTTAACAATATCTCTTTCTGAAGCCTGACATTTAAAACACCCTAACTGGTGACTTCAAAAAACCACATAATATTTAATTTGTTTAATACTTAAATTTCATTACATTCTACCACACTACAGTAGTTGTCATTTCCTGTTGATAAAACCCATTACATTGTTTTTAGCTGATAGGATCTGTTTCAAACATGTGGTCTTCAAATTTGTATGTCCATTCAATCAAAACAAAACATGGCTATAAGTCTACCAATTCCTATTTTAAAATCTAGGCATAAAAGCTGGAGAGATGGCTGAAGGGTTAAGAACACCTGTTGCTCTTGCAGAGGACCCAGGTTTAATTCCCAGCACCCACATGGTAGTTTATAACCATATCTAGCTCTGTTTCCTAGGGTTCTAGTACCCTCATCTAACCTCCTTGGGCACCAAGTACACATACATGGTGCACATACATACATGCAGGCAAAACTTTTACCCATAAAAGAAACTATATAAAACTAATAAAAATTAAATCTAGGCAGAGAGACTAGGGCAAGAATTTCATGCACGATTGTTGATATAGCATTTTGAAATAATCTTCACATATTTTTTGAACAAAGAAAAAAACATAATAAAAAACTGGCAATGAGGAGGAAATTTCAAGTGTGATGTATGCCATCACATTGCATCAAAATACCTCTCTCACAGTTTCCAGAATCAACTCCTTTCTATCAAAACATTTTATGAGTGTCATCACAGCAGCTCAGCAAGTTCAGTTGCTGGAGGTCAAGTTTCCACGCCAATGAGCTGTATCGTCAGCTAGTTTGGGTCTGTGTTAGCAGTCTACTCTCTCCTTCTCCTCTGCAGTTTGCAAAAAAGCAGAAATAACACTCTGTTTATTACCGTGACAGACAAGTGTTAAAATTTAAAAATTGCATATACCTCGCCATAAGATAAAACTTCTAAATGGTACTTTGACAAAACCGTGTTAATAAAGGAAAGAGCATCTTAGATTGCAATGGGAGCAACTTCCCTCTCATAGTGTATGTACTCCTCTGCAACCCTAGCCTCAGAAACACACATTAACAAAAAGACAATGAAACACCATTTTGTCCATTTTTCTCATAGAGTGTCCGAAGCACAATAAGACAACTACACTTGAGAAGAAACAAATGGCCACACAAGAGCAGTATTAGCTCCAAATTCATGGGTGATGACACTTTGCAGAGAAGACTCTCATCTTGGACAAACACCTTCAGGAAAAAACTCTGGGATTATTTGCCTCTGCCACTTGACTGGTCACAATATGTTCTCATACTGAATGCCGTGCCTCATCCTAATGACTAGATATCTAGCCCCTGTCAGGCTCAGGATACCCCACCACTCTAGTTTTGCTTCTGGCTCTTTCAAGAATACTTAAGTGTATTTTAAGTAGTCTTAACCTGTATGTGTCTTTAAAAAAGAACGTAATTCTTCAGAGACATGTAAATTGAGGAAACAATTGTCTCTGTGGCACTATATGCAGACTAGCAAACAGTTTGAGAAGGTTTGTGTGGTGTATACTGATGCTTGTAATAACTTTTTCTTGGAAAATAATTTTTTTCATAGAATATATTCTGATCACAATTTCCTCTCCCTCATCTCCTTCTATATTCTCCCCACATACCTACCCATCCAAACTCCACACTTTCTTTCCCTCTCTCTTTAGAAAACAAACAGGCAAATTGAAAAAAAAACAGAATTAAATAAAACAAATAAAAAGTAAAAGACAAGAAACACACATGCAGAGACATACACACTACTGGTATATATTCAGAAAAAGTGAATTAACATATCAAGAGATACCTACAAGCCCATATTTATAATAGATCACAATAGCCAAGATATAGAATCCACTAAAGTGAACATATGGTATATATGCACTATTAAAAATTATTAAGCTATAAAAATAATTAAATCCTGGTATTTTTGCAACTTGGTTAAGACTTGAATAAATAAGACAGAAAGACATTATGTACATACATTCTGACTTTTCATATCATGGAAGTAGAGAAGTGTTAGAGACAAAAACACAAATATTGACTTGGGAAGCTTCACACTCCTTATGTCCCAGAACACTACAATAGAGTAGTGTGAGGAATACAGCTTTATGTTCATTCCCTTGATTGTGAGTAACTGGAACTCTTAGAAATAGAGACAGGGGGACCGGAGAGATGGCTCAGAGGTTAAGAACACTGACTACTCTTCCAGAGGTCCTGAGTTCAATTCCCAGCACCCACATGGTGGCTCACAACCATCTGTAATGAGAATCTGGCACCCTCTTCTGTGTACATAATAAATAAATAAATCTTTAAAAAAAAAGAAATAGAGACAGGAAGAAGACAAGAATGAAAACTACTCAATGATTGAAGTAACATCACAGGAAACCTACAGTCAGTGCTCGGTTACAGGTGCTGGGTGTACGTATCAGTTACATAATCACATTGGCAGAACTTCAGGTTAACCATCCTGCCTTACTAACCAGAGAAGATTGAAATAACCAGATTGTGAGACCTAACCCACCATAAATATGAATTGAGGGCCCAGGTCTTTTATCTTTGAATGATACAGTTTTAATGGATGCATTATAATGTTTTATTACTTTAATATAAATATCTAGGTAAGTGTTAATGTTATGTAGTTCAATTAAGTGTACATTAAAAACAATATATCACCTTAAAAATTTTGAGATGCACGTGCTTCCATAGAGACACATTTACAATCAACAAACTAAGCATCCATCCTTTACAAAACAAATCCTGGACCATTTCATAATCCACTCCTCCTCTTTCTTTACTCCTTTCCCATAAGCAAGCGCTCATCTGCTTTCTGCCAGTATAAATTTGTTTGCTTTCATAGAGTTTTATATCATGGAATGAGACAGCATATGTTTTTTCCTGCCATGTTTCCCCATTCAGCACAGTGGTTTAGAGATATCCACTAGACAACAGGTAGAGTCCATCCCTTTCCATTACTGAATATTGTTCTACCATATGGCTATACCACATTTGGGGTATTGATTCACCTCTTGATACCTATTTGGGCTTAATTTTTAGACACTAAAATAAGGCTATGGACACTCATATGCAAGTCTTGATATGGACATATGTTCCTTATTTATGCTATGGCTTTGTAGCAACACAAGCACACATACCTTTGATTAAAAAAAAATTCCTTAACAATCTAAATGAAATTTCCAAATAATGGGGGAGACAGAGCCCCAACTGGCCATCTCTTGTCACCAAATGAAGCTTCCAGTACCAGGATCAGTTACATCTAATTGAGTTGTTGGCCAAAGGCACCCCACAGGAACTCCCAAACAACCCAGACTGCCGCCGCCGAGACTATAGGTTGCTCTCCACAAACTGACCATAAGGCCCCATGGCTGAAGACAGCAGCCACACAGCTCCTTGATGGTGGAGAGGTCAAACCGGTGCCTCTGTTGGACCTTCACCCCGATGTGCTAGTGTCTTTTGTACAGGAAGATGCTCTCCAGGCTACCAAAACCAGCACCAACCCAGCCACAAACCCTTTGATCTACAAAGGTGTCCTGACTGAAAGATGTGCTAGGGCAATGGTGGCACAAAGCTTATGTGAATAATCGACCAATATCTGACCTGACTGAAGGCCCGCTACATGAGATGGAACCCATACCCAACACTGCTTGTGTGACCAAAGACCAGAGCCTAGGCAACCCAGGGACCTGGGGTAAAATCAAATAATACTAGTCTAAAAAAAAAAAAAAGCAATAAACTGATTCCTAATGATATTCTGCTATCAGTACCTTGCTCAGCCATCATCAGAGAAGCTTCCTCCTGCAGCAGATGGGAACAGATACAGAGACCCACAGCCAATCAGAGAGCACGAGACTTTAGAACACTCAGCCCTAAAAGAGATGTCTCTATTAAATCCTTCCCTTCAGGGTTAAGGGAACTGTGGAAGGGGAGGAAGCAGGAAGAGTGCAAGAGCCAGAGGGGTGGAAGACACCAAGCAACCAAGGCCCCCTAAATCAACATCATCAGCTGCATTTCTGACACAGGAACTCACAGAGACTGAGACACGAAGCACAGGGCCTGTCAGGGCTGCACCAGATCTGGCCCTAGAGCTGAAAGGAGAAATGGGTGCATGCCCCCATTTTAACCCAGAAGCTATCTCCAATCAATAACCATCTGCAAATGAAAATTTAATTTTCTCTATCTCTGTGAGTTCCAGGCTAGCCTGGTCTACAAAACGAGTTCCAGGAAAGGCACAAAGCTACATAGAGAAACCCTGTCTCGAAAAACCAAAAAAAGGAAAAGAAAAAGAAAAAGAAAATTTGATTTTCTCCAAGGGAGTCTCACTGGAGAAACAAACTACTCTTAAGGTTAGGCTGCATGCCCAGCAGTAGATGGCCAAAAGAAAATTAAATGAATTCAAAAGCATCTTTGAAGGTTGGGTTTACCTTTTTTTTAACTTTATCATATTATTTTTAAAATTATTTTATTTATATTTGTGGTGATATTTTGTGGTACTCTAATAAAATTTGTCTGAAGATCAGAGGAAAGAGCCAGCCACTAGATTAAACATAGAGGTCAGGCAGTGGTGGCATACATTTTTAATTCTAGCACTCGAGAGGCAGAGATCCATCTGGATCTCTGTGAGTTCAAGGCCACACTGCGCCACACTGGGCTACATGAGATTGATTCAGTCTAGGAAACAGTGCCAGGCAGTGGTGGCACACACCTTTAACTCCAGTATTTGGGAAGCACACACGCCTTTAAACCCAGCACTAGGAAGGTTGAGATAGGAAGTGAAATGGCTGGGCGGAGAAAGGCATATAAGGAGGGAGGAGACAGAAGTCAGGCCTTCAGCTGAGGACTCAGAGGCATTCAGTCTGAGGATTCGTGGAGACAGGCTCTTCTCTTTTCGGCTTAGTAGTTGGTGAGGTGAGAAGTAACTATGGCTTGTTTCCCCTGATCTTTGAGCATTTACCCCAATATCTGGCTCCAGTTTTTATTATAAGACCATTTAGGATTCATGCAACATACATTTTTCTTCTCTCTTTTTACTCTACAGGTCCATTGCATATATATTATGGCTTCCAGTTTAGTATTTTCATGGAGTTCCTGAGTGTGCAAACAAATGGATCTCATTTCCTTGTGCTTCTCTTTGGCTCTTTTCCTTCTGTTTGTTCAGTCCAATCTGATGTGGTAGCTTGTTGGGTTTTGTTTTATCTTATCTTACTATTATCTTTTTTTTTTTTTTTTTGAAGAGAGAGAGAGAGATCTCAGCCCAGTGCTTGGCTGTGGATCTCTGCATTTGCCTCCATCAGTTACTGGATGAATGCTCTCTAATGGCAATTAGGGTAGTCAACAATCTGATTACCAGAGAAGGTCAGTTCAGGTACCCTCTCCACTATTGCTAGGAGTCTCAGCTAGGGTCATCTTTGTGGTTTCCTGGGAAAGATCTCCTATGCTCATGGATCAGTAGGGTTAACATAGTAAAAATGGCCATCTTACCAGATGCAATCTACAGATTCAATTCAATCCCCATCAAAATTCCAACACAATTCTTCACAAACCTCAAAAGAACAATACGCAACTTCATATGGAAAAACAAAAAACCCAGGATAGCTAAAACAATCCTGTACAATAAAGGAACTTCTGGAGGCACCACCATCCCTGACCTCAACCTGTACTATAGAGCTATAGCAGTAATAACAGCATGGTATTGGAATAAAAACAGGCAGGTAGACCAATGGAATCTAACCAAAGATCCTGAGGTAAATCCACAAACCTATAAATATCTGATTTTTGACATAGAAACTAAATTATAAAATGAAAAAAAGAAAGCATCTTCAACAAATGGTGCTGGCATAACTAGATGTCAGCATGTAGAAGAATGCAAATAGATCCATATCTATCACCCTGCACAAAACTCAAGTCCAAATGGATCAAAGACCTCAACATAAATCCACTTACACTGAACCTGATAGAAAAGAAAGAGAGAAGTAGCCTTGAATGCATTGGCACATGAGACCACTTCCTGAATATAACACTAGTAGCACAGACACTAAGATGGACAATTAATAAATGGGACCTCCTGGAACTGAAAAGCTTCTGTAAGGTAAATAACTGTGTTTTTTTTTAATTATGGAAAACAGAGATTCCAGGCTGTCAAATGATGACTCTCCAACTCTCTACGATACCAGTGTCATATCAAAACCTTCAGTAACTCCTACTCTTGAACTTCCTAGAATAAAATGCCATCAATATCACATCAGTGGCTATCCTGTGAGATATTTAGATGGCCAATTTCACTATGTATTACAGCAAAGGGCAGAGAATATATGTCACTTGAGGAGGGGTGGAATTTCCTTAAGATGTTCATAAGAGTACACTACATGAAGTATAAAGCTTTGCATATAGCTTATGTTCCGTTAATAACTTAATGAAAATCAATGAATGATAACTTTGAAAAATGTAACTATGTATTATATAATGAAAGGGACATAAGTAATGAAATATTGACTCTAACGTCTAAGTCACAGTGTAGCTTTAAGCTAGTCACTTAGTCACATACACCTTGGCTCTCTTATCCAAAAAAAAGAGATAACATGTGATCCTTTTTATAAGTCACCAAATTTCTGAAAATCAAGAGGAGTTTTGATCTCCTTTGATGCCAAAACTTAACCACCCTGTACTGATTTATTAAGAAGATCTTACTAGAAATGAGAATCTATTTTTACTTTTATTTATCTCGCTTAGTAAAAAAAAAATACTTAAATATGGTACTACAAAAAAATCAACAAATTTGGACTGGTCATATTAGTGCTTCCCTTAAGGCCAGCACTCAGGAGGCATAGTCAGACAGAGATCTGGGAGTTTGAGGCCAGCCTGGTCTACAAAGAGAGTCCTGGGCCAGCCAGGGCCGCACAGTAAGACTGTCTCAGGAAAAAAAAAAAAAAAAAAAAAAAAAAAAAAAAAAAAAAACATTTAATTATGGTAGGTAAGCTCCATCACTAGAGAACAGACATCGGGACCACATTTAATGTTTGCCTGCCCCCCTCTATTTTAATAAGTAGTTGTTATAAAAGACAAACAGCAAGCTGGGCAACAGCCTGAAAGTCAAATCTCTATGTCAAATCCACGGGCTTATAACACAGAAGTATTCTTTTTAATAACCATTTTCTCTGGGTTTTGATGTACCACTGTGGTGGCTTCCCAGGGCATCCTAGGGATTATGTTGTAATGATGGGTGAATGCCAATTTCTACCATTCCTCAAAGGCTTTCTTAATTATTTTTTGTCTACAAGGAAATCTAGTGGTTTTTTAAAGATGCTTGAACATTTGGCGTGCTTCCAGAAACCCCTAACACAAACTTGAAACAGCTTTAGTCCCATAGTCCTGCTGATGTTCCTGCTCTGTGCGTTCCCCGGGATCTTTTTCTTAGAGCTGTGAACCTGGGAACAGCCCTATGGCTAGTGAACGTGATTCTCACTTACTCATACGAATGTCATCAAATTATTTCTAAATATTCCTTATATTTGTGCAGGGTGATTCTTTAAATACTTGCTATGATGGTTTAAAACAATTAAAAAAAAAACAGTCTAGCCCAGAGAAGAATATACTATAATTAATTTTTTAATTAGGTAATTCTGTTTAGGTAATTAGGGAAGGGATACATTTCTATAAGATACATATACACACACACACACACACACACACACGTGTGTGTGTGTGTGATTATGTACACAGGAAAGCATTCTAGGCACACTTTATTTCTCCCCACATAAGATGACGCATTTTGCGTTTCTATCCATGACTGATAATTTCGGCTCAGAGGACCAAGATTAGGATATTTAACTTTGTTGGGTTCAAGACAGCTTTCTTTCAGCACAACCTTGCCTCCAGTAAATAAAGTATCCTTACCCTCTACCAGCACACTCAGAATTTGGAGGAAAGAATGATTTAGTCTCTTGAGTCTAAGCAACACTGAAAGCACAATTAAGTGATAAACAGAAGGCTGGCTGGTCCATGACTGTGTGAGCCAAAGTGCTTCCTAATGACAGGAAAGGACTGTGAATGTGTGCCGCCGCTGAGTGTTTATTACTGTCGAGAAGAACCACATTTGAGACACGCAGAGCTTGAAAAGGAGGGACATTTTTGTTCCAGGGAGGAAAGGGTCAGGGCCAGGTTTTAAGTATACATGCGAGGACTAAGCACAATGGTGTGTCTCTTTGGGGGTAGCAAGGTTATGTCTGTTTACAAGAAGCTCAATAATTCAACGAGGAAATAGTATTGTGGGATCTTGACATCTCCAGGTCCAGCGTCAGCAACCTTCTTATCAGCCCACTTGGCTCCGCAGTAAATCGGAATCTTGCTTTATAAAAATGAAACAAATGTTTGTTTGGGTTTTAAACAATTAAGAGAAAAATCCAATTCGAGGTTGATTCCAGACAATAAACACACCATTAGCAGAGCCTCAACCAGGATCGATTCTGGACTGGTGCTTCAGAAGTCGAATCGGCCATGGGGTTCTGCCCGAGGGCCATCAGCGACTGAACGTCTCTGCTCACAGTCTCTCTTCTACTTGGTGTTGGATCACTTGGGATGAAATGAGCATTCTCCTAATGGATTTGCAGAATTCAGTCGTGGTGGCTCCACGATGTCCACACAGATGCTCTAGTTAAAAAAGAAGAAAGCCTTTGGGTTGGTGCCTTTATTTTATTCTATGTATTATTAGTTTCCATCCAATGAAAGGAAAATATAACATTGCATTTTTCCCTTTGGTTTTCATCACGAACAGACACATTCAGAACTCTTACCAAGGCCCGTCCTTGAGAGCATTAATGCTACAGCTGGTTTTTATTCTTGCTCCTAGGTGGCCCTGCTGAAATACAGTTTTGCTCTTTAGATGCACAGATATTTTGTTGGAAAGTGTAAGTAAACTGAGTGTAAGCCTGAGTAAACTTGCATTAATTTAAAATGGTTGAAATTTACAGCTACGGCCCACCAAGTGAGGAAAATGGCTTTGCTGTTTGTGAGAGGTGAGTTTACTTCCTCTCAGCAGCTCCAGAAGTAATCATATGGAATGCCCTACGTTATAGTCAAGGAGACTACGTACGGTGCGGAGATACTGATCCATGTTCCTGAGACTATACGCTCATCACTATCACTGTCAGGGTCAGACTCTAGCTCTTGTGGACTCTAGTCCAAGACTCCTTTTTAGGTCATGTGGATTCTTTTATTTAAAAGAGAAAATGAGTTAAAGATTTTAAAAACGTGATCAACTTCATGATATCAATTGGATGAGGCAAATAAGAAAGTCTCATGATAAATGTCAATCTAGTCAGCTCTTATTGGACATGAGAGGGTGCTTTTCTCAAATGGTAACTGTAGGGTTCCTAAAATTACCCCCCCCCTCGCTCTCTGCTCCTATACCAGTGCTTCCATTTCTCCCTGCAGGAGACGTAATCAACTTCTACAGCGACATTGGTAAAAATGCATGTAGTTAAAGTCATTGCATCTTAACTCTTATCAGCAACCCTGACAATAAACTTTGCCTCCAAAAGAGGCTTAAGGCCCTAACCCATCTTCTCTGATCTCAGCACTGATACAAGCTCAAGTTGCTTGTGGAAACCTGTGTCCTTTCTTCCAGAGATAATAAGTAACAGACCCTATGAGTGTCTGTTGAAGGCAAGAGAAAAGCCGCTGTCTGCCTTTGCATTCCCCTGGGAACAAGAGCTATTGTGAGGAAGCAGACAGGCCTTGTGCTGCAGCCTGGCTCACAATGGCACATGCTAGTGACAAGAGACATAACATCGGAGCAGTGGCTCCTGCCTGGCTGCAGCTATTGATACAAGTTGTGTTGACTTGTAGTTATTACAACTTCAATCGGGAAGCTGCATTCCAAATAGTAATCAGTACCACACAAAGCCTTCCAGTGTGCACTCCTCACCCTAATTAAACAAAATGTAAAGGCAATTAAAATGCACATTTGAAAGCAAGTTGTTCCTCCTATGGAATAAATTATTTTCTTTTGGGCTTAGTTTAGCATTTGACCAGAGTCAGCGGAAGGAAAAGCAACATTCATCTTATTACTGACAGGAGGCAAGGATTTTAATATGCACAGATAAATGTAATGGGGACTATCTTTCATGTCTTTTAAGACATATATTATACATATGCAGAGCCTAGCATGGTTAAATTGTGTGTGTGTGTGTGTGTGTGTGTGTGTTTCCCCACAAATAAACAAAAGCTGAATGAATAGAGTCTTAGCCTTGAGGAGGACTATAAATGGACCCCACTTCATTCTTAATTCTACAATAATTTAAACAATTTCCTTGTTTTTATTCTCATATGATAACTAGATTCCAAATCACCAGAAAATTTATGAAACAAAAATCCAAAACCCAAAGATAGTCAAAGAATGTATTAGTACCCACAAGAGAGAGTGAGTTATATCTAAATTTTTATTGTTTAAAATAGATTACAATGTCAATGTAAAGTATATTTTGTACTATTTTAAGTTTTAAATATTTCTCTTTAATGAAAAAAACCTTATGCAACCACAACACCTTGTCATGGAGTGTCTTAGCTTTGGTAGCCTTTTGAAATTTTAGCGCATTTATATGGGTACACCAAAGGGACAACTTCTGTGATATTTTGGGCTAGTTCAGTTGTTTTCTTCTTCTGTTGAAGATATTTCAAAGTTTATTTTTTTTATTACAAAGTAAGTCAGTAGATTCTAAATGCAGGGAATTTACATTTTTCCCTTTACTGATATTTTCACGGGTACTGTGATGGAGTCAGTCTTGATTTCAAATCACCTGGTAGACAAATCTCTGGGTGTGTCTAAGAGAAGATTTACAGAAGTTTTACTGAAATGAGAAGACCATCCTGAATGTGGGAGATGCCATCCATGGGATGGGGAGGCTGAATAAAAATGAAAAAGCAAACATAGTATCAACATCCATCTCTCTACTTTTTGAGTGTAGCCTACCTGCTTCACTTGCCTGCCACCATGCCTTCCCCACCATGATGGACTATACCCCCAACATGATGAATTATACCCCTACCATGATGAACTATATACCCACCATGATGGACTATACCCCCACCATGATGGAGTATACCTCCACCATGATGGACTATATCCCCACCATGATGGACTATATCTCCACCATGCCTTCCACACCATGATGGACTATATCCTCAAACTGTGAGTTCAAGTAAACACTTTCTCAAGGTAAGAGTTTCTGCTTCTGTCAGGCATTCTGCTACAGCAATGAGTAATCAATGCAAGTTGCATTGGTTTTCATTAAAAGAAACATCTGCAGTTAGATTTTTGTTTCTTTGTTTTTAGCAAATTCTATTTTTAAAATTTTTCATATGTCCAGCAAAGAATAAAAAACAACTGGAGATAGATAATATAAAGAAGGAACCTAATATAAATGTGCAGGGTAATAAGGAACCTGTAAAAGTCAGGGTTTGATGAAGAGAGGAGACTTCACATCAGTCTCCAAGTGTATTTAAAAGTTAGTCACATGGGTGATGATAACTGGTAAAGGGATGTAGACCAAAATCCTCACTCCCTAAAACGACCTGATAACTGGGGCTTGTACTTACAAGTAAACTCCAGGGCTCTGCTTCAGTTCTACTGTTCTCTGGGTTAAATCAAGAAATCTGCAATTTTAACAAAAAGCCACTAGATGCTCGTGTAGGCGATCTGGGGCCATACTAAAGAAACTCTGAGTTAAGCTCTAAATCAGAGTCTAAGCTATAACACAGGAACTTAGGTAACATGCAAACAAATGAAAGCATACAAGCACACTACACCCCCATCCATTTGAATATTGCACAACAATCACAAACTGCTTCTCAAATAAAAAAAAAACAAAAAACAAAAAACAAACAAACAAAAACTCCAGTCTCAAATAATTCTGGGAGGTCTGCATGCTGTAATTAAGATCCAGAAACTCATGGCTTGTTTTAATATACAGAAAGGTGTATCAGAATGAGTCCGTGTAACTCTAGATCTGCTTTCTAAGCATAATCACAGAGTATGTCTTGAGTTAATGTCCTTTTCTTTATTTATAACCCATTGAGGCTGTGCCCAGAAAAAAAACTTAGAGAAGCGATAGAGTAATAACAAACAAAATGGTAGAAAAATTTCGCCCTTTGATCTGCAAGCACCTCCATCTCAAATGACCTAGTACACTGTGGGGTTCATCTACACATGAAGGAAATGTTCCGGCTTCTGAGCTGTAGACCATGGCATTGTGCTATGTCTGGCTATTGTTTGAAAGATTCTCCTATGACTGGGAAGCTCAATTTGTGTTTTCTGACTTTTTCCTTCTTCAAGGCTAGAAATCTTCTTAGTCACAGCAGCTGGTGTTGACTTGCCCAATTTAACCATTTCATGCCTATTTATAAATCAAGCCACAGTCATTAAGTTGCCATTTTTGGAAAGTGGTAAGTAACAGAGTTTTCTCTTCCCCTTTGTAGAAAACAAACAAAACTCTTTATAGAAAACAGTTTACTGGGTGGTTTTTAAAAGAAGTTTGAATCTGTTTTTTAATTGCCCTGTATGAGAGTTGTCTTGAGCCCTAAAATGATCAATCCCATCTCCTGTTTCCATATCTGCTTACAAGCATCCAAGGCCTGCTTGGAAAAAAAAAGTTACAGAAGGAGATGTGAAAACCTCCACAGACTCAGGACCGCCTACCTCAAAGAAGCTCACACCAGGACCAGCTAATTTCATACTGTCCTCTCTAGGGAGTTTGTTTTCATTCTTTTCCCCTTTCCTCAATCTGTGCCTCAACCTTCTGATGAACTTCAGGAGCAAACAAGAGCCCTGAGTTGGAAACATCCTAAGGCACAGAAATCATTCCTCATACTGCTGTTTCCCCAGTGAACTTCCTCTTCCTCTACAGCTGATTGGATGAAGGCTGTCTTCTTCCTAACAACCATAGAGATTTGGGCCTTTCTCTCACTCTGTGTATTTAACTGTCAACCAAGCAAAATGGTGCATTCTAGGGATATGCTCTTGCACCTGTTCAGTAAAGAAACCATTTTAAAAGTCATTGCTGGTGAAAGATTGCTCTTTTCATCATATATACAGCCCTTCTTTCATTTGTCCATGCTGTCTCTCCTCTGATTTGGATCTTAATGTTGGTTTTTCTCATTAGAAAAGTAAAATCCTAACAAAATAAGAAGTCTCTCCCTCTCTAGCCCTATCCCATTCTTTTATGTCATAACCACTTCTCTCTCTCTCTCTTTTTTTTAATCAAATTTTACTTTATGTATACTAGTATTTTCCCCAAATGATGTGTGCATACCACATGTGTGCTCAGTGCCCTCCGAGAGCAGAAGAGGGCATCAGTCACGCTGGAACTAGGATTACAGCTGTGTGTCACTATGTGGGTGCTAGGAATAGAACCAGATCTGCAAGAGAAGCAAGCGCTTTGAACTGCTAACCCATCTCCCCAGCCCCTCCTACCCACACCTCTTAAAAGATCACTTCTCCTTCTATAATTTCACCCCAGACTGCTCTTACTTAAGACAATAATGAGCTCCAATGTTTCTGTGTTCCAATACTAGTCTTTCTGTCTCCACTCTGCATGTTCTCAGCAGCATGTGGCCTTTCAACTACTCACTGTGACATTTGTTCTCTGCTGTCTTGGTAGCACCATTCTCTTCTAGTTTCTAATTTCTCTTCCCTTTCCATGTTCATCCAATTTTGGATCTGCTATGTTAGAGTTCTTCATCCTTCACTCTAAAGCTCTCTCTTTTCTACATTTGTTCTGTGTTGTTTCATATGGGTCATTGATTTTAAGTACCATTTGTAAGTTAGCTATTCATGGACCTGTACCTCTTTCTCTGAACTTTATAGATAGGTAGCTCATCCTGAATGCCTGAAAACTGCCTCAAACTGACCAAAAGTAATTAGATCTAAGTTTATGACTCTGGAGAATCCCATTGTGTTAGTCCTTCAATGGTCTCTGTATTCTGAAATTAAAATCCTAGCCATCTGTTCCATCTCCTTTTTACTCTCCTCCCATATCTTGACATTAGGCCTTGCAACTGTCTCTACAATCCACCCATTTCTTGCTTCCCCTTTAGACTAGTAAGATAAGAACTTCTAGATCATTCCTAGGGCAGACTTTTCATTCTTGCCTTTCATGTCACACAGATGTCTAATCTTAGATAAGTTAGTTCATTTTTTCTACTCCAATTTCTTTACAATGAAGAACAATAGTATTATGAACTTGATAGGTTTGTGAACAATCTGATGTATGGAAGTGTTTTTAGAATGATTCCATCTATATAATTGTTACAGACTTATTGTTATTTCTTAAGTGGCCATTAAACTTCAGGCCCAATCACTTGAGAAAAAAAAAAAAAAAAAAAAAAAAACTTGTGCCCATGGACTTCTTAGATTTATCTGTTGCTGGAGGGCTTCTCTCCAGGTTCCCCAAGCCCCCAGCCCCACAATCCACTTATAAAATAATCACTCAGACGCTTGTATCACTTATAAACTGTATGGCCGTGGCAGGCTTCTTGCTAACTGTTCTTTTATCTTAAATTAACCCATTTTTATAAATCTATACCTTGCCACGTGGCTGGTGGCTTACCGGCGTCTTTACATGCTCTTCTCCTGGCGGTGGCTGCAGTGTCTCTCCCCTCAGCCTTCCGCTTCCCAGAATTCTCCTCTCTCCTTGTCCCACCTACTTCCTGCCTGGCAACCTACTTCCTGCCTGGTCACTGGCCATCAGTGTTTTATTTATATAGAACAATATCCACAGCACTTCCCCTTTTTTCTTTTTTTTTTTTTAAAAAGGAAGGTTTTAACTTTAACATGGTAAAATTATATATAACAAAACAATTTACCGAGCAAGAATTATAGTTACAATATTAAAGAAGATGTCCTATCTATCTTATATTTGTGAGTTTAAGGTTTTATATCTAACTTATCTTTTATCATAACTGAGGAAATTACAACTATCTAGTTTTCAACCACGTTGGGCGCCAGATATTGGAGAAATTATTTTGGCCACTCCACGTAGTTAAAAGGATATTTATTTAATGGCATAACTCACAAATTAAGTAATGGGTAGGTCGCAGGGTCTGGGGAAGTTGTAACGCAGTCCAGCGGTGTTCTCCGGAGCTCTGCACAGTCAATCTCCACCGGTCAGCGTCCCGGCACCGAGAGAGCGCCCAGAGAGAGCACTGGCCCATCCAGCTCTCGGGTCCCCAGGCGCCTCCCCTTGCCCCGCCTCATAGGCGTGACAGTTGCCAGAGTCTCAATGGGGGTTGGAACTTCCAGAACCAAGCTGGAATGGCTACCCACTACAATTTATCACTATGGTTATACTTGATACTTCCAATAAACTGAAATTTTCCTGTGTGTTTTTTTATTTCTCAGTATATATACAATCTTAAAATAAGTTTATCAAATATTCATGTCTGAAAACTATGAATAGATACTGATGATAAGTCACGTAGAATTTATCATCTTACTCTATCTTGTTCAAAAGTCATAATATTTACTGCTTAATATTGTGATAGCTTTTGTTATTATTATTGGCATTGTTCCATCTGTAAATCTGTTATTGCATCAGTTAGGATTCTTCACACACACACACACACACACACACACACACACACACACCACAAATAAGTCTTCATCTAAAAATGGAATTTGTTGGTTCATGTAGCAAAGTCTAAAGGAAGATAATAAACTCATCTTGCCTTTGGACTTAAAAATATAGCAAGATCCAGATTTTCATAATTCCTAAGGGCTGTCTGCTTCTGTGTACTAATTTTTTGCCAACACATACTTCATGCATGTGGTGACAAGATGGCAATGGTAACCTCAGTCTGTGTTGGTACAGTGGCACCCAGAAAAAATGTCATTACTAAGCTAATCTGTTTAGATAACCCTATGACCCAAGAAACCAGTATCAACTGAGTGCAACCAATTTCGAACAGTAATAGAAAACTTCTATAGCCAAGCCAATAAAGACAAAAAAAAGACATAATCAACATAGAGATAAAAAGAAATCTCTCTTTAAATTTTACAAACCTCATAAGGATGGAAAGAAAGTAATATGGGCATTTTTTTGTCAATAACAATATTTTTAGGACAGATTTGGTGATGCATTGCTAAGCCATTTCTCAAATTACTGAACTTTAATCTGGGAAGTTACAAAAAGCAAAGCATTTCCTTTGTATTCATTAGCCAGTGTGCAAGTTCAGTATTAGAGTAGTTGAAAAATGTGTGGTATCATTTTTTCATGGATCATCATTCATATATATGTGCATATATATGTATGAATAACATACTTTTACATTTATTTATGATTATGTGAGAGGATATTTCTCTCATATTCACCCACATATCAGTCCCTTTTTGCCAAAGAATATTAATATCAAAAGTGTGATTTTTTTAAAAAACTGGCTTTTGTAGTAAATAAAAGAAATTCTGCATTGTATCTTTTATATTGGGCATCATAATTCTAAAATTTCAAAAGATTTACTTTCCGCCGGGTGGTGGTGGCGGCGACACGCCTTTAGTCCCAGCACTCGGGAGGCAGAGGCAGGTGGATCTCTTGTGAGTTCAAGGCCAGCCTGGTCTACCAAGTGAGTTCCAGGAAAGGCGCAAAACTGCACAGAGAAACCCTGTCTCGAAAAACCAAAAAAAAAAAAAAAAAAAAAAAAAAAATTACTTTCCAAATTATAACAAGGACTGTGTATCCATATGAGCTAAAACTTCACTGGCCCTTGGTGCTACCCTCTTGCTTACATTATACCACTGCTCATTATTTCCTTTCCTCCTGGTTTCCCCTAAATTCTTTCCTCCAGCTGCCATAGGCTGTAGAAAATTCTAACTCCTTTTGCCTACAAAGTAAGCTTTCTCTTTTGTAGTTTGTGTGACTCCTATGTATTCTATCCACATCTAGACATTACTTACTAACGACGAGTACACTATCCAAAATAGTTTATTTCTGTAAGTCTTTCTTCTGATACAACAAACTCAAACCCTCCTATTCACCCTATACATTATGTTGTTATATCTCATAATTAACCAAAAGCTATTAAGATACTAAGTAAATATTTAAATTATCCTATATAATGGGCTTTGTCATTTGTCATATCTTACTATGACAAAAACAAATAACTTTACAGTAACTTTTCAATATTTATACAGTGACTTTTCTACAAGCCTGCAACTCTCTAAGGAAATTGTTTAGGAAGAATTTGTGTACTTGACAATTAATTATACATTTTTTTTTGTATAAAATGGCATACAGAAAGCCAACTTCTTTAAAATAGAGTCCTGCCATGCTTTCACATTAATTTCAGTATTAGTAGCTTTGGACCGTGCTTTTAAATTAGTATTATTATTTGGCATATTTATGATATTTAATTTAGGAGCAAAACTAAAAGTTCTCATTTATTTTCAATCAGTACAAGTTCTTTCTGTCTGCAGGCTGCCAGATCTTTACCTATTAAAATCCACATTTATTAATGCTTATGGCTCATGGTCTGCTTTGAGCCTCTCTAATCACACAGTCCTTCCTGTCTTCGTTTTCTTTTAAATCAGACTTTAAAACATGTCTCCATTCTCTACCATCAATCATTAGTGTTAAGCCTTGATTTGTTAAAACCTCTGAAAGCATTATGTTGGTCAAATGGTTAGATTTCAGGCCCATGTCTCTTATCATTAGACAGAGGTTTTACATCTGATCCCCATAGCTATTCAAGAGAAGAATTGTCGTGCTTGAGTTCTCATGGAGAAGGTCATTCTGACAAAAGACTCCTGCCTAATTTATATAGTAAGGCATGCTTGCTAATTCTGGTCTCAGAACTCTGACCAGTTACCAATTGATTCCTATCAGTGTTGTGTGAGATGATAAATTTTAATCAGTGCTTTTGGTCTCTAATAGTCTGGCTTTCTTTTTATAATGGATTTCTTTCATTCATGCTTTCCCTCGTCTGCATTTTTATGACTGTGATGTGCTTTGATTTACTTCATTCAAAGTATGATGCTCTGGCTTCAATTATTCAATTTAACTTTAAATAGACATTGCTACAAGTCTTACTGATACAAAGGACATCTGGTGTCAATAAATTGCAGCAGGAGGTGCCATGTGGGAAGGAACCCAGGCACTAAACACATCTCTAGGCACATCCATCAAGACATGCTATGGCATTCTGCCACTTATCTGCTTAAATGATATCAGAGTGCAGCTTAAGAGAGGCGAGCTGGTAGAGTATCATTGTGATCTTCAGTGTAGAAAACTGACTCATTGACCTTCAAATCCAGACACAAAACATGGTGCCCAGTTGGTGAGATCTTTGAGGATGACCTACACTAAGCAGGAAAGACGCACACAACAAAGGGACTCCTTTCTTCTTTATCATGCACCACGTGTTGAATGAAGGATGCTCTCCAGAAGTCTAAACAAAGAATTCTGCCCTTACTCCCAGCAAGCCAAGCCAGACCAAGTCCAAAGTTTGTACAAGGAAATAGATTTTACCCTTGCTGTTTCCGAATCAGTTCCAATGATAAGTTTTTAATAATTGTCAAAGACTAGCAGATCTATGTAGTAGAATTTAAAATGCTTGAAATCAAGAGAAGCCTTTGCCCGATTTTAAGCCTGAAAAAGTAAACTCTTTAATTGCAAAAGTATGAGCAATACAGAAATAATTTACAAAAGATATAACTGAAATTTAAATTGTATTCTGTATCCAAAAATCTATGAACCAAAGTTGTTCATGGATAATCTGGATCTTAGTGAATCATAGGTGGTCTTTAAATTATTTTATTTGAAATTACTTATGGGTCATATAGCTAGGAAGCAGACTTCTGTTTTGTATATTTTAAGAATATTTTGCAGCTTAGATTTCTTGGAATGACAGGAATCTACCTTAGCAAGTCATTGTTCCTTATTCATGGCTTCACAGACTGTCCTCCTGTACCAGGAAGGCAGCTGATGTAGCACCGTAGATATCATATCCTCCTAGTTTAATTGGCTCTGTAAAATGGTAACGTCATTCTTTCTAATCTTACAGAAAGACCCCAATATCCCCTGTTTTGTGATTTTCTCACCCTTGGAGCAATTAGAACTTCAGGAAGCAAGGGCACATGGTTGGCAGATTCTGCAGAGGTGGGCAGGCTCTGTTTCCAGGAAGAGGATGCTGAGAATGCTTACTGAGCAAGACTAAACCAGAAAAAAAAAATAGTAATAGCAATGTGTAGCATGTTCCTGACACTTAACAAACCAGTTCCAAATAAAGATCGGAGGTTGTGTCTGAGAAAAGCATATATTTTTTCTCCGTCTCCCCAAAGCTTTATTGCCTGCATAGAACAAACCATGGTGTCCCACCATAAAGGATGCTAAGAGACAGTTCAGTAAGTGAAGGGAAAAATGAGGCTATGCAAAGATAGGAAACCTTCCTTTCTCCTTCCCTCCCTCCATTCATTCCTGTTTATCTTTCTTTCTTCCTTCATTCTTTTTAATATTTGAGGGAATGTTCTCACTCTGAAGTCCTGATTGGTTCTTTCTTTCTAAGTAGCCTAAGACGGCTGCCAGTGCCTTCCTGACTAATCCTTCCAGGTCTTTCAATTACAGGATGTCATCATGAATGGAAGGAAGCTTGCATTATTGAGATTTTCGCCAAGGAACTTCTAATGTGCTACATTTGAGAATTTCAGAGGATCATACAGCACATGAAATTTCTGAAACATGCTTAGGTAGAGGGGTTTTTCCATTTTATTCATTAGAGATAATGGAAGATTAGATGACTTTGTGACATAATAAAATTATCCTGCCATTCTTACAACTTCATGAATTGAAGAAAGCATTCTAGTGTGCTGTGGTTCAGCCCCAAATCTTCTTTCAGTTAAAATATCCATGGGGTTAGAAAGATGAGTCAACCTCTGGAAGGTGTTTCTGTACCAGCTGATCTGCCTGTCTGGCATTTGGTAGCAAATTCTCTAAGGTGGGTCATTGGAATAGGCTACCTGTTTCACCTCAATGTGATGGTCATAATCTGATCAAATACAAAAAAAAATAATGTCATGAAAGCATTATAGTGTCAGTTATTGTGAGACCCTATTCTCTGGGCATGACCTTGCCATTGCCAACTTGAAATCAGGGTACTTGTGATTAGCAGCCTGAGACCATCACAAGACTGGGATCACTAATAGGTCCTCTAGAAAGGACAAAGAGCTCACAACCTGTGTGAAGTGGCTCATGAGGCAGTGTGTAAGGAGGCTCACAGGGTGCAGGAAGCAAGCTCCCATCCCCACCCACTCTCTTAAGAACGTAAGTGATTAACAACTGCTGTATCTCAGAGAAGACTCTTCAGTGACGCAACTGCCCACAAGTTGCTCAGGCTTCTGTAAGTAACTTCTCACTCATGCCTGTCATTTCAACTAAACTCACAGTTTTACCTAGCTCAGCTTGGGTGGAATTATTTCCTTGGTCTGTCATTGCCTTCTCTTTTATGCAGTGAGTAGAAATAGACTCCTCAAAGTTAACATTAATTACAAAGTTAAACTTCACTTGATTAATAATTAATTTCAAGATGCAAAGTCTCATGCAAAGATTCCTGAAGACCTTTACAGGAGTTGGTTTTTAAGTCATCTTATGGCTTGTAACATCTACTATTTGACGTGGTAGCAGTAGGAAATGAAAACAGATAACTGCACTCAGTGTCTTCTGCACTACTGATTTCCCATTGACTCCATATCATACTAGAATCTCTTGGAATCTTCCAGATTGATTGTAAAGCATTGGTACTCAAAACTGAAGCCTCTAGATTGAAGGTAACTAACTATACCTTGTAGATATAAAATTCTCCACCATCTGCTCATTGTTTCTGCCTAAATACTGCCATATTGAAACCATAAAACAATACATTGACAATGGTTTTGTCAGCTCTTTTAAATAGGTTTTATCTTGCTCTGAGAGTTTTGAAGAAATTATATCTGTGTCTTTTTTGTATTTTACCCATCCTTTCCCTTCTCCCCTTCTTCATAAAACAGGGTCAGTTGATAACATGGGTAAATTTGGTAACCAGGTCATTTTTTTTGAAAGTTGGGGTGGTACGACATACTCTTTCACCAAGAACAGATAATATAGTGGTGGTTTGAGTGTCTAATGAGGACACTGGATATTTTGTTCTTAGAATTTGTCCATTTCTTAACACACTAGATTCATAAACACAACACCAAGTATGATCTACTCAAGAACAACAACTGAACTGTATAAGGAGATGTTTCAGATTTCATATAAGGTAGTAGTACTACAGTAATGAACAAGAGACCCCTGAGAACATGAATTTTAGAGGTAAACAGTTGCAATGTGTTAAGATAAAGGTAGGTGTGGTAGAACCTATGCAGCCTTAAGGGAACAGGGAAGAGTTCTGAGATAGAGAGACACTTCCTGTGACAGTGGAAGGGTAGCTAGGTGAAATGAATTGAGTGCATTCTTCAGATGAAGAAGATGTAAAGATGAGAGAGAGAGAAAGAGAGAGAGAGAGAGAGAGAGAGAGAGAGAGAGAGAGAGAGAGAGAGAGAGAGAACATATTCAGGCCCCAAAAGGGGGTCCAGTTGTTTGAAGTATTCAGTTTGGGTATTGGAGTAAAAGAATGGTGAAACATAAGTGTGAGGCTAAATGGAATCCAGATGAATTATGATAGATAGATAGATAGATAGATAGATAGATACATACATACATACATACATACATACATACTACATTCACTGATAGTTACGGGAAGCAGAGTAAAAAATTATTTTTAAAGGGTATTTTATGTTTTGAGATGATATTTTAATTGTATTTCTCCCTTCCATTTCTTCTCTCCAAACCCTGCAACATACCCTTCCCTTCCAACTCTTCAAATGCATGGCCTCTTTTTGTTCATCAATTGCTATTGCATGCATATATGTATGTGTGCATATACATACATTACTAAATATAACCTATGAGTCCATATAATGTTACTTGTATGTGTGTTTTCAGGGCTGACCATTTGGTACTGGACAACCAATTAGTATGCTTTGCCCTGGGGATGGTCACCTCATCCACTCCCAACTTTACTCAGTTGCTTGTAGTTCTTTGTATATGAGTGAGGCCTTGTGGGCTTTTCCCATACAGTTTAGCATGTTAGTTGATGTCCTCCTTATTCTGCCCACATTTGGGTAATCACGTTGGTGAGACTTTAATAGGTGTAGACTCTAATGTTTCTAGGAGACACAATTTCATAGCAAACTCCCTGATCCTTTGGCCCTTAAATTCTTTCTTCCCCCTCTTCCCATCTTCCATGATGTTCTCTGAGCCTTAGGTGTGGGAATTTTTTGTAGATGTATCCCTTGAGACTGGGCTCCATAACTCTTCATATTAATTAGTTGTGGTTTCCTGTAGTGGTCCCTGTCTGTTGCAAGAAGTTTCCTTGATGAAGGGCAATGACTACATTTATCTGTGCATATAAGGACAAATGTTTATAAAGTGCTGTTAGAGATTATGCTGGTTTAGTAAATTAGAAGTTATAGATTCTCCTCCAATAACCATGACTTCATTAGCACTGAGTAGTTAATTGGATTTCCAGTACCAGGCATGATGTCTCTAACCCTCTTCTTGAGCAGGCAGGCCTTAAGTCCAATTAGACATCAGTTAGTTACTGCCAAGGTATGTGTGCCACTGCTACACCCTTAGGATTATCATGCCATGCTGGTCATTGATGTGGTTCACAGGCACTGTTGTTTTCTCCCTCCTAGGAAGTTTCTGGTACCATGAAAACTAGTCATGAAGGAGGGAGCATTCATATTCATTCCAGCTCATGGTCCTCTGAGCCTTGTTTCTGAAATGTGTGGTGTCTTTAGCAATGGGACTTATTTTCCATCTTTGGGGGTTAACCAAAGACACCAATAGGCTGTATGTTTGGTGCCCTCTTAGAGGAGGGGAAGGAGGTTAACATTTTGAAGATTAAACAGTGAATATTATAGGCCATTTTAATACTATTGTTTTAATTAAATTTTCAGTGATACTAAACAAAGAATAAGTCTAACTAGCTTAATATATAGAATAAGAAAGAGTTCTATGGTGATGTTTGTCTTGCTAATGGTCCACAAAGCATTTACCCCTTTACATAGCTCTGGTTTTTCTTATTACAATACTAAACACACACTCCTAATTAATTTATCTGTTAAGAACAAAATGTAGAAAAACAAAGTATAAGTAGTTTGGATACTGAAAAAACATGAATGCACTTCTGGAACTTCTGTCTAGCTATATTTGAAAATTCCTTTTAAATCACCTATAAAAGGTTGATTCTAATAGCATTAATGAGTTTATTAGACTCATATTTATATGGGTTGAAAGACAACCCATACCATACAAAATACAGAAATCATTTTTCAGGAAATAATGTATCTGCTTTATTGCCTTTAAAAATTATAACTTAACTAAAGAGCCATGACCAGAAGTAAGTCTTTATCATGTTTTGATGTTACTTATACCCTTAGCCTGCATGATCTTATGATGTTTTCTAGTGGAATGCTTGTCTTGCTCCTGGGATTCACAATATTTTTCGATGATGTTCTTTATATAAAAGGATCTATACTTATTAACTTGAAGAAAAGAGCATGTCTATTAACATTGCCTTTGACACATATGGAAACACTTCAGTAAATTGCCTGGTTTCTCTTCCTTCCTCACTTTTATAGTAGTAAGATGTTTATATTACATTCTAGACACAATATAGTGATATAAAGGTAAGATTAAGAAATGATTTTATAATGTAACTCCTCATTAATTTCTCCTTTGACAGGGAAACTTCATATAAGTCACACTCACTTATTAGCCTCAATACTCATTGAAACCTAAATTAAAAGGAAATGGAGATACATTTCTCCAAAATATAGTAGTAAGTGGTAATACAAATACTAAGCTATCAGAAAAAAAGTTAGTGAGATGAATGATCAACGCAATATACTGAAATGAAAAGGACAGAAAGACAAGATGGTTATTTTAATGAAGTGGTCCAGAAAGTGGAGGGGAAGAGACACAGGGATCAGGAGACATCCGGGAACAGGGCAAGAGAGATGTGTCTGATAAACAAACAACAACAACAAAAACAAACAGGGCCTAACATACAGATGAGGAATTGCATTTATGTAAAGATGTGGGCAATTGTCCTATGTAGAAGACACACAAGAGAGAGCAGAATAGATGGCAACTCATATAAGACAAGGAACAGTTTGGGCTTTGGAATTTGTAGACGGTATCTTTTTGAGTGGTTCTTTTGTGACTTGAAGGTAAAAGTAGGCAACAAGGAGTTACAAATCTACAGGAGTGGAAGGCTTGATAGAGTTGTCTAGGAATCTGAAGATGGGATAGAGAAGGGAAATAAAGTAGGGATTGCTGGGCATCACTTAAAGCCAGTTTGCTATTTATAAACACTGAAGTTAAACTGTTCAGTAAGATTGCATTTTCCTCTAGGCATAATCTCCTGAACGAACAATAGGCAAAGTAAGATCTTATCAAATTAAGTCTTTACAAGCTTTAGAAGGGAGTTGAGATGTATATAAGGAGGAGGAAATATTAATTAATCATGAGAGTGTTAGAAGGTAGTATCAATTGATTTTAGGTGCCACTGTAATAGAGGATTTATAGACTTGGGGTACTGGAGAGAGGGGCCTAGATGGAAAGTGAATAATATCTGGAGATTGAGACACATGAAATTGAAATTCTGGAAAATGTGAAGTGATAGGTAAATGCAAGGCCAGATGTATAACTGAGAGGAATCATGGGAAGAGAGAAAGGCAAGGACACTGGAGGCTAGGGTTTTAATCACATCATTCAGGTGTATATGAAAGCTAGCAGAAGTTATATGGAGTGGTATCTAGGAGATATAAACTGAGCACGTCTTTAAGATGTGAAAATATTTCAGATGTTAACAAAACCAGCTCCACTTATCACTTTCGTGTGTGTGTGTGTGTGTGTGTGTGTGTGTGTGTGTGTGTGTGTGTGTGTGTTAGTATTTAAAAGGTCAGTAATGGGGCTGGAGAGATAGTCTGTGTTTAAGAGTACTGGATGCTCTTACAGAGGACTCAGGTTCTATTCCAAGCACCCACAGGGCAACTCACAACCACCTGTAACTCCATTTTCAAGGATCCAACATTCTCTTCTGGTCTCTGCAAGCCCTAGACACCCATGTGGTGCAAAGGATGTAAGCATAGAAAGATGCGGTGGCATGACTCAAAAAGATGTGTCATGGACATGACATGGCCAGTGTACTCAGGAATTCACTGCAACTGTGATTATTCCACAAAACCTGCATTGGGCCCATCAACATTTCATACTGGATGGGGAGTGGATGCATGAGGCCCTGTGGGGAGCTGAGGAAGCCTTGAATAAACCTGTCAAGAGTGGATTAAGTCCTGAGCCAATGTGTACTGTTGACATGGGCACAGCCATGTCAAGGACCAGTGTCTCAGACACATGAGAAACTGGTAAAGCCTTCCTCATATGGGTCAGGCAAAGAATGGCAAAGCCTTCCGCTGATCTAAGTATGGGTGTTTACCAACAATTGATCAGCATGTGCAAAAACTAGCAAATACATCTTCCTCCTCCCAGATATTCAGCCTAAGATTGCTTTCCTATGCCTACAGACTCCTACTACCAAGATTAGCTACCCCCACCACTACCACAATACACACATACAATCTCATGCTATACCTAATACATATGCTGAGAGTCTGGGTGAATAAAGCAGTTGTCATCATTCTATCAGAGTGCACACAGCCTCTATGAACCCAGATTGTCTCTACCTGTGTCTATATATATGCTGGTGGAATGAGGCAAGACCCAACCCTTCATGAGGAACTATTAGCAGTTAATGAGAAGTGAATGCCATATTTGCCAGTGTTGTTCACACTGAAAAATAACCAATACTCCACTAAATAATGTCCAACTCACACTATGCAAGCAATGCTCATTAAACTCGGAGTGTCACACGCACAATAAGAAGACATGGAAGTTGTAGGGGTGCTTCTTAGGAAAAAGAGCCTCAATGGAAGAAAAAGGGAGATGAGGGAAAGGAATGGGTGGAAACAACTAAAATGTGCTATATACGTATATGAAACTGTCAACAAATAGTATCTTGCAAAAATAAAAAACTTAGATAACAGCATAAATGTGAGATGTTCAGAAATAAATTAAAAATACAAAATAACCCAATACGGTACTGGAAACCAAGCAGGATAGATGGATATCTGGATTTTATAAATTGGATTAATGATGTACTTTAATTTTTTTAAATAAAGTTTTGTATGACCCAGGTTGGACCTAAACTCTCTATGTGGCCAGAGGATGGGCTTGAATTCCTCTTTTTTATCTTCATGCCCCCACCCCTAGAGTTCAGGGATTGCAAATGTACAGCACAATAACAGGAAATTGTTTGTTTGTTGTGTGTGTGTGTGTGTGTGTGTGTGTGTGTGTGTGTGTGTGATCAAGTGCCACAGTCTGTACGTGGAGATCAGAAAACAACTTGCATAAGTCAGTTCTTTTTTCAGGGAGAACTGAAACAGTGTCACAGTATAGAGCCCTGGTTGGCTGGGAAATTGCTGTGTAGACAAAGTTGGCCTCAAACTCACAGAAATCTGCCTGCCCCTGCTTCCCAAATGCAGGAGCTAAAGGTTTGTGCCACCATGCCTGGCCTGGGAGTCAGGTCTTCCCTTCTACCATGTAGATTCCAGGAACTAAACTCAGTGCATCACACTTTGGCAGCAAGTGCCTTTCCCTACTGGGCTGGCTCACTAGCCCTGGATATGCGCTCTAAATCAGCTGTAGGGGCATTCCATTTGTAGGAAAATGACGGTTGTTTTCCATACTTCCTCAGCACCACCAACGTACCTGGAGAGAGGCCATTTATGTTCAAATAGACTTCACAGCTGCCAGAGTGATTGTGTGTTTAGGAAGCAGTTTTCGGGTTTAGCTTCACTTTCTTATAATTCAAATGGCATCCTAAACATCCACCCAATCATACACAAATACACTGAATTATTAATTGCAAATACATTTCCTCTTTAGCCTAAAGGAAAGAACTAAATCAGTAGCATATGTGTAAGATTGTGAGCATCCTGTTGTTAAATTCAGTACTCATTTCTTCAGAACATTAAGAAAAGGACTTCGAACATATTTTTAAAAACATATAAAAATGTGAAATAAATATTTTTCAGAAGAAAAACTGTATTTAAACTTTTGTTTGTCACTTTAAAATATTGCCATTAAAGCTGTGGATATAGCTCAGTGGTAGAGAACATGTTCATCATGCTCTAGGACTCACATTAACAGTACCATCAAAAGTATGATAAAAAGGGGGGCCTATGAAGATTTAATGTAGCTATTTAATAATTTGTAATTATACTAAAAAATTAAAACTATTTTTCTTCTGGTTCTACACAGGAATCCCAATAGCTTTTATACTGTGAGATACAGACTAGATTTTTGCACTCCTGTCTGTACCTATTTAGGGTGTGTGTGTGTGTGTGTGTGTGTGTGTGTGCGCGCGCGCGCGCGCGCATGCACACACAAGCTCAGAAGTCACTTACTGGAGGTTAGGACACCTGTAATTGCCATTGAAACCATAGAATTAAGCACTGCACTGTAGTCCTCGGTTCTCAGGAAGCAGAATCTCTGAGGGAAAACTAAACTTAGCATTGCTTAGCATTCTAGTTTGTATTCTATTGCTGTGATAAAGACCATGACCATGACCAAAAGCAACTTGGGGGCTGACTAGGAAATGTGTGTTGCTGACATGGGGACACCACGGTAAAGAACTCCAATGCATTGGTCCATGAGAGTGGCAAAGTCTTCATCCGATCCAAGTGCAAATGTTGACCGATGGGCAGAAATTGTCCACCATTGTTCCCCCCATCCGCCACTCCAGATGTCCATGGCCTGAAGGCTGCTAACCTACAGAGAGACTCTTCTATGGAGATGCCTAATTCCACCTCTTTGTTCAGCTGTATGCAGTAACCTGTTTCCCTAGCTTGGGAGGCTGGGGGAATACTGCAGATTCTTCACCAGAGAACCCAAATCACCCATCCCAGCCTTTCTGTGCCCCTGTGCATCCGTTCTTTATTCCTTTGTCACTCCCAGTCAGGGTTTCTGGACTAAGGCTGTGAAAGAGTGCAGAAAAGAGAAAGGAGGGTTACTTCAGCCTATATTTGTAGTCCATCATGAAGGAGAGAGTCAGGGCAAGAACTCACACAGGAAACTGGAGACAGGAAGCCAAGACCATGGAGGAATGCTACTTATTGGCTTGTTCACTATGGCTTGCTCGACCTGGGCCACTTGCCCAGGGGTGGCCTCATCCTCACTTGGCAGCGCCCTCTCACATCAATCATGAATTAAAAAAAAAAAAAAAAATGCCCTGTAAGACATGCCTGCAGGCCATCTGACAGAGGCATTTTCTCAATTGAGGTTCCTTTTCCCAGATAACTTTAAAGTATGTCAAGATGAAAACTAACAAAAAAAAGAAAAACAAACAAATAAAAAAAAACCTAACCAATACACTCAGGTGCTTAAACACACATCCCAGTAACTCCTCTCAAAAATCTCAGGTTCTCAGTTTTCTTTGAATGCAATCTGGTCACATAAAAGAAGATTTGTGTTGATATATCGTGTATCCTGATAAAGCTTACCTGGGGTTCAGAAGACAGAGCCAGCCACTAAATTAGATACAGAGGTCAGGCAGTGGTGGCACACACCTTTAATCCCAGGAATTAATATGGCAGGACACAGAAAGGTATATATGGCATGAGGAAACAGGAACTCGCTCTCTTTAGCTGAGGATTTTGTAGAGTTAAGCTAATGGCTGGTTGTTCTGCTTCTCTAATCTTTCAGTTTTCACCCCAATATCTGGTTCTGGGTTTTTTATTATAAGGCCTTTTAAAATTCATTTTATAAATACTCTTTTGGCAGATAGTACAAGTAACACAAGTTTACTTCTGGGGATCATGAGATACTTGATAAAAAAAATATATCAGTCCACATTCATGTCAAGATCACAAGCTGGAATGGACAGGGAAGCCTCCTTTCTGAGGACTTGCTCTCATGGTACAAGAATGCATCATGCACACTTCCAAAGGAGTATAACAACCAACAGTCCTTCCTGGCTATGACACCTATGAACTACAAATATTTTTCAATTAGAACTATAGGTTGTTTATGACTACATGAATTAAGAACAGTCAACAAAATTATATACATTCTTTCCAGCAGCAAAATTATTAAAAACTTGTTACTGGAGAGATAGCCTGGCATTTAAGGGTACTTGCTGCTCTTCCAAAAGACCCAAGTTTGGCTCATTAGATGGCTAACAACACTTGTAATTCTAAGCCTCTTCTCTGGTCTCTGGAGGCATCTGCATACACATGTTCACATACATAGTTGTATACACATAGACACATAAGTAATTTTTTACTTTCAAAAATTATTACAAACTGATATATGTACACACATGCACACATCAACATTTTTTTCTTCTGAGAGCAATACTAAACATTCGCCAGCTGTCTACTAACTTTATCTTTTCACATACTTTTTCATTCATTTAAGGCCTAGTTAGAAAGATAAGAACTCTTCAACAGAGTTTGAAATGCCATCCTCATGAGAAAGCAAGTATACAAATTCAAAGTATGATGTGTGGTGATGGCTGTAGAGTTTTAACTCTTCTGCTTACCTACAGAAAGAGAAAGAACCACACACTGTAGAGATTTGCACAAAACCCATCTTCATTTTGAATAGCTTAAAGGGAATTGTTTGGGGTGGTAAATAGAAGTCTACCAGTTGCTAAACATTTCATGAATAATACTTTGTTAATTGTCTTTTAAATTTATTTTATTTTTATTATGTGGTAGAGTGAGTATGAACATGTGAATGCAGGTGCCTACAGAGGCCAGAGACATTGGGTTCCACTGGAGCTGACTTACAAGCAGTAGTGATCTGCCGAATATGGGAGATGGGAACCAAGCTCGAGTCTTGCAAGAACAACATGCTCTATTAATCACTGAAATGTCTCCCTAGTCCACTTTGAAACTCTGATTATAAAAGTAAATATTTTTCAACTTCGAAAGAGACCAAGAAATATAGACTCTGTTTATTCGCTTGATTTTGCTCCTTGTTTCTTCATACTTTTATATTTACTTCTTCCGGGGAGGTTTTGTCTGATGCTGGGAATGGAGAGATGAGAAAGAGTTCTCACTGAGACTTACAAAGAGCTGGACCGTGGGGAGGAGTGCTGTGGCGTGCCTGCCTCCAGGACATGTCACAGCTGTTACATTCATGAACTCACCGCAGCTGTGGTTCCCTGCCCACAGTCAAGCCAAGTTCCAGTGTGGATCAGGGAGGGACTCAGGAGACCTTGATGCCAAGCAGAGGTCCCATTCCTAGCCCAGGCACTATTGGTAGTTAAGAGCACCTGGGGGAAGGAGAGCACTTTTTCTTTGGGCTTGCTGCCACTGGTAAGTTTTTCATGCTCCAAAGGATGCCTGTACACAGAAAGTGCTGATGGGATACAATGTGGGAAAGTAAAACATGTACTTAGAAAGGGAGGGCATGTTAGAGGGATTTCAAGGGAGGAAATGGATGTGATCATAACACATTGTATACATGAATGAAATTTTCAAAGAATAAATAAAAGTATTTCAACTAGAATTCAAGATAACGAAGTAGTATAAAAACCCTGGAAAAGGCCACAGAGAAACATATTTGCAGTTGCCTCCAGGTCAGTGAGCTTGTGAAACATAATTCTACTTGTTATTATAGAGTTAACACTTATTTAATTTCTTGCTATAGGAAGTTTGTATCATTTCTCCTACTAGGTTGATGGTGCTTGTACGTTTTGTCTGGCTACCCAACACACTGCTGTACATATTTAAAATGCACATATACCACCAAAAAGTCTTTAACTTTACTTCCCTCTGTTTCCAGACATCTTTGTTTTTACACAGAGAGGTTTGAGTTCATTTATTAAATGAATGTCCTGAATCTATATCCTTGTAGGAAATATAGCATGAATATTTCTTCCTTTTAACTCCTTAATCTTTCTTTCTGTTCTAATTTGGACCAATGGAAACAGTCTCTACCCAGAGACAGAATGCCTTTCCCTTTGGTGCCTTGGATTTGCAGGATAGACCATGTAAGGAGAATGTTTTCGAGACTTGTGTTTGCAGTTCCTTCATTGGCTCTAGTGTCTACTGTTTCTGCAGCTGGGATGGAAAACAGCTGGCTACCAGCTCCCTCACATTGCTTACTAGTTTGATATAGCAGAAAGTCATGGAAGAAGCAAGGCGATTAAAACAAGATAAATATGCCAGAAGAAGAAAGAAGAAAAATACCTCAGAATAATTGGGTGTGAAAAAACTCCCCTTTGAACTTCCTTCAGGGAGACTCTGGGGACTGTGCATAATGGGGCTAGGTATATGTGGTTAATATTAGGGAGGGGGTCATGTTACAGGGGAGGAAATATAAAGAGAATGCTCACCTCTGAAAAATTATAGGATATGGAGCACTTAAGCTTTAAACAGACTTACAGCAAATTTTCTCCCTATTCATTACGATCCAATGATTGCTTTTCTCTGCTCTGCCTCATGTGCTTTATTTTATTTCTTAACTCTTTTATACCTAACAAAAAGATTCCTTCTTTCTGCTTCAGGTTTTCCTTCTTAAACTTAAAAATGTTGTTCTGTACCTGAAGTCAATAGATCATAGAGTTTTTTTTACCAATAGCTATCTCAAGAGTCCTTTAGAAATAATTTATAACGAAGAAGAAATTTCAAAGATAATACAGAGTTCCTCTGGACACCTCGCTCAGTTTTGCCATCATTAACCTTGGATGCTACTGTGACGCATTTGTAGAATTAGGATTCTGACATTAGCCCACTAGTATTAAGTAAACTCCGGGCATTACTTGGATTTCATCAGTTTTTCCATTAGTGTATTCTTTCTGCACCAAGATCGAAGTCTCCTGAATTGCCCTTAATTATGTCTTCTCAGTCTCCACTAGGATGCGACAGTTTGCCAGTATTTCTGTATCATGACTTTATATCATTGAAGGAATATTTTCTGGTGTCCTGTAGAATGTCTCACAAGCTGAGTTTGGTGTTGTTTTGTTGTTGTTGTTGTTGTTGATGATGATGTTTTATTTGTTTGTTTTGTTTTGTTTTCATGTACCCTTAAGTTGCAGTTTTTTTTTAGGGGAGTATCATTGCTAAGAGCTAATGTCATAATATAGAGGGTGGTACATGGCATCCATATGATGGTGAAGTTAGTAGCTTACTTAAGGCTGCATTTGGCAGTAAATTCCACTACTTATCTCTCTTCAAGCTCTATTCTTTGTGAAAGAAGCAAGGTTATGCACTGCCTCCTGAGAGAGTCAAAGTCCCCTTCTCACTATTCTGCAAAGTTTTCTTGTTCAAGAACCATCATCACATTCAACTGATAATTTGAGCTGTTAAATGACATTTATCATGCTTTCAATAGTATGAAGATTCCTACTTTTACTAAGATGTGGACATGCAAGTGTCCTGTCACTTTCTAACATCGGTTGTCTGGTCTGATGGCGAAGGTTTCTTGGGAAGCCATGTCTAGTCTAAATGCGTAAGGAATGCAGTAAGTGATGGGAGTCAAGGTGAATGTTCCCCACTGCGCATGCTTTCCCACATTAATCCTTCTAAAATTTAAGGACTAACATGACCTTCATCGCCCTCTACCGATAAAGTCGCACCAGATTTCCATACAAGCTAATTCCGAGGCACAGTTCAGAAAGGCTCCTAAGACAAGGAATCTACCTTCACAGTCCAGTGTCATCAAACTCAGCACCACACTCTATCAAACCCAGTGAATATAAACATGTAAACAGAGAAATGTTTTATACAAGCTAATCTTTTGTTTGAGATTAAAGGCATGAGTGATCCAAAATAACGATCTAAGGGCACAGTGACAGAGCTAATTGTCCTCCTGACCAGAAATCTGTGTCAGCCTATCTGTCTAGCACTGTCCCATGAGCTGAAAATTTTTCTGCCTCAAAGGTCCCTTAAATTTGTTTTCCTTTTGTTTCCTCTAATAATTGCTATGACTTTAGAAACCTTGACTGCCAGACTTAACTAGTCATGGGATATCCCTTCCTTCTTGCTCGGTAATATAATTAGTCTCAAAGTATTTCTTTATAACAATGATTCTCAATATGTGGGTCACCACCTCTTTGGGGGGATCAAATGACCCTTTCAAGGGGTCACCTAAGACCATTGGAAAACACAAATATTTATATTATAGTTCACAACAGTAGCAAAATTAAAGTTACAAAGTAGGAACAAAAATAATTTTATAGCTGGGAGTCACCACAGCATGACGAAATGTATTAAAGGGTCACACAGCATTAGGAAGGTTGAGAACCACTGCTTTGTAAGATTATATGATATAATTTTGATTTTAGCTTCATTTACTGTAGTAACGCTTCTCTTTCTTCTGAGATATCAGTTTAAAAGAGTCAATGTATGATAAAAATCAATCCATATCCTTTTGAATATGAGATAAAATATAGAAATAAAAATGTTGATGAGGGACTTGAGTACCCAAGAGAATCCTGGGTACAATGTCTTTTCATATTTATCTTATAAGGTATTTACAGGCCTTGTTTTTCACAACTAAAGATTTTCAAGCTAATGGCTTTGTGGTTCCTTTGTTCTGGAATCTTATCATAGCAGAGTAGATATCACCTGGTAACTTAGAAGTTCCAAGTTCTGAGGGTTAAGTTACAAATGTCTTTCACATGACACTGTCTTGCCACTCCATTTAGGGGTAAGACTAAACAAGAAAATGTAAATATAAACAGGAGTGTGGAGTGGCGAGGAGAAATCCTTAGCATCATACAATCTATCACTCTGTTCTAATGAGCATTTTTTTTCTTCTCCCTCTGAAATAGTAACAGATTGGGTGAATACTGGGAGAAATGGCCCACATTTCTTACAGGATCCGTCGTCACCATAGGACCAGGACAAGTTTCATTTTCCTGAACTGTCTAGCTTTCTCACTTTCCCCTTAACAGTCAGTGAGACAGAGAAGCGGCCAACACTGCAAATAAAATGATTCCGTGTCTGTCCCCAGGGCCGGAGTTCTCTGAGCTACAGATCTACGAAGGGCACGAGAAAGAGGGGAAAACAGAAAAGAAATCATCTCAGCTAATTCAATTGTGGGTTTCCTCGGATCAAAGACAAACTACCAGAGCATACCAAGCTCAAGACTTTACGCGTAGGATGCTGGAGGCCCTCTCCTCATGATTTACATTAAGGCTATATATGGTACACATGTGGCCTCCGTGGAAGTGTATTTAAAAGATGACTTTTTTTTATCACTGGCAATCTAAGGAACAGCATCCAAGGAGGTCTCATTCTGGTGATGTTTAAGTTCTAGAAGTTTGGAGGAAGTGATCGAAATGAGTAAAAACTGAACAGTAAAAGGGACTGAATCCCAAAGGTGCAAATAAAACCCCTAGAAGACTTATAATTCCATTTGAATATGTTTGCATATAATAAAGATGTCCGAGATCTTGGTTCTCGTGACTAAGACAGTGGGAAAAAAATTTTAATTTTGATAAGCATCAGGTATCCTTTTTAAGTAACCATTTTAACCTTTGTCTTAATATAGTTTCCTGGATAAATATACGTGAAAGATAGTTAATAAGCATCCTATAATCCATCAATGCTAAGCCCCTAGGTACAATCAGCTTGAAATAATCTTATAATCAGAGTTTCCTTGGACAATTGAAGCCACCCTCCTTCACCAAAGGTTATCTGCAGTTACTGGGTTTAAATTCTACAATGTCGATAGGTAACATAGGTATTAGGAGCAGGAAAGGAGGGGGGGGGCACACGTCTTTCCAAGTCATCCACCTATGCCCATGAGATGAGAAATTCTCATCCCACGTCTAGGTTACAGTACAGCAGCTGCCACTGTCTTTACACAAGAAGGACGCCCATGTGCTTGCCTGACTGACAACCAGTGCTAACTTCTGCTATTTCCATGTCCTTCTTGGGTGCAAGGCTACATGTGATTGCTCCAAGGGAAAATTTGAAGGGAGCTCCAGTCTCCATATACATAGTTAACTCTTTACCCAACCTTTACCCAGCAAGGGACCAATAAGACAACCCATTTTCTGAACTATCCAATAAACCTGGAGGTTCTAATATTCTTCAATATGTGAACCTAGATGAGTGCATGGGCAGGGCAGAAGATATAGAAAACAAAACATCTAACTGCTGTTTTCTCTTTAACTACTGCCCAACAATCTGACCACGGCACAAGGATTGGCTGAACATATTGCCCCATAACTTCTGAAAAAGTACTGTCTTTCTTGGAACAAGGAAGCCGAAAATGAAAACCCACATATTGACACATCTCACCTTTATCCATTTCACCTCCCTTCCTTTAGGTCAAGAAACCAATTATTGTCATTACAAAGCCTCCGAAAAATGCAACATACAGAAAATAAAGTATTTCTGACCAGAAGTTCATTGAGATGTATAGGCTTTGAGTGTGGTTAATTTCACTGCTTGGCATTTGCTATGTGCAAGTTCTTTTTTTATTTTTTTTTTTTATAATTTAATTTTACGTATCAGCCACGGATTCCCCTGTCCTCCCTCCTCCCGTCCCCCACATTACCCCCAGCCCACCCCTCCATTCCCATCTCCTCCAGGGCAAGGACTCCCCTGGGGATTCAGCTCAACCTGGTAGATTCAGTCGAGGCAGGTCCAGTCCCCTCCTCCCAGGCTGAGCCAAGTGTCCCTGTATAAGCCCCAGGTTCCAAACAGCCAACTCATGCAATGAGCACAGGACCCGGTCCCACTGCCAGGATGCCTCCCAAATAGTTCAAGCCAATCAACTGTCTCACCTATTCAGAGGGCCTGATCCAGTTGGGGACTCCTCAGCTATTGGTTCATAGCTCATGTGTTTCCACTAGTTTGGCTACTTGTCCCTGTGCTTTTTCCAATCATGGACTCAACAATTCTCGCTCATACAATCCCTCCTCTTCCTCACCAATTGGACTCGCTGAGCTCCACCTGGGGCCTGTCTGTGGACCTCTGCATCCACTTCCATCAGTCATTGGATGAGAGTTCTAGCATGACTGTTAGGGTGTTTGGCCATCTGATCACCAGAGTAGGTCAGTTTGGGTTTTCTCTCGACCACTGCCAGTAGTCTATTGTGGAGGTATCTTTGTGGATTTCTGTGGACCTCTCTAGTACTTTGCTTCTTTCTATTCCCATGGGGTCTTCATTTATCATGATCTCTTTTTCCTTGTTCTCCCTCTACCACTCTTGGGCATATTCCCAAAGAATGCTCAATCATACCACGAGGGCACATGCTCAGCTATGTTCATAGCAGCATTGTTTGTAATAGCCAGAACCTGGAAACAACCTAGATGCCCTTCAACTGAAGAATGGATAAATAAAATGTGGTACATATACACAATGGAGTACTACTCAGCAGAAAAAAACAATGACATCATGAGGTTTGCAGGCAAATGGATGGATCTAGCATACAAAAACTTGTGGATACAATGAAAGCAGTCTTTTTGAAGGATGTGATTTTCACTCATTTACCTAACTGAAAGAGTTAAAAATCATCCTGAGTGAGGTAACCCAGACTCAGAAAGACAAACATGGTATGTACTCACTCATAGGTGGATACTGGATGTAAAACAAAAGATAACTAGACTGCTATTCACAACTCCAGGGAAGCTACCTAGAAAAGAGGACCCTAAGAAAGACACAGAGTCATTTATTTGCAAAGCTGTAATACAGCATCTTTAGCAGGAAATCTTAAATAAGAGCAAAACCACTTCAGGGCAGAGAAATGGATGAGATATACATGAGCAAACTGGATGTGTGTGGGGGGGTAATGAAGGAAAGAGCTTAGGGGAGTGGGAGATCCCAGCTGGAGCAAGTTCTTTATAATAAAACTTTAATATATTTTTTTAAAAAGAAAAAGAAAGCATGCCAACAGGTCAAACATCTACATTGGAATATTTTCACTCCCCTCCATTTCTTCTTCCTCTTATTTCCTTTCTTTCCTTTTTTTATCCTTTCAGCTGTTTCTTAGTTACTAATTGCTCTTCATTATTTTTTCCTGTGGTAAGAAAAATAGTCCATCAGTTTCTCCAGCACAGCAATTTGATGAGAATAAATACAAATCATGTGTTTGTGTGGTTTACTTTACGTGTGTGTGTGTGTGTGTGTGTGTGTGTGTGTGTGAGAGAGAGAGAGAGAGAGAGAGAGAGAGAGAGAGAGAGAATGTGAGTGTGTATGTGTGTCTTAAACCATTTTTACTCCCACTGAGAATTTTTTCAGAATTATATACACTGACAATATTATAAAAGCAATTGGAAAATATCTCTTAAATTCTCTTTCAGTTAGTTAAATGAGTGAAAATCGCATCCTCCAAAAAGACTGTTTTCATTGTATCCACAAATTTTTGTATGCTGGGCTTTCATTTTTATTCATTTTGAGGAACTTCTTCATTTCCTTCTTTGTCTCTCCACTGACATATTTGTCATTCAACAGTGTGTTCCTCTATATGTGAGTTTCTGAATGCTCTATTGCTCCTCCTGCTGTTAATTTGTAGTTGTGTTCCACTGTGATCAGATAGAATGCTCTGTTCATCAGGATTTTCTTGGTTTCCTAATATATGGTATATTTTAGGGGGAAAAGGCCCTACACTTCCTGAGAAAAGTCCAGGTTCTGCAGGGGTTGGATGGAATGTTCTGTAGATGTCTATCAAATCCATTCAATCTATGACACCATCAATTTAAATGTTTCTATGCATACCATTTGACCTAGATGGCTCATTGTTTGACAACAGTGGAGAATTGAAGTTACTCGTTATTATTGTGCTGAGCACAATCTGTAACTTTACCTCTAGCAGGCAGTATTTTTTTTTGAAATTGGATATGTACATGTTCAGTGAATATGTTTAGAATTGTAATGTGCTCTTGAGGGATGTCCTTTTTGTCAACTTAAAGTGACCGTTTTCATCTCTTTTGACTGGTTTTGGTTTAAAGTTTATTTTGTCAGATATTAGAACAATGAGTCGGGTTGTCTCCTAGTTCCATCTGCATGGAATACATTTTTCTACTCTTTCATCCTAAGGTAGATATTGTCTGTCTTTTATGGAGATGTATGAGTCAGCAAATAGATGAATCCTGCCCTTTAATCCAATCTGTTATTTAGTGACTTCTGATTGGTGACTTGAGGCCATTAAAACATAATTATTGCAAAGTATATGCTGCTTCCTTTCATTCTGTTAATTTTTGTAATATTTCCTGTTTTCCTATTCCTCTCTTCACTATCATTCAAAAGGAGCTTATTATTTCTTGTAGCCCTGTTGATATGTTCGTCTTTCTCTTGAATTTAAAAAAAATTCAAGTGTTTTCTGTAGAGTTAGTTTAAGGTTTTGTTTTGTTTTTTCAATCATGGAAAATTTTCTTTTCTTCTTCAATTGCGAACTGATAGCTTTACTGGGTATAGAAGTCTAGATTGGCAGTTATCTTTTAAAACTGGGAAAACATCATTCTAAGACCTCCTGGCTTTTAAGATTTTGGGTGAGAAATCTGCTACTGTTATTCTGATGGACCTGCCTTTATATTTTGAGAATTTCATATTTAAGTAGTATATTTACATCATTTCCCCCACATCTTCCCTCCAGCTCCTCCTATGCCTCCCACTTAAATCTTTGGCCTCTTTTTCTTTAATAATTATTGTTACATATGTATGTGTATATATCTATATTATACATGAAAATATACAGCCTGCTAAGTCCATTAAGTGTTGCTCATATATATATGTATATATATATGTGTGTGTGTGTATGCATGTGTGTATATGTATATATGCATATATACACATATATGACTGAACACTTGTTATTGGCTAACCAGTTAGGGGCCTCATCTTGGTTGAAGACTCATTTTCTCTCTCTCTCAGCAGTCCTTAATTGCCGGTAGCTCTTCATCTGGGAAAGGAAGCAGTCTTGTGAGATTTCCCACATTTACACTCACAATTCTTAAATTTGGTCTCTTCGTTGTGTTCTGAATATCTCAATATTCCAGCTCATACCTTCTTATTAACTTATCTTTCTCTTTGTTGGAATGTTCCAATTCCTCCACTTTGTCTTCAAGCTCAGATATCTGCCTTTCTCTTGGCCTGCTCTATTGGTGAAGCCTTTCACAGGGTTTGTAATTGGAGTTACTATGTTACCTCTCAAATTAATGCAGTAGCTAACCACATAAATTTTCATTATCTGACCCGCATTGTGACCATAAGCTATCATCAACGTTAGTTTGGGGACTAGGTATGCTCAACTATCAGCTAATAGAACATTGAAATTCTGCCAGGGGCTCAAAAATATTTTTTGAGGAGATATAGAAATCTATAAATAATTTTTGACTAAGAAAAAAAGAACAAGAAAGTATTGAGTGTTTTCCAATTCTACAGCCTCCCCCAAACACCATCTCCTTGTTCTCTTCATCAAACCTGTGTGTCTCAGGGCGAAGGTGGAGTTAGTGAAATAAAGGTCCTAAAGCATCATGGAGGTGTCTGCCCTTTGGAACAGCTATGTAATTTCCCTGTGCCAGGGATGTTGATATCCACCCCTGCAATGTGAAGAATTTTCTCTCTAATCACTCATTTTCTAAAACTCATTGGTCTTAATGCAGTCTTTTGTTTGTTTGTTTAGTTTCATTTTGTTTTGTTTTTTAAGACAGGGTTTCTCTGTGTAGCCTGTCCTGGAACTCACTCTGCAGACCAGGCTAGCCTCAAACTCACAGAAATGTGCCTGCCTCTGCCTCCCGAGTGCTGGGACTAAAGGTATGCACCACGACCGCCCGACTACAATCTATATTCTTAATACATTTAGACATAGATTGCCTCAACAACTTCCCAAAATGTTCCATGATGTTATGATAGGAAATTATTATCTCCTCTACTTTTACTATATTACTGCTGTAAATCACCCATCTTCTTTTTACCTTTTTATCTTTGTTGTTGTTTTCAAAGACCCTCTTAGCATCTGTCTGGATATCCAAAGGATGTGGTAAACCATTAGTAATTTAGGAAGACTGAGCTTTGGCAGTAACTACCAATTCTATAAAGTGAAGGTCTTAATAGACGAAATTTTCATACTTTAAAACCATGTCAAGTCTCATCATTTCCATTGATTTTCTATTTTAATTATCTTGTCATTTTTTCTGAACTGATGCCAGAGTTGATTATAAATGAACTTGATAGTATGTTTTTTTTAACCTTTATTTTTATTCATGTGTTTGTGTTAGTGTATGCCATATATTGTAGGTCACATGGAGGCCAGAAGAGGGCATCAGATCCCCTGGATTTGGAGTTAGAGGCAGTTGTGAGTTACCAGTAATGAGTACTGGGAACCAAACTCCAGTTTTCTGCAAGAACAGCAAGAGCTTTTAATCACTGAGCCATCTTTCCAGCCTCTATGACAGTCTGTTTTATAACATAAAATATAATAGAAATTTCCAATATAAAAATATGGTCTTCAAGAAAAATATCTGACTCCCTTCTACTTCGTTCATTTTGTAATAACAGCTCTTATTATTCTGAATTACACACATGTGCATACACACATGTGGATACACACACATCAATTAACTGTGGTTTCATCTTTTAATATAATTTTAGGACTCCTCTATGTCTCTATTAACCTTTACAAATGTTACAACAGTACTATTTATAGTTTTAGACTACTATATACTCCTGTGAGTAGCCATATACTTAATAAAGCTAATTAATTATATAAAGAAAATAACTATTTGACAAGATCACCTCTGTGGAACACTTATGTAAATTAATGATCACTTGATAACATATAATCATTCTAAATTGTGGAAAGGGGGAAAGGCTTGGTAGTTCCTATGGAGAAAGGAAGAGACAAGTCAATATGAAAGTTACTTTTAAAGTGAAAGCAAATTAAACTCCTTGGGAAAATTGAAAAGTGAAGCTGAATATTAAGATTAAATGATATTTACAGTTCTGTGCTCAACTACACATATATTATATTATATATATTAGAAGTGTAAGGGAATCTGCTTCTTTTTATAATTGACTCTTCTGTATGTAGTGAGAGGTTCTTTTTTGTTTTTGGGTTTTTGTTTTTTTGTTTTTTTTTTTGCTACATCTGAGCTAAATATTGCGGCAAATAGCAGGAAACAGTAGTTATTGCACATGATTGTGAGCTGGGTGGGCAGGAATTCTTCATTCCATAAATCATTTCAGCTTGCTGCTCTAGTTCCACAGCACCGAAAGACTAAAAACAACTCAAGAAACAAATGTGCTTTGTGTCTCTTCTTAACCCACCCCTTGCCAGTTTGGATAGATCTTTGGTGTTAATGAGTTTTTTGTTTTTTGTTTTGTTTTGTTTAAGTTTTAAATTATCTTTATCACTGTTTTTGAGGCGAAATATTGTCGTCTTATTTATCTTCTTTTGCTAGTAAAGTGTAGTACCAAGGCAGGGAGCATATTCTTCCCTTTCTTTATTTTGGTTATTCATAGTACAGTCTGTATCAATGAAATAGCGCTATGCCATTTTCTTCCTGATTGCTTAATGTTTGTAGCTCAAAATTCCAGCCAATGCCCTGAAGTGGTTTTGCTCTTATTTAAGATTTCCTGCTAAAGATGCTGTATTACAGCTTTGCAAATAAATGCCTCCTTGGCCTCATGTTGCTGTAAAGGTAATTTAGTAATTTAAATAAACACCCATTGCCAATCTGTTTCCTCCCTTCTGGGAGACTGAAGGAGCAGTTTACATTATATACCTAGTTTCTTCTCTTTTTTCTTAAATGACCCTTCAGGCTCCAGTCAAGAGGTTTTTGGGGGTACGTTATATGTCATGTGTCTTCAGGGCAAACATGGAATGCAATTTATGAGACATTTTTAATTAAAAATAAAACTGCTTACTGGTGTCAATGAACACAGTTTTATAATCTGCCTACTGTGTAAGAGATTTAATTCTGTTTTGAGACCCTATTGCTATGATTAATAAAAATCTAAAAGTATGGGACTCTATCTATACCCAGGAAATTCCCGCCTCGGTTGTTTGCCCCGCTCCCCACAACAATTAAAGTGAATTGCTTATGATTCTTCCGGGAGGCTTATACCGCCTTCCCACCTAGTATTTGATCAGCCCCTAGTATGGGTTGCTGACTTCACATTTATAACTGTTAACAGAAAGTAGCATACAAATGTGAAATGAGAAGTTACCACTATCCTTAACGAAAACTTCTAATTGCCTGGGGTGAGCAGAGTCACAGCTGTGTTCCGTTATCATGGAAGCGGCCTCGGGTGCTAAGTGAGCTTTGCCTGGTTTTAGTCAATGAGTTTCTGATTTGATTTTCATGAATTTTGAGGATCCTTTGCTGTTGATTTTTTTCTAAAACCATGCAAAACCACACTACACAGTTAACCACTGTGATGTGACTTCAAAATGATTGCATAAGGACAAATCCGTCATCTCTGTGTGACTGAAATTAGTGTGCGTCTTATATTTCGTGACTGCTTTTGACGTGTGCAAGTTAAAGCAAGTGTGGAAGGGAAGCCCATGTTCAGGGCTGGAAATATGGAGCCGCTGATTCAAACAGTCACATTTCTGGAACACACCGTTTGCCATGGTGTGAAGAGGTTGTGCAAGCATGGTCTTCATAATTAAAGATGAAAATTTTGCTATCATTCATCTTTAAAGTTAGATGGCAAAGTAATGAGTTTCATTGTGGCATTTTCATATGTATTGCCATTATACACTGTTTTTATTGTCCTGATCTAAATCATCTGCCCTTCTGTCCCTGGCATATTTCCCCCTCCCCCAGCTCTCCTAAATAATGACCCCCTTCATTTTACATGAGCTCTAGAACCACTCTCTTCCCACTCCAGCTCTCTTCGGACCTCTTCGAAACAACTCTGCTCTTCTTTCTAGTTTCATGAGAACATACACACACATACACATATATATATACACACACAAACACACACATACACATATACACACACAAACACACACCTATGCACACACAAACACACGCAAAGCAACACACACAAATGCACACAAACACACCCATGCATATACACATAAACATACAAACATAAACACATATACACAAACATACACACCAATGCACACACAAAACCATACTCACACAAAAACACACAAGCATATATACACAAACACATACAAACACAAACATACACACCTATGCACATAAACACAAACACACACACAAACATACACACATAAACACATGCACATGAACATACACAAACTCACACAAACACACACATGCACACACATAAATGCAGCACATAAACACACACAAACATATACACACAAGCATACTCACACAAACACACACCAATGTACACACACAGACACATGCACATAAACACACAAACACACACACTAACATACACACACGTTTAAATCTAGATTCAACAAAGGAGGAAAAGCATGTGTTGCATTTGTCTTTCTGAGACTGGCTTATTTCATTACAGTTCTGTTCTTTTCTCTGTACATGTCATAATTTCATTTTTCTTTATGACTGAAAAAATTCCGTTGTGTCTATGCACTGCATTTTTTTTCTCCATCCATCTATTGATAGAAATCTAGGCTGGTTCCATTTTTGAGCTATTGTGAACAGTGTACTATAAACAAATGCACATGTATCTCTGTGGCACACTTTCTTAGAGCCTTTCAGAAATATAACCAGGAGTGTTAGAGCCTCATCGCATGATAGTTCTATCTTATATTGGGGAACAGGGTGAGGGGTTTTGTGTTGTTTTGTTTGTTTTTTGCTTTTTGTTCTCTACAAACTTCTACATTGACTGTCATAATGGCTGTACCAGTTCACATGTCTCCCGGAAGTAAATACAGGGTCCTCTTTGCTTACATCCAGCAGCGTTTGCTGTCTTTTGTTTTTGTGATGGTTCTATTCTCACTTTGGTGAGATGGAATCACAAAGCAGTTTTAAATATGTATTCCCTTATGCATTTGCCAAGGATGTTGAATGAGTTCCACATCTTCTTCTTTATTCTTTCAGAGACTGGATGAGGCAGGGGACTTGATGCTTTTGTAGTTCTCTGTATATTCTAGCTTTCAATCTGTTCTTTCGTGGACAGTTGACAAAGATGGTCTCCCCCTCCTTTACAGAGTCTCTGCATGCTAATCTCTGCCTATACCTCTGTTTCCTTTAGCAGTTCAAACTTACTAGTCTTATATGGAGTTATTTTATCCATTTTGAATTGATTTTTGTGCAGAATAACATATGGACTTAGTTGCATTCTTTTGCCTGTGGGTGTCCAGTTTGCCCAGCACCAATTGTTAGACTAGACTTTCTTGCCTGTACGTTTTGACAACTTTATTGAAAACTCAATGGTTAAAACTGCATAAATCTATTTCTGGGTTCACTGTTCTATTGCATTATCTATATGTCTATTTTTGTGCCAATGTCATAGTTTTGTTATTATAACTCTATAATATAATTTGAGACCAAGTATCCCAATATCTCATGCATTACTCTTACTGCTCAGAATTGTTTTGGCTACTTGGGCCTTTTGTGTTTCCATATGATTTTGAAAATTTTTCCTAATTCTATGAAGAATGTCACTGGTATTTTCATAGTAATCAAGTTGAATATATAGTTTTTTATAATATAACTGTATCTATAATATTAAATATACCAACTCATGAGCATGGGGAGTCTTTTCACTTTCTTGTGTCTTCCATTTCTTTGTTTAGTGTCTTAAGACTTAGAAGTTTTCAATGTAGATGTCCTTCACCGCCTTGTTTAGGTTTAGTCCTAGGAATTTATTTTTTGAAACCATTAAGAATAAGATTTTTTGGGTTGGGGATTTAGCTCAGTGGTAGAGCGCTTGCCTAGCAAGCACAAGGCCCTGGGTTTGATCCTCAGCTCCAAAAAAAAAAAAGAAAAAAAAAAGGATTTTTCTCCTTGTTTCTTTCCCAGCAAGTCACTATTGAAATACCAAAAGGCTACTAATTTTTATTGTTAATTTACATCCCATTGCTTTAGTGAAAGTGTATTTCAAGTACAAGAGTTTTCTTGGGAAATCTTTAGAGCCTTTAGCATAGAACAGTGGCACATGTAAACAGAGATGCTTTCATTTCGTCCTTTCCTATTTGTATACCTTTCATTGCATTTTTTTTATTTCCAACTACTCTAGTTAACACTTCAAGGATCTTCAAGGACCTCTTGAGTAAGAGGGTAACTGGACTCCCTTGTCTCCCTAATTTTAGAGGAAATGCTGGCAACTTTCTATATTTAATATAATGGTTTGTTATATATAGCCTTCATTATGCTGAAATATGGTCCTTTGATATTTTTAGCTTTCTAGGGGTCTTACCTTATAAGAAGATTAACATTGTCCAAGGTCTTTTCTGCATCTGTTGAGATAATCATGTGATTCCTGACTTACATCTATTTATGTGCTTACATTTACTGATCTGCATACATTGAGCCAAACTTGCATTACCAGGATGAAACTAACTAGATCCTGGTGTATGAGCTTGTTTATTTTACTGAGAACTTGTAGTTCCTCGTAATTGGACTATAGGTTTTCTTCCTTCCTTCTTTCCTCCCTTCCTTCTTTCCTTTCTTCTTTCCTTCCTCTATCCCTCCCTCCATCCCTTCCTTCCTTCCTTCCTTTCCTTTCCTTTCCTTTTCTAGTTGTTGTAGAAGCCTTATTTGCTTTTTATAGAATTGAGTTTAATGTTATGCCTTCCATTCCTATTTTGTAAAATGATTTCAAAAGTATTGGTGCCAGCTCTTCCTAAATGGTTTGGTAGATCATGACCATGAATTTGCCAGCTTATAAGCTTTTCTTTATAAGGAGGAGTCTATATAAGCTGTTTAAAACTTGATTCAATTTTGTTGGGTTGTATATGTCTAGGAATGAGCCATTTCTATAGATTTTCCAGATTTGGAACTTAAGTTTTCCAAATATTCTCTAATTATATTCTGGATTCTATTGGACTCTATTGTAATATTCCTTTTTACCTCAAATTTCATTAATATGGACCATCTCTGTCTTTCACTTGGTTAATTTTGCTGAGAGTGCATCATTTGTATTTATCTCTTCAAAGAATCAACTTTTAAAAACTGATCTCTGTATTGTTCCTTTAGCCATCCATCTTGTCAAGATCGTTTCTAAGCTTCACTGTGTCTTGCTCCTGCTGCTTTGGGGCCTCGACTATCATTATTTTCCTAGGGATCTGAGGAATACTGTTTGGTTATTTATTTGAGATTTCCTTGATGTTTCAAAGTAAGCACATACAGCCTTGAACTTTTCTCTTAGAACTAATTAACCAAATCACAAAAATCATGATATGCTGTGCTTTTATTTTTATTTGATTCTAGGAATTTTGCATTTTCCTCTTTGATTTCTGAGTATATTGTTTTGTTTCCAAATCAATATAATTTCTGTTGCTTTGACTATAGCTGGATAAATCTTTCTCACCCACTGGTACCTGAATACCCAGTCAGAGGCTTAATATTAATTACAAACTGTTTTGGTCCATTGTGGTTGATATATTATGCATCCCAATAAACTTATCTGGGAGTCAGAGAACAGGACAGCCACTATATTAAACATAGAGGTTAGGCAGTGGGCAGCACACACCATTAATCCTAGCATTCTGGAGGCAAAGATCTGGATCTCTGTGAGTTCAAGACCACACTGGAAACAGAGCCAGGCATGGTAGCACACAACTTTAATGCCAGGACTTGAGATCTCATGTCTTGCTTGGGAAAGACACATACATACCTTTAACCCCAGGAAGTGATAGCAGGAAGCAGAAAGGTATATAAGGCATGAGCAGCAGGAACTTTAGGGTTTGTTTGGTTGGTTGGTTTTTAGTTTTTGGTGTTTTTTGTCTGTTTGTTTGTTTTGTTTTTTCTTTTTTTTTAAGCTTTTAGGCTATTAGCAGCAGTTCAACTGAGATCCATTCAGATGAGGACACAGAGACTTCCAATTTGAAGAAACAGGATCAGCTGAGAAGTTGGCCAGGTGTGGTTAGCTGTGGCTTGTTCTGCTTCCCTGATCTTTCAACATTCACCCGATAGCTGGCTTCCATGTATGTCATTTATAAGACCGTTTAGCAACTTGTCTACATCCCATGGCTCAGGCTTCTTGATAGCTAGCTCTTTCCATCTTAAATTAACCCATTTCTATTCAGCTATATTTTTCAGGATGGCATCTCCCTAATTCCACCTTTCTTCTCCCAGTATTTTTGCTTGGATTTCCCACCTGGCTATAACCTGTCTTGCCATAGACCAGAGCAGCTTCTTTATTAACCAGTGGTAGCACATATATTCACAGCTTACAGAAAGACCATCCCACAAACTTCCCCTTTTCTGTAGAATCAAAAAGGAAGGTTTTCATTTTAACATAGTAAAATTACATATAACAAATAGTCATCAAGCAAGAATTACAGTTACAATATCTAGTCTATTTGTATTTGGCAAAACTAAAAAAAATATTTTGTCATCTATCCTATTTTTGTGAGTCTAAAGTTTTACATCTAATTTACCTTTTATCATAACTAAGGAAAACTGTAATTATAACTCTCTAGTCTTCAACTCTATCAAAGACCCCGGAAGGATATAGTATTACCTGAGTAAACAGGAAGTACATTGCAAGCAACTTCCAAAATTCCAAAATTCTAGAAATGACAGAGACATCTGGCTACTTGGACAGTCATCTAAAGTTCTTTTGTAACGTTGGTGCATCCATCTTCAGCCTACAGACCTGGAGACTCTGGCATACTTTTCGGTGAAGCAGGAAATTTGAAGGACCATTTTGCCTATTTTGGCAAAGTCTGTCAGTTGCTTTTCTCTGCATCCTACAAAAAGTCTGGCAGTTTTTTTCTGTGAAGCAGGAACCTGAAGGACCATCTTGCCCTGTTTTGGCCAAGTTCAGTGGTCATTTTCCCATGGGTCCTGTGTGTCCAGTTTGTATAACATATTGTCAAGCAGTCCAGGCAAGAGCAGTTTCTTGCCCAAATGGCTAGCCTTTTCCACATTGTAAGCAAACTCCATAACAAGTTTCTTTGATGCCTATCATCCTCTTTGAAATAACTGGTGCTGCCAGGAGCAGATATGTCTCATTGTCATGAAAAAAAAGAACCTATGTTATTAAAACATCTTAAATGCCATATTCTGTAGATCTCTGAAGTGTTTAAAGATGATTAACTATCTAAAATATGTTTGACCTTGAAAACATACCTAATATGACTATAAGTTTGATTATTATAGATGACTATTAATCTGTATTTCTTAATTATACATAACATTTTTTTTTTTGGTTTTTTTTGAGACAGGGTTTCTCTGCATAGTTTTGCGCCTTTCCTGGAGCTCACTTGGTAGCCCAGGCTGGCCTCGAACTCACAGCGATCCACCTGGCTCTGCCTCCTGAGTGCTGGGATTAAAGGCGTGCGCCACCACCGCCCGGCTTATACATAACATTTTTAAATGAGCTGCATAAACATAATACTCTAAAGAATAATAGAAATGTACATAAAGTATAACAAAATTGACCTTAAATTTGTATTAATAAACCAAAATCTATACCAATGTAAAGTATTTTGAGATTAACAGTTTTGTGGAATTAAAGTATATTCAGTGTCTATCTTTATTATTTCAATATCATATCCCCCCTTTTTCTTTTTTTCATTCTTTTTTTGCCACTTAACTTGATGGACTTCATTTTCTCTTTGACATCTTACAATTATTGTGTCCATGATGTCAGAAATATCTTTTTTTTACAATACTATTCAGTTCTACATAATATCCACAGATTCCCTTGTTCTCTCCCTTCATGCACCCCTCCTCTTCCCCCCAGCCCACCCCCTATCCCCACCTCCTCCAGGGCAAAGCCTCCCCTGAGGACTGAGATCGACCTAGTAGACTCAGTCCAGGCAGGTCCAGTCCCCTCCTCCCAGATTGAGCCAAGTGTCCCTGCATAAGTCCCAGGTTTCAAACAGCTAACTCATGCAATGAGCCCAGGACCTGGTACCACTGCCTAGATGCCTCCCAAACAGATCAAGCCAATCAACTGTCTCACTTTTCAGAAGGCATGATCCAGTTGGGGGCCCCTCAGCCTTTGGTTCATAGTTCAGAAAAACAATGACATCATGAGGTTTGCAGGCAAATGGATGGATCTAGAAAAAAATCATCCTGAGTGAGGTAACCCAGACTCAGAAAGACAAATATGGTATGTACTCACTCATAGGAGGATGCTAGATGTGGAACAAGGATGACTGGACTGCTACTCACATCACCAGTGAGGCTACCTGGAAAACAGGACCCCAAGAAAGACACGGAGAAATGGATGAGATCTACATGAACAGCCTGGACATGAGTGGGAGCAATGAAGGGTGAGGGTCGAGGGAAAGAGAGCAGGAGATCCTAGCTGGATCAAGAAAAGAGAGGGAGAACAAGGAATAGGAGACCGTGGTAAATGAAGACCACATGAGAAAAGGAAGAAACAAAGTGCTAAAGAGGCCCACAGAAATCCACAAAAATACCCCCACAAAAGACTGCTGGCAATGGCCGAGAGACAGCCAGGACTGACCTACTCTGGTGATGGGATGGCCAAACACCCTAATAGTTGGGCCAGAAACCCCATCCAAGGACTGAGGAATCTGGATGCAGACCTCCCCGGCTAGGCCCCAGGTGGAGCGCTGGGAGTCTAATTAGTGAGAAAGAGGAGGGTTTATATGAGAGAGAATTGTTGAAACCAAGGTTGGATAAAGCACAGGGACAAATAACCAAACGAATGGAAACCCATGAACTATGAACCCCCTTTTTCTTTTGAAAGAGATTTACTATGACCATTAACCATGTGTAATCAACCCCCTTTAAATAAAAACAAACATTTATAAACAGTGTTTTGGGAATTTTGGCATAGTTTTCTAGACTACTTCCTGCTGATTGATGGGCAATAGTGATCTTAAGGGGATCCTGAGAAAATTTAGATTTATAGTTAAATCTTGACTGTAGTAGTCTGTGAGGCTATATCATCTCAGCCAGTTGACTTGAAACTGTTCTGGATGTTGGATCATCTGGGCCATGACTATCACTGGAGATTTTTCAGGAGGCCTTGGTCGATCAAACCGTATTAGCCTAGAAGCAATTCAAAGGTTCTTATCTTCTGTGGAAATAAAAGCAGAACCTCTTTTCGAAAGCAACATATCCTTAGACACAAATGTTGAAGTCAGAATACCTTTAAAATATATATGTTGGTTTAACTTAGCAGCCCCCACAATCAAATGTCTCTCTGTAGTTAAATAATAATTATTCCAAATACAACATAATAATATACAGTATCCAGACTCTCTATGTATTTTCCATCTTTACATGCTTTTTTTTTATATTACTTTACTCCCATTTTTAAGGATTTTACTTTATTATTTTAAAACTGTATATCCCTTCTTTTAAGACTGTCTATACCTTCTCTTTCTTCTCTCAAGCCTATGCCTATTTTTTAAACAGACTGTGACCCATTTAGAGGTGGGTTTTTTTTTATCTGAATCTGTTTTATTGTATATCTTTTATCCTTTTATTTGTCTGAGCAAAAGCCTTAAATCTGTCATGTAACTTGTTGCTGGAGTTTGTGTTTATAGTTTAAGCCTGCAGGCAGGGCCTAGGAGAATCTTCTCTGTACCTTGGCCTGTGGGAGAGACTGCACTGTGGGAGCCCACCACGCTGCTTAGCTCATGGCAGCTGGTGGCCAGCTCCATCTCACAGGCAGCTGTTGGGAGACGCATCTCTGTGCTGTTGTTGGCATGAGACCGTGAGAGTAGGAACCCCAGTGCAGCTCCATTTGTGTGCATTCAGAATCTTTTTAAAGCCTTCTCAGGTCTATGTGGATCAATGTCTGTCAGTAGGCACTAATTGTAGCTGGATAAACCTTTCCCACCTGCCGATACCTGAATAACCAGTCAGAGGCTTAACATTAATTATAAACTGGTCTATGGCTCAGGTTTCCACTATGATCTGATAAGATATAATAAACTTGGTGTCTGATAAGCCTTGGTTTGTGCCTAGAACATGGTCTACTTTGTAGAATGTTTCTTTGAACTCTGGGAAGAATGTGTTTTACTATCTATTGGGTGGAATATTCTACAAATATCTGTTAAGTTCATTTGTCCTATAGTGCAACTCAACTCTGACATTTCTTTCTTTAAGTTTTTGATGACAGTCTCAAAATGAGAGTAGAGTATTGAAATTGCCCATTACCATTGTTATCAGAACCTTCTGATCTTTTGTGCTTATTAGTGTTTGTTTTATAAATCAACAGAGCAGAAGAAAATCTTTATTTAATTAATTATTATAATTTATAAGAACAATCAAGTGCACAAAGTACTATGCTCACTTGTATTGAAGTTTATTCTCAAATGCTCTTTGCTTGATAATTCCAAGTAAAAGTTGATGGATGTAAATGAGGTCCACTCAGAATGATTCCTACAACTCTTGAACATAAGCAATAGACAGCATCTTTGGTTCTTGCTCCAGTGGCCAGGCTGTGACATGAGATACTATGTCTCATGGTTGGCCAATAGATACCAGAATCAGGAAGATTTGGGTCTATGGGTTGTCTTTCCTATTCAGTTACCTCCTTCTTCCCCCATCACTGGTTTTCTTATTGTCTTAGTTAAGGTTTCTATTGCTGTGAAGAGACACTATGACCATGGCAACTTTTACAAAGGAAAAACATTTTAACTGGGGTTGGCTTATAGTTTCAGAGGTTTAGTCCATTACCATCATGGTGGGATGTAGCATGAATCTTAAAAGTTCTTATTAATAAAATCAAACCCGAGGCGAGTTATTGGGGTCCATGCTGGTAGATCAGAGAGACAGAATAAGCCACAGCTATCTCACCTCGCTGGATCCTCAGCTGGTCTTGTCTCCTCAGACTGGAGACCTCTGAGTACTCATCCGGAATTGGTCTCAGCTGAATTACTGCTCAAAAGCCTGAATGCTTAACCAGCCACATGCTTAACCAGCCCAAAATGCCGCTAGTTTCTGGTCCTCACGCCTTATATATCTTCCTGTTTTCTACCACCACTCCCTGGGATTAAAGGCTGGCTTTCTGGGATTAAAGGCGTGTCACCATGCTTGGCTATTTCCAGTGTGGCCTTGAACTCACAGAGATCCAGAGGGATTTCTGTCTCTGGAATGCTAGGATTAAAGGTGTGAGTGCCACCATTTTTCTAGCCTTTGTATCTAGTGGCTGTCTGTTCTCTGACCCCAGATAAATTTATTAAGGTACACAATATTTTGGGGAACACAATACCAGTACAGTGGGAAGCAAGGCAGCATGCAGGCAGACATGGTGCTGGAGAAGGAGCTGGAAGTGGAAAAGGAGTTACATCTTTGTCCTGCAGGCAACAGGAAGTGGTCTGAAACACTGAGAATGGCTTGAGCATATATGAGACCTCAAAGCCTACCTCCACAGTGACACACTTCCTCCAATAGGTCCACACCTACTCCAACAAAGCCACACCTACCAATAATGCCATTCCTTTGAGCTTATGGGAACAAATTACATTCAAACTACCACGCTTATGATTTGATTATATTTACTAATATATTTCCCTTTTGTATTATTTACCTTGATTGGAACATCTATTTCATCCATTATTAGAAAATAATTCTAGTACAAAACCTATTCATGTATATGTTGGTAGGTAATAATGATGATGATGTGTGTGTTTGTATTTTGGGGTGCGTGGTTTCAGTAACAGGAAATTAAGGCAACTCTGAGCTATGAAAGTAAAATATGGAGTCCTTAGTTTAATGACCTGTGTAATGAAAGTTATACTAAAAATATTTTTATATTCATCTGGGAGGTTTGGATTCTTTTTTCTCTTTCATAGTTAAATATGTTTCATATCCTCTTTTTTTATGTAAGGCAAGCACAAACATTGTAGTCACTGTGGCCTGAATACAGCTTTTTTTTTTTTTTTTTATAAAAATGAGCTGTGATGGGCAGAGTTGATGAGAGCTTTAAATTTTTAAAAAGAAGCAGGAACAAAGGCCAGAGGAGGGAATGTTAGAAAACAGTGATGAGAGAAGATAGGCAATAGACACATGTCCTGTAAGCTGTTTTTCCCTCTGAATTGCTTCAAGGTTTAATTGCTCATTAACTGCTGCTCATGTGGAGCTCCCTCTGCTACCTTCTCCAGTACTGGACAGTTTGTATATGTATACATTTGCATTCTATTTGTCAACAATCTGCTCTGTCATCATGAAGGATGAAATACGATAGGAAAGTTAACTATCAATGTACCTATGCAAAAGTCAAAGAAAATGCTCTTCAGGTGGGTCAGCTGCAATCTGAGAAGTTTCTCAAGGCTTAATAACTTTCCCATTCTTTGCTTGGGCAATGTAGAAGGTGAGCAATGCAGAAGTTGAGCAATTCAGGGGGTGAGCAATGCAGGGCGAGAGGGATTGTGTCTTGTTATTAGGTGATTTTTATACACTGTGATTTGAGGTCTTCTTCAGTGTGTGGCTAAATTTAATGAAATAATATGAAAGAAAATCCTATCTTGAGTATTTTGTCTTAATATATCTATGATTAGCTTCAAAACAATTAGATTAGTGAGGATTAATTACCAAGTCTTCCTGCTTACAATGGTTCACTGGTAGCGGTTATAAAACACTGGCCATAGCTACTACAGTGAAGGGCCATAAGAACCACCTTTAATGAACACTTAGTAAGAGCCAAGCCCCACGCACAGGCCTTTGGCTAAGCTGTTTCATTTTAACCCTAGGAGTGACTGTGCGTCTTTTCCTCCCTGGATATGTAGAAATTAAAAATTTAAGTTCATCATTATGGTAGTTGGAGTTTCATGAGTAGCAACAGTTGGGTGAGATATCAATGATTTTAGAACTCCGTATATCAAAGCAATGGAGCTATTATTTAATAGTTATAAATGTATGTATTAGGTATGACCAGTTAATAGGTCTCTGTTTTGTGGGCATTATAAACTGAATTTCATTCATTTATTTATTTAATCTAGGAAAATAAGAAATACTAAATTAAAATTACTCAACATTTATTATACACATATATACAGCATATAAAGTATTTGAAATTCAAAGGCAAATCAAACTAAAATTAAATGCATATCTTTATGTCAAAATGAAGAACTGTTTTTTTTATGTTACAAAAAAGCTGATATTTTCTAAAAAAAAAAAAAAAAATTAATGCCCAAACTCATAAATTGTACAAGTAGCAAAGTTGGAATACAAAAGCTGATTTTTCTGGTATAGAGTGTGTATACATTTGAGTTGGTCTTGAGTGGTAAGAGAAACAATATATTTTTCTTGTTTTTTTCCAGCACAAAGCATCAAGCAAAAGGTTTAGGGGACAGAGGTAGGGAGTATCAAATGCTCTGTTTCCACAATTTCAAATATCTATCGATGTGTAGATTATCTGAACATCTGTAACAAGATTAAAAGTGGATTAAAGATAAGCAGCTCCTTTGGTCCAGCACTAGAAATTCTCAGTGGGAAGAGGATTGTGGGAATAACTGACCCAACTCTCAACTTCCCCTTGTCTAGAAATGTCAGCAATTAGCTGGCTGTCTACCTTGGCCTTGTGACTAATTGGTTAATTTCTGAGACATGATATCCACATTTTGACAGAGTTACTTCCTTACAAATACTTAATGCCACCAGCAGTGACGGTGTGAGAGTCTAAGCAATAGTGTTTAGGTAGAGTTCGCCTGGCAGTACAACTTTATGACCCAATTCCCTAGCTAGCATTTTCTCAGGCAGTTATTTCCTGTGGAGGTTTCTGCAAGTAGTCATTTTTTAGGAGAATGGTAGTTAAAATAATAGTGCTTTTAAGGAATCTGCAGTTTGGTGATTAGGATCGCGGCCGGTGAATGCATTTCCTGCTATCTGTGTGAATACAGAAAGCAGCATTCCTTCCGAATTATTGCAAAAACAAAACTTCCTTGGAGTTTTTTTTTTTTTTTTTTTTTGGTTTTTTTTTTTTTTTTTTTTCACTAGAAGATTGATAAGTAAACGGAGTTGCAGAGCGTGGTGCTGTGGGACATTGTGCTTTCAGAGAAACAGGACAGGAAACAAACCAAGAAAAGCAATCTTGATTTCCTCAGACAAACTGACAGTTGGGAGACGTATGTTTAGATAGGAGTGATACAATCAAAGGTTTACTGTATCATAACAAAGAGGCCTGCGTATGATCAAGCCTCTGAACAGTTGCTTTCCAATGCTATTTGGAAGCAATATTATTTGTTTTGCTGTAGAGGTTGAATGAAAAAGCGTGGTTCTTCAGGAGGCTGGTTTATAATGAAGAACAGTTTTGAGAACACAGAAACTAAAGCAGCCCTCCATTTTAAACGAATGTACTTTAAGTTTGGTGTCTGAAAGGGCAACGTGATTCTATCAAATGAACAGAGTGTTTATATATTTGGGAATTCTTACAACTTTTTTTCTTTCCCAAACATTTCGCCCTTCCTTACCTATTAAGAAATTCTGCAGGGCTGGAGAGATGACACCATGGCTGCAAACATACTCACTGCTCTGACTTCCAGATGACAGGTAGAGCGTTCAGTTCCCAGCATTCCTGTCTACTGATTCACAGCCTTCTTTATCTCCAGCTGCAGGAAATATAATGCCCTCTTCTGGCCTCTTCAGGCACCTGCACACATGTGGCACACACACAACAACATACAAGACACACATTAAGGTAAGAATAAACCTTCTTATTTTATAAAGAAACTGTGGTGACATTTTATTTGTGCTATAATAAATAAAGCTTGCCTGGAAATCAGAGGGCAAAGCCAGCCATTATAAGTAAATACAAAAGTCATGCAATGTTAGCACACACCTTTAATCCTATCACTTGGGAGGCAGGGATCTGTCTCGATCTATGTGAGTTCAAGTCCACACTGGGAACAGAGCCAGGTGTGGTGGCACACACCTTAAATTCCAACACTAGTTAACCATGGAGGTCTGGAGGTCTGTACAGACAGACAGGAAATGACAAAGCTGGGCAGGAAGAGGAAGTGATGTAGCTGAACAGAGAGAGCAAATGAGAAGGCAGAACAGCAAGGCATATAGGTGTAGGTAGAGAGGAAGTATCTCTCTTTTGGAAGCTATGGAGTTGGTAAGGTGAGGTTGGCTGGCGGCTTTCCCTATTCCTCTGATCTCTCTCGGGCTTTAACCCCAATTTCTGGCTTCATGTTTTGTATTTAATAAGACCATTTAGAAATTTGTCTACAAGAAACTGCTGTCTCTCTTAATCAAAGTTACACTTAGTTCAGCCAAGCTACTGTCATTGTGTTGCCCTGATCTGTTCCCTAACAGATTTCCCCCTTTACAGTCTTGTGCAACCAGTTTGTGCCAGGTCCAGTCTTTACTGTGGCCTGTCATTAAGAAAGGCCGTTGGAACATTGCTGAGACAAAGCTTGGGAACACAAAATGATTGTATTGTTAGGTGGCAATTACAGAGGAAAGAGCAAACCAGTTTCAGCAAAATGATCGGCCGTATAAAGTTCTTGCCCTTAGGATGGAATCTTAGAAATAAAAAAATCATAGCTGCCATTGTCAGGTCTATTTTCTGACCACCTTGCATCTCCTCTCTTTCTGTCCTTCCTTCTGGTGACCCAGTTGTCCCAGCTTCCCCTGATGAATCTGTTTTCTTCCTGTCTTAGGACAGGTGACTTGTATGAGACAGCAGCCAACCACTTGAGGGTGGAGCACATGATATTGACCTATGATATTCTGTTTTAATTCATTTGAATCTTCCCAGTGACTGGCAAGAGGCCTAGCATGAACAAGGACTTTAACAGAGATCTCTCAATAGTAGGAAGAAATGAACACATGTGCTCAGGTCTAACAACATTTTAATAAAAAAGAAATGTGCATATTCATGAAAATGGGACCCCAGTGTAGTTACATTTGTGTGATCATAGGCGCTACTTACACTTGTTGACTCATAGCAGCAATGTCCTTTAGTCAGGTGCTGTATTTCTTTTATTGTGATCTCGAATTTTCCAGCTTCTGAAGGTAAGTTATAAATGTAAGAACTTGACAGTACATTAGTAAATGAATAACACTGTTTCATACTGCAATACTTGCAAACTGATTATTTTTACTTTACAATTTTCCTTCTACGTGACTTAAATGACTCTGATTCTGATTATATGACCCATCACAGAGGACTGATGAGTTTGGTTACTCAGCATCAGTGTCAAGTCCTCGTTCAAAGTTTCCAGTATACTTTCTTCTTTGTGTCTGTTTGTCATTGTTTCTTAGCTGGTTCCTTGGCTTTTGTTTTTCTTTTTCAGACCTGGGGACTGAACTCAAGATTTGCTACATGTTAGGCTATTGCTTTATGACTGAATTACATACCCAGACTTTGTTTCTGTTTTATGTTGAGCTTTTCTCAAGATTTCCCAGTAGCATTATCCAGTTTGGGTGATGTTTTAACACTAGGCCCCATCTACTCATTTTACAAACACTTCTTATGTACAGGAAAGTTCTACTTGAGTTCTAGAGAAGTCTGTTGAGCTCCTTAGACTATATCTTACTCCTTCAACTAGAATTACAGAAGTAAATAGAAAGTAGTCCTAGATACAATGGTGAGAACACTAACGAAGCCTCAATAAATCCTGAGTTCCCATCAACAAATGTATAGAATAATCAATAAGTGTAAATGTGCCTTCATCAACTTCTCTTTTGTGTTCTAGAGCCACTCTCGTGCTGAGTGTTCATTTCCCTTATGTTCTCACCCAAGATTATTGAATTAGTCCAGCTCAGATCTCAACAACTGACATTTTAAATGTTGGAAGCAAAGAATTCTCCTTCATTCTCTTGCCTTTTTGAACAATTTTGAACAATTGGAACTAGTGCTTCTGTCTGGATATAGTAGCACATACCTGTAATCCCAGTGCTCCTGAGGCTGAGGCAAGAGGATTTTGAGTTCAAGGGCAACACAGGTGCACAGAGAACCCCTGTCTCAAAAACACTAAGGAAAACAAAACAAACAAATCATTACGAACCCAAATAAGTGGAAACCAAAAGCTTTTTTTCTCCTCAAACTATCAGAACCATAAACCTTTAGAATTCCCTTCCAACTTATTTTAGTTCATTTATGTAACTTAAAATACAGCCTTGCCCCTCCCAACCCAAGGAGGTAAGAGAGAAACCTAGGCCTCCACCAAAGACATTCAACCCATACCAAGACTCTAGCCTCAAATGTGTGTGGCTCTGGTGGCAGCAACTGCCTGACAAGCAATCAGCAGCTGGTTTATGCTTCATTTGAGGCAGACACAGGAACGTGACTTGAGAGCTCAGGTATTGGGGTCCACAGAGGTTTCCTAGTGAGCTCTGAGTTTGCTTTACACAGCAGGGCTGCATTAGGGGATGACTTGACCATGTGCCTGGTTACCAGGTGTTTGGAAGGGTCTGCACTTGGCTGCACTGGGGGGAGGTTTTTTGCTTCACCCCTCATCATTCCTCTAAAAGCCTTTAAAAGAAACACAAGGGGCTGGTGGGTTTTGATGCAGGCCCTCCTGAGGCTATCCTGTGTTTCTGTCTCTCTCCCTCTATATTTCTATCTTAATATTTCTCACTTCTCCCTCCTCAAGAGTACCCTGGGAGAAAAAGTGGGAGCCGGTCTCCCACACTCAGGTAGAGAAGATAAAATGCAAGTCCACCTACAATGTAAATTACTAATGCCTAGTAAAAGCAGGTAACCTTTCAAATAATAGAGATAGGAAGTTATATTTTAATTCTATATCATATAAAAATTATTCTGAGAGTGAGAATTTGTCCTTTAGAAGATGGATGTGTGTGAGTGTTCACACGAAAGTGATCTAACAGTTGATCATTTGACAGTAATTCAAATGATCTAACCGTTGACCATTTGACAGTGATAAAACTGAAGATATCTCCAAGGGGAGCAAATGGTAGTGTTCTGCAGGATTTGAAGTGCCAAAGAGCATCTTGGATGTTCTATAGAAGTCGTGGGCTACTATACCAAAATTGATCATTTAGCCTTGGGGGTGTTCCATGAGCATGGTAATCTGAAACGATACCAGTATCCCTGAATTTGTGTATGCATTCATTGGGGAGTTCAGAAAAGTTCCGGAAGGAAAATTTCCCCCAAATTTCAAACTCAGTTTTCAAAAGGAAAGTTTAAGAAAAATGGATGTTCTTGATGAAAACGACACTTCATGGATATTTTTATAATAGATTTGGGGGATTTTATATTTATTTAGATATTTCTCTTTAATGGCCTTCCTCTGAAACTTTACCTCCCAGCTAATCAAGCCCCTTGGGACAACACTGCAACAGAACAGTGGGAGAGTGCTTTGATAATGAAGAAATGGAATAAGACAACAGAGAAGGTCTTTGGGAGGAGACTGTATTCCTTTCAATGGTTGTGTTCAGAAATCCCCTGCGTGTTTTACAAGATGTCTTTTTCCAGTGGCTTCTATGTTCATAATGCAGAATAATGGGTTTCTTTTATCTCTGCTTAATATCATTCAGCAATACTCTGTAAAAGACCCCTGTGGATACAATCCAAAAGCAAGCTAATGCAATCAAGTGGACACTGGCCCTATTATCATTTTTTGTTGGGTTCTAGTTCAACGTACAGTCTGGCAATACTACTGAAAGTGGAAAATGTGCTTTTCCCTTTCTGACACTGTAAAGACTGTGATGGCAAATTGTAAACAGGTTTTTTGTTTAAATACATACAGACGACTTCGTTTGCAATGGTGACAGACCAGACTGTGCTGAAAACAACTAGAAATCCAGATGAGTATTAAAATCAGAGAACTATCAGAGCCCTGAATTTGAAAGGACAAAGATGGAGACAGCCACAGCAGCACATTCTTCAGTCTCGAAAACATTACAACACCCAGTCTTGAAAGCTCCTATCCACCTGATGGATGATGGAATCATGGGAACTTGTTAAGATTTACCTCCACCTACCATTTTCACTTCTCCCTTAGAAAAAGTTTGGCCGGGCGGTGGTGGCACACGCCTTTAACCCCAGCACTCTGGAAGCAGGGGCAGGTGGATCTCTGTGAGTTCGGGGTCAGCCTGATCTACAGAGCAAGTTCCAAGACAGCTAGCTAGGACTACACAGAGAAACGCTGTCTTGAAAAAAAAACAAAAACAAACAAACAAATAAAACTTTGATTCTATCTTTATTATTAATTATGATAGCTCTTGGCTACTTTGAATTATATGATTAATCAGTGATTCTAATTCTTCACATGGCTTTTGTTATAATCAATTAACAAAGTAAGAAGTAGTAGTCATCAGGCATATTTCAGGAGGTAGTTTTTAAGGATAATTAAAATTTTAAGTTTGAGTCAAAAACATAGACTGAATCTTGGCTGTCCACCTGTTGACCACCCTTCTACCTCTTTAGAGTTTATGGTGATATTTTATTTGTACTGAAATGTGATTTTATTTGTATGTTAATAAATAAAGTTACCTAGGGGTCAAAGCTAATAGCAAGCCATAGCAGAAGCTGGGTGGTGGTGGTGCAAAAATTTAATCCAGATCACATGACAAACAGATCTCTGTGTGTTCAAGGATACAGCCAGCATGGAGACACACGCCTTTAATTTCAGTACCAACCATAGAAGACCTGGAGGTCTGTATAGGCAGGCAGTGACGAGGAGGTCATGTGGTTGGGTTTACAACCAATGAGAAGGCAGAACAGAAAGTCAATAAAAGGACAGACACACAGGAAATGGGCCTCTTTCTGAGGGGAAGGACAACATCGGCAGCTAAGGGTAAGAAAGGCGGTTTTAAGTCTCAGCTACTGCTCTGACCTCTTGGGCTTTTAACTCTGAAATTGGCTCTGTGTTTCTTATTTAATAAGACTGTTCATCTAAAAGAGTTAATTAGTTATGCTGACACTTTAAGTGACCTAGTATGTGTAAACTGTCCAGACCAGTGATGACATACAGTAGTGCTCAATTATTATTAAAAAATGCAAATATTATCAATAAATTAGACAAAGCAGAATAAGAAATAACCATGATGATACATTTCACTAGATGAAATAGCAAAGATTTATTTTATTTCATAATGATATAAATGTATGATTGATAGGTAGTCTTGCATATAGCCTTCTAAACCATTATGAGAAAGAAACATTTTGGTTTTACCTAAAACCTACACTGAAAATAACCTATCCAGATAGAGCAAAACCCAGTGCAGTCCAAGTTTACTTTTTAAAGATATTTACATAATACCTTAGAGAAAAATTGGATCCAGACTAAATATCTGATAATAGAAGAATATAAAATAAAATGTTGATATAACAATAAGATCAGATTTCATGTGTGCATGCATATGCACACACACACACACACACACATATCCTTGTTTATATATATGAAGGTGCCTTTAATGTGGAAGTAAAGTTTCTTCTATAATACATAATGCATGTGAACAGGATAGATTTGGGAATATGTTGCAGGGATAAGCCTTTTGGAGCAAACATTCCCTTTTCTTGGTTACTGTTTTAGGGATGTACACCTGACATATGGAGACCTAGTGTGAGTATGCACACAGACCTAGTGTGGGTGTGTACTAGGATTTTTACAAGAAGTTTGAAATATTTTCCTCTATTAGAACTCTGGAATGTGTAATTGGAGATTAAATGTTGTGAAGCCTCTAGCATGCTCTTACCTGCTTATCTTGCTTCGGCTAGTCTGCATCTTTTGTGTTTTCCTTTGAATTTTAAGACTTTTTGTTAGTTCCATGAAAAATGTAACTTGGATTTTCATAGGGATTACAATGGATTCATAGGCTGCTTTCATAATATAATCATTTCACACTATTAATTCTACCAACCTATGAGCATAAGAGGTCTTCCCACAGTCTAGAATCTTCAACAACTATTTTTAGTCAGTGTCTTAAGGAAACAATTTTCTTTTGCCTGACTAAACTAAGGATGACAGGAAAGTGGTGAAATCATTCCCTATCGTCATCACAGTACCTAGCTAACCTTTGTTAGATAGATGTCCAGTAGCATTTATTTTATAGAATCAGGAGACTAAACATTTAGTGAACATGTATTTAAAATTGGTAGAGCTTTTGATGAAATGTTGCCCTCATTACTATATAGTAATTGTATTTATCTCCTCTGACTTACTTTTGGTTTTATATCTACTTTATTAGCTATAATAGTTAAAATGGCTTCTTTAAAGCTTCCTTTATAGATTTTCTTCCATCCTTTTCTCACAGCCTATGTGTGTTTTATAGGGAAGGTATATTTTGAGGGTACCATGGAAGCTGGGTTTTGTTGTGTTGGGGTGTGTGTGTGTGTGTGTGTGTGTGTGTGTTCCAGTGGGCTAGTATGTCTGTCTTTACTGATGAGCTGAGGCCATTTACAATTAAGATTGTTACTGAAAGATGTTTACTGGTTTGTGTAATTTTGTTTGTTTTTGAAATTGCAATTACAGGCAACCTCCCTGTAACCTAAGGAAGGAGACAGTAGGAATAAGAAACGTTAGACTCTATTCCAAAGAAATAAGAGAAACTCCAGAAATCCACAAAGGAAGGGAAAGGACACATGAAAATGTGAAGAAAAAGATGAGCCATCAAGAATAGGAAGGAGTCAGGACACAGCTTCCCACAGCTTCCTCAGTGCGGCTCCCTGGCAGGGACAGGGAGGCAGGAACTGCTTGCTGAAGGGAAGCCAGGTGAGAAAAGGACAGTCAGGCACGTGCCTCGGACACATTGTGTATTTGGGTGAGACCGTGATTTAAGTAGAAAAGAAGTCACATTGTGTCACTCTATATGACTCAAAGGGGGCAGACAGGTGCCATCTTGCAGAAAACATTGTTAAAAACTGAGCTACAGTGGAGACCTGAGAACAGGGAACAACCATGAATCAGAGAGCGTCAATTACGCCTGCCCAGCCCTGGAATGAGGGGAGGTTCTGGAAAGAAGTTGGGGGTAAGCAGAGGCGCCAGATACTTGAAGCAGAAGGATGCAGGAAGCAGGAGGTTCCCCTCAGGCTGGGAAGTTGTATGACTTGTTCCTCAGAATTGCAACTTGCCCTCCAAATTCAAACATTCCATCCTGGGGAAAAGGAGCCACTTAGGAGCTTCCTGTGGTAAACAGGAGGTTAACAAAAGACTATATATACAGGAAGAACAGAAGCTTAGAAGATACTTGAGGCCTCTACCAACAAATAAAAGGGAGTAATAGTTGCTGGGGGAGTGGAGATTCTGACCAGCCAAACTGTGGGAAGAATGAACTGTGGAGATGCCTGTCAGCTGTGGAGAGAGCTCCAGGGTTGCAGGTTTGAGGGAATCTTCACCCATGTTGGGTGGCTTGCTGAAGCATCTACTTTTGAGTTATCCCTGCTCCTTGTAAATAGCCATCACCCATGTTCCTGTTAGTAACCACACAAAATTAATAATAATAATAATAATAATAATAATAATAATAATAAACCACATTGGTTCACTAATTGGACGTTGGTGTGACCATTACTTTGGTCTGTCATGGGCTCCCTTTCTGCAGTAAGTAAAATGTGTGCATTGCATCTCTCCAGGAAAAATCTGTCCTACAACCACAGTACACGGGGAAAGATATCTCCATTGGAAGCCAGGATCCAATCTCATCAACTGAGTGCATACCAGGGTATTTGATATCTCTGAGCCTGGAGCCAGCAGGTAATTCAACCTGTAGAGTCCTTCTCTTCTCATTTCTTGTTCTGAAGCTGGAAATCTATATTTTGATTATTTCTCATTGTCAACAGACACCTGGCCCTCCCAAATATTCAAATAGAAGGAAAATTGTTTATTTTCTCTTTCTTAACAATGTTATTTGTTCATTGTAGAATTTATGAAAATTACATGAAATTTTCAGACAATAAAAATCACAACCCAGAGAATACCACTCTTAATTTTACTGTGGGCTTTTTCTGGAATTTTAAGTAATAGGTGGTACTGTTGGAGCTTCTGGATCAAAAATTGCATGGTTATTCAATTATGCAGGCCAATTAAAAATTGGAAGTGAGGATATAGTTCAGTGATAAAGCACTCAGCTTTTATGTGTAAAGTCCTGAGTTCAACCCCAAGTACCACAAGGAGAAAAACAAAGAAAAATATGCTAGGCCTGGATGCATGACTGTATTTCCATCACTTGTCAGGCTGAAGGCCGAGGATACGAAGTTTAAGGTCAGTCTGGGCTACTTTTGCAAAACCCTGTTTCATAATCTGAGAGGACTGATGCAGGTACACAATGAAAAGGAAGGAGGGTCCTCAACCTTCTAAAATCAGCTTTAAGCTCCCAAACATGAAAACCACAGAGAGTTAATGATAATTGACATCATATGTTTCTTATCAAAGCTTCCCCAAGAAAAGTAGCTTAAGGGAAAATTCATAAATACTTGACTTGACCACAGTCTACCAATCTTCTTCCGCATTGGAGCCTTCAACTAATTTGTTGACTTAATTACCCAAGGCACAGGAAGGTTAAACAGAGTGATAATCTGATTTTCCCTGATTGCTCATCACCGAAGAAAGTGGCCTATAGGATGCAAAATAAACCTAGAACCTCAAGCTATGTAAAATGCAGAGATGAAGCAATTATCCAGATCATTCCCACAAAGTGGACTGTTTACAGTAATCCAATTATCTGAATAAGTACTCCACCTACACTTTGTCTACAAGATCAGCATTTTAATCACGTCATCTGACCTAATGGACTGTTCCTTATATCTGTTTAGTATAAGCTAGTTGTACTTAGTATCAAATTTACAAGGAAAGACACCATTATGGTATCCTATAAAATATCATCGGACATGATAGGGATAAATGACATTTTGTTCAAGTAAAGAATGAGTGGTTTGTGTTTAAATAATTTAGAAAACATGAGAACACAGAAAGAAAATAGCATGTGGTTTAGAAAAAGTCTGCTGTGGTCTAATCTATATCAAAATAAGTTCAGGAGTCAAAGCTTTTATATAGCAAATGCAAGTTTATCCCACACAATTTCAGCTGTTAATCTATATTCTGATGGTTTCTGATTATCAAGACATACTCTCCCACCAATAAATATAAGGAAAATCAGTTATCCTTTTTCCTCTTGCTTAAGGCAGAGGCAGGTGGAGCTCTGTGAGTTCGAGGCCAGCCTGGTCTCCAAGGAGAGTTTCAGGAAAGACGCAAAGCTACACAGAGAAACCCTGTCTTGAAAAACCAAAAAAAACTTAAAAAAAAAAAAAAACACTCATTTTAGAAATATTCAAAAACATAAAAACTTTTTAAAAAAAAGCCAAAATCACCACTTTTCATTCTACTGCGGGCTTCTTCTTCTTCTTTTTTTTTCCCAGAAGTTTAAATAACATATGGTGCTATTTGATTTTCTGAAACAAAAGGGTATGCTTATTCAGTTATGGAAGTGAATTTAAAGACTGGAGTAGGGATATAGTCCAGCGGTAGAGTTCACTTTACACACTCACAAAGCCCTGAGTTCGATCCCCAGCCCTACAAGAAGTGGGAGACAGTACACCACTGGCTGTGGAAAATGCTCATAATTCTGGCCCTTGCAGGACTGAAGGAGGAGAGTTCAAGATCAACTTAGACTACATAGCAGAGCCATGTTGGAGGATAGGAGGAGGAGGAAGCGGAGGAGGAGACAGAAGAGGGGGAGCGGAGGGAAAAATGTTCCCTGCCACCCACATCCAGGATGACTCTCCCACCCTCTCAGCCTGTGCCTCTGTGCACTTTATTAATCCACACACTTCTCAATCTGATAAAGCTGATAATCAAGATCAGTTATCACATTCTCTTACATGAGTAGGGTGTAAATCTAATTTCTATTTTGAACCATGAAGTTATTTCCAATTTTATTATACACAGATCACTGTTGGATTTTTTTTAATTGTTTAAGAATTTCATGGACACAGATAAATTCACAACCTATGTCCTCCTATTTCTCTCCTAACCCCACAACTACTTTCCCCACCAAATTTCATGTGCCCTTTTTAAACCCACTGAGTTCACTTAATATTGCCTGTATATGAATGGATCCAGGTCCATACTGAAGCACAGGTAGCCTCTGGGGACTCACATCCCTGAAGAAAACTGTCTCTCCCTCCCTCTGCAGCCATGAGCTCTCGCCGCTCCTTGGTTATTAATGGGACTTAGTGAGCCCATCCCCATCTGCCCTGGGATCTGGGCTGACTTGATCTTGTGTAGTTCCTGTTTATGCATGCAATCTCGGCCACTGTAAGTTCATGTGTGCCATGGGGCTGTCACGTCAAGCAAATCCATTTAGGATGCAGACATCAGTGTAAGGATTCTGCCCCCACTCCAGCTGCATGACCACACATGCACAGTTCAGGAGCTAAGCAAGGGGTCTTGCGTCTTACATCATCAGTGCACACTGGTGATTACCTGCACACAGTTTGGTCACACAATCAGCGCATGCATGGTGTAGCTCCATAAGCCCACCTACGCATGTTCACAGGAAACCTTAAAAAGCTAGACACAGGGGCTGGAGAGATGGCTCAGAGGTTAAGAGCACTGACTGCTCTTCCAGAGGTCCTGAGTTCAATTCTCAGCAACCACATGGTGGCTCACAACCATCTGTAATGAGATCTGGTGCCCTCTTCTGGCCTGCAGTCATACATGCTGTATACATAATAAATAAATAAATATTTAAAAAAAAAAAAAAAAAGCTAGACACAGACTCCTCCTTCTCCTCTGTTCTCTCCTGCCCCCCCCCCCCGCACGTGCTTCTTCCCCAGGCCTGGTTCTTTTGTCTCCCACCTTCCTCCTAATAAAGCTCTGATACTGGGTTTTGCCGTGCCTCATGCCTCATGACCTTTCCACACAGTAACCAGCGCTGCTTAACTTTTTAAAAAAACAACTATCAGTATCCCTGGCTCTCACAATTTCCCTGCCTCGTTTTCCACAGTGATCACTGAGCCTTGAGTGGAAGGGGTTGGATACATTTATCTCATTTAAAGCTGAGAACTCCAGTTTCTTATTCTCATCACATTAAAGCTCCTCTAATAAGGCTGAGATGTGGCTAATCTAAGGGTATAATGGTAAGAACTTAGGGGGGCTGTTTACTATGTTGATTTAGCAGAAATGAAAAGAGAGTCACTCTCTTGGCCTCTCCTAGGGCTATCACTTAGCCAGCCATGTGTTTTGGGCCCAGTTGACATATAGTCACACTTGTTGGATATTCTTAAATGTGTAACTTTGCATATTTGTTTGATTTTTAACTTCTGTTTCTAGATTTTTTAAAAAATTGGTATTTACATTGCCTTTATTATGTATTAGTCAGTCAAATGCCATGACACAAGCTGGGAATAAGGATGCCCATTGTCCACAATATACTTTCACTAAACACCATTTTTCTCTTCAAATTCTTCCTTGTATTAACAATTTGATATGGAAGACTTTTTTCTTCTTTTTATTTGCATGTTACAGAAAATAAATATCATTCCAGACAGTGTCTATATTTCTGTTTTCTTATTTTGTGAATTGCCTTTAGAACGTTTGCTTTTTATGATACATTTTATGTTACTCTTTATTCTTGAAACATCACAATAACAGAATCTCTCACCCCTTTCTATGACTAGTTTGCCAATAACTTTGTTGTTCATTTGTCTTGCAAGATCTTGATTATATATTTCAACTCAAAAGTTTCTCTAATATCACTGTGTGTGTGTGTGTGTGTGTGTTCATATGTAGTGCTCATGTGTAAAGATATGTTTACATGTGTATAAGCATACAAGTGTTCAGGTTGTCATGTACATATTTTCATGTGGAGGCCAAAATTTGGTGTTATATGTTTGCCAGAATTGCTCTCCACCATGTTTACTGAGGTGAGGTCACTCACCAACTCTTGAGCTCATTAATTTGACTAGAATAGCTAGGTGGCTTGTTACTGGAATCTCCGGTTGCTCTCTCAAGTGCTGGAATTAGAGAATGCTGCCACTGTACTAGCAAGTACTTTATCAGTTAAACTCTGGCTTGTACCATGTGCTCAGTTATCCACTGAGCAGCTGCCCTGGCTGCCATTTTTTTAAATGTTTTCTCTATTGTTTCTTTTTTCATACTTGCTTATAATTTTGTTTTTCAGAATTGCTGTGGATGTCTTTCTGCGTGTTGTGACTATATGTTGCTCTGGTTGGTTGATAAATAAAGCTGTTTGGCCTATGGCAAGGCAGCTTAGAGGCAGGAGGGAAATCCAAACAGAGAGACAGGAAGAGAAAGGAGAGCAGAGAGGATGCTGTTATCCACCGCCAGGAGAAGCAAGATGTAAAAGTACTGGTAAGCCACAAGCCATGTGGCAAAGTATAGATTTATAGAAATGAGTTAGTTTAAGATATAAGACCTAGCTAGTGAGTAGCCTGAGCCATTAGGCCATATCATTTGTAAATAATATAAGCCTCTGTGTGTTTATTTGAGTCTGAGTGGGACACAGGAAAAAGCTTCAGCTACACAGAAATAGTTGTAGACATATTTACTTTTTATCAAATATTATTGTTACTTTAATTTTAAATCATTAAAATATTTGCAGAAAAAAATGGCCACCAAGGAAGTGCAATTTTGGTTGTGGTTTGATTTTATTAAGCATGCTTTTCCTGCTCTGCTTCTTCAAAGGTTGACCATTTGATAATTAAGACTTCATACCATAGCACACAGACCCACCTCAGATGACAGTGAGATGGTTTGGGATCTCAAAAATGAAATTCAGAACACTTAGGTGAAAAATTAATTCAGAGAGGAAAACACAAATGCAAAAGAAGAATCAGAAGATATAATGACCCATGGCAGGAACCCTCACTACAAAGGAGTCTGGGCAGGAGGATCATTTGAGCCTAGGAGTCTGGAGTCAGCAGGGAAGCACAACAAGACTATCTTAATAAATAAATAAAAAACAAAGAAAAGTCATTTTAAGAAGAACCTTCTCTTAGATGAATATGCTGTTAGAAGACATGGAATAAACAGTGTAAGTTTTGAAATAAAAATAATTTCAACCAAGATTCTTTAGTAACAAACTCACATTCAGACCAAGTGAAAGCCTTTTCCCTAACGCACCAAGAAGGGCTGAGTAAATTTATACATCAGAGGATTTTCCCACGAACTTAACTGGAATGTTTCAACAAACTAAAAATATAAAGTAGAGTTCATCTGATTCAAGAGGCCAAAGTGTCCAAGGCCGGGGAATGTGATGCGGGTCCAGTTTAACAAACCTCAGCAATGCTGCTGATCTCTCGGTGCTTCTGAGGGAAGGCTCCATCCCATAAGGACAAAAGCAGAAAAGCCTCAGCAATGGGTGGCCAGATAGCAAATAAGGGATGGAGGGCATAATACTTCAAGAATTAAACAATGTTAGAAACTTAAGAAGATGACATCGTTTCAAATAAGAAGCTCGAGGGAAACATGATTTTAGTTTTTATGCAGTTGATAAAGCACAAAGTTGAAGCCATTTAGCTTTGGTGCTATGAAGAGGCTCCTTCAACCTGCCCCCAAATGGCAGCAACGAAACTCTAAGTGTGAAAACAAGATACTAGCAAGTGTCATCTGAGCCACCTTAAAGTATTTATGTAGCTGCAATAATATAAAACTCACAACTCATCTCCAACTTTGTATAACATTTTTTTTTTTTTTTTTTTGGTTTTTCTGAGACACGGTTTCGTGCCTTTCCTGGAACTCACTCTGTAGCCCAGGTTGGCCTCGAACTCACAGAGATCCACCTGGCTCTGCCTCCCGAGTGCTGGGACTAAAGGCATGCACCACCACCACCCGGCTTGTATAACATTCTTGTAAGAAGACACGTACCAGGACTTCCCATTGCCAGGCAGTACAAAGATGTTAAAAAAAAAACCTGAAAATTTACAATACCAGTAGACCAAAAACACAGAATAAAGGGAAAAGATTAGGGCAATGGTTGGAATGTTATATTCTATATCCTCATTTTACAAGGTGAGACTCAAGAGATAGTCTGAAAAATTAGTGAAATAAGAATAAAATATAATATATTAAAGGTCATGAAGGTATTATGAGTAAAAAAAAACTAATAAATAAACATGGATCACTGATATGAATGAGTGTATGGGAAAATGGGCAAGGAAATTATCACTTCCATAACAGAGCAGAGTATTTTCTGAATCAGATAAAGCCGGAAATGCATAGCTAAGGAAGAAACAATTGCAGAGTTACAAACTGGAGCATACTGTAGAGTCTGAGCTAAAATACAAGCTAGTTCTCTTGTTCTTAGAAGCTCTGCTGTGTGTTTTATTTGTTATCAGCTCTTTGTAATATTTATACAAAACACAAATCTTAAAAATAAGGAAAGAAAAACTGTCTGTCAAATCTGCATTCTGGACAGATGTCTGAATACCTTAGTATTATTCATCTTATTCTTACAATCATTGTGAAGAAGAAATCAGAGACCGTTTTGGGTAAATCAAAGCTCACACTTAGTTTTATCCAATGTTCTCAATCATTTTTTAAGCACTTTTTTCTCACGGCCATACACTTCGTCCTTCTCTCTGAATTACTGTCTTCTTTCTAACCTTGAATGTAATTTGAGAGTGAAAGGCTAATGTCAGCTCTAAGTTCCAGGGGTGGAGACCTGCTGGCACCACTAACATGAAGGGAGGGGTTCTGACACTCAAGGAAGACGCTCTCATTTCCCAGGTCCACCAACAGTCATAAACAAGCCCTGTCATTAGGGCCAGTGGGGTTAAATTTACCATACGATCAATAGTCAAGTAGGGGCAAAATTCTGGTGTGCATTGTGCTTCCCGTGTGACTGGGAGTGCTTCGTGAAGCTCATACTGCTTCAGGCTTCCGGTTTTCCTTGTCTGTAATGAAAGTTTCAGTGATAACTTCTGTTGCGAGCAAAGCAATGGCAAAAATGTCACATCAGGAAAATAGCAAACGAACTCAGCTTTATTCTTCTGCTGCATCCAGTTCCTCAAATAAGACAAGGAAGGAGAGACTGATTCTGGAGGGTTTATTTTTTTTCTTTTGTTGTTTGCTAACCATCTCGTTACACCCCTTCTTCCCTAGGAGAAGGGGCAGGGGATGTGGTGTTGCCAAGCAAGGTCATGGTTTAAAAATATCTTGTCTTTCCCCAAGTTCTATAAAAATATCTGCGATCAACTGAGCAACCAATTACTGTACACCCCAAATGCCTGTTTTCACAGTTATTTTTAGGGGTGAGATTCAGTCACTACACATCCTGTCCACTCAAAACAACAGCCAGCCATCGAGGGCAGCTAATGAGTAGGTAGCCAAATGACAATGTCTCCTCACTTCTGACTTTCCTTCCCCAGCCCAAGTGGCTGCCTGACCGTCTCCACACTGGCGTCAAACAGTCCCCTACAGTATGCAGACAGTTTAAATTATTACAAGGCAATGTTACAAGTATGGACTCTGGCACAAAATGAAGTAATTACATTCAATTAGCAGTCCCCAAAGTGATGGTCCAGCACTGGGGGCTTCAGATGTTGCCTTTTGTTGACTTACAGAAGCCAGGTAATGAGTGAAACTTCAAAGTGCAAGGGCCAGAATGACTGCTTAATTAGTGGAAACTGGATCGGCAAAGATTGCAGGAGAGAGAGAAAACACCCATAATTTTCTTTTGTTGTAGGAATCCAGAGAATAAGCTCCATTTCCCAAATAATAACAACGGATAGTGAAATACAGAAATATACTTCTGAGTAAATGCCCACTAGGATGATGTTGGTGGCAGAGATGTTTTTGAGGGAAGCATTATTATTTAATGTGCTGCCATTTCTGCATGCCTACTGACTTACCTGCTTCCAACTTCTCATTAGAAGCTTAAGAAATAAATTTGAACAATCATAGAATTTAATTGTGACTAACAATAAAAGAATGTTTTAATAGAATACAATTAGCCGACCAAAAGAAGTTGTGTTTTATGAATCACAGGATGTAATGTCAAGCAAGAAAAATCATTATCCTTTACTGTACATAGGCTGCCTTTGTGAAAGAGTCATGATGTGTGTACATAAATATTCTTATCTGTTTCTGGAAAAGAGGTCAAGATTGTGTTCCTGGGAAAAACAAAGAGTAGCAGGAAAGGATTCGCTATTTTACGTGTGTGTGTGTGTGTGTGTGTGTGTGTGTGTGTGTGTGTGTGTGTGTGTGTAGTGCCAAGTTTGCTTGATACTAACGTAAACATATTAATTAAGAAAAATGCTCAAGGTAACAACTGAAAATGTGCAAATAATCTAATCATAAAATGCTCTTTTTCCCTGTTTGGGTTAGTTTTAATAAATGCCCTTGTGATTTTTTTTTATGCCTCCGACATCAGCTATTATGAAACACTAAACCATCTGAACTTTAAGAGCAGAGAATGAAGTGCTGATTGGACAAATGGTTTGTGACATTGGTAGAAAGTAAGTATCCAAAGGAATTTGCATAACTTCAATCACTATTTTCTTCTAGATGTTATCTCTGATTCTTATCCCATATGGAAGAGAAAACAATAGTGCTAAAAGGAGACATAATATGCTATCTTTCATGCACTAGACATTAGTGTAAGTTCTGGTATATAGACTGTATGTGGGTAATAGTAGAAAAATACCCTCATGCTCAGTTCATGACCTCCTTCTACTCATTTGGAGTCATTTACACAGCTGCCACATCAGAACCTTGAAGAACCCATCTCATTAGTTCTCTGCCCTAAACAAGACACTAGTGGGCCTATATTTTCTTAAATTATCTATAAGGTATTTTAAATCAAGTTTTCCAGAGTTTAATCTTATAATCCAATTTACAGAGTCACTTTTCTTGTTAATAATAAAATATCTAAACTCATCCTGAATAAGATATCTTTTTCTGAATGAGTGCAGAGCTCAATGTATGCAGTCACTGGTGATTGGGCATGGCTGCTAAAGTCATGTCAAAGTGGGAGGAAATGTTTCTAAAAGGAAGCCCTAAGTACCTGCCTAGTCTCGATCCATATTCTCCTCCTGGAACAGTTGGGCAAATTGGGTACTTTGGTGATGACTAAAGTTGTTAGAAAAGAAATTATGATGTGCTCTCCTACAGCCTTACTTCTGAACTCAGTACTTTCTCAGTCTTCTCCAGGAAGTCTGGTTTTTTTCCCTTTATTCAATTACTTCATCTGAATAGTTCCCTAATTATTTTTAACAATTATTTTTTTAAGGTAACTCACTTTATTACGAGCAGAGAGGCTATGATGTATTACTTTTAAGAATAATGGATAAGCAATTCAAGCTATGGAAATATGTCCTACCATCATAAAAGCAACAGACTAGGAATTTCTGTACAAGAAAAGGGAGGGAGGAAG